>NC_060124.1:26638298-27888298 GCF_021461395.2 Schistocerca americana
GAAATGTCCTCTCGACTCCCATTCGGCCGTCAGCAGCCAGCGGTGGGGTTCGTTCCAAGTTCCAACGTTTACTTCTTACCACCAGTCCACTCTGTTATAACTATATTTCGCCTCCGTCTGACTATCTCCATCGCTGTCTACTCGAGAGTGAGTTGCTGTTAGCGAACAGGATGCTTGCATTTCAAGTGGAAAAAATCCCCAGATCCTGGTTTGTTTTTCACGTGGCTAAAAGTGGAAAAATCCTGTGTTTTGGGGGCAACCTGCTATCTCGAGAGGAGTGAGTTGTGTAGTCTGACAGTCATTCGGCCTGGGTATTTCCTTACAGTAAACTGGGGAAGCGAGCTTACATCGGACCAGAGTGGTTCTGCTAATCTTTGTGGACTCGCATTGTGTTCGAAGGCGCTGGGACGGCCCAGCCGGCCTAGCTCTTCCGACCTGAGCTCAGGGAATATAAGCGTCCACGGCCGCACAGCCAGTGGGTTCCCGGCACGAATTCACAGGCTGCTACTATTTGGAACTTAAAGTGAAATAAGTGAATCACAATACTCTGTACAGTAACTCTGACCCGCTGTCAAGCGAGATTACAATATCATTCATTTTAATTTCGTATAACTTCATAGTAATGGGGCAGAATAACGCTCTCTGACCTGTTCTGAAGGATTTATACGTGGAGTTACTATTAGGAATAATCGTGACACCATAAGGTATTTTGTGGAGTACTTGGTAGTCAGGCATATCCCATTTTCGATCATATGTGCCTCTGAATTACGTCATGATCCTATTCGTTTGACGGGCTATTTCAGTGATGAATCTATCAAAAGTCCAAGTTCAGTTATTACACTCATGGGGAAACATCCTTGTACCACGCAACGTGAAAGCGAAATTCATTCACCATTACATGTATTTTTCTAAGTGCGGGTGTTACTGTGACAGTTTAACATATTTTTGAGCATAGTTTCATAGACCACGGCTTTATCTCCCTACTCATGGCAGTAGACCAGTTTCTAATCATAGCACACACCTTAAACCTACATAGTAGCTCAGTTACTACCTTAGTAGCACTTTCTGATTCATTCTACTCCATACCAACATCATTTCTCTTTCTTTTCAGCTCAATTGAGAACTAATTCCATTGCGTTTACCCAAGTGCCACGATTTTAAACCAAAAAACTTTGACATAACTCCCTGCCTCATATTCCAGTTTGTTTCTTTCTTTGCATCCACACTCCTCCATATACTAATTTAATTTTTCTCCCCCAAATCGTCTCTTTACATTATGTGCCCATTACTTTGTACAATAGTTTATACATCAGCTTATCCATTTTTCACTGGCTTCATACAGTGGGAGAATAATCCAAATTTTAAAAATCGTGCATCACTTTGATCATATAAACAATCGAAATTCATACAAATATTCTGTTTTGTTACGAGAAAAATTGCCATCGTTTACAATTCATCATCATCATTATTATTATTACCATTATTGTTATTTCTTTCCTTTCTCAGACGTTATGTCTGGTTAAAAATGGAAAGTGACAGGGACCTTGACCAAGCGTGACTTCCTTTTAACTGTATGGCATATGTTACATTGCATTTAGGAACTTTCGGGTAATTGAACGTGTATCAATAATTACAGATTTCTGTAGTTGTATATATACATTTGGATGTAGCTGTATTGCGTCGATGTACTGGTGGATATTGTGTGGTATGACTCTTGTAGTTGATAGTATAATTGGTATAATGTCAACTTTATCCTAATGCCACATGTCCTTGACTTCCTCAGCCAGTTGGATGTATTTTTCAATTTTTTCTCCTGTTTTCTTTTGTATATTTGTTGTATTGGGTATGGATATTTCGATTAGTTGTGTTAATTTCTTCTTTTTATTGGTGAGTATGATGTCAGGTTTGTTATGTGGTGGTGTTTTATCTGTCATAATGGTTCTGTTCCAGTATAACTTGTATTCATCATTCTTCAGTACATTTTGTGGTGCATACTTGTATGTGGGAACGTGTTGTTTTATTAGGTTATGTTGTATGGCAAGTTTTTGATGTATTATTTTTGCTACATTGTCATGTCTTCTGGTGTATTCTGTATTTGCTAGTATTGTACACCCGCTTGTGATGTGATCTACTGTTTCTATTTGTTGTTTGCAAAGTCTGCATTTATCTGTTGTGGTATTCGGATCTTTCATAATATGCTTGCTGTAGTATCTGGTGTTTATTGTTCGATCCTGTATTGCAATCATGAATCCTTCCATCTCAATGTATATATTGCCTTTTCTTAGCAATGTGTTGGATGCGTCTTCATCGATGTGTGGCTGTGTTAGATGATATGGGTTTTTGTCATGTAGTGTTTTCTTTTTCCAATTTACTTTCTTTGTATCTGTTGATGTTATGTGATCTAAAGGGTTGTAGAAGTGGTTATGAAATTGCAATGGTGTAGCTGATGTATTTATATGAGTGTTTGCTTTGTGTATTTAGCTAGTTTCTGCTCGTTCTATAAAGAATTTTCTTAAATTGTCTACCTGTCCATAATGTAGGTTTTTTATGTCGATAAATCCCCTTCCTCCTTCCTTTCTGCTTAATGTGAATCTTTCTGTTGCTGAATGTATGTGATGTATTCTATATTTGTGGCATTGTGATCGTGTAAGTGTATTGAGTGCTTCTAGTTCTGTGTTACTCCATTTCACTACTCCAAATGAATAGGTCAATATTGGTATAGCATAAGTATTTATAGCTTTTGTCTTGTTTCTTGCTGTCAATTTTGTTTTCAGTATTTTTGTTTGTCTTTGTCTATATTTTTCTTTTAGTTCTTCTTTAATATTTGTATTATCTATTCTTATTTTTTGCCTGTATCCTAGATATTTATAGGCATCTGTTTTTTCCATCACTTCTATGCAGTCGCTGTGGTTATCCAATAAGTAATCTTCTTGTTTAGTGTGTTTTCCCTTGACTGTGCAATTTTTCTTACATTTGTCTGTCCCGAAAGCCATATTTATATCATTGCTGAATACATCTGTTATCTTTAGTAATTGGTTGAGTTGTTGATTTGTTGCTGCCAGTAGTTTTAGATCATCCATGTATAGCAAATGTGTGATTTTGTGTTGGTATGTTCCAGTAATATTATATCCATAATTTGTGTTATTTAGCATGTTGGATAGTGGGTTCAGAGCAAGGCAGAACCAGAATGGACTTAATGAGTCTTCTTGGTATACTCCACGCTTAATCTGTATTGGCTGTGATGTGATATTATTTGAATTTATTTGGATATTAAGTGTGGTTTTCCAATTTTTCATTACTATGTTTAGGAACTGTATCAATTTAGGATCTACTTTGTATATTTCCAATATCAGTAGTAACCATGAATGGGGTACACTATCAAAAGCTTTTTGGTAATAAATGTATGTGTAGTGTAGCGATCTTTGTTTAGTTTTAGCTTGATATGTCACCTCTGCATCTATTACCAGTTGCTCTTTATATCCTCATGCTCCTTTGCAGCAGCCTTTTTGTTCTTCATTTATAATTTTGTTCTGTGTTGTATGTGTCATTAATTTGTGTGTAATGACTAAAGTTAATATTTTGTATATTGTTGGTAGGCATGTTATGGGGCGATATTTTGCTGGGTTTGCTGTGTCTGCTTGATCTTTAGATTTCAGATAAGGTATTCCTTGTGTAAGTGTATCAGGGACTGCGTATGGGTCTGCAATGTAACTGTTAAATAATTTAGTTAGATGTGAATGTGTTGAGGTTAACTTCTTTAGCCAGAAATTTGCTATTTTATCTTTTCCAGGGGCTTTCCAATTGTGCAAAGAATTAATTGCTCAGGTGACTTCATGTTGCAAAATTATCACTTCAGACATTTGTGGTATCATCTTGTATGTGTCTGTTTCTGCTTGTATACACCGTGCATGTCTGTTATGTTGTAGTGGGTTTGACCATATGTTGCTCCAGAAGTGTTCCATGTCTGTTATGTTAAGTGGATTGTCTATTTTAATGTGTGTGTTATCTATTGTCTGATAAAATTTCTTTTGGTTTGTGTTGAATGTTTGGTTTTGTTTCTTTCGATTTTCACTTTTTTTGTATCTTCTAAGTCGTTTGGCCAGTACTTGTAATTTCTGCATTTTTTCATCTAATTGCTCTATCGCTTCTTGTTGTGAGATTTTACCTAACCTTTTTCGTTTTTTGTCTGATGTTTCATTTCGTATAAATTGTGTTAGCTGTCCAATGTCTTTTCTCAGTTTTTCTATTCTGATCTGTAGCCTGTGTTGCCATGCTGATTTTGTGGGTTTCTTCTTTGTGTTGGTTGGTTCTGATCTCTGCCTAGTGTGTATATTTAGTGTAGTGAGTACTCCTATATAAACCAGTAGTTGTAACTCTTCCATAGTTGTATTTTCATTTATTTTGTTGTGTGTGATTGTGTTGATAGTTGTTATTGTTGTTTCGGCTTGTGGGTTATTTGGGGGTCTATGCAAGAATGGTCTAATGTCTGTATTTATGTCTTTGTATTCTATACATGTCAGCTGAAATTTTTCTTCTATATCTAACATGTGTATCACTTCGTGTTCTATTTGTGCTTGTTCTGGTGGCTGTATTAAAATTTCGTTTTCCTCTGATTGTTTAATTGATGCGTGTTGTCCTTTGTTTGTTTCCTCTGGGAAGTGTGAGTCCATTTCTGTATTTTCTTCTTCTTCTGATTGCACATTATTTTGTTCCAGTATTTGTTGTAGTTGTTGTTTGATGTTTTCTAATTCTGACTGGGGTATCCTGTTATTTTTGATTATTACACAGATCTGATCAGCTAGTCGCTGTTCTGTTAAAAATTTTAGTTCTGGGTATCTGGTAATAAATGTTGTGTATAGTTGTGATCTGTATCCAGTTGTGTTGGTTCCTAAGTTTGTTGCTTGGTAATAACAGAACATGAGGTATCGGTTAACTTCATCTGACCATCTCATCCTCTGTCTTTGTTTTCCTTCTAGAGTGGTTGCAGGAAGAATATCCAGCAAAACACCTCTATTTGGATTTAAATCATTTTTCGTGTGGCTAGCAGTGTTGTTACCATTGTGGACAGGCATAGGGTTCAAGTGTCGTCCCCTACCATGACAGCGCTTGTCCGAGGTTTCATTAGTTCTGTCCTGAGCCAACTAATCACACTAAAAGGGGGGTTAGCCCTATTAGTGGTCTGTTCTTTTCGTCACCTTTTACGACTGGAAGAACATACCGGGGGCTTATTCTTTTCCCGGTCCTCCACAGGGTTTATTATTATTATTATTATTATTATTAGGAAACAGTACACACACGGTGTGGTAGAAATTCCATATAAGTGCATTCTTTATTGTCTGATGATGTAGGGTCGGAATTATACATGTTGTAGAAAATATATACTGAATATTTTGAGGTCAGAAACCTAGGTCAGAAATGAATATTTAGTTTTGCTTAGACATGAAAAGCTTGTACTTTCTAACAAAAGTGCTGGTCGCCAATCTCAACACATAAATTACGAAGGTGCAAACAATTTTCTCACATACTCTCAAATACCCCTGTTGCCTGTTGTGCAATGACACATGCTGCTGATAATAATACCACACGCGAATCTGCTTCTTGTGTTTTGTTACATTTGTGTTACGTGACGTTTAGAACTCAGATATCAATTTCCCGAAAGCAGATCAATGCAACTCTCAAAAATTCTCGAGAAAAGCGACTTTGAAGTTTGCCGAGCGTCTTTAATGCCCTAAATGGTCAGTTTTTCAGCAGGCAGTGTGGCTCCGTGTTAGAATGCTCGCCTGCCAATTATCGGTGAAGCTTAAAATACCTGAAGCCGAAAAAAAAGCGCTAGCGGTCGTCATGGCAATGGGTGGATAGCTGACTGGAGCCTCGTTTTGTCATGATCTTCCCGTTTGTTTTTTTTTTTCGTTCCACGCCATTGTAATGTAAAACCAATAAATATATGCTCATTAACACATATGTAATTGTCATTTTTATGAAATGCGCATCTTATTTTTAATTACATGTAGCGCATAAAAACCCAGTTTTCACTGCAACATAAATTCGTAATTATCTATCTTTGTAATTCATACAAATCTACAGTTGTATTCCAATCTTGATGAAATTTTGCCCACTTTACCTTCAAGGCGAGGGGAAAATCACTGTGTACATAATGTTGTGTAATCTGATTTGAATCATACATGCATGTAATATATAAAGTGGAAAGGCTGTGACCAAAAAACTCTAAAGGTTCTTGCTCGATTTGCTTCACATTTCTACATGATCCCCTGATGAACATTTGAGCGGACATAGGTTATTTATATATATATATATATATATATATATATATATATATATATATATATATATATAATATATATATATATATGTGTGTGTGTGTGTGTGTGTGTGTGTGTGTGTGTAAAGAACAAACGTTGTTACCAAACATCTCGGAAAGCATTTGACCGATTTACTCGAAATTATTTGCCGATTTACTTCAAGTTTCTACATTCAGATGAAACAATGACGAAAACTGATGAAAAATTAAATACTTGACAAACAATATATATCGTGATAAGCTGACTTAATTCCTATCGCAAGAACAAATTTCTGAGACGATACCCGTCTTGGCACATCACCATCAGGTGTCATTAGATTGCTGGAGTAGCAGAGCTCGAGAATATGACAGAAACATGATTGCAAACTCTTACACCACTGGCCATTAAAATTGCTACACCAATAAGAAATGAAGATGATAAACGGGTATTCACTGGACGAATATATTATACTGGAACTGACATGTGATTACATTTTGAACCAATTTGGGTGTATAGATCCTGAGAAATCAGTACCCAGAACAACCACCTCTGGCCGTAATAACGGCCTTGATACGCCTGGGCATTGAGTCAAACAGAGCTTGGATGGCGTATACAGGTACAGCTGCCTATGCAGCTTTAACACGATACCACAGTTCATTAAGAGTAGTGACTGGCGTATTGTGACGAGCCAGTTGCTCGGCCACCATTGACCAGACGTTTTCAGTTGGTGAGAGATATGGAGAATGTGCTGGCCAGGACAGCAGTCGAACGTTTTCTGAATCCAGAAAGGCCCGTACAGGACCTGCAACATGCGGTCGTGCATTATCCTGCTGAAATGTAGGGCTTCGCAGGAATCGAATGAAGGGTAGAGCCACATCTGAAATGTAACGTCCACTGTTCATTGTGCCGTCAATGCGAACAAGAGGTGACCGAGACGTGTAACCAATGGCACCCCATACCATCACGCAGGGAGATACGCCTGTATGGCGATGACGAATACACGCTTCCATTGTGCGTTCACCGCGATGTCGCCAAACACGGATGCGACCATCATGATACTGTAAACAGAACCTGGATTCATCCGAAAAAATGACGTTTTGCCATTCGTGCACCCAGGTTCGTCGTTGAGTACACCATCGCAGGCACTCCTGCCTGTGATGCAGCGTCAAGGGTAACAGCAGCCATGGTCTCCGAACTGATAGTCCATGCTGCTGCAAACGTCGTCGAACTGTTCGTGCAGATGGTTGTCGTCTTGCAAACGCCCCCATCTGTTGACTCAGGGATCGAGACGTGGCTGAACGATCCGTTACAGCCATGCGGATAAGATGCCTGTCATCTCGACTGCTAGTGATACGCGGCCGTCGGGATCCAGCACGGCATTCTGTATTACCGCCTGAACCCACCGATTCCATATTCTGGTAAGTCATTGGATCTCGACCAACGCGAGCAGTAATGTCGCGATACGATAAACCGCAATCTGCGATAGGCTACAGACCGACCTTTATCAAAGTAGGAAACGTGATGGTACGCATTTCTCCTCCTTGCACGAGGCATCACAACAACGTTGCAGCAGGCATCGCCTGTCAACTGCTATTTGTGTATGAGAAATCGGTCGGAAACTGTCCTCATGTCAGCACGTTGTAGGTGTCGCCACCGGCGCCAATCTTGTGTGAATGCTCTGAAAAGCTAATCACTTTCATAACACAGCATCTTCTTCCTGTCGGTTAAATTTGTGACCATTGCCGTGAAATAAATTTATTTTACATTCGGGTCACTGTTCAATTCGTAACCATGTCGCAGCTTGAGATTAACATATGTCTGTTTAACAGCAACTCCTTTCGGCAGAAGGATGAATCTGGAACCCCGTCCTCTACCCCCATTAAGTAGATCTTAGACAAGTGAGCTTATATCCAGGTGGATTACACTGCTAAAAGCCTTACCCAACCCTCTTTCCTGCGTGCTGGAAAAGTGGCCGAGCATGACACTATTGACAAATGTTCTGAAGCAATCTGTCATTCAGTCGCCGCATAATATCCTGCCGGTTCTCCTCAAAATTTGGACGATGCTCTTCTCCCCACTAGAATCACTGTCCTCTTGCAGATGGCGCGTGAGCTCACATTATGGAGGTACAATACGTTACATGCACGAGAGTGGGCTGGGCTGGGTAAGGCGTTCGGCCGTGTAATCCACCTTGATATGCGTTTGCATGCCTATGATCCACTTAAATGGGGCGGGGGGGGGAGTCCCATCCCGATTCAACCCTCTTCCGAAAGATATTACTGCTGTCCACAACTCTTCTTTTGGGTAAATTATTTTATTTTAAAAGGTGTACGGAAGTAAGAGTGTGTGCCGTTCCACCTGTGACATTACTAGGATTCTGATCGAGAAGAAAAAGAAACGGAAATTTGAACAGAAAATTAATTATGCCTCCCACGAACTATAAAGAAATCAACTCTCAACAATCTGTCTGCGAGTCTAACGTCTCCTAATAACTGTTTTGCAATGCTCCTGCACGCAACAGACAACTTAACAACTGCGTGATCAGCATCATGCTAAAATATTTCAAAAATCAGTGCTGCGATCCACGCAGACTGCAAAGCATGCACCAATTGCAACAATTACTGCCATACTGTTATACGTAGTAATTGAATGAGCAGCAAGTGTTTGTTCAGCTAATCTTAAACGATGTAAAGAAAAATGAAAGAAACCTATAAAAACTTGCAGCGAAAAGGCAAATTACCTTAAAAATTCTCAGTTAATACTAAAGTCTCAAGTTTCCTCCGGCGCTACTAGCACGGCCACGGCAGGCCGTGACCTCTCTCCACCGCACCCTGCGTCCGATCACTTCCGACACCCCTCGAAAACTCATCGCTGGCTGACGAAATAAATCTCGGGTGAACAGCCTGGTATGAATGTGCATAGGGCACAATGTCGAAACAAGGCCCCGGGAGTAGACAACATTCCATTAGAACTACTGATGGCCTCGGGAGAGCCAGTCATGACAAAACTCTACCATCTGGTGAGCACGATGTATGAGACAGGCGAAATACCCTCAGACTTCAAGAAGAGTATAATAATTCCAACCCCAAAGAAAGCAGGTGTTGACAGATGTGAAAATTACCGAACTATCAGTTTAATAAGTCACAGCTGCAAAATACTAACGCGAATACTTTACAGACGAATGGAAAAACTGGTAGAAGCGGACCTCGGGGAAGATCAGTTTGGATTCCGTAGAAATGTTGGAACACGTGAGGCAATACTGACCTTACGACTTATCTTAGAAGAAAGATTAAGAAAAGGCAAACCTACGTTTCTAGCATTTGTAGACTTAGAGAAAGCTTTTGACAACGTTAACTGGAATACTCTCTTTCAAATTCTGAAGGTGGCAGGGGTAAAATACAGGGAGCGAAAGGCTATTTACAATTTCTACAGAAACCAGATGGCAGTTATAAGAGTCGAGGGGCATGAAAGGGAAGCAGTGGTTGGGAAAGGAGTGAGACAGGGTTGTAGCCTTTCCCCGATGTTATTCAATCTGTATATTGAGCAAGCAGTAAAGGAAACAAAAGAAAAATTCGGAGTAGGTATTAAAATTCATGGAGAAGAAGTAAAAACTTTGAGGTTCGCCGATGACATTGTAATTCTGTCAGAGACAGCAAAGGACTTGGAAGAGCAGTTGAACGGAATGGGCAATGTCTTCAAAGGAGGATATAAGATGAACATCAACAAAAGCAAAACGAGGTTAATGGAATGTAGTCAAATTAAGTCGGGTGATGCTGAGGGAATTAGATTAGGAAATGAGACACTTAAAGCAGTAAAGGAGTTTTGCTATTTAGGGAGTAAAATAACCGATGATAGTCGAAGCAGAGATGATATAAAATGTAGACTGGCAATGGCAAGGAAAGCGGTTCTCAAGAAGAGAAACTTGTTAACATCGAGTATAGATTTAAGTGACAGGAAGTCGTTTCTGAAAGTATTTGTATGGAGTGTAGCCATGTATGGAAGTGAAACATGGACGATAACTAGTTTGGACAAGAAGAGAATAGAAGCTTTCGAAATGTGGTGCTACAGAAGAATGCTGAAGATAAGGTGGGTAGATCACGTAACTAATGTGGAGGTATTGAGTAGCATTGGGGAGAAGAGGAGTTTGTGGCACAACATGACTAGAAGAAGGGATCGGTTGGTAGGACATGTTTTGAGGCATCGAGGGATCACAAATTTAGCATTGGAGGGCACCGTGGAAGGTAAAAATCGTAGAGGGAGACCAAGAGATCAATACACTAAGCAGATTCAGAAGGATGTAGGTTGCAGTAAGTACTGGGAGATGAAGAAGCTTGGACAGGATAGAGTAGCATGGAGAGCTGCATCAAACCAGTCTCAGAACTGAAGACCACAACAACAACAACAGGGCACAATATTTCGGCAATCGACCACGTTGCCATCATCAGGTGCGCTGATGGCAACATGGTCGATTGCCGAAATATTGTGCCCTATGCACACTCATACCAGGCTGTTCACCCGAGATTTATTTCGTCACAAAATACGCCTGGAGAAATTGAAGAATCTCATCGCTGGCTACTACTTGGGAACAATATCTCAGACTCAGAGTTTGTGCGCGCACGCAGCAGAATCACAGATGTTCAACTTTCATGGCCATACCAGGCTATCGAGAGAAATTACCCAAAAGATGGCCAGTGTACAACTAAATATGAAAAAAACTGATGTCCACGGGCATTATACTTGTAGAGGTATTTCATTCCCTGTGAAATTCAAGAATCTTCTAAAATTAGAGAGGCAAAACCGTGGTTATTCAAACAACGTATACAGCCTGGATACTGATGATAGCAAGCCATAAGATGAAGGTCATGAGAACACTGCAGAGCAATGAAGTCAAGCACAAAGTAGTTGGCCCACTTCACTTCTCAAAATTGGCTGGTCAGCACCACAGACATGTGACCCACTTGAGTAAAAAACAATATAAATGGCACTTTCCTATTGATGCCTCAACGCATTTACGAAGGTGAGATTCTAGAAAGTCACCTCACTTATTTATCCAGACAGGAAACAACATGTGTCTAAATGCCTAATGAAGATAAAATGCTATTAATGTTTAAGAATATCCACCACCAGGATCGGTGACCCTTCGTCATATACAATGATTTCGAGTGCCTTCTAGCTCCTGTGGTGTGTTGTGAAGGCGACCCCAGTTCCTCTCATACTACCTTCACACAATGGCATGTACTGTACGCTCGTGTGACTCCTGTTGCATCAAATTTGAATCATATGATGGGGATAATCCTGTGAGACGGTTGCTCTCTGAGCTCGATAAATTCGTGTGGTAAATTGATGGACTGTATCACAACATAGTCCCCATGACTGACTCACAGTAGAATGACGCCTTATATGAACCGCCAGTTGACTGTCATATTTGTGGGCCGCCCGTGAATAGAGAAGCAAAAACTCTACGTCATCTGAAGGACAAGCTCCACTGTGCAGCTCACAATGCATTCAACTTGAAGAACCAACTGCCATGGCACATGCCAGAGTGTCTATGTCCTTCACATCCCTCTTGACCATTTGGATAACTCTGGGTTGATAGATGAAAAGATCAGTGTCATTCCAGACATCATTGAAAAGTACACTTCTTTTTTCAAGAGATTCACACCCAGAATATCGCTCTGATTCCTGGATTCACTTTGCTTCATGCACACGTTTCTTCTGAAATTCGCTAAGATGATGCATCAGGAGGACATGCACATTGCCTGAACCACATATCCTAATGATGCAAAATTTCAGCTTGTGACAAATGATGGTGTCTTTCCATAGGAATACCACGATTCAACGCAGAGACTCTACGAAAACACATTATCCGACGTAACCACATACTCCAATAAATTAACGTGCACTGCCATAATGGATGTGGAGCGTGGAACCATGGTGAATGCTGGGTAGGAGTCTGGCATACATTATTTAGGAGAATATGCAAGATCATACATGATCATAGATGTACACCTGCATACAGACATTTTCGAGACACCTATTCTGTGGACCCTGCCTTCTGTTGCAATACGCCAAAGCTTTCGTGGAATGCCGTGTTAAGAATTTCGCGTGTTAGCATTGAACTGTTGACTGATGTAGATACGCTCTTCCTCTTCGAACGTGGTACTCGTGGGGGCTTTGCTAGTGTGTGCACAGGCATGTATTGGCGAATAACTCCCAAACGAATGAGGAGGAGTACAGGCAACCAGACGACTTAAGTTACATCCTTCACCTGGATGTAAACAACCTCTGTGGGTTTGCCATGCAAGGAGGTCTACCATTTCGATGGTTCTGATGGTTGCCTGAGGAGGAAATCGTCAGATTAAGGAAGATGTCCATAATGTTGCTGCAGTTGCTGGTGAGAGATATGTTCCGGACGTAGAACTTTCATATCTCACCTATTTGGATGGCAAGTACAGCGACCTTTTGCTTTGTCCAGAGTGCATCATTGCACGAATTGGTTCCATTCCAGAGCTATTGACAGCGCTGGGGAATCAGTAGCTATATAGTTTGCACTACAGAAACCTTCAGCAATGTCGCAGGTTGGGGATGGAACATGTTAGTATCGCCGAACAGAGGATTCACGTGATGGGTGACTTTGGAAAGGATTTTTTACAAGTTGATGAATAATTAAATTAACAGAAAAACAACGGAAAACATTAGAGAATATCGCTAAATTCACTTAGCTTACCGAGGGGGAGATCGTTTGGGGCAAGGCATTGCATCACCAGACCAAATTGGGTCACCGTCTTCAGTGAAGGTCTAGTTGCTATTAAGATGGCCAAGATTTCAGTGCAGTTCAGAAAGCCTGTCCATATCGATATGTATGCTGGATCTCTACAGACTCCACACGTACTGATTCCAGTTTGAGTACGCGAAGGCAAAGTCCATATATCCCAAGTTAATTCACAGGGATACAGACAATTCCATCAACTAGGTGGAAGGCTGTTGTCTGTGTGAAGCAATTAGATTCAATCGTCTAGAATTCGACACGTCTGGATATTCAGCCTGTAATCCTTTTGGAATAACAGCACAATCCAAGAAGTTTATTGGCCTTACGAAAGACGAAGCGAATGGGTCGCAGATTGTGGAGTTTGTGGGGCTCATATCGAAAATTTATGCATACCACAATAATGCAGGTACCACCCATAGGCAGGCTAACGGTCTACATTGTGCAGCCTCAAAAGCTCTCACGTTAGAGGGATGAAAGAGCTGCCTACTCGAGGGCATTGGCTCCATTTCAAATTTGGTGCACCAGGTAATCACATGGCCATTACATACAAATTGCTCGCAGTTTAAAGTGGGGCTGTCACATGAACATGAGATATGCACCCTCCAGTATTCATTAAGTGGTTGAGTGTGTGGATGTGTGTTTATTTGCACTTGACGGGTGTATATGTGAGTGTGTGTGGAATAGTTGGATGAACTGCTTGTCATAGCTGCGTGCGTGTGAGTATGAATGCCTGATTGCACACAAGGTGTGCATTTAGTTTATAAATATTATACACAAGGGCCACTGACTTCTGGTGTCAGTTTACACACGTGGGTGATTAATATGAAGGTCACCCGTCCTCCCCTCCCCATGAGTAACCACCGGCAATGATCAAGGTCATCCATAGGAACCCCCATGCGCCTTACGTATATTCAAACTCATGACGTAGATCGATAGTCGCACGGGTTTTCCGCGCGGCTTGAGGCGCCTTGTCACGGCTCGCGCGGCTCCCCCCGTCGAAGATTCGCGCCCTCCCTCGGGCGTGTGTGTGTTGTCCTTAGCGTAAGTTGGTCTCAGTTAGATTAAAGCAGTGTGTAAGCCTAGTGACCGATGACCTCCCTTAGGAACTTACTACCACTAAATCGATACTTGTCAGATGATATAAAATTGGCGAGAAACCGCTGGAGCAATAGGAACACATTAAAATTGGTGGAAAAACCTGGTCCAATAACATGCAAGCCCCTCTCCGCCATGATAGGTCCAGTAGCATGGGTACTCAATTCACCAGGTCTGAGTCTGTTTGATGCGTAGCTGTGGAAATACACTCCTGGAAATTGAAATAAGAACACCGTGAATTCATTGTCCCAGGAAGGGGAAACTTTATTGACACATTCCTGGGGTCAGATACATCACATGATCACACTGACAGAACCACAGGCATATAGACACAGGCAACAGAGCATGCACAATGTCGGCACTAGTACAGTGTATATCCACCTTTCGCAGCAATGCAGGCTGCTATTCTCCCATGGAGACGATCGTAGAGATGCTGGATGTAGTCCTGTGGAACGGCTTGCCATGCCATTTCCACCTGGCGCCTCAGTTGGACCAGCGTTCGTGCTGGATGTGCAGACCGCGTGAGACGACGCTTCATCCAGTCCCAAACATGCTCAATGGGGGACAGATCCGGAGATCTTGCTGGCCAGGGTAGTTGACTTACACCTTCTAGAGCACGTTGGGTGGCACAGGATACATGCGGACGTGCATTGTCCTGTTGGAACAGCAAGTTCCCTTGCCGGTCTAGGAATGGTAGAACGATGGGTTCGATGACGGTTTGGATGTACCGTGCACTATTCAGTGTCCCCTCGACGATCACCAGTGGTGTACGGCCAGTGTAGGAGATCGCTCCCCACACCATGATGCCGGGTGTTGGCCCTGTGTGCCTCGGTCGTATGCAGTCCTGATTGTGGCGCTCACCTGCACGGCGCCAAACACGCATACGACCATCATTGGCACCAAGGCAGAAGCGACTCTCATCGCTGAAGACGACACGTCTCCATTCGTCCCTCCATTCGCGCCTGTCGCGACACCACTGGAGGCGGGCTGCACGATGTTGGGACGTGAGCGGAAGACGGCCTAACGGTGTGCGGGACCGTAGCCCAGCTTCATGGAGACGGTTGCGAATGGTCCTCGCCGATACCCCAGGAGCAACAGTGTCCCTAATTTGCTGGGAAGTGGCGGTGCGGTCCCCTACGGCACTGCGTAGGATCCTACGGTCTTGGCGTCCATCCGTGCGTCGCTGCGGTCCGGTCCCAGGTCGACGGGCACGTGCACCTTCCGCCGACCACTGGCGACAACATCGATGTACTGTGGAGACCTCACGCCCCACGTGTTGAGCAATTCGGCGGTACGTCCACCCGGCCTCCCGCATGCCCACTATACGCCCTCGCTCAAAGTCCGTCAACTGCACATACGGTTCACGTCCACGCTGTCGCGGCATGCTACCAGTGTTAAAGACTGCGATGGAGCTCCGTATGCCACGGCAAACTGGCTGACACTGACGGCGGCGGTGCACAAATGCTGCGCAGCTAGCGCCATTCGACGGCCAACACCGCGGTTCCTGGTGTGTCCGCTGTGCCGTGCGTGTGATCATTGCTTGTACAGCCCTCTCGCAGTGTCCGGAGCAAGTATGGTGGGTCTGACACACCGGTGTCAATGTGTTCTTTTTTCCATTTCCAGGAGTGTATTTAAAGGCATTGGTGTATGCCTGTCCCATCGACAATATGTAGGTGTTACAGTAGCATGTGACCATTGGCAAAAGACCCTCGATTAGCCCTCCAACCGGATCTCCAGGAGGAGGCTCCCCTTACATAAGAAAAGATGGGATAACCATCGAAGGCTGGCTCTGAGCACTATGGGACTCAACTGCTGTGGTCATAAGTCCCCTAGAACTTAGAACTACTTAAACCTAACTAACCTAAGGACATCACACACATCCATGCCCGAGGCAGGATTCGAACCTGCGACCGTAGCGGTCGTGCGGTTCCAGACTGTAGTGCCTTTAACCGCTCGGCCACTGCGGCCGGCCACCATCGACGGGATAACATTCTACGAGTCGGAGCATGTTTGGACAGAAGTTTTAACGTAGTAGGAAAGTTATAAAATCTGAAAAGAGAAATGCAAGGCATATAACTCACACCTGCAGCACACGACGGTCGTCTGCAGAGAAACAGCAACAGTCCAATCAAAGTGAGTACGAACTATTTCCACGCAAACAGTCGAGGCCAAGTGTGTGAGAAGCTATTAATGACAACGTACTACACAATGTTTATGAAGACTATTACAATCGTGGCTTCAGTTCCTACAGAAAATTAATAAGGCGCTATAAGCGCATTAAAAGTAAATCAAATTGCAGATTGATACTAAACTATGTGTCTAGAAAAAGCGAGCAGGGGCTCGTTTCGAAGGAAACAGACTGTCGCAACTACAAACTATAAAAGAGCATGTAGTATCGCAATTTGATACAGCAAGGTCGTATGGAGCTACAGTTCACTATTAGCGTCTGCAAACGTGGGCACTAGAAGCATCTAAAATAGTTGGCTTGGACAATTCCAAAGCATCTTTTATCGACAATTTTAAGACTGAATATGGCATTTCACGCAGGCATAATGCTACATTTGTCACACGTAAGGACATAGAAGACGAGAGTGGTATGCTTCAGAAGGCACTTCAGTCTGTGAAGGAAGCGGACATGTTTATGAAAGAACAGGGTGTGGAGAAAGGAAATGTTTGGAACAGCGACCAGAATCAATTCCAGTATGAAATGTCTCCATTTCAACATTGTCTCGTAGAGAAGAGAAAACTACAGGTAGTATGTTGAAGTGTGTCCACAGTTCTACTCACAGGGAAACAACTGATGCGGCTTTATCAATGACAAGCAAAGTAGCAGACATAGATTATTCTGCGAAAGCCTGTTCCCTCGACAAAATTAAAAGATAAGTTCTGGAGGGCGGTCATTTCACGAATCACACTATCCATTGTTGAGGTTTTAAGTGTGAGGAATCCCAATAATAATTTACTTGCAGTACTTCGTAAAGAAAGGTATAAAAGCAAAGGTCAATCATCCCGATTTCCAGGATACACTGGGGGACTCTGCTCCTTCCAATTCAACTGTTGCCAAGTGGACAAATATTTAAATGATGATGATCCGCCCAGTGGTCGGCCAAGATGTGTCAATACTCCAGAAATCATTGCAAAAGTGCACAAAATGGTCATGGGGGACCGCCGATTGAAAGTGCATTAAACTGCTCACGGTTGCCAGATGTCATCTGAAAGGGTATATCGCATATTAACTAAAGAATTAGAAACGAAAAAATTATCTGCAATATAGTGCCGCGACTCTTAACGCTGGATCACTCACTTATACCGTCGCCGTGGCAAAATTACGTGAACTAAGGTATGAATTGTTGCTACACCCGCCTTATTCACCTGATATGGCTCCGTCAGACTTCCATCTCTTTCCAAAACTTCAAACTAAGAATTGATAGCCGCAGTTGAGAACTATTAGAGTTGGGATCAAGGCACTGGAACATTGTTGGACAAGTGCATTAATCTCCGAGGAGACTACATTGAAAAATAAAGAAAGTTTCAACGATCTTAATACTTTCTTTCTATTCGATTCGGAGAACTTTTCAAACCGCTCTCGTATAACCAGTTTAAAATTCGTGCAGCGATGCCATCGTACACTCGTGTGCAGCTCACGTACTACATAGGTGTATTTATTCTGTGCCATAGACAGTTGCATACTTTCATCATTAAGTGCTGGCAGCAACGAGGAAAGGAACATTACTTGTCAGCTTGTACCAACACGACCGGACCACAACTAAAAGTGGGATGAGCTCTTTCAAATGTTGTCGCATCGTGAATCATCCCCACAAAATAGCCTTGCGCCATGAGTGAACAGAACTCACCCTATAATAATCGAACTTTATTATTACCGACTACGTTGTTATACAGGGTGATTTTGTCCACCGCGTACAAACTCTAGGGGTTGATCGATGAGAGGATACGGAACAAAAAAGGACTAATGAACTTATGTCTGGAAATGCATGGTTTCCATGCTAGAGAGCATTTATTTAGTCATACTTTGTTACAAGACTGCGGTCTAATAGGCGCTGTACCTTGCAGCCACATTTACCGTATCCGTGGTTTCCTCTTAGACGGTAGTACTGTTCCTCATACTTCGTGACCTAGCACCATCTCCTGCTATAGTAATTGGTAATGTTGTGTCCGGTTCACTTGTCTTGCTGACTCACCTTGTAGTGGGTGTGATACAGCATTAAAGGCAAGTGGCAACGGACGGTAGGCAGCATTCAATGTTTGCAACAGTGTTTCGCCGTTTGTCTGAGACAGGGACGTTTCAGGAAGCAGGAAATCATGAAGGTCGTGCCCGAAATGTTCGGACACCAGACTTGGAGGAAAGTGAGATTAGCAGTGTGGAAGGCGACGCCGTGTCATTACCAGGCAGCTGGCCCGCCAGTACAGGATAAGCCAGGCGGCCGTGTGGAACATTCTCCATGACAATTGTTACTACCCTTATCACTTAGAGCGTGTGCACGGCTTACTACTGCCAGACGTTCCACATCGGGAGCAGTTTTGTCACTGGATTCTTCACAAGGCAACCACGATTCCTCTCTGAACATCATGTGACCACTGGTATAGAACTTTTAAGTGTTACAGGATTTAGGTTAGCATCTCACTTTCGTAGATCAGAAATGGAGAAAGGAGGAGTTGCCACATTCATCAGGAACTATCATAAATTTAAGAACATAGACATTCATAAATTTTTCCTAGAACAGCATATGGACGCATGTGCAACAGAAGTAGAATTTCACAAAAAATCCTTCATAATATTAAGTGTATATCGAGCGCCTGCAGGTAACTAATCTGTTCGTAAACCACCTTGAAGCTGTACTGGCCCATTTAACAACCAAAAACAAAGAAATAGCGGCTGCTGGTGATTTCAATGTAGATTTCCTTAAAGACCCTCCCAATAAGAACTTACCTGAGTTAGTAACACTATCATTCAACTTAATTCCCACTGTAAAGTTCACCACTAGGGTAGCCAATTGCTCACAAACAGCCATTGATAATATCTTTATAGAAAAAGTCCAATGAACAAAATTATATTACAAAACCAATAGTCAATGGCCTCTCAGACTATGACATGTAGTTCCTTCTGTTAAATGTTAATACTGCACAGGATATAAAATCTGTTAAATCTGAGCTCAGGAGGGTAACAAATAAGGCAAAAATTGATTATTTTAGGACACTCCTCAGAGACATTCACTGGACTGATGTTTACACTGCTCATGGCATGAATGAAAAATATAACACTTTTGCTAATAAAGTGCTTACCTTATTTGAACACTGTTTTCCCCCAAACCTTACCAAGGTTAGAGCAAAGTCTACAAAGAAGACATGGACTACTCAAGGAATAGGGGTATCTTGTAAAACAAAAAGAAAACTTTATCTCTCAATCCGAAACAGTTCCAATGTTGATGCTATAGCACATTACAAGAAATACTGCAAAATATTAAAGACTGTAAGACGGACATCAAAGCAAATATATTACAAGGAAAAGATAGTCATATCAGATAACAAAATAAAGACAGTATGGGATATTGTGAAGGAGGAGACCGGTAGAACCAGACATGAAGAGGAACAAATAGCATTAAGAGTAAATGATACATTGGTGACAGATGTGTATAGTGTTGCAGAACTTTTTAACAAACGTTTTATAACTGTTACTGAAAAGACGGGGTTGTCAGGTTTGGTAGATGCTGCTATGGAATACCTCAGACCAGACATTTCAAGTAACTTCCATAATATGAATTTGACCCTCACTACCCCAGCAGAAATAATGTCCATCATAAAATCTTTAAAATCAAAAACATCTAGTTGGTATGATGAAATATCAACAAGTTAATTAATGAATGTGATTCTGAGCTAAGTAACATATTAAGCTATCTGTGTAACCAGTCGTTTATCAGTGGAATATTTCCTGAATGGTTGAAATATGAATATGAAGTTAAGCCATTGTTTAAGAAGGGAGATAAAGAAATAGCATCAAATTTCCACCCAATTTCACAGTTGTCAGTATTCTCAAAAATTTTAGAAGTAATGTACAATCGGCTTTATAACCATCTTATCTCAAATAACATACTGTCAAAGTCACAGTATGGATTTCTAAGGGTTCTGATATTGAGAAGGCTATCTACACTTACAGTGAAAATGTGCCTAATTCATTAGACAAAAAATTGCAGGCAACTGGTATATTTTGTGATCTGTCAAAGGCATTTGACTGTGTAAATCACAATATTCTTTTAAATAAATTAGAATATTACAGTGTAACAGGAAATGCTGCAAAATGGTTCAAATATTATATCTCTGGCAGGAAACAAGGGTGTTATTAGGAAAGAGAAATGTATCAAGCTATCAGGCATCATCGAACTGGGAACTAATTACATGTGGGGTCCCACAAGGTTCCATTTTGGGGCCCTTACTTTTTCTTGTATATATATATCAATGACCTTTCATCAGTAACATTACCAGATGCCAAGTTCGTTTTGTTTGCCGATGATACAAACATTGCAATAAGTAGCAAATCAAGTGTAGTCTTAGAAATATCAGCTAATAAAATATTTGTGGACATTAATCACTGGTTCCTAGCCAATTCTTTGTCATTAAACTTTGAAAAAACACACTACATGCAGTTCAGAACTTGTAAGGGGTGTCCCACGAGTATATGCCTAACATACGATGACAAGCAGACAGAAGAAGTGGACAGTGTTAAATTCTTGGGATTACAGCTTGATAGTAAATTCAACTGGGAGGAGCACACAACAGAACTGCTGAAGCGTCTTAACAAATCTCTATTTGCAATTCGAACTGCGTCAGACATAGGGGATATAAAAATGAAAAAGCTCGCATACTATGCTTACTTTCATTCCATAATGTCATATGGGATTATTTTTTGGGGTAATTCATCAAGCCAAGCTTCAGTTTTCCAGGTACAAAAACGTGCAGTAAGAATTATATGTGGTGTGAACTCAAGAACATCCTGCAGAAGCTTGTTTAGGGAACTAGGGATACTAACTACTGCTTCCCAATATATTTATTCCTTAATGAAATTTGTCATTAAAAATATATCACTTTTTCAAGCCAACAGCTCAATTCATGGAATCAATACTAGAAATAAGAATAATCTCCACAAGGATTTAAAGTCATTTAGTCTTGTACAAAAAAGTGTGCATTATTCAGGAACACACATTTTCAATAACTTGCCAGCAGCCATAAAAAGCTTACTAACCAATGAAATTCAGTTTAAGAGAAACCTAAAGGATTTATTGGTGGCCAACTCCTTCTACTCCATTGATAAATTTCTCAGTAAAACCAACTGATTTGTGGATATAAAAGTACAATATAACTTCTGCACAATTTCAGTGCAGTAATGTGTTCATTGTAAATAAGTATTATAGTAATTGTATTACACATTTATTACTTTATAAATAAATAAAAAAACTTGTTTATTTTAAATTCAGTGCATTAGTATTTGTAAAATGACTCTTCCATATAGTGTTCATTAAAAAATGACAATCATTCCACTTGGGACCTGTGGAATGGTGAATTAGCTTATTTGTTTTTGAAGTGTTGGCAGAAGAGCCAACACCGTGTTGCTAGAGGAGGCCGAAATGCACGCTTTTAAGCTCACGCAGATTGGCGTGAGGTCTGGAACAAGGTAAAATAATTATCCTATAAAGAAAAGGACGTAGTTCTTGGAATGCTTAACTTTAATCCACAATTGGAGAACATCGCTCTTGTTTAGACATTATTACAATCTCAATATAAACTGGTAATGGGGCCTTGCTAGATCGTAGCAAATGACGTAGCTGAAGGCTATGCTAACTATCGTCTCGGCAAATGAGAGCGTAATTTGTCAGTGAACCATCGCAAGCAAAGTCTGCTGTACAACTGGGGCGAGTGCTAGGACGTCTCTCTAGACCTGCCGTGTAGTGGCGCTCGGTCTGCAATCACTGACAGTGGCGACACGCGGGTCCGACGTATACTACCGGACCGCGGCCGATTTAAAGGCTACCACCTAGCAAGTGTGGTGTCTGGCGGTGACACCACAGTTTTAGTTGTAAATATTTATCATGTATTGTTTTTCTGACATGTTCTACATCCTGGAGGACCTCTTCACTACGGATCAATCGGAATGAAAGTAAATCTAATCTAATCTAATCCCACCCTATTCACAGATGAGGCCACCTTTACGCGGAATGGTGTCTTCAGTTGTCATAACAGTGATATGTGGGACAGTACGCAGAACCCCCACGGTATGGTGATAGTGAATCATCAGCATCGTTACAGATAGAATGTGTGAACTGGGATAATTGGCGACCGTATTTTGGGACCAGTCTTCACTCCACGTCGCCTGACAGGCCGGAACTATCGGCGTTTCTTGCTGGTGACTTTGCCTCCTTTGCTGGAAGAAGTACCACTGATGATTCGAAGGGCTATGCGGCTGTTACATGACGGTGCTCCAGCCCACTTCGCCGTTAACGTCCGGACGCAACTCAATCGTGTCTTCCCTGGTCGATGGATTGGACGAGGGGGTCCAGTTGCATGGCGTGCTCGTTCACCGGATCTCAACCAGCGTGATTTCTGGTTACAGGACGATCTCAAAAGTATCGCGAATGCAGAGCCCATTCCAGATGGGAGCAGCGTATTCATGCTGTCTTTGGCACTGCTCGGATGCAGCCTGGCCGATTTGAACGTGTGAGACAGAACACGCATGCGTGCCTCGAGGCACGTGGAATCCATTTTCAGCACATGCTGCGTAGTCTCTGAAACAATGTATGATTGAATAAATGGTTTCTAGTATGGAAACCATACATTCTGGACGTAAGTTCATTAGACCTTTTTTGTTTCGTATCCTGTCCTCAATCAATCCCTAGCGTATGTACACGGTGGGAAAAAAATCACCATTTACAAATATTGGCTAACCCTTTGTTTTTTCGCTTCCACTGAAAGTTAGAGAGTTTCATCTAACTTCTCAAACTCTGCAAATTGTTCTATATTTAATAATTTAAGATCACTCTTGAGTGGAGCGATCGTGCACAATTTTTGCGAATATATTTTGTCACAGATTTTTCATTTGGCACTCAAATAATTAAACTCAACGAAATAATTCCAAATAAGACTCCTTTTTGGTTATTGCACTGTTAACTAAAGGCATACATAGTGAAATACAGTAGATTGACTGCTATAAACCTTTGTAAGTTTGTGTGTCGCCTATATCAAACATGGTGTGAATATTTTACTTAATTTGGACGTTATAACACATTAAATTTGTGCCGTACCTTTTGAGACAGCTTGTATTATTCGATCTTGAAAAGTGCTGTAGGATCCTGAAACACACGATCACAGCGATGGTGACGTGTTACTCTGTACAGTCGTTCTTTCATTCTTTCTGTAAAAGTCTGACCTTACATAAACGACGTCATTTTCGTGACCAGCTTTTGACGTATTGCTTGGAAGCGTCAGTTTCTGGTTCTTCGACCGAACAGACATTTAACCAATAATCTAACATTTAGCCAGCATTCTAAAAAGAAACTTGTTTTATATTGCTCATTGTGGGGCACGATTACAATCAATCCAACAGCTGTCGGTCGAAGAACCCAAAACGTACCCCTTCAGGCCATGTTCTCATGTCCTCACGTCACTACATTTACGCTCATGTTTTCGAACTTAACAGAATGTACTGGGGTTAGAACTACTAGAACTATGGAAGTAACAGAGACCTAACCTTTATCCTTTGGGGGTCAAGCGGTAAGACTAGAGAGTGGGTTAAGTAATTCCGCTATCAAAAAAGCAGAAGGTACTCGTACAAGATGGCAAACGAAGAGAGGAAATAATAACTGCTATTTTGTCGCAAATAATTTCCAACGCTTCAGAAAAAAGGGACTATTTCTTAACATCACAGCCAGGAAAAGGGGACATCAGGTAAATAAAGAAATAAAAATTTGATGTATCCGGTATGTCGCGCAACAGAAGGATGTTAAAAATTATGTATCCGGAAGAAGCACGGAACGAGTCATAAAAAGCTGGTAGAAGAGAAAGAAGAGCTAAACGCTCCTCAATTGAAGAGACGTGATGGAATATGAGCTATGCATACGCTAGAAAAGTTAGTATGGTATCAGAGGTAAGAGGCGAGAGAAAAATATCAACGGCTAACAAAGTCTAGAGTATGTCACATAATGCTGTGGACAGTGAGTGCGGTATGGAAAAGATAGGCAGAGTTTCACACAGGATAAAAGGGTGACGTTATCAGACAATGATTTGCAGCAATTCCGAGAGGTAATACTTTTTTTTTTATTGGTCATCAGTCTACTGACTGGTTTGATGCGGCCCGCCACGAATTCCTTTCCTGTGCTAACCTCTTCATCTCAGAGTAGCACTTGCAACCTACGTCCTCAATTATTTGCTTGATGTATTCCAATCTCTGTCTTCCTCTACAATTTTTGCCCTCTACAGCTCACTCTAGTACCATGGAAGTCATTCCCTCATGTCTTAGCAGATGTCCTATCATCCTGTCCCTTCTCCTTATCAGTGTTTTCCACATATTCCGTTCCTCTCCGATTCTGCGTAGAACCTCCTCACTCCTTACTTTATCAGTCCACCTAATTTTCAACATTCGTCTATAGCACCACATCTCAAATGCTTCGATTCTCTTCTGTTCCGATTTTCCCACAGTCCATGTTTCACTACCATACAATGCTGTACTCCAGACGTACATCCTCAGAAATTTCTTCCTCAAATTAAGGCCGGTATTTGATATTAGTAGACTTCTCTTGGCCAGAAATGCCTTTTTTGCCATAGCGAGTCCGTTTTTGATGTCCTCCTTGCTTCGTCCGTCATTGGTTATTTTACTGCCTAGGTAGCAGAATTCCTTAACTTCATTGACTTCGTGACCATCAATCCTGATGTTAAGTTTCTCGCTGTCCTCATTTCTACTACTTCTCATTACCTTTCGTCTTTCTCCGATTTACTCTCAAACCATACTGTGTACTCATTAGACTGTTCATTCCGTTCATCAGATCATTTAATTCTTCTTCACATTCACTCAGGATAGCAATGTCATCAGCGAATCGTATCATTGATATCCTTTCACCTTGTATTTTAATTCCACTCCTGAACCTTTCTTTTATTTCCATCATTGCTTCCTGGATGTACAGATTGAAGAGTAGGGGCGAAAGGCTACAGCCTTGTCTTACACCCTTCTTAATACGAGCACTTCGTTCTTGATCGTCCACTCTTATTATTCCCTCTTGGTTGTTGTACATATTGTATATGACCCGTCTCTCCCTATAGCTTACCCCTACTTTTTTCAGAATCTCGAACAGCTTGCACCATTTTATATTGTCGAACGCTTTTTCCAGGTCGACAAATCCTTTGAAAGTGTCTTGATTTTTCTTTAGCCTTGCTTCCATTATTAGCCGTAACGTCAGAATTGCCTCTCTCGTCCCTATACTTTTCCTAAAGCCAAACTGATCGCCACCTAGCGCATTCTCAATTTTCTTTTCCATTCTTCTGAATATTATTCTTGTAAGCAACTTCGATGCATGAGCTGTTAAGCTGATTGTGCGATAATTCTCGCACTTGTCAGCTCTTGCCGTCTTCGGAATTGTGTGGATGATGCTTTTCCGAAAGTCAGATGGTATATCGCCAGACTCATATATTCTACACACCAATGTGAATAGTCGTTTTGTTGCCACTTCCCCCAATGATTTTAGAAATTCTGATGGAATGTTATCTATCCATCCTGCCTTATTTGACCGTAGGTCATCCAAAGCTCTTTTAAATTCCGATTCTAATACTGGATCCCCTATCTCTTCTAAATCGACTCCTGTTTCTTCTTCTACCACAATAGACAAATCTTCACCCTCATAGAGGCTTTCAATGTATTCTTTCCACCTATCTGCCCTCTCCCTCTGCATTTAACAGTGGAATTCCCGTTGCACTCTTAATGTTACCACCGCTGCCTTTAATGTCACCAAAGGTTGTTTTGACTTTCCTGTATGCTGAGTCTGTCCTTCCGACAATCATATCTTTTTCGATGTCTTCACATTTTTCCTGCAGCCATTTTGTCTTAGCTTCCCTGCACTTCCTATTTATTTCATTCCTCAGCGACTTGTATTTCTGTATTCCTGATTTTCCCGGAACATGTTTGCACTTCCTCCTTTCATCAATCACCTGAAGTATTTCTTCTGTTACCCATGGTTTCTTCGCAGCTACCTTCTTTGTATCTATGTTTTCCTTCCCAACTTCTGTGATGGCCCTTTTTAGAGATGTCCATTCCTCTTCAACTGTACTGCCTACTGCGCTATTCCTTATTGCTGTATCTATAGCGTTAGAGAACTTCAAACGTATCTCGTCATTCCTTAGTACTTCTGTATCCCACTTCTTTGCGTATTGATTCTTTCTGACTAATGTCTTGAACTTCAGCCTACTCTTCATCACTACTATATTGTGATCTCCCTGTCTTTTACAAGTATACCTCCTCCTCTTGTGATTCTTGAACAGGGTATTCGCTATTACTAGCTGAAACTTATTACAGAACTCAATTAGTCTTTCTCTTCTTTCATTCCTTGTCCCAAGCCCATATTCTCCTGTAACGTTTTCTTCTACTCCTTCCCCAACAACTGCCCATGACTATTAAATTTTTGTCCCCCATTACATACTGCATTACCCTTTCAATATCCTCATACACTTTCACTATCTGTTCATCTTCAGCTTGCGACGTCGGCATGTATACCTGAACTATCGTTGTCGGTGTTGGTCTGCTGTCGATTCTGATTAGAACAACCCGGTCGCTGAACTGTTCGCAGTAACACACCCTCTGCCCTACCTTCCTATTCATAACGAATCCTACACCTGTTATACCATTTTCTGCTGCTGTTGATATTACCCGATACTCGTCTGACCAGAAATCCTTGTCTTCCTTCCACTTCACTTCACTGACCCCTACTATATCTAGATTGAGCCTTTGCATTTCCCATTTCAGATTTTCTAGTTTCCCTACCACGTTCAAGCTTCTGACATTCCACGCCCCGACTGGTAGAATGTTATCCTTTCGTTAATTATTCAATCTTTTTCTCATGGTAACCTCCCCCTTGGCAGTCCCCTCCCGGAGATCCGAATGGGGGACTATTCCGGAATCTTTTGCCAATGGAGAGATCATCATGACACTTCTTCAATTACAGGCCACATGTCTTGTGGATACACGTTACGTGTCTTTAATGCAGTAGTTTCCACAGCCTTCTGCATCCTCATGTCTTTGATCATTGCTGATTCTTCCGCCCTTAGGGGCAATTTCCCACCCCTAGGACAAGAGAGTGCCCTGAACCTCTATCCGCTCCTCCGCCCTCTTTGACAAGGCCGTTGGCAGAATGAGGCTGACTTCTTATGCCGGAAGTCTTCGGTCGCCAATGCTGATTATTTATCAAACTCTAGGCAGTGGCGGGGATCGAACCCGGGATCGAAGACGTTTTGATTATGAGTCAAAGACGCTACCCCTAGACCACGGGTACAACTAGGTAATACTACAGAATACATTTTCAATTTTTTATATTTCCCGTTGGAAAGCGATCGATCACTTTGTATCGAATTCTTCCTCTTTTTCTTGTGTTTTTGTCCCGCATCTGCGCAGGGTCAGCATGGCTATAACAGGTTTTTGCATGGTTAACTTAAGGGGCAGCCAAATGCCCCTCCTGTCACCCGCCCGTTCCCTTACGCTTCATGCGGTGGAATGTGTGCACCCCAGCCGCCTGCGTGAAGTGTGATTCATGTGAAGGTTGGATGTGACAAACAGCTAAAGACCACATCCGAGCTGGCCAGCCCACCAATCCTCGTCGTTAACCCATCGGGCTGATTCGATTCGGGGCAGGCGCTCCTCCCAGTCCCGGGAGTGACGGTTTAATGCGCACGGTTATCTGGGCGGGTTGATCACATTCTGTGGAATTGTTGCGTACCACGTACAAGTCCGCAGCTCGTGGTCGTGCGGTAGCGTTCTAGTTTTCCATGCCCGGGTTCCCGGGTTCGATTCCCGGCGGGGTCAGGGATTTTCTCTGCCTCGTGATGACTGGGTGTTGTGTGCTGTCCTTAGGTTAGTTAGGTTTAAGTAGTTCTAAGTTCTAGGGGACTGATGACCATAGATGTTAAGTCTCATAGTGCTCAGAGCCATTTGAACCACGTACGAGTTAAGCGATAAGGGATAATATAGTCAAATGTGTTAATTCCTAAGGGACCAAACTGCTGAGGCCATCGGTCCCTAGACTTACACGCTACTTAAACTAACAAGAACAACGCACACACCCATGCCCGAGGGAGGACTCGAACCTCCGGCGGAAGAGGCCGCGCAATCCGTGACATGGCGCCTCAAACCGCTCGGCCACTCCGCTCGGCGATAATATCTTAATGCTATTTAAATACGGATGCACATAAAAATAATTACCTTGTGGGAGGTTTGTGCGATTACTATATCGTGGTCAGCGGATTTAACTTTGAGTTGGCTGCATTATCTTACGGAATGCGAGAGCAATGCACTGACGTTGAGCAACCGGCCAGTGAATGACGATAAGACTATGGCGAGTGAAGTCCCGTAGTGCTCCAATCTACATCGCGAATCATGGGAATTTTTCACAATTTGATGTAATTTGATCATGTTAATAGTACACTTTAAAAAAAACCGCTAAGCGTGTCATATCCAGAAGATGTTTTTGACAAGAAGCTTGTTTTTGCTACACAAAATGCTGAAATGGAATTGAATAGGTGATAGAATCATTTGCCGTCTTGCTGAAACTTAATCAGTGAATCACCTGGGCGATATTTATTTGCACAAGCTAGTAGGTGCACTAAGTACAGGTGTCTCTCTTAGGGGGGGTTCCGTTGTTTCTGTAAGTGTCACTTTGCACATAAATTTCATTCACACATTATATCTGGATGTAAACTGAAACTTCCTGGCAGATTAAAACTGTGTGCCCGACCGAGACTCGAACTCGGGACCTTTGCCTGGCAGAAGTAAAGCCGTGAGTGCCGGGCGTGAGTCGTGCTTCGGTAGCTCAGTTGGTAGAGCACTTGCCCGCGGAAGGCAAAGGTCCCGAGTTCGATTCTCGGTGGGGCACACAGTTTTAATCTGCCAGGTAGTTTCATATCAGCGCACACTCCGCTGCAGAGTGAAAATCTCATTCTGGATGTAAACTGTTGTTCTGACCTCATTTTTAACCACTTAAGTCATTTATTACACCTCATTCATCATAATGTCAAACAAGATTCTTTCGCCTTGAAGACTGTCTTTCTTCAGTAATCCAAGACAACGATACGGGAAATTTGGCTTATGATGTAACGCGTTAAACACACTCGCTAGTTGCGTACTGTTCGTTGCGTGTCCATTGTCAGACTGCACCGTAATTGCATTCTAGATAAACCATTTATCTCGAGTGTTTTTAAACGGCGTATTTTCCTTTCTCTGTACCTCTCGATTAGTTCGAGTGAGTGCTTTGGACAGGTGCTTGAACATGATGAAACGGGATTTCCTGCGGGCGGACAACAATGAGTAAGCAGGTAAGTATCGCGGTCGTCTCTGACGTTCAGCTGCAGAATTTCTAGGGAGTAGTGCGTGGTACGAAGAGGATATTTGATTCTCAGATATACCACTAGGAACGGCAGGGATGCCACTGGGGAACGCTGAAGCACGTGCTGTACTGAGCGAAAAACGCCCGTCTGTAGCAAGAGAGATTGCGGAAAGGTAATGCAGGAAATCCCATATAAGTATAGCGGCTCTCTAGTGAATGACGTACATTCACTTTCTTGCGCTCAGTTATATTACCAAAAGCCTGTTTTTGTGGACGAGCGTCAATCCGCGGTGAACGTAGACCAGTCTCAGATATAAAAAGGGGCAGTAGGAAAAACTCGAATTATTATTAAAAATTCGTATCATTGTCTGCCGTTCACTGCGATTCAGTAAACAAAGTATACGAGCGTAGTCTTACTCTTTTGCAACTGAATCTTACAAAGCTGTACCAAAACCCTTGAAACACCAATACGTAACATCCATATACAATGCATCGTCCAACGTACAATTCCACTATTCTCTCGAATACTGTAACGAGTCCTGTAATTTCTATGTTATTCAATCTGTCGAGCGAACAAACAGTGAAGGAAACAACAAAATGATAGGAGAAGGTATTAGAATTCAGGAAGAAGAAATAAAAACTTTGACGATTGCCTATGACATTGCAACTCTGTCAGAGACTGCAAAGGGTTTGGAAGAGCAGTTGAACGGAACGGACAGTGTCTTGAAAGTTGGGCATAAGATCAACATCAACAAAAGTAAAAAAAAAAGGGTAACAGAATGTAATCGAATTAAATCAGGCGAAGTTGAGGAAATTAGATTAGGAAACAAAACACATAAAGTAGTAAATGAGTTCGTCTATGTAGGCAGTAAAATAACGAATAATGGCGGAAGTAGAGAGGATATAAAATGTAGACTGGCGCTGATAAGAAAAGCGTTTCTGATGAAGAGAAATTTTTTAACATTGAATATACATGGCGTAAAATTTAAGTTGAGAAACCAGAATAACTCGAAAAATAAGCTTCACACGAAAAATGTGTAGAATCCAAAGTTGAGTAATTACGAGGGGGACATGTGCTGGTCCTCAAATTAGCTTGCCACCCCAGCCCCCTGGGGATGGGGCAGGAGGCAACTTCAAATTTTCAAATAGGAACCCCCATTTGTTATTGCAGAATCAGATTCTACATAAAAAAACTACGTACATTTCGTCTTGACCATTTATCTTGATTCTTGGTTGTTGGCGCTGTAATTCAAGAAAATCCATGTTCTCATTTTTGCGTGGAAAATGGTTACAGATAGATAAGAAATACTTATTTACCTCGTAAATTTTGATTCGTTAAAACTAAAACTCTCCCTCTCTCCCTATACGGTAGGGTTTGAGAGAGAGGAATTAGAGTTTTAGAAATGTTGACCCAAATATAAATTTTTTCTGCAGATTCGGATAAGTTTTGTTTGTTTCGTGGTCAACATTTGTAAAACTCTAATTCCTCTCTCTCAAACCCCACCTTATGCGGAAAGAGGGAGATAAATGGTTCAAATGGCTCTGAGCACTATGCGACTCAACTGCTGAGGTCATCAGTCGCCTAGAACTTAGAACTAATTAAACCTAACTAACCTAAGGACAGCACACAACACCCAGCCATCACGAGGCAGAGAAAATCCCTGACCCCGCCGGGAATCGAACCCGGGAACCCGGGCGTGGGAAGCGAGAACGCTACCGCACGACCACGAGATGCGGGCAAAGAGGGAGAGTTTTAGCTTTATCGAATCAAAATTTACGAACTAAATAAGTATTTTTTATTTATTAGTAACCATTTTCCACGCAAAAATGAGAACATGGATTTTCTTGAATTACAGCGCCGACTACCAAGAATCAAAAGAAATGTTTAAAACAAAATTTTTGTAGTTTTTTCTAAGAAGAATCTGATTCTGCAATAAAAAATGGGGGTTCCCATTTGAAATTTTAAAGTTGCCTCCCGCACCACCTCCATGGGGCTGGGGTGCGGGCTAATTTTAGCACCAGCAGATGTTCCCCTCGAAAATAATCAACTTTGGATTCTAAACATTTTTTCGTAGGAAGCTTACTTTTCGAGTTATTCTGGGTTGTCGATTAAAATTTACACCCTGTAGTTTTAAGTGGTAGGAAGTCTTTTCTGAAAGTATTTGTATGGAGTATAGCCTTGTGTGGATGTGAAACATGGACGTAATAGAAGCGCTTGAAATGTGGTGCTACAGAAGAGTGAGGAAAATTAGATGGGTGGATCACGTAAGTAATGAGGAGGTATTGAACAGAATTGGGGAGAAAATAAGTTTGTGGCACACGCTGACTAGAAGAAGAGAACGGCTGATAGAAGACATTCTGAGCCATCACCAACCTAGCATTGGAGGGAAGTGTGGAGGGTAAAAATCGTAGCGGGAGACCAAGAGATGAACACAGCGGGCAGATTCAGTAAGATGAAAGTTGCAGTAGTAATTCGGAGGAGAAGAGACTTGGCTTGTACAGGATAGAATAGCATGGAGAGCTGCATCAAACCAGTCTTCGGACTGAAGACCACAACAACAATTGCTCGATGTTCATTGTGTGTGAGATCTTATGGGCATTTACTGCTAAGGTCATCAGTCCCTAAGCTTACACACTACTTAACCTAAATTATCCAAGGACAAACACACACACACACACACCCATGCCCGAGGGAGGACTCGAACCTCCGCCGGGACCAGCCGCATAGTCCATGACCGCAGAGCCTGAGACCGCTCGGCTAATCCCGCACGGCCAACAACTGCTACCAGTTTTTCGTCTAATAAAACACTTTCTCATTACTGAAGTTATACACGAGGGCGTGCTGAAAAGTATTGCCTTCGAACTTTTTCTGTGGAAGCTCTTAAGGCTTTTTTTTTAAAAAAAACGGTATTAACATTCTACATCTTTATTCTTCATGTCTACAGATTTATTTCTTAACGAAAGCACCCTTGCGACGAGGATTTTTCTCCCATCGAGACACCACCTGTTGACACCGTCACTGTGGAATGTTTGACTTTATTGACAGAAGCACGACCTCACCTCTGCTTGCGCCGCTTCATCACTACCAAAGTGAAGACGTTCCTTAAGTTTCGGGAACAAATGAAAACCGATTGTGTCCAAACCGGGAATGTATGGAGGATGATCGATGATAGTAAACTTGAGGCGGCGGACTGGTGAAGATGTCACAGCGTTCGTGTGCGGTGAGGCGTTGTCATACTGAAGGAGAGTGTGCTCGATGTGTGGACGAACTCTTCGAAAACGAAACTCAATTACAGTATATTGTTTCTCACGCACCGACACAGTTACGTTACGCACCGCCATATTACACGCTACGATTCGGAGCCGTCTAGCTGCAGGGGGCTCCAAATACACTGAAACGTCAAGGAGACTGTTATAGGCACGCGTATTCAAATACAGAGAGATGTAAACGGGCCGAATACGGCGCTGCGGCCGCCAACGACTACATAACAAGTGTCTGGCGCAGTTGTTAGATCGGTTACTGCTGCTACAACGGCGGGTTATCAAGATTTAACTCAGTTTGCACGTTGTGCTAAGTCGGCGAACGAGCGGTGGGACACAGCATCTTCGAGGTAGCGATGAAGTGGGAATTGCCCGACTGTACCGTGAATATCAGGAATCGGGTGAGACATCAAATCTCCGACATTTCTGCGGCTGCACAAAGATGCTTCAAGAATGGGTCCAACGATGACTAAAAAGAATCGTTCAACGTGACAGAAGTGCAGCTCTTCCGCAAATTGCTGCAAATTTCAATGCTGGGCCATCAATATGTGTCAGCCTGTGAACCATTCAACGAAACATCATCGATGTGGGCTTTCGAAGCCGAAAGCCAACTCGTGTACCCTTGATGACTGCACGATACAAAGCTTTACGCCTCGCCTGGGCCCGTCAACACCGACATTGGACTGTTGATGAGTGGAAACATGTTGTCTGGTCGGACGAGTCTCGTTTCAAATTGTATCGAGCGGATGGACTTGTACGGGTATGGAGACAACCTCATGAATCCATGGACGCTGCATGTCAGCAGAGAACTGTTCAAGCTGGTGGAGGCTCTGTAATGGTGCGGGGCGTGTGCAGTTGGAGTGATATGGGACTCCTCATACGTCCAGACACGACTGTGACAGGTGACACGTACATAAGCACGCTGTCGGATCACATGCATCCACTCATGTCCATGGTGCATTCCGACGGACGTGGGCAATTCAAGCAGGACAATGCGACACCCCACACGTCCAGAACTTCTACAGAGCGGCTCCAGGACCAATCTTCTGGGTTTAAACACTTCCGCTGGACGGGCGGGGTGGCCGAGCGGTTCTAGGCGCTAGAGTCTGGAACCGCGCGACCGCTACGGTCGCAGGTTCGAATCCTGCTTCGGGCATGGATGTGTGTGATGTCCTTAGGTTAGTTAGGTTTAAGTAGTTCTAAGTTCTAGGGGACTGATGACCTAAGAAGTTAAGTCCCATAGTACTCAGAGCCATTTGAACCATTTTGAACTTCTGCTGGCCGCAAAACTCCCCATACACGAACATTATTGAACATATCTGGGATGCCTTGCAACGTGCTCTTTAGAAGAGATCTCCACCCCCTCGTACTCTTACAGATTTATTGACAGCCCTGCAGGATTCATGGTGTCAATTCCCTCCAGCACTACTTCAGACATCAGTAGAGACCGTGCCACGTCGTGTTGCGGCACTTCAGCGTGCAGGTGTACTAGTTTCTCTGGCCCTTCAGCGTATACTGACATAGAGAATAAAAATGTAGAACATTATTAATTAATGTTTGTGTTGTTTAAAAAGCTTTAATAGTTATCACATAAAAAATTCGGAGGTATTACTTTTCAGCACGTCCTCGTATTACATCAATGAAAGAGAAGAACCAGTGATGGATGCAGGAGCGTTTAGCTTCTGAGTTCAACCTGACGATGCGCCATTCTATTGTTTCCGAACTATTCTTAATTTTACAACATACTTTAATGATAGTACTGCCCATATATAGATACTTACACACATCACTACGCTATTCGTCGATCAGGAAGGATGCTTTATCTAATTCAGCTATTCGCAAGCTAATAAGGGGAACATACGTATTGTTTTTACAAGCAAATATTGTGTTTTGCTGTTACTACCTAGTTCGTCTGAGAATTACGACCTTTCCACATCTGTCTCGACACTTCTACGTATTTCATTCAGTTCTCGACCAGTGGTGTGCGGACCATCAGTGGTCCGCCACAGCTAAAATATGGTCCGTGATAGATCTAAAATTTTAGACTTTTGTATTTTTTAAAATGGTTAACCTCTCGTTAAGCGAGTGGTGCAGCGTCGCAAGTTTGGGAGGAGGGCAAGTGATCGACGTCACAGCTTGGCGTGAGCGGGTCAGTCAATCGCACTGTGTGTCCACGATAACTTGACGATTTCACTGGTGCTGCCAGAAGCGCAGAAAATAGCCACGAGTTGAGAGACATTCATTTGTCACTGAACGTGCCAACGATAGGCTGCCCCTAGAAGCGAAGTATTGCATTGCTTCGGTTTGCAGTGTGATGGATCGGCTGACATTTCTAACTGTTATCAGTTACTTGTGTTTGTCCGCTTTTTAGACGACGACAACATAACATAAAGAATTATTAATTTTCGGGAACTGGAAACGACATCAAAAGGTATGGACGTTACGAAAATAATAACGGAATATTTTAGAAACAACGCATTATGAGGGAAAAGCTCGTCGTTGCCCTAGGGACGGAGCCCCAGCGATTTTAGGATCTCTCTCCGGTACAACGACGTTAATTAAAACGGAACACTCCTTCGGCATTAACAGCGCATTGCATCATATATCGCCCAGCGTTGCTTCCAAGACCCTTTCTTAATGCCTTCATAATACAATGCCATTAGCCTTAAATAAAGTCTTTTTTAAAAATAGTGCACTGAAATAGACTCTCACCATGAGATCCTTCTCTTTCACACAGAAGTTCATTGGCTGTCGAAAGCAACATACTGGAAAGATTATACGAACTCAGAGGAGAGATTGAAAGACTTGCTAGAGCAGTTTTCAGATCTGACGTTTCAGATGTCATTCGCTTATCTTGTGGGTATTTTCACACAAATAAGTTGAACTCCCAGTTGCAAGTTTCCAGAAACAGACATATAGACTTTTGTTCTTTGACATTGTTTGTGGCGGGAATTATGAGATCTGTTGATTTAAAACATGTGTGGATAAAAACCCTACATCAAGATCGCAATTTTTCTTTACTGGTTACCGAGTTCGGCTCATTACAGAGCCACCTTCAGATAACCCTAAAATGTTGTTCAATTTGTGACACTTATTACATACCGTCGTATTTTTTAGTGTAAGTCGCCACAGTTAAATAAAAAATCTGAAAGTAGTTATGTAAACTGACAACATTAATCACTAATCAAATGCTGTTAATGTGTCCGTTTCGCCAAACATATGCGCAAGCTATTGTCGGCAATGTTAGTTGCATCACCCATGAGTAGGCGTAAACAATATTTCTAATATCATTTTAGTATTCATATCAGGTGAATTAGATTAATCTGAAGATGGCTCGGTAATGAGCCGAAATTGGTAATCAGTGAAGAAAAATTGCGATCTTGACGTAGGATATTTATCCACACATGGTTTAGAAAAAAAAACTGTTCCAATGGCTCTGAGCACTATGGGACTTAACATCTGAGGTCATCAGTCCCCTAGAACTTAGAACTACTTAAACCTAACTAACCTAAGGACATCACACACATCCATGCCCGATGCAGGATTCGAACCTGCGACCGTAGAGGTCGCACCGTTCCAGACTGTAGCGCCTAGAACCGCTCGGCCACACTGGCCGGCCATGGCTTACACATTTAGAAGTCGTTACAAATATATTTCTCTTTGAAGATAAATTTTATTGCTTTTTTGAAAACCTCAGTTATTGATAGGTAAAACTGTCGAAAACAGTTATTCTGCTTTTGCAATATTAAAGGCACTCTTTGAAGAGGGAAAGTATGGCTAAAGTACAAGAAAACATGAAGCGTCGTCTGCAAATACTGGCTGATGAGTTCAAACATTACTTATCAGAATACAACAAAACAAAGGTAAAGTTGACCAAAAGTGATTCACAACCGTTTTAGCACTAATGCTGGAGAAGTTGCATAAGAAGTCCAAGGAAAGCCCACTGAATTTCAGAATGATAGAATCTGTAAAGACGCATTTGAATCTGGTTCCCTTGAGCAGTTTTGGTGCAAAAAAGCATTTTCGTATACTAAAATTCGAGAAATCGCCTTGCGCTTACTTAAGTTTCTCTCCACAACCTATTTATGCAAACAAGGTTTTTCTGCTTTGCTGGTAATTAAAAGCAAGGCCAAGAACAGATTGAAATTAAGTGACGATATGCGTATAGCTTTGAGCAACAATATTAACCCGGTGATTAGCGAACTTACACAGAAGGTTGAAGCTCAAAAATCACATTGATGGACACCGAATTTAATTTTCTACTAAAAATGTCGTGTTTTCTATTACAAAGGGCTTTCAGTAAGTAACAAATGTTTTTCTGAATGCAGATTGGTTTTATTCGGGATTCCATTAAACCATATTACTGTTCGCTCTTTTGGCTACAAAACTATTTTTCAACATAGTCTCCCTTCGATGTGATAGTCTTACGCCACCATGACGGGAGAGCCCGTATGCTCGCATGATACCGCTCTACTAGTCGTCGCCGGAGCCAACGTCTCGCTGCATCCACGTACTGCTTCCCGCGCAACGTTAGCGGCCACAAGGCAGAAGATTCCGCTGGTGCACTTCAATTCAAATAGCCAGATACAGTGAAACTCCACCGAAGGGTGGCTAGAATTTTTCAACTTGAAAACCACGTTGTTACTCGCGGGAATGTCCCAACAGCCGACAACGAACTCCAAACGACACAACGTGAACAGTCTTGACCTGCTGGTAGGTCAAATCAAAACTCAGCTTTCGCGTCCACGGTCGGTGAGCCACGGACCTCGTAGCAATGGGAACAGCCCTACACACTCCGACACCGCGCAGAGACAGCCAGCGGTCCCCGGCCAAACCACGCCTCGTCGTGGATTCCTCACTGCTCCACGCCAACCGACCGACTCCTCAGAGCCATTACGCCGACAACATTAAAAAATAACTTGTCACTCAAAAATCACACAAACTAAGCACAGTTTCTCGAACATTTGCACCAAGAACTAGACAATGCTAACGGCAGTGATTGTACAGTAACAGGGACGAATCACGAGTCGGCACACACAGCCAACCCATAAGCGACCGCCGGCCAAATACAGGTCTTCTGGCAAGACGACCAACCACAGTGGTCCCCACTCCAATCATGTGTGTCGGCAAACGTGGGGCGAGTCATAGCGGTCCGGACCTCTCTGCTGCCGCGCCCCAACTCAAACACTGCCAGGTCCCAACTAACTGCTGGCACGTTCCAATTCACTGGCAGATTTGAACTCCCTCCGAACACACGACAGAAATGGTTCAAATGGCTCTGAGTACTATGGGACTTAACTACTGTGGTCATCAGTCCCCTAGAACTTAGAACTACGTAAACCTAACTAACCTAAGGGCATCACACACATCCATGCCCGAGGCAGGATTCGAACCTGCGACCGTAGCGGTCACGCGGTTCCAGACTGTAGCGCCTATAACCGCACGGCCACTCCGGCCGGCAACACAGGACAACCGGGATGTAATAGCAGTCAGCAAAGATCGTACGCTAGGGCTTATATCGATAAGCGCCGCTGCTGCCGCCCACGGGCAGGCAACTCGGCGACACTAGTAGTTGTAATTAACATAACGAGGTGGTAGTACAGTAAAAACAGGATGTCAAATGAGATATGGCACGAACACGAGCCACGCACGGATCACATATGTAGTGCAAGCAGAGCATCGGACACAGAAACACATGCGAGCCAAGTTTATTTGACTGCACATTAATTCACGAAAATCAACTGCAAACACTCAAAGCCCGAAAATTTAATTTCTTATTATCTGTCTTGACACAGAACAAAATTTAATTATCCCAAAGACATTTGAATATAAATATCAACTGCAGCAATGTTACTTAGCATGTATTTGATGAATTTTGTATTTAAACGATGTAAGATTTGTCTGATGTGATAGAAGAAGAAACAGGAGTCGATTTAGAAGAGATAGGGGATCCAGTATTATAATCGGAATTTGAAAGATCTTTGGAGGACTTACGGTCAAATAACGCAGAAAGGTTAGATAACATTCCATCAGAATTTCTAAAATCATTGGGGGAAGTGGCAACAAAACGACTATTCACGTTGGTGTGTGGAATATATGAGTCTGGCGATATACCATCTGACTTTCGGAAAAGCATCATCCACACAATTCCGAAGACGGCAAGAGCTGACAAGTGCGAGAATTATCACACAGTCAGCTTAACAGCTCATGCATCGAAGCTGCTTACAAGAATAATATACAGAAGAATGGAAAAGAAAATTGAGAATGCTCTAGGTGACGATCAGTTTGGCTTTAGGTTCAAATGGCTCTGAGCACTATGGGACTCAACTGCTGAGGTTATTAGTCCCCTAGAAGTTAGAACTAGTTAAACCTAACTAACCTAAGGACATCACAAACATCCATGCCCGAGGCAGGATTCGAACCTGCGACCGTAGCGGTCTTGCGGTTCCAGACTGCAGCGCCTTTAACCGCACGGCCACTTCGGCCGGCTGGCTTTAGGAAAAGTAAGGGGACGAGAGAGGCAATTCTGACGTTACGGCTAATAATGGAAGCAAGGCTAAAGAAAAATCAAGACCCTTTAATAAGATTTGTCGACCAGGAAAAAGCGTTCGACAATGTAAAATGGTGCAAGCTGTTCGAGATTCTGAAAAAAGTATGGGGTAAGCTATAGGGAGAGACGGGTCATACACAATATGTACAAACACCGAGAGGGAATAATAAGAGTGGATGATCAAGAACGAAGTGCTCGTATTAAGAAGGGTGTAAGACAAGGCTGTAGCCTTTCGCCCCTACTCATCAATCTGTACATCGAGGAAGCAATGATGAAAATAAAAGAAAGGTTCAGGAGTGGAATTAAAATACAAGGTGAAAGGATATCAATGATACGATTCGCTGATGACATTGCTATCCTGAGTGAAAGTGAAGAAGAATTAAATGATCTGCTGAACGGAATGAACAGTGTAATGAGTACACAGTATGGTTTGAGAGTAAATCGGAGAAAGACGAAGGTAATAAGAAGTAGTAGAAATGAGAACAGCGAGAAACTTAACATCAGGATTGATGGTCACGAAGTCAATGAAGTTAAGGAATTCTGCTACCTAGGCGGTAAAATAACCAATGACGGACGGAGCAAGGAGGACATCAGAAACGGACTCGCTATGGCAAAAAAGGCATTTCTGGCCAAGAGAAGTCTACTAATATCAAATACCGGCCTTAATTTGAGGAAGAAATTTCTGAGGATGTACGTCTGGAGTACAGCATTGTATGGTAGTGAAACATGGACTGTGGTAAAACCGGAACGGAAGAGAATCGAAGCATTTGAGATGTGGTGCTATAGACGAATGTTGCAAATTAGGTGGACTGATAAGGTAAGGAATGACGAGGTTCTACGCAGAGAGGAAAGGAGAAGGGACAGGATGATAGGACATCTGCTAAGACATGAGGGAATGACTTCCATGGTACTAACGGGAGCTGTAGAGGGCAAAAACTGTAGAGGAAGACAGAGATTGGAATACGTCAAGCAAATAATTGAGGACGTAGGTTGCAAGTGCTACTCTGAGATGAAGAGGTTAGCACAGGAAAAGAATTCGTGGCGGGCCGCATCAAACCAGTCAGTAGACAGATGACCAAAAAAAAAAAAAAAGTCTAGGGGACTGATGACCTCAGATGGTTAAGTCCCATTGTGTTCAGAGCCATTTGAACTGGGCATGAACGAAGCCGCTGTACGTGATTCCTGGCAGCGGTAGTCACGAGACCGGGCTCGCGAGGGCCACGTGGCCCTACCGAGAGGGAAGACCACTGTGTTAGGCGTCCGACTCTGGCACATCGTACTGCATCTGCAGCAGCAGTTTCAGCAACAACTGACACCACAGTGAGACAACGAAGTTACAAATTGGTTACTTCAAAGACCGCTCCGAGCCAGATGCTCCGTAGCGTGCATTCCACTGACCCTAAACAACCACCATTCGCAGCCGTAACGTCAGAATTGCCTCTCTCGTCCCTTTACTTTTCGTAAAGTCAAACTGATCGTCACCTAGCGCATTCTCAATTTTCTTTTCCATTCTTCTGTATATTATTCTTGTAAGCAGCTTCGATGCGTGAGCTGTTAAGCTGATTGTGCGATAATTCTCGTACTTGTCAGCTCTTGCCGTCTTCGGAATTGTGTGGATGATGCTTTCCCGAAAGTCAGATGGTATATCGCCAGACTCATATATTCTACACACCAACGTGAATAGTCGTTTTGTTGCCACTTCCCCCAATGATTTTAGAAATTCTGATGGAATGTTACCTATCCCTTCTACCTTATTTGACTGTAAGTCCTCCAAAGCTCTTTTAAATTCCGATTCTAATACTGGATCCCCTATCTCTTCTAAATCGACTCCTGTTTCTTCTTCTACCACAGTAGACAAATCTTCACCCTCATAGAGGCTTTCAATGTATTCTTTCCACCTATCTGCTCTCTCCTCTGCATTTAACAGTGGAATTCCCGTTGCACTCTTAATGTTACCACCGCTGCTTTTAATGTCACCAAAGGTTGTTTTGACTTTCCTGTATGCTGAGTCTGTCCTTCCGACAATCATATCTTTTTCGATGTCTTCACATTTTTCGTGCAGCGATTTTGTCTTAGCTTCCCTGCACTTCCTATTTATTTCATTCCTCAGCGACTTGTATTTCTGTATTCCTGATTTTCCCGGAACATGTTTGTACTTCCTCCTTTCATCAATCAACTGAAGTATTTCTTCTGTTACCCATGGTTTTTTCGCAGCTACCTTCTTTGTACCTATGTTTTCCTTCCCAACTTCTGTGATGGCCCTTTTTAGAGATGTCCATTCCTCTTCAACTGTACTGCCTACTGCGCTATTCCTTATCGCTGTATCTATAGCGTTAGAGAACTTCAAACGTATCTCGTCATTCCTTAGTACTTCGGTATCCCACTTCTTTGCGTATTGATTCTTCCTGACTAATGTCTTGAACTTCAGCCTACTCTTCATCACTACTATATTGTGATCTGAGTCTATATCTGCTCCTGTGTACGCCTTACAATCCAGTATCTGATTTCGGAATCTGTGTCTGACCATGATGTAATCTAATTGAAATCTTCCCGTATCTCCCTGCCTTTTCCAAGTATATCCCCTCCTCTTGAGATTCTTGAACAGGGTATTCGCTATTACTAGCTGAAACTTGTTACAGAACTCAATTAGTCTTTCTCCTCTTTCATTCCTTGTCCCAAGCCCATATTCTCCTGTAACCTTTTCTTCAACTCCTTCCCCTACAACTGCATTCCAGTCGCCCATGACTATTAGATTTTCGTCCCCCTTTACATACTGCATTACCCTTTCAATATCCTCATACACTTTCTCTATCTGTTCATCCTCAGCTTGCGACGTCGGTATGTATACCTGAACTATCGTTGTCGGTGTTGGTCTGCTGTCGATTCTGATTAGAACAACCCGGTCACTGAACTGTTCACAGTAACACACCTTCTGCCCTACCTTCCTATTCATAACGAATCCTACACCTGTTGTACCATTTTCTGCTGCTGTTGATATTACCCGATACTCATCTGACCAGAAATCCTTGTCTTCCTTCCATTTCACTTCACTGACCCCTACTATATCTAGATTGAGCCGTTGCATTTCCCTTTCCAGATTTTCTAGTTTCCCTACCACGTTCAAGCTTCTGACATTCCATGCCCCGACTCGTAGAACGTTATCCTTTCGTTGATTATTAAATCTTTTTCTCATGGTAACCTCCCCGTTGGCAGTCCCCTCCCGGAGATCCGAATTAGCGAAGCGCCGAGAAGATATGGTCAAACATCAGTGCAACTTCGTACACGTACAAACCATCGGCAGGTATGTACATGATTTAGAGTTGAAATTCTCTCTGACAGGTAGGTCGGCCGTCAGACTGCGTTAGTGTTTCTCGTGTCACTAGGCCTTTTAGGGCGAATAAGATGCGTGAGGATCGTCAGTGCTCTACCAACTGAGCTACCCAAGTACGACTCACGCCCCGTCCTCACTGCTTTACTTCTACCAGTACCTCGTCTCCTACCTTCCAAACGTCACAGAAGCTCTCCTGCGACCCTCGCAGAACTAACACTCGTGGTAGAGCACTTGCCCACGAAAAGCAAAGGTCCCGAGTTCGAGTCTCGGTGCGGCACACAGTTTTAATCTGCCATGAAGTTTCAACCGCTCGATACAATTTGAAACGAGACTCGTCCGACCAGGCAACATGTTTCCAGTGGTCAATTGTCCAATGTCGGTGTTGACGGGCCCAGGCGAGGCGTAAAAAATGGTTCAAATGGCTCTGAGCACTATGGGACTTAACTGCTGAGGTCATCAGTCCCCTAGAACTTAGAACTACTTAAACCTAACTAACCTAAGGACATCACACACATCCATGCCCGAGGCAAGATTCGAACCTGCGACCGTAGCGGTCGCACGGTTCCAGACTGTAGCGCCTAGAACCGCTCGGCCACTTCGGCCGGCCGAGGCGTAAAGCTTTGTGTCGTGCAGTCATCAAGGGTACACGAGTAGGCTTTCGCCTCCGAAAGACCATATCGATGATGTTTCGTTGAATGGGTCATACGCTGACACTTGTTGATGGCCCAGCATTGTAATCTGTAACAATTTGCGTAAGGGTTGCACTTCTGTCACGTTGAACGATTCTCTTCAGTCGATGCTTGTCCCATTCCTGTAGGATGTTTTTCCGGTCGCAGCGATGTCGTGAGATTTGGCGTTTTCCCTGGTATTCACGGTACGCTCGTGAAAACGTCGTACGCGAAATTCCCCACTTCATCGTTACCGCGGAGATACTGCGTCCCATCTCTCGAGCGCCGACTGTAACATCACACTCAAATTCACTTGCATCTTGATAACATGTCACTGTAGCAATAATAACCAATCTACCAACTGCGCCAGACACTTGTCTTATATAAGTGTTGCCGACCGCAGCGCCGTATTCTGCCTGTTTATAATTTGAATACGCATGCCTATACCAGCTCCTTTGGTGCTTCAGTGTAGAATCAGTTCATTGCATCAAGGCTAGAGAGGGAGCAACATCATATTAATAAGTGGACTCATACCTTGTGAATTAGAGTATACTTTGCAGTCAGTGAAATAATGTCACATACCGTTCCCTCCTCCCCTTGCGGGTGCTTCACTCTTTTTGTTGGGCAATTTAGTTGTAGGGAAGGTGACATGCTGATGAAGTATAGATGGGTAAATTTAGAGGACCAGCGTGTGAGGAGGAGACTGTGCGACAGTTCAGCCCCCACTATCATATTGTAAGACGTCGTGGTCTCGTGACCTTCATTGCTTACATATTCCGCCCTCACATTCATATTCCGCACATCAAGACGCTTCATTCGAACCCAAACTCGATAAGATATGGAAATAACTAGTAAATCGCAAATGCGCACGGAGATTGAAACACCCGAGACTGGCGTAGACACACACATTCCAGATACGACGGTCCTTTCAGAGGACGAGACAACCTATCTACGTCAGTTGGCGACCGCGTGTAGAGCAGACAGCGTTTGTCCGAGTGAAAATAAGAACGACCCAGCCTACGCATTCTATACATACATAGCACGCAGTTTCAGAGGTCTTCACAGGGAGACAGCAAACGCCAAACGCCGATGCTAGAGATTTCCGGATTGGTCGCCTTAAACGAAACATCATTCTCCCGTTATGCTACAGATTTCCGGATTGGTCGCCTTAAACGAAACATCATTCTCCCGTTTTAGAAGAGCAATGCTGATTGGCAGACGATATTCCTGACGCCTTGAGCTGATGGAGTAATGGAAGAGACCGAAAGATATACCCCTTCACGTCTGGCGTGGAAGGGGCTGTTCTGTTGTCGCTCTTGGAGCGAGAACACATAACGAGAGCGTTTGCGCTCGTACGTGTACTCAGTACTTCACAGGGAGAGCACCTCTGTCGAGAGCGAATCGTAGTGTGACTCTATATTGAGTCCTTGCGATTAAGCATTGTTCACTGTGTTGGCCGCCACACTTACTGTGCGGTGTGAACGGACAGAGTTACAGTTAAATGCCTGCGAGCGAATTTTTGAGTGGCATCACGGTGGACTGGTTATCTGACCGGTGTACCATGCCAATAGCTAGGCTAGGGGCGAATAGGAGTCGTTGACTTCATCAAGGCGCAGAGAGAGTTTGATTGGCGAAGGTCAATCCAGATAGTTATCTTATTTGTCAGCAGCGAGCGGCGCAGGCAGCAGTCATCGCAGCTTACGGAATTGTGCGCTACTGCTCTTGCGAGCCCCATATTTCCTGCACAACAGTACACTTCACTGCATTTCAAATGTGACAGCCTCGACTGTACATAGCAACATTCTATCAGATAATTATTCAAGTTGAGTAGGTGCGGCTCTCAGCCATTCTGCCAAGTCAACAACAATCTTAAACTTAGTATAGAAATTTCATTAGTGAATCCTATTCTTAAGAGGTAACTTCACATTCCGGAAAGAGCCTGGAAATAACTTGTTCAGTTCATAACTAAAAGTGCCATTGTAACTTCTTAGAATTTTAGCAAAATAAATTATGTTTCGTTAGTACTTTAAACATAGCTGCGCAACAGCAACGGTTCCACGTAATCAGATTAAGAGCAGCCGACCAGTTGCAAAGGATAAAGTAATCTTTACCTAGGTTTCAATAGATATAAATCTATCTTCTTCAGAAGACGGCAGTATTACATTAACATGAAACGATATGTCCTTATCGTTTTTACAAATATCTGCATAGTTTCATTAGTCAAATAAAATATAGCCCTGAGAACAGGGTTTGTCAGACAAATAAAATGCGTACATGGAAGTTGGAGAGGTACTCTTTATCCTTTGCAACTTAATCTGATTATGTTTCGTTAGTTTCATGTTTTTCTTTCACTACCTAGCACTACTCCAGTAGTCTGGAACCGCAAGACCGCTACGGTCGCAGGTTCGAATCCTGCCTCGGGCATGGATGTTTGTGATGTCCTTAGGTTAGTTAGGTTTAACTAGTTCTAAGTTGTAGGGGACTAATGACCTCAGCAGTTGAGTCCCATAGTGCTCAGAGCCATTTTTGAACTACTCCAGTACCCAAGTATCCCACTAGTTACGTAAGAAATATTGTGAATTTTTGTGTCACTTCCCTACAGCGGACGACTCCAGAAGATATTTATTGCTGAAAGTTTTTCAGGCATTACTCTTTAGAACGTTAGGAGCGTCTGTGTTTCTGTAGTAGTGTGGGGGTGGAAATTGCATCTTGCAGGAGCCACAGGGTAAAGGGTACATCTCAGATTAATCCGTTGCGCAGAGAATGACAGAATAGCACCCACACGCTCACAATATGTCTTGCGCCGAGCTTATGAAAATAACATAAGAGAAATTAGGGCGCCTGCTGCGCGGAAATGGAATAGGACGGAAAATCGCCAGTACTCGTACGAAGCACCCTCCACGACACTCCGTACAGTGGATTCCGAAGCGTGTCTGCAGAGACAGAAATAAGAGGAAAGAGCGCTGCAGCGCGGCTTCGCAATTGGCAAGCAGTACTGCTGTAGCAAAGTGCCACAGGCGAAATGGGGCTTCCAGAGGACGGCAAGGCCGCCGCGAGGAGTGGCGTGCAGAACGGAGGCGACACGCGCCGCGGCCGCTGGTCGGGCTCCAGCAAAAAGCAGAGCCGCCGCTGCTGCTGGAAGGCGCGGGTTTCCCAGGCCGGCACCGGCGGTATTCCCGCTCATCCCGCCGGCGGCGCGCGGTTGATGACCAAGCCGCGGGTGCAGCTACAGCCGTCCCTGCACCGCCGTGGGGCTCGCTCACCCACACACACGCCGGGCCGCCTTTGTCCCGCCTGCGCTGTAACATCACTTCGATACGCGGCCGGCAACACTTCAGATGCATGACAGAGGGTGTACTGGAATGTCAAACGAAAGTTACTTTCTTCCTTAAAGTTATTGGGTATAAATACCACCTGTTATGAAAAAAAAATACTGCTTATTTGTGTGACCCCAAAATGATTAGCAGTTCCGTGCTATCGTCAGTGGCTTTTCATTACTAAAATCTGTGAAATGGCCATTAAAATTGCTACACCAAGAAGAAATGCAGATGATGAACGTGCATTCATTGGACAAATATATTATACTAGAACTGACATTTGATTACATTTTCACGCAGATTGGATGCATAGATCCTGAGAAATCAGTACCCAGAACAACCACCTCTGGCCGTAATAACGGCCTTGAAACGCCTGGGCATTGAGTCAAACAGAGCTTGGATGGCTGTCCATGCACCTTCAACACGATACCACAGTTCATCAAGAGTAGTGACTGGTGTATTGTGACGAGCCAGTTGCTCGGCCACCATCGACCAGACGTTTTCAATTGGTGGGAAATCTGGAGAATATGCTGGCCAGGGCAGCAGTCGAACATTTTCTGTATCCAGAATTGCCCGTACAGGACCTGAAACATGCGGTCGTGCATTATCCTGCTGAAATGTAGGGTTTCGCAGGGATCGAATGAAGGGTAGAGCCACGGGTCGTAACACATCTGAAATGTAACGCCCACTGTTGAAAGTGCCGTCAATGCGAACAAGAGGTGACCGAGACGTGTAACCAATGGCACCCCATACCATCACGCCGGCTGAAACGCCAGTATGGCGATGACGAATACACGCTTCCGATGTGCGTTCACCGCGACGTCTCCAAACACGGATGCGACCATCATGAAGCTGTAAACAGAACCTGGATTCATCCGAAAAAATGACGTTTTGCCATTCGTGCACCCAGGTTCGTCGTTCAGTACACCACCGCAGGCGCTCCTGCCTGTGATGCAGCGTCAAGGGTAACCGCAGCTACGGTCTCCTAGCTGATAGTCCCTGCTTCTGCAAACGTCGTCGAAATGTTCGTGCAGATGGTTGTTGTCTTGCAAACGTCCCCATCTGTTGACTCAGGAATCAAGACGTGGCTGCACGATCCGTTACAGCCATGCGGATGGGATGCCTGTCATCTCGACCGCTAGTGATACGAGGCCGTTGGGATCCAGCACGGCGTTCCGTTTTAGCCTCCTGAACCCACCGATTCCATATTGGATCTCGACCAACGCGAGCAGCAATGTCGCGATACGATAAACCGCAATCGCGATAGGCTACAATTCGACCTTTATCAAAGTCGGAAACGTGATGGTACGCATTTCTCCTCCTGACACGAGGCATCACAACAACGTTTCACCAGGCAACGCCGGTCAAATTCTGTTTGTGTATGAGAAATCGGTTGAAAACTTTCGCATGGCAGCAGGTTGTAGGTGTCGCCACCGGCACCAACCTTGTGTGAATTCTCTGAAAAGCTAATCATTTGCATATCACAGCATCTTCTTCCTGTCGGTTAAATTTAGCGTCTGTAGCACACAATCTTCGTGGTGTAGCAATTTTAATGGCCAGTAGTGTATTTTGAGTGATAACTAATCTACGAATATTAGGCCTAAGGAACAGTTATTGCTTGTTTTTGTCATTGCCTTAATTTTACTATATATGCTCGTGCAGGACCATTTCTACATTATGAAGCACTGGAACCAAATGACAGCAATGGAAAATGGTTATGATACCCATACGGTTGAGAAATAAACCATCAAACACGTAAACGGAAAAGGAATGTACAGGCTACATACATGCATGATATTACACAGCACAGAAGAACGCAACACACAGACAGTGAGCACATGCAAGACACAATAAAGCAACAACACAAACACAAGACTAAATAGCAGGTACCTACAATAGTAAAACTGTTCACAGAATAGGCGCCGGCCGCGGTGGTCTCGCGGTTCTAGGCGCGCAGTTCGGAACCGTGCGACTGCTAGGTCGCAGGTTCGAATCCTGCCTCGGGCATGGATGTGTGTGATGTCCTTAGGTTAGTTAGGCTTAAGTAGTTCTAAGTTCTAGGGGACTGATGACCAAAGCTGTTAAGTCCCATAGTGCTCAGAGCCATTTGAACAGAATAGGCATCATATTAAAGAAACAGAGACTTGAAATAGGATACAGGACAGACAATAAGATATAGAAAAAGCTTAGAACACACCTACACATAAATTCAAAGGGTCAGTCTTACAGGAACTCATATGCAACACTTGCCAGTCAGTGTTGTTGTTGTGGTCTTCAGTCCTGATGCAGCCCTCCATGCTACTCTATCCTGTGCAAGCTTCTTCATCTCCCAGTACCTACTGCAGCCTACATCCTTCTGAAACTGCTTAGTGTATTCATCTTTTACTCTCCCTCTACGATTTTTACACTCCACGCTGTCCTCCAGTACCAAATTGGCGATCCCTTGATGCCTCAGAACGTGTCCTACCAACCGATCCCTTCTTCTAGTCAAGTTGTGCCACAAACTCCTCTTCTCCACAATCCTATTCAATACCTTCTCATTAGTTACGTGATCTACCCACCTTATCTTCAGCATTCTTCTGTAGCACCGCATTTCGAAAGCTTCTATTCTCTTCTTGTCCAAACTAGTTATCGTCCATGTTTCACTTCCATACATGGCTACACTCCATACAAATACTTTCAGAAATGACTTCCTGACACTTAAATCTATACTCGACGTTAACAAATTTCTCTTCTTCAGATACGATTTCCTTGCCATTGCCAGTCTACGTTTTATATCCTCTCTACTTCGACCATCGTCAGTTATTTTACTCCCTAAATAGCAAAACTCCTTTACTACTTTAAGTGTCTCATTTCCTAATCTAATTCCCTCAGCATCACCCGACTTAATTCGACTACATTCCATTATCCTCGTTTTGCTTTTGTTGATATTCATCTTATATCCTCCTTTCAAGACACTGTCCATTCCGTTCAACTGCTCTTCCAAGTCCTTTGCTGTCTCTGACAGAATTACAATGTCATCGGCGAACCTCAAAGTTTTTATTTCTTCTCCATGGAATTTAATACCTAATCCGAACTTTTCTTTTGTTCCCTTTACTGCTTGCTCAATATACAGATTGAATAGCATCGGGGAGAGGCTACAACCCTGTCTCAGTCCCTTCCCAACCACTGCTTCCCTTTCATGTCCCTCGACTCTTAAAACTGCCATCTGGTTTCTATACAAACTGTAAATAGCCTTTCGCTCCCTGTATTTTACCCCTGCCACCTTCAGAATTTGAAAGAGAGTATTCCAGTCAACATTGTCAAAAGCTTTCTCTAAGTCTACAAATGCTAGAAACGTAGGACTGCCTTTTCTTAATCTTTCTTCTAAGATAAGTCGTAGGGTCAGTATTGCCCCACGTCTTCCAACATTTCTACGGAATCCAAACTGATCTTCCCCGAGGGCAGCTTCTAGCAGCTTTTCCATTCGTCTGTAAAGAATTCGCGTTAGTATTTTGCAGCTGTGACTTATTAAACTGATAGTTCGGTAATTTTCACATCTGTCAACACCTGCTTTCTTTGGGGTTGGAATTACTATATTCTTCTTGAAGTCTGAGGGAATTTCGCCTGTCTCATACATCTTGCTCAACAGATGGTAGAGTTTTGTTAGGCCTGGCTCTCCCAAGGCTGTCAGTAGTTCTAATGAAATGTTGCCTACTCCCGGGGCCTTGTTTCTACTCAGGTCTTTCAGTCCTCTGTGAAACTCTTCACGCTGTATCATATCTCCCATTTCGTTTTCATCTACCTCCTCTTCCATTTCCATAATATTGTCCTCAAGAACATCGCCCTTGTATAGACCATCTATATACTGAAACACGTATGTAACGCAGCAGCGATGGCGAGGCATTGTAGCATCTGTGACCAGAGAGTATGCGCTTGACCGCGCGAGTGTTGCGAGCGGTTCTCAGTCAGTAGTAGTCTTTGCGAGTTAGTTGTCGCTATGCAGTAGCAGTCAGTCAGTCGTTGCGAGTCTGTAGCTCTGTCTAGTTGAGAGCAGTACTCAGTCTGTAGTCGTCATGCAGAGCGGTCGGTCAGTAGTAGCAGCCCAGTGCGGTTGTGTGATGTAGGCGGTCGGCAACAATGGTCAAGATGAGGAATAAGGTATACTGTTAATTAATATAATCATTAGATAATGAAAAATTTTATTTATTGTAATTATTCTCCAACAAGTCTCCCAATAATAATTTTTTATTTCAAAAGCATTTTCTCAAAAGTTTAATTTTTTGAACTAAAGATCTCGTTGCACTTCCCTATTTCATTCCACTTGTTTTTGAAGAAAAATTTCACTAGAATTACAAAAAAAAAGGAGAATATTATTATTTGCAATGCAGTTCCTCCAAGTGGTGCGCAACAACAAGAGCAGATATGTGACATCCATTTATTCTGAGGTAAGACTTTAATTCTGATTGTTTTTACACAGGGCCAAAGACCGATATTTCGGTTTAATTGAATTTTCTTGTCACTGAATGGACTTTAATTTTTTGAAGGATTTATAATTGAGTCAGATTGCGAATTTCACATTTGTTGCCATTGTCAGTACATTTGATTGTGGGCAGGTTACGCATAGAGCCATGTCCATCAGCATTTCTAATTAGTATCGTTATTTTCTTTTAAAATTTTTGTGGGGAGGTCACACTTGGCTCCCATTTCTATTATGTATTGCTATATTTTCTTATAAAAAATTGCGGTGGGGAGGTTACACTTGGCGACACCCAGTCCAGGATCGTATTTCGTTGAGAGTCTTTTGAGCGACAGTCAGATATCTGCTCTTATTTGCTTAGATATAATTAGGATTTAGCGCAACGCTTTTATTAATCTTGTGACTTTCTCTCTACAGGTCAACGGCAATTTGTTGCTTTGTTGTATTTGTGTGTTGCTTTTGCATTGTGCTTATTTATTTTGTGAATAATTTTGACTATTGTTAAAATGCCGCGAAAGACTGTGAATAGTGTATCGCGAGGTATTATGAATGAAATTACCGACCCAAACAACTTTGCCGATAGGACATGTGACACGCAGTGTAATGATGACAATCCTGCGTTCACTAACAATCAGTGCATTCCAACCACTAATGATGACTTTCACCTTAATGATGAACAAACGAACTCAATTGTCTCGTCTGTTAACTTGACGACAATTGATGACGCGGAGCGGTCTATAGTAATGAGCGCTGCCGAGCTTAACACACCCGATTTAGAAAATCCAAGTAATGTACAGACAAATTTGTCTAATGAAAATGAACAGGATACTGAAAGTACGACGGATTTATTTAATTCCGAAATAATGTCTGACAGTGTACATCCGACTGCTCAGAATAACCAAATGGTTACAGTAAGCGTGAAAGTTCCAGATCCACCACTAAACAGCACAGAGAGTATAAACGCTAACTTTGGCTTTGAACAAATCATGGTAAGATTGCTACAACAACAGAGTGAAGATATCAAACAACAATTTAGTGAACAGGATAAAAAATTTAATAAAATTAATGAGAAACTTGACAATAATGATGAAAATTTCAAACAACTTAGGGAACAGAACAGGCAGCTTAGTGAACAAATTAGAGACGTTGCCGCGCAGTGTCATGACACTAAGGTCCAGTTGCGCGTGGAAATTGAGGCTTGTTCTCAAAAAAATAGCGAAGAAATTAAGTCTGTTGCGCAAGAATTAAGGGAAATGCAAACAGCCGCGACAAATACACTCAGAGACGAAATTAGCGGAGTCGCCAAACAGTGCTCTGAAAAAGCTACACAATTACGGGACGAGTTTAGAGCAATGACGGTAGAACTTTCGCGCACTATGGACGCAAAGATAGACGCGAAATTCGAACAGCAGAACACTCAGATTAACGAGCGCTTTAATCAGCACATACAGAACAGTGATACGCGTTTCCGCAGATTTATTCAGGATCAAAACAAAGTAAAACGACAAGTCATGGAAACAATCACTGCACAAAGACAAGAGGACAAACGTAAAATATTCGCGAAAGCGAAGACGTATGTAGACAATAATATTACTACAGTGTCCGACAAAATTAATACCATAGAACAATTGAACGCGGAATTACGGGATGAAATTTCGGACCTTAAATCAAAAACAGATACACACACAGTAAATATTCAAACAGTGACAGATAGATTCGAACAGTTAGATCTAACACAGGATTGTGATGTTATCAAAGCTGATGTTAAAAAACTGAGCGAAACTGCGCGCAAGTTGCAAAAACAGATTAATGCGTCTGATTCTAAAACCGATGATCAGGTTAAGATATTGACTGAAAAATGTGATGAATTGGCCAGTCGTATTGATGTTATCGAAAATGCTAATGACAATAAATCAGACGATACTGCACCGGTTTCATTTATCCAAACGCCTGAATTTCAAAATTTACAGCAGACTATTAATGAGATCGATTCATCTAACAACACGTTACGTAGGAAATTATCAAATTTACAACAAGAAGTAACAGAAATGAAAAACACTTCTGTTAATAATACACAACAGACGCCACTTTATGAACATGTGTCAGACTCACGCAGCGCGTATAAATTGGGTAATCTGCAGAGAGTACGGGACTTAGATTCCGAACAACCACAGTTCAATAGATACTCTTACGATCCTGAACCTGTTCCATCATGCAGAGATGATAACTTCGACTACAAACATTTTCTGTCAGTGAGAAAGTTTAAGGTTTTCAAAAACGATAGAACGCAGATTCACCCACTGGATTGGATTCAACAGTTTAGTTTTGCTCTTCCACCGACTTGGCCTGTAACACATAAACTTGAATTTATTTGCAGTTTTTTGGAAGGCGAACCGGCAACTCGTATGAGACCGATCGCGAGACAGTGTTACTCGGTAGAGGAATTTCAGAATGCTTTTCTGTCAGCGTACTGGTCGAAGACGACACAGCGCGGAATTAAAGACCAACTAATTAGTTTGCCAAACTATGAAAACTCAAATTTTCCCAGTGTAACGCAATTTTTTGAGCATATGGTACAACAAAACCAGTACCTAAGTGAACCGTACAGTGAATCCGCACTTATACAACTATGCATCTCTAAATTACCACGGTCATTACGAGTGTCACTTCTAACGGGCCAGCAAAAAGAAAACATTTCAGCATTCAGAGATCTTTTACAGCTCTTGGAAGTACAGCAATCTGATTATTCTTTTGTAAACAAAAACTTTTTGAGTAACAACCAAGGTCAACAACAGTACTACAATTATGATCAGGGACATAATTCCAATCGGAAAGATAACAGACGTTTTAGGAACGACAATTACCAAAACTTTAATAACAGGCAAAATTCGAATTATCAATACCGTCAAAATTTTCAGCAACAGGAACAACACTTTAGTAACAATAGAGGTGTTTCACAACAACAACATCAAAACCAGCCGGTTAACATACCTAACCAACAATGGAATACACAAGGTCAACCAGGCTTTAATGTTTCGCCGCGTGGACGTATAGCCCCTGGTCCAACAAATAGTAACGTACGTCAGCAAGGAAACAACTATGTACAAAGAAGACAGTATTTCAATTCCTATCGTAATGCACCGTATAGGAATGACTATTACGACAGACGTAAAAATAATGAGGACAATTTTCAGCGAACATCTAACAACAGTCGGTCATACCAACAGCAAAATCATACGCAAGAACATATTCTCATGAATGAACCCGACAGTAGGTACCATCCAGAGCGTAACACGCCTGGAAGAAGTAATAGGACAGTTCAAATAGTCGAAATGCCACAGAATCCTCCTAATAATAATAACACGTCAGATAGAATCTGACTAAATACTGCACAGGACGCATCTTCTAATAACACAAGCACTACCTTAGACACGCAAAATGTTGTTCACGAAAATGTAATTACTTTTGACGACATCAGAGACACTCTTTTACAGGAAAGACCAGTTATTCAGAAAACCATTTCACATCCTGTTATCGAAATTAAAATTGGTTCATCGAAATTTTCAGCAGTAATCGATTCCGGATCACCTATATCAGTAATTAATGAGGAGACTTTCAACGAGTGCAACAAAGAGAATACTTATCCGACGTTACCTTTAGGCAAAACAAAAGTGAAGGGAGCAGTATCGAGTAAAGGAGTAGACGTTAAATTACAGACGCATTTGTCATTTTGTATTGGAGGTCATACTTTTCACTCTAATTTTTGGATTGTGCCTTTATTAACAACAGACGTTATTTTAGGTACGAATTTTCTGGTACAACACGACGCAGTTATCGACTTTCAGAATTCTTATTTAATGTTAAAGGATGAAAATGTACAACTTGCTTTAGAATTTCAGCACTCATTATCTGCGGAAGAACAAACAATTAACCGCACAGAGGTCATTTCCGCAACACGTGACATAGACTGTAATCCCACATTGTTAACGGATACGTACGTACACAACTATAATACTCCAGACGAAATGGACTACGACGTAATACAAATGATTTCCGATAAAGTTAAAGAGAGTAGTGCAATTACAGACGACGAACGAACGCAATTACACAAAATTCTTTTACAGCAAGCTCCAGTTTTTGACAACATTCCTGGTACTATGTCCGGCTTTATGTATGAATTTCAAGTCAAACCGCACGACACATTTAAAGCAAAGCATTATCCCATTCCATATATTCACAGCGAACAAGTTAAAAAAGAATTGCAGGATATGCTTGATCAAGGAATTATAGAACCAGCAGTTAGTCCGTACATAAACCCACTACATATTGTTAAGAAAAAAGATGGCTCACTTCGCCTTGTACTTGATTCACGTCACATTAATGACATTATTATTAATGAAACAGATGGACCACAGACATTAGAGGAACTTTTACAGAAATTTCACGGCACTGCTATTTATTCCACATTAGATTTGAAATCGGGATTTTGGCAAATTCAACTTCATCCGAATTGTAGAAAATATACAGCTTTTCTCTGTTTCGGCGACTGTTATCAATTTTGCAAACTACCGTTCGGCTTAACTATTTCTTCCGCAGCTTTTATTCGCGGTTTGAACACAATACTTCCGACAGAACTTAAAGACAGAATTACGACGTATGTAGACGATATTCTTATCGCAGAAGCTAACTGGTCTGAACACAATATGATTCTTGAACAACTGTTACAAACTTTTCATGCACAAGGACTCACAGTTAACCTCAGTAAATCGCACTTTGGCAAAACTTCTATAAAATTTCTTGGACACATAATTTCAGCAGAAGGCATTGCACCTGATCCGGAAAAACTTCAAGCTCTACGTGACATTACTGTTCCTACGACGAAGAAGCAATTACGCAGTTTTTTGGGCTTAATTAATTTTTTTCGTAAATTTATTCATCATTCTGCTTTAGACACGCCTAGACTATGCCAATTAACAGGTAAAAACAGTATTTGGTCTTGGGATAAGCAAGCACACTCTGAATTCATGAACCTGAAACATGCTTTGTTGAATGCACCACTTTTATCGCACCCAGATCTTACTAGAAATTTTTCCATTGCTACCGACAGTTCCAACACCGCTTTAGGCGTACACATTTTCCAGGAAATAGAAGAAGATGGTTCTACAGTAATTAAAAACATCGCATTTGCAAGTCGCATTTTGTCACCTGCTGAACGAAATTATTCCGTCACAGAACTTGAAACATTATGTGTTGTATGGGCTTTCACGAGATTTAGGCACTTTCTTTACGGCAGACATACCACCGTCTACACAGACCATAGAGCGATACAATTTTTACTTTCAGCTAAATTCACTCACGACAGGTTAAGCAGATGGAAACTATATTTACAGGAATTTAATTTTACAATAGTTCACATTCCCGGTACGCAAAATGTTATAGCAGACGCACTATCGCGTTCTCTCAGTAACAATCAGCAAGACGTAGCAACCAACTTCTGCAAAGCAAATTTCAGTGTCATGTACATTCAGCAGGTTGCATTTGAAAATTTTATTTCATCGTCATTACAGGACATAGCACGAGAACAAAATAAAGACAATGTGTGGAAAGAAATTAAACACCTTTGGCAAGATAGGAATAATGTTACGATTAGAAACCATTACACTGTACGCAATGACGTTCTGTTTCGCCGCTCTCATCCTGACAGCAACAATTGGTTATTATGCATTCCTGACGAACTGGTCAACAAATTAATTTGGTACACTCATTTAAGCTACGCACATTACGGAGCACGAAAATGTTTTCTTATACTGAGACAGAATTGTTATTTTACTAACATGGAAAAACGTATACGACGAGTTTTAGCGTCTTGTAAAATTTGCCAGAAAGCTAAATCAGACACCACTTCACATATTCCTCCTTTATATCCCATTATACCTGTTAAATTAAGACACATGGCCGCAGTAGATATTTTTGGTCCGATTCCCAGAACTAACAGAGGTTTTTGCTACATTTTTGTCGCTGTTGAGCTCACTTCAAAATTTGTTACTTTCACTCCGTTACGCAAAGCTACTGCTAAAACTGTTTCAAATGCATTTGTAAAACATTTTCTATCTCATGTAGGGCATGTGATGAAAGTAATTTCTGACAATGGATCTCAATTTCGTAGTAGCGTATGGACACGCATGTTACGAGCCAGAAACATTTCTCCGATCTATATATCCAAGTACCACGCTTCTTCGAACCCCTGTGAAAGATTAATGAAGGAAATTGGTAAGCTGTGCAGAATATACTGCCACAAAAGACATATTGATTGGGATACACACATACTCTCATTCCAAGATGTAATTAATTCCATTCCAAATGAATCCACTATGCTATCTCCGACTGTTATACTGAAAAACGTTGAACCACCGAACAAAATTAAAGAATTAATAGAATTCCCCAAAAATCGTCGCCTACGACACCACGAAATAATTGACATTGCGCTGAACAACATCAAACGTGCCGCAGAGCGCCGGAGAAGACAGCAAAAACAGGTTTGTACACGCCGCGACTTTCACGTTGGACAGAAGATATTAGTACGTACACACTATTTATCCAGCAAATTAAAAGGTAAGTGCAGTAAATTTGAACTTCTATACGCAGGTCCGTATCGGATTCGCAGTATCCCTCACCCCAATGTTGTACACGTCGAAACTTTGAGAACCAGAAAATCGAAAGGCAATCACCATATCTCAAACATTAAACCGTTTATTGAGTGAAACCACTGTATGATTCAACACACTATGATGCCATTTACTAATGCAATTAATTCACCTGACTAATTATTGATGATTATCGTATTTTTTTTTTCTTGGCAAGTGCCCGGCAAGGTAAGGTTAGCAGGTCGCTCTTCTTGTCGTTACACATCAGACCGTGCATATTTTTCCAGATGAATTTACACATTTACGACTATTTCTGCAATTATATTTATGTGATTACTTATTGATGATTATCGTATTTTTTTCTTGGCAAGTGCCCGGCAAGGTAAGGTTAGCAGGTCGCTTTTCTTGTCGTTACACATCAGACCGTGCACATTTTCCATTTTTTTGTGTATATGACTGTACTCCAGTTTTGTTTGTATGCACTATGAAATAGTTAAGATATAACACACACCAGTCGACTTTGACATTTTTTTTTGCCTTATGACATCTCAACATCGTGACTGTTTCACATTTTTTTTTTGCTACTGCATTGTATTATTCTGTGTACATTTTTTCACATCCGAACACTGTCAATGTCTTGGACATATTACGTTTTCTGTCATGTTATGCTGTATGGTTAATTGTGTCACCATAAACCAGTCATTATTTAGTGGGTATAGGATTTAAATGCAAGACATTAATCTTTGTTCATCAATTTCAGAAAGGAATGATGATTCTAAGAAATAAATTTAACATAAATGGGAATTTCACCTACGGAATAAACGAAAGGAGATGCAATAACTTTATGAGGAAGAGTAAATGGATCAGGATTAACAAACATTAACAAGAATATACTATACTCATCGAAGAATAGCAGTCTTAACTAATTTTTTCTTTCAGAATACAAGGTGATTGATGCAGGCTGTCAGAGAGAACTACACATCTTAGTTTTAGTGATGAAATATGCTAGAGATAAGGAATAGTTAGGTAATGAGTAATGAAGTGATTTTTTGCAGATGATAGTGAATACTGATGAATAATGATGAAGGGAATGGTATTATGAATAATGAAGTTTTTCTTTACAGGTGATGATAATGGTGAAGTTATGATGATATGGATAATGAAGTTTTTTTCTTTATGCCACGTAGTTATTTAAGTATTTGTTGCGGTTTGCTTTGACAGCAGGTGTTACATTGCATAGTAGGATGACGGAAAGTTTTGGAAAAGACAGCTATGGAACACATTTTATACACATTTCACTACTTGTTAATTCGAAGTTCACTACTTTTCAGCATAGTGTGCGTTTCTTCTTTCAGGTCAATAATCCGTTTTTGTATTTTTTCCAGGAGAAGTTTTTCATGACACTTACTAAACCTGTTACTTATTATACCTGTTCTAGTACTTGCATTTTTATATTTTTTACCCATTTGTGTTTATCATTTATAAATGTGATCACATGTACTGCCTTGTTACATAATCTTGCTACAGCTGACTCATGACGAATGACGTTACCTATCCTCATTTGCAGCAATAGGTCAAAAGCAAAAAGTATTATGCCTCAGCAATTAATTATCGATCCCAACGCAATGCATTGCTACCAAAAAAAATGTATTACCAGTCCCACATAATGTCACTAGTTTATGATAATTCTGAATAATACTGATCAACTCTGAATAGCATGTCACTCGAGTAATGACCTCTTAATGAGACTATATTCAAAATAATGCTTTGTCACTAGCTAATAACTGCCACTGTTTATTGTAATGCCTATGATTACTAATGATTTGACTGTAATTAACTGATTTTTAATAATGACTTTGTAATGATCTGAATAATACTGAATGATGAACTATGTTTTATCCTATTCAATACTTGATGGCCACTGAGTGCCAATAATTAATGTCAATCAACGAAATTGTTATTAATTATGCCATTAATTAACTCTTGTTTCCAATGTTGATACTTTGTTGTTGGAAATGAATGTGACTGTTTCATAATGCTTTGTAATTAGGAAAAGACTAATGATTCTTAATAGATTGGAATGACACATAATTAATTAACTATGGTACTGTTTAATAATGCTTTGTAATTAATTAAGGCTAATAATTCTTAGTATATTGAAATGACAAATGATTAATTAATTAACTGTAATTAGACAAATGATTAATTAACGACAAATGATTAATTAACTGTAATTAGACAAATGATTAATTAACGACAAATGATTGATTAACTGTAATTATACAAATGATTAATTAACTGTAATTAGACAAATGATTAATTAAAGACAAATGATTAATTAACTGTAATTAGGAGAAGGTTAATGATTCTTGATTATACTCTGTAACTGAAAAGAATGCGATTATTTCATAATGCTTTGTAACCAGGAAAAGAAGGCTACTGATTCTATGTAAAACAATTAATGAACATTTTTCTGTAATACTACATACTTGGTACAGAAATGTTCAATAACTGGGCTATGAATGCCACGAACTATCAATGAAGACTGTAATTGTCAATATTATGTGACTTGATGTCCTTCACCTCATAAGCTGACTACCCTGAATTACTGCAATGTCCATTTGTCCTGTTTATCCCAGTGATCATGGAGCACTATATTTGGTTTTGCACTAATTCTACGTTGGTGTGCCTTGTAAGAGTGTGGTGTTGACACGACATGCTGTCCACCACCATGAGCGATGAAGACATTATTATGATCCCACTGTTTGGTGTACCTAATGTACTGCCAGAATGAAAATATGGAACATTACTACGACAGTTCAGTGTCTTGGCTACACTGATAAATTCTGATGGGAAAAGAACTTCAAGTTGTGTCACTTGGTGTTGTACTACTGTGGAAAGATATGGACTTTCAGAGCAGCTGTGTGCAATCTAAAGTGCTACAACCATGATGCAATCCTTCCCTTTCCTATCCTGATTCTTGTCACATAAAAAAAAATTTTTTTTTTGGTAACATCATTTATGTTCATAGGTTATACATTTTTCGATTCGCTAAACTCCAGTGTGAGTACACTTATGTCACTGGTCGACATGATGTTTGCCATTATGTTTATTTGTTGTGAAAATACTAAAGACATTTTTCAGTGCATGTGCACTTTGGACATGAATTTTTTTTTTTTTTTTGCCATTATGTTTATTTGTTGTGAAAATGCTAAAGACATTTTTCAGTGCATGTACACTTGTCAACATAATATTTTTTGCCAGTCTGTTTATTTGTTCTGAATATGCTAAAGAATTTTTTCAGTGCCTGTGCACTTTGTTATCTGTCAAATAATTTGTATATACTTTTCTGATTTGCTACTATGTTTTGTACTCACATTTTGTCTTTGTCTGATATATTTTGTACTTAGTGCGTGTGCACAACATTTACTTTATGTACTACATCTAATTATTCTTGCCAGTCTGTTTATTTGTTCTGCATATGCTAAAGACATTTTGTCAGTGCATGTACACTTGTCAACATAATATTTTTTGCCAGTCTGTTTATTTGTTCTGAATATGCTAAAGAATTTTTTCAGTGCCTGTGCACTTTGTTATCTGTCAAAAAGTTTGTATATACTTTTCTGATTTGCTACTATGTTTTGTACTCACATTTTGTCCTTGTCTGATATATTTTGTACTTAGTGCGTGTGCACAACATTTAAATATTCTGTAAGTTGTAGGATTTTGTTAATTAAAGAAAAATTTTGCCGCGCTTGGCAAGTCCAAATGACTCACCATCGCTGCCAAATTTTTGCCCCCCGAGTGGAGGGTTATGAAACACGTATGTAACGCAGCAGCGATGGCGAGGCATTGTAGCATCTGTGACCAGAGAGTATGCGCTTGACCGCGCGAGTGTTGCGAGCGGTTCTCAGTCAGTAGTAGTCTTTGCGAGTTAGTTGTCGCTATGCAGTAGCAGTCAGTCAGTCGTTGCGAGTCTGTAGCTCTGTCTAGTTGAGAGCAGTACTCAGTCTGTAGTCGTCATGCAGAGCGGTCGGTCAGTAGTAGCAGCCCAGTGCGGTTGTGTGATGTAGGCGGTCGGCAACAATGGTCAAGATGAGGAATAAGGTATACTGTTAATTAATATAATCATTAGATAATGAAAAATTTTATTTATTGTAATTATTCTCCAACAAGTCTCCCAATAATAATTTTTTATTTCAAAAGCATTTTCTCAAAAGTTTAATTTTTTGAACTAAAGATCTCGTTGCACTTCCCATTTCATTCCACTTGTTTTTGAAGAAAAATTTCACTAGAATTACAAAAAAAAAGGAGAATATTATTATTTGCAATGCAGTTCCTCCAAGTGGTGCGCAACAACAAGAGCAGATATGTGACATCCATTTATTCTGAGGTAAGACTTTAATTCTGAGTGTTTTTACACAGGGCCAAAGACCGATATTTCGGTTTAATTGAATTTTCTTGTCACTGAATGGACTTTAATTTTTTGAAGGATTTATAATTGAGTCAGATTGCGAATTTCACATTTGTTGCCATTGTCAGTACATTTGATTGTGGGCAGGTTACGCATAGAGCCATGTCCATCAGCATTTCTAATTAGTATCGTTATTTTCTTTTAAAATTTTTGTGGGGAGGTCACACTTGGCTCCCATTTCTATTATGTATTGCTATATTTTCTTATAAAAAATTGCGGTGGGGAGGTTACAATACTCCTTCCACCTTTCTGCTTTCCCTTCTTTGCTTAGAACTGGGTTTCCATCTGAGCTCTTGATATTCATGCAAGTGGTTCTTTTTGCTCCAAAGGTCTCTTTAATTTTCCCGTAGGCAGTATCTATCTTACCCCTCGTGAGATAAGCGTCTACATCCTTACATTTATCCTCTAGCCATCCCTGCTTAGCCATTTTGCAATTCCTGTCGATCTCATTTTTGAGACGTTTGTATTCCTTTTTGCCTTCTTCACTTACTGCATTTTTGTATTTTCTCCTTTCACCAATTAAATTCAGTATCTCTTCTGTTACCCAAGGATTTCTACTAGCCCTCGTCTTTTTACCTACTTGATCCTCTGCTGCCTTCACTACTTCATCCCTCAAAGCTAGCCATTCTTCTTCTACTGTATTTCTTTCCCCCATTCCTGTCAATTGTTCCCTTATGCTCTCCCTGAAAGTCTGTACAACCTCTGGTTCTTTCAATTTACCCAGGACCCATCTCCTTAAATTCCCACCTTTTTGCAGTTTCTTCAGTTTTAATCTACAGTTCATAACCAATAGATTGTGGTCAGAGTCCACATCTGCCCCTGGAAATGTCTTACAATTTAAAATCTGGTTCCTAAATCTCTGTCTTACCATTATATAATCTATCTGAAACCTTTTAGTATCTCCAGGGTTCTTCCATGTATACAACCTTCTTTCATGATTCTTGAACCAAGTGTTAGCTATGATTAAGTTATGCTCTGTGCAAAATTCTACCAGACGGCTTCCTCTTTCATTTCTTAGCCCCAATCCATATTCACCTACTACGTTTCCTTCCCTTCCTTTTCCTACTGTCAAATTCCAGTCACTCATGACTATTAAATTTTCGTCTCCCTTCACTACCTGAATAATTTCTCTTATCTCATCGTACATTTCATCAACTTCTTCATCATCTGCAGAGCTAGTTGGCATATAAACTTGTACTACTGTAGTGGGCGTGGGCTTCGTGTCTATCTTGGGCACAATAATGCGTTCACTATGCTGTTTGTAATAGCTTACCCGCAATCCTATTTTTTATTCATTATTAAACCTACTCCTGCATTACCTCTATTTGATTTTGTATTTATAACCCTGTATTCACCTGACCAAAAGTCTTGTTCCTCCTGCCACCGAACTTCACTAATTCCCACTATATCTGACTTTAACCTATCCATTTCTCTTTTTAAATTTTCTAACCTACCTGCCCGATTAAGGGATCTGACATTCCACGCTCCGATCCGTAGAACGCCAGTTTTCTTTCCTCAGTGTACGTACGGCAAACAAGCAGGACCTTTAAAGCAAGATATTCAGAACATCTCAGAGTTCTAAAAACTAACTGCTCCCCCATTGCACATTTGCTGACCACCTAACAGCCCAGAACACTCAACCTCTATAGAAACAGATTTATAAACACCAAAATCCGGCCAAAGCCTATATCATAAACAAACAATAGAGGAAAACTTCTACACACAGAAGGAAATAGCAGAAGGAAAACAGGCTATAAATGAATCCATGACCGACACGTTATTTATAACATTAAGGAACTTCACAGAAACAGCTAAGAAGAATACATTGACAGACAGACAGGCAGACCGACACACACACACACACACACACACACACACACACAGAGAGAGAGAGAGAGAGAGAGAGAGAGAGTCTAAACAAAAACGCAAATAAGGCACAAAACTCACTTGAGAACATTGAGAACAAGTGAACGCTGACTGAGATAGGACACACAATAACGACTGTTTTAAAGAAATGAAACATGTTCGTTACAAACAAAATTCTGTGAAATATGTGCAGTAAAGGTGCATGTTACTCACTAATTCATAGGAACGCAAAAGAAAACGGAGCTGCCAAGTCATAATGTAAGTAAGAGCAAATATGTGGGCGAAATATCTTTGCACAACAAAACTACGTTTAAATGCAACATGATGTGTTAACTCCCAAATCAAATTCACATTAACGTCGTCTGGTTGCAGATGACACGTTACTAGCGCATGAAGATGTATAAATGTTCCTGCAGAAGCGTGCAATGTAAAATTAACGTAACGACAAAAACAAACAAAAACTGTTCCTTAGGCCTGATTTTCATAGATTAGTTATCACTCCAAATATGTCCGAATTCACAGATTTTAGTGAAGAAAACGCGTTGATAATGGCACAGAGTTGCTGAAACATGTTTGGGTCGCGTGAAAAATCAGTGATTCGCTACAATCCTTACAAGCCTGTAATAGGAATTTTGAATCATCCGGTATAGGCACACCTTCACAGCCAGAAGGTTATGACCATCGACCTATACTCGATATAAACATGTTCAGGTGATAGCAGCGTCACCTGGTAGGGAATGACTGCTAGTCGGACACACGCACGTTGCGTGTAGTATCAGTGGGCGTGCTGTCCGTGTGTAGAATGAGGAAGGTGCGTGATCTATCTGATTTTGACCTAGGACAGACTGTGATGGCTCGGAGGCTCGGCACAAGCATTTCGGAAACTGCACGATTTGTGGAGTGTTCGCGGAGTGCTGTAATGAATGTCTTCAACACGTGGCGAAACCAAGGTGATATCACGTCCAGATCTAATTAGGTTGGGCAGTGGCACTGGGCGGCCACACCGCACTACAGATGTCGGACGTTGTAGGCTGGGAGGCGGCGAACTGTGGCGAAACTAACATCGTACTTTAATGCTGGACACAGTACAAGTACACTACTGGCCATTAAAATTGCTACACCACGAAGATGACGTGCTACAGACGCGAAATTTGACCGACAGGACGAAGATGCTGTGATATGCAAATGATTACCTTTTCAGGGCATTCACACTAGGTTGGCGCCGGTGGCGACACCTACAACGTGCTGACATGAGGAAAGTATCCAACCGGTTTCTCATACACAAATAGCAGTTGACAGGCGATGCCTGCTGCAACGTTGTTGTGATGCCTCGTGCAAGGAGGAGAAATGCGTGCCATCACGTTTCCTACTTTGATAAAGGTCGGTCTGTAGCCTATCGCGATTGCGGTTTATCGTATCGCGACATTGCTGCTCGCGTTGGTCGAGATCCAATGACAGTTAGCAGAATATGGAATCGGTGGGTTCAGGAGGGTAATACAGAACACCGTGCTGGATCCCAACGGCCTTGTATCACTAGCAGAAGAGATGACAGCCATCTTATCCGCGTGGCTATAACGGATCGTGCAGCCACGTCTCGATCCCTGAGTCAACAGATGGGGACGTTTGCAAGACAACAGCCATCTGCACGAACAGTTCGACGACGTTTGCAGCAGCATGGACTATCGGCTCGGAGACCATGGCTGCGGTTACCCCTGACGCTGCATCACAGACCGGAGCGCCTGCGATGGTGTACTCAACGACGAACCTGGGTGCACGAATGGCGAAACGTCATTTTTCCGGATGAATCCAGGTTCTGTTTACAGCATCATGATGATCGCATCTGTGTTTGGCGACATCGCGGTGAACGTGTATTCGTCATCGCCATACTGGCGTACCACCCGGCGTGATGATATGGGGTGCCATTGGTTACACGTCTCGGTCACCTCTTGTTCGCATTGACGGCACTTTGAACAGTGGACGTTACATTTCAGATGTGTTACGACCTGTGGCTCTACCCTGCATTCGATCCCTGCGAAACCCTAAATTTCAGCAGGATAATGCACAACCGCATGTTGCAGGTTCTGTACGGGCCTTTCTGGATACAGAAAATGTGCCCTGGCCAGCATATACTCTAGATCACTCACCAATTGAAAACGTCTGGTCAATGGTGGCCGAGCAACTGGCTCGTCACAGTACGCCAATCACTACTCTTGATGAACTGTGGTATCGTGTTGAAGCTGCATGGGCACCTGTACCTGTACACGCCATCCAAGCTCTGTTTGACTCAATGCCCAGGCGATCAAGGCCGTTATTACGGCCAGAGGTGGTTGTTCTGGGTACTGATTTCTCAGGATCTATGCATCTAAATTGCGTGAAAATGCAATCACATGTGAGTTCTAGTATAATATGTCCAATGAATACCCGTTTATAATCTGCATTTCTTCTTGGTGTAGCAATTTTAATGGCCAGTAGTGTATGTCTGAAGACACAGCCCACAGAACACTTCTAACGATGGCCCTCCATGGTATGATGAATCCTGAAACCTTCAGCATATCGATGGGTGGACACAAACCCGTCGTCTTCCAGGGGAACAGCTACCATGACGCCTTTACTGCGGGGCGGAGAGAAGCTCGTGGCGGCTCCAATACGCTCTGCGGAGATTCACGTGGACATCCATGTATCCAGTGGAGCTCGTGCAAGGCACCATGACGGTCAAGGGAGTATCGTACACTGACTACAGACCGCGTACATCCCTTCATGATCGTCATGATTCCCGACAGAAGTGTCATTTTTCAGCACGATAATGCGCCATGTGAAAAGGACAGGAGTGTGATGGCGTGTTTGGAGGAAGGCAGTGGCGAGTTCCAACTAATGTGCTGTGTGATTGAACGGGGCGTCAGAGGTCCCCCCCCCTCCCCCCGAGGAATTTGCGGGAATTAGGTGATTTGTGTGTGCCGATGTGGTGTCAACTCCCTCCAGCGGCGTACCAAGGCCTCATTACTTCCATGCCACGATGCGTCGCCGCTGTTATGCATGCCAAAGGTGGACATACCGGCTATTAATTAGGTGGCCATAATGTTCTGACTGATCAATGTATAGCTTTTTGTCTATTATAGGTACAAAGGAAAGGGACCAGTAGAGGACAATAAAACAAGCCAATAATCCTAACAAACATAGGCCCCTAAAGCAATTGTTTTCCTGGCACGATGTATTCTCAAGTGTAGATCTTGCGATACCGTTACTGTGTAAAGTTACGTTTGGATGATGTCCGTTAGGGTGAAAGGATGTGTACGTTTGTACGAATGCATGGTTTCGCGGCGATTTTCATTAATACAATATTCTCGGGTATCAAGCCGCGTCAAATGGTTGACAACCACTTGACAGTGGCAGAGGACATCCCTACCGAAAGCTCGTGGGCAGTTAACCACTTGACGCGGCTTGTAACCCCAGAATATTTTATTGGCGCGTACGTGGTTCATGCACGATGGTGCACCGACACACTTTCATGTGCATATTGGGGAATACATAGCACGAATCTTCGACAACAATTGTACTGGTCGTGGCTGGCCAATACCATGGCCTCTCAGGTCCATCGACATAAATCCGGTGGATATTTTGTGTGGAAATATTTAAAAAGTTTTGGTGTATTTCACCCTTGTTGATAGTATCGATGAATTTCGGGAATGCATTGTGAATGATTGTCACTGCATTCGGAACACTCCTGGACTTTTTGAATGTGTGCAAGTTATCAGTGAAGAGACGTGCTGAAGTCTGCCTTCACATAAGCGGTGACCATTTGGAACTCTAGTTGTAATGCATGGTCTCAAGTGCATATCAGCAGTTGACATCCTCGGGGACAAACAATTGCTTTCCAGACTCACTTTTATTAGAATTATTTATTTGTTTCACTGTCCACGCCCTTTTCCTTTTTATCTAGAATAGTCAAACTCTCTGTATAAGGAATGCAAGCATGCTGAAGTGCCGCAACACGACATGGCATGGATTCGTCTAACGTCTGAAGTAGTGCTGGAGAGAACTAACACCACGAGTCCTGCACGGCTGTCCATAAATTCGGAAGAGTACGAGAGTGTGGAACAGCACTTTACATGGCGTTCCACATATGCAGAATAACGTTCATGTCCAGGGAGTTGGGTGGCCAGCGTAAGTGTTTAAACTCAGAAGAGTGTTCCTGGAGCCATTCTGTAGCATTTCTGAACGTGTGGGGTGTCGTGTTTTCCTGCTCAGATTGCCCAAGTCCGCCGGAATGCACAATGAACCTGAATAGATGCAGGTGATCAGACAGGATGCTTGAGAGGTGGCATGAGCCCCCTCCCATATTTCTATCTTACGATTTTCCTCTCTAATTGCATGCAGTGAAAAGTCGCTATTCCTTCACAAGCGGACTTCCCACGCAGCGTCTCTCGTCACCCGGGTGGTCCGGTGACAGGCGGGATCTGCTGATCTGGAAAGGGTTAAGCCGACGGGTGTGAGGAAGTCGAGTGAATGCTTTGCAGACGCCGACATTGTCAAAAGACACACCCGGAGGGGTCTGAAGTAGCGGCTGGGCTAGAGGTTCCGTTACTTCGCAGAAACTTAGCGAAAACACTTTCTGGCGGGCTACCAGCGAGGCATGGGAATGACTTGTGTACCCAGGCAGTTGTGGCGGGAAAATTCCCGCGCTTTCTGCAAAACAGTAACTGTGATTGGCTTGCTCAGGGCATAGCTCCGTGACGTAGCAATATCAGCGCAGAAATTGGCGCCAAGAATCTCCATTGGTGGAATGGTAGTGCTCCAGCAATAGAGTGGAATTTTTCGCCGGTTTTCGGGTTGCTGATTGGGACGTTTAACCACGGCCACTGTCGTGGGGGCGGGAATCTTGTGTGTTCGGCCTGTAGGGGTGCTCTAGGTAGTCGGCTCTCGCCTTTCGGTTGAGGACGTCGAAGCAACCAGCCATCGCCTCCGGTACGCCAAATCGTGTTCTTGCAGTTAAGAAGACAGATTGGTAAGGTATGTCCGTAGCACTGGCAGACAGGGATTTTCCTAGGTGATAATCAGAGCTCAGCAGAGCGCACCTGTTCGTCTTTTTCTAACTTTGTTCTGTCTTGGGTAGCAGCAATTAATGTTGGGTTGGCTATGTGTTTTCTCTTAAGATTTGAGTTGCAAGGAATTGGCTCCACTTACCACTTCGTCATAATCCTCACAATCTAGTTTAGGGACAACTTCACATTCACAGCGTTTGTTTGAGTATCCAATTTGAGCCAATTTGATGTATTGTAAATGTTTCATGTGTTTTTGTTTATTATTTTGTGTTTAGTCTTAATAAATCATATTGTTATTTTGGACAGAACTTTCATTCTGTTAATCGGTAGAGCAACCCTATCATTCCTCACTATGTTAATGAAACCTTCGTTTATTTAACTTATTTATCAAATTAAATTATTGCAGGTGCCAAACTCTCTTCTACTCCACTGGCAGGGTTGATTAGAGTCAGTTCGCGTTTTTTTTTTTAATCCTTGTGCAACAGCAAAAGTCGGAGTTAGAATAGGGGGGGGGGCCTTACAGCATCATTTACATATGTAGATTCTAGAAGAATTTAGTGTTAAATACACTGCTAGCCCCGGCACCTCGCATGCTTACGTACCTGTCACCTGTCAGAGTCGTATCTAGACGTATCAGGGGTCCCATATCACTCCAACTGCACACTCTCCACACCATTACAGAGCCTCCACCAGCTTGAAGAGTCCCCTGCTGACATGCAGGGTCCATGTATTCATGAGGTTTCTCCATACCCGTACAAATCTATCCGCTCGATACAATTTGAAACGAGTCTTGTCCGACCAGGCAACATGTTTACAGTCAGCAACAGTAGACTGTCGGTGTTGACGGGCCCAGGCGAGGCGTAAAGCTTTGTGTAGTGCAGTCATCAAGGATACACGAGTGGGCCTTCGGCTTCGAAACCCCATATAGATGATGTTTCGTTGAATGGGTCGCACGCTGACACTTGCTGATGGGCCAGCACGGAAATCTGCAGCAATTTGCGGAAGGGTTGCACTTCTGTCGCGTTGAACAATTCTCTTCAGTCGTCGTTGGTCCCGTTCTTGCAAGCTCTTTTTCCGACGGACATTTGATGTTTTACCGGATTCCTGATATGCTAAAATCCCGACCTCGTCCCTACCTCGGTGATGCTGTGTCCCATCGCTCTTGCGCCGACTATAATACCACGTTCAGACTCAATTAGAGCTTGATAACCTGCTGTTGTAGCAGCAGTAACCGATCTAATAACTGCGTCAGACACTTGCTGCCGACGGCAGCGCCGTGTTCTGCCTGTTTATATATATATGTATTTGAATACGCATGCCTAAACCAGTTTCTTTGACGCTTCAGTGTAGAAGTAGATGAAGTGGGTGCCAGTTTCTGCAGCCTGGCTTGCTGTGGCCCTGCTGACATAGCCACGCTGGGCTTCTGCCGCCCACTATGTCATCCTGGAGCCAACTGCCTCCACTAGATCTGCGATTTCAGCACTGTACTTACCTAACACGAGTAAAGGACTGTCTCATTCAGGGATATTTTAGCAGCAGTCCGCAACTCATCCAATTTGGATGCATGAGTTGTTAAGCAGATTGAGTGACAGTTTCCACTGTTTTTACTATGATGTTTACTATTTATACAAAAAAGTTCGTTAATTGAAGATATAAATCTGAGCAACAGAAACAGCACTGCAACACGGTAGTTGGTATGTGGTTCTGTAATGTCAATGTTTTATATAACGACATTGAAGGCCTCGTGTTTTGATTTTTGCACTATCAACTATATACTAAGACGCTGATGGAAAAAACAACAGAAATTAAATTTTTAACATTATTTTCCCAAATATAGCTTTACAGTAAAACCTCGAAATTTCTGCGTTCAACAACGCTACAAAGTTGAAATCTTCGTAGAATTTATTGTCTCACCCTTTCGAAAATTTTTAGCTTGCACGACTGACTAATTCCTTCTTGAGGGGCATCGTTGATTGACTGTCGATTTGTCATCGTAGTTCCACAACGGTGCAATTCTCATCTGTGGTTATCTGGCAAATTTTATTAGATTAAAAATCCGCTACTCTCATCAGTAGCTCCGATCTGTGGTTATCTGGCAAATTTTGTTAGATTAAAAATCCTCTACTCTTAAATGACCTTATTATCATTTTTTCTCCACACTGTATAGTTCTTGAAAGGTAGGAAATGAGTCATTGGGGTAGTAGAGAACAATGGCCCACAGTATTACACAACAACGTCCTTATTTTCTGGCGCGGTGGCCTCACATAACGGCGAAACATTAACTTCAGAGCTGGTTACAACTGGACGTGCAATGGTAACACAAAGCACTTACATTAAAAGAAAAAAGAGAGATAGAGAAGAAGAATATGAACAAGGAAGAAAGAAACTACCCTGGCGCGGCACGACTGACAATTCCTTCCATCTGTCGACAGGCGTTGATATACATCAACGGGGACAGGTGAAATTGTGTGCCCCGACCGGGACTCGAATTCGGAATATCCTGCTTGCGTGGCAGACGCTCTATCCATTGAGCCACCGAGGGCACAGCGGATAGTGGGACTGCATCCCTTGCACGCTCCCCGTGAGACCCACATTCCCAACTTAATGTCCACGCTACATTCGTAGTGCCCGTTTTATGTCGTGAAAAGCATTAGGAGACTGGCGTTGTTGTTGTTGTTGTCGTCTTCAGTCCTGAGACTGGTTTGATGCAGCTCTCCATGCTACTCTATCCTGTGCAAGCTTCTTCAACTCCCAGTACCTACTGCAACCTACATCCTTCTGAATCTGCTTAGTGTATTGATCTCTTGGTCTCCCTCTACGATTTTTACCCTCCACGCTGCCCTCCAATGCTAAATTTGTGATCCCTTGATGCCTCAAAACATGTCCTACCAACCGATCCCTTCTTCTAGTCAAGTTGTGCCACAAACTTCTCTTCTCCCCAATCCTATTCAATACCTCCTCATTAGTTACGTGATCTACCCACCTTATCTTCAGCATTCTTCTGTAGCACCACATTTCGAAAGCTTCTATTCTCTCCTTGTCCAAACTGGTTATCGTCCATGTTTCACTTCCATACATGGCTACACTCCATACAAATACTTTCAGAAACAACTTCCTGACACTTAAATCTATACTCGATGTTAACAAATTTCTCTTCTTCAGAAACGATTTCCTTGCCATTGCCAGTCTACATTTTATATCCTCTCTACATCGACCATCATCAGTTATTTTACTCCCTAAATAGCAGAACTCCTTTACTGCTTTAAGTGTCTCATTTCCTAATCTAATCCCCTCAACATCACCCGATTTAATTTGACTACATTCCATTATCCTCGTTTTGCTTTTGTTGATGTTCATCTTATATCCTCCTTTCAAGACACTGTCCATTCCGTTCAACTGCTCTTCCAAGTCCTTTGCTGTCTCTGACAGAATTACGATGTCATCGGCGAACCTCAAAGTTTTTACTTCTTCTCCATGAATTTTAATACCTACTCCGAATTTTTCTTTTGTTTCCTTTACTGCTTGCTCAATATACAGATTGAATAACATCGGGGATAGGCTACACCCCTGTCTCACTCCCTTCCCAACCACTGCTTCCCTTTCATGCCCCTCGACTCTTATAACTGCCATCTGCTTTCTGTACAAATTGTAAATAGCGTTTTGCTTTCTGTATTTTATCCCTGCCATCTTCAGAATTTGAAAGAAAGTATTCCAATCAACATTGTCAAAAGCTTTCTCTAAGTCTACAAACGCTAGAAACGTAGGTTTGCCTTTTCTTAATCTTTCTTCTAAGATAAGTCGTAAGGTTAGTATTGCCTCACGTGTTCCAACATTTCTACGGAATCCAAACTGAGACTGGCGTAATCAACTCAAAAATTGAGACTGTAAAATTGTTTTGGTAGCAAATGTTCGCAGCCGAAAATCAACACTGTGATCACAAAACAAAATGATTAAAACGAATCAGACTTGTGTCTCTACATCGACACCGCTTTAAAAGCCGAACATTTTTTTAAAAAATAAAAGCTTATACATCCTATTTCCACAAACGGCAATTAATGTCTACTTTTACGATCGAAGCATATGTAGCTGTATGAATGGAAAATTGACTTCTTAAGGATTTCAGATGTCTGTCTTGTTGTCCTAAAGGCGATGGATGAGTGGTAAATAGACTTTTTTAAGGAATTCGAAGGTATAGTTTTGTGCTAAACGTGACATCCTTTTTTTGTGTGACTAAAAAGTGATGTGCATCGCGTTTTGCGTTAAGACTGTAGATTACTGTCCAAATAAATTGGTCAGCAGGTAAAAAAAACAGTTTGTTGACGCTAGGAACAGATAGTATTTTCAACAAGTCGCTGGCTGTATGGACGCCTGTTTCATAAAGCAAGAAACTGCGTCTCTCGAACCTTTATTTACTCTTGTCAGGAGATATCAACTGTTAGACTGTGATAGTAAGAAACTGCGTTTCTCGAACTAATATTTACTCTTGTCGGGAGATATCAACTGTTAGAACATGTCAGCACTCGAGTTCGTTGGCAATAACCGGATTTTGTTGGAACGCAGTGATCACTTAGTGATCAGTTTTCCCCGGATACGGAGCATTAAGATAAGGTGATCCGAGTGTTTGCACGCATTGTGGAACTCACACGCTTTTTCGCCTGCCAGTAGAGTGCATTATTTGAAGGCTAAATACTGAAAAAAAGCAGAAAGTGCAGGAAATCCCAAGGCAAACATTAGTCACGAGGGGAAGCACGCTGAGGAAACGACCAGCTGTCTGTTTATTGCCGTAAATAACCAGTACCTTAGTCTGATATAGTACATAAATTACCGCGACGAAATTTTTAAGCATTTGGTAGTTAATTTCTTTCCCTCATTAGAAAAGCAATCTTTACCTGTCACCCTTACCAACAGCCCCAAAAACAGATTTTTGATGCTAGGATAGTTCAGGTATACACGCCGACGTCGCAAGCTGAAGATGAAGAGATAGAGAAAGTGTATGAGAGCCAGGGTATACCATCAAGCTTACTATGGCACTGCTGAGTCCAAAACGGGGTTGGAAACAGCATTATCTTTACCTTATACGTTGATGTGAAAATTAAACACACGCTAAGATAAGAAAAGTCCGCCTCTCGTGGTCTCGCGGTAGCGTTCTCGCTTCCCGAGCAGGGGGTCCCGGGTTCGATTCCCGGCGGGGTCAAGAATTTTTACTGCCTCGAGATGGCTGGGTGTTGTTGTGTCGTCTTCATCATCATCATTCATTCCCATTACGGCCGGAGGAAGGCAACGGCAAACCACCTCCATTAGGACCTTGCCTAGTAAGGCGGTGCGGGTCTCCCGCATCGTTCCCCTACGCTCTGTAAAGAAGCATGGGACTTCATTTCCATTTCCAAGATAAGAAAAAACGACGGACCACGAAGGACTTACGAAAATTGGTCACAAATTGATATTCATACAGCTATCGACAGAAAATGCAAAACTGCAAACTTTGGCAGCCGATGGATTGACGTGTGATATTGATTGCAGCGGGGTTTTATCACACATCTCGTAAGGATAGTAAACAGGGGACATACCGGTACCTGGGCGTAATGTCTTTGCTGATTTCATTCCTCATTTTCAGCTGGACAGTAAGTATACCTCGCAGAAAGGCACGTGAACAATATATGCAGATATTCCAGAATGAGATATTCACTCTGCAGCATAGTGTGCGCTGATATGAAACTTCCTGGCAGATTAAAACTGTGTGCCCAACCGAGACTCGAACTCAGGACCTTTGCCTTTCCCGGGCAAGTGCTCTACCAACTGAGCTACCGGAGCACGACTCACGGCCGGCACTCACAGCTTTACTTCTGGCAGTACCTCGTCTCCTACTTTCCAAACTTTACAGAAGCTCTCCTGCGAACCTTGCAGAACTAGCACTCCTGAAAGAAAGGATATTGCGGAGACATGGCTAAGCCACAGCCTGGGGGATGTTTCCAGAATGAGATTTTCACTCTACAGCGGAGTGTGCGCTGATATGAAACTTCCTGGCAGATTAAAACTGTGTGCCCGACCGAGACTCGAACTCGGGACCTTTGACTATTGCGGGCAAGTGCTCTACCATCTGAGCTACCGAAGCACGACTCACGGCCGGCACTCACAGCTTTACGTCTGCCAGTACCTCGTCTCCTGCGCAGGAGAGCTTCTGTAAAGTTTGGAAGGTAGGAGACGAGGTACTGGCAGAAGTAAAGCTGTGAGTGCCGGGCGCGAGTCGTGCTTCGGTAGCTCAGTTGGTAGAGCACTTGCCCGCGAAAGGCAAAGGTCCCGAGTTCGAGTCTCGGTCGGGCACACAGTTTTAATCTGCCAGGAAGTTTCATACGCAGATATTAATATTTAAGAGAGGACCTGTAGTTGGGCTCAAAGGAGCTGGTTGAAGTAATCGGCGAATCGCTCAACATTTGAATAGAAGCGATGACGCTTTTCGACGACGTTGGCAGGAATGGGTGAACCGCGGCCGAACTGAGCGCCAACAAGGAAGCGGTCGACCTAGAAAGACGACAGATCGTGATGACTGCGCAGTCGTCAGAGAGGCATTCAGAGCCCCGGATTCAGCGGCGCACAGAAAGTGGGCCGAGCCCACGGCGCCCGTTGCGCCGGCTACCATTGACATCTGTACACCAACAAGCTCGTCTGCAGTGGCGTCGGGCTGATTCGGCCTGGAATCTTGTTGACCGGAGTACAGTTGTCTTCAGTGATAAGTCCCACTTGGAACTGAGCCTCGATGACCAGCGAAAACGTGTCAGCGGTGGAATACCAACCTGACTGTCGACCGTCATAGGGTCCGACAACCAGGAATGATGGTCTGAGGTGCCATTTTATTTCACAGCTGGACCCCTTTGGTTGTCATCCGCGCCATCCTTACAGCACAGCGATACATCGACCATATCCTACGCCCCGTTTTGTCTGCCTTCCATGGCAAGCCATCCTGGGCTTACATTTCAGCAAGATAATGCACGTCTACACACGGCGGGTGTTTCCACTACCTATCTTCGTGATTCCCACGCCCTACCTATGCCAGCAAGGTCGCCGCAAATCTCTACAACTGAGAAGGTTTGGAGCGTTATTTGCAGGGCCGTCCAACTAGCTCGGGATTTTGACGAGCTAACGCGTCAGTTGGACAGACTTCGACACTATATCCGTCAGTAGGACATCCAACAACTCTATCAAACAAATGTAGAGCTGAATAACTGCTCGAATAAGGGCCAGATGTAGACCAAGGCACTATTTGTTTGCCCAGTTTGTGAAGTTCTCTTTTTTGAATAAATCATCCAGTTTTTCTGAAATTATAATCATTTTTTTGCCTGTGAATGTACTTCACGTGTAGCGATTTCACTCCTATTGGATTAATTCTTTCGTGATGTGTCTTTTTTTTTCTTAGAGTGTATTTATGTTGTGAGCGTCGTAAAAGCTGTAGTCTTAGCCATGTGGATTTTGGGATGCACAGCCATTGAAATGTTAATCCATTATAAATACGTCATCAATAGCTAACCTTGTGCTTCCAATTTGGTCTTTTCTGTTAATCTGTCTGCAGCACTTCATCTCTAGGATGGGAGCGAAAGACTGTAGCTTCCCTCTCTCTACAAAAATATCTGTTAATAAAAGTCTATTCCGGTGCACGCTGCACAATTCCAGTTGCAGGTTGCCTGTCTAACTGCTTCCAAGGGGAAAAGAAATTTGATTCTCAATGTTGCGTATAACTCATAGAATTTAAAAATTTAAGAAATCGTCATTATCTAGATACCAAGAGGTATTGTTCTTCTTCTTATTGCCTGTTGCTCTTACGCAGAGCATAGAGCTTCAACGAAGATCCACCCGTGCTCTCGATTTCGGGTGAGTGATCTGCAAACGTTTTCCCCTGCTTCTTGGCCTCTTCCTGCACTGTCTTCCTCCATGATGTCTTGGTCTTGCTCGTTTCTTTTCACCCGGTGCTTTCCATCGAAAGTCTTGTCTCTCCACAGCACACTGGCTTTTTCGGAGGGTGTGTCCGATCCACCTCCACTTCATTCTCTTGATTTGTATGGTGACAGCGTCTTCTCTAGTTCTTTTATATAGGTATTCATTGGATGTCACATTTGGCCAAAACATTTTATTAATTTTCGTAAGAAATTTGTTGAGGAAGGCTTGCGATTCTAAAGGTAACCTTATAAGTTTCGCAGCACTGTTCTCATATTTGTTCTAAATATACGTACTTTAGTCATTACGGAAATCTCTCTAGCCCCCATGGTGGGTTCAACTGGGTGAATGGCCCCTCCCTTCCCGGATTATTGCTCTGACATCGGCAGCTGATCCTCCGCCTTCAGTAACTACACTCTCAAGGTATGTGGACTCATTTACCTTTCCAACATCCTAATTGCTCACGGTCAGCTTTCTCGTCTCTCTCTTGCATTGATTTTCATAATGGTCATCTCCGCTTCATGTTCAAGGTCTTGCAGATTTCCTTTCATGTAAACTCTGTTCGGCGAGAGGTGGCAGATGTCGTCAGCAAAATCAAGATTTTCTAATCGCTCAGTCAGTCCCCATTGTATCCATTCTTCTTCTTTCCATCATTTTTCTCATTACTTGATCGAAGATTAGTAAAAAGATCGTTGGAGATAAAAAGCACCCTTGGCGAAGTCCAGCCTAAGAAGGGTTTTGTAACTCGTGGAAGACTTGTGTTGAAGGTTTAACTCAATAAGACAAGCATTACAGAAACTGTGTACATGTCTTGAGGCGGAATATCTCCTGGCGCGCTAATTACAGGGGTGTATCCATCCTCTGAGAGAGCGAATTCAACAAACTTTACACGTAACTTCCAGACTTTACGAAACTTTATCTCGCTGATCTTTTTTTTTAATCATAAGTCTTCTGACTGGTTTGATGTGGCCAGCCACTAATTCACTCGAGAATAGCACTTACAACCTAAGTCCTCAATCATTTGCTTGACGTATTCCAATCTCTGTCTTCCTCTCCAGTTTTTGCCCTCTACAGCTCCCTCTAGTACCATGGGAGTCATTCCCTCATGTGTTAATAGATGTCCTATTATCCTGTCCCTTCTTCTTGTCAGTGTTTTCGACATATTCCTTTCCTCTCCAACTCTGCGAAGTATCTCATCACTCCTTACCCTATCAGTCCACCTAATTTTCAACATTCGTCTGTTGCACCACGTCTCAAATGATTCTATTTTCTTCTGCTCCGTTCTTCCCACAGTCCACTTTTCACTAGCATACAATGCTGTGCTCCAAACGTACATTTTCAGAAATTTCTTTCTCAAATTAAGGCCTATGTTTGATACCAGTAGACAGACTTCTGTCGGCCAGAAATACCCTTTGTGCCAGTGCCAGGCTGATTTTAAGTCCTCTTTGCTCCATCATTGGTTATTTTGCTGCTAGTTAGCAGAATTCCTTAACCTCATCTACTTCGTGATCATCAGTCCCGATGTTTTCTCGCTGTTCTCATTGCTGCTACTTCTCATGACCATCGTCTTTCATCGATTTACTCGCAGTCCACTCGTTAGACTGTTCATTCCATTCAGTAGACCACTTCACTTTCACAGAGAATGACAATGTCATCAGCGAATCGTATCACAGGTGTCCTTTCACCTCCAATTTTAATTCCATTCCTCAACCTTTGTTTTATTTCCTTCACGCATATATCCAATAGTAGGGTCGAAAAACTACACTTTTTAATCCGAGCACATTCGTTGTTGGGGTTCCACTCTCATTATTCCGTCTTGGCTCTTGTAAACGTTGTATATTACCCGTCTCTCCCTACAGCTTACCTGGCTCCATTTTACACTGTAGAACACTTTCTCCAGGTCGACAAATCCTATGAACGTGTCTTGATTATTCTTCAGTCTTGCTTCCAATATCATCCTCAACCTCAGAATTGACTCCTGGTGCCTTTACCTTTCTTTAAATCAAACTGATCGTCAGCTACACATCCTCAATTTTCTTCACCATTCTTCTGTATGTTATTCTTGTCAGCAAGTTGGTTGCATGAGCTGTTAAGGTGATTGTGCCAGAATTCTCGCACGTGTCAGCCCTTGCAGATTTTGGAATTGTATGGAGGATATTTTTCCGAAAGTCAGATGGTATGTCGCCAGACTCAGACATTCTACACACCATCGTGAATAGTCGTTTTATTGCTACTCCACCCAATGATTTTAGGAATTGTGATGGAGTGTTATCTATCCCTCTGCCTCATTTGATGTTAGGCTTCCCAGAGCTCGGCAGAGTCATATACTAGGGGAATCGCGCAGCAGACGACTTTGAATTCCAGCAGGTATTCACGATCGGTTGGCTACCTTTCTTTCTTGTTTCGGAGGCCACAGCTACATTAGTATTGTGCTGACCTACATCCACTAAAACTTGTTGTTTATTCCGATTGTCATGCACATGCAAGATAACAAAATGCAAAGTCCATTTTCATTTCCATTGTCAAATTACGTTACAACGATCCGAATACCGAGGCACATTACTGAATATTTTAGCTGGGAGTCTTTTATATGGATGGGAAGGTGGCCCATCGTAAAACCCCCAACCTCGAAGGTCCGGATTTGTCATCAGGCTGGTTTCACCACACTCAGAATTCTTCCTACCCTTCAATGAAGAATAGGGGTAGTAAGAGACTTAGTACACTTATCGGCTCTTGCGGAAAAGGAAAGGAGGGGGAATGACAGGTCGTTGCAGGACTCGCTTCGCCTGGTTCCTCAGTCAGGGCTTTTCGGTGTGGATGACACTACCAGCAGCTACCGACGTTTCCCACTGTCCCATCGGAGCACGCAAACCTCCCTGCCCAGATGGATAATGCTTCGAGGGCTTGGACTGGAATAAAAAACTGCACATATTTTAGTGATACAGAAGTATATTTAACTATACACTGATGAGCCAAAACATTGTGACTACATCAACATCTACATCTACATCTATACTCCGCAAGCCACCCAACGGTGTGTGGCGGAGGGCACTTTACGTGCCACTGTCATTACCTCCCTTTTCTGTTCCAGTCGCGTATGGTTCGCGGGACGAACGACTGTCCGAAAGCCTCCGTGCGCGCTCGAATCTCTCTAATTTTACAAAAAAAAATGGTTCAAATGGCTCTGAGCACTATGGGACTCAACTGCTGTGGTCATAAGTCCCCTAGAACTTAGAACTACTTAAACGTAACTAACCTAAGGACATCACACACATCCATGCCCGAGGCAGGATTCGAACCTGCGACCGTAGCGGTCGTGCGGTTCCAGACTGTAGCGCCTTTAACCGCTCGGCCACTCCGGCCGGCTCTAACTTTACATTCGTGATCTCCACGGGAGGTATAAGTAGGGGGAAGCAATATATTCGATACCTCATCCAGAAAAGCACCCTCTCGAAACCTGGCGAGCAAGCTACACCGCGATGCAGAGCGCCTCTCTTGCAGAGTCTGCCAGTTGAGTTTACTAAACATCTCCGTAATGCTATCAGGGTTACCAAATAACAGTGTGACGAAGCGCGCCGCTCTTCTTTGGATCTTCTCTATCTCCTCCGTCAACCCGATCTGGTACGGATCCCACACTGATGAGCAATACTCAAGTATAGGTCGAACGAGTGTTTTGTAAGCCACCTCCTTTGTTGATGGACTACATTTTCTAAGGACTCTCCCAATGAATCTCAACCTGGTACCCGCGTTACCAACAATTAATTTTATATGATCATTCCACTTCAAATCGTTCCGCACGCATACTCCCAGATATTTTACAGACGTAACTGCTACCAGTGTTTGTTCCGCTATCATATAATCGTACAATAAAGGATCCTTCTTTCTATGTATTCGCAATACATTACATTTTTCTATGTTAAGGGTCAGTTGCCACTCCCTGCACCAAGTGCCTATCCGCTGCAGATCTTCCTGCATTTCGCTACAATTTTCTAATGCTGCAACTTCTCTGTATACTACAGCATCATCCGCGAAAAGCCGCATGGAACTTACGACACTATCTACTAGGTCATTTATATATATTGTGAATACGCTTAATAGTTTGTTTGACAGCCTCTGTAACGAAGTACTTCACTGATTCTACATATCAGGACCCGACAGTTTGCTGGTAGGTTTGTGGAGCTGCATGGCATTAGACGTCTACGCACAGGTCAATCAGTTCGTGTAAATAACGGGCCGCCGATTTGGGTACGCGGTGATGGGCCCTATAGCGACCCAGATGGGTTCCATAGGACCTCCATCAGGTGAATGTGGTCGCCGAGGCATCAACGTGATTTACTGCAGTTGGGAGCCCAAATAAACTCGTAGACACGCCAAAAATCGTGTAGGGCCCCAGCGAGCACGACGAAGTGGCGCAACACGATGTGGTGTGGACTAGACTAATGCTGGAAGGGGGGGAATTGACATCATGAGCGCTGCAGGGCTGTCCATAAATCCGTAAGAGTACGAGGGGGTGGAGTTCTCTTCTGAACAGCACGTTGCAAGGCATCTCACATATGCTCCATAATGTTCATTTCAGGGGAGTTTAGTGGAGAGAGGAAGTGTTTAAACTCAGAAGAGTCTTCCTGGAGACACTCTGTAGTAATGCTGGACGTGTGGGGTGTCGCATTGTCCTGCTGGAACTTCTGAAGTTCGTCAGAATGTACAGTGGACTTGAATGGATGCAGTAAATCAGTCACGCCCTATATCGTTACAGAGCCTCCATCGTCTTGAACAGTCCCCTGCTGACATGCAGAGTCTGTGGATTCATGAGGTTGTTCATCCGCTTGATACAATTTGAAACGAGACTCGCCCGACCAGGCAGCTTGTTTCCAGCCATCAACAGTCCAATATCGGTGTTGACGGGCCCAGGCGTAAAGCTTTGTGCCATGCAGTTACGAGCGGGCCTTCCACTCCGAAAGCGTATATCGATGATCTTCCGTTGAATGGTTCGCACGCTGAGACTTTTTGATGACCCAGCATTGAAATCTGCAGAAATTTGCGGAGGGGCTGCACTTCTGTAACAGTGACCGATTCTCTTCAGTCGTCGTTGGTCTCGTTCTTGCAGGATCTTTTTCCGGCCGCAGCGATGTCGGAGATTTGATGTTTACCAGATTCCTGATACTCACGGCACACTTTTGAAATGGTCGTACGGGAAAATATCCCCTTCATCGCTACCTCGGAGATGCTATGTACCATCCCTCGAGCGCCGACTGTAACGCCACATTCAAACTCACTTAAATCTTTATAAATTGCCATTGTACTAGCAGTAACCGATCTAACAACTGCACCAAACAGCTTGTAAGTAGGCTGTTTAGGTTTTTTATTGGTAACGCCACCTCTGTATGAAAATCACTGGCTGTGCTGTGTGCAGTCTGTGGCTGCTTTTCATTGTTGTAATACTCGCCATTGTTTGCCGCCCGCTCCATTTCCCTATGCACAATTACCAAATTCCTACTTTGATCATTAGTTAATTCATTACTCGGTGGCGCTAACACACTGCTTTCGTTTTCACTGTCATTTATCAGTTTACTTTGGAGCCTAGTATTACGTTTTTCACACGCCGTAATTGTCACAATATTTCACACGATAACACAGAAAAGCACAATTTGAAGAGCAAAATAAGATAACACATTAACATAGAAATGGAAATAATGTCTACTTAATTGCAAGGGCAGCTGCGAAATACTTGGTGCAAATCTACATGCATGCCACAACTGTTTTACTGTACAACAATGAAAGACTGCAACTACAAAGGAGATTTTCTCTCCAATTACGCGCTAGCAATAAACAAAAGCTACACTAATTACACAAACTACAAGACAAAATCAGAAGATTCCAGTGAGGTATCCTCGGCTAAGGGTCGACATATGAAACGTCCCCTTAGAAAAGTTATACAAGACTGTGCTTAAACTGACACACAATGTTTTTAGCGCAACGCAATCTGACTTTCAGAATTCCCTACAAAAGAATGGCCCTGTCTAATATTAACCTATGCGTTTCATAAATCGCTTACCTCACAAAAATCTTGGTTACTCGAACTACTGCAATACAGTAGCGCCACTACTGCCAGCTAAATAAAAGATTCAAACTAAGGAAGGCACTAACTACTGATAGGTATAGTTAGCAAATGAAAGATATTAATAGAGAACAAACAATGTATTTACCTTAATAGTCATAATATATATATAGCAGTTCATGACAAATTACAAAACTCTGCCATCTCTCTCCCCACATCCACCACTGCTGGCGGCTCACCTCCATCTGCGCAACGCTACGCGCTGTTCACAGCCAGCTGCCTAACACTACAATGGCGAGTATTACAACAATGAAAAGCAGCCACAGACTGCACACAGCACAGCCAGTGATTTTCATACAGAGGTGGCGTTACCAATAAAAAACCTAAACAGCCTACTTACAAGCTGTTGTCTTTTATAGGCGTTGCCGACCGCAGCGCCGTATTCTGCCCTTTCACTTATCTGTGTAATTGAATACGCATGTCTGTAACAGTTTCAAAAAATGGTTCTAATGGCTCTGAGCACTATGGGACTTAACTTCTAAGGTCATCAGTCCCCTAGAACTTATAACTACTTAAACCTAACTAACCTATCACACACACACCCACGGCCGAGGCAGGATTCGAACCTGCGACCGTAGCGGTCGCGCGGTTCCAAGCTGTAGCGCCTACAACCGCTCCGTCACCACGGCCGGCTATACCAGTTTCTTTGGCGCTTCAGTGTATTATGCTCCCCAAACCATTGCGGCAGGGTTCTGGCTCCGAGACATGGACAATTACACTGCTGAAAGGTGACACCGCCGCTGGCGAAGACGTCAATCATGAAGCGATGCAGGTGGCTCGCAGCTGTTAGCGTGTCTTCGATTGCTACTACAGGTCCCATACAGGAGGATATCTCCCATAGCATAATACTGCCCCTACCAGCCAGCGCCCGTGGCGCGCTGCACGTTTCCAGTCGCCGTCCACCTCGATGATGGCGTTTGTGGAGATGGCCATCGACCTAGCGTAGCTAAAATGTTATTCACTCGAAGAGCCGACACGTTTCCATTGGTCGACGGTCGAATCTCGGCTGACGATTTCGATGGGTCAACAAGTGAACAAGTAGGTGTAGTCTGCTGCGGAGGTCCCTGTTCAACTATGTACGATGCACGGTGTGCTCCGAAACACTTGGGTGTGCACCAGCAGTGTGCTCTTTCGGTAGAGATGCCATCTGTCCTACTTTAGAGAGAAATCAAGCGGCTGAACCTCACGTTCTGTGGACATCCAACCATCTTGCGCCTAATGGTAGTTTCACTGCTCTAGCTCTATGAGTAGATGCTCACGACAGGAGCACATGAACATTCGACCAGCTCCGCCGTTTTCGAGATACTCGTTTACAGGCTCTACATGATAATAATCTGTCTTCAGTCAAAGTCGCTGATCTCTTTAGATTTCCCTATTTGCAGCCTGTATCTTCGCTAAGGTGATCCCCCGTCCGCATCGGCTTCGCTTACATACTTCTGTTACCGCATCACGTGACTGCAGGACCACCAGGCGGCATCCATCCTCGCCGTAGGCAGTGGTCATAATGTTTTGGCTTATCAGTGTAAGTATATACAGGGTGCTTCAAAAATGACCGGTATATTTGAAACGGCAATAAAAACTAAACGAGCAGCGATAGAAATACACCGTTTGTTGCAATATGCTTGGGACAACAGTACATTTTCAGGCAGACAAACTTTCGAAATTACAGTAGTTACAATTTTCAACAACAGATGGCGCTGCGGTCTGGGAAACTCTATAGTACGATATTTTCCACATATCCACCATGCGTAGCAATAATATGGCGTAGTCTCTGAATGAAATTACCCGAAACCTTTGACAACGTGTCTGGCGGAATGGCTTCACATGCAGATGAGATGTACTGCTTCAGCTGTTCAATTGTTTCTGGATTCTGGCGGTACACCTGGTCTTTCAAGTGTCCCCACAGAAAGAAGTCACAGGGGTTCATGTCTGTCGAATAGGGAGGCCAATCCACGCCACCTCCTGTATGTTTCGGATAGCCCAAAGCAATCACACGATCATCGAAATATTCATTCAGGAAATTAAAGACGTCGGCCGTGCGATGTGGCCGGGCACCATCTTGCATAAACCACGAGGTGTTCGCAGTGTCGTGTAAGGCAGTTTGTACCGCCACAAATTCACGAAGAATGTCCAGATAGCGTGATGCAGTAATCGTTTCGGATCTGAAAAATGGGCCAATGATTCCTTTGGAAGAAATGGCGGCCCAGACCAGTACTTTTTGAGGATGCAGGGACGATGGGACTGCAACATGGGGCTTTTCGTTCCCCATATGCGCCAGTTCTGTTTATTGACGAAGCCGTCCAGGTAAAAATAAGTTTCGTCAGTAAACCAAATGCTGCCCACATGCATATCACCGTCATCAATCCTGTGCACTATATCGTTAGCGAATGTCTCTCGTGCAGCAATGGTAGCGGCGCTGAGGGGTTGCCGCGTTTGAATTTTGTGTGGATAGAGGTGTAAACTCTGGCGCATGAGACGATACGTGGACGTTGGCGTCATTTGGACCGCAGCTGCAACACGGCGAACGGAAACCCGAGGCCGCTGTTGGATCACCTGCTGCACTAGCTGCGCGTTGCCCTCTGTGGTTGCCATACGTCGCCCTACCTTTCCAGCACGTTCATCCGTCACGTTCGCAGTCCGTTGAAATTTTTCAAACAGATCCTTTATTGTATCGCTTTACGGTCCTTTGGTTACATTAAACCTCCGTTGAAAACTTCGTCTTGTTGCAACAACACTGTGTTCTAGGTGGTGGAATTCCAACACCAGAAAAATCCTCTGTTCTAAGGAATAAACCACGTTGTCTGCAGCACACTTGCACGTTGTGAACAGCACACGCTTACAGCAGAAAGACGACGTACAGAATGGCGCACCCACAGACTGCGTTGTCTTCTATATCTTTCACATCACTTGCAGCGCCATCTGTTGTTGAAAATTGTAACTACTGTAATTTCGAAAGTTTGTCCGCCTGAAAATGTACTGTTGTCCCAAGCATATTGCAACAAACGGTGTAATTCTATCGCTGCTCGTTTAGTTTTTATTGCCGTTTCAAATATACCGGTCATTTTTGAAACACCCCGTATGTACCAAATGAAGAACTAGTTTATGGAAGAACCTCATCAGAACACTGAACATGTTGTGAGGACATTTGTTAAGTGAGCCAAGGATAATTAACTAGCTAGTGGAGGGAGCACCGAAGAGGGAGACTTTTAATATCGAAGAAAGATTAGAATATGGTATGTGAAACAAGTAATCGAATACATTGAATGTAGTAGGTAATTACAAAATGTTCAAATGTGTGTGAAATCTTATGGGACTTAACTGCTAACGTCATCAGTCCCTAAGGTTACACACTACTTAACCTAAATTATCCTAAGGACAAACACACACACCCATACCCGAGGGAGGACTCGAACCTCCGCTGGGACCAGCCGCACAGTAGGTAATTTCAAATAAAGGATTTAACGCAAGACAAAGAGATGCAGAACGGTGTTACGTTTTTCAAAACACCATTGGCTTAAAGAATTTTAAAAAAGTCTACTTAATATTTTTTTAAGTTACCAGTCGTTTTATGAAATTCCCAGCAGTTTGCTTCACTAATAGTAGGCAGAGAAAATCTAGGAAACCTGATTCCAGCAGGGAAGACCACTGCATCCTCGTTTTCAGTGCAGCGAGCGTTCTGAGTAATAGGGAGCCACGTGACTGTGGATAGTATCATTTTGGAACACGCTGCTGACACGCTAAGTTGGGGGAATTGGGTGCGGGATTACGGGTGCAGTTTCGCACAGGGTTTCCCGGTGAGTTACTTCCGCCACAGCCCAGCTGCTCGCAGCAGCAGGAGTCAGCAGAAAAAAAAAAAACCTCAGACACCTGGTTGTCAAGTTGCTATTACGAAGGCAAGAATTAACTGATGAAATTGTCAATACTGTCTTTCAGAAAATTACTAAGTGGTTCCTTGTAAACGGACTCTCACTGAATTTTGATAAGACACAGTACATACAGTTCCGTACAGTGAATGGTATGACGCCATTAATAAATATAGACCTTAATCAGAAGCATATAGCTAAGGTAGAATATTCCAAATTTTTAGGTATGTCCATTGATGAGAGATGAAATTGGAAGAAACACATTGATGATCTGCTGAAACGTTTGAGTTCAGCTACTTATGCAATAAGGGTCATTGCAAATTTTGGTGATAAACATCTTAGTAAATTAGCTTACTACGCCTATTTTCACTCATTGCTTTCATATGGCATCATATTTTGGGGGAATTCATCACTGAGGAATAAAGTATTTATTGCACAGAAGCGTGTAATCAGAATAATAGCTGGAGTCCACCCAAGATCATCCTGCAGATATTTATTTAAGGATCTAGGGATATTCACAGTAGCTTCTCAGTATATATACTCTCTTATGAAATTTGTTATTAACAACCAAACCCAATTCAAAAGTAATAGCAGTGTGCATAACTACAATACTAGGAGAAAGGACGATCTTCACTATTTAAGATTAAATCTAACTTTGGCACAGAAAGGGGTGAATTATACTGGCACTAAAGTCTTTGGTCACTTACCAAATAGTATCAAAAGTCTGACATATAACCAACAAGTATTTAAGAAGAAATTAAAAGAATTTCTGAATGACAACTCCTTCTACTCCATAGAGGAATTTTTAGATATAAATTAAGAAAAAAAATATTAAAAAAATAAAAAATAAAAAAATAAAAATAAAAAACACAAAAAATAAAGTTGTTATATTAACTTAAGTATGTTGTTAAATTAACCTAATTATGTCATGTATTGGAAAATTCGACTCGTTCCACATCATTACGAAATATCGTATTCATGATCCATGGAACTAGTATTAATCTAATCTAAATCTAATCTAATCTGTGCTATCATAACAAATAATTGGGCCATGGACCTTTGATGACTTTGCGCAAGGTTGTGATATCTCCTGTGGATTGAAACTCAGGGCAGCCCTGGAACTAAAACACCAGAGGGCGTCCAGGGGGCACAACGCTACCAACTGAGCTCAGACGCAAAGAAAATGGAACTGTTTGGTAATTGTAATAATTTGTAAAACATTTTGCACATCACATATTTTACCTTTAATGAAGCCAATATGGCTTCAGTTTAAACACGGTAACTGTGGTAGAACTTTCACTGAAAAAAAGGGAAGCGTTTAGCAACTGGAAAATTACAGAATGGATTTTGTGTGTCCTACGGGGTAAGCGACGTGAACTTTTAAAGAAAGTGTTAAAAGTGCTTTTTTTCTGTGCGAAAATTGTTCTGAGGAATAGAGAACTACGAGATGATGGTTTGTGATATGCGATGAGACACCCCGCTGACTATGCAAAGTTGGGAGATATCTATACAGAGTTGGGGATATCGGAATTCCACGTCCAGTTTGGCACAGGAACTTCCTCCACCTGTCAGCTGCCCACGATATCACTCGCCGGTACTCCCGCTAAAAGAATAACAATATCTGGGAATCGCATATTTTGCTTCCTCAGACAACTGATCGACAAGAGCGAGGTTTCTGTTACCACGGCAAGACTGCAGTACGTTTCAACCGACAATTAAACCACAAGACATCTTTTCAGAAGGGTGAGAACTCTCCTCTGAATTGAAATGAAAGGTAGCATCAGAACTAAAATTCATGCTGGCATTGAGTGTTCACGATGCTAGCATCTTAGCTCAGACGCAAAGGAGATGGAGTTGTATGCGAATGGTAACAAAATATGAAACCTTTTGCAAGTCACATTTTCTGTCCTTAGAATATCCTATGTGGCTTTGCTCTGAACGCATTAACGCTAGATCTCCCACTGAAAGGGAATGACTGTCTCCTCCACTCGTACTTGATGAAAAGATTTGTGTATCTTGTTACCTAAGTGTCACAATACTTGAACGGGTCTTTAATTGTTAATAAGTTTACTTTTCGCCACAATAAGTCTACAAAAAAAGTTAGTACAGAGAGAAAGATATCTCCTAGTCTTATGTTCGAAGTTCAACTACTGAATGTTTGTATGGATTCAAGGTCTAACGTCAGTTTTGCATCATAGACGAAAATTTGCTCATGTTCCCCTGTACGTAGAAAACAGATTTCGATAAAATTACATATCTCTGCACACTGTAGCCACACATTAAACACGAGAGGCTGGTTCAAAACGGCTCTGAGCACTATGGGACTTAACATCTATGGTCAAAGCCGGCCGCGGTGGCCGTGCGGTTCTAGGCGCTCCAGTCCGGAGCCGCGCTACTGCTACGGTCGCAGGTTCGAATCCTGCCTCGGGCATGGAGGTGTGTGATGTCCTTAGGTTAGTTAGGTTTAAGTAGTTCTAAGTTTAGGGGACTGATGACCTCAGCTGTTAAGTCCCATAGTGCTTAGAGCCATTTGAGCCATCTATGGTCATCAGTCCCCTAGAACTTAGAACTACTTAAACCTAACTAACTTAAGGACATCACACAACACCCAGTCCTCACGAGGCAGAGAAAATCCCTGACCCCGACACGAGAGACCACAACGGTCACGGAACTCGTCGTAAGCATACAGAGTAACTTCCAAAATTCCGTGAAATCCCCCAACAGCACACTGCAGCTGCCACAGTGATCGCGATACAACACGTGACTAGGTCGATTCAACTGAAGGCCTCAGGTGAGTAATGAAGCGTTCGTTAGCAGTAAGGGAAGTGGGAAAGGAGCTATACTGGCCGTGGAAGCCAGGGTTTTCCCGAGTTGTGAATTAATGCAGTACCAGGTGGTAGCCGCCGCCTGCCAAGTAAGGTCACTACCGGTCGGCCAGCTCGCTCAGTGGACACTTCTTGCAATCCCAGGCTTCCCCCAGGAATTACGCACTCGGGCTTCTTTCTCGCCTGGTCTCCAAATACGTAACAACGACTGCTCAGGACGAAACAAGAAAGCAGTAACTTAGCCCGTGCCACACTATAGATGTTGAGAGTTTCAGGGATTTAAAATGAAGCCAATGCAATCCTTACAACAGATAAATAATAAGTCGTAAATTCAGGTAGGTTAGTAAAAAGCTTCCGCTGACTCACTTGAAGACTATTCTGAGATCATGGGAAAAAAATTGTAACTTCAGACCAGATTAGCACGCAGTACTCGTATTCGAAAGGTGTGAGTTTAGAATACCCGTAGCACCAGCCCGATTGCTACGTGCTAACGACAGGATAATGTTACTTCCTTTCCCCATCGTTAATTACCCTGTCTACGACGAACGTGACCTCCAGTAGATTCAAGTCATTACCTTTCATTTTTCAACATTCGTTTTTTACTTATTGTACTATCGAGAACGAAAATGTTATCTTCTCTTCAAAGGCTGGGGTGAAGGAGGGGTGGGTGGGAGGGGAGGTGGTTGAGTTGTTGGCTTTGCACACAAAAAAGATTAAACACCCCATACTTCCCTAGACTACTGCACTTTCTACAAGACTGTTGTAGCTTCTCAAATTCATTCAAAGAGAAATCAGGCGATCTCTGAGCAGCAAATTTCGCGTCTCCAGTGCTATGAAAATGATGAGCATTCAGATGTTCTACTTATTCCGAAACAGTCCGAAGTTGTCGCATCAGGTGAAGAGGAGGTCTTATCGAAATGCAGGGCCGTCGATTTACCAACCGCAACCTGGAACGGCAACAGAAGGATCTCTTTCCTCAATTTACAACGGCATTTCGTCTTAACTGCCCCCTTCAGGTCGTCGAGGGGATGAACGTAATACTCTGCGGTTACACCACAGTCCTGCGACTTGTAGATCGCCAATAAAATACCGTATTTGTCCCAGAAAGGCATACTATGAATTTATGGCTTATTTTTCGGTGCGGAGCATCTATGCTCATGGGGACCTACTGGGGTGCCATTCCTCAGACTGTTATTTGGTTTTCGGTTCATAAATAATGAGTCAAGTTTCATCCTCAGTCGCTATCCTAGATGCAAAGTCCATAGTAGCAGCAAAACGGGCAGAAACAACTCTGAATGTCTTAACTCGTGGCCCTCTCTGTTCACTATCCAAACGTTTCGGCACCCATTTAGCTGAAAGGTTTCTTGTGTCTGGGATACTGTTAATGAAACCAACACGCTACCGGAAAATGACCTGTATGTCGGTTATCTATTTAGAGGATGTTAGCCGCGCGGAGTAGCCGCGTGCTCTAGGCCGTCTTGTCACGGTCCGCGCGGCTACCCCCGTCGGAGGCTGGAGTCCTCCCTCGGGCATGAGTGTATGTGTCGTCTTTAGCGTAAGTTTAAGTTAGACTAAATAGTGTGTAAGCTTAGGGACTGATGACCTCGGCAGTTTGGTCCCATAAGACCTTACCACAAATTTCCAGTTTCCAATTGTCTAGAGGATGTTAGTCGGTGTTCAAGAACCAGTTTATGGACACCATCACTTCGTACCACGTCTGTTGATAAGGAAGGAGAGGCATACAGCAGTCGGTCGCAATCCCATCAGCTTTTATCATTCTTACAGATCCACATTTCGGCTACAAGTAACCTCTTCAGTGCATTTTCGTTGCAATTCAACAGACTGATTGCAGTTTATGTCACGATATTTTCTTACAGGTGTGAACGCCTATGCATCTTAATGATGAAATGCCCTGTCGTGAAATGACACCCCAGTTTTGGTAGTGCCATGGAAAGGACTATTCCCTCCTAGTGTTTGATACATCTCAGTGAGAATATCCTTTTCAGATTTTCCCCCGAGATTCAAAAGCTTCACTTCCATAGACGTGAAACCTGCTTGTGTTTCAGTCATTCTCTTCCCGCCTTAAATTAATATAGTTATGACAATAGAATGTTGACATACAGTCTTGTGTAGTACTTCTGAATACTTGCGAGGCGGTGAGCTGTTCCAGGCCTTACTTTACACATTATCCTGCTTTAAAAACGCTGTTAGTATATCAAACTTTTATTTCTTAATTTCGCTTTCCGAATCGTTCCGTGTTTATCATGCGTTGCTCGCAACTGTATGGATGTAACTCGTGAGCGGTTAGGACGCAGTTCCTGGTAGTGTAGATGGGTGGTCAGACTGGATTTTCGCATGAAGCTCACTGCTAGTGAACTTCAGATTTCCCTGTTCACTTTTTGGCCCCTAACTTCGGGACACAACCTTCGTACACTCTGCAGAGTGACACGTCAGTCAAAGCCTCGTTTTTCATAGTACTTGGGTTCCCGAGAGGATAGCTCTGTGGCGAACAGCGACCCGGGATTACCCGATGGCCGCATCTGAATGGGAAACGCACGCGAAGGCGCTCAGGCGAGATTTGCGGAAAACAGCCTTCGGTACCTCATGGGTACTCAGTCTGAGACCTGGACCTCGTTAAAAGAGATCTACGAGCGGTTTTTGGAGTCGACAGTGAAACTGCCTGCTATGTTTGCTCTCGTGGCACTGGCTTGCTAAGCCAGAAATATTGCCACATGTGCATTTCCTAAACCTCCTCAGCGCTGCTTCGGTGGGAATGAAGCTGGTAGCTTACCTAAATTTTGCAGCTTTCCCATTGTCGAGAACCGGTCGCGGGAATCTTCGCCCAGTCCCCGCCGGCTAGTGAAACTAGTTTTCATTGGGTGATGAATGTTAAATTATATGGTCGGAGACAGGGAACCAATTTCCAGGTGCGGGATTGGTCGTTCACCTAGGCACTTTTTGCTGATTGGACAGAGAGCGCTTTTTGTAAATGCTGTTCCGAGCTGAGGAGGAAGGTCTTGAACTCCAGAGTGAGAGAGTCTAGTTAGTGGCTAGTTAAGCGACTGGATTTCGGCAATAAAGTCATTCTAAAGTTATACTTTAACTTTTTCGCGTCTTTGAGACAATTGAACGCGTCGGTATCGACAAGATGATCTTTTCGGCTTCACACAGCGACTTCCTAGAACCAGAGACATTCTCTATTAGCAATATTAGCAACTCTCATGCCACAGCGATCGGAACCACTACCTTCGTCTACGATATCTGCGGCCACGATAAGACTGCAAATTGCGATGCTTGCTTTCAATTCCTGGTTGTGTGGCACAGGGGAGAAAGCGAGGCTTAACTTCGCTTTACACTGCAGTTAGGGTTGCTGTGGTACTGCTTGATTAACCTGAAATCAAATACACGGTGACAATGATTGATCTACATGAAATAAAAGCGTCATAACTTCTGAACGGTTTGCTCTAGGACGTCCAAACTGCACGGTTGGCTCGGGGAAATATGGGAAATAGTATGGTCTGGTTTAGTGACGAAGTCCACTTTCATTTGGATGGATTCGTCAATAAACAAAACTGGGCCATTTGGGGGACTGAGAATCCGCATTTCGTGGTCGACAAGCCTCTTCAACCTCAACAGCTGACTGTGTGGCGTGCTGTGTCCAATCACAGAATAATTGGCACGATCTTCTTTGATGGCACGGTGAGTGCCGAACGTTACGTGAAGGTTCTGGAAGATGATTTTATCCCCATTATCCAAAGTGACCCTGATGTCGAGAAGACGTGGTCCATGCAAGACGGAGCTCGACCCCATCGAAGCAGGAGAGTGTTTGATGTCTTCGAAGAGCACTTTGGGGACCGCATTCTGGCTCTGCGCTACCCAGAGGCCACTGGCATGGGCTTTCATTGGCCGCCCTATTCTTCCGAACTGAACACATACGACACCTTTTTTTGGGGTCTATATTAAAGACAATGTGCACAGCAATAATAATAATCCATTCAGGAGCACATCCACATCATCGATGTTCAGACACTTCCGCGACTCATGCAGAATTTCGCTATTCGTCTGCGCCACATCATCACCAATGATGGCAGGCATATCGAACATGTCATAACCTAAATCCTAATATTTGTAGTGACGTTTTCATGTCGAATAAAATGTGTGCAGGCGGTAGTTCGTAACTAATTTACATATTTTTTAGTTAGTTCAATAATTGTTACCGTGTATTTTTCCCCTACAAGGTAACTTCCCTTTGCTTGGGGATTTTCGGTCGCTAACCACTCATGAATCAATTAATTGGTGCTGCTATCAGCTATAGGTCACCCGACTGTTCTAATTATTCTGCAGCTCTTTAATTGCAGTTGTGTACTTTGTTGAGGTCATGCTAATTTGATTTTTTTTCTATCACGGTTGCAATTATTTTTTGGTGTCTACGTAATTTGCTTTGCGGCTACCATTTCAATCGTCTTGTCTCGTGTATTACAGGTGGAAACCTTTAATAATTCAGTAATTAAAATTTATCTTGTTAAAGAAAGCCGTTTCCAATAGCTCTTGTGTTTCAAGTCAGTTCATGAACTTTTCTGATTTACTTAGTTTCTTAGTGGATAAAGAGAAATTATTACCTGATCCTACTCTCTCATTCAATAGTTATTAGAGAGCCATAGACATTGACTGCCAGCATTCTCTGACTATAAGATGGTGGAAGAGACCGCCATATAGTTTCATGTACTTAATTCCAGCGTTCCCTGCACGCAACAGTCGATACATCCGTGTAATCCACGTGATTCAAGGGGTATTTCATCACCTCTCAAGATCAGGTATGATAAATTAGCAAGATTTAATCATTAGCTGGCCGGTGTGGCCGAGCGGTTCTAGGCGCTTCAGTCGAGAACCGCGCTGCTGCTGCGGTCGCAGGTTCGAATCTTGCCTCTGGCATGGATGTGTGTGATGTCCTTAGGTTAGTTAGGTTTAAGTAGGTCTAAGTCTAGGGGACTGATGACCTCAGATGGTAAGTCCCATAGTGCTTAGAGCCATTTGCACCATTTAGTCACTAGCACACCCATAGTGAAAGAATTATCCGAACGAGACGGATACCGGTAAATGTGACGTATATGCACAGACAAACAATCATCATCATCATCATCATCATCATTTAAGACTGTTATGCCTTTCAGCGTTCAGTCTGGAGCATAGCCCCCCTTATACAGTTCCTCCATGATCCCCTATTCAGTGCTAACATTGGTGCCTCTTCTGATGTTAAACCTATTACTTCAAAATCATTCTTAACCGAATCCAGGTACCTTCTCCTTGCTCTGCCCCGACTCCCCCTACCCTCTACTGCTGAACCCATGAGTCTATTGGATAACCTTGCTTCTCCCATGCGTGTATCATGACCCCACCATCTAAGCCTGTTCGCCCTGACTGCTACATCTATAGAGTTCATTCCCAGTTTTTCTTTGATTTCCTCATTGTGGACACCCTCCTGCCATTGTTCCCATCTACTAGTACCTGCAAGCATCCTAGCTACTTTCAGATCCGTAACCTCAACCTTATTGATAAGGTAACCTGAATCCACCCAGCTTTCGCTCACGTACAACAAAGTTGGTCGAAAGATTGAACGGTGCACAGATAACTTAGTCTTGGTACTGACTTCCTTCTTGCAGAAGAGAGTAGATCGTAGCTGAGCGCTCACTGCATTAGCTTTGCTACACCTCGCTTCCAGTTCTTTCACTATGTTGCCATCCTGTGAGAATATGCATCCTAAGCACTTGAAACCGTCCACCTGTTCTAACTTAGTTCCTCCTATTTGGCACTCAATCCGTTTATATTTCTTTCCCACTGACATTACTTTCGTTTTGGAGATGCTAATCTTCATACCATAGTCCTTACATTTCTGATCTAGCTCTGAAATATTACTTAGCAAACTTTCAATCGAATCTGCCATCACAACTAAGTCATCCGCACTTGCAAGACTGCTTACTTTGTGTTCACATATCTTAATCTCACCCAGCCAGTCTATTATTTTCAACATATGATCCATAAATAATATGAACAACAGTGGAGACAGGTTGCACCCTTGTCTTACCCCTTACAGACAAACAAATGATAACAATTTCAGAAGAACTAGATGATTTATTCAAGAGAAAGAGCACAAATTAAGAAAGTCAGTTACTTGTTGGTCCACATCTGGCGCTTATACGACCAGTTAACCAGTTTGACCCTGATTGACAGATTTGTTGGATGGTCTCCTGAGGAATACCGTGCCAAATTCTGTCAGACTGTTGCGTTAGATCGTCGAAATCCCGAGATGGTTGGAGGACCCTGCCCATAATGATCCAAATTTTCTCAGCTCGGGAGAGATTCAGCGACCTCTCTGGCAAGCACAATAACAAGCAATAGGAACTCTCGGCGTGTGTGGGCAGACATTATCTTGCTGGAATGTAGGCTCAAGATGGCTTGTCATGAAGAGAACACACGGGCTGTAGAATATCGTTGACGTACCGCTGTGATGTAAGGGTGTCACGGATAACATGCAAAGGGGTCCTGCTATGAAAAGAAGGGGCACCTCAGATCATCACTCCTGGCTGTCGGGCTATATGGCGAGCGACGGTCAGTTTGGTATCCTGCGTTGTCCGGGGCGTCTCCAGACACGTCTTCGGCCTGAAATCTAATTGACTTGAGTGTAATTGTCTTCAGTGATGAGTTCCGCTTCATATGAGACCCGGAAACCAGCAAAGACATGTGGGGTAACAGTCTGACAGTCGCTCGCCATGCTGCCCCACAGCCAGAGTTATGACCTGAGGTGCCTTTGGTTGTCATCTACGGCAACAGCACAGCGGTACGTCCACGATATTCAACTACTTGCCCGCTAAAAGCTATGTTCCGACTTCGAGTCTTGGTCCGGCACACAGCTTTAATCTGCCAAGAAGTTTCATATCAACGCACACTCCTCTGCACAGCGAAAAATTTCTGGAAACATCCTCCAGGCGGTGGTTGAGCCATGTCAGTACAATATCCTTTCTTCGAAGTACTGGTCCCTCAAGTTTCGCAAGTGAACTTCTGTCAAGTTTGGAAGGTAGGGGGCGGCTGGCGGAAATAAGGCTGTGAGACAGGTCGTAAGTCGTCACTTGGGTACCTCAGTTGGTACAGAACTTACCCGCAAAGGTCAAAGATCCCGAGTTCGTGTCCCGGTACAGCGCACGATTGTAATCTTCCAGGAAGTTTCAAATAATAACTTTTTCCGCATACAAACTTCAACCAAAAGAATGACCCTTAGCTTTGACTATACAGGGTGGTCCATTGATCGTGACCGGGCCAAATATCTCACGAAATAAGCATCAAACGAAAAAACTACAAAGGACGAAACTCGTCTCGCTTGAAGGGGGAAACCAGTTGGCGCTATGGTTGGCGCGCTAGAATATTTGAAATCTTGATCCACCGACAACGCCTGACAACATGCGTCTGCGCATTGTCAATGCACGTGCAAACATTACGGAAGGCGAACTACTCGCTGTTGAGAGGAATGTCGTTACACATATTGCCAAATGCATTGAGGTTGGCGGACATCATTGTGAGCATTTATTGCATTAATGTGGTATTTACAGGTAATCACGCTGTAACAGCATGCGTTCTCAGAAATGATAAGTTCACAAAGGTACATGTATCACATTGGAACAACCGAAATAAAATGTTCAAACGTACCTACTTCTGTATTTTAATTCGAAAAACCTACATGTTATCAACTCTTCGTCTAAAATTGTGAGCCATATGTTTGTGATTATTACAGCGCCGTCTATAACAAAGCGAAAAAAGTAGTCCAACTAAAACATTCATATTACTTTACGTACTACACGAATATGAAATAAAAAATGGGGGTTCCTATTTAAAAAAGAAAGGCAGTTGATGTCCGTTTGACCTATGGCAGCGCCATCTAGCGGGCCAACCATAGCGCCATCTGGTTTTCCCCTTCAGGCAAGACGAGTTTCGTCCTTTGTAGTTTTTTCGCAGCTGAGCGCGCGATGCCGAAGAGTGCGGACAACGGAACGCGCGCGTCCGAGCCAGCCGGCTGGGTCGCGCCGGGGCCGGCCGCTGGCCGGTCGGTGGGGCCTGCCCCGCTCCCCACAGGACGGATACAACGGCGACGACCCCTGCAATGACAACGGATTCTGACAGGCAAGATGCTGAGGACAGGACCACGACGAGCGATATGCGAATGCAGAGCGGAGGACACCGTACGTCAAACCCCTGTGACGAGAGAAATCAGCTAACACAGAACGATCGGCAACAACGGGAACTAAGACGTGAAACACAACACATGATTCTGCAAAGTCAGGAAGTATACGACAACCGGAGTAGTACAGCTCCTTCTTCACCTGAAGAACAAGTAGGCGACGTGGAACAATTTTCTCCACCGGAAGACGACGACGAAATGGAGGGAGTCTCCTCTGAAGAAGTTTGGACCATGCAGCCCACCGACGGAGAGGGCGATTTTACACTAGTTCGCCAAAGAAAACGACTCAACGCTTCTCCTAAGCAGAACAACTCTCGGAAGCGACAACGTCCAGAAGAACTGACAACTTCCAACCGTTATGCGGCTATTGCGACGGAAGATACTACGGATGCTCCAGAACGTATGGCCCAGGCGAGTGACGTCAATCTCGAAGCAGATAAAGAGGGGACAGATGGCTCTGGCCGTAACTTACTACGCAAAGTCCCGCCAGTTACTATTTACCACACCAAGAACTACATGGAACTCAACAAGGCGCTGAAAGCGAATATTGACGGCAGTCTTAAGGCCATCTACCAACGAGACAGGATCAAATATCATTTTGACTCTTATGAAGATCAACGGCGGGCGATAAATTTCTTTGTGTCGAATGACATCCACTTTTTTACACATCAGGCCGCAGAGGACAAGGAACTCAAAGTGGTTGTCAAACGTCTACCTGCCGAAGTTACGGAGGAAGAACTGAAAGACGCACTGATAGAGAAGGGTTTTCCTGTCATCAACGTCCACCAGTTTAAAACTCGAGACGACAACACGAAGGAATTACGACCTCAAGATGCTTACTGTGTCACGTTGCCAGCCCAAAAGGAAAACTACAAGATTTACAACATCAAATACCTTCTATATACTAAAGTCGTTATTGAAACCTACAACAGACAGGAAGGACCTGTTCAATGTCGCCACTGCCAGCGATTCGAACATACGGCTAATTATTGCAGCTTGCCTGCTCGCTGCGTTCGCTGTGGAGGACAACACCGATCTTCAGCCTGTACTCATCCCCGAGGGGCTCCGCCGAAATGTGCTAACTGTGAAAAGGACCATCCTGCCACATGGCGTGGCTGCCAGAAGTACCAGGAACTTCTCAGGAAATACAGACAACGGTCTTCCCCGCAGCCCTCTCAACGGAGGACTCGTGTAATACGGAACTCCAACCTGACGCCCCACCCTCCGCCACATCGTCAGCCACCGCCACAAGAACAGCCGGAAGCGACACGGCAGCCAGTAACACAGCCTCCTCCTGAAGCACTTCCACCTCGACAGCACCGCCAGCATTACTCATACGCCCACGCAGCATCACCACGCCGACCGGAACCGGAAACCTACGTCTCACCAGCTCATTTGATGGAATCTATAGCTCCAGCGCTCTCTGATGTCGCGAAACTTCTCACCGCCGTGCAGCAACAACTAGTGGGGATACTTTCTTTAATCGAAAGTGTATTGACGGCCTTTGGAACACCTTAAGATGGATCGCCCTGGGACCACGAGAAACCTGAAAATCTGTATATGGAACGCCAACGGAATGAAACACAAGAAAAGAGAATTCACTGAATTTTTACAACGTCACAAAATCGACATCGCACTTGTATCGGAGACGCACCTTCGTCCAACAACTGAGCTCAGATTTCGTAACATGTACGTCTATAGAACGGACAGACAAGGCCAACGAGGTGGAGGGACCGCAGTTCTGCTTAAAAGGGAACTGCGGCACCATCATGAAACACTACCACACCTCCAACATCTGGAGGCAGCAGCAGTAACGGTTCGATCGGCGACAGGCAACATCACTTCCATTGCGGCGTACAACAGCCCCGGTAAAAACCTGGTGCCAGACGACCTAAGGAGTATCTTCACCAATTTTGACAAAATATTCCTCGGAGGTGACCTCAACAGCAAGCACGTCGCGTGGAATTCCCGGCGTACGAACCCTCGTGGACGAACTTTGATTGCCATGGAAGAAGAACTGGGCATCACAGTCCATGGCCCACGAGAGCCGACACGAATTCCTTACGTCGATCGGCAAGAAGCAGACGTCCTAGATATTGCTATCATCAAAAATATTGAGACGAACCTCCAGCTCCGCACCGTCGACGATCTTTCGTCTGACCACCGACCTGTTATCAGCATAGTGGAACACGCAACGGCCACCCTTCCGCCCCCAACCTCACAAACTCTGAACTGGGGTCAATTTCGGACATATCTTGACAACAATATCTGCCCGATACAGGACGTTTCAACACCAGAAGCCATCGACATCGCGATACAAACTTTGACGCAGAAGATAAAGGCAGCCAAACGGAGGGCAACTACTCACACGGTCTACCCTGTAGTAGCTTTCGATGAGTTCCCGCCTCTACTCCAAGAACTGAAGACACAGAGAAACAGGAGTAGGCGCCGTTGGCTCCGCTATAGAAACCCGATCGATCGACGAGAAACACACGTCTTAACACGAGAACTGCACAGGAGAGTGGCCGAGTGGCGACAGCAGGTCTGGGAAGATAAGATGGATGAGTTCTTACTTCGAACCAAGAACGAATGGCAGGTAGTCAAGAACATACGACACCAGCGGCCACCTAAACGAGCCATCAGAGGACCAGATGGCCTCCTCTATGACGAACTCGCCCAGGCGGAGCTGTATGCTACGACTTACCAAGAACAGATGTCTACACCAGCGACCCCCGTGAACGACGTCCGCCTGCAAGAACAGGAAGCCGTCGTTACAGCAGAATGGACTGTTATTCGTGCTGCGCCTGTGCAGAGCCGCCCACAACTCACCACACCAGCAGAGATCCGTAAAATTATCCGGAAGACTCGGAATAATGCGCCGGGCAACGACTCCATAAGCAACACCGATTTGAAACAGTTGCCCAGGAAGCCAACTGTGCTCCTTACCCGAATTCTCAACAGCTGTCTTCTGCAGGGATATTTTCCTACGGCATGGAAGACGGCTCGAGTAGTACCAGTACCCAAGCCAGGTAAAGACCCAGCAGAACCCAACAGTTACCGGCCAATTAGCCTCTTGCCGACCCTTGGCAAGGTGCTCGAGAGAGTGCTGTTGAAGAGGCTCCATGACACGGTTACAGCGCATGATGTTATACGACCCGAACAATTCGGTTTCAAGGACAAGTTATCTGCCGAACTTCAACTTTTACGGATCACCGAACGGATACAAGAAGGATACAACAAGCAGCACTTCACGATTGGTGTCTTCCTTGACATCGAAAAAGCTTACGATAAGGTGTGGCGGCCCAACCTTATCGTCAAACTGCATCGTACTACCCCTATTGCGGATTGTTACATTAGACTCATAGACAGCTTTCTGCAGGACAGGAAACTGTATGTCCGAGTCGACGACAAAAACTCCGAAATGAAACTGATCTCCGCAGGAATTCCGCAGGGCTCTGTCATTTCGCCTCTGCTTTTCAACTTATATATAAATGACATCCCAACAGTCCCCCTTGTTACGGCGAGTTTTTATGCGGACGATACGGCTTTTCTGACAACTGGACGACACTTGGACCAGCTAATCGCTAGGATGCAACGGCAACTTGCTGTAATGGAACGCTGGGCGCTGCAAAATAAGATAACGATCAACCCGACGAAGACGGCAGCCGTTCTGTTCACACGGAGGAAACCAGTTCTGAACGACAGACTCCAAATAGCTGACCAATTTATCCCATGGTCGCCGGGAGTGAAGTATCTCGGTGTCTACCTTGACAAAAAATTACTCTTTACGCAGCATATTGACGATAAGAAGACGGCAGCCCAGAAGATGGCCAGGTCATTGATTCCGTTCCTGAAGAGTCAGTATCTCAACCCTAAGACTAAACTCCGATTGTACAAGGCAACGGTGGAACCCGCAATGTTGTATGGCTCCACCTCGTGGGGAACTACGTGCGTCTCCAACTACAACAAACTCCAAGCGCTGCAAAACATTTGCTATCGATGGATCACAGGAGCTCCATGGTGGACAAGACACGTCGACATCCGCACCGCACTCCACGAGACCACTATACAAGAGAAGGTCCATGACAAGGCTCTACGAGTTTTTGACAAGATCGATGCCCTTAGGGACGAAGTTCGACAATTAGAATCGGTAGGAACAGTAAACCCTGCAAGATGGCACAAGTATCGAGTACCGAAGTCAATAACGTTTCACCCCCCATAGGCAATCTGTCATAACACGAGGAAGCAGTCACACATAACAGCCTTGACACATTTCACCCTCCACAGGAGATAGACATCACCAAAGACAGCAGGCTAAAGGACCCATTGCGTGCCCAAGCCTAACTGAATGTGTAATTAATAAAGTGTAAAGTGTTTTCCTTTTATCCTTACATCCCATCCTAGAAGAATAAGTCATCAAGGATGATCTCTTCAGTCCACACCACACACTAAAAAAAAAAAAAAAAAAAAAAAAAAAAAAAAAAAAAAAAAAAAAATCGTTTGACACTTATTTCGTGTGATATCTGGCCCGGTCACGATCAATGGACCACCCCGTACAATAATATTAAAATCTGCGCTACTTTGGGTGTCACGATGTACAAAGAAGGAAGATGCTTACTGCAATGGGATGGGATGTTAAACTATATACAACTTACAGCTGCGATCGATTGATAATGAAATACTGGCTGAATGTTAGGAACCGCTGCCTTTCCGCTCAGTTCCGCATGTTGTGTGTCACAGCTGCAAAGAGTGGTTCCAAATGTGTTGTCCAGAACACAGCTCATTGCAGTTTTTAGGAGCTGGTGTTCCTGTGAAGAAGAAGAAGAGAAAGAAGAGGAAGAAGGAGAACAAGAGGAGGAAGAAATTGATTTCTAACAAGGGAACATCCCCATCGCACCCCCCTCAGATTTAGTTATAAGTTGGCACAGTGCATAGGCCTTGAAAAACTGAACACAGATCAATCGAGAAAACAGGAAGAAGTTGTGTGGAACTATGAAAAAATAAGCAAAATATACAAACTGGGTCGTCCATGTGTAAGATAGGCAATATTAAGGGCAATGTGAGCCAAGGAGCGCCGTGGTCCCGTGGTTAGCGAGAACGGCTGCGGAACGAGAGGTCCTTGATTCAAATCTGCCCTCGACTGAAAATTTTGCTTTCTTTATTTTCGCAAAGTTGTGATCTGTCCGTTCGTTCATTGACGTCTCTGTTCACTGTAATAAGTTTAGTGTCTGTGTTTTGCGACCGCACCGCAAAACCGTGTGATTAGTTACGAAAGGACGTGCCTCTCCAATGGGAACCGAAAACATTTGATCGCAAGGTCATAGGTCAACCGATTCCTCCACAGGAAAACACGTCTGATATTTTCTATACGACACTGGTGACGGCGTGTGCGTCACATGACAGGAATATGTTGTCGACCCACCTAACTAGTACACTTGGCGAATGGGTGAAAAGATTCTTCTACCTTGCCCGATTTAGGTTTTCTTGTGGATGTAATAATCACTCCAAAAAAAGTGATGAAAACATAAGAGTTTTTCACATAAACTGAAAATAAAAAGTTAAAATTTTCGGTCGAAGGAGGATTTGAACTGAATACCTTTCGTTCTGCAGCTGTTCACACTAACCACGAGACCACGGCGCTCCTTGTCTCATACTGCCCTCAATAGTGCCTATATTACACATGGACGACCCAGTTTGTATATTTTGCTTATTTTTTCATAGTTCCACACAACTTCTTCCTGTTTTCTCGATCGATCTGTGTTCAGTTTTTCAAGGCCTATCGACTGTGCTAACTTATAACTAAATCTGAGGGGGGTGCGATGGGGATGTTCCCTTGTAAGATGCCAGTGCCCAACAAAGATGGAGCACATTACACGCTCTGGTAGAATGAATGAGAACAGGCAACTGATACAAATGATGTAGTCTTTCAGCACTGTCGCATGAGTCCGACCTCTTACTTCATTCTGTATGTTGAGGAAAGGAATGCTCGAAACTGTATATTTCAGTTCCATTCTGTCGTCATCTCTGCCTATATAGAGACAGAAACAACAACCGACTTAATGGTAGTTATTTCTGTGCCAGGTATGTGAAGGAACATTTGGGAATGTGGTATCACGTATTGATACCGTCCCACGGGCGTCACAGTTGGCAAGAGAACTGCATGCAAATTTCCGTCAGACGCCGACAGTGATCGTGCGGGATCCGGCGGACCCAGTGGAGCGCGCCCGCTGGCCACGCCTGCATCGGCTCAGGACAACGAACGCCCTCTGCAGCCGGAATACAGGACGGCCGGCGGCAGCAGTACGCCCCACTTGTACTCGGAGCTTCTTCGTTACTACTCGATACGCAGACGCCACCTAGCTGCCGCTCCAACTCCATTGTTTGTGCTTTAGTAGAGAGTCTCCTCCCTGTTGCTGTTGTCTGAGCTGGACTCTGTCTTTTGCTGCATTATTTGGGACGGCTAACGAGTCTTCGTACGCTTGGAGAAATCAAGTTAAATAAATACAGGGCTATTACAAATGATTGAAGCGATTTCATAAATTCACTGTATCTCCATTCATTGACATATGGTCACGACACACTACAGATACGTAGAAAAACTCATAAAGTTTTGTTCGGCTGAAGCCGCACTTCAGGTTTCTGCCGCCAGAGCGCTCGAGAGCGCAGTGAGACAAAACGGCGACAGGAGCCGAGAAAGCGTATGTCGTGCTTGAAATGCACTCACGTCAGTCAGTCATAACAGTGCAACGACACTTCAGGACGAAGTTCAACGAAGATCCACCAACTACTAACTCCATTCGGCGATGGTATGCGCAGTTTAAAGCTTCTGGATGCCTCTGTAAGGGGAAATCAACGGGCAGGCCTGCAGTGAGCGAAGAAACGGTTGAACGCGTGCGGGCAAGTTTCACGCGTAGCCCGCGGAAGTCGACGAATAAAGCAAGCAGGGAGCAAAACGTACCACAGCCGACGGTTTGGAAAATCTTACGGAAAAGGCTAAAGCAGAAGCCTTACCGTTTACAATTGCTACAAGCCCTGACACCCGATGACAAAGTCAAACGCTTTGAATTTTCAGCGCGGTTGCAACAGCTCATGGAAGAGGATGCGTTCAGTGCGAAACTTGTTTTCAGTGATGAAGCAACATTTTTTCTTAATGGTGAAGTGAACAGACACAATGTGCGAATCTGGGCGGTAGAGAATCCTCACGCATTCGTGCAGCAAATTCGCAATTCACCAAAAGTTAACGTGTTTTGTGCAATCTCACGGTTTAAAGTTTACGGCCCCTTTTTCTTCTGTGAAAAAAACGTTACAGGACACGTGTATCTGGATATACTGGAAAATTGGCTCATGCCACAACTGGAGACCGACAGCGCCGACTTCATCTTTCAACAGGATGGTGCTCCACCGCACTTCCATCATGATGTTCGACATTTCTTAAACAGGAGATTGGAAAACCGATGGATCGGTCGTGGTGGAGATCATGATCAGCAATTCATGTCATGGCCTCCACGCTCTCCCGACTTAACCCCATGCGATTTCTTTCTGTGGTGTTATGTGAAAGATTCAGTGCTTAATCCTCCTCCACCAAGAAACGTGCCAGAACTGCGAGCTCGCATTAACGATGCTTTCAAACTCATTGATGGGGACATGCTGCGCCGAGTGTGGGAGGAACTTGATTATCGGCTTGATGTCTGCCGAATCACTAAAGGGGCACATATCGAACATTTGTGAATGCCTAAAAAAACTTTTTGAGTTTTTGTATGTGTGTGCAAAGCATTGTGAAAATATCTCAAATAATGAAGTTATTGTAGAGCTGTGAAATCACTTCAATCATTTGTAATAACCCTGTATTCTGTTTGTTGTGTTAATTTGTTCGGTAATCATTTCCGTTCTTGTCCAGCTTTCCTATGACACAGTTACCGCACTACTCCGTATCCCACCTCTCTTTACCGTTGTGTACGAAGCCATACACAACAGAGAAAAGTAAACGGATGGATACTCATTGTTAAAGGGATTTTAAATAAGTGCACGACGTGTACTCTGGTTTATCAAGTCACAACAGGTAGCACTGTCACTACATGCTCTAGACTATCATGCAGGAACATAGAGCAACACACACAGACATACACACACACACACACACACACACACACACACACACACAACTTTCACATCGTGCGACATAGTCGCGAATGGAACAGCAATCCAGAAAATATGGAATAAATTCCCTGATGATTAATAAAAATTGTTAGGTTCTTAGACTACCGGTTTCGGTCAGCAATGAGTATCTTCAGACCTGTTTTATAACATGCCCTAATGTAACGAAGGCTTACTGGCATCGTCCAACGATAAACACAAAATTATCTTAGCATTTTCCCAAATATTTAAAATATGTTAGGCAACACTGTCGGCGGAGTCATCTTGTTCACAGTGTTACTGTTCACAACCAACACAGATATCACGACCTTTGTGTGATACCATCCAAATAAAACATCTCGCTTCCGTTTTTAGACATTTTTCTTACATTTTACTGTGTAAGTCAAATTACATTGTTCAGTATCGGTTGTTGTTTGTTTTTCGTTCATCGATATTAAGGCTCATATGATTCTCCCCGTGGTGACACTTCCACTTTCTTCATAGCTATAGGACGAAAACCACATTGTTTATCTTCACCTTGAGAGTTGGCAGTTAAATTCGCAAGTTTCACTATTTTATCTATAGCTTTCACTGTTAACGCAGATCTTGTTCAAAGATACAATTCTGTACCTAGGTATCGGTTGCAAAGTCATAGTTGATATTTGGGTATGTCAGGCCACAGCCCACCTCGCTTTGAATTCGAGATCATGCGTTCGAAGAGGCACTTTTCTTTCTTGCGGGCGCAGCGGTTAAGAAAAAAAATGGCTCTGAGCACAATGAGACTTAACTGCTGCGGTCATCAGTCCCCTAGAACTGAGAACTACTTAAACCTACCTAACCTAAGGACATCACACACACCCATGCCCGAGGCAGGATTCGAACCTGCGACAGTAGCGATCACGCGGTTCCAGACTGTAGCCCCTAGAACCGCTCGGCCACCCCGGCCAGCAGCGGTTAAGAGGCAGGCCTTGTTTACAAGTCTGGCAATCCAGTTGCCTATTAGCGGCTTTACAGTGTGGTAAGTGTACTTTGACGGTCTGCAATATGAGCAGCCGAATGGTTGGTTTGTTGGTTAGTTGATTCGGGGCAGGGGACCAAACACCGAGGTCGTCGGTGTCATCGGATTAGGGATGGATGGGGAAGGGTGTCGGCTGTGCCATTTCAGAGGTACCGTCCTGGCATTTGTCTGAAGCGATTCAAGGAAATCACGGAAATCCTGAGTGAGGATGGTCGGATGCGGGTTTGAACCGTCGTCCTCCCGAATGCTAGTCCACTGTGCTAGCCACTGTGCCACGTCGCCCGGTAAAATGTTATTACGCTCCCTATCAATTAGGCTTTGTCAGCGCAACTTGTGTAGCTTTTACTTTGTTTGATTTTCACCCATTTTGGGACCCTGTGCGCCACCTGTTTCCTGAGAATTAACGTTACGCTTGCTATAACGGATTGACTACCTGTGAAGAGAGTTATATGGATTCATATTGAAACCTTCTTTCAAATCAATTTTTTGTAGTCAATCACTTTCCTATTTAGACGAATTCATGCCGACTTGCATTCAGGAACTGGTATACGATCACTCAGTACATAATATACTACTTGCCTTCAGCGATTGATAGAATTTTTATGGATTTTTTACCGCAATTGACATCGAAGCTGGAGTCAATAACCGCGAATATAATACTTCGTGTTTCTGTACATGATCTTTCTGCAGAAAAATTGGTGCCGGTGATGACAGCTGAAAGAATTGCAGTCCTTTATTCTATATGAAGTGTGATTACTCGATATCTTGTAGTTGTGAGCTATTATAACAGACTAGGTCAACGTGTCGATCGCCTGGGGCTATAAGCAGCATTGCTATATACATATTTGTGAATGGTGAGATGTTTGTTCCGAATACTCCAGTTCACCTAAATTCAATTTCCATTTGCAATGCCCACCGTAAATCGCTGCGCAAAGCAAGAGTTCACTACCTAGGTAATATTCCATAGATTGTACAGTCAAACTGCGTGACTAGCTCGATTCATGGGTTTAAATATCGCATGTGAGAGGGCATCCTTTTTAGCTCAGGCCATATTTGGACACTAGGCGCTACAGTCTGGAACCGCGCGACCGCTACGGTCGCAGGTTCGAATCCTGCCTCGGGCATGGATGTGTGTGATGTCCTTAGGTTAGTTAGGTTTAAGCAGTTCCAAGTTCTAGGGGACTGATGACCTCAGAAGTTAAGTCCCATAGTGCTCAGAGCCATTTGACTCATTTGGACTTACTTGCATAGGTAATCCGTCGTCTTACATTCTGTCATTACGCGTACCAGTGGGTTAGGTAGGACGCTACGGAACTTCTAGATTCTGCCCGTTATTGTGGGTATACTCATTTTTAGTTTATTAAAAACACTATCAGCTGCGTACACATTAATTATTATGCGATTGATGTTTGGGACTTACGCTGGCACTGGCACTAATCAAATCTAAGTAATCAGTAGCCCAGCAAATGCAAATGCTATGTTTTTAAGGGAGAAAACTTGAAGAATATAGCCGTTTAAATACACGATAACATATTAAAACCAGGAGGTAGTGCCAACAGCTCATGCTATTATTCCGTGTTTTCCGTCTCTGGCGTAACAACTGAGCGGCTAGATTGTCGGAAAATTGCTTGTGATAATTCACCAGTGACATGTCATACAGCCATGTGTGCAAGATATATGAGACAGGGAAACACCCTTGGCCTTCAAGAATGTAATAATTCCTGTTCCAAAGAAAGCATGTGCTGGGAAGTGAGAATATTACTGACTCTCAGTTTAATAATTCATGCTTGCAAAATACTGACAGGAATTATTTACAGAAAAGTTGAAAATCTGGTTGGAGCTGACCTCGGGGAAGATCAGTTTGGGTTCCGGAGAAATGCAGAAACACGTGACGAAATGATGACTCTAAGACTTATCTTAAAAGATAAAAAAGGCAAACCTACTTTTATTCTACCTGAACATTTAGAGAAAGCTTTCGACAACGTCGACTGCAATACACTGTTTGAAATTCTGAAGGTAGCGGGGATGAAATACAGGTAGCGAAAGCTTATCACAACCTATAGAAAAACTATTCTGCAGACTATGAAAGGCAAACGGTGATTGAAAAGGGAGTAAAACAAAGTTGCAGCTTATCCCACAATTATTCAGTCTGAACACTTAGCAAGCAGTAAAGGAAAGGGAATTAACACTAGAACATGCAAGGGGGCAAAATGTTACATTGTTAATAACCATAGTAAGTTTACTACTCCATATTTTATTCAAAGCAAGTCATAATTTGTAGCTTATGCACTATTTAATTACAGTTATAAGGTCTCTGTTAGTATGGCACATACAAAATAAGTGCAAAAAGTTCCGGTTTTAAACCCTATACCGACAGTACCAGACCGACGGGAACCATGAATTGGTACCAACTGCAATCGTAAATTTTGCGAGGATTTAGTAATCTAGCGTTAAAATTCAGGGAGGAGAAAGAGAGGTATGTCGATGGCGTAATACTGTCAGAAACGGCAAACGACTTGGAAGAGCAGTTCATCGGAATTGATAGTATCTTGAAAGGAGAATATAAGATGAAAATCAACAAAAACAAAATTAAGGTACGGGGCGTGTTTTTTAAGTAAGTACCGTTTTGAAATTAAAAAAAGACGTACTAAAGAATCTCAATAATTTTATTTTTACATGAAAGACTGTACCTTAATCTACGCCCTGACGCCATTACAGTCAGATTCTTCCTTGTTTACGTTGTGTACTGAATGTTTAAGATGCCTCCGATAATCGTGAGTCCCGCCGACTGTGAAGTACGGGTTGTTGTAAGATTTCTTAGTGCTAAAGGCCTAAAAGCGATCGATGTTCATCGTGAGATCTGTGAAGTTTGCGGAGAAAACATTATGAGTGATGGAATGGTAAGAAAGTGGGTGAGAGTATTTAAAGATGGCCCCACAAATGTGCATGATGAACAACGGAGGGGGCGTCCTTTGGTCGCTAATGAAAGTCTGGTGCAGGAAGTGGACAATGAGGTGGGAGAAAACAGACGCTTTACGATTTCCTCCTTGTGGGATGACTTTCTTAATTTTTCTCGTAGTGTTTTGTATGGCACTGTGACCGAGCACTTGAATTACCGCAAACTGCGCGCACGTTGGGTACCGAAAATGTTGACGGATGTGCACAAGACCAAACGTTTAGACAGTACCTTGACTTTCCTTGAGCGGTACCGGAACGACGGTGATGATTTCTTAAGCCAAATTGTTATGGGCGATGAAACATGGGTGGCCTACGTCACACCAGAATCAAAGGAACAGTCCATAGAAGTTGAGCAAGGGCATCGATTTGCTGCAAAACAATGCCCATCCGCATTTGGCGAATCAGACCAAAGATCTCATCACATCTTTTTGATGGGAAACTCTAGATCATCTTCCGTACAGCAACGATCTTGCACCCAGTGACTGCCATCTGCTCCTGCACTTGAAGAAACACCTGGGCTGTCGGCGTCTTCAAGACGATGACGAAGTCAAAACAGTGGTGATGCAGTGGTTAACAAGTCAGGCGGCAGACTTCTATGAGCAGTGTATTAGAAAACTGGTACAACGTTATGACAAGTGCCTCAATATTGACGGAAATTATGTAGAAAAGTAGATTAAGGTACAGGCTTTCACGTAAAAATAAAATTATTGAGATATCTTAGCACATCTTTTTTTAATTTCAAAACGGTACTTACTTAGAAAACGCGCCTCGTACTGTAATAAAAAATTAAGTCAAGCTACGCTGAGGAATTACATTAGGAAATGAGATAGCGAAAGTAGTAGCCAAAATTCCTTATGTGGACAGCAGAAAACAGATGATGGCCGAAGTACAGATGATATAAAAATGTAGACAGGCTACAGCAAGAAAAGGATTCCCGAAAAAGAGAAGTTTAACATCGAATATAAAAGTAAGTGTTAGGAAGTCTTTGCAGAAGGTATTAGCCTGGAGTGCAGCCTCGTATGTAAGCGAAACGTTGGCGATAAGCATTTCAGACGAGAAGAGAACAGAAGCTTTTGAAATGTTGTGCTACAGAAAAAAGCTGAAGATTAGTTAGGGAGATCGAGTATATAATGAGAAGGTACTTAAGTCAACTGGATAGAAAAATTTATGGCACGGCTTTAGTAAAAGAAGGAATCGGTTGGAAGGACACGTCTTGAGGCATCCAAGAATCGTCAGATCGTCTGTTTGGTAACAGAGGAAGTGTGTGCGTGTGTGGTAGGGGGGAATTGTCGAGGGAGATCAAGGAATCAATTTAGTGAGCAGGTTCAAATATAGGTACGCTGCAGTAGTTATTCGGAGACAAGCTTGCGCAGGATAGAATAGTGTGATAAGTTGCATCAAACCTGTTTCCGGAATGAAGACCACGGCAACACAACACCTGTTGAGTGGATGGCCTCTTTATTTGCACATCTTTCTTGTACTGCTTGTCAAACTGTAGTATAGTGTCGCTCGCAAACATTGCGAACAACCTGGTGATAATTTAGGAATGGCCTTCAGAAATGAAAATCTGATTTCCGTAATTTGACAGGAAGGCCGCGTCTCCATGGAGGTGTGGGAAGATTGCAATGTAACATGTAAACACGGACCGGATATGAGAAAATGCGGTTGGAATAAGAATTTAACACCATGAAAAGAGTTAAGCCCTAGGTTAGCGCGGCTGAAAATGCGACAGGGTGTAAAAATTTTTGGAAATTTGTGGTAAGGTCTTATGGGACCAAACTGCTGAGGTCATCGGTCCCCAATCTTACACACTATTTAATCTACCTTAAACTAATTTACGCCAAGGACGACACACACACCCATGCCCGAGGGAGGACTCGAATCTCCGACGGGGGGAGCCGTGCGGACTCTGACAAGACGCCCTGGACCGCGCGGCTACCCCGCGCCGACAGGTTGCAGAGCACTCGTTACATACCAGGACTATCCAGTCCGTGCTCGAAGCAATCCCATAGTCGTGCACGCCTGTATTCAACTGAATAATTAGGAGCTTGCGTTTGAAATACATTTAAGGAATGCGTATGGAGTAATGGTTCTTCCAATGGCACATGCGTCGCATAGATCACTGTTTGAGAGTTACTCTTCCTACGGAAAGTTTGTTATAAACAGCGCTATCACTATACGATAACGTATGAAAGAGAGCAGCTTGCTTCTAATATGTTGGAGAGAAACTCACCATCTGGTTGTCGGAAGCATCGGGGTTAGCGAAAGATGATGTAAGTGGCGGTCTAATTTTTTGGGTACAAAGCTTATCGCGAACTTTTATCGGTTGTAGAGGTTCTGGGTTCGAGAAGCTGCAGGTCGTCGTCGTTTTCAGCGTTGATGAATAAATCTTCTTGCAGAGTTCTTGCAGAAACCATTACGTTGTTCTGCTTTCTTGTAGGAACGACTCTAGTTGCTATACGCACTGTAGACAGTGAACGGTAGCTCAGTGCCAGTGCGATAAAGATGTGATACGAACTGTGGTGTCACCGCCAGACACCACGACACCACACTTGCTAGGTGGTAGCCTTTAAATCGGCCTCGGTCCATTAGTATACGCCGGACCCGCGTGTCGCCACTGTCAGTGATTGCAGACCGAGCGCCGCCACACGGCAGGTCTAGAGAGACTTACTAGCACTCGCCCCAGTTGTACAGCCGACTTTGCTAGCGATGCTACACTGACAAATACGCTCTCATTTGCCGAGACGATAGTTAGCATAGCCTTCAGCTACGTCATTTGCTACGACCTAGCAAGGCGCCATTACCAGTTATGTTGAGCTTATTATTAATGTACCGTCAAGAGCGATGTACACCAATTATGGATTAAAGTTAAGTATTCTACCAGTTACCTCCTGTTTTGCTAGTCTTATTTCTCTGACCTGTTCCAGACCTCACGCCAGTCAGCGTGTAATTAAACGCGTGCATTTCGGCCTCCTCTAGCAACACGGCTCTTCTGCCAACACTTCACGCACTAATCAATTTCTTTTGAAGAGTGGCCAGAAACATCACCTACTTAAAATTATAGTGAATTGGTTTATGAAATTGTCAAGAGATTTTATAAAACCCATTTTAATCATCAGCTGTTTACTTGTCCTGTAAGTCATCTACCAGTTTCGGTTATTAACCATCATCCGGGATGTAGGGTACAACAGATTAGTTAAAAGCATCTCATATTCCTTTGAAACTGAACAATATGGAAATTATCCCGTGAAATTGTACAAACACCTGACATAATTTGTCTTAGAATAGTGACAGTCGTGTCTCATGTCAAATAGAAAGACATCACAGGAGATACAAGACGATCAATGGTTCGTCTTGTTTCTCCTGTAGTATTCTAAGACAAATTATATTGGTCGTCTTGTTTTTCCTCTGATGTCTGTCTGTCTGACATGAGGTACGAGTGTCAGTACTCTAAGACAAATGATGTCATGTGTTTGTACAGTTTCACGGGATAATGCGATATTGTTCAGCTGCAAAGGAACATCGGATGCTTTTAACTAATCTGTTGTACCCTACATTCTAGATGATGGTTAATAACCGAAACCGGTAGATGACTAATGGAACAAACAAACAGGTGACGGTTGAAATGCATTTTATAAAATACTTTACGGCTGTTGAACCGGACCTTATGTAAACATCATAATGACAGTCTTTGTGGTAAAGGCACAACGCAGACTGTCATTTGTTGAGTGACCAAGGTTAATAAACTTCAGTTAAGTAGACCTGCTTTTTAATTTATTCTTTACGGTTGAGATCGAATGCGTGGTAGAATATATGATAACTAACGTTGCTTGCTTGACAGCCATTCCCTGAAATTGAATATTCTGTTGCTCTTAAAATTTACTCATAACTAGGTTGAACACCTTTATTATCATCTTGTTTCTTGCAAGGATTAGGCTAGTGGCTGTTCCGAATTAACAAACAAAATGATTTCCGTCTTTTCCTAGGTGATTCAACATTTCTTTTGCCATTCGGCTTCTACTTCTCTTCTTCTGGGGCATTCTGCGACCTGGCATTATCGTGAGATGTTGTCTCCAATTTTCAAGATACTTTCCGTTAATGTTGAAAATATTTGATTCTGCAACGTCTTATTCTGAAAAAGTAACAATTTTTTATTTATGAAAGAGTAATATTTTAGTCCCTGAGATATTCAGAACTTGTGGTGATTCGTAACAGAAAACGAAAGGTTACCTTTCCGAAACGAGTCAGTTTTAATGTGATCTGATTTTAAGGTGATTAACATTATAAGTGTGCTTGAAGCATTATTCTCTCAAATAATTTTTTTCGCTCCCCTTCTACACTTCACAATACTGGAAAAATGCCTGTTGTAGCAACATCCAGAAAATTACATCTTTTCCTGTTTCGTTCTGGTCGCACATCGAGATTCATTAATAATTTTGCGGAAGTTCTTACGGGACCAATGTGCTGAGGTCATCGGTCCCTAGGCTTAGACACTAATTAGTCTAACTGCTGCTCCCATGCCCGAGGGAGGACTCAAACCTCTGACGGGGGGAGTCGCGCGAACCGTGGCAAGGCGGCCTGGACCCCACGGTTACCCCGCGCAGCGATTAACCATTCAGAGAAAAGCAATATTTTCTTAGAAATTTCAGGTTTGCTGTTTGGATATTGTTCAACTTCATCTGTAAGAAGACAACATCCTATTCACATACTGAAATCGCTATCGTTATTGTTTCATAATTTGTTTGTAATTGTACACTCCTGGAAATTGAAATAAGAACACCGTGAATTCGTTGTCCCAGGAAGGGGAAACTTTATTGACACATTCCTGGGGTCAGATACATCACATGATCACACTGACAGAACCACAGGCACATAGACACAGGCAACAGAGCATGCACAATGTCGGCACTAGTACAGTGTATATCCACCTTTCGCAGCAATGCAGGCTGCTATTCTCCCATGGAGACGATCGTAGAGATGCTGGATGTAGTCCTGTGGAACGGCTTGCCATGCCATTCCCACCTGGCGCCTCAGTTGGACCAGCGTTCGTGCTGGATGTGCAGACCGCGTGAGACGACGCTTCATCCAGTCCCAAACATGCTCAATGGGGGACAGATCCGGAGATCTTGCTGGCCAGGGTAGTTGACTTACACCTTCTAGAGCACGTTGGGTGGCACGGGATAAATGCGGACGTGAATTGTCCTGTTGGAACAGCAAGTTCCCTTGCCGGTCTAGGAATGGTAGAACGATGGGTTCGATGACGGTTTGGATGTACCGTGCACTATTCAGTGTCCCCTCGACGATCACCAGTGGTGTACGGCCAGTGTAGGAGATCGCTCCCCACACCATGATGCCGGGTGTTGGCCCTGTGTGCCTCGGTCGTATGCAGTCCTGATTGTGGCGCTCACCTGCACGGCGCCAAACACGCATACGACCATCATTGGCACCAAGGCAGAAGCGACTCTCATCGCTGAAGACGACACGTCTCCATTCGTCCCTCCATTCACGCCTGTCACGACACCACTGGAGGCGGGCTGCACGATGTTGGGGCGTGAGCGGAAGACGGCCTAACGGTGTGCGGGACCGTAGCCCAGCTTCATGGAGACGGTTGCGAATGGTCCTCGCCGATACCCCAGGAGCAACAGTGTCCCTAATTTGCTGGGAAGTGGCGGTGCGGTCCCCTACGGCACTGCGTAGGATCCTACGGTCTTGGCGTGCATCCGTGCGTCGCTACGGTCCGGTCCCAGGTCGACGGGCACGTGCACCTTCCGCCGACCACTGGCGACAACATCGATGTACTGTGGAGACCTCACGCCCCACGTGTTGAGCAATTCGGCGGTACGTCCACGCGGCCTCCCGCATGCCCACTATACGCCCTCGCTCAAAGTCCGTCAACTGCACATACGGTTCACGTCCACGCTGTCGCGGCATGCTACCAGTGTTAAAGACTGCGATGGAGCTCCGTATGCCACGGCAAACTGGCTGACACTGACGGCGGCGGTGCACAAATGCTGCGCAGCTAGCGCCATTCGACGGCCAACACCGCGGTTCCTGGTGTGTCCGCTGTGCCGTGCTTGTACAGCCCTCTCGCAGGTCCGGAGCAAGTATGGTGGGTCTGACACACCGGTGTCAATGTGTTCTTTTTTCCATTTCCAGGAGTGTATATTCCCTCTTCTTGTTATTCAGCGTCGCACATTCATAGTTCGAAGTGTTGTATATTTTTATATCTCAATGTCTGTTGTTATGTGTTTCAGACTCTGGTTAATAAGACTGTCAGAGATAACTATTTTTCAGTAGATACTCAAATCCTGGAGATTGTATTTCTAGGTTGTTATCTCGTTCAGCGTTCTGTTAACGAACCGCTGTATTTCTGAAGGTGGAAGCCTCACCATTTCTTACAGTACTACTGGCCGTAGGTTGTAAAGGGGTCACCTGAAAGTTTCAGAGAGCGTTCTGTTGTTACAGAAGCTACGCAGTAACGGAGAACCGCGTGAAGCAGACGTTTTCTAAGAGTACTCATATGACAAGGACAGTTCTTCCCCATATCTATCCTTTAGCTTGCAACGTGTAGCCAGATGGAATCTGCATTCTGTGGGCGACCTCAAGTCTGTAGTAAAGGTGTGCCCGGGTTTTTACGCCGTGGCAGCTTCGGTTTCTCAAGACAGATCGACATCCGTGAAGCTTGTGGTTCCTAACCAAGCTGGTGAGCAATCAAGTACATTCGGTCGTACAGCCACAGGCCGGCATGCCTTCCCAGAAGGCAGCGCTCACTAGCGGAGCAACCGTTGCGCCTCTCCGCTTTTGGTGTGCTGCGCTCGCGTTGTGGCTGCACGGTTGACATCTCAAAGGCTTTCCTTTTTTGCCATTGTTTCCTTCCTCGTGCTAAACTTTTCATCTCTACTTAACTGTTACATCCAACATCCTTCGTAAACTACGTTATTTTGCGTGTTCCATTGTTCCATTGTCTGCCCTTACCGTTTTCCCCCTTCCTGCTGCTCCTTCCAGAGCCTGATCTATTTCTCTCCTGTTGACCTGTTCCATATTCTGATAAGGGCTTTCCATAGACTTCTTTTCTCTCCTGTTTGTTTAACGTTTCACTCTATTATGGCAGTCATCAATCTACTGAGTGGTTTGATGCGGTCAGCCACGAATTCCTCTCCTGTGAAAACCTCTTCATCTCGGAGTAGCACTTGCAACATACTTCCTTAGTTGAAACTTCCTGGCAGATTAAAACTGTGTGCCCGACCGAGACTCGAACTCGGGACCTTTGCCTTCCGCAGGCAAGTGCTCTACCATCTGAGCTACCGAAGCACGACTCACGCCCGGTACTCACAGCTTCACTTCTGCCAGTATCTCGTCTCCTACCTTCCAAACTTTACAGAAGCTCTCCTGCGAACCCTGCAGAACTAGCACTCCTGAAAGAAAGGATATAGCGGACACATGGCTTAGCCACAGCCTGGGGGATGTTTCCAGAATGAGATTTTCACTCTGCAGCGGAGTGTGCGCTGATATGATAGCCATTTGCTGGATGTATCCCAATTTCTGTCTTCCTCTACAATTTGTACCGTCTATAGCATCCTCTAGTAACATGGAAGTTATCACCTGGCGTCGTAACTGATGTCCTACCATCCTGTCCCTCCTTCTTGTCAAGTGTTTTCCATGAAAGCCTTTCCTCACCGATTCTGCGGAGAACCCCCTCATTCCTTACCTAATACCTAGTTTTCAACATTCTTCTGTAGCACCACATCTCATACGCTTCGAGTCTCTTCTTTTCCGGTTTTCCAACAGTCCATGTTTCACTACCATTCAATGCTGTGCTGCAAACGTGCGTGATCAGAAATTTCTTCCTCAAATTAAGGTCTATATTTGATACCAGTAGACTTCGCTTGGTCAGGACTGCCCTTTCCGCCAGTGCTAGCCTGCTTTTTCTTTCCTCCTTGCTCCGTCCGTCATGGGTTATTTTGCTGCTTAGTACAATGGTTCAAATGGCTCTGAGCACTATGGGACTTAACATCTGAGATCATCAGTCCTCTAGAACTTAGAACTACTTAAACCTAACTAACCTAAGGACGTCACACACATTCACGCTCGAGGGAGGATTCGAACCTGCGACCGTAGCGGTCGCGCGATTCCAGACTGAAGCGCCTAGAACAGCTCGGCCACAGGGGCAGGCCACTGTTCGCTAACAGAATTATTTAGCATCAGTCCTGATGTTAAGTTTCTCGCTGTTATCATGTCTGCTAATTCTTATTACTTTCGTATTTATTCGATTTAGTCTCAGTCCATACTCTGTACCCGTTAGACTGTACGTTCCATTCAACAGATCATGCAATTCTTCTTCAGTTTCACTGAGGATAGCAATGTCATCAGCTAATTTTATCATTGATATCCTTGCACTTCGAATTTTGAATTCCTCTCCTGAACCTTTCTTTTATTTCCATCAATACTTCTTCGATGTACAGTCTGCACAGCAGGGGCGAAAGACTACATCCCTGTCTTACACCCTTCTTAATGCGAGCACTTCGTTCTTGATCTTCCACTCTTATTGTGCCCACTTGGTTCTTGTACACCCGTTTTTCCCAATAGATTACCCCTATTTTTATCAGAATTTCGAAGAATGGTTCAAATGGCTCTGGGCACTATGGGACTTAACTTCTGAGGTCATCAGTCCCCTAGAACTTAGAACTACTTAAACCTAACTAACCTAAGGACATCACACACATCCATGCCCGAGGCAGGATTCGAACCTGCGACCGTAGCGGTCGTGCGGTTCCAGACTGTAGTGCCTAGAACCGCTCGGACACTCCGGCCTGCCGAATTTCGAAGATCTTGTACCAATCTTGAACCATTTTATATTGCGGAACGCTTTTTCTATGTCTTGATTTTTCTTTAGTCTTGCTTCCTTCATCAACCGCAACTTAGGGATTGCCTCTCTGGTGCCTTTTCCTTTCCTAAAGCCAAACTGCATCCTCAGTTTTATTTTCCATTCTTCTGTATATTATTTTTGTCAGCAACATAGAAGCATGAGCTGTTAAGCCGATTGTGAAATGGTTCTCGCATTTCGCAGCTCTTACTGTCTTCGGAATTGTGTGGATGATATTCTTGCGAAAGTCAGATGGTATGTCACCAGACTCACACATCCTACGCACCAACGTGAATAGTCGTTTTGTTGCCACTTCCCCCAATGATTTTAGAAATTCTGATGGAATGTTATCTATCCCTTCGACCGTATCTGAACTTAAGTTCTCCAAAGCTCTTTTAAATTCTGTTTCTAATACTGGATCCCCTATCTCTTCTAAATCGGGTCCTGTTACTTCTTCTATCACACCAGACAAATCATCCCCCTCATATAGGCCTTCAATGTATTCGTTCCGTCTATTCGCTCTCTCCTCTGCATTTAACTGTGGTATTCCCATTGCACTGTTAATGCTCTTACTTTCAGCGAAGGCTGTTTTGACTTTCCTTTATGCTGAGTCAGTCTTTCCGACAGTCACTTCCTTTTCGATTTCCTCACATTTTTCATGCAGCAATTTCACAGTAGCTTCCTTGTACTTCCTATTTATTTCATTCGTAATAGACTTGTATTTCCGATTTCCTGAATTTACCTGAACATTTTTGTACTTCTTTCTTTTATCGATCTGCTGAAGTAATTCCCCTGTTACCCATGTTTTCTTCGTAGTTACTTTCTTTGTACCGACTGTTTTCCTTCCAACTTCTGCGATTGCCCTTTTAGAGACGCCCATACCTCTCAACTGAACTGCGTACTGAGCTATGTCTTATCACGGTATCTATAGCCTCAGAGAACTTCCAGTGTACCTCTTTACTTAGTACTTCTGTTTCCCACTTCTTTGCGCATTGATTCTTCTTGATCTATCTCTTAAACTTCAGCCTACTCTTCATCACTACAGAATTGTGATCTGAATCTATACTCCTTCTGGGTACGCCTTACAATCCTGTATCTGATATTGGAATATCTACCTGACAATGAGGTAATCTAACTGAAATCTTCCTGTATCACTCGACCTTTTCGAAATATATCTCCTCCTCTTGTAATTTTTAAGCAGTATATTCGCTATTACTAGCTGAAATTTACTGCAAAACTCAGTCTTTATCCTGTCCCATTTCTAGTACCAAGCCCAATTTGTTTTGTAACCCCTTTCTTCTGCCCCTTTCCCTTTAGCCACATTTCAGTCCCCGTGACTATTAGATTTTCATCTCCCGTAACCCGTCCAGTTTAGTCATATACTTTCTCTATCTCTTCCTCTTCAGTTTGCGACGTCGGCATATATACCTGAACTAGCGTTATCGGTATTGTTTGCTGTAGACTCTGATCAAAACAAACCTATCACTGAACTATTCATGCAGACTCACCTCCGGCCTACCTTTATGAATCCTACTCCCGTTAATCCATTTTCTGTAGCTTCTGATATTACCGTGTACTCATCTGACCGGAAATCCTTCTCTTGTTTCGATTTCACTTCACTAACCCCACTATATCTAGGTTGAGCCATAGCATTACCCTTTTCACATTTTCTAGCTTCCCTACCGAATTCGAACTTCTGACATTCCACGGCCCGACTCGTATTCAATCTTTTTCCGACGGTCACCTCCCCCTTGGCAGCCACCTCCAGTGTATGCGATTGGATGACCATTCCGGAATCATTTACCAATGGAGAGATCAGTATGATACTTTTTTCAATTTCAGGCCACATGTGCTATGGATACACAAAAGTGTGTTTGATGGAGAGGTTTCCATTGCCTTGCCCATCCTCCTGCCCTTCGTCTTTGCTGATTCTTCCGCCTTTAGGGCCAATTTCCTACACAGACTGCAAGAGAGTCCCCCTGAATCTCTTCCCGCTCCTTCTGCCTCTTTGGCTAAGCCTCTGGATGAATGAGAGATGACTGCTGATGCCGGAAGTCTTCGGCTGCCATTGCTAACGATTTTTATTCAAAATCTGTGTGGTGACGGGGCTCGAATCCGGGACCGAAGACATTCTGATTTCTAATCAAAGGCGCTACTTCCCTCTTCTGTTTTCTTTTCATTGCATTCGGTCAGGCCGGACGTCACTTGACATCCGTTCAAGTTCATTGTTGATCTTTCACTCAGTTTTGTGTATTTTTTTTTAATGATTCGCTACACAAGGGACACAGATATAGGGCACTATTTTTCAGCATAGTCATCGAATGTCTGTAAATAACGGTCGGAACGCTGTGCCAATTGTTCAGTTCGAGGGAGTCCCTGACTTCAAAACTGCCGGCCGGTGTGGCCGAGCGGTTCTAGGCTCTTCAGTCTGGAATCGCGCGACCACCACGGCCGCAGGTTCGAATCCTGCCTCGGGCATGAATGTGTGTGATGTCCTTAGGTAAGTTAGGTTTCAGTAGCTCTAAGTTCTAGGGGAATGATGGCCTGAGATGTTAAGTCCCATAGTGCTTAGAGCCATTTGAGCCATTTTTCAAAGCCAATATCTTTAAAACTAACAAGGGGAGGCCGCCAATTGTGAAATTCAGATTCGATTCATACTGCGCATAATAAAAGCTCATGGCCAGAGGTGTAATGTGGCAAAGCACCAAGATGCACTTCTCAGCCGTTGTCGAGAAACTCGACATTGAAAAGAAACCGTTGCGGTGAAATACTCTCGACGATTAGTAATTTTCTACAGCGTCGTGACGCAGCGGTAAGCGCTCGGGTTCGTAATCCGAAGGTCGCCGGATCGGATTTTTTTTTATTATTAGTTTTTTGTAATTCATATATATATATATATATATATATATATATATATATATATATATATATATATATAAAGTATTAATGAATTGCTTATGCATGTTGGTGAAGGCGGATCGCTCTCCAATTGTACCGCATCCATTTTTCCGTTTTTTTTAACAGGGTGTACCAAAGCTCTCCCGTCCGCACTGATTTTCGACAATGTTATAAGTTGCGCTAGGGACCGCATCCACCTTCTTTCGAAGTTAGCAGGCAACTACGCTGTTATGCGGCGGCTCGTTTCGGCCCATTCAACATCTGTCATTCAAGTGTAACGAGCGAGTAACGGAGTTTATATTTCATACCTGCCACAGCAAATTTGTGTTCGTGGGGTCTCTATTCTAATTCGAAAGTTTGACTTACGCTATGCGTATTCGTTTCGGAATATCGTTTCTACGTCTTCAGTTACCTATGCGTGGTTAACATTATGAAGACAATTAATAACATTTGTGAAATACAACTTTGTTTGCGGAAAACATAATGATGTTCGAAGTCGCCAGTTTTTCCACGACAAACGACTTTCAACAACTTATTACATGCATAATTGTTGCAACTGATTGCCAGGAATTATATATATATATATATATATATATATATTTGAATTATAAAAAACAAATACTAAAAAAAAAGAAGGTTGCATAGCGCGAGATTCGATCCGGCGACCTTCGGATTACGAACCAGAGCGCTTACCGCTGCGCCACGACGCTGTTTTATTAATCGTAGAGAGTATTTCACTCCAACGGTGTCTTTTAACTGTCGATTTTCTCGACAACGGCTGAGAGGTGCATGTTGGTGCTTTGCCACATTACACCTCTGGCCATGAGCTTTTATTATGCGCAGTATGAATCGAATCTGAATTTCGCAATTGGCGGCCTGCCCTTGTAAGTAAGATCTATGGACGAGGGCAATAAATGTTCATTGTGAAAGCTGTAAGAATTTTATGCAGAAGTTACGAAACGGTTCTAAAAGATGCTGACAGATGACACTGTACTCTGTGCAGATCGTGTAGTTACCAGCGTGCATACTTGAACTCGTTCTCTGCAAGCAGTCCTTGCGTTTACATCACAATCTTTCAAAATGTCCAGCAAATGAACAATGAATTTTTCCATCACATATTGTAGTGTTCCCACGTTTTGTCGGTGGAACTGATCTCTGTGAGCTGGGCACTACAAATTGTGGCCTTCCTTCCCGTTCACCATCACCCCACACGGGTTCGGCCATGGTTAAAAAATTGACACCATTTCACTACAGCTTGACGCGACACTGCATTAAGTCAATAAACACTCAGAATGTCACGGTGAATCTGTGCGCAATTAGACGTTTCGCCCACAAGAGTCTTACTGTCCCGCGGATTTCAACTTAGACGCACATTTCCAGTTGCCACGCCATTCCACTACCACACTCACTACATTTGAACGTGACACATCTTCCGAAAGACGAAAATCGAAATTCGGAAACCATGTTTCGCTGTCGTGTTTACATGTAAAGGTCTGAAGCGGATTTGCTAGGGCTGTTTAATATGGTATCTGGAAAACAGCTGTTCCAGTTTTGATTTAGCCAGCACAATCGCCATTTCTCTTCACTTAAATATTAGAGGTAGATAGTTTCATGCTCAGTCTAATCTTTCTGATTCTCCTTCACTGCACAATAACTCACTCCCTTCACATTAATCGAAAATTTCGAAAACAGGTCGTAACAAACATCTCAGAAACGGTTGTGCGTTTACACGGGAGCGAAAATTGATCGTGGAAGCGGAAACTGGCAACTATAAAGATTTTCAGAATTAATTTTGGAGTAATTATTAATCTAACATAATGCAACGCGTTTCGAACATGTTCTGTTCATATTCAGGCGTTTATACATAGATACATATAGAGAAATGTTACTTAAAAATATACAGTCTTAAACTAGGTTAATCTAGAACTCTTTGTCAATTGTTTTTTTACTGTAGCTGCTGGTGTGGCATTTGGGGGGGAAGGAGGAGGGCAGTGTATAGCTAGAAATTGATATCAGTGGTGCCTTCTGCTGGTTTTCTTCCTTGTGGTTGACTGTGTATATGACAGCCTGTATAGGATGCAGATAGATCTGCATCAGCTATGCGTTACGAAAATAGTGTGAAAGGCTTTTATATGACAGTTGATCACTTACATTTTCATCATCTTGCTGCTTCACTTGCATCACTGGTGTAATGGCGGAGTTGTTGATTGACATTGCACTATTGCACATTATATTTTGTCACTGATTGCCAACGTAACTCACTGCACAAATTGCTTCGATGTTATACACACAACACAAGATGGCGGACTGTAGCATGTGAGTCCGTATCGATTACCGAGGTTTTGTATCGATATTCTTGGTACTGACCGATTTGTAGTCAATTATTTACGTGGACATATCTTGAATCTATTGAATTAAAACTGGCTTAAGATTGTTGAAGAATTTTGAGTTCTTGAATTCTGTTATTTCATTAAGAATGTTATCTCCATGCTTTGTGTTATGAATGAAAATTTCCATTTCTTCCATGATAACGATTCTTTTACTTTTTCCTGTTTTGTGTAAAATTTCGAGGTTGTCTTTGATTTTCAAAGGGTGGCCTGTGTCTTTAATGTGAGTTGATACTGCTGATTTGTTACATTTATCAAGCCTGTAGCAGTCTAAATGTTCTTTGAATCGGGTTCTGAAATATCTGCCTGTTTGGCCGATGTAATATTTATTACATTGGCTGCAGGTAATTTTGTAAATGCAAGATACATCAAGACTTGTATCTGGTGGTATTATATTGTGAATAAGCTTCCTACTTCGGCTGTTGTTGCTGCTGAAGCTTCAGAATTATGGAAAAAGGTAACGGGAGACGTAAACAAATAACAAGCACGATCACTGTAGCAGCTGACTGACAATACGAACGAATTCGTAAGGGCCCTTTGAAAGCGTTGTTTGTGATGGATGCCTGAATAAACATGGATGTCTCGGAAAAATAAATTGCAAACGGACATGTTCATCTTGTACACAGATATATTGAGTTTCATTTCGACATTATGATATCGATTTATTAATATCGTTATTATTTCTACAAAATTTCGATATTATCGTTGTAATAAATGAATAAGAAAAAGCACAGACATTACAATGCTGTACTGCACTGCTGTACTATTAAAATTTCGAGAGCGTTCGTTCCCTGAATGCGATTGTATCCCCTACAAACACATCACGACCTGATTCTAGGCTACAGTAAGATCAGAGATCATAAATGTACATCTATATTCTGCGAAGCACTGTGAAGTGCATGTCAGAACGGACATCCCTCTGTATCGCTTATTACGGCTTCTTTCCGTTCCATTCAAGTACCAAAAGCGGGAGTAATATTACAACTCCTCTGTGCTCGCTGTAATTAATCTGTTGTCGTCCTCACGATCTCTATGGCAGTGACATGTATGGAGGTTGTAATATATTCTTAGAGACATAATTTAAAGTTGGCCCTTGAAAATTTGGTAGCAGATTTTCTCTGGATTATTTACCTCTATCTTCAAGAATATGCCAGTTCATTTCTTTCAGCATCTCTGTGACACTCTCCTGAGACTCAAACAGACCGCTGACCATTCATGATGTCCTTTCCTGATATGTTCAGTAGTCTCCGCTAGTCCTATTTCGTACGGGTCCCACACACTTGAGCAGTATTCTAGAGCGGGTTGCATGAGTAATTTGTAAGGAATCTCCTTTGTAGACTGATTCCACTTCCTTTGTATTCTACCAATAAACCGAAGACTGCTACCTGCTTTACCCACGACTGGGCCTATGTGATCGTTCCACTTCTGTTCCTGTTGTAAGTGTTACACCCATGTGTTTACCTATTCCAACTGTGACGCGCCGATACCTTATTCACAGGATACTAAGTTGTGCATAGTTTTACTTTCCAGAAGATTTAAAGCAAGTAGAAAATCTTTGCACCACTCTGAAATATTATCAATGTCTGACTGAATATTTGTACAGCTACTTCACTGTATACAACGGCATCATCTGCGGAAAGTCCGAGGTTACTATTAATATTGTCAGCAAGGTAATTAATATACAACATGAACAGCAAGGAACCCATCACTCTTCCCTGAAGTTACTCCTACATCTGTCGATGACCCTCTATCCAAGAAGACGTGCTCCGTATCATGCAATCCTCAATCCAGTCACAATCTTCGTATGATGCCACTTGCGATCGTACTTTTGATAATAAACTTAGGTGTTGTACAGAGTGAAAGGCTTTTCTGAAATCCAGAAATGCCGCACCTACCTGACTGCCTTGACCCATGGCTTTCAGGATGCCATGTGAGAAAAGTTTGACACGATGTTTTCGAAAAGCACGCTAGTTGGCGTGGAGGAGGTCTATGCTTTCTTGCAACTACTGAGCACGTTTTCTGTTCGAGGGATCTACTTTTTTTTAATAAAGGATGGGGCCCATCCACGCCCACACCAACGCGGTGACCAAACCAAAAGTTCTATTCTCACCTCTGTATAACATGTTAGTTTTTGAATCAGGAGTCACAGGATGCGGGCTGTGATGTTATCCATGCGTCTGGGTAAGATTACTCATTAACATGGTCCATCAGGAGATAGAAGTGGTCGAAAGCGATCGAAGGGTAGCGGTTGTAAGGGCAGAGGAAAAAAAGTGCCAAGGCCAGCGCCAAGGGAAAAAAACCTCTGCGACAGTAGGGCGGGTAGTAAGGGCAGTAGCGGCTTGCTATCTGCGACAGTGCATGCAAGGTGTGGTTGTGTTAGTTCGAGGTATCGTGCATCGTTACCTTTGTCGTTGTTGGAGCTTGTTGCGGCGCTTGCTGCAGTTGCTGCGTCCCTGCAACAGTTCAAGGTCGTTGTGGATTAGTGGGCGATGGGTCATAGACCGGCTCACAGACGGTGTAGGGGGGGGGGGGGGGTGGCTGGTTTGTGTGCTGTGTACAGTACGGTTTCCCTGCGGTTGCCTGTTTTTCGGCTGGTCGCACATCTGGGTTTCCAGTGATAACTGTGTTGCAGGGGCTCGCCAGTACTGTCGTGTTAGCGTTCTATGGACCATAGATGTTTAGTTCCTAGCCAGTAATGTCTTTGGTCTGTTATGCTTCCATCTATGGTTGTGGTCGAGGGATCTACGATAGCTTGTAGTTAACTGAGGGGCTAATAGCCGCAAATTGGGTATAGCATCTCACAGGAATTCCATCGAGCCCTGGGGAGTTTTTCAGTTTTAATGATTTCAGCTGTTTCTCAGCGCTCAATAGCACGAGAATTAAATTGAGGCAATACCCCTGGGTATTCCTCCGTAAAGTGCAATGTTACCTCATGGATACTGTGCTGCAAACCAGCATTCCATACGAGCAAACCAACTGCGACTTCACCTGATGTTGCTTACACTTTAGGTAATTGGCTTATGCACTGCTCTGTGCAAAATGAGTAGCTCGTTAATGTGGTAGGGACGAGCCGTACTCATCTGCTTCCAGCTAACTCGCTGCAAATAATAACCTTTAGCTGCGATCCTGCACGCAATGTATGCACTGGCTAGAATTGCGAATTAACAAAATGAATAGAAATCACTATATATGAAAGGCAATCTCCTTATTGACAGACTGACTCATCGTCGTCCAGCCCAAACCGCTGAGAACAGAAACTTGAAATTCGGGGGAGGTACTGACCTTATGCTATAGGTGTCATTTAAGAAGGGGTTTTTTGAAATTCCAAAAGTATGGAGACGAAACAGGAGATGAAGGTTTTTTTTAATGTCGCTATTAAGGCATTTTTGAAGCTAGACCTACGAAAATTGGTATTTGGTTTCTCGGTCAGAAATAAAGAAATACGTGTTTCAGCGTTTGTGGAAATTTAACCCTATGGGGTGAAATAATAGGTGAAAGATTTTTTTGAAAATATATTAACACTAAGGAACTACTAAAGTATTTTTAAAGTTACATCAACAAACATTGCTATCTGACTTCTCGATTACAAATTAAAAAGTTTTTGATTCACTGTTTTTGGAAATTCAACCCTTAAGGGGGTCAAAGATGGTCAGACTGATTCACTGTCTCTTCGTCGTTCAGTCAAAATTGCTAAGGATAGAATCTTGAAGTTTGGAGAGGGTGTGGATCTTATACTGTACACAGCGTTTAACGAGGGATTGTCCGAAATTCCACTCCTAAGGGGATGAAATAGGGGATGAAATAAGGGATGAAAGGCTTTCTGAAAGTATGTCGCTATTAAGGGAATTTTTAAGGTAAAACTACGAAAAGTGGTGTTTGGCTTCTTAGCTAGAAAATAAAAAAAAATTCTTATTTCAGCATTTTTGAAAATTCAGTCACTAAACGGGTAAAATGGTGGGTAGCCGGCCGAAGTGGCCGTGCGGTTAAAGGCGCTGCAGTCTGGAACCGCAAGACCGCTATGGTCGCAGGTTCGAATCCTGCCTCGGGCATGGATGTTTGTGATGTCCTTAGGTTAGTTAGGTTTAACTAGTTCTAAGTTCTAGGGGACTAATGACCTCAGCAGTTGAGTCCCATAGTGCTCAGAGCCATTTTTGAATGGTGGGTGATAGCCTTTTTCAAAATAAATAATTAGTGAAAAACAGCTAAAGGATTTTTACGGCTACATCTATGATAACTGGTACTTCACTTTTCAGTTACAAATTTAAAAAAATACATGTTTCAGTGTTTCTGTAAATTCAGCCCTAAGGGAGTGTAATAGGAGACGAAAATTTTGAGAAAATATTTCGTTGTATTAAAAAATTTGAAAGCTAAATTTATGAAAGTTATTATTTCACTTCTTGGTTAGATTTAAAGAAATATTTGTTCACGGATGAAGGTTGCTATGGAAATATTCCCACAAGAATGTATAATGCACGATTAGCAAGAATGTTGGACTCCAGCTACCAGAATCACTTTTTGGTCAGATGTACATTCGGAGAAGACCATGCTTACATGGCCTAAATTAGAGAGCTTAGGAGGTGTTGCAATTTGTGAACTACTTAAAAATTCAATTCAATAAAAACAAAAAATATCTCTCCAGGGCATACAGTTCACGCGAGAGAAGCAGCAGCCGCTAACTAGTGTTAAATAAAAGACAAATGAAAAATTAATAGCAAGGATTCTACTCTTATGTCAATAATTGGTGTAGACAACATCAGAGAATTCTGCTGAAACATGTTTATTCAAGAAAATAAATCCCAAATATAGAGAAAGTGGTTCCACGATAATCGCTTACAAAACAGGGAAAAAATAATCTTAATAAATGCAGTAGTTATATTGAGACCGTTAAGAGAGTGGTAGCAAAATCCCCAAACTAAATAGTTATCAAATACATGCAAAAAATAACTTAATTTGATGATCAAGATAAACGGAACATCGCCAGTTCAAAATAATTAGCGAGTGGAAACTCATACTCTGTCTGTTCTCACTTTCGTAATGCTGCTGGATAAGTTAGAGATCCGCACTGGAGCATATTCAGAGCTCATGAGAACCAGAGTACCTTCAAAAGTTAAAATACTGTATCGACCGTACTTCGTCCAGGGTCTGTCACTAACAAGACCGAATAACACACTTTACCACAGGCAGGTCTGACTTCTCCCAGCTCAAACGTAAAACACCCCAATCGCTCTCGTTAAGCGCATCAGTTCCAATGTGTCTGTCTTCTCTTGACTCCAGCAGTGTTTCGCCACTGTCTGTCATTGGCTGAAGGCCATCACTACCAAAAACACATTTTTCTTATGTTCTACAGAATGATTTTAACTCAACTTGACAATATTACACACTGAACTAATATTATGACAATATTTAAGTAAAGAAAACTTTTCTTGGCGTTGGTCACAATCAGAGCATTCACAATCAATGTAAATAAACGTTTGTTCGTAAATAAATATCATTCTTGCGCCAGAGCGCTCACTTTAAAAGACACAAAAATGTCGTTAAATATTGTTCAAACAAGCATTTATTCCTGCTTGATAAAATCGTCCTGTGGCACTCTTTTCAATGGTGGCGTTAGCTATCACATGCGAATGACCACTTCTTTATAATAGTTTTTAATAAGACTTGTAATCATATTGAAATAGCGTTACCAGCGAAAATATCAACAAATTCACTAAAAAACTAGACAAATGTGATAAAATATGAGGTATTCATACTGCACTGAGTTACTGCGTTATTGTGGAGGATACAGTTTTCTGGTAAACGTTTGCATAGTGAAAAGGATGCAAATGCATAATAAACCAGTAAATAAATTGGCTTCATTAGTGTCATCTGAGATATCATTTGGTGAAATTGCATGAAGAGTTAAAAAGTTGTTGATGCTGGCGTTCGTTTTGAAAGAATTTAACGATATAAAATAATAAGTTCTGTAGTTTTCAGGGTACTGGAAATATTGTTGTTTCATTCAATGTGCCTAATTTTATTCAAGATCGCAGTTGCATTGTCTATTATTTAACTGTGTTTTAGTACTTTAAACATAGCTGCGCTACAGCAACGGTTCCACGTAATCAGACTAAGGGCAGCCGACCAGTTGCAAAGGATAAAGTAATCTTTACCTAGGTTTCAATAGATATAAATCTATCTTCTTCAGAAGACGGCAGTATTATAACAACATGAAGTGATATGTCCTTATCGTTTAGGCAAACATCTGCATAGTTACATTAATCATATAAAATATAGGCCTGAAAACAGGGTTTGTCAGACAAATAAAATAGGTACATGGAAGTTCATGTACCTATTTTATTTGTCTGACAAACCCTGTTTTCAGGCCTATATTTTATATGATTAATGTAACTATGCAGATGTTTGCCTAAACGATAAGGACATATCACTTCATGTTGTTATAATACTGCCGTCTTCTGAAGAAGATAGATTTATATCTATTGAAACCTAGGTAAAGATTACTTTATCCTTTGCAACTGGTCGGCTGCTCTTAGTCTGATAACTGTGTTTTATAATACAATTTCTACGAGTTGTAAATAGCCATATATCAAACTGTGTGACACTCTTCAATTTCTGGTGCATGGTTTGTTCTTCAGCCAATAAAGGGCTGTACGTACTTGCCCTCACTGATTTAATTCGCGTTGACATGATGTGTAGAGCATGGTTAGAACTTCGACTTGTGTAAAGATGAAGGCGCAACTCTCTCAGCCAGAAAATCGAGTTTGAAAGTTTCAGGCATGCATATAAGCACTGTTGCGTGGTCGCTAACGGGCACGAAGTCCGTAGCCAAGCGGTCAAGTGCAGTCTGTCTTTAGCGGCCGGCCGGAGCCGACGTGTCGTAATTTCGCCTGCGGAGCGTGTGAGCTCGTGTTTGTTTACATTAACGACTTAGCCTGAGCGCGGGCTTCGCGCTCTGAGATCATGCCAAATAAGTTCAGAAAATCGACATTATGTTTCAAATTTTGTCCGGAATATGCACACGCGGAAGCCTTACACGTGGAATGTTTCCTCCGTGAGGAGGCGAAGATCCCGCTGTCGGAACTCGAGAGTATCCACCTCGCGATTCTCAGTAACACTGTAATGTCGGCGTGGCCAAAGTCGAACATGCGGGACTAGGTGTTAGAAACCTTCAAATGTACGAACTACCGTTCGAGATACCCGCAGAGGACATTATAGCCGCTTTCCGGCCGTACGGCTCTGTTCATGATCGTAACGCAGAACGCTGGACCCATTCCTTCACATACACTGTTCTTAACACGGTGCGTCAGATCACAATTCTTCTGGGCAGCCATATTCCTACTTATCAGCGGATGGGCCGTAATCATGACAGCTACGTACTTTTTCTACATAAACATCTACATTTATACTCCGCAAGCCACCCAACGGTGTGTGGCGGAGGGCACTTTACGTGCCACTGTCATTACCTCCCTTTCCTGTTCCAGTCGCGTATGGTTCGCGGGAAGAACGACTGTCTGAAAGCCTCCGTGCGCGCTCTAATCTCTCTAATTTTACATTCGTGATCTCCTCGGGAGGTATAAGTAGGGGGAAGCAATATATACGATACGTCATCCAGAAACTGCACCCTCTCGAAACGTGGCGAGCAAGCTACACCGCGATGCAGAGTCTGCCACTTGAGTTTGTTAAACATCTCCGTAACGCTATCACGGTTACCAAATAACCCTGTGACGAAATGCGCCGCTCTTCTTTGGATCTTCTCTATCTCCTCCGTCAACCCGACCTGGTACGGATCCCACACTGATGAGCAATACTCAAGTATAGGTCGAACGAGTGTTTTGTAAGCCACCTCCTTTGTTGATGGACTACATTTTCTAAGGACTCTCCCAATGAATCTCAACCTGGTACCCGCCTTACCAACAATTAATTTTATATGATCATTCCACTTCAAATCGCTCCGCACGCATACTCCCAGATATTTTACAGAAGTAACTGCTACCAGTGTTGGTCCTGCTATCATATAATCATACAATAAAGGATCCTTCTTTCTATGTATTCGCAATACATTACATTTGTCTATGCTAAGCGTCAGTTGCCACTCCCTGCACCAAGTGCCTATCCGCTGCATATCTTCCTGCATTTCGCTACAATTTTCTAATGCTGCAACTTCTCTGTATACTACAGCATCATCCGCGAAAAGCCGCATCGAACTTCCGACACTATCTACTAGGTCATTTATATATATTGTGAAAAGCAATGGTCCCATAACACTGCCCTGTGGCACGCCAGAGGTTACTTTAACGTCTGTAGACGCCTCTGGGTGTGGAAAAGAGCGCCACATCGGATATGTATGTCTGAGCGACGGACAACGCACCTACCAACTGGTGGAGCATTACTCTCGACGCCTACGATACTTCCGCCCCACATGCGCGGCTCCCGGAATCACCTACATCTACATGGTCACTCTGCAATTCACACTTAAGTGCCTGGTAGAGGGTTCATCGAACCATTTTCATACTACTCCTCTACCATTCGACTCTCGAATGGCGCGTGGGAAAAACGAACACCTAAATCTTTCCGTTCGAGCTCTGATTTCTCTTGTTTTATTATGGTGATCATTTCTCCCTACGTAGGTGGGTGTCAACAAAATATTTTCGCGTTCAGGAGAGAAAGTGCTTGGAAACGTTAAAATGGGAAATCCTACCGCACTCGCCGTATTCTCCGGACATTGCTCCCTCTGACTATCACCTGTTTAGATCAATGGCGCATGGCCTGGCTGACCAACACTTCCGATCTCGTGAAGAAGTCACAAATTGCATCGATTCGTGGATTCAAAAGATGAACAATTTTCTTCCGACGCGGGATTCGTACTCTGCCCGAAAGATGGGAAAAAAATAGTGGCCAGTGGTGGAAAATACTTTGAATGATACATGTGTAACCAATTTGTTTCATTAAAGCCTCAAATGTTGGGGAAAAAACGGCGGAAGCAAAGTTGTACACCTCGTATCTGTGTGGTCTTTCCAATTTAAGTTGCTCGTAATTGTAATTCCTAGGTATTTAGTCGAATAGACAGCCCTTAGATTTGTGAGATTCATCGTGTACCCAGAATTTATCAGATTTCTTTTAGTACCCATATGGATGACCTCGCACTTTTCTTTGTTTAGTGCCAATCATGTGAACAGCTGATGCACAGTGGTCCGCTGCCTCCTGAACCGGTTGCCGACGAGCTGACTGGAGATGTGATTTTAGCCAAGTCCTCAGTTCCGGTTGCGCTCGCGCCCGACGCAGATGTCGAACGCGACTCCTTGGTCGACCCTCTGGTTGTCCGGACAGTGGCCTTCATGCCTGACCAGCGCGACTTCCGCCCGTCTTCGGACACGGAAGAACCATTGTGTAAAGAACGATCCCATAAACGACGCAAAATACAGGGTGTTTCAAAAATGACCGGTATATTTGAAACGGCAATAAAAACTAAACGAGCAGCGATAGAAATACACCGTTTGTTGCAATATGCTTGGGACAACAGTACATTTTCAGGCGGACAAACTTTCGAAATTACAGTAGTTACAATTTTCAACAACAGATGGCGCTGCAAGTGATGTGAAAGATATAGAAGACAACGCAGTCTGTGGGTGCGCCATTCTGTACGTCGTCTTTCTGCTGTAAGCGTGTGCTGTTCACAACGTGCAAGTGTGCTGTAGACAACATGGTTTATTCCTTAGAACAGAGGATTTTTCTGGTGTTGGAATTCCACCGCCTAGAACACAGTGTTGTTGCAACAAGACGAACTTTTCAACGGAGGTTTAATGTAACCAAAGGACCGAAAAGCGATACAATAAAGGATCTGTTTGAAAAATTTCAACGGACTGGGAACGTGACGGATGAACGTGCTGGAAAGGTAGGGCGACCGCGTACGGCAACCACAGAGGGCAACGCGCAGCAAGTGCAGCAGGTGATCCGACAGCGGCCTCGGGTTTCCGTTCGCGGTGTTGCAGCTGCGGTCCAAATGACGCCAACGTCCACGTATCGTCTCGTGCGCCAGAGTTTACACCTCTATCCGAACAAAATTCAAACGCGGCAACCCCTCAGCGCCGCTACCATTGCTGCACGAGAGACATTCGCTAACGATATAGTGCACAGGATTGATGACGGCGATATGCATGTGGGCAGCATTTGGTTTACTGTCGAAGCTTATTTTTACCTGGACGGCTTCGTCAATAAACGGAATTGGCGCATATGGGGAACCGAAAAGCCCCATGTTGCAGTCCCATCGTCCCTGCATCCTCAAAAAGTACTGGTCTGGGCCGCTATTTCTTCCAAAGGAATCATTGGCCCATTTTTCAGATCCGAAACGATTACTGCATCACGCTATCTGGACATTCTTCGTGAATTTGTGGCGGTACAAACTGCCTTAGACGACACTGCGAACACCTCGTGGTTTATGCAAGATGGTGCCCGGCCACATCGCACGGCCGACGTCTTTAATTTCCTGAATGAATATTTCGATGATCGTGTGATTGCTTTGGGCTATCCGAAACATACAGGAGGCGGCGTGGATTGGCCTCCCTATTCGCCAGACATGAACCCCTGTGACTTCTTTCTGTGGGGACACTTGAAAGACCAGGTGTACCGCCAGAATCCAGAAACAATTGAACAGCTGAAGCAGTACACCTCATCTGCATGTGAAGCCATTCCGCCAGACACGTTGTCAAAGGTTTCGTGTAATTTCATTCAGAGACTACGCCATATTATTGCTACGCATGGTGGATATGTGGAAAATATCGTACTATAGAGTTTCCCAGACCGCAGCGCCATCTGTTGTTGAAAATTGTAACTACTGTAATTTCGAAAGTCTGTCTGCCTGAAAATGTACTGTTGTCCCAAGCATATTACAACAAACGGTGTATTTCTATCGCTGCTCGTTTAGTTTTTATTGCCGTTTCAAATATACCGGTCATTTTTGAAACACCCTGTAGGACGCCTTACGAGTTCGTAACGGGATTCTTCCCCCTGCTCAGACAGTACACTACCTGTTGAGCAAATCAACGTTTCAGCGTCTGAGACCGTGGACGACGGCATCGTCAGTGCGTCTGTGGAACATCAGCACTTAGTGTCTCTCGCATCGACGGAACGGAATGTTTCTGACTCCGGTCCCGGCCGAAGAAGGAACGATATCTGCCGATATAGCTATGTCGGCATAAGTTTAACATATGGATACCACGGCGACGGAGTCACCGCTGGAGTGGAGCGAGGATTTTGAAGAAACAGCAGATCCCGTACAGGAGTCTCCGCCTGCTGGTGTCAACTTGTGCGCTGTGCAAGGGACGCCGGCAGCGGCTGCCCCCGGATGGCCCGTTGTCTCCACAGCAGAGACCTGTAGCGCCCCACCCAGGCCAACACCGACCCAAAGGAAGGCCTCGGCGCTTGTTCGTGACGTCACGTCAGCTAGGCACGGCGAACGCCCGGTCTGTTGCAGGCATACTCATAATGGGGGTCTCTCCCTCCCTGACACAGGAAAATGTGAAACTATTGGCGGTAATTGATCAACACACATTGCTCTGAGAGATTTCTGCAATCAATTAATTGTGCAATTCATTACACTTCTTAACAAATAGTGTACTCCTGGACTTAAATTTCAACCTGTTTTAAGGGTTGACATACAAAAACAACTTCATGGTCCAGCAGCAACAGAATTCGTGCTTCTTTACCTTATTTGTAAATCTGAGGAAGTTACGTTTGTACTGGGTTGCTTTTACAAGAAACTGTGAACATATTGTTGCTCTTCTTTAGGTATCTTCGTTGACTATGGGGTGAGGCGCACTGAAAGTTAATGAAATATCTTGCGATTGTACACGTTTGGGGATTGGGTGGGGGACAGAAGAAGAGGCAAAAGAGAGACTTGTTTTATCAAATACAACTTTTTTTATCTTATAAAGTTCCTCCCTTCAGTGGCAAGAGGTGAAAATGTATCTTTTCTAATGTGCATGTTTAAAAAAGTTTAAGCTCAGCAGTATTTTCGATGTATGAAGCTATTTTGTTTCCTGTTTAGAATTCCTTTCGTTGAAAACGACTGTAATCTAATGACTGGCAACAGTTGGACATTTACACATGTAGATTAGTTCACATTTCCAGTGACGATGTCAAACGAAAATAAATAAATAAATAAAAGAAACGAGTTCATTGTAAGGGGGTTGGGGTAAGTTTCGATAGCAAAATGGATCAAGTAAATATAGTTTCTTGAATGTAAAATTTCCGAAACTTGCAATGGGGCAAAGCTTCTTCTCATTTTGATCTACGTTTGTTTCGACAGGATTCAGTAATACAGAACTATGGTCTTCATTTGTAGCTTTAAGTAGTAAGAAAATCTTTCATCTAAATAAAACTGCAGAATCGAAAACAATACCAAACAGTTTGTCCAAAAATAAGAGATTTACAGTGATAAGCACGCCGAGGCGTTTCTGCCTGCAACAGACCTGGCGTTCGCCGTGCCTAGCTGACGTGACGTCACCAACAAGCGCCGAGGCCTTCCTTTGAGTCGGTGTTGCCCAGGCAGGGCGCAGCTCCATGTATACAGTACTGCGATACTGAATGTCGACGGCGTCTGCGCACGCATCAAGATCAATCTCCTGAAAGAAATCATATGAGCTCCGGAGTTAGACATCGCACCATTACTGGAGGTGGATTTAGCAGCGCTACCACGGGTAGCTGAATATGACTTCTATGCCGCTCATGGCGATCACCTTGGCCATGGAGTTCAGTGCACGTACACAAAGGCACCCTGGTTGACGACATCATGTACCTCTCGTGTGCCATGGGTATGGCTTTCACGATTCACGCCATGTGTGTCGCTAATGCATTAATGCATGTACTGCTCCTGGTACCGGCCGTCGGCGCGAAAGGGCACGATTTTGAGTGGAGGAGACTGCCCCACTGTTTTTATGTTGACATGGACATCTTCTATTTGGAGGGGACTTTAACTGCGTACTCGGCCAAAAAGAACAATACCCGAATTTTGCAACATGCAAGAAGCTGCATCTCATTGCTCGCAATGCAGCCCTATAGGATACCTGGGAGGTACAGCGCGTAGACGACCCGGTATTCACGTTTCATACGACCCACTTTGCAAGTCGGTTAGACCGTATTTCCCTCTCCCGTGTGCTGGTTGGTGTGGTGCTCTATGTAGAGAGCTGGCCTTTGGTGTTCTCTGACCACTGCACGTACATGCTTACACTACTCCTTCCCCACCAGAAGGTTTGGAGGAGTCGTGCCATGGAAACTCGACACTCGCATCTGCAGGATCCTGATTGTCGCCAACGTATCACTGGGACGTGAACACAAGATGCAAACGGTGTCTTCAGTCCTAGTTACCAGAGTTGGACTGGTGGCTGGAATATGCGAATCCCTTGCTCCGTCACACATTCATCAGTTAAAGTAGGGAGGTGTCCACTTGGGGCAAGCTCACTACGTACTTCAGAACGGCACAAGCCTACTACGGACTTCTACTTCAGTGCGGCACAAGCTCACTACGGACATCAGTGCCCTCCGCGACGTTGTTGGCCAGCCACCTTCTTTGGAAGTGCATACTGATTAAGGTGGCACTACTGGCGCCTACACCCCAGAAACTACAGGGGCTGTGGTTCGTGCCCGCAGGTCTGATGTGGACTGGCGGGAGAATCCTTCCATGCATCATATTATGCACGATCGCAGACACTGCAGACAGACTTGTAGATTGTCGTGCACAGTGGGTCAGCTGCCAAGCGGATATAGCTGATAGCTTTGTCGGACATTATCGCCAAGTCTACTGTAAGTAGGCTATTTAGGTTTTTGTATTGGTAACGCCACGTAGCGCTCTGTATAAAAGTCACTGGCTGTGCTGTGTGCAGTCTGTGGCTGGTTGGCATTGTTGAAATATTCTCTATTGTAGTGGGCAGTTGGCTGTTACCAGCGTGTAGCGCTGCGCAGTTGGAGGTGAGCCGCCAGCAGTGCTGGATGTGAGGAGAGAAATGGCGGAGTTTTGAGAGCGGGTGATCTGGACTTGTGTCCATCACAGACAGTAAATTTGTAAGACTGGATGTCATGAACTGATATATATATAAAATGACTTTTGAACACTATTAAGGCAAATACAGTGTTTGTTCTTTATCAAAATCTTTCATTTGCTAACTATGCCTATCACTTGCTAGTCCCGTGAGTAGTTAGAATCTTTTATTTAGCTGGCAGTAGAGGCCCTCGCTGGATTGCAGTAGTTCGAGTAACGAAAATTTTTGTGAGGTAAATGATTCATGAACGGCACAGGTTATTTTTAGTCAGGGCCATTCTTTTGTAGGGATTATTGAAAGTCAGATTGCGTTGCGCTAAAAATACTGTGTGTCAGTTTAGTGTTGATCAGAATAAGTAAAGAGAGAAATGTATGAGTACGTTCAGTTCTGCTCAGCTGTTTGAAAATCAAATAACGTAAGGGGTTTATCAGCACAGTAATTCATTAATTTTTCTAAGGGGACGTTTCATACTACTATACCGATGATAGGGCCGTCCTGGACTTCGATACTATCGCCGTGGATGTTCCATCTCACGCTTTCACTCTGAAGAGGTCACAACCACTATTGTCAGGGATGCGCTGTGCAAGTCGCACTTTTCCACGTAATCACCAGCCAATTGGATACATTTCTGCCAACGATGAACAAGTTTTCTGAAGCCGTCACGGAAGAAGTCGACACTCTGTTTCCGTAACCACAATCTCACAATTCTCTTAACGTCTTCATGAGAAGCATAGTGATGTCCCCTGCGGAACGTCTTTCATTATCGGGAACAGATGGAAGTCAGACGGTGCTAAATCTGGACTGTGTGGACGACGCCGAACGGTGGTGAGATTCGGTCTCTGAAGTTCTGCTGTGGTGGCACGTGAAGTGTGTGGTTTCGCACTTTAATGCTGCAGGAAAAATTTCCCTTTTCCTTTTGTTAACCGTCGTTTCAGAGTTCGCAGCGTTGTGATGTAACGCTCCGAATTTATTGTTGTTTCACGATCAAGGAAATCAACATGGATAACGCCGTCCGCGTCCCAGAACAGTGTGGCCATAATTTTTCCAGATGATGGCTGGGGCGAGTCTCGTGTCGATATTCCATAGACTGACGTTTCGTCTCTGGGTCGTAATGGTGTTCCTGGCAAATTTTAAGTTTGTGCGCTTTCATTTCAGGAGTCAGCATTCGGGGTACCCATCGTGCATAGATATTCCGATAGCCAAGCAAAGCAATAATGTGACCCACACGTCCTTGTGAAATGCCGATTGTGGTTGCAGTTTCTCTCTGATTTATACGACGATCGTCCTGAATCAATCTGTCAACGTTTTGCTTGTGAAACTCGGTGGTTGCTGTCACAGGATGTCCAACTCTTTGTTTGTCACTCATGTCAGATGGTTCCGCCTTAAACTTACTTGCCCAACGACACACAGTATTCACATCGATACAGTCACCATACACTCCTTTCATTCTCTGCTGAATCTCCTTTGTGGTGACACCTTCTGCTGCCGAGGATTCAATGACTAGCACGTTGCTTAAATCGCATTGACCGACCGTCTGCGCAGGGTTCCACATTTTACACTGTAACAACACAACCGTTCAGTGCTAAAGCTTCCCGCCAACTGAAGCTGTAGAGAAGAGCCAGTACCTGCCGCATAACAATGCTGCCAACTGTTGAAGGGTTACGAAGGTGGAGGCATTACTATTCAGTCAACCCTCGTATTTGCAGCCTGTATACACACAGAGGATGCGCGCTGTCCCCGTTGTCCCACGTATTTTACCAGTTATCTTAACAGCGTTTTTAACATGCTCCCACTAAGTCGGCGTGTTGCCGGCGTGGTAACGCCCTAACACCCTCCCAGTTCGGAACGAAACATGACGTGCCTACACCCTGAACTCGGCAACCTTTATCACCCTGCGTGGTTTACAGGGTTCCGGGTTGGTGAACTGGTTTTAATTTGAAACTTCCTGGCAGATTAAAACTGTGTGCCCGACCGAGACTCGAACTCGGGACCTTTGCCTTTCGCGGGCAAGTGCTCTATCGAAGCACGACTCACGCCCGGTACTCACAGCTTTACTTCTGCCAGTACCTCGTCTCCTACCTTCCAAACTTGCCCGCGGAAGGCAAAGGTCCCGAGTTCGAGTCTCGGTCGGGCACACAGTTTTAATCTGCCAGGAAGTTTCATATCAGCGCACACTCCGCTGCAGACTGAAAATCTCATTCTGGTTTTAATTTGTTTTTCCACTGTGTGTATGTACAGTAAATAAATAATAAATAAATAAATAAGTGAAATAAAAACGAGCAGTATGAAGGTCCAGCACAGTGATGGGAGGGGGCTAGGCCTCGGAATTCGACCCCTGCGCACTTTTTCTCCTTCAGCCGTAGCTGACCGCGACCCTAATAAAAAAACAACAAAACCAAAAATAAAATAAAACAAATCAATTCAAAACAATAAAAAAGATTTAAAAATAGTTGATCAAAGAGGCAGATGTAAAAGAGTGCTTTGTTTCGTAAGAACAAAGTCTCTGGATCCAATCTCACTGCTGACAGTCTTTTATTTATTGCCACATAACTCTAATAACATAGTTATTATGACTGTCCGAATCATCAGTAATCAGTGATTCATTTATTGTTTGCATAATATTTGTCCTGAAAAACAGGAAAACAAAATATTTTTGCAAGGACATTGGAAATAAAGAAGGTAACACGACCATTTCGAATCAGATCGGTATAGTCTTTTCATTGATGTACGAAAATTTGTGACACGTATGGAACATTGCACGAATCGGGATGATAATGATCGTAGAAACATGTAAAACGATAAGTATTGTGGCGTACATCACACGTAATGAACGCAGAGTTTTTGCATGACCATGGTTTTTGAGCAGTGTGGGCTCGATACTCAATCGATTTCCTCGCTCTAGGATCGTCTTTGCTCTTAACTTCGGACTTCGCAAGTGGCGCCCTCGATAACGATAAAAGCGCGATGCGGGAAGGCTTCGTGATCGATGTGAGCGGCTCGAGACTTTCGAGGATGTGGGGCCCAACGTTGAAGCCTGATGGCGATGGAGCGTCAGGTTCACAAAGCAGTCACTGTCTGTCTTTCCAAGTGGTTTCTGTTACAGGCCATCCTAGCGTGGTTTACAGTCGACGGCTACTTGGAGTTGTTTTTGACCGGTTCGACGCTAGCGGAGGCGGCCCAGTCTTTTGAAGTCTTAAGGAGCTGAAGAATGGTGCTGTCCTGACCAAGCTAAGTGAAATGCCTTTGCCGCGCGGAGTGGCCGCGCGGTTTGAGGCGTCATGTCACGGGCTGCGTGGCCACTCCTGCCGGAGGTTCGAGTCCTTCCTCGGGAACGGGCGTGTGTGTTGTTGTTAACATAAGTTAGTTTAAGTAGTGTGTAAGTCTTGGGACCGATGACCTAAGCAGTTTGGTCTCTTAGGATTTCCCACACATTTGAAATGCCTTTGCCTCTCGGTCCTGGTCCCCCCAGTACACATAATTAGAAGCATAAAAACAAATATAAAAACAAACAGAAAACAGTGGTGTGCCCGAAACTGTGGTATGAAAATCGTAAGAAATGTGTAATGCTACAGAACAACTACAAAGTAGATCCCAACTACCAGTGTGTAAAGAAGAAAAACATCAACGATGTACTAGCAGACGGTATTTCCCGATGTAAGCGAGAAATCGAGCGAAAATCACCGTAAGTACAAACCAACATATTGTTTACGAACTGTTTTTTGATCTTAAAGCAAAACGTAAGTAACTTAATTACAGACCACTGATGATGCTTTACCTCAATAAAGCGAAACATGTCTGGTGAAAAAAAAAACAGGCATTTTTGTAGTTGCAACGACAGAAGAAAAATACCCTCAAGAATTGTAAAGCAACTACGGACAACATGGCCACACAAACGAAGAATACAAAAAAAAAAAAAAAAAAAAAAAAAAAATGGCTCTGAGCACTATGGGACTCAACTGCTGTGGTCATCAGTCCCCTAGAACTTAGAACTACTTAAACCTATTTAACCTAAGGACATCACACACATCCATGCCCGAGGCAGGATTCGAACCTGCGACCGTAGCAGTCGCACGGTTCCGGACTACGCGCCTAGAACTGCGAGACCACCGCGGCCGGCACGAAGAATACAATAAGATTATTTGCTATAACTGTTTACTGAAGGGTGCTGTTTTGCCTGCCACCCCCCCTTCCTCCCCTTTTAAAAATAGTTATTTGTTACTTATGAAAAAACCCGTACTTGGTTTCAATGTAAGAAATGTGTTTATATAATTAAAGGCAGCTACATTAATTTAGTGAAGTTGACTGTCTGTTATGGCTCGTTTAGTGGTTACGATCTTGTCTAGAAATCCTAGATCTTGCCGCTTAATAAGGTTATTTGTTAAAATTGTTTATTGAGGGCTGCTGCCTTGCCTGCCGACCCCCTCCTTTCTTTTCGAAAAATAGTTGTTGTTGCTTAAAAAACCTGTACTTGGTTTCAACGTATCATTAATGGTAGCTGTATGTGAGGAATTTTGCTAAGTATGTTCATTGCATTAGGTGGTTACTGATTCCCCCCACCCAAAAGAAACAACGCTGCACCTGGTTGCTTAATAAGATAATTTGGTGAAGCTGTTTATTGAAAGCCGCTGTCTTGCTTGTCTCCCCTTAAATATCTTTGTTTGCTGCTTATGAAAGTCTGTACTTCTGATTTCAGTGTAATGACCATTACTAATGCTTGCTGTATATGAGAAATTCTCCTTAACTTCAGCGCATTAACAAAAAAACTGTCTTGCTTTCAGTGTAATGACAGGTGTTTTGGTAACTAATAGCAGCTGTGGCTGGTCGTTTCAGCTAACTTCTCTGTCAACTACTCTGTAACTATTCAGTTAGCGTTGGCTGTTTGTTTCGGTCTGTACCCTGACATCTGTTTGATATTAATTAAAATCCTGGAAACGGATTGAACGGTATTTGTTCGGTTTGGGTCTTAATAATTATTTTTTTGCTGTACTGAGTGAGGGTCACAACTACCAGCCAGTGTCCCATGTACTTCACTTAGCAAACAAAGGCCATAAACTCAACCTGCTGGAAGCCCTGGAAATTAACAAACATCTTGCTCACTGTCCAGATCTCATCCTAAATGACCAGACACAGCTCAACACTTCCCCTCTCCTAAACTTCATATAATCTTCTTTGTTGTTCATTACTTCCCACACTCTCTCTTCCTACATATTCCGATTTTCCTGTATTCACTAAGTTGTTTTGTTTGTTGAAGTTGTCTTTGTATTCCACATAGACTGTAGTTTCAATAGTTAAGGCTTTCTTTTAACTGGCACTTGTATTACTGTCCATGTTTAACACCCCTTGTAGTTGTCTCATCAAATACTTTTCATATTTTACTTTGCTCATTTATTTAATGAAAACTGGTACACAGCCACTGCTTTGATTATAATGATAATGTTAAAATGCAGTACCACCACACTTGCAAACTGTAGGTTCCCTCAAACACCTCCATTTTCCTGCATTTATTAATTTCTGTTTATCTTATCGATATTACTTAAGTTCCTTACGTATTCTGTATTTACATTGACAACTGTCTTTTCTTTTTTAATTGGTTGTGTATCACTCTCCATGTTTCATACCTCCGGATGCAGCCTTGTCTAGTACTAATTTCATTTTATTTTATTAGTTTTGTTTATTAACAGAAACTATTATGTAGGCATGCTACTCCTATTTTGTGCTAAATGTTTTCCTGCCTACTCCATTGTTGTTTATGTACTGTTCAGTTTTTCCTTTTTCATTGCAAAGATGTTACTTACTGTATGTTTCTACTTCAGTCTAGATGTGTTACTTCTCTTCCAATGTTGTCTGCTAACATTTAACTTCTTTGGTGATAATACACAGTAAATGTCTGAAGATGGCCTTGTAAGCCGAAAACCGGTTAACAATAAAAGTAATATTGTAGAACAAAAGCAAACTGGTGCTTTTCATTTATTATAAAGTTGTTCTACCAAGAACCGACGGAAGATTCTGTTAATATATATATATATATATATATATATATATATATATATATATATATATTTTTTTTTTTTTTTTTTTTTTTTTTTTTTGCTCTAAACTTGCTGAACACTGTGGCAACCAGGTGGGGACTCGAGTCCTTCCATTCGTGGACCCCTCCTGAACCTTCCTACCCGAGTTTCCCCTACAAATTTTTTCAATGTTTCTACTGGAAAAAGAAACTTGGTTCATAAACGGTTCTCGGTCATCACACAGTTTCGTGGCATACCATGCATATCTAATCTTATCACCGAATATTGGTGCAAGAAAACTGATAGTTTATGATTGATTGAATTTTTATGCAGTCTTATCTTGAAGCTATGTCTCTATTGTGTTTGATGATAGACGAGCAGTCTTTTAGTCGTTTTATAAGGTTTTTCACCTGCCTATATAAATAAACGTCGCTGGGATGCACCATCGGAGAATATTATGAAGGAATTCTTTCAGTACTGCACGTTGGCAGACCCTCTCTATCTTGAAAAATTTCGTTCTAAAAAACCGGGTTCGTTTGCCTTTCCCATGAATTGAGGAGCAAAGAAATTGTTCTTCTCTCACGTATGGTTTTAAGACATCAATTAGAAATTTCAAGTACAGTGCCGTTGTAAGTTTCCCGGACTTTGAAGATGTTATCGTAGCATTTTTGTATTTCTATGGATACTCATCAGTTGCTTTTTGCACCGTTGGTCCAAATGAAACATTGGTCTCTTGCAAGCAAAAAAAAAAAAAAAAAAAACCTTTGGTAGGAATTTTCCAGGTAAGATGACAGCACATTGTGCAGTGTACGAATGTCACCTCGTGCATATCCTGTCGCTGCACAAGAACCTCCTTTGTTCCGCGTTCGTTGAGAGTTCGATCATAATTTGATTGATATTGGCACTCCGGAACAAACATTCTCAAATTAGCATCGTATGGTCTATAAAAATAATATTGCAATTGATGTAAATGAATCAGATACTTTTATGTGGTTACTACTTGCTTGATTGATGTTAATAACAAAATCCTTGTCGTATTTTGGTATGAAGGCTCGAGTCTACATTCGGAAATTTGCTGCTGCATCGAGGGCTTGCTGCAGCGAACCGCTTCCCCTCTAGGGTACATATACGGTGAGTTTTCACCTACGAGTCCGATGCCTTCGTTTGAAGAGCACGATCCACGAATCAGAAGCTTGATAATTGGCTATCAGCTGTAAGAGCCCATTGTGGCAGGTATCTCGTCGTCACCTGCTGACACATTCTCGAGATTCTAATCAACATATCATAGGTCCACGAATCAATTTAAGTTGTCCATGCCTTGCTCCATATTGTCTTATAGTTATTCCCACCTTTCCAAGCCTTTCATGCTTTTGCGGCATGAAGCTCCTACGAAGAGTGGCCAGTCTTCATCCTCGATGCTCTCTCGCGAGATTGACGACCCTACTATTGTAATACTGCGGAACGTAATCGTCGATCATTTTCGAAAGGTCCTCTTCGGCCTCGTAGTCTGGTGAAACGAAGCGACTTCTTCACTTTCTTTAAACGATTCAGCTTCACAGCCGGGTTCACATCCTCTTGCTGCCGAAGTTCCAGGCACACCAGTACGCTCGTAAAATCAGACATCTTGGAGCTACACGAATGAAGTACTCTTAATGTTTGTAAACGCTGTTCCCTTTCTCCTCCCACCAACCGAAAGCTGTTGGTGCAGATACAGCTGTTTCTGGTTAGTCAAAACGAACTGCAGGATTACCGGGAAAATGTGTTCATACGGGTGAGGGGTACAGTAATTGAACCTATTACGGGAAAGTGGGCTCATGGTGGGTTGAAACTTACCTGCAGCAATACGGTTATACCGGTAAACTACTTCCGAAATGTTAGAGAAAAAGCCGAATTTGCAAGGCGAGGATTACGTTACCAATAAATGATTCCTCAGATACTGATAATTTGGACACTCATATCCAACCTGTTATTAGAATCAGGTGGGAATAAAAGGAGAAAAACGCGCGGAGTGGCCGCGCGGTTAGAGGCGCCATGTCACTGATTGTGCGACTGCTCCCACCGGAAGTTCGAATCCTCCCTCGGGCATGGGAGTGTGTGCTGTTCTTAGCATAACTTAGTTTAAGTTAGTTTAAGTAGTGTGTAAGACGAGCGACCGATGACCTCAGCAGTCTTGTCCCCAAGCAATTCACACACATTTGAACATTTTGATAGAGGGGGAAAAAAGTAGTAGAGGGAATGAGATTGCATACAGAGTCCTACATCTTATGAAACCAAGCGCTTACTCGGTCAGCTACGGACTACTTTGCTGCTAGCGAGCACACACTGTTGATTATTCATACCCATAGCTTTCAAACTTGATATTCTCGAAACGGTTGAGAGTTATGCCTTTCTCTTTCGTGTATGTTGAAGTCCTAGCCACGATCTACACACTCTATCAACATGAATCAAAGCGGTGAGAGCAACTTTGGACGGTTGACTTGTGGAAGAGCAACCGCCGTTAGAATTCCCTGAAGTGGGGCTTTTCCCATTTCCGGCCACGCTGACCGCCTTCGTACCTGGGCAGGGCCGTACCGGTCGCTTCACTGGAGCTGCCACGGTAGCTGGGCCCTGGGGCCACCGGCTAGCTTTTAGCTGCACAAATTCACCTCACCTCGCACCAATTTTAGGCGGCCGAAGAACTCGCCTACATACGCTTAACGATACAAAAGGATTATTTGAAGACAAACATCCGTGCTTTTGCTTTGCGAGTCTTAATTTCAGTTCCTGTCTTGTCCAAAGGTGACTGGGCACTAACCTGGGTGCCACTAACATCCTTTACATACGACTAGAATTTCTTTGAGTTTTGTGGAAGATCTTTCGCCAATATTCTGCTGCGGTAATCACTGAAGGCCTCTTGCATTACCATCTCGACTGCCAAATGCGTTCCATTCTGCATCTATCTACAACCCTACGCTTTGTTTTGTACCCGTTATGTAGTAGTCTCTGTTTCTTCACAAGTTTCTTTACAGTGACTATATACCGTGGAGGATCCCTCCCTTCGTGAACTGTTCGACTGGGTACATTTCTATCCAGTGGGTGGTCAACTTCTTTTAAGCTTGAGCCATAAGTCCACTACATGCTCCTGTACTGAGCAGAAAATTTTCTCACAGTCTGTCTAGTTTGCTGAACATACAAATCTTTCTACCTGTTTTAATTGTCCTTCGTTCTTTATTTATTGTTGCTATAACTGCTTCACGATCATTGATATCAGTTTAGAGGTGCACCTCCTCAAAAAGGTCAGGTCCGTTTGTTTCCATCATACCTAATATATTTCCATCGTGAATGGGTTTCGGTACTATTTGTTCTAAGTAATTTCCAGAGAAGGTATTTAGCAATGTTTCACAGGTTGTCTTTCCACGGCCAGCGCTAGCAAAATTATAATTATCCTCTTTGATGTTGGATGATTCAAATCTCCTTCAATGATTAGAGTATCATTACCGAACTTACGTGCAAACGAAGGGATGCTCTTTCTAAATTTTTCGGTTGCATCAGTAGATGAGTTCGGTGGTCGATAGAAGGATCCTGTTATAATGTTATACCCTTCCGACCCCCAGCCCCTGATACTGTGTCTTGCCGCGATCTGAGTTTCTTGTGTGCTGCGACAAATACACAACATCCATTTCCCATTTCCCTATCTTTCCGGCATACGCTTAAATATTCCCCAAAAATCTAAATACTATCAACTTCAGGTTTTACCCAGCTTTCTGTGTCTAGTATTATGTGAGCTTCAGTAATTTTTAAGAGCGCTTCAAGGCCTGGCAGTTTGTTGCCAATGTTTCGGCAGTTGTGTTTTGGTTGGCAGGAGAGCCAACACCTGGTTACAAGAGGAAGCCGAAAGGCACGCGTTTTAGCTCACGCAGGCTGGCGTGAGGTCTGGTACAGGACAAGGAAATTAGAATTTAGAAAAACGGACGTAGCTGGTGGAATACTTAACTTTAATCCATTAATGGTGAACGTCGGTCTGGACGGTACATCATTCACAATATCAGTAGTAACTGATAATGGCGCCTTGCTAGGTCGTAGCAAATGACGTAGCTGAAGGCTATGCTAACTATCGTCTCGGCAAATGAGGACGTATTTTGTCAGTGAACCATTGCTAGCAAAGTGGGTTGTACCACTGGGCGAGTGCTAGGAAGTCTCTCTAGACCTGCTGTGTGGCGACCCTCGGTCTGCAATCACTGATTGTGGCGACACGCGGGTCCGACGTATACTAACGGACCGCGGCCGATTTAAAGGCTACCACTTAGCAAATGTGGTGTCTGGCGGTGACACCACAAGTTGACCATGAGATTTTAAGATGGTTGGCCAGAAAGTAATGTACCTCATTTTTTTCTCCAACAATTCTTTATTGAACGTAAAGATAATTACACACACGAAAGAATGGTGTTCTAGCTACACACTCTATATTTCCACGTAATCTCCATCCCGTTCTATGGCCTTCCTCTGGCGCGAAACAAGGGCTTGTGTACCCTGTCGGTACCAATCCTTGTCCTAGTGGTCCTCAAAATGTTTTCCACGAATGGCATCCTTCAATGGCCCAAACATGTGGAAGTCCGAGGCTGCTAGGTCAGGTGTGCCACGTGTGACAGCCGTGGTTAGTCTCCGCGACCGCTGCAAATCGTGGAGCTCGGCCAAACCGCTTTCTGATGACCTCACCCTCCGTGCTGAGACGTAACAGTCCACTGAAACACGTATTTTTCGATCCAATTTGAAATAAACAGGAATCACTGATGTAAACAAAAGTAGTGGTATAGGTAAACCTAAACTTATAAAATTGTTACAATGAAACTGATTACTAAATTATAATTGCATTGAAGTATAGTATAATTCCTGTAATTGGTAGGAATATTTAGGATTAACTTAATTAGGTGAAACCTGGAACAAATGATCGAGTACAATGGTCAAAGTCATTTCTTTGAAACTGAGATGGATTTGTATTAAAACAGTGTCTAAATTAAAGTCCGTGGTATTTAAAGGAAAATCCATCTGAGAGAATAAAAAAGTAATTAGAAAATTAACATGTAATTATCAAAAACGTTATAAGTGGCGTCTAAACATAGGCAGTTCTTTAGGTGTTTTTCAATAATAAATAAAAGACCTATGTTGCCACATTCAGTGGGAGACTTGAAAACATACACATTGGTAGGAACATTTTCCGAACCATGTATCTTTTGTATTTAATAAAAATAGTAAAAATATTGTTAGTAATTCATATTTTGAGCATTTGTACACTCTTAAAATGTTATATGCTTGAAAATTCATCTATGTATTTACTCTATAAGAGCTAGTGCAACTGTTGAAATGAGTCATTAATTTTGAGGTAACAGCTTTAATTGTAATTTTATTAAAAAACCCTTTAAACAATCCGAGGATTGTTCGGATTTGTATATAAAAGGGGCAGCCACGTTGGCACGAGATGATCATTCGATGGAGTAAGGTGTACGTCAGTGTCTTATGAGATCTTGTGCAAGAAGCATGTAATCGCTTACGTGAGTACTTTATGTAAATTCGTGCAGTAAGCATGTCAGACTTGGCAAATTCTATGGAATATGTAAGAAGACTGATCTATCATTACACCAGTGTACATAAAAAGGTTAAAAACACTAAGTGATATAATAAAAAATAGTTCTGAAACATAATGTTCGATTTAGTCATTCTTGGCATAAAACACCAAGTTACAGTGGACATACAGTAACTCAGTGTTGCAACAGCGGATCGACAAAAAGGAACGGATGAGTACACCCCACAATATTATATGAATTTGAATATTTAATTTTGCAGTATTTGGTTTGACAATTCTTTTTGAGATGCATTGAAGTTGCATTATAGGTAAATGGTAGTCGAATGGAAAGAACCCAGCAGGCGGTAAATTTCACAGTGCCCAGCAACTAACTGTACTTCTGTCAACAGCAAATGCTCCATAGACTTTGCGCAAGCGTTTGTTAATATTCACCACAGTTTCTTTCTCTGCAGTGAGAAGTTCAATGACGTCACGTTGCTTGTAACCAGGCCCCCACAACCGCACGAGTGGTCGACTGTGAAGAGCGGACAAATTGAATATCTGGGCGGCGGCCATAAGAGTGCTAAACTGACGCGCCGAGTTCGAATGTTTATACATCGCTTTTGGTTATAAAATGCCTTCCCTTGAGTTAGGTCACAAACATAATGCCTCATTTAAATACGTTACTACAATATACTTTTTAATTTATGAACAAACAGCAACTAGTCACTGTTTATGAATTTATCTTACTTACTACATGGAATCCGCCGTAGCTAAAAGTTATGTACTGGACCCCTAGCATTTTTCGTAGTTCATTTACGATAGATGTACGCAAAATGCATCAAAATACTCGAAGATTTGCCCACTATATTAATAGATATTTTCTGGCTCTACCTTAGATTTTATGACGAGAAGTGCGTTATATAGGGTGTTACAAAGAGGTACGGCCAAACTCTCAGGAAACATTCCTCACACACAAATAAAGAAAAGATGTTATGTGGACATGGGTCCGGAAACGCTTAATTTCCATGTTAGAGCTCATTTTAGTTTCGTCCACCTACGTTCAATGGAACACGTTATCATGATTTCATACGGGATATTCTACCTGTGCTGCTAGAACATGTGCCTTTACAAGTACGACACAACATGTGGTTCATGCGCGATGGAGCTCCTGCACATTTCAGTCGAAGTGTTCGTACGCTTCTCAACAACAGATTCGGTGACCGATGGATTGGTAGAGGCGGACCAATTCCATGGCCTCCACGCTCTCCTGACCTCAACGCTCTTGACTTTCATTTATGTGGGCATTTGAAAGTTCTTGTCTACGCAACCCCGGTACCAAATGTAGAGACTCTTCGTGCTCGTACTGTGGACGGCTGTGATACAATACGCCATTCTCCAGGGCTGCATCAGCGCATCAGGGATTCCATGTGACGGAGGGTGGATGCATGTATCCTCGTTAACGGAGGACATTTTGAACATTTCCTGTAACAAAGTGTTTGAAGTCACGCTGGTACGTTCTGTTGCTGTGTGTTTCCATTCCATGATTAATGTGATTTGAAGAGAAGTAATAAAATGAGCTCTAACATGGAAAGTAAGCGTTTCCGGACACATGTCCACATAACATATTTTCTTTCTTTGTGTGTGAGGAATGTTTCCTGAAAGTTTGGCCGTACCTTTTTGTAACACCCTGTATATGGCATAGTGCTTTGGCAACTCACGACCAAATTATCAAGTTTCAACCTAATCTAGACACTGAAAACACTACCGATCAGCCAACTTTCTTCAAAATGATCAGAACATATAAAATGGTATTCTGTCGGTCGGAAATCTTGCCTCCTGACAGCGTGTAACCATTTTTTGTAACAGCTGTGGCTTTGAGAAAGGAAACCTGCAAATAGATGCACAGACACTAGGCTAATACCGTGTTACAAAAACATTTATTAAGCAAGTGCGCTGACATACAAAACAACTTAAAAAATTCACATATCTGTGAAATGTAATATTCGTTCCTTTCTCGAATTTATTTGTACAATTAATCGCTGCACAGCTCTTCACCATTGTATTTCTTTTGATTGGAACGTACAGACAGTAGAATTACTAGTAACAAATACTGTATGTACGCCCCAACAAATATACAACATTGAATCAGGGTCTTCATAAACAACAATACTACACAACACATCAGACTACAACCACTATAGCCGGCCGCGGTGGTCTAGCGGTTCTAGGCGCTCAGTCCGGAGCCGCACGACCGCTACGGTCGCAGGTTCGAATCCTGCCTCGGGCATGGATGTGTGTGATGTCCTTAGGTTAGTTAGGTTTAAGCGGACTGATGACCATAGATGTTAAGTCCCATAGTGCTCAGAGCCATTTGAACCATTAACAACCACTATAATGGCGTCCAGCCGAAGGTTCAAATTATTCCGCGACTGCAGCGCCATCAGTGGGTCTAGTTATTTCTTACAAGGTCTTTGCTTGTAACGTACATCACCTACAGACGCCATTTTGAAACTGTCCTACAGCTACGCTATCTGTCAGAAGTGACGGAAACTTAGCACGCTCACTCAGGAGTCTTCAAATAAAACATACGTAGCGTTTCGCATTCGTAGCATTGTTTTCGGCTGAGGAAATAAATGCGGTGCATTACTTTCTGGGCAACCCTCGTAATTAACCTGGCGGTGGCATTTCTTTTGACCTTACACTGATACTCCGGGGGCTCTCCAACAGTTATCGATATCTGGATTGGATGAAGAGACGACTAATCTAAAAGACCTCGTGAGGACCCCTCCCACAGTCAGCTACACATCCCGACAGTCGTCCTTCCTGCGCACCATGTATTAATGCGGCAGTGCCAGCTAAAGAACCCACCGCCGAAGCCCCCCAGCGTGACTTGCAGAAAGAATACAGCGCCGACGGCGTGGTTACGTAACCAGCGGTATCGGACATCCCACAGGCCGCGAGCTGGCGTGACACGGTGCGCCGGCCGTATCTGGGCTAACGAGCGGGTCAAGGTCGCGTGACGCAGGCGGCCACTGCGAGGCCGGCGCGCCGCGCAGTACCTCCCACCTCCCACCTCCCAAAGTCGACAAGGCAGACGTCGACTGCTCATCGAGATCTGTACAGGGTAAACCCGTCGGCACACGGGCCGTGCTGTCGGACGTTAACGTTGAGCGTGCCAATTTCCATGTGCTCCTGAACGCTCAGGAACGGTGCGACTTGTGCATACGGTACGTGGGCCCCAAAGTGGTATACGCTATCGCGACGCACTCCAGCGGCAGTTGTGGGATGTTTCCAGTTCGTAAATCACACTGTTTACTTAACGAGCGCGTAAAATTCCCACGTTAGCTCTATTAAAACGCACATTTCCTGCATCGTTCACGAAAAGGAAAGTACCATGTCCAACCAATAAGGACACAGGCTTGTAAAAGTTCCATTACAAACAGTGCGGTACTAATTTGGTTCTTGGTTATTTCATCATTCCCACAGTTTAGTAAAACCCCAAGGTCAGTCTTACATGAGCACTGTTCCTACCCAGTAGCACAATCTTTGCAATATGTGAATTACGAAGCGTAAAAGAAAAAGGAGCAAAACATCTATCTACAAGTAGCGCAAGCTGCCCTGTAGATTAAGCCAATAAAGAAAGTCACCCCTCAAAAATGGTTTACATAACATCAAATATTGCAATATATACTTATATTAAATTAATAATATAGTATCAGAATCCAATAAAAACGCGAATGTTAAGGGGAAAAAAATATAGAAGCGTCAAGACGCGAACCGCCGGCCCCATTGACACCTCTGCTGAGTGTACTGACACTACTCATTACGCTACACGAACAACATACCACGCACTTCCAATTATTGTATGTTAAGCGTTGCTGAAAACCTTAATCGTAGATATGTTACTTTTATTATTTATTATTTTGAGCTTTTCCTCATTACAGAGGCCTATCTCCAACATAATAATTTACTCGGAAATTACAATACAAACAATAAACGTTCTTAAACTATAATCTGAAAATATTTCTCCAGGTGTTTCGATCTTCTGTGTCCTCTTCCTCTGCGCCCATTCTCCTCATTGTGTGCTGTACATTTCGGAGCCAGGTGGCCATAGGTCGTCTTCTTCTCCCCTCCGGTTCCCACTCCAGTATCAATTTTGGTATTCTGGTTTTCTCCACTCGTCGTACATGTCCGTATCACTGTAATTTCTTCCTATCCATTACGTCATATATTCTTTCTCTTATTTCCATTCTCCTTATTACTTCGGTGCTCCTTATCTTTTCTTTCCTGGAGATTCTTGCCGATCTTCTGCAGAAGTCCATCTCTAGAGCTTGTAATTTTTTATTGTGCTTCATGTTAGTTGTCCAGGTCTCCGTTCCATACAGAACCACACTCTCTAATATGGATTTGCATATTAGTTTTTTACATCTACATCTACATCTACATTGATACTCCGCAAGCCACCCAACGGTGTGTGGCGGAGGGCACTTTACGTGCCACTGTCATTACCTCCCTTTCCTGTTCCAGTCGCGTATGGTTCGCGGGAAGAACGACTGTCTGAAAGCCTCCGTGCGCGCTCTAATCTCTCTAATTTTACATTCGTGATCTCCTCGGGAAGTATAAGTAGGGGGAAGCAATATATTCGATACCTCATCCAGAAACGCACCCTCTCGAAACCTGGCGAGCAAGCTACACCGCGATGCAGAGCGCCTCTCTTGCAGAGTCTGCCACTTGAGTTTATTAAACATCTCCGTAACGCTATCACGGTTACCAAATAACCCAGTGACGAAACGCGCCGCTCTTCTTTGGATCTTCTCTATCTCCTCCGTCAACCCGACCTGGTACGGATCCCACACTGATGAGCAATACTCAAGTATAGGTCGAACGAGTGTTTTGTAAGCCACCTCCTTTGTTGATGGACTACATTTTCTAAGCACTCTCCCAATGAATCTCAACCTGGTACCCGCCTTACCAACAATTAGTTTTATATGATCATTCCACTTCAAATCGTTCCGTACGCATACTCCCAGATATTTTACAGAAGTAACTGCTACCAGTGTTTGTTCCGCTATCATATAATCATACAATAAAGGGTCCTTCTTTCTATGTATTCGCATACATTACATTTGTCTATGTTAAGGGTCAGTTGCCACTCCCTGCACCAAGTGCCTATCCGCTGCAGATCTTCCTGTATTTCGCTACAATTTTCTAATGCAGCAACTTCTCTGTATACTACAGCATCATCCGCGAAAAGCCGCATGGAACTTCCGACACTATCTACTAAGTCATTTATATATATTGTGAAAAGCAATGGTCCCATAACACTCCCCTGTGGCACGCCAGAGGTTACTTTAACGTCTGTAGACGTCTCTCCATTGATAACAACATGCTGTGTTCTGTTTGCTAAAAACTCTTCAATCCAGCCACACAGCTGGTCTGATATTCCGTAGGCTCTTACTTTGTTTATCAGGCGACAGTGCGGAACTGTATCGAACGCCTTCCGGAAGTCAAGAAAAATAGCATCTACCTGGGAGCCTGTATCTAATATTTTCTGGGTCTCATGAACAAATAAGGCGAGTTGGGTCTCACACGATCGCTGTTTCCGGAATCCATGTTGATTCCTACATAGTAGATTCTAGGTTTCCAGAAATGACATGATACGCGAGCAAAAAACATGTTCTAAAATTCTACAAGAGATCGACGTAAGAGATATAGGTCTATAGTTTTGCGCATCTGCTCGACGACCCTTCTTGAAGACTGGGACTATCTGTGCTCTTTTCCAATCATTTGGAACCCTCCGTTCCTCTAGAGACTTGCGGTACACGGCTGTTAGAAGGGGGGCAAGTTCTTTCGCGTACTCTGTGTAGAATCGAATTGGTATCCCGTCAGGTCCAGTGGACTTTCCTCTATTGAGTGATTCCAGTTGCTTTTCTATTCCTTGGACGCTTATTTCGATGTCAGCCATTTTTTCGTTTGTGCGAGGATTTAGAGAAGGAACTGCAGTGCGGTCTTCCTCTGTGAAACAGCTTTGGAAAAAGGTGTTTAGTATTTCAGCTTTACGCGTGTCATCCTCTGTTTCAATGCCATCATCATCCCGTAGTGTCTGGATATGCTGTTTCGAGCCACTTACTGATTTAACGTACGACCAAAACTTCCTAGGATTTTCTGTCAAGTCGGTACATAGAATTTTACTTTCGAATTCAATGAACGCTTCACGCATAGCCCTCCTTACGCTAACTTTGACATCGTTTAGCTTCTGTTTGTCTGAGAGGTTTTGGCTGCGTTTAAACTTGGAGTGGAGCTCTCTTTGCTTTCGCAGTAGTTTCCTAACATTGTTGTTGTACCACGGTGGGTTTTTCCCGTCCCTCACAGTTTTACTCGGCACGTACCTGTCTAAAACGCATTTTACGATTGCCTTGAACTTTTTCCATAAACACTCAACATTGTCAGTGTCGGAACAGAAATTTTCGTTTTGATCTGTTAGGTAGTCTGAAATCTGCCTTCTATTACTCTTGCTAAACAGATAAACCTTCCTCCCTTTTTTTATATTCCTATTAACTTCCATATTCAGGGATGCTGCAACGGCCTTATGATCACTGATTCCCTGTTCTGTACATACAGATTCGAAAAGTTCGGGTCTGTTTGTTATCAGTAGGTCCAATATGTTATCTCCACGAGTCGGTTCTCTGTTTAATTGCTCGAGGTAATTTTCGGATAGTGCACTCAGTATAATGTCACTCGATGCTCTGTCCCTACCACCCGTCCTAAACATCTGAGTGTCCCAGTCTATATCTGGTAAATTGAAATCTCCACCTAAGACTATAACATGCTGAGAAAATTTATGTGAAATGTATTCCAAATTTTCTCTCAGTTGTTCTGCCACTAATGCTGCTGAGTCGGGAGGTCGGTAAAAGGAGCCAATTATTAACCTAGTTCGGTTGTTTAGTGTAACCTCCACCCATAATAATTCACAGGAACTATCCACTTCTACTTCACTACAGGATAAACTACTACTAACAGCGATGAACACTCCACCACCGGTTGCATGCAATCTATCCTTTCTAAACACCGTCTGTACCTTTGTAAAAATTTCGGCAGAATTTATCTCTGGCTTAAGCCAGCTTTCTGTACCTATAACGATTTCAGCTTCGGTGCTTTCTATCAGCGCTTGAAGTTCCGGTACTTTACCAACGCAGCTTCGACAGTTGACAATTACAATACCGATTGCTGCTTTGTCCCCGCATGTCCTGACTTTGCCCCGCACCCGTTGAGGCTGTTGCCCTTTCTGTACTTGCCCAAGGCCATCTAACCTAAAAAACCGCCCAGCCCACGCCACACAACCCCTGCTACCCGTGTAGCCGCTTGTTGCGTGTAGTGGACTCCTGACCTATCCAGCGGAACCCGAAACCCCACCACCCTATGGCGCAAGTCGAGGAATCTGCAGCCCACACGGTCGCAGAACCGTCTCAGCCTCTGATTCAGACCCTCCACTCGGCTCTGTACCAAAGGTCCGCAGTCAGTCCTGTCGACGATGCTGCAGATGGTGAGCTCTGCTTTCATCCCGCTAGCGAGACTGGCAGTCTTCACCAAATCAGATAGCCGCCGGAAGCCAGAGAGGATTTCCTCCGATCCATAGCGACACACATCATTGGTGCCGACATGAGCGACCACCTGCAGATGGGTGCACCCTGTACCCTTCATGGCATCCGGAAGGACCCTTTCCACATCTGGAATGACTCCCCCCGGTATGCACACGGAGTGCACACTGGTTTTCTTCCCCTCTCTTGCTGCCATTTCCCTAAGGGGCCCCATTACGCGCCTGACGTTGGAGCTCCCAACTACCAGTAAGCCCACCCTCTGCGACTGCCCGGATCTTGCAGACTGAGGGGCAACCTCTGGAACAGGACAAGCAGCCATGTCAGGCCGAAGATCAGTATCAGCCTGAGACAGAGCCTGAAACCGGTTCGTCAGACAAACTGGAGAGGCTTTCCGTTCAGCCCTCTGGAATGTCTTTCGCCCCCTGCCACACCTTGAAACGACCTCCCACTCTACCACAGGTGAGGGATCAGCCTCAATGCGGGCAGTATCCCGGGCAACCACAGTCTTAGTCCGATCAGGGGATGCGTGGGACGAGCTGGCCGTCCCCGACAAACCCCCATCCCGACCCCCACAGTGATGCCCATTGGCAACAGCCTCAAGCTGTGTGACCGAAGCCAACACTGCCTGAAGCTGGGAGCGAAGGGATGCCAACTCAGCCTGCATCCGAACACAGCAGTTGCAGTCCCTATCCATGCTAAAAACTGTTTTGCTAAGAACGTCTGAACTAATCCACAGAGAGCGTAAACAAATCGACAAAATTTAAACGGTTATTAAAATACAAGATTGCCTAGTAAATGCAGTAATGCTGCTACTTGCGCACTGCTGACACTGCTCGGCGGCGGAAGGAGACTAAGCGAAATTACACTATTCGGGTACTAAAACACGATGCTACACTCTCAAATACTATAATACGCCCGAAATTTATGAATTAAACAATGCAAGAACCAAAAACACGCAAAAAAATTAAGAATTAAACTATGTAACAAATGAGTGAGCTAGGAGTATACGACTTGCTGCTCAGCTGCTTATCCAACGGCGGCAGGGAGCACACTGACTGCGACCAACCGACACTGGCCGTTCAAAACAAAACAGTAGACAAACGACTACGCGAATTTACACTATTCAGGTACTAAAACGCGATGCTACAACTCTCAAATACTATAATACGCTCGAAATTTATGATTTAAACAATGCAAGTACCAAAAACAGGCAAAGAAATTAAGAATTAAACTATGTAACAAATGAGTGAGCTAGGAGTATACGACTTGCTGCTGCAGCTGCTTATCCAACGGCGGCAGGGAGCACACTGACTGTGACCAACCGACACCGGCCGTTCAAAACAAAACAGTAGACAAACGACTACGCGAATTTACACTATTCAGGTACTAAAACGCGATGCTACAACTCTCAAATACTATAATACGCTCGAAATTTATGAATTAAACAATGCAAGTACCAAAAACACGCAAAGAAATTAAGAATTAAACTATGTAACAAATGAGTGAGCTAGGAGTATACGACTTGCTGCTCAGCTGCTTATCCAACGGCGGCAGGGAGCACAATGCTCATTACATTCCTGCTCCATAAGACTGAGTTAAGCATCCCAATGACCCTCCGTCCGCTACTAATTCTTTTATTGATTTCTGATTTTCCCTCGATTTCTAAAATGGATCCTAAATAACAGAAAGTGTTTATCTTTTTGATTTTCTTTCCTTCAATGTATAGCTCATCTGAATCATTAGTCAAGTATTCTGTTTTTTGGTAATTAATCTTCAAACCACAAATTTTGTATGCTACTGCTAGTTGATTGCACATATAGTTAGCATCCTCCCCATCTTGTGCTACGACTGCTTGATCATCAGCAAATAATAAATGATGTAGGTAAACTCCATCTCTTATTTCTAATCCCATACTATTACATTTACGAGACCATGTTCTAAGGCTAATATCTATATAGATTTTAAATAATGATGGGGTGACATGGGACAGCCTTGTAAAAGGCCTTTGCTTGTTCTAAATTTCTGTGAAAGTTTATTACCAACTTTCAATTGGAAAATGTTATCTTTATACATTTGTTGTATTATTTTAATCAAGGGAGGGTTTATGTTTGTCAAATGTAGTGTTCTCCAAAGTAATTTTCTTGGAACAGTATCATATGCTTTTTCTAGATCTATGAAAATTAATCCTGTATTTTTTGATTTTTCCCTATGTTTCTCCAAAATCTGTCGTAATGTGAAAATATGGTCTACACATGATCTCCCAACCGTGAATCCACATTGTTCTTCTTGGGTTCTAAAGTTTTTATCCAGTTTGTTTTTAATTACTTCCTCAAAAATTCTCATTAATGTGTTTGTAACACAAATTCCTCGATAGTTTGAACAAATTTTGCGATCCCCTTTCTTAAATATTGTATTAATGTAACCTAGCTTCATCTCGTTGGGTATTGAATCTCCATGTATCATTTTGTTGAAGAGCTGTGTTATCAGTTTCACAATTTTGTCACCACCATATTTCAGACACTTCAGATTGATATTGCCTGGTCCCGGTGATTTACCATTCTTTCCTGTTCTCAACGCCTGAAGTACTTCACTTTCTAAAATCTGGATCTCATCATCTTCATGTCCTTTATCTTCCCTTGTTCCTTCTTCTAGATATTCTTCTCTGTCCTCATTTAATAATTTTTGGAAATTCTCTTCCCATTCCTTTTGTGTTATCAGTTGGAGATTAGTTTTGCTTTTTGTATCCTGTCGAAGCCCTTTCAATACTGACCATGCTTCTTTTGCTCTCCCAAATCCTAATTTGCTATTCACCTTGGCACATGTGTTTTCCCATGCTTCATTTTTTGCCATCCTAATTTTTTTATCACTTTATTCTTCTTTTCCTTGTATATTGATCTTGTTTCTTCTGATTTATCATTCAATCACTGAAGGAACGCATTTCGTTTTTCTCTAACGAGGACCTCTAGTTCCTCTGACCACCACTTTGCTGCACGGTTGTGGTTGCTAACTTTTTTACCCAACACCTCCGTTGCTATGATTTTCACATTAGCTTTTATATAGTAATATATTTCCTCTGTACTTCCTTCAAATGATTCAACCAGTTTCCTTTCCATCCTGGCCGCAAAGAGTGTTCTGATACTTTCGTCTTGTAGGCTGTCAATATTGTTGTTGTTGTTGTGGTCTTCAGTCCTGAGACTGGTTTGATGCAGCTCTCCATGCTACTCTATCCTGTGCAAGCTTCTTCATCTCCCAGTACCTACTGCAACCTACATCCTTCTGAATCTGCTTAGTGTATTCATCTCTTGGTCTCCCCCTATGATTTTTACCCTCCACGCTGCCCTCAAATACTAAATTGGTGATCCCTTGATGCCTCAGAACATGTCCTACCAACCGATCCCTTCTTCTGGTCAAGTTGTGCCACAAACTTCTCTTCTCCCCAATCCTATTCAATACTTCCTCGTTAGTTATGTGATCTACCCATCTAATCTTCAGCATTCTTCTGTAGCACCACATTTCAAAAGCTTCTATTCTCTTCTTGTCCAAACTATTTACCGTCCATGTTTCACTTCCATACATGGCTACACTCCATACAAATACTTTCAGAAACGACTTCCTAACACTTAAATCTATAATCGATGTTAACAAATTTCTCTTCTTCAGAAACGCTTTCCTTGCCATTGCCAGTCTACATTTTATATCCTCCCTACTTCGTCCATCATCAGTTATTTTGCTCCCCAAATAGCAAAACTCCTTTACTACATTAAGTGTCTCATTTCCTAATCTAATACACTCAGCATCACCCGACTTAACTCGACTACATTCCATTATCCTCGTTTTGCTTTTGTTGATGTTCATCTTATATCCTCCCTTCAAGACACCATCCATTCCGTTCAACTGCTCTTCCAAGTCCTTTGCTGTCTCTGACAGAATTACAATGTCATCGGCGAACCTCAAAGTTTTTATTTCTTCTCCATGGATTTTAATACCTACTCCAAATTTTTCTTTTGTTTCCTTTACTGCTTGCTCAATATAGAGATTGAATAACATTGGGGAGAGGCTACAACCCTGTCTCACTCCCTTCCCAACCACTGCTTCCCTTTCATGTCCCTCAACTCTTATAACTGCAATCTGGTTTCTGTACAAGTTGTAAAATGCCTTTCGCTCCCTGTATTTTACCCCTGCCACCTTTAGAATTTGAAAGAGAGTATTCCAGTCAACATTGTCAAAAGCTTTCTCTAAGTCTACAAATGCTAGAAACGTAGGTTTGCCTTTCCTTAATCTTTCTTCTAAGATAAGTCGTAAGGTCAGTATTGCCTCACGTGTTCCAGTATTTCTACGGAATCCAAACTGATCTTCCCCGAGGTCAGCTTCTACTAGTTTTTCCATTCGTCTGTAAAGAATTCGTGTTAGTACTTTGCAGCTGTGGCTTATTAAACTGATTGTTCGGAAATTTTCACATCTGTCAACACCTGCTTTCTTTCGGATTGGAATTATTATATTCTTCTTGAAGTCTGAGGGTATTTCGCCTGTTTCATACATCTTGCTCACCAGATGGTAGAGGTTTGTCAGGACTGGCTCTCCCAAGGCCGTCAGTAGTTCCAATGGAATGTTGTCTACTCCGGGGGCCTTGTTTCGACTCAGGAGCTTCAGTGCTCTGTCAAACTCTTCACGCAGTATCGTATCTCCCATTTCATCTTCATCTACATCCTCTTCCATTTCCATAATATTGTCCTCAAGTGCATCGCCCTTGTATAGACCCTCTATATACTCCTTCCACCTTTCTGCTTTCCCTACTTTGCTTAGAACTGGGTTTCCATATGAGCTCTTGATATTCATACAAGTGGTTCTCTTTTCTCCAAAGGTCTCTTTAATTTTCCTGTAGGCAGTATCTATCTTACCCCTAGTGAGAGAAGCCTCTACATCCTTACATTTGTCCTCTAGCCATCCCTGCTTAGCCATTTTGCACTTCCTGTCGATCTCATTTTTGAGACGTTTGTATTCCTTTTTGCCTGCTTCATTTACTGCATTTTTATATTTTCTCCTTTCATCAATTAAATTCAATATTTCTTCTGTTACCCAAGGATTTCTGTTAGCCCTCGTCTTTTTACCTACTTGATCGTCTGCTGCCTTCACTACTTCATCCCTCAGAGCTACCCATTCTTCTTCTACTGTATTTCTTTCCCCCATTCCTTTCAATTGTTCCCTTATGCTCTCCCTGAAACTTTGTACAACCTCTGGTTCTTTCAGTTTATCCAGGTCCCATCTCCTTAAATTCCCACCTTTTTGCAGTTTCTTCAGTTTTAATCTACAGGTCATAACCAATAGATTGTGGTCAGAGTCCACATCTGCCCCTGGAAATGTCTTACAATTTAAAACCTGGTTCCTAAATCTCTGTCTTACCATTATATAATCTATCTGATACCTTTTAGTATCTCCAGGGTTCTTCCATGTATACAACCTTCTATCATGATTCTTAAACCAAGTGTTAGCTATGATTAAGATGTGCTCCGTGCAAAATTCTATCAGGCGGCTTCCTCTTTCATTTCTTAGCCCCAATCCATATTCACCTACTACGTTTCCTTCTCTCCCTTTTCCTACACTCGAATTCCAGTCACCCATGACTATTAAATTTTCGTCTCCCTTCACTATCTGAATAATTTCTTTTATTTCATCATACATTTCTTCAATTTCTTCGTCATCTGCAGAGCTAGTTGGCGTATAAACTTGTACTACTGTAGTAGGCATGGGCTTTGTGTCTATCTTGGCCACAATAATGCGTTCACTATGCTGTTTGTAGTAGCTAACCGGCACTCCTATTTTTTTATTCATTATTAAACCTACTCCTGCATTACCCCTATTTGATTTTGTATTTGTGATCCTGTATTCGCCTGACCAAAAGTCTTGTTCCTTCTGCCACCGAACTTCGCTAATTCCCACTATATCTAACTTTAACCTATCCATTTCCTTTTTTAAATTTTCTAACCTACCTGCCCGATTAAGGGATCTGACATTCCACGCTCCGATCCGTAGAACGCCAGTTCTGTTTCTCCTGATAACGACGTCCTCTTGAGTAGTCCCCGCCCGGAGATCCGAATGGGGGACTATTTTACCTCCGGAATATTTTACCCAAGAGGACGCCATCATCATTTAATCATACAGTAAAGCTGCATTTCCTCGGGAAAAATTACGGCTGTAGTTTCCCCTTGCTTTCAGCCGTTCGCAGTACCAACACAGCAAGGCCGTTTTGGTTAATGTTACAAGGCCAGATCAGTCAATCATGCAGACTGTTGCCCCTGCAACTACTGAAAAGGCTGCTGCCCCTCTTCAGGAACCACATGTTTGTCTGGCCTCTCAACAGATACCCCTCCGTTGTGGTTGCACGGTTCGGCCATCTGTATCGCTGAGGCACGCAAGCCTCCCCACCAACGGCAAGGTCCATGGTTCATGGGGGGGAAAGCAGACTATCAATCGGAAAAAGGGTATTTCTGGCTAAGAGAAGTCTGCCAGTATCAAACACAGGTGTTAATTTGAGGAAGAAATTTCTGAGAATGTACGTATGTAGGACAGCATTATATGGTAGTGAAACATGAACTGTGGGAAAACCGGAACAAAAGAGAATCGAAGCATTTGAGATGTGGTGCTATAGACGAAAGTTGAAAAATTAGATGGACTGATAAGGCAACGAATCAGGAAGTTCTGTGCGGAATCGGAGAGGAAAGGAGTATGTGGAAAACACTGTCAAGGAGAAGGGACAAGATGATAGGACATCTACCGAGACATCAGGGAATAGCTTCCATGGTACTTGAGAGAGCTGTACGGGGCAAAAACTGTAGGGGAAGACAGAGATTCGAATCCAGCAAATAACTGAGGACGTAGGTTGCAAGTGCTTCTCTGAGATGAAGAGGTTGTCACAGGAGAGGAATTCGTGGCGGGCCGCATCAGACCAGTCAGAAGACTGATGGCACAAAAAAAAAGGCTCGCTGTTTCATTTTTATGCTCGTTGGTTGGACAATAAAAATAGAAAAATAGGTGCAAGCAGATAACTTTTCTTTTGATAACGGAAGTAGACTTAGAAAAATCAAAACACTTTTTTAGTATTAGCGGACCTAAAGAAAGAGCTTTCCATAATGAAATATGGTGCAAGGTGTTTGAAATATTCACAAAAATGCATATATCTTGTAGGGAAAGAACCAAGAGGGAGCAATAAAAATGCAAGGTCAAGACAAACGGGAAATCCGGGTTCGAGCTCTGGTCTGGCACACATTTTCATTATCGTCATTCCGTTGTATAGCTGATAGTTATCCAGCAACTGCGAATACATTTAAAGTACACTGACAATAAGAAATAACAGAATGATAAGATATCAGTTAAGACATTAGGGAATAATCTCCATGTTACTAGAGAAGGCTGTAGAGGGTGAGAAATGCAGGGGAAGACAGAGACTGGAATATATCCAACAAACAGTTGAGGGCGTTGGTGTAAGAGCTATTAAGCCATAAATTCCTAAGGTCCCTTTTAATCAAAATAAATGCTCTTGCTCCCTTACTTTCCACATTTCAAAAATTTTATTTTTTACTTTTTATTATTTCGTCTATCAGAAATTACTGTTATGTAATATTGTTCCTAAACGATTTACTGCCATGTACTTTGTTTAAATAGTTGGTTAAAATTAGCATTCTGAACAATTTCTATATTTTCAGGTTTCATGTCAACAAACTGAAGCTCTGCAGCTACGCTGCACCATTGGCAGGAATTTGTGACTGCAATTACTGACAGTTTATATTGTCGATGTATTACCTGCTACTAGGGCATAATTGTCAGAGATACCTTGTAATTATAATATGTGTCCCCTCTACCTCCTTTCCATCTTTTTAGGTTATACACTGAAGAAGCAAAGAAACTGGTCCACCTGCCTAATATCGTGTAGAGCTCCCGCGAACACGCAGAAGTGCCTCAACACGATGTGGCATGGACTCGACGACTAATGTCTGTAGTAATGCTGGAAGGAACTGACACCATGAATCCTGCAGGGCTGTCCATAAATCCGTAAGAGTACAAGGGGGTGGAGATCCCTTCTGAACAGCAAGTTGCAAGGCACTCAAGATACGCCCAATAACTTTCATGTCTGGGGAGTTTGGCGGCCAGCGGAAGTATTTAAACTCAAAAGAGTGATTCTGGACATGTGGAGTGTCGAATTGTCCTGCTGGAATTGTCCAAATCCGTCGGAATGCACAATGGACATGAATGGATGCAGGTGATCGGATAGGGTGCTTACGTACGTGTCACCTGTCACTGTCGTATCTGGACGTATCAGGGATCCCATATCACTCCAGCTGCACACGCCTCACATCATTGCAGAGTCTCCACCAGCTTGAAGAGTCCCCTGTTGACATGCAGGGTCTATGGATTCATGAGGTTGTCTCCATACCCTTACATGTCCATCCGCTCGATACAATTTGAAACGAGACTCATCCGACCAGGCAACATATTTCCAGTCGTCAACGGACCACTGTCGGTGTTGACGGACCCAGGCGAGGCTTAAAGCTTTGTGTCGTGCAGTCATCAAGGGTACACGAGTGGGCCTTCGGCTCCGAAAGTCCAGATCGATGATGTTTCGTTGAATGGTTCACACGCCGACGTCTGTTGATGGCCCAGCATTGAAATCTGCAGCAATTTGCGGAAGGGTTGCACTTCTGTCCCGTTGAATGATTCTCTTCAGTCGTCGTTGGTCCCGTTCTTGCAGGATCTTTTTCCGGCCGCAGCGATGTCGGAGGTTTGATGTTTTGCCAGATTCCTGATATCCACGGTACACTCGTGAAATGGTCGTACGGGATAATCTCCACTTCATCGCTACCTCGAAGATGATGTGTCTATCGCTCGTGCGCCAGCTACACACCACGTTCGAACTCACTTAAATCTTGACAACCTGCAATTGTAGCAGCAGTAACTGATCTAACAACTGCACCATACATTTGTCTCATACAGGCGTTGTCGACAGCAGCGGCCGGCCGGGGTGACCGAGCGGTTCTAGGCGCTACAGTCTGGAACCGCGTGACCGCTACGGTCGCAGGTTCGAAGTCCTTAGGTTAGTTAGGTTTAAGTAGTTCTAAGTTCTAGGGCAGTGATGACCTCAGAAGTTAAATCCCATAATGCCATAATCCCATAATGCCATTTGAACCATCGACCGCAGCGCCGTATTCTGCCTGTTTACTTATCTCTGTATTTGAATACGCTTGCCTACACCAGTTTCTTTGGCGCATCAGCGTATTTATTATTTGAAATTTTGGTATGTCATGAAACATTACTTTCAACCTTATGGTTGAAATTTACGTACTGGACTATTTCGATCTGCGTCACAGCCTATGTTCAAAATCCAGTAGTTTGAGATGTGACTGCTACAGCCTTGTTACAATGTGTTTCCTTTATTAACGATATTTTTGTTTACGAGGTGCGGCTAGAAAAAAACCGGACTGATGCTGGAAAAAACATTTATTTACAATTATCTACAATTTCATGTTATCTCCTTCAATGTACTCTCCTCCTCGGTCTCTACACCGCTCCATACGAATTTTCCACTGTTCATAGCAATGCTGCAGATCATTTTCGGTAAGTCCATACATTACTTCCGTCGCTTTTTCTTTTACTGCTTCAACAGTCTCAAATCTAGTTCCTTTCAAAGCTGACTTGACTTTAGGAAAAAGAAAAAAGTCACAGGGGGCCAAATCAGGTGAGTAGGGTGGATGATCTAAGATGGGAATGTTGTGTTTTGCCAAAAACGTCTTCACTGACAACGCACTGTGAGCTGGGGCATTGTCTTGGTGAAGGATCCATGACTTTTTTCTCCACAAATCGTTCCGTTTTCTCCGTACTCGCTCACGTAGGGTAGCCAGGACGCTAATGTAGTAATGCTGATTCACTGTTTGTCCCTCTGGTACCCAATCAATGTGCACAATCCCTTTGATGTAAAAAAAAACAATCATCATTGCCTTGAATTTCGATTTTGACATTCGTGCTTTTTTTGTCGTGGAGAACCAGGAGTTTTCCAATGCATCGATTGGCGTTTAGTTTCGGGATCGTAAGTAAAAAACCACGATTCATCGCAAGTAATAACATTTTGTAAGAAGGTGGGATCACTTTCAATGTTTTCCAGGATGTCAGAACAAATCATTCTTCGGCGTTCCTTCTGTTCAATTGTGAGACACTTTGGAACCATTTTTGAACACACTTTGTTCATGTTGAAACTTTCATGAAGAATCTGCCTAACACTTTCCTTGTCAACTCCTGTTAACTCAGACACTGCTCTGATTGTTAAACGGCGATCTTGTCGAACAAGTTTACCGATTTTTTCAATGTTTGCATCAGTTTTTGCTGACAATGGTCTGCAGGTGCGAGTGTCATCACTGGTGTCTTCGCGGCTATCTTTAAATCGTTTAAACCACTCAAACACTTGTGTTCGCGATAAACAATCATCGCCGTACACTTGTTGTAACATTACAAACGTTTCACTTGCAGATTTTCCTAGTTTGAAACAAAATTTCATGTTAACACGCTGTTCTTTCTGTACACTCAACATTTTCCGACGCACAGACAAAACGTCAACTACTTAAAACAGACGCCACGGGCAGACTGAGTGCAGGAGGCAGATGAAACTCGAGCAGTTGGCGGAGCGAGAGTCACGTGAAAGGCCACGCGACTTTCAGCCATATTGCATTCGTTTTATTGTTTCACCAGTGCTAGTCCGGTTTTTTTCTAACCACACCTCGTATGTGTCAGTTAAATAATACATGAAGTTTAATTTTTTAATAAGCGTTGGCATATAAAAATTTGCCTGTTGCCATAGGCATACTGTCACTAATGCCACATTCTGGCAAAATTACTTTGTGCCTCGTCGAACGGCTTGCGTCAGTTTGGACACTGATGGTGTTAACGGAACGGCATAGGAGGCGGCAGCGTATTTTGTATTGACTTGGACGGATATGTTACGCCGTTTCATTGCGTTGTTCAGTGTATTCATTTTAATATGCTGTCTTTTATTGCATGTTTTGTGCCGGAGATAAGGTAAAGGGGTTATCTCTAAATGCATAATAAAACGATAAATAAGTTATACTGGTGACCTAGAGAAGTGTATTACCATGTAGTATCTCCCCCTTGACAGTTCCCTCCCGGTGATCCGAATCGAGGACTAACCAGGAATCTTTTGCGAATGGAGAGATCAGCTTGAAACGTTGTTAGTTACAGACCATACGTTCTGTGGATACACATTGTGTGTGCCCGCATCTCTTGGTCGTGCTACAGCATTCTCGCTTCCCACGGCCGTGTTCCCGGGTTCGATTCCCGGCGGGGTCAGGGATTTTCTCTGCCTCGTGATGGCTGGGTGTTGTGTGATGTCCTTAGGTTAGTTAGGTTTAAGTAGTTCTAAGTTCTAGGGGACTGATGACCATAGATGTCAAGTCCCATAGTGCTCAGAGCCATTTGATACACATTGTGTGCTTTAATGCAGTGTTTTCCACTGTTTTCTGCATCCTCATACCATCGATAACTGCATATTATTCCCCCGAGTACAAGGTGTAAACCAGAAGAACTCTTCCTTACTGTTTACAGCAAATGCATCTTGAAACTCCATCAACACTTCATAGCGGGAGGACGACCTTGATTCTCTTGGGTTCTGCCACTGTTTTTACCGCAGCTATTTGCGTGAGACTGGGAAATCCGCGACAGATTACAAGTAACTTTTTTTCGCTCCCTAATTATAGTCGACCCGAAGCGCAGGGCGTCCCGCCCGTTTGAATGCTATCCAAGAACATGCCTCGCAAGCTCCCCTGCACATACTGACGTTCGTAAACAGACTGTAGCTTCGCATTTCTCTCTACTATTTTCCATCTTCACCATATACATTCAGTGATCCGTTATTTTATCACTCATTGTATGAATTGCAAGAAACTCCCTCTGCATAAATGCAAATTTTCTGGGGACTCACATACTTAACACGAAAGTACAGGGGTGGATTTGCTGATATTGTCTTAATTTCACTTCACGATTAAGGGGAGGTTTGGATAAAGCCCCGCGTGGCGTTAAAACCTACACCGAGTCTTTGCATTGGCTGCCATCGATTCAGGAGTTGACCACCAGGTGGCAGCTTTTTCTTATTGTAACTTATTGTTCCATGGAAGTTCGTCCCGGCATGTCGCTACGGAGCTGAGAAAATGAGAGTTAAGAATGTTTCTTATTACTTTATGTAAATTTTCTGGTGTTTTACTTGAACATTGCATAATGTAGGGTTTCAAAAGAAGAATCATGGAGTTACTGCATTTAAGCTTCATTTTCGCGGGGAAATGATTGTTCCAATTCGTCCCTAAAATCAACAATAGTGCGTTTGTCTAAAATGGCGAAATGGGGAAAATCCCAGCAGGTGTTTTGAGGTAAATCTCTCCAGCTCCAACAATGTGACGACAATTCTTCGACGACAATTCCCGCAAAAAGATGACATTCAACGCGCACTGCGTGATATTATCTCACCTGAAGATATAATTCCGCTGTCTGAAATAAAGGTGAAGGGACACCTTCTGAGAAAGTATCGAAATCTCTGCTACTTCTAACATCGACAACCAATAAAGAAAGAATGGAGGAAGAATGCATGGGAAAAGAAAAACTTCCTACTGAGAAAGCCGTGAAAAAAAAAGGGCATGCTGTAGAAACAAAACGACATTTGATAGACTGCATTACATCAATGCAATAAAAAAACGAAGAAAGCAGATCAAACAGCCGGTTGTTTAATCTTCAGACTCAGATTCAGGCTTTTCAGTACCTCCGATAAAGGTATGGACTGAGTATTTGGCGAAGAATTATCTGAAGAAGAACAAGAAGAGCCTGGAATTTCAAGGAAGAATCAGAGAACCGAACAAAGTACCCTAATTTACCAGGTACCTTAACCTCAGTAGCATAGGTAGCTTAACCTCAGTAATGGAAGTCTTTCAGGTCGCTCTACTAACTCTTCTTTCGTGGAGATGATGATTCAAATGGCTCTAAGCACTATGGGACTTAACATCTGAGGTCATCAGTCCCCTAGACTTAGAACTACTTAAACCTAACTAACCTAAGGACATCACACACATCCATGCCCGATGCAGGATTCGAACCTGCGACCGTAGCAGCAGCGCGGTTCCGGACTGAAGCGCCTAGAACCGCTCGGGCACAGCGGACGGCCGTTGAGATGAAAGTACTATTTTTTTTACAAATATTTTGTAAGCATTATGTTCAAATTAACGAGACAGTTCAGCGTTATTTGGGTAACTTGGCGCAATAGAGCAGTATTGCAAGGGTTATTTCAAGTGTTTATGCAACCATTCATTTTTATATGTTTATCTCAAACGGCTTAACCCCATTTTGTGGACCAGAAAACCGCAGTTTTTATTTTAGCTAAATTGTAAATTTCTGTGTAATTAATAATCAGACAGAACTGGAGTTTGGATTGTAGCTAACAACCCAGGAAAATCCACTTCTCATTGACCACAGCTTTTTTTAAAAAAAAAAATTTAAAATTGCTGGGATCTACCCCCACCTACTCTATAAACATTGTTTTTCCTCTGAAGATTACACTTCGACAAATTTGAGGACTGCCGAATGGTTCAAAATGGTTCAAATGGCTCTGAGCGCTATGGGACTTAACTGCTGTGGTCATCAGTCCCCTAGAACTTAGAACTACTTAAACCTAACTAACCTAAGGACATCACACACATCCATGCCCGAATCAGGATTCGAACCTGCGACCGTAGCGGTCGCGCGGTTCCAAACTGTACTGCCTAGAACCGCTCGGCCACTCCGGCCGGCAGGACTGCCGAAGACAATGCTATAGGAAACTTGTGTTAATCTTGTGCTGGCAAGATAGGAACTAAGAGTCCAACCAAAGAACTATAGATGTTGGAACTAATCCATAAACGAAGTTTCCGGAGTAAATTTTCACTCTGTAGCCAAGTGTGCTGATATGGAAGTTCTTAGCAGATTTTAACTACATGCTGGACCAGAACTCGAATCCGACTCACAGCTATCATCATTCACGATAATGGCCTGCAATTGTGTAACGCCAGAAACGGTGGAAATAAACCTGGCAACTAATTGTCCATTCTAACGCCACGCTGAATTGACGTAGCACTCTGATTCCTGCACAGGCAAATTGAGCATATTTCGTGACTGCTTACAGTAAAGAACAAACTGGAGCTGTGTGGTTCCTGTGCCATTTACGTTTACAAAGTGCAAGTAGTCTGAGATCTGGGACACAAGATTACACAAAATGATACAGAAGATAAACGCAGTCGAAACACATGAAGTTTGTTTAGTATTCGACGATGAATCGGATTCCCCGCCTAGCCCAAATATCGCTAGGGAGAAGATGTCAGAGATATTCGGGCCTGCCCCAGCGCCAGCACATGAGGTGTTATCCGCCTCTGACGAGTATTTGCCGCTAAATACCGCTGTTCCGTTTTTGCTAGCCAGTCTCTCTCTACTCTCTGATGTCCTCAGTTACGCGCCTTTGGATAGTTGTGACCTTGACTGATTTACGTGTATGATTTGGATTGCACCCTGGTTTGCTGCATATGCTTAAGGCAACTTGCTAGACTCTGATCTTGTTTTCGTTATCCGTTCACTTCGTGTACTCTGCTGTCATTTACTTCTGGAAGCGCTATTTTCGGTCCGCCGGTCTCTACGTTACAACCGGTGCAAGTTATCATACAATGAGGTGACGAAAGTCACGGTGTCTCCTTTTGGCGGCGTAGTGCAGCAACCCGACATAGGATGCATTCAACACGTCGCTGTAACTCCCCTGGAGAAATAGTGATCCTCTACAGCCACCCAGCCAGTGTTGCCAGTGCAGGATTTTGTGCACAAACTGACCTCTCGGTTATGTACCATTAATGTTTGATGAGACTCATGTCAATATGTAAAGGGGGACGAAAATCTAATAGTCGTGGGCGACTGGAATGCAGTTGTAGGGGAAGGAGTTGAAGAAAAGGTTACAGGAGAATATGGGCTTGGGACAAGGAATGAAAGAGGAGAAAGACTAATTGAGTTCTGTAACAAGTTTCAGCTAGTAATAGCGAATACCCTGTTCAAGAATCACAAGAGGAGGAGGTATACTTGGAAAAGGCCGGGAGATACGGGAAGATTTCAATTAGATTACATCATGGTCAGACAGAGATTCCGAAATCAGATACTGGATTGTAAGGCATACCCAGGAGCCGATATCGACTCAGATCACAATATAGTAGTGATGAAGAGTAGGCTGAAGTTCAAGACATTAGTCAGGAAGAATCAATACGCAAAGAAGTGGGATACAGAGGTACTAAGGAATGACGAGATACGTTTGAAGTTCTCTAACGCTGTAGATACAGCAATAAGGAATAGCGCAGTAGGCAGTACAGTTGAAGAGGAATGGACATCTCTAAAAAGGGTCATCACAGAAGTTGGGAAGGAAAACATAGGTACAAAGAAGGTAGCTGCGAAGAAACCATGGGTAACAGAAGAAATACTTCAGTTGATTGATGAAAGGAGGAAGTACAAACATGTTCCGGGAAAATCAGGAATACAGAAATACAAGTCGCTGAGGAATGAAATAAACAGGAAGTGCAGGGAAGCTAAGACGAAATGGCTGAAGGAAAAATGTGAAGACATCGAAAAAGATATGATTGTCGGAAGGACAGACTCAGCATACAGGAAAGTCATAACAACCTTTGGTGACATTAAAAGCAACGGTGGTAACATTAAGAGTGCGACGGGAATTCCACTGTTAAATGCAGAGGAGAGAGCAGATAGGTGGAAAGAATACATTGAAAGCCTCTATGAGGGTGAAGATTTGTCTGACGTGATAGAAGAAGAAGCAGGAGTCGATTTAGAAGATATAGGGGATCCAGTATTAGAATCGGAATTTAAAAGAGCTTTGGAGGACTTACGGTCAAATAAGGCAGAAGGGATAGATAACATTCCATCAGAATTTCTAAAATCATTGGGGGAAGTGGCAAAAAAACGGCTACTCACGTTGGTGTGTAGAATATATGAGTCTAGCGATACACCATCTGACTTTCGGAAAAGCATCATCCACACAATTCCGAAGACGGCAAGGGCTGACAAGTGCGAGATTATCGCACAATCAGCTTAACAGCTCATGCATCGAAGCTGCTTACAAGAATGATATACAGAAGAATGGAAAAGAAAATTGAGTTTGCGCTAGGTGACGATCAGTTTGGCTTTAGGAAAAGTAAAGGGACGAGAGAGGCAATTCTGACGTTACGGCTAATAATGGAAGCAAGGCTAAAGAAAAATCAAGACATTTTCATAGGATTTGTCGACCTGGAAAAAGCGTTCGACAATATAAAATGGTGCAAGCTGTTCGAGATTCTGAAAAAAGTAGGGGTAAGCTATAGGGTGAGACGGGTCATATACAATATGTACAATAACCAAGAGGGAATAATAAGAGTGGACGATCAAGAATGAAGTGCTCGTATTAAGAAGGGTGTAAGACAAGGCTGTAGCCTTTCGCCCCTACTCTTCAATCTGTACATCGAGGAAGCAATGATGGAAATAAAAGAAGGGTTCAGGAGTGGAATTAAAATACAAGGTGAAAGGATATCAATGATACGATTCGCTGATGACATTGCTATCCTGAGTGAAAGTGAAGAAGAATTAAATGATCTGCTGAACGGAATGAACAGTCTAATGAGTACACAGTATGGTTTGAGAGTAAATCGGAGAAAGACGAAGGTAATGAGAAGTAGTAGAAATGAGAACAGCGAGGAACTTAACATCAGGATTGATGGTCACGAAGTCAATGAAGTTAAGGAATTCTGCTACCTAGGCAGGAAAATAATGAATGACGGACGGAGCAATGAGGACATCAAAAGCAGACTCGCTATGGCAAAAAAGGCATTTCTGGCCAAGAGAAGTCTACTAATATCAAATACCGGCCTTAATTTGAGGAAGAAATTTCTGAGGATGTACGTCTGGAGTACAGCATTGTATGGTAGTGAAACATGGACTGTGGGAAAACCGGAACAGAAGAGAATCGAAGCATTTGAGATGTGGTGCTATAGACGAATGTTGAAAATTAGGTGGACTGATAAGGTAAGGAATGAGTAGGTTCTACGCAGAATCGGAGAGGAAAGGAATATGTGGAAAACACTGATAAGGAGAAGGGACAGGATGATAGGACATCTGCTAAGACATGAGGGAATGACTTCCATGGTACTAGAGGGAGCTGCAGAGGGCAAAAACTGTAGAGGAAGACAGAGATTGGAATACGTCAAGCAAATAATTGAGGACGTAGGTTGCAAGTGCTACTCTGAGATGAAGAGGTTAGCACAGGAAAGGAATTCGTGGCGGGCCGCATCAAACCAGTCAGTAGAGTGATGACCAAAAAAAAAAAAAAAAAGACTCATGTCGGACGATCTGTGTGGCCAAATCATTCGCTCGATAGCTCCACAATGTTCTTCCAACAATTGCGAACAGCTGCGAGCAGGTGTAATGGAGCATTGTCGCCCATAAAAGAATCCACCGTTGTTTGGTAACATGACGTCCACGAATGGCGGCATGTGGTCTCCGAGTAGCAGAGCATCCAGAGAATCCAGTCAATTCCATGTAAACACAGCCCACACCACTATGGAGATACCACCATCTTTCATAGTCCTCGTTGACAAATTTGGCCCATGGCTTCATGGTGTTCGGGCCACATTCGAACCCTACCGTCAGCTCTTACCATTGGGGACAGGGACTCATCTGACCGTGCCACGGTTTGCCGGTCGGTCTAGGGTGCAACCGATATGGTGACGAGCCCAGGAGACGCGCTGCAGGCGATGTCGTGTCGCACGTTTGCTGTCAGAGCCGATTGACGCTAGATTTCGGAGCACTGTCGTAGCGGATACGTTCTTCGCACCTCCCACATTGATTTCCGCGGTTACTTCACGCAGTGTTGCTTGTCTGTTAGCATCGGCATCGCTACGTAAACGCCGCTTTTCTCAGTCGTTAAGTGAACGCAGTCTGCCACTGCGTTGTCCGTGGTGAGAGGGGAACGAATGGAATTTTGATTTCGCGGCACAGTCTTAACATTGTGGATCTCGGAAAACTGAATTCCCTAACGATTTCCCAAATGAAATGTCTCATGCGTCTAGCTCCAACTGTTATTCTGTGTTCAGAATCTGTTAATTCCGGTCGAGTGGCCATAATCATGTCGGATATATTTTCACGTGAATCACCCGCGTACAAATGACAACTCCGCCAGTGCACTGTCCTTTTATGCCTCGTGTACGCGACAGTAACGCCATTACATATGAGCAAATCGCTATCCCACCCCTTCTGTCACCTCAATCTATGTTTCCTAAGTTACGCCCTCTTTATGGTACGTATATCTTCACGGAGTTTGTAGACGGTTCACTGCTGCAGGTTTTAGGGAAATCTAGTAAGACACTGGTCACGTACATAAAGTAAACGATCGCTATGAGATACCGCCCGATAGGTATGCAACACACCCAGAATACAGGTAATGCGGCTACGACTCTCTGACCGAAGCTGCTAGGAAAGCTACCACAGTCTACACATGCTCATGGTATCTAAGTAAGCCTCCGGTAGTTTTACAACTCTAGTTACGCGCCATTGGGTAATAGAGCTGTGATCTTGCCTGAAAACGTTTGTGGTTTGGATTGCTCCCTGGATAGTTGTAAATGCTTGAGACAATTTGCTTTGTTTCGGATATCTGTTCGCTTCGTGAACTCTCCTGTGCTTGCCTCCGCAACGAGCTGTTTCGTTCCGCCAGTCTCTGTTACTGCCACTGCAAACTGTGAAACTTCCTGGTACATTAAAACTGTGAGACTCGAACTCGGAACGTTTGAAAAAGTCCCGAGTTCGAGTCTTGGTCTTGCATATAGTTTTAGTTTGCCATGAAGTTTCATATCAGCAGCTACTCGGCTGCAGAGTCAAAGTTTCTTTCTATAATAAACTGTGCTTTATCTACGCAGAAGAGGATAGAAAAGTGGCGGGGAGAGCTTTCTGGCAGTACAACTATTCCAGTGAAGCATGGATCCCGAATTTGTAAAGTTGTGGCAGGAGCTGTTGTAGCAACAACAGCAGGAAAAATAGTGGGACTTCCATCAGCAGCAACCACTGTAGCAACAGCAAGAAAAACGGCGGGAATTGCACCAGCAACAGCAGACATTGCTGTTACAGGTGCTGCAAACCCAACACCAGTTCGCTCGCTCCCCCCTCCACCATTCGGTTGCTTCGATGAGGCACACTAGTATTTGGGAGGTCTATTTACGTCGGTTTGGTTTTCACTGAAATGCAAGTCAAATAACCGGCCGTGAACGTCGGCCTGCGCTCTTACTGCCTTTCAGTGTATGGGGCAGTCAAATGAAAACGAGAAAGATGGAAAAAAAAGTGAACTGTTTACCTGTAAGATTTCAAAATTACTCGCTATAACTGTCAATAAATTTATCCTACTGTGTGACAAGTTGGTCAATGCCTTCAAGGAAAAATGTTTGTGGTTGCCTACGGAACCCAGCGTTCACCACTTCGCCCTGAGAAAATCGACTTCCTTCAAGGCTGTAAATATATGGATTTCGCTTGGAGAGAGATCAGGACTCTATGGAGGATGTATAAGAGCTTCCCAGCGAAACTTCTGCATGCGTCGAAGCAACCTTGGCAACATGTCGTCGGACTCGAATGACTGCGTCCACCAACGTTCCTGGACGTCTGACCGTGATGGCTCGTTCCAGTTTTTGCAAGGTGTTCATGTAACGCTGTGCGTTAATTGTGGGTTGCTGTGTTCCAGAAAGTCAATGAAAGACGGGTCCTTGTGGTCAAAGAAAAAGGTCATCGTGAATTTCCCAGAGCTGGTGTGCTTGTTGCTTCGACTACTTTCTAGAACTATCGCTGAGAAGCCCTTATATATCCTTCGTACATTCCCAATGCCTCCCCATGAGATTTTTTTTGGAGCCCTGAAGAAATATATTAGTGGCCATCGATTTTATTCGGAAGGAGAGGGGCAGGTATGGGCACAATTATGGCTCCATAGGCAACCACGAACAGTTTCCGTGAAGGCATTGACCTTCTTACCTGAAAGTAGGATAAATGTGTTACCAGTTAAGCAATTACTTTTGACGTAGTACGCAGTTTACTTCCTTTTTTCCCATGTATCTCTTTTTCATTTGCATGTAACTTGTAGTAAACTGGAAGAAGTGCAGCAAAAATTGTACCTACTCTCCGATCCTTGAGAAGTTTGATTTTTTCTGGTAGTTTTGGTTTGCTGTCTATTATAGTCACAAAAAAATCACGTCTTTTTTATAAATCTTAAAATAAGGTTCTATTATTACACGATCCACCCACCATCAATTTTAACGAAATTAATGGATCACATCCAGGTCATTCTTCGTTTGCCAATGTAATGTAGATCATATTCACGGAGTAATATAACTTGACTAGCAAATATTGGTACACCTATGACCTAACATTGTGAGTATATATTTTGGATATTACCTATAATAATTTCAATATTTCATGAAGTGGAGATGTGTGTTACTCTTTACCATGTGTTTTGCACCTGATGCTGCTGCTCTAGACCGCCAAAACTGTTGTGTATCAATAAAACACGTCATGTACGTAGGATGCACATTGACGTCAGTCAAAATGTCCATTAACTGCTTCACTGTCTAGCACAAACTGCACCTAAGGATGGCAGCTAGCTGTCAATTACCAGTGTGAAAAGTTTACCGCGTAAGCATGACTTGCGTTTTCTTCCGGCAAGAACTCCTGCGTATCGAACGCTGCAGTCGCATCACACGCTCCTGACTTTCTAAAGGCGCAAGCAGGGTTTCCGTCCTGGTTCCGCTGAACTGTTGCTTCGTCGCAGCCGGATATATTAAATAATACTCAGTGAGGTGTTTTTTTTTTTTTTTTTTTTTTTTTTTTTTTTTAATGGAGCAAAATTTGCTTTCATCTCTGGCTCCGGGAATGTGCGAGCGCCTCCTTTGAGCAGCGAGTTTCAGTGAATCGACGGACCGTGCGTGGAATCGCCAAGGAAAACCCACTTAGCGGTCTAGCTGTCGTTTCATAAGAAAATGTCTCATTGTCAGATTTCCCTGACAGCTGATGAAAGGCCTGAGAACCCAGGCGTATCAGCTACGACATGGTTCGACTTGCTGTTCCTTACCCCGTGACTGATATTATAGGAAGAGAAGAAGAAGTAGATGAAGGTGAGATGGGACGTAAGATACTAGGATAAGAATTTGACACACCACTGAAAGACCTACATTAAAAAAAAAGCATCTCAGAATTGTTAAGAGCTCTGGCAGAGCCGGCTGTGATAGAGCTATTACATCTGGTATGCAAGAAGAAAAGAGACTGCAAGAAGTATGTAATAATTACTATTTCAGGGAAAGTGTTGACAGGTGTTGATACTGGCGAAAAATCTGTTTAATAAGTCATGCTTGCAAAGTACTGACACGAACTGTTTACAGAAGAATAGAAGAGATGGCAGAAGCAGACCTCAGGGAAGAGCAAATTAATTCTTCATTTGTGCGGCCGTAGTGTCCGTAGATGCTTTACAATTCTTATTGGTATTTTTATTCTGTCGTTGCAAATACAAAAATGCGTGACTTTTTCAACAGACGCGTTTCGCTTCATTGAGGTAAAGCATCATCAGTGATCTGTAATTAAGTTATTTACATTTTGATTTGCATTTAGAACGAAAAACAGTCCGTTAAGAATAAATTGATTTGTACTTACGGTGATTTTCGGTTGATTTTTCGCTTACATCGCCGTCTGATAGCACATCGTTGTTTTTCTGTGTTAGACGCTGATAATTTTTGGTCTAATTTTTAGATACTCTGCAGCACTATGCATTTCTTATGTTTTTCACAACACACTTTTATGCACACCACTGTATTCTGTTTGTTTTTGTACTTCAAGTATGTGTTGTGGTTTGTGTTTCGTAGTGTTGCCAACCTAAACCTTCCAATACTTGTCTTTGACCTATAACATCTTTTTTAATTATATTGTTGTATGTGTGTAATTGTATTTAACTTTGTTTCTGAGTATTTATGTACTGTGTAAGAGTAGAGAAGAAATAGCGATTTTTTTTTAGGGGAGGGGGGAACCATGATGGGTGGACATAAGTATATAGCAGTGTGATCGAGTGTGAGCTAGAGGAGAAGGTGAGGAGCGAGAAGTGAAATGAAACTGGGGGGAGGGGGGGTTGTGAGAGAGTGGGGGGGGGGGGGGTGAAGGATGGAAAAGGCTCTTTTCTTTTTCAAGTAATTTCATCAATTATTCTATATAAAGTCTGGTTTCCAATATTTACTTGGTCATTGAGCAAGAAAATTTCCACATACTAAAAGCATTAACACAAAATCAACAGAGAATTCCAAGACGACTATGCGTGGAAAATGGCTGAAATTTTTACGATATATTCCTAAGATTCCAATCTCATACAGCCTTGACAATTTTCTTGATACCTTTATCCATTTTCAAGATAAACAAGTTCAAAGTTATCTTATTTCTACACGTAAAATTCTGTATGAAGCGAAATCTAAATAATAAATAACTGTATAAAATTGCTTAAATTTTAACGATATTATCTAGAAGAACCATCTCCTCGTTTCCAAAAACCTTCACCCATTCTCGAGAAACACCCCTAAAACTTGTGTTTGGGTACCAAAACCCAGCCGTGGACACCGAGACGGCTATGCTCAGTAAATGGCTATAGTTTTTTCAATGCATTCCTAAGATCTCGATCTCGAACAACCTTGACAGTTTTCTTTATATCTTCATTCGTTGTCTGTAGAGGATATCATATGATGAAGTGTTGCAATATTGTGATAGACTGTGCTTACTTCAAGCACTTGAGGACACAAAAGCTATTTTATTGGAGTGGTTGCGGCCACTTTTTTAAGATTTTCCTGTTCTTTTTATCGTTGTCGCTTATTCTACAGCCGGCCGGAGAGGCCGAGCGGTTCTACGCGCTTCAGTCTGGAACCGCGCGACCGCTACGGTCGCAGGTTCAAATCCTGCCTCGGGCATGGATGTGTGTGATGTCCTTAGGTTAGTTAGGTTTAAGTAGTTCTAAGTTCTAGGGGACTGATGGCTCTGAAGTTAAGTCCCATAGTGCTCAGAGCCATTTGAACCATTTGGACTTATTCTACAAAACAAATTTGTCCGTAAGCTAGAAATCATTATATCTCAGTTTCCTGTTTTACAGATCTGTTCAATTTGTGACATTAATTTCCCTTTGAAGGCGCTTGTAGAAAATAAAGCAGAAATGAAACCATAGTTAACTTGTGAATCACTCCCTGGTGTCGCGTCATTTGTTTTCAAGTTCTTTTGTCTGCCCAAAATGATGAGTGTTCAGTATCAGCATCCCTTACATCGCGTTTGTAGTTAGACTTACCTACATCAAGGCGAAGAGACCGGGTGCGAGAGTTCCACATGATTTCACGACCATCAATATAACACATCAATCAGATCGATGTTCAGAACAGAGTTTTCTACGCTCAAAATCGGTGATAAAGTGAATAAAAACTATTACAGGACTGACTAGAGGCGAAAGTCTGAAAAGTGTTAAAGGTACAGTTCTCTCCCCTACTGCTATGACAAGAGACTGAAATTGAATTATGGTATCTTCAATAGTGTATGTATGCAGACTGAAGGGACGAATCGAAATTTGTGCTGGGGCCAGGATTCCAAACCGCGTTTCCTGCTCACTACGCGGACGCACTAACCACTACGCCACCCTAGCGCAGTGGCTTTTCATAACTGCACAGACTACCTTAGCACGTCCCCCTCCTCAGTCCAAATTCCATTTACACCTCATCCCACTGGTATTCCCCCGGAACTCGAACAGCATTTCAGCGGCTCTCCAGCTGTATTGCAACTGCACCTCGGTATCTAACAAACAGGGGATCCGGTCTGAAAGCGAGGGGTAGTTGCTTTACTGAAATGAAGCTACACGATTGAGACAAAAAAAAGCAACACTAAGAAGGAGTTGAGCGACATATCCAGATGTTCGTAGGCGTGTTTCTGCCTGTGAACGGTGAAGTCTATTACGTTTTCACGGCGGTCGCATAAGATTGCGTTAGTAGCGCCACTATAACGATACAAATCAGCTTTGCTTTACATTTAAAATTAAACGAGGTGGGTTGCTGCTATTCAAGAATGCTCTTAAGGCAACAAAGACGCCATTATCAACAACTCACTGACTTTTAATGAAGCCGTGTAATAGGGCTACGAGAAGCTGGATGTCCCTTCTACGATATTATACACTACTGGCCATTAAAACTGCTACGTCACGAAGATGTGCTACAGCCGCGAAATTTAACCGACAGGAAGAAGATGCTGCGATATGCAATTGATTAGCTTTTCAGAGCATTCACACAAGGTGGGCGCCGGTGGCGACACCTACAACGTGCTGACACTAGCAAAGTTTCCAACCGATTTCTCATACACAAACTGCAGTTGACCGGCGTTGCCTGGTGAAACGTTGTTGTGATGCCTCGTGTAAAGAGGAGAAATCCGTACCATCACGTTTCCGACTTTGATAAAGGTCGGATTGTAGCCTATCGCGATTGCGGTTTATCGTATCGCGACATTGCTGCGCACGTTGGTCGAGATCCAATGACTGTTAGCAGAATATGGAATCGGTGGGTCCAGGAGGGTAATACGGAACGCCGTGCTGGATCCCATCGGCCTCGTATCACTAGCAGTCGAGATGACAGACATCTTATCCGCATGGCTGTAACGGATCGTGCAGCCACGTCTCGATCCCTGAGTCGACAGATGGGGAAGTTTGCACGACAACAACCATCTGCACGAACAGTTCGACGACGTTTGAAGCAGCATGGACTATCAGCTCGGAGACGATGGCTGCGGTTACCTTGACGCTGCATCACAGGAGCGCCTGCGATGGTGTACTCATCGACGAACATGGGTGCACGAATGGCAAAACGTCCTTTTTTCGGATGAATCCAGTTTCTGTTTACAGCATCATGATGGTCGCATCCGTGTTTGGTGACATCGTGGTGAACGCACGTAGGAAGCGTGTATTCGTCATCGCCATACTGGCGTATCACCTGGAGTGGTGGTATGGGGAGCCATTGGTTACACACCTCGGTCACCTCTTGTTCGCATTGACGGCACTTTGAACAGTGGACGTTACATTTCAGATGTGTTACGACCCGTGCCTCTACCCTTCATTCGATCCCTGCGAAACCCTACATTTCAGCAGGATAATTCACGACTGCATGTTGCAGGTCCTGTGCGGGCCTTTCTGGCTAGAAAAAATGTTCGACTGTTCTTCTGGCCAGCACATTCTCCAGATCTCTCACCAATTGAAAACGTCTGGTCAATGGTGGCCGAGCGACTGGCTCGTCACAATACGGCAGTCACTGCTCTTGATGAACTGTGGTATCGTGTTGAAGCTGTGTGGGCAGCTGTACCTGTACACGCTATCCAAGCTCTGTTTGACTCAATGCCTAGGCGTGATTGTTCTGGGTACTGATTTCTCAGGATCTATGCATCCAAATTGCGTGAAAATGTAATAACATGTCAGTTCTAGTATAGTATTTTTGTCCAATGAATACCCGTTTATTATCTGCATTTCTTCTTGGTGTAGCAGTTTTACAGGCCAGTAGTGTAGAAAGACATGGCAGGAATGTAGCCAGTGTACGTGATTGCTGACAGCGGTGGTCACGAGAAAGCACGGTCGCAAGAAGATCGTTCTCCCGACTGCCACGTGACGCTACCGAGAGGGAAGACCATAGTGTTCGGCATACGGCTCGGTGCATCGTACTGCATCTGCAGCAGCAACTTGAGCAACAGTTAGCACCTGAGTGACGTAACGAACTGCTACAAATCGTTTACTTCAAGGACAGCTCCGAGCCAGACGCCCTGTGGTGTGCATTTCACTGAACCCAACCCACCGCCATTTCCGACTTCAGTGGTGTCAGGCGAGAGTTGTTTGGAGGGCAGGGAGGAGGTCTGTTGTGTTTTCTGATGGGAACTGGTTGTGCCTCCTTGCCACTGATGGCCATGCTGGTTAGAAGGAGGCAAGTTGAGGGCCTGCAACCAATCTGTGTGCGTGCTAGACACACACTGGGCCTACACCTGCATTTAAGGTCTGGGGTGCGATTTCGTATGACAGTGTGAGCTCTCTCGTAATTATCCCACGCACCCTGACTGCAAATTTGTACGCCCGTCTGGTGATTCGACCTGTTGTGCTACAATTCATGAACTGCAATCCAGGGGTGTATTTCACCAGGATAACGCTCGCCCACATATCGCTCTTACAACACAACATAGTATACGGCATATCGACATGTTGCCTTGGCCTACTCTTTCACCAGATCTGACAGTCCATCGCATATGGGATGTTGTGGACTGACAAGACAGCCAGTCCACAGTGACGGGTAACCGAAAGGCACGCGTTTAAACTCACGCAGGCTGGCGTGAGGTCCGAAACAGGATACGTAATGAATGCTATAAAGAAAAGTACGTAGCTTCTGGAATACTTAACTTTAATCCACATTTGTAGAACATCCCTCTTGATGATACATGTTACAACCACAATATATATAGCAAAGGATTATGGCGCCTTGCTAGGTCGTAGCCATTAACTTAGCTGAAGGCTATTCTAACTATCTTCTCTGCAAATAAGCGAGGCTTCGTCAGTGTTGCATCGCTAGCTAAGTCGTCCGTACAACTGGGGCGAGTGCTAGTAAGTCTCTCTAGACCTGCTGTCTGGCGGCGCTCGGTCTGCAATCACTGATAGTGGCGACACGCGGGTCCGTCGTATACCAGCGGACCGCAGCCGATTTAAAACCTACCACCTAGCAAGTGTGGTGTCTGGCGGTGACACCACATGGGGCATCAACGGACGAAAACTCCAACGTCATCCACAAACAGCATTAAACAACCAGCATTAACATTTCCTGTATTGACCGAAAAAGCGTAGCAGGTACGGCATCTGTATAATACAATGCGTACACGTTTGCACGCTTGCATTCAACATTCTGGCGTTCACATCGTTTATTAAAGTACCAACATTTCACTCTCGCAGTGGTACACCTCGCGCTTACATTAACCTGCGATCTAACAATGTTAATCATTTAAATATGTTGCCTAGGACAATGTACTCCCTGAATTTCATTACTCTAGAACAACAATATTTTGGTGCAACGATTTTGTACCGTCACTGTACATGGTTCCAGAAACCTGTTTCGAGTCTCAAACGTCTATTATGTATGTATACAGACCGAAGCGACAAATGGAAATTCGTACCACGGCTGGGATTCAAACCCGAGTGTCCTGCTCACGTGGACATATGCACTAACCACTACGTCACTATGGCACAGTGCACTGGACATTCACCAACGGTGATTTGTGATTGTACCCAATAACACCCCACACCGTAAGGCCCTGAGTTGGCGCATGCGAGTCCAGCCACTGTGATGCCGCTCCCCTTGTCTGCGGCGAACCAAAATGCGGCCTTCATTTTCAAACAGAACCTGACACCATTCCTGTCTCCGGAGGCGTCGTTCCATATACCATTGCCGTCCAGCACGTTTCTGCACATTCGTCGAAGGTAGGCGGAGAAATGGACGAGCGCACGTAACCCATGCCATAATAATTTGCGAACGACTGTCACCCCTAACGATGTGTTCCACTATTGCGCCAGAGCCGAGAAGGACGCAGATCTGTCCTGCAATGCCATTCGGATGAAGTGTCGACATTCTCGGGAACTGATTTGGGGCCTTCTGTGAACCATTCTGCAGACAGTAGTTGCATTGCCGAAATACTTCGTCCCACCCGAGCAGGAGTTTCCCGGGTGGATGCATCACATCCTCTCACGCCAATAACGCCGTCTCTTTCAAATTCATTGATCTGACGGTACGGTTCGTGCATTCGTCTGCGAGGCATCCTCCTCGTCACACTGATCCATTACCTTCGGTTTCTAGTGGCAACGAGAGCCGCAGCTATGTTTTACCGTCAGATGGTGTTGCGTCGCGATATCGATGTTGACCTCGATCCGCGCGCCGACATGGTTCAAATGCTAATCATTTCTGCAGATCATACTAATGTGCAGGTCCTGTGACTATGAAGGTCCTATCTCTAGTTGTCCGAGGTGTTCGGTTTCTTCTGAACGTGAGTGTAGATGGTCGGTCGCTTTCCTCGCAGTTCAAGAAGTGATTAGTTACGTTCCTGTTAGTTTCATTGATCAAGATTTTAAACATGGCTGCAACAGCAACTGTTGAAATTCTTCACGATAAAGGATGACAGCCAAAAACAGTTGCAGGATAAAATTTTTTTTACGCGAGATTCTCGCGCATTACACTAGTGCCCTCTCTCGTTAGATGTGTTCCATAGCGCAAGCTTTATCTGTTTGACACTAGGACACAGGTAAATTGTTTCTATATTTTATATTTTACATAAATGTTTTTAAATGGTCTGATATGTTTTATTTATTAAGACAGAAAGTTTGAATTAACACGACTTTTAATAATTTTTGATGTGCTTATGTATGTATTCATGGATTTTAATATGCGTGAGTGTCTGGCACATACAAGTGCCCTCTCTCGGTGAAACCATCTGCCCTAGTGCTTTCACACTCTTGTCTCGATAGTTCATAGGCGAAGTAATGGTGCTAAACTATTCGCTTTGACCCTGTGCCTATAGTCATGTTGTACAAATGGAGAAGATGTCTTAATTATTGACGACGCCTTTGGCACAATTGTTTTATTAATCTCCATTGCATGATGTAATTTTAGTAAGTAACTAAAGATTTTATGCCTGTATTACTCTGGTAATTTCACTATTACTTAAGCTTTTGTGTTTCTCACTTCCGATGCTAAGGCTTTTCTAATGAAAGTGTCTTCCTGTTCAGGATTTTTTACTTCTGATGAAGTTATATTTATATGTACCGAAACCTTGGTCAAGAATTTTAATAAATTTTTATCCTGCAACTGTTTTTGGCTGTCATCCTTTATCGTGAAGAGTTTCATTGATAATTTTTTTAGGATCACTGTGCAGTGTGTTCTTGGATTTTTAAGTCCAAATCCTCCTAAACTATAGGGTCACTTTAAAATGTACATCTGTTACACTGTATTGCCAGACATACCGAGATGTTGCGTCCAGGACTTGCGAAGCGATCGTGTTGGATACAATCAGCGCTGTTGCTGTATGCTGAAGCCACGTAGAATGTATCGACTGACGAGGAATCCTTTTTTGTGTCATAGGCTTAGTACAACTCGGCAACCTGAAGCTCTACGAACGAAGCATGCAAAACACAATAAAGGCGTAATAACACTACAGAGGTGGTTTTCATTAATCAATGGGATGGAGGTACCGTGTATTTAGTACCTTACGCGCCTGTTGATACTTACCATATGGTTTGAGCAGACAGTAAAGAACATTCCAGGATGTTTACCTGTGGCAACCAAACGTGCTGCAGTTTGTGCGGATGTCAACTTATGAGGAAGATTGCTGATTTGCACCGCTATATTGTTGGTAGTTTCCCGTTGGGCGAGCTACACTATGTGATCAAAACTATCCGGACACCTCCAAAAATATACTTTTTCATATTAGGCGCTTTGTGCTTCCACCTACTGCCAGGTACTCCATATCAGCCACTACAGTAGTCGTTAGACGTCGTGAGAGAGCAGAATGGGGCGCTCTGTGGAACTCACGGTCTTCCAACGTCGTCAGGTGATTGGGTATCACTTGTGTCATACAACTATATGTGAGATTTCCACACTCCTAAACATCCCCAGGTCCACTGTTGCCGATGTGACTAGTGGAGTGGAAACGTCAAGGGACATGTACAGCACAAAAGTGTTCAGGCCGACCTCGTCTGTTGACTGAGAGAGACCACCGACAGTTGAAGAGCGTCGTAATGTGTAATAGGCAGACATCTATCCAGGAATTCCAAAGTGTATCAGGATCCACTGCAAGTAATATGACAGTTAGGCGGGAGATGAGAAAACTTGGATTTCATGGCCGAGCGGCTGCTCATAAACCACACATCACGCCGGTAAATGCCGAACGATGTCTCGATTGGTGTAAGGAGCGTAAACATGGGACGATTGAGCAGTGGAAAAATGTTTTGTGGAGTGACGAATCACGGTACACAATGCGGTCATTTGATGGTATGGTGCGGATATGATGAATGCCCGGTGAACGTCATCTGTCAGCGTGTGCGGTGCCAATAGTAAAATTCGGAGGCGGTGCTGTTATGATGTGGTCGTTTCTTCATGGAGGGGGCTTGAACCCCTTGTTGTTTTGCGTGGCACTATCACAGCGAAGGCCTATACTGATGTTTTAAGCATCTTCTTGGTTCTCACTGTTGAAGAGCAATTTGGGGTTGGGGATTGCATCTTTCAACACGATCGAGCACCTTTTCATAATGCACGGTCTGTGACGGAGTGGTTACACGACAATAACATCCCTGTAATGGACTGACCTGCAGAGTCCTGTCCTGAATCCTATACAACACCTTTGGGATAATTTGGAACGCCGGCTTCGTGCCAGGCCTCGCAGACCGATATCGATACCTCTCCTCAGTGCAGCACTCCGTGAAGAATGGGCTGCCACTCTCCAAGAAACCTTCCAGCACCTGATTGAACGTATGCCTGCGAGACTGGAAGCTGTCATCAAGGCGAAGGGTGGACCAACACCAGTTGAAATCCAGCATTATCGATGAGGGCGCCACGAACTTGTAAGTCATTTTCAGCCATGTGTCCGGATGCTTTTGATCACCTAGTGTATGTGTTTCCGCCATTTTAACCACGGTAACACTCGGACGGCTATTGTCAGGTCACGTAGATCCATGCCCGATGGTGATGGAGATGCTTTACCAGAGAGTCTGTGTCGAGCGAAAATAAGCTAACCCTGACGAAGTCCTCTTCGAAATTTGTTTCCTGAGCGTATCATTTATTTTTCATTTTGAGGACGTGCCACTGATTCATGAGGGAACAAGGTTAGAAGAGGTAAAACAAACGTTTAGAGCAGACATAATGTCAATAGGTAACCATAATGTGTTTGGTCATACTGTCTTTCTAGGTTTAAAAGTGCGATTGCCCTTGATGTGTGCACCTGCAAGGTCGTAGGTTTGTACACTGCGGCAGAAATGATCGGCGCTAAATACATAAATAAGGTGGTTTTAGTCTGCAGTTGCAAGCGCGCGTCAGCAATTTGGAATCAGAGTTTAACAGCGTAATCAGTCGCAAGGCTGTGAGGATTGTAGCATTCATCGTTTTGTTACCGAGTTGCTGTGATTCCCTGTGTGAAACTGACTGGCTTGTGCACATAAATTTCTTAACAATGAGCTTTCCCAACTATTCGTCTACCGTAACTGGCGTACGTATACCGCACTGCTCTACTGGCCGACAAGGTGGGCTAATCTCACGGTATGTAACTTTTTTATGCGGCAAACAATCTTGCGGGAGCAACATGCACAACTGAATATCACAATCACCGCTTCGGTCGTAATGCTTTTATTTTTATCACGACCGGTTTTGGACTAAGAGATGCCCGGTACCAGGTGCAATTAGTCGTGTGCTGGGACCTTGAAGGCCGCGAGACTCGTTTGAATGGAGGCGACCACCATAAACGAGAGCAAAGCACTCATCTCATCAGGTTTCTGGCTGGTTTGATGCCGCCCACCACGAATTCCTCTCCTGTGCCAACATTTTCATCTGGGAATATCAGCTGCAACCTACATCCTCAATTATTTGCTGGATGTATTCCAATCTCTGTCTTCCTCTGCAGTTTTTACCCCCTACAACTCCCTCTTCCATGGGAGTTATTCCCTGCCGTCTTAACGGACGTTCTATCATCATGTCTCTTCAACTTCTCAGCGTTTTCCGTATATTCCCTTCCTCGACGATTCTGTGAAGAACCACCTCATTCCTTACCTTATCAGCCCATCTAATTTTCAAGACTCTTCTGTAACACCACATCTCAAATGCTTCGCTTCTCCTTTACTTCGGTTTTCCGAAGTGCATGTTTCACTACCATACACTGCTCTGCTCCAGACGTACATTCTCAGAAATTTTTTCCTCAAATTAAGACGCATGTTTGATACTAGCTTTTTTATATTCTCTTACCTCCATCCATCATGGATTATTTTGTTGCATAAGTAGCAGAATTTCTTAACTTGGTCTACTTCGTGGTGCCCAATTCTGAAGCTAACATTCTCGGTGTTCTCTTTCTCTCTACTTCTCATTACTTTCGCCTTTCTTCGATTTAGTCTCAGTCCATGTTCTGTACTCATTAGACAGCTCATGCCGTTCTAGAGATCCCGTAAATCTTCGTCACTTGTACTGAGGATACCAACTGATCATTGATATCCTTTCACTTTGAATATTAATCCCATTTTTGAACCTTTCTTTTATTTTCGTCATTGCTTCTTCGATGTGCAGACTGAGTAGTATGGGGCGAAAGATTACATACCTGTCTTACACCATTTTTAATCACAGAACTTCGTTCTTGATCTTCCAGTCTTACTGTTTCCTCCTGGTTCTTGTACATATTGTGCACTACCTGTCTCTGCCTATAGCTTACCTCTGTTTTTGTCAGAATTTCGAACATCTTGCACCATTTTATACTGTCGAACGCTTTTTCTAGGTCGGAAAATTCTATAAATGTTTCTTGATTTGTCTTCAAACGTGCTTCCATTATCAGCGGCGATGTCAGAATTGCAACTCCCGTACCTTTACCTTTAATAAAACCAAACTGATCGTTATCTAAGAGATCCTCATTTTTTTTATCATTCTTCTATATAGTAGCTGAGAAGCTTATTGTGCGTTGTCCAATGATTCTCGCACTTTACAGCTCTTGCTATCTTCAGAATTATGTGGATGATTTTTTTCCGAAAGTTAGGTGGTACATCGCCAGACTCATACATTCTCCACACCAACCTAAATAGTGGTTTTGTTGCCACATCACTCAATGATTTTAGAAATTGAGATGGAAAGATATCTGTACCTTCTGTCTTATTGGATCTTTAAGTCGTACAAAGCGCTTTTAAATTCTGATTCTAGCGCTGAACCCCCTATGTCTTTCTGTCGACTCCTGTTTCTTCGTCACCTCATCTGACAAGTCCTTCTCCACATGGAAGCCTTCAGTGCCCTCTTCTGCGTTTAAGGGTGGAATTCACATTGCCTCTTAATGTTAACACTCTTGTTTTTAATTTCACGGAACGTTGTTAGACTTTTCTGTACGCTGAGCCAGTCCTTCGGAAAATAACTTCTTCAGATTTTCGCTACAACTATTTCGACTTGGCTTCCATGCACTCCCCATTTATTTCATTCCTAAGAGGCTTATGTTTCTTTATTCATGAATTTCCCTGAAAATTTTTATACTTCCTCCTTTCGCCGGTCAATTGAAGTATTTCTTCTGCTACCCATGGTTTCTTCGCAGTTGCCTTCCTTGTACCTAGGGTTTTCTTTCCAACTTCTGTGATTGCCCTTTTTAGATGTGTCCACTTCTCTAGAACTGAAGTGCCCATTGAGGTATTCATTACTGCAGTATCTGTAGCCTCAGAGAACTTCAAAACTATATCTTCATTCCTTAGTGCCGAGCAAGGTGGCACAGTGGTTCGCACAGTGGAGACGCATTCAGAAGGACAATGGTTCAGACCTGCATCCGGCCGTCCAGATTACCTCTGTGATTTCCCTAAATCGCTCCAGGCAAATGTTGGAATGATTCCTCTGAAAGGGCACAGCTGATTTCCTTCCCCATCCTTGACACCTGTGGTCCATCTCTGGTGACCTCGATATTGACGGGACGTTAAATCCAGTATTCCTTCCTTCACTTCTTAGCACTTCTACATCCAAATCTTTGCACACTGATTCTTCCTGTCTCGTTTCTTAAACTGCAGACTACTCTTCATAATTACTAAATTGTGCTTTGTCTCTGTATCCGCTTCTATGTACAGCTTACAAATCCAGTATCTGATTTTGGAATATCTGCCTCGCCATGATGTAGTCTACCGGCCTTTTCCAGGCATACCTTCTCCTCTTGTGATTCTTGAACAGAGTATTCACTATTACTAGATGAAATTTACAGAGCTCAATCTTTCTCTTCTCTCATTTCTAGTACTACGTCCATATTGTTCCACAACTCTTTCTTCTACTCCTTTGCCCACAACCGCATTCTGGTCCCCATGACTATTAGATTTTCATCTCCCTTTACATACTGAATTCCCCATTCAGTATCCTCACGTAGTTCATCTTTCCATCTTCGGTTTGCAACACTGTCATGTATACCTAAGTTATTGTTGTTATTGTTCGTTTGTTGTGGACTGTGGGATATGCAGCTGTTGACTCCTGGCATCTATGGTGCAATAGAATTTTTATTAGGTTCTAGTTCAGTTCTAACTCACTAGCTCACTTGAACTTACCTAGAACCTACTATAACATTTTACTATAATCCACTTTTCAGGTCTAACTCACTTAATTTCATTTAAATAACTTAGAAAAATTAATAAAAATGAATATTTCTTGCATCACATACATCAATTTTCAGAATAATAATTTTTTTCATACAAAAGGTGAACATAAGAAAATTAAATTTATTATTTTTTTATAAAAAGTGAACATAAGAAAATAAAATTTAATATTTTTTTATAAAAGGTGAACATAAGAAAATAAATAAAATCGAATATGGTGAACATAAAAAGTAAATAAACAATAAAATTCATTATCAAAATTGTCAGGGTGTGAATTCAATATCATGAAATTCATTATTTTTATTTTTAAGGTTTTTCATTCATTTATATTTCATTTTTATCTGTTCATTTTCAATTAACTGAAAATCCTAATCAGTAATTAATATAGAATACCTATCTGGTAAAGTAACCTTAACTCATTATAAGCTCCATACAAGTTTTTTCTCCATATGTAGTATTTAAATATTCACAACCAGTAACATTATATAAAACATTTATCTCTAAGTTGGTAAGTTCTTTAATGTCTATCGAGACACTTACGTTGTTGGGCTTCTTGATTAGAATCTCCATTTTTATAGAAAAAGTTTTATTAGATTATTTATAATTTGTAATATCCATATGGTAATGTATCTATTTTATTTTCCAAAAAATTTCTTTTGTCAACATGATGACTCAATGCATTCTTGTGTAGTACAGCTGTCTATATTTCGTATTTTTAACATCAAATATATTAAATCTTCTGTACTGTTCTCTGTTGTTAAAGAGTATTCATAATCTTCTAAGCTTATTTTAATTTTGACAATTATTTCTTAACTCCTTTAGATTTTTTCTCTGTTTTATCACCAACTTTATAAGCATATATTTTTGCTGTCAAACTACAAAATTTTCCATTATTTTTCCATTACAATCATCTTTCAGTTTTGCTACAATGTTCTTGTTAACTTGTGGAATAACATAAATATTATTTTCAGGATAATCAATAGTATCAAATTTATCAATCATCGATTTCATATCTTCATAAAAATCTTCAGTTTGTTTATTATAGATATAGTTGTCTGTATCTTGATAACATACTTCAATATTTTCTCCATATTTGGGTTTCATTATTCTATAGTGATAATCATACATCAGTTCTTTATATAAATCAAGTATACTCCTACTGACATAGATGGGTTTATTACCTGTGTTTTTTGTCTTATTCATATGAATAGCAGAAAAATTTTCATTACATATAGTTCTTGCTTTAAAGTTTGGCTTTGCTGTTCATTTTTCATACAGGTAAAAAAATGACATCACTATGCTTTCAGCTATCCCAGTTTCAGCTACTTTTTTAAGTTTTCTGTTTTTTACCTTTTTAAATTCTAACTACTTTTACTTAAATCTAATAAAAATTTTTCTTTAAAATGGAAGCTGAAAATAAAATGTGCAATACAAATAAAATGCCTACTACAAACAAACAGAAATATTCTATAACAGAGCTACTTAAAATAAAACAAGAACATCTAGTTAGGGATTTGGCTTATGGTCACTTAATGAAAATTTAAATAATAATAACTGTATTACAAATGTTGGAAATATTGTCTATACAAATAGAGAACAATAGAATTACAGAACCATTCTGCGATACTGTTATGATAGTTAAAATTATAGATTTAATACACTGCACAAAAGATACAAGGAAAACAACAATTTTTAGTTACGAAGGAAATATCTGGATCATTTAATAGTTTCTTATGAGGAGTATTTTCTAAATTTTGTTCTGCAAAACATGCTGTTAAAGCAAACTTACCTTTTCTTTTAGATTAGAATACAATAACATGCTAAGGAGCTATACAAGATATTAATTTAGATATGGACTTCATAATAAGTAAATACATTAATCCAGTTATTATTCCATACAAGACTGAATTAGCAGATGCCAAGATTGACAGATTATTAAAAGAACTACCACAAATATTACAAGTACCTCATAAAGAGCATTGTTATTTGTTAGATTTAGATGTAACACAAGATTTTGTAGGAATTTTTAACAAAGAAGATATGTGGAAATATTTAACAAATAATTTTAATTTTCGACTGCAAGGAGAATATAAAGATGATTGTAATGTAATAATTAAGAACACCAATTTAGCTGCAAAAGAGTGTTTCACTTGGATTAATTCTAGAGTAGAAATATACAATAAATTTATTTCCAGTTAACAAGTCCAGGAGTTAACAAACAACTAGGTAACCCAACTATAGATTTTTTTTCTAGACTGTTAGTTAAAGGAAACATCTGCTTCTAAATTAGCTAAAGAAAATAGAATTATAAGGCTGGCAGAAACAATTTATGATTACATTAATCCAGATTTCAAAAGAGAACAGGAATTTGATCCATTAACAGAGTGTTTAAAATTAGTAACAGAAAACACCAAGTATTTCGAGAAAGCTCCTTTTTATTCTGTTCCACAATCTAAAATGAGACAAAATTAGCATATACTCTACAAAACAGGTACTGTCTTATTTACAACTATGTCTTGCAATATGTTTATTGTGGTAGTAAACTACAAAAAAATTAACAGGAATACAAGTAAAAATTGGAACAGATAATAAAGAAGAAAAAGAAAAAATTAGTTAAATTTATTTGATCTGCTTTTAGTTTTAACCTCTTACCTATTAACTGTATAGAAATTTTTGAAGAGATGGAGAATGTAATTTCTGTAAAACAAACATGCTTTATAAAATCTGAGGAGATGTATTTCTCTAAATCGAAGATTCTATTTTCTACAATACCAAAAGAATTTGGACCAATAAAAACAAATAATATTATTCTATTTGTGTGTAGAAAAAGAGTAAATAACCACAGCAAACTTTATCCATATACAATTAAAGAAACTGAACCAGTTAATATGGTATATTTAGAATCTACTAAAAAACCAGAACAAGGTCTAGAAAATTTAAGTATACAAGAAATAAAGATAGAATATTTGGATAAAATGCAATCATTAAAGGAAGAACACAAGTATATTCTGGAGGAGGAACAAAAAATAAGACAAACAGAAGAAATAAACAATTATTTTAAGCTAGAATGGATAGATTTTCCTATATGTGAGGTTTATAAAATTTATACTTTTTTAGTAAATGATAAAAATATTCACATTGTGGTGCATTGGGCGAAAATAATAGTAAAAATCTGTATATTATATTAAAGGAACCAATAAAAAAAATTTAGACATACAAGAAGGTTTTAAAAAAAGGAGGAATTATCTGTATCCCATACAGAAGTCTTTGACAAGAATTAGAGATATTTTACTATCCTGAAGGAGAGCCATTTTTGGCGCTAAAAGCAGATGGTCTTTCCAGTTTTAATGGACATTTGTTTTCTAAAATAATTTACTTAAAAATATTAATGATTTGGGAAGACAAAGAGAGTCTATTGTATAAAGCAGAAGATAAAGAAACGATCGAAAATATAAAAGTCTGTCAAATACCAAGAAACATAAACATAAATAATTGCAAATGAATAGAAGATCTACAAAAAACACTGGATCAACTTATTTCTAATACTGCTATTAAAAATGATCAAGGAAAAAGAGAGATATTTTTAAATTCGAAAATGTGCAAGAGTGTTCTTGTTCTAATTATTGGCTGGAAGAAGAAATTTGAAATAAAAATATAGATTAAATTACAAGATTAAAGTTAAGCTCAATAAAATTAAAACAATACAAAATAGCCACCAAAAATATTAATGTTTGTTGCTTAATTTTTATATGTTTATATTTTAACTGTTTCGAATTTCCCTAGAATAACTATGTTATTCTGTTTAAAAAATCTAAAATTAATGGTGGCTGTTTGTGATTAAGTACAACTAAACTTGCTATATTTTTACAAATATAATAATCTCCAAAAATATAACAATTTCCATCTTCTGGAAAATAAATATGCTAAATAACTAAGTAATAATGGAAATCATTCCTTTTCTATAATTTCCTTGGTTATGTAAACAAATACATCTGTTTCCCAAGGATCTATACCTGTAGGAGTAAATAGTTTTTACATCTATTTTAAATAAAATTATTTTAGTAATTGATATTTCTCTTTCTACCACATATTTGGGTATCTTCATTTCGGTTCCTTCACAAAAATTCGAATTCTTTCTATTTTAATAAAAAATTTTATGAACAAGGAAGACAGAAATGCTAAAATTTTAGATGTATTTTACAAGAATAAGGTGCAATACCAGGACATGAGAGAAAAATAAAATAATTTGTCAGATGAATAATACCAAGTAGAGTGTGTCAATTTAATTTTACTTAAAAACGGTTGTGTAAAAATTCTAGTTTACAATAAACAAAAAGCTGCATTTGTAGAATTAAAAGATCTAAATAAAAATAGTACAGAGAAATATGTAAAAAAGATTTTTAAGGCAATTTACAAACATTACTCAGAATAAAACAGTTCATATTCTAATAAAGAAAGCAAAATACATGTCGATAAATATTGTAAAAACTCATTTCCACAAGACGAAGCTGTAGAAGAATACAGTAGTGGCTGAATTTACAGAAGAGGATTTAATTTTTGTTTGTTGTTAGTTGTATTTGTTGTTTTGTTTGTTTAATATATTGCAGGAATTAAATTTTTAATCCCTATAATTCTGTAATGACTTTCCTTAAGAAAAATGAAGACATCAACTTTTTTTAAAATATTTATAAGCTAGATAGTTGGTAAAGATGATCAGTTTGATGATCAACATACAATCAATGATGATAAATATGATCAATTATATTTACCAATGTTGATCATATGTTGATCGTCAACAAAGTGGGCAATGAGCACACAGCTGTGCCTTTAACTTTAAGGTATTCCCCACTGTTACATGATGTATGTACAGCCACCTCAGTTGCACAAAATTATTGTCAAATTGAGCATGGTTTCGAGTGCTTAAGGAAGTCTTCATCAGAATAAAAAATTACGTAGGATGACATGTAATCACACCAAGTGTGAAAAACGTCTGAGCAAAAGTGCTCTCATCAAATAGAAAATGTCACAAGAATAAAAAATAAAATGTAAAAATGTCAGACTGATGGTAGTGGCTGCCATTGTATTTCCATGGAATATTTTATGCAGTTGACAAACATGTTACATTTTTACATTTTAGTTTTTATTCTTATGACATTTTCTATTTGATGAGAGCACTTTTGCTCAGACGTTTTTCACACATGGTGTGATTACACGTAATTTATGTAATTTTTTACTCTGATGAAGACTGCCCTAGTGCAGACAAAGTCATGGTCAATTTGGCAATAATTTTGTGCAACTGATGTGGCTATACATACAACCTGCAACTAAATATGTACGGTTGCTGGATCTCAGCCAATAAAAATGTTTAAAATTTCAATATTTCTCACTGCTGAAATCATGTCTGAGCCAGCACAGGGCACCTCGTCTTTTGGTACTGGTTGCATTCTTCCTGAAAGGTTTGGACACGTGCAGAGGGTGGGTTTGCCTGTAACTGGGAACTCCATCGTCAGGCGAATGTGGAGATCATTATGGAAACAATGGGCAGGTCGAAAAGAAAGGCCTTTGGCCACTGTGTTGTTTGCTGGGGATTGACGCACAGGGTGTGGAGGAGGCTCTGCCGGCAGCGACTGATTGCCCTGAGTGCATCCGACTGCAAATCGTTGCTCATTTCAGCACAAATGACCGCTGCCACCTGGGTTCAGAGGCCATCCTCGGTTGCTGTAGGCAGCTAGCTGATTTGGTTCCGAGAGGAATTCTTAAGATGTCAAACCAGCTGTGGACGAAACGCCAAAAAAAGTTTCATAGACCATGACCATACAACATGGTAGATTCTCCAGAAGCTAAGACAATCGGTCGTGAAAGTTTTAACTGTATGTCCCCATTTGTTTATGTTTGAATTCAGCTGCCAATCTTTGCACCAGGCGATGATTATCAGTAATCTGCCTCTCTGTTTATTTCAAGTATCGATTAAAAGCTTAGGAGCGGCCTTTGATCTGAACTTGAACGTTCAACCACTTAAATGATACCTGTTTACAACGTACTACATCGGTAGGTTGGAAGTCGGGTCGAGCAATATTATATACGAGCAATGTTACATAGGACACCTGTGGTCCATCAAGCCAGGAAACTATCTCAGACTGGCCCCCAAAAGCTGCCTGAGCTTCAGCGCATGTGTGTCGCGCGTGATTTTCGATATCCTATCGTCCTTTTACACCATCAGCTTAGTCGATCTTAATTGTTTGACGCTCTTTTCGTTTTCTTCCTTAAATGATACTTGAGTGATAAATGTACTTAGTTCTTGCATTTACAGATCGTAAAATTGGCGTTTGTGTAAATTTCACATTAAAATTTTGTGAATTTTAACAGCATAAAAGTGACAAATAAATCGTTTTCCTTATCTAACTTCCATACTAACGGACCACTGTGCAGGTGTGGGTTTAGATGGAAATGTAAACGTAATTAGTTTTAGCATGACGTCTACAAAGGTCTTTCTTCTTTTACTGCCTTCACATTAAATTCCCAATCCTAACGAAATAAAAAAATTCACATTTTTTTCGTCTCGACGTTCCCTACACCACTGTGGTACGTTGTAAACTTCTTTCTCGGCCTGTATATTGCGAACAGTAGCGGCCTCGTCACACTACCCTGACGCACGCCAGACGCAGCCTTCATCCCTGACAGTGCCTCTCCAGTAAGAACGACGTACACTCTTCATACAGCAGTCGTTGCACACGACTGACTGCAACTCGTCGAAACTAAATCTGCAGCTACATATCACTCTCACTACCTAATGACGAATACCGAGCGAGGTGGCGCAGTGGCTAGAAAACTGGACTCGCATTCGGGAGGACGACGGTTCAATCCCGCGTCCGGCCATCCTGATTTAGGTTTTCCGTGATTTCCCTAAATTCCTCCAGGTAAATGCCGGGATGGTTCCTTTGAAAGGGCACGGCCGACTTCCTTCACCATCCATCCCTAATCCGACGAGACCGTTAACCTCGCTGTCTGGTCTCCTCCCCCAAACAACCCAACCCAACTTAATGACGAATGGACCACCTGGTCACTTGTAGAGGAGTTTCGCCTGCCTACGTGGAACACTACTTGGGTGATATACTCACAGTTTGAGTCAACGCCTAATGTTTTTCCAGAATAGTTTCCTGTTAAATTCTACAGAAGGACGTAATTCACCGGTTGTTGAATACATAGCCGGTTTGTTTTTTCCTGCAGCCTTTGAATCCGACTGCACGCTGCCAGGGATGATGCACATTATGTAAGAGGAGACAGAAAACCAATGTACTGCACAGGATGAAGTCAGTGACTGTGGCTCAGTTCATGATTATATCCAGAGTTGCAAAACCACCGTAGACTGACGTAGTTTCCCTAGTAGTTTTGGTCAATTAAGCTTGTAACCTCGTTACTTGTATGTTAGCTGTCATGTGTACCTATCAGGCGGTAGCTCATTTCGATCGCTTTATCTGCGTATGCGATCGGTGTCTTACCAGAATTCCCTAGAAACCGGAAGTGGTGGACCGTCGAGAACCTTGAGTGAGGGCATATATGGGAGCTGCACCTCTACAGAACATTTTTGTTCTGCATAGTTTCCTGTCTGTTACTTCAAAATAAGCAGTATCTATAGCAAAATTGAAACTGTCATTGTTCAACTTCGATATTATTCGAAAATTGTTGCTTTATAACGTGAAACAGGAGGAGGCAAAAAAAAAAGAAAGAAGACTGATCATACGGCGCTAGAAAACGAAATCTCCTCAAAAAGGTAAAATAAAAAAAAAACAAAGGAAAAACAAATCAAACTGCACTTCAGTACTTCGTTGATCTTACATAAAACATGCCTGTGTTACGTTGACCAACTATCTCACTTATCACTAATAACAGGAAACTCTTACCTTTGATTATGATGAAAAACTTACTACTGAGTACAAAATAACAACTTTTTTGTGTTCGTGCATGTAAACTGTACTTGCATCAAAAGTAATTGCTTTGGTTGCACAAAAACGCACAAGTTATGCGAGCAGCTTATTTTTATTGTTTGCCAAATGTCATTTAAATTTTGTAAGGATATAAAATACACAATGGACTAACACTGAACGATGTGCGTTTCTAATTACATGAAAACGAAGAAAATGAAGTTGTTGGCTACCAGTTCCTCTCTCGCGCATTCATTTGTGTTTCCTTCCCTACTAGTACTGTCGCTAACCCTACCATTTACTACCACATTTATCTGCTGTACCGAAACTATTGAACCGCAGTTTTGGTATAGCGCAACTCAGTATCTGATCACCAGACTGACGAGTTAGACCACACGGTAATCAAGTCTTTGTAATTTTTTATATATGTGGTATTTGAAGTTCAGAACTGAAATATTGGTCTCCTACAGCATAGCAATGCAACTCTCAAAAATTTTCGAGACTTCTCTGATGTTTTCCGAGCGCATCCAATTCACTAAATGAAGGCTGCTGTTTTCGACAGGTCATGTGGCTTCATGACAGAAAGTACATCTGTCAACCTGGGTGGCATGGGTTCACTTCCTGGTCGAAGCATATTTTTATACAAAGGTGAATGTTCTAAGAATATTTCCGTGAAGCGTAAAATACATAAAGAAGAAACTAAAATAATTTGTAATGCTTATTTATTTAAACGGTCTTTGATAAATGATCGGTAATTGAGAATTTATATTTGTGACGAAATCTGTAATTTTGGCTGCTGTATGTAAATGCGTGAAGAATTTGACAGAGTACTGAAATACCTAAGTCGAAACAAGCCCCTGGCGGTAGACAATATTGCATTAGAACTATTGAGACAGCCTTGAGAAAACTGTTCCATCTGGCGAACAAATTGTATCAGACACGCGAAATACCTTCAGACTTCAAGAAGAATATAATAATTCCAATATCAAAGAAAGCAGGTGTTGACAGGTATGAAAATTGCCTAACTAGCCGTTTAATAAGTCACGATTACAAAATACTTACACGAAATGTTGGAACACGTGAAGCAAAACTGGCTCTACGACTTACCGTAGAAGACAGGTTAAGGAAAGGCAAAGCTACTTTTCTAGTATTTGTAGACATAGAGAAAGCTTATGACAATGTTGGCTGGAATACTCTCTTTCAAATTCTGAAGGTGACAGGCGTAAAATACAGGGAGCGAAAGGCATTTTACAATTTGTGCAGAATCCAGATGGCAATTATAAGAGCCGAGTGTCATGAAAGGGAATCAGTGGTGGAGAAGGGAGTGAGACAGGGTAGTAGCCTATCCCCAAAGTTATTCAATCTGCATATTGAGCAAGCAGTAAAGGAAACGAAAGAAAAATTTGGAATAGGAATTAAAATCCATGGAGAAGAAATACAAACTTTGAGGTTTGCCGATGACATTGTTATTCTGTCAGAAAAAGCAAAGGACCTGGAAGAGCAGCTGAATGGAATGGACAGTGTCTTGAAAGGAGAATATAAGATGAACATCAACAAAAGCAAAACGAGGATAATGGAATGTAGTCGAATTAAATCAGGTCATGTTGAGGGAATTAGATTAGGAAATGAGACACTTAAAGTAGTAAAGGAGTTTTGCTATTTGGGGAGCAAAATAACTGATGACGGTCGAAGTAGAGAGAATATAAAATGTAGACTGGCTCTGGCAAGGAAAGCGTTTCTGAAGAAGAGAAATTTGTTAACATCGAGTATAGATTTAAGTGTCAGGAAGTCGTTTCTGAAAGTATTTGTATGAAGTGTAGCCATGTATGGATGTGAAACATGGACGACAAACAGTGTAAACAAGAAGACAATAGAAGCTTTCAAAATGTGGTGCTGCAGAGGAATGCTGGAGATTAGATGGGTAGATCACATACCTACTACCCTTACTATTGGAGGGAATCATGGAAGGTAAAAATCGTAGGGGAAGACCAAGAGATGATTACATTAAGCAGATTCAGAATGATGTAGATTGCTGTAGGTACTGGCAGATGAAGACGCTTGCACAGGAAAGAGTAGCACGGAGAGCTGCATCAAACCAATCTCTGGACTGAAGACAACAGCAACAGCGTATGTAAATCAATAAGTCGTTTCGAAAAGGCCATATGTCCATCCCCACCACATTTCCATTTTAGCTCAAGATCAGGAACTACTCGAAGAAACGCCCATTTCCTGTGAAAAGGCCATATCCCGCTCACTCCTATGTCAGTGATATTAAGAGTCGTATTTCACGTTCCGCGGGAAAGAGACATGTGTCTTGCAATGTAGCCTTGCCGGAGTTGCGAGCTGTTAGGTCACGTGTTGACCGCTGCAAGCGCTGCTCGCAGAACATATGTTTGCGTGGACAACTGCCGTTGTTTCTCGTAGAGCTATTTTATACTTTTGTTGCAAGAGTGAAAGTGATAGTGTCAGTGATTATGAGGACGTAAAGAGAAGAAAAAAGGATAGTTTGAGTAAACGTGATCGAATAAAGAGAGAAAAACCCCAAGGGAAACAGGATGTGAGCTACAGTGAAAATGTCGTAGCACCACGCCGAACGGGATCCAATGCTGGTAGGTGTAGTTACTGATGTTGACCCTACAACACAATAGCTATATCTTACGTGATAACGTACCATCGTGTTGGGCAATACTCACAGAAATTCTATCTTAATTGGTCTGCATTTTTTTTTTTTTTTTTTTTTTGTGAACGTGTGTGTGAAATCTTATGGGACTTAACTGCTAAGGTCATCAGTCCCTAAGCTTACACACTACTTAACCTAAATTATCCTAAGGACAAACACACACACCCATGCCCGAGGGAGGACTCGAACCTCCGCCAGGACCAGCCACACAGTCCATGACTGCAGCGCCTAAGACCGCTCGGCTAATCCCGCGCGGCAGTGGGCTGTTTGATCACAAGTTGATTGTGTAGGTGTTTTCATGTGTCCAAGAAAGTCTTTAGAGACGGAGTAATCGCTAATGCAAATATTGACACATATGAATTGTTTTGCTGATAAAGATACTCAGGATATTAGGCACAATGTCTAATTAATGCGCATCCAGTAAAAAGAGAAAGGAAGTCAAATACTACAAATCCCAAAATTCGAATACCTAATTTTCAATATCACGTGAGCAGTGATGGAAGACAAATCCAAATTTGTAAAAATAGGTTCTTGGGTCTCCACCGAATAGATGAGAAACGTATTCGTCGTTTAAATCACCTAGTACTGCTAGACAGCCCGACGGGTGGTATGCGGGGCAAACCGGAGGGTTCAAGACATAACTTAATCCACGGAGCTGTATGTTCTTTGATTAAGTGCCATATTGAATAATTCACTGTAAATTAAATCGATTATTCGAACAACATCCGAACAAAATATTTATCAGTACAGCTGGGTGTCAAACAGATGCATGAGTTATTTAATCAATAATATCCTGATGCTAAAGTGAACTACAAATTTTATTTTAAATTTTCGAAGGAAGATTTTGATTACAAATCTGGAAAGCTGCAGATTGACACCTGTTCGACAGGTGAGGGGCTGAACAAAAAAATGGGAAAAGACCGCATTTGAATGATAATGCAAAAGAGTGGCTACGACAGAATTCATAGTACATAAGAACAGAGCCAAGAAATTTTGTGAGAGATTTGACGCAATCAAGACGGTTGCCCAGGATAAAAACAGTGTACGTGGCATTACTGTCGGCTACATGTAGAACATCCCACTGTCAGATACTCCAGTGCAGGAAATGTTTTTTACAGACAGTTGTTGTTTTTGAATTTTACATTGTCAACTTAGGAAATCATAAGGCAACGTTTTTCTCGTACCACGAAGGGCAGGCTCGTAAAGGACCCAATAAAGGCTGCTCATTGTTAAACAAGTAAGGAAAACATTCCCAAAGAGGCGATGGAGCTACACATCTTTTCAGTTGGATACCCTGGTCAAAATAGAAACAACACTGTGGTCAGATTTTTGTTAGCTGCAGCATCACCTCGGCAATTTGAAAAGATTATTCATTATTTTCCGGTCTTTTGCCACAGCAAAGAGACTTATTCGCAAGACTGATCGAATATACACTCCAGACGAAATCGACACAATAATAAAAAGGGCAAGTTAAATTTTCCAGGTTCATGCAGTACAAACTAGTGAGATCATTGATTGTAAGACTTAGTGGTCTAAACATGATAAAAAAATCTGCTGTATCAAGAAAATCATTGTCCAAAGTTCCACGTGATCGGAAAATGACCCTACAACTGTCGCTGTATGTGACGTTTGAACAGTGTGCAAGTGAACCTGGTTTGTTGAAAGTATGTCAGTGGATCGACGGCTTACAGCGAGAAGATATTTTGTCGGGGAAGCCTGAGTGGTACACGCCTGAACAACCAAACCCTTCCGCATGCAAAGAAAAGCTTCCATTCAACGTGAAAAAAACTGCAGACATAAGGAAATTGTTTCAGTATATACCAGACGATAAATTAGATTTACTTTGTAAATGGCCTACAAACGCCCTGAATGAGCATGAAGAAGACTTTTGATAATTAACAGCTGTTCTGTTTTGTACTGTTCTGAACGTAAGACTGTGTAATAAAAAGCACACCAACATATGCATCATGCTGCAGTCTTTGTAACTTACATTTTATCACTTACTTAGTTGACACAGTTGCAAGGCATCAACTATCTGTAGAATGTTACGTTTCATACAAGCAATTTCATTCGACAAGGCCGTGTCTCCACATCGGTTGTTTGTAACGTAACATGTTTTGTTTTGGCACACAGTTTTATGATGCCATTAAGTTAAAGATCCTGCACTGAAGTCTAAATGTAAACTAAAACACTTTACACTTCCGTTTCGCAAACCAAACAGTGTCTTCTTTCTCCTGAAAATTTTACTTTTATGGATATATGGCTTTATCGAAATGACTGATTCAGTTATGAATAGGAATAAGAGTATATTTTACAAAAACTACCAATTAGATTAGAACTTTATATTTAAAGGACGTAGATATTCGAACTAAACTGGAAAAAAAAAGGAAAATGACTGGCTGCAATGAGATTCGATCCAACGATTCGCATTTACGAGCGCAAATGAGTTTTGCTTCATCTTTGTGTGTTTTACGCTTCACGGAACGAATTTTAAAACATGCACCATTGTTGAAAAATATTCATCGACTTGGAATTGAATAGAGTCCACCCTCTTGGTAAACGAGCATTCTACCACAAAACCACACACCCTTTCGAAACTTTGTTCTAGCTTTAGTGAATTAAAGATGCTACGTTAACTTAGAAGCCGATTTTCGCGCGAATTTTTGATAGTTACAGCTGTCTGCTTTGTTGAATGATATTTGAGTACTATCGTTCACGTGCCATAAATATAAAGAAAATTAAAAAAATTCGATTGCATTAAATAAGAGTGCCTTTTATGTCATAGCACGCGTACTTCTGTTTTTGGTAGATAACTGACGAACATCCACCAATTTATTTACTGCGCTTCATATATCCCCGACACGTCCTAAATTTGTCTGAATTCTTCCTTGTATCCCTTCCGCAAGTGACTGCGAAGATTCCAGAAAATATCTACACCTCCTATGTGAATCACTGGAAGTGTTCAGGCTCCATTAATCTAATGGACATAGAAACAATCATTAAAATTAAAAGAAGAACAGAATGGAATAATTTTGCTTCTTCTGAATTCGGTTACTCTGTTGTGAGGAATGCAACGTACTTTTGGTTTGTTTATAAATAATTCTTCTGCTACCAGTCACGACTTACTTTATTTTATTTTTCGGGAAATGGTTTCCATTTGCAAGAGCAGTTTATCGTGTTTGTTATGCCATTTCTAGGTGATGTCGATGTGTTAGAGTGGCCAAATTTAGAAGAATTTGTACTTATAGTTTTCTTATGGCTCACACACACTAAACAGCACAAATGGAGACGCATCGTGTGAAAAATAAAATAAAGAAAATCGTGACTGGTAGGAGAAGAATTATTTATAAACAAACCTACTGTTTTCACAGTCTCAGGCTTTCAGTACCATTTATAACGGATCAAATCAGAAAGTATTTTTGAATCGGTTGTGTGGTTCATCAGCATCAGCTTTTAAAATTTTGTCAGAAGTGGGATTCGAACCCACGCCCTCAGACGAGGACCAGAATGCTCAGACCTGCTCTAGCAGGCAAGGTAATCCTTGAGTCTGGCGCCTTAGACCGCTCGGCCATCCTGACATCGCGAAACTGCTGCAGCAACAGATATCAAGAAGAAATCCGTTATCTCTTTGAAACTGTTACGAAGTTTGACCATTACGACCTAAGAGCAGCTGTTTACTGTAAGTGATTAGGAGGAGTCTGTGTAGGCTTTAGTGAATAGCTGAACAAGACAAGATGGACTGAAACTCTATATCGACTCACAGGAGGCATCCGAACATAGCGTCCACCCAATGGAATTGCTGTAACTTCTAATGGTAACGCAGAATGAATTGAAGCAACAAGTTCTCTGTAACCAGCGACAGTTTATTTTATCCCCACTCTGTATTTCAGAAATTTAAACCTCCATCAGCTGGTGGCATGTGTTGTTTGAACGACTTTGCGATAAACTGTGACAATGTCTAGTAATAGAAAGAACAAATCACTATTTTAGCGCATTTAGTTTTGGTGAGGTCTTTGATTATAAGGGTGAACAAAAATATAATTCTAAATGTAAAAATACCTATAATGGTCACAGGGTCCTTTTTCGGTGTATTACATCACATACATTCTGTAAACACTGAAGTAAGCAGAGATGGCGCCTATATTCTAATAAGTGAACATAACATATGTAATAATAATGTTGCCAACAGTGGCAGAAACGTTGTACTACTTTGTAAAGTAATGTGAAGGTCTTTGTTTGAGAAGATGAACAGGGATATAAATGTAAATATCTCCAGTTCATAGATTCTTTTGTAGTTGTCTTTATGTAAAGGAATATGTGAACACTGGAGATACATTTACTTTTACATTTCTATCTTTGTTCTTCTTTAGAGTCTTTTGTTTTGTCTTCTGTTACTAGATCTGCGCTTCTCAACCAGGGGGTAATTACCACCTTAGGAGTAGAATTATATCTTATGAGGGTAAAAACTAAAGAGTTAAAATGCGTTTTGGTCGCGAAACTAAATTAGTCTTAAAAGATCATCACTATTATCAGTGTTTTGTAAGACTGTAACACTGGTTAATAAGTTTCCAATAACTACTTTCTCCCCCCCCCCCCCCCCAAATGCTAGCATTAATCTGTGGCAAAAATGTGGTGGAGTTTATAGCTTGTGAAACGCATGTATGAACATCTTCCTCACACACTCCAACCACTACAAACATACTTTGTATTGTACATCCATGGCAATGAAATTGCGACGCATAGAAATAAATCACATATCTGAGTTGTAGGTAGTTCCTGTAGTACTCCATAAACTGCTTCATTATTCATTTCACAATAAATAAAGTAACTAACAGCACAACACAGCAGTAATTTTGTAATGGGTACTACACTGTTGTAGGGTCTGCACAGTATTATTAATATCACTGTTATTATTATTATTATTACTAGTATCATTATTATTACTACTGCTACAACTAATGCTGCTAGCAGAGGTCAAATAACACACTGACTCCAGAAGTTTTCCAGTTTTTACAACTTCAGAAGTAGGAGATAAAACAATTAAGTGATTTACAAACAGTGGGTAAAGTGAGTTTGTTTGCGAGGCCATCCTCCGCAACAAGTACAGAATTTTTCATTTGTAAATAGAAAACACCTTCTCTTGCTACACTGTATTTTATTCTCCCAGACGCAGTCACCTTTTTTCACTTTAAGGCGATATCTATAATAATACAGATTTATACACTATTGTTTTGGTGTGTATTATTCGTAGCTTATAAAATAGTTCACTTCTCGCTTTTTATGTAAAGCCGGAAGTAAACTGTTTTATCACCTACGAATAATACATACCAAAACAAAGGTGTATAATAACTGTATCATTATATATCCCACTGATGATGCCTTAAAGTGAAAAAAGGCGAAACGCGTCCAGGAGAATAAAGTTCAGTGTAGCAAGGGAAGGCGTTTTTTATTTACAAAACTAAAGTGGATTTAGTACATGCTTTTTAACCTGGTTAAATTTACGTAACGGTAGAGGTTGTGGGTGAAGGACTTGTCGGTAGGGAAAGGACTGAATCAGAGGAAGAATGTTTTTAACGTGTGTCCATCCTCAAAGAAGTTAGCAAGCTTTCTTTACTGACAGGGAGTCGTAGGTACCACTCACAGTAAGAATTGTTTCATCATTCTATAAAAATGTTGTTAGAAATCAACTGTGCCAATTGTGCCATTGACTCGTTAGTTGGCGGTTTAGTAAACCAGTTATAACACTAAATATTATTTATCTTTTGCGTTTTAAAAATAAAAGCCTTCAAAGAAAATTCTAAAGATTAACTGGGCTCTGATGTTGATGATGTGGAAGGGGGTACTAGCTCATATCAGACTGCACTGACGGGCAGTGGTCACAGGATGGGAAACACTTTGCTAGACAGTGGCGAAAGTCACAACACGTACACGACTTATTAACTGTCATAAAGTCATCTGGTTGAGGAGGTTTAACTAAACCTGGGAAATGCGTAGCGCAATTGAAAATTGTGACTGCTAACAGTAAACTTGTAGTTTCAGTCCATGTGACTAACACTCACGGTTAAGCCCAATTTCATTTAAGTGGCTATTAGTGCTTGTACTTTTTGTGGTACAGTCTTTCTTCTGAACAGATGCTATGACCCGCCAAACATGAAACTTTTTTAAGTTCCTACGAGCAGACGTTAGAGTTCGTAGATATTAACATACTACGTTCGTTATACTTCCCGAGATTTTTATAAGACGTGGTCTTCATTTTATGCTTTTTCTGCTAATTTTCACTATCATGACTACAACTACTTTAACTGGTGAAACGGATAAAAATTTTCTAGAGCAGAATTGAATCTAAACGATCAACTCCACTCCTGTTGCAAAAGTATGCAAAAATGGTGGATACTATTCGGTAGTGAACTGAATTTATTGAACATTATTCACCAGAAAACGAGCACAGTTCGGATGATACACTACAAAACTGTTCTTTCCTTATAATTACTGATTCTGGCTGTCCTGGATTACCGATCATGCCGACATTTCCCTGTGCTTCATTGCTTACTTTTTCGACCACGAAGACTGTATGAAGTACAACGCTTTCTGCCACCAGAATGCAGAATGAAGAGTAGAGGAATTCGTTTATCTAATGATGTGTACACAGATATCACCACTTCCCACACTATATTATTCATATGCTACTTGAGATATTCAGTCCAGATATGCGTGCCTGTGCATACGAAATGAACACAATCGAAATGTATTTCTTTTTCTTTCACGTGGGTAACCACAGCAGTGAACTTGTTACTTGTCACTGTCATCTTTCCCTCCTTGGCAGCTACGCTATTATCATACGTACGTATGTAGAATCAGTGACAGTGTGTAAGCAGATTCAAAATATTGACGCTAATTGTATGCACGACCGGTAGCGATGTACCTTGATACAGTAATGGTCTTCTCACAGATTGTTAGTACGGTGTTATGCGTTCAATGGGTTCATTTTTGTTTCAGTAAACAAAATATAGTGTGTACTGATGTGAGGATACAGGGCTAATTTCAACATCAGTTAGGCCAGCAACGACATATGGCATGTGTCCGCCTCAACATATTCAAGTCAAGTATAGTGTAACACAGACAATGTTTGTACAGATTATGTTAAATTCCGTTTTGAATCCAACAAATGTCTGTGTTGTCGTTTCTGTGTTTCATGAGCGGCGCAGCAGCTAAGCGGCTGCGAAAGGAATCATCCACCTTGGCCGGAATCTTCCACCTCGACCGGACGCAGAAATCGGGGAGCCGACGGCCGTGCGCAAGAGAAAGACGCACAAGCTTCCCTTAGAGGCTGTGGCCTACGTTTTAACAATGAAATTATGTTTCATAAACGAAAATGTGATGTTATAACTTCAGTCCTCTGCCAGAGTTCGATGTTAGCTGTTCTGGAAGAGACACGCTTGATGGCAGATGTACATTGAAACACTTACGTAGCAGTCATCTGTGTATGATTTGTGTTCATCTGTATATGGTTTATGTCTTCCAAAATGAAAAATGTTAAAGAATTAATTATTTTGAAAATTTATGACTCTACTTTACGTCTATTGACATGTGTGTGAAAGTCAGGAAAAGCGGTGATTTTTTCTGAAGGAAAACTTACGACGCAAAAAGAAAGTGGTGATTAACTTATTGGTTATGAACTGCAGATTAAAACTGAAGAAACTACAAAAAGGAGGGAATTTAAGGAGATGGGATCTGGATAAACTGAAAGAACCAGAGGTTATAGGGGGTTTCAGAGGGAACATTAGGGAACGATTGACAAGAATAGGGGAAAGGAATACTACAGACAAAGAATGGGAGGCTTTCAGAGATGAAATAGTGAATGTAGCAGAGGATCGAGTAGGTAAAAAGCCGAAGGCTAATAGAAATGCTTGGGTAACACAAAAGATATTAAATTTAATTGATGAAAGGAGAAAATATAAAAATCCAATAAACGAAGCAGTCGAGAGGGAATACAAATGTCTAAAACATGAGATCTACTGGAAGCGCAAAATGGATAAGCCGGAATGGCTAGAGGACAAAAGTAAGGATGAGGAAGCATATATTACTAGGAGTAAGACAGATACGGCCTACAGGAAAATTAAAGAGACCTTTGGAGAAAAGAGAACCACCTGCATGAAATATCAAGAGCTCAGGTGGAAAACCAGTCCTAAGCGAACAAGGAAAAGCAGAAAAGTGGAAGAAGCATACAGAGGGGCTATACAATGGAGATGTACTTGCGGGCAAGTGAAGTGAAAGAGGACGCAGATTAAGATGAGAAGGGAGATATGATACTGCGTGAAGAATCTGATAAAGTACTGAGAAACTAAAGTCGTAACAAGGCCCAGCAGTAGACAACATTCCGTTGGAGCCACTGATAGCCTTGCTAGAACCAGCTATGACAAAACTCTTCCACCTGGTGAACAATATGTCTGAGACAGGCGAAATACTCTCGACTTTAAGAAGAATATAATCATCCCAATTCCAAAGAAAACAGGTTCTGACAGGTGTGAAAATTGCCAAACTAGCAGTTAATAAGTCATGGCTGCAAGATACTAAAACAGAATAATGGAAAAACTGGTAGAAGATCAGTTTGGGTTCCGGAATAATGTAGGAACATGCGAGGTAATACTGACCCTACCACTTCTCATCGAAGATAGGTTAAGGAAAGGCAAACCTACGTTTATAGCATTTGTAGACTTAGAGAAAGATTATGACAATGTTGACTGGAATACTCTCCTTCAAATTCCGAAGGTGGCAAGGGTGAAATATGGGATGCGAAAGGCTGTTTACAATTTGTTCAGAAACCAGATGGCAGTTATAAGAGTCGAGGGGCACGAACGGGAGCAGTGGTAAAGAAGGGAGTGAGACAGGGTAGTAGCCTATCCCCGTTGTTATTCAGTCTGTATACTGAGGAAGCAGTAAAGGGAACAAAAGAAAAATTTGGAGTAGGAATTAAATTCCAGGGAGAAGAAATAAAAAAAATTGAGGTTTGTCGATGACTTTGTAATTCTGTCAGAGACAGAAAAGGACTTGGAAGAACAATTGAACGGAACGGACAGTTTCTTGAAAAGTGGATATAAGATGAACATCAACAAAAGCAAATCAAGGATATTGGAATGTAGTCGGATTAAATCAGGTGATGCTGAAGGAATTAGATTAGGAAATGAGACACTTAAAGTAGTAAATGAGTTTTGCTACTTGGGAAGCAAAGTAACTGATAGTGGTCGAAGTAGGGGGATATAAAATGTAGACTGGCAATGCCAAGGAAAGCTTTTCTGAAGAAGATAAGTTTGTTAACATCGAATATATAAGCGTCAGGAAGTCCTTCCTGAAAGTATTTGTATGAAGCGTAGCCATGAATGAAAGTGAAATGTGGACGATAAGCAGTTTAGACAAGAAGAGAATAGAAGCTTTTGAAACGCGGTGCTACAGAGGAATGCTGAAGACTAGATGGGTAGATCATGTAACTAATGAGGAGGTACTGAATAGATTTGGGGAGAAGAGAACTTTGTGGTATAACCTGACCAAAAGAAGAGATCGGTTGGTAGGACATATTCTGAGGCATCAAGGGATCACCAGTTTAGTAATGGATGGAAGAGTTGGGGGTAAAAATCATAGAGGGAGGTGAAGATATGAATAGAGTAAGCAGATTCAGAGGGGTGTAGGTTGCAGTAGGTACTGGGAGATGAAGAAGCTTGCACAGGATAGAGTAGCACGGAGAGCTTCATCAAACCAGTACTTGGATTGAAGACCACAACAACATCGAGTTTACGACGATTCTCAAAGGATAGTGATCTGACAGGGTTTATCAGTAAAACATGATCAGTTTCATTATTTAAAAGGCGTGTAACTTGAACATTAATCACATATTTAATACTTTCCTGCATTTGAGGATTTTGAAACGTTTGCCAGAGATAATTGTGCTTACGGATCTTGGCGTTGACAGTCATCCTTAGTACGCATAGTAACGGATAAGCGAATAGAAAGTTTCACTGACCTTCAAAGTAGTCACCAGCATTGTGTGTAACCCGTTGCCAGCGATGTGGTAGTCGTAGGACACTCTTAGCAGTGCCAGTTGTGTTGACAGTTCGGGCGGCGCGGTCTATTGCCCGACGAATTTGTAGCAGTTCTGAGGCGAATGCCGTGAAGTGTTTCCTTCAGTTTAGAAATCGAGTTGAATTTACGAGGGCTTAAGTGAGGGGAGTGCAGCAGGTGGTATAGCACTTAGCAGCCCCATCAGTCAAACAAATCAGCAACAGCTTGCACTGTACGTGCTTGAGTATTGTCCTGCAAAATGATGGTCAGGTCCTGCAGAAAGTGTCATCACTTCTGTCTCTACGCTGTTCATTTTTGGAACACAACCTACGACCAGCTTAGAGACAGAAGTGATGACACTTTCTGCAGGACCTGACCATCATTTTGCAGGACAATGCTCAAGCACGTACAGTGCAAGCTGTTACTGATTTGTTTGACTGATGGGGCTGCTAAGTGCTATACCACCTACTGCACTCCCCTCACTTAAGCCCTCGTAAATTCAACTCGATTTCTAAACTGAAGGAACACTTCATGTCATTCGTTTCAGAACTGCTACAAATTCGTCGGGCAATAGACCGCGGCGCTCGAACTGTCAACATAATTGGCAATGCTAAGAGTATCCTACGACTTCCACATCGCTGGCAGTGGGTTATACACAATGCTGGTGACTACTTTGAAGGTCAGTGAAACTTTGAAACACGAATCTATTTTGTACGAGCTGTAAATAAATAGTTTCCACTCTCGTACAAGGGCTATGCTGAAAACGTATGGATTAATTCAACGGTAGTATTTGCAACTGCGTAATGGCCCGTCATCGAAAGCGGACTTCCAGTTCCCCGAAGTCGCTTATCTATTTGTTGATTGTCGCGTAAGTGGGAACATCGTCAGATGGTGGCAATCCATACTTACGCTGAAAATGACGTTCTACCCGTCCAACAGACTTCAGCTCCGCGAGAGAAAGCACACACAATACCTTATGCAGTGGAATCCACATGGCTACTGACCCGCGTTTACGTGAACAAAAGAGTTACGCGATGTGCACTGTTTGCCGATGATGCTGTAGTCTACAGGAAAGTAGTATCACACGAAAGTTATGAACAAATCAATGAGGATTTGCAGAAAATAAATGCGTGGTATAATGACTGGCAGCTATCTCTCAATCTTAGTAAGTGTAACCTACTGCGAATAACAAGGCGAAAATCCCCATTAACGTACGAGTACAAAATAAATGCCCAGTCTTTGGAAGCGGTAACATCCGTCAAGTATCTGGGTGTGACTATTTGAAATGATCTCAAATGGAATGATCAGATTACAGAAGTAACAGGCAAGGCGAACTCTAGATTGCGGTTTATTGGTAGAATCCTGAAGCGATGCAGTCCTTCAACAAAGGAAATTGCTTACAATACGTTAGTTCGTCCAGTATTATTGTTCGTCTGTAGGGGACCCTTACCAGCTGGGTCTGATTCAATAGATTGAGAAGGTCCAAAGAAGAGCGGCAAGATTCGTGACTGGTACATTTAGCCATCGCGTTACAAATCTCATAGAAAGTTTGAAGTGGAGATAGACGACGCGCTAAACGGAAGGGACTGCTCACTAAATTCCGAAATCTGATCCTCGCCGAGGATGTAGAGCACGTGTAATTACCACCAACTTTCAAATCCCACAATTATCACCATTCAAAGATAAGGGAAATTAGAGCTCGTACTGATGCGTTCAGACATTCGTTTTTCACTCGCGCGATCCGCGAGTGGAACAGTGGGGCGAAATATGACTTTGGCGCGAATTGTGCCCTCCGCCACATACCGCTTGGTGACTAGCGGAGTATATATGTAGATATGTACTACCAACCGCCGCAAGCAAAGAAAGAAAACATTCTGAGTTACAATACTTGTAGAAGCAAACCGCCAATAAATATCTCAGTTACATGTCAAGTTATTACATTTTACATTCCTGTTTGTTTATGTGGTGTCACCGCCAGACACCACACTTGCTAGGTGGTAGCCTTTAAATCGGCCGCGGTCCGTTAGTGTACGTCGGACCCGTGTGTCGCCACTGTCAGTGATTGCAGACCGAGCGCCGCCACACGGCAGGTCTAGAGAGGTTTCCTAGCACTCGCCCCAGTTGTACAGCCGACTTTGCTAGCGATGGTTCACTGACAGATTACGCTCTCATTTGCCGAGACAATAGTTAGCATAGCCTTCAGCTACGTCATTTGCTACGACCTAGCAAGGCGCCATTATCAATTGCTATTTATCTTGTGATGCATGTACCGTCAGACCGATATTCACCAATTATGGATTAAAGTTAAGTATTCCAACAGCTACGTACTTTATTTACTAGACTCAATTCCTTTAGCTGTTCCAGACCTCACGCCAGCCGGCGTGAGCTTAAACGCGTGCCTTTCGGCTTCACCTCCTAGTGGCTTGGCTGTCTCGCCAACTCACAACAGTTTAACCTGAACACCCTGTGTTTATAGTTTTCCACGTCGCAAATAATTATCTGCGATCGAATCCGTAACAACGCTTTCCTAACTTTGGCAATCAACACAAAGATCGCATCCCACAGTGAGCGAAAGACGTCACGTGACCAATTTCCGATTTCAGGCGAATGGAGGGACGTTATGCGAACGGTTTTTATTTCAGCCCCAACGCCAGCCGTAAACTGCGGTGTTTCATCATTTTAGTCGTCGTAGCCGGCCGAAGTGGCCGCGCGGTTCTGGCGCTGCAGTCTGGAACCGCGTGACCGCTACGTCGCAGGTTCGAATCCTGCCTCGGGTATGGATGTGTGTGATGTCCTTAGGTTAGTTAGGTTTAACTAGTTCTAAGTTCTAGGGGACTAATGACCTCAGCAGTTGAGTCCCATAGTGCTCAGAGTCATTTTTTTAGTCGTCGTAATCTGACCAGTGATTAAGATCCTAGATTTGAGTGAGGTAGAAACTGTATTAGTGATGCCATCGCGAAAGAGGGTTACCGCGGTCTTCCAAAAATGAGTTCATGGTAGCATCACGTCGGTTCATTCAAATAGGCCCGCACGTGTCACCTAAGCTCGTGCTCCATCTCTAACGACCTCGAAGTCGAGCAGACGGTGGAGTTTTAACTTTCCACTTTTCCTCGCAAGCTGCGTATAAAAAGCGGGATAGGTAGACGCTGGGGGTCAGACCGGAGATTCTCGTTCCGCGCGATAATAACGTTAATCTCGCGCTCATTTCGCTTGCATGTTTGCGGCGGGGGAATCCCGCGCGGGCTTTTTTCCTGCCGAGCACGGCCTGCTAATGGAGCCGGTCTGTGTTTCCGCTGGCCATGTGCTCGCACGGCCGGCCAGGGGAGGGGGCCACGAGCCCTCCAGTCGCATGCCACGCGCGCGGCTCAACGACTTCGCGTGCGAGGTCGGCGGCGCGAATTAAATGCGACGGTGCACGTTCTGCTCAACACAAGCCGACCATAACAGCTATCTACATTACCGATGCCCTTCCAAGACATAAGATCTGCGAACATGTGTCCTATTGTAAGTAGGCTGTTTAGGTTTTTAGTTGGTAACGCCACGTAGCGCTCTGTATGAAAATCACAGTGCAGTCTTTGGCTGGTTTCTGATGTGTTGGTAAATGTGCCAACACCTTGTAGATAGAGGAGGCCTTTATGCACGCTATCTAACGCAGACGGGCGTGACTTCTGGAACAGGATAAGTAGTGAAAGCTAATAAGAAAAGTATGCAGCTCCTCGAATACTTATCTTTTATTTCCTTCATGTGAGTACAGCATTTTGGATGAGACATTTCATACGATAACTATCAAACTATGTAAGGCTAATGGCGCCTTGCTAGGTCGTAGCCATGCACTTAGCTGAAGGTTATTCTAACTGTCTCTCGGCAAATGAGAGAAAGGTTCGTAAGTGTAGTCGCTAGCAAAGTCGTCGTACAACTGGGGCGAGTGCTATCCCGTATCTCGAGACCTGCCTTGTGGTGGCGCTCGGTCTGCGATCACACAGTGGCGACACGCGTGTCCGACATGTACTAAATGGACCGCGGCCGATTTAAGCTACCACCTAGCAAGTGTGGTGTCTGGCGGTGACAGTTTCCATTGTTGGAGTTTGCCATTGTAGTGTTGGGCAGCTGGCTGTTAACAGCGCGTAGCGTTGCGCAGTTGGAGGTGAGCCGCCAGCAGTGGTGGATGTGGGGAGAGAGATGGCGGAGTTTTGAGAGCGGATGATCTGGACGTGTGTCCATCAGAGACAGTTAATTTGTAAGACTGGATGCATGAACTGATATATATATATATATATATATATATATATATATATATATATATATATGATGACTTTAGAACACTATTAAGGTAAATACATTGTTTGTTCTCTATCAAAATCTTTCAATTGCTAACTATGCCTATCAGTAGTTAGTGCCTTCAGTAGTTAGAATCTTTTATTTAGCTGGCAGTATTGGCGCTCGCTGTTTTGCAGTAGTTCGAGTAACGAAGATTTTTGCGAGGTAAGTGATTCATGAGGAGTATAGGTTATTGTTAGTAAGGGCCATTCTTTTGTAGGGATTATTGAGAGTCAGATTGCGTTGCGCTAAAAATATTGTGTGTCAGTTTAGTGATGATCGGAATAAGTAAAGAGAGAAATCTCTGAGTACGTTCAGTTTTGCTCAGCTGTTTGAAAATCAAATAATGTAAGGGGTTTACGAGCACAGTAATTCATTAATTTTTCTAAGGGGGCGTTACACTATTTAACACAGTTAAGGGTGTGTCAGAATCTTCAGTGATTTATTCTTGAAATAAAATGTTACAAAACTGCATATGAGCTTGCCACTAAAATCCTTCGTTAGGGACGCATGAAATGATTCGTCAATCCGGACACAAAAATATATTTACCAAATACATTTACACGTGTGAAAGGGTTTACTATCTGTGGCACAAAAATGACACATTTAACAAACAAATTTACGTTTGATACTAAAATGTAGACTTTCACGGCCGGAAATATCATGCCCATTATAATTATTCGGGCTGTTATGCCGTGGTCGGTTGACGAATTCTGTGTCAATTCCCAACGTTTCGTCTCCGACTGCGGGAGACATCTCCAAGGGGGTCCGTAGCACGATGGAAGGTTCAACGCACCCACTGGCTCGCTACTGACTGCCGCTAAATTCCGTGTCCGCGCGCTCCCACGCCGCGGCGTGACGTCACGTGTTTTGAAAACGTCTCCTCGAAACGAATATTGTGGTTCCCTGGGGAGCACAAGGGAAATTGTAGAAGAGGAGAAACGGAACGATCAGCTGTTGCGGAGCATGCTTTCCAGCCAGGGAACCACAATATTCGTTTCGAGGAGGCGCAAGTACTAGCGGCCACAAGCGGATATTACGAAAGGCTCTACAGGGAGGCAATCGAAATCGCTAAACACCCAAATAACTTCAACCGAAAGGAGGAGGCCGTGAAATTAAACGGTATATGGATGCCGGTGTTAAAGAAGATGTGTACCACCCGTCCACTACTGGGTGATGGCAACGGCGATCGACGGCGACGGACAGCGGCCAATTCCACTGACGTTTTCAAAACACGTGACGTCACGTCGCGGCGTGGGAGCGCGCGGACACGGAATTTAGCGGCAGTCAGTAGCGAGCCAGTGGGTGTGTTGGACCTTCCATCGAGCTACGGACCCCCTTGAAGATGTCTCCCGCAGTCGGAGACGAAACGTTGGGAATCGACACAGAATTCATCAACTGACCACGGCATAACAGCCCGGATAATTATAATGGACAAATTTACGTTTATAGAAATTGCTCGCTTCCGTTCATCCCCTGAACCAGCGTTCCATGTATATCTGTACATTATGGAAAAGTCCTCGTGGTCCGAATTTGGACAAATCCATTTTGGATACATTTCCTCAGACCATTAGGTACGGGAGTTGAATACTCCAACGATTTCAAATATCCCCAGAGGTTAAATTCTATTGAATGAATTTTATCATTTTGCGAGAACTGAGGGTGATCTGTTTAATTGTTAAAAACCAGTCAACAGCCAAACTCGCATATTTTTTTAAAAAAACTTTAAGACAACCTGTTTCAACAGGCTATATTGTCATCTTCAGGTCTTAAAATCTTTTACTGTAAAACATGTTCGTTTTACGCTGACCTCACACACAAGGTGTCAAGTGGATAAAAATAGCACATTATAAAAAGCCTGTCATCACTAAAATATTTAAAAACATAAAGCAACTTGTGCAACAGGCTATGTCCATATACCTATTGATCACAGTTGCTTGTTGCATCATCCAAACACGGTACACAATAACACAACTATTTATATGTGTTGGACATAAAAAATGTTCAAATGTGTGTGAAGTCTTGTGGGACTTAACTGCTAAGGTCATCAGTCCCTAAGCTTACACACTACTTAACCTAAATTATCCTAAGGACAAACACACACTCACCCATGCCCGAGGGAGGACTCGAACCTCCGCCGGGATCAGCCGCACAGTCTATGACTGCAGCGCCTTAAGACCGCTTGGCTAATCCCGCGCGGCGTGCTGGATATATTCTAAACCAATATGAATATTATCTACATAAATATAGCACAAAAAATGTTTGAGAAAAAAGTCAAGCGTTTTGTGAAATGATTTGTCTAAAATTAACAAATAAAATAGAGTAGAGAAACTTTTGAAGCAAATCATTTCATAAAACATTTGACTGTTTCTTTTATTTTCAGATGTTATTAAAAAATCATGATCTTATTGATACCTCATTAGCCTTTCTAGCGTCTTTTGTTCTCTAAGTATCCTAAATTTAGTACCTGATTCGAAGGAGGTCTTTTTAACAGTTAAATATCACACCATTGTATCTTTTTATGCAAAACTAGCTATGCATTTAGAACTGAACATCTTGATACTTCATTTACGTAGCTAGAAACAGCTGTTCGTGAAAAACTTCAATTTTTCTTCTAATCAATAAATTTTCTTAATTACTGTGAATAATTAAAATAATTAAACAGTTTTAGTCGTAACTAAACGTCACGCTCGTCCGTTTGACGCCCCATTTATCCTTTATCCACTTTTTGTTTGGCTATGAAAATTCGGAGAAAAACGCATTGTGTAATTTACAGGAAGTCTTCTTTCCTTTCCAGTCAAACATTTGACCAAAACGGTTGGACTGTTAATCATACGACAAAATATGTGCCTCTTTGTGCGCCATCATTTGCAAAAAATATTGTTTAGGTACCTTGAACCGTTTATGAAGTATCATTATTTTTACAACCACATAATTCCCTACGCACAGTGATGAAATTTTGAGTGCCGTGCGCGACCCATCTCCCACATACGCAATCAAAAATCTCGAGGACTAAAAGAGATATCGTTCTGGTTTCAACTTTAAATACAATTTCGATATCTTGGCTGAATTTCATACACAGAAATGTCTGACCTAAATTGAGCTAAATGGAAAATCTTTGCAGTGCGTTTTTACTTCTGCAAACCTTTACAAATTTCTTGCAAGCATTTACTTAGTTTCGTGCAGCACAGTAACTACGAGGGCTGTTCTGCAAAGAATGATCATAATTTTTTATGGTCGTAATTTCTCACGCTAAAATTTAATCTTATGATATTCTCTTAGCTTAATGTGCAACAAACATGGCGTAGTTGTTTCATTGTGGGACTCCTGGTTCCAGCCTATGAGAGGCAGCCGAGGTCAGGAATGTTCAGCATCGCCTACCGCTGCAGTGGAAGTAACACGCGAGGAACAATATGCGGCTTCGAAATTCTTCTTTCGTCTCAACGTATCTTCAGCTGAGACCTATACAATGTTACAGGAGGCCTATGGAGAGTCTGTTCTTCCCAACAGCACAGCTCGAAGGTGGTTTAAAGTGTTTAAAGAGAGGAGACAATCAATTTCAAAGGAAGGTGGACCCGGTTACTGCTCTTACGGATGAAAACATCAACACTGCTGCTGTCATTTGAAGAGAGGATCGACGAATCACCCTAAGATCAGTTTCTGAAATACTGAACATTTCACTGGGCGCCACCGACACGTTGGTGACAGAAAAATTACACATGACATGTGTTTGTGGGCGATGGGTTCCAAACTGTTGATTCCCGAACTAAAGGACATTCGCTTGCAAGTCTGCATGCAGTTAAAGTTGATGTTAGAGGAAGATCCGGAGTTTCTTTCAAATGTAATCATTGCTGATGAAACATGGCTACATCATTTTGATCCTGAGAGCAAACAGCAAAGCTCGGTGTGGAAAGCTCTTTCATTACCAACCAAATGGTTCAAATGGCTCTGAGCACTATGGGACTTAACTTCTGAGGTCAACAGTCCCCTAGAACTTAGAACTACTTAAACCTAACTAAGGACATCACACACATCCATGCCCGAGGCAGGATTCGAACCTGTGACTGTACATCACCAACCCCCAAAAAATCAAAAGTGGTTGCTTCTGCTGGGAAAGTTATGGTCATCTCATTCCTTGATATTTATGGAATGGCTTATCAGCATGTTGTACCTGCACACACATCAGGAACTGGACAATACTACAGGGATGTCCTGAAGCCATATTAGGTGCAGAAGACCATATTTCTGTGAAGCAGGCTGGATGCTGTGCCACGCATATTACCAATGTTGTTGCTGAATATTTGGCAAAAATCAACGTGAAATGCATCCCTCACCCTCCCTATAGTCCGGATTTAGCCCCATGTGACTTTTTTCTATTCCCTAACATGAAGGCATTGTCAATCATCAGAAGCAGTGGTGGAGGCTACGATTTTGAAGGATCTCTCAAAAATTGGTTTCCAGCATGTATTTGAAGACTGTCAGAAACGATGGGACAAGTGCATCTCATTCATGTGAGTCTACATTGAGAAGGACCACCAAAATTATGAGGATGAGTAAAGGTATACACTAAAAACAAATTATGATCATTCTTTATTGAACAGCCGGCCGGCCGCGGTGGTCTCGCGGTTCTAGGCACTCAGTCCGGAACCGCGTGACTGCTACGGTCCCGGGTTAGTTCGAATCCTGCCTCGGGCATGGATGTGTGTGATGTCCTTAGGTTAGTTAGGTTTAAGTAGTTCTAAGTTCTAGGGGACTGATGACCACAGATGTTAAGTCCCATAGTGCTCAGAGCCATTTAAACAGCCCTCGTATCTCAAATAACGAAAATAAATACATTCATATATCGAGCGAAGGTATCAGGCTGATAGACGTGAGAGAATCAAATGTTTTCATCAAATAGTTTTTTTTATCGGATAAGTATTTCAAAGGAGCTGGCGCGTCTGCTCCAATGCTTCGCCAACGAGACTGATATCTGTCACTGTTACTGTCGTGAATTCTTCAGTGACAAACTTCGCCAGTTATAACGGATGATAAGTGGCAGCCGTGTTTTGTTGTCTGAATCTGCGCGCGCTGTCGGTCGCTTCTGTTGCTCTCTTAGGACCTCTGTCCACGATTGGGAGACACTGGAGGTGCATTCAGTGGCCGAAGCTGATGGTCAGGTAACACAGAAGTGGGATAAGTTTCTATAGTTAAGGAATTATTAGTTCGACTGAAAATATCAGAATTAGTGTCGTGAATATAGGATGAATTTGTGTATACATGGACTGTTGTGTCTAGACAAGACAGCCTAGACACAATGAGAGGAAGCCGAAAGGCACGCGGTAAGCTAAAGCAGGATGGCGTGAGGTCTGAAACAGGATACGTAATGAATGTTATAAAGAAAAGTACGTAGCTTCTGGAATACTTTAATCCATCCTTTTGGTACATCTGGAGATTGTGGCGATACAAGTGAGACTCTTTAGATACATGCAATGTTACTAATGGCGCCTTGCTAGGTCGTAGCCATGGACTTAGCTGAAGGCTATTCTAACTATTGGCTCGGCTAATGAGCAATGCTTCGTCCATGTAGTCGCTAGCAAAGTCGTCCGTACAACTGGGGCGAGTGCTAGTCCGTATCTCGAGACCTGCCTTGTGGTGGCGCTCGGTCTGCGATCACACAGTGGCGACACGCGGGTCCGACATGTACTAATGGACCGCGGCCGATTTAAAACTACCACCTAGCAAGTGTGGTGTCTGGCGGTGACACCACATGGACTTTATAAGTGAAGCAACGAAAGCTACAAGTAGTACCAGAGGCTAGTGGAATAAAGCGTGAGTGGCAGCCATCGATGGTGCATCCAGAGGATAGTGGAATAAAGCGTGAGTGGCAGCCATCGATGGTGCATGTCAGTTTAGATACTTTATACTTGACCGTCAACATGACTGGACATCAGTCTTATCACAAAAACGCAGGCTATTTCATGTACGGCGCAAGCGCATGCACACAGTTCGTGCTGGATGTGCACTCTTGCACGGTTTGCTTCTTAGCAGCTGCCACAGTTCGTCTTGCCTGAATTGAGTTTAAACTGACATACAGGGTGTCCCATTTATCTTGACCACCCTAAATAACTGTTTATCCAGATGTAAATTACAAAATGTTACTAGCAAATGTTCTTCAGCCGTCAGGGGGACATCAATCAGCATGATTGCCTTCGTTGTAGCCTTTTTTTAAATGGGACCCTGTATTTTTTTCCGGTAATTCATTTGCCCTCTTAAAAACCTATTCAAAAATGTACCACAGTGTACCATTCACTGAAACACAACGTTATTAATTACATAACACAACATTGACGTTGACGCTCCTAGCTCTTAGTACAGGTACTCGGGGTAATGGAACACATCCACTTGCTGACGTTGACAGAAGACAAATGTAAACCTTAGTAGAATGCACACCTGTCATTCCGTCAACGATCGTCAGTTGAAGAGTTGTGTGAGTAGAATGTACACCAACGAAGAGAAGGTAGAAATGCTACTCAATTATGGGGAATGTAAGTTAGCAGAACAGTAATTCAATACTGTTTTCTTATGTACGGATACATTTAGTACAGTAGTTTAGTCCTTTTAAATACTGTTGTCTAGTGTAGGCATATGCCTACTCTACAGTAACGGTTGTCCTTCCTACAAACTGCATCGACAAAATGTTTCTTTAATTGTTTTTGTTGTTGTTGTTGTTGTTAAAGGTAGGCGAAATGCTACGCAGGCAGCGGAACTGTACAGAGAGCAATATCCTGACAAGAACCCACCTTCTCGACGGATGTTTTCTCGTCTTGTTGCGACGTTTCAGCAAGCGGGGAGTTTCAAACCACGAAAACGCACAGTTGAAGCTGTCGAAGTTACTGTTCTCGCTTCCCTTGCTATGAATCCACATGTGAGCACAGAGCAGCTTGAACACGAGATTGGCATTCCCAAAACCAGTGTACATAGTATTCTTACACGTCACCGGTTACATCCTTACCATGTATACCTACATCAAGAATTGCATGGGAGTGACTTCCAGAATTGTGTACAGCTCTGTCAGTGGGCACAGCAGCAAATCCTCGGCAACCCGAACTTCTTCTCCAATGGACTATTTACCGATGAATGTTCCTTCTGAAACAAAGGACAGGTAAATACGAGGAACATGGACTATTGGTACAGCGACAATCCACGATCGCTGAGACAGGTGGAACACCAGCGTCAATGGAGAGTTAACGTCTGGTGTGGGATGCTTGGTACTACAACTATTGGCCCTTATTTCATCAATGGTAGTCTAACGGCACAGCGTATGCCAACTTCCTCAGACAAATTCTTCCTCCTCTTCTGGATGAAGTGCCGCTAAGAACCAGAATGTTTATGTGGTATCAACACGATGGATCTCTAGCACATAATGCCTTGCGTGCACGTCGTGTTCTGAACCGAAGGTATCCTGCCAGATGGATTGGTCGAGGAGGAACAGTTACTTGGCCTGCTAGGTCCCCTGATTTAAATCCTCTGCACTTTTTTCTTTGGGAATGCATTAAAGACGTTGTCTATGGTGATATTCCAACAACTCCAGAGGACATGCAGGAACGTATCGTTATTGCTTGTAATTCTCTTCACCAGGCAACACTGGAAGCAGTAAATAATTCTTTCAGTCAACGAGTGCATCAGTGTATCGGTGTCCAGGGTCACCACTTTGAACACTTTTGAATGTTCCGCTCCTGGGCAGTGCTACAGGAGAGTCAAAGTCCATTGTGTGTTATGTTTTTACGTGGTTTTCATTTGTTTTCCGACAACTCCAGCAAGTGGACGAGTTTGTGATCCCGGGCTCAAAGTCAATATTGTGTTATGTAATTAATAACGTTGTCTTTCAGTGAATGGTGCACTGTGATACATCTTTGATTAGGTCTTTAGGAGACGAAATGAGTTATCGAATAAAAAACACAGAGTGCCATTTAAAAAAGTCATACCGCTGTTCATATCTTTATAAAAAACAAAGCAACAACGAAGGCAGTCATGCTGACTGATGTCCCCCTGACGGCTAAAGAATATTTGCTTGAAACATTTTGTAATCTGCTTCCGGACAAACAGTTATTTAGGGTGGTCAAGATAAATGGGATACCCTGTATAATACGACTATATTAAGCTCAGTTTTACTTATAATAAACGCTCAAAATTAATTTCCTTTTGTTTGGGAATCTTGTATTAAATTAAAATAAAAAAGAACTTGTTTCTTGATTTGCTGTATGTCCGTGAGCGGAGAGTGAAACGGAAATCACATACTAGGATTTTCTTTCAACGGAATGGATACCACAGAGAAAATAAAAAAGTCTTATTTGCAAAATTTAGCTACACCTTCCACCTGCTTCTCTATATACTCACCGCTCCGACTTCGACATTTGTTGTAGCGTGGTACCAATTTTCCAATACCCTTGTCGTAGCAGCGAGCCGCTTGATTTTCCGCTAATTACCTACACCGGGCTGCAGCTCGTTGTCTGTGTCGAAATGCTGTCATCGTAGCCAGCGGTTCTGGCGAGCGAAGAGTTGAAAGTCAGAGGAAGCCAATTCTGTGCTGAATAGCAGGTGATCAAAAGCTTCTCATCGCAAAAGCGCAGGAACGTCTTCGTTGCCCCTGCGTTGTGCGACCGAGAATTGTAATGAAGGCGGAAACGGATGGCAGTTACGTTGTGTGGGCTGCGTGAAATCTGGCGAAACCAATCAGCAGGAGTTAGAACTTGGCGACTGACTTTATTTTCTAGGCACATTTACGTGCACAGCGTGCGCTCAGTACTGAAAAATGCGAAGTGACGCCATAGACAGGCATAATAGACACACTGTGCAGGGAGCTTCATGGGATTTCCACTGTGGTTTTAATTTCGCTGACGATCGGAGGCTGAAAAAGAAATTGCCCTCGTATCATCATTCCCTCTGAACAGGGCTAATTTAGGACGAGGCTAATTTTAATGAAAAGATATACGCTCCGTCTTCAAGCCCAAAAATGCCCATCGGGACCATCCGACCGCCGTGTCATCCTCAATGAGGATGCGGATAGGAGGGGCGCGTGGTCAGCACACCGCTCTCCTGGTCGTAATGATGGTTTTCTTTGATCGGAGCCGCTACTATTCGGTCGAGTAGCTCCTCAATTGGCATCACGAGGCTGAGTGCACCCCGAAAAATGGCAACAGCGCATGGCGGCAGGATGGTCACCCATCCAAGTGCCGGCCACACCCGACAGCGCTTAACTTCAGTGATCTCACGGGAACCGGTGTATCCACTGTGGCAAGGCCGTTGCCTTAATTTTAATGCAAAGGCTTTCGAACTATAGTTACTTGTGGTCACAAAGAAGGCGGCGAAAGAGAGGTTGCTTGGTTTAAAGAAGGACCTTTAGTGAGAGGCAGTTGGCAAGTGGGACGAGCTAGGTAATGGCAACGAAACAGATCTGGTGGGCTCTGCCACAATTTGGTTCGATGACGAAATAGTTTTTATAGGAACGAGCGTTTAGGGTGTCAATAAAAAATACTGGTTTCTGGCTGGTGAGCGACAGTGCTCTCGTTGTCGGAGTCTGTTAGCACTCCAGGCTACTCAAGTCTTTAACTTCAAGGTTTCAGAGCAGTCCTTTATGCAAAGTTTGCATCCTGAAAGCTGTTCTCACGACATCCCTAAGTGAGGTTACTGTGTTTAGGCTCTTCACAGTTGTACGTTCTGCCTGTTCCGCAATGTTGCCGAAGTGCTGACTCTGCTGTGCTTGGCTTCCCTCTCGCATAGTCTGATGAAATGAGCTCATGGCTTGTTTGTACTACGGGCTACCCGTACGACACCATTGTATGGCCGGCAGACGCGCTGCACTCAGCCGACTCTGTTTCTTCCTAACAAAATTATATTGCTGCACTTACCTAATATTCTACTGTGCAACTCACCTCATTGCAGTATTTGTCTCCCACCCTCGCCTCAACCCTGTTGTGGCTTCTTTGATATCGTTTTGAAAATTTTTATTTTAATTGACGGTTGGTCACATGTGAAACCTGACACTGAATACTATCGCGTACGCTCCTCCCGGCTTCAGTGCTTAGTATTCGTTTTCCTCTCTGCATGTAAATCTTACATGCACAATAAATTTTGTCCGCAGCTCGTGGTCGTGCGGTAGCGTTCTCGCTTCCCACGTCCGGGTTCCCGGGTTCGATTCCCGGCGGTGTCAGGGATTTTCCCTGCCTCGTGATGACTGGGTGTTCTGTGGCGTCCTTAGGTTAGTTAGGTTTAAGTAGTTCTAAGTTCTAGGGGACTGATGACCATAGATGTTAAGTCCCATAGTGCTCAGAGCCATTTGAACAATAAATTTTAGTTAATGAGTCAAATTTGGCCACAATTCATTGTTATGCTATGGTACGATGCATCCTATCCATTTACATTTTCAAACTCACTGCTTGATTCATGCCTGGCAATGGGATCGAATGAGGTGCTGCCAAGCCCATATCGCTGACGTCAAAATGTTGTAGAATTATGGAAGATGTTTTATGTTTACGTACTACGCTTATGCGTTATGAAATTATGGCAATGGGATCGAATGAATTGTTTCCAAGGCCCATATCGCTGTCGTCAAAATGTTGTAGAATTACGGAATGCGTTTTATGCTTACGTATTATGACTTTTTGAAGAACAAAAATTTACATAAAAACCAACATAAATTCTGCAAACAGAGATGTTGCAAAACTCGTGTTCTTCTGTTCATCCATGATATCCAAATCGACGTGACGTCGGCACCCAGATTGATGAGTTGTTGCTCGACTTCAGGTCAGCTCCGTACTTTCGTTTCGTAAAAAACAACAACAACTTGCAGAGTATTGTACCAGATTTGTGGCTGGATTCGGCACTTCCGTTCTAGGCGCTCAGTCCGGAGCCGCGCGACTGCTACGGTCGCAGGTTCGAATCCTGCCTCGGGCATGGATGTGTGTGATGTCCTTAGGTTAGTTAGGTTTAAGTAGTTCTAAGTTCTAGGGGACTGATGACCATAGATGTTAAGTCCCATAGTGCTCACAGCCATTTTTCGGCTCTTCCTTGCAGATACGACTCAACACGCAAGGCAACAAAATCGTCATATGTAAAGATAATTTCAGGATTTACTGTTTACAATATCGAGCAACGTGGTGCAGTGGTTACAACGCTGGACTCAAATTTGGGAGGACAACATTTAAAACCCGCGTCCGGCCATCGAGATTTTGGCTTTCCGTGATTTCCCAAAATCGCTCCAGGCATATACCGGGATAGTTCATTTGAAAGGGCCCGGCCGACTTCCTTCTGCATCTTTAACACAATCCGAGCTGGTGTTCCTTCTCTAACGACCTCGATGTCGACTGAACGTTAACTCCAATCTTCCTTCCTTCCTTTTACTGTTTACAATAGATATAAATGATCTAGGGAGTGAAGTCGGAAGCTCCATAAGGCAGTTGACAAATGAGACTGATGTCTGTAATAAGGTAGCAGCTTCAGAATACTGTAGCGAATTGCCAGAAAACCTGCAGACGATCAATGACTAACAGTTGACTCTAAACATAAATAAAATGTAAAGTGGTGCGCATAAATAGGCGAAGACATGGGCTACTTTACGATTTACACTATTGGCGACAAATCATTGGAAACAGTAAGTGCTACAACAGTAGCTAATCATCCGGACGGACCTTCAGCGAAATGACCACACACACACACACACACACACACATATATATATATATATATATATATATATATATATATATATATATATACAGGGTGTTTCAAAAATGACCGGTATATTTGAAACGGCAATAAAAACTAAACGAGCAGCGATAGAAATACACCGTTTGTTGCAATATGCTTGGGACAACAGTACATTTTCAGGCGGACAAACTTTCGAAATTACAGTAGTTACAATTTTCAACAACAAATGGCGCTGCAAGTGATGTGAAAGATATAGAAGACAACGCAGTCTGTGGGTGCGCCATTCTGTACGTCGTCTTTCTGCTGTAAGCGTGTGCTGTTCACAACGTGCAAGTGTTCTGTAGACAACATGGTTTATTCCGTAGAACAGAGGATTTTTCTGGTGTTGGAATTCCACCGCCTAGAACACACTGTTGCTGCAACAAGACGAAGTTTTCAACGGAGGTTTAATGTAACCAAAGGACCGAAAAGCGATACAATAAAGGATCTGTTTGAAAAATTTCAACGGACTGGGAACGTGACGGATGAACGTGCTGGAAAGGTAGGGCGACCGCGTACGGCAACCACAGAGGGCAATGCGTAGCTAGTGCAGCAGGTGATCCGACAGCGGCCTCGGGTTTCCGTTCGCCGTGTTGCAGCTGCGGTCCAAATGACGCCAACGTCCACGTATCGTCTCATGCGCCAGAGTTTACACCTCTATCCGTACAAAATTCAAACGTGGCAACCCCTCAGCGCCGCTACCATTCCTGCACGAGAGACATTCGCTAACGATATAGTGCACAGGATTGATGACGGCGATATGCATGTGGGCAGCATTTGGTTTACTGACGAAGCTTATTTTTACCTGGACGGCTTCGTCAATAAACAGAACTGGCGCATATGGGGAACCGAAAAGCCCCATGTTGCAGTCCCATCGTCCCTGCATCCTCAAAAAGTACTGGTCTGGGCCGCCATTTCTTCCAAAGGAATCATTGGCCCATTTTTCAGATCCGAAACGATTACTGCATCACGCTATCTGGACATTCGTCGTGAATTTGTGGCGGTACAAACTGCCTTAGACGACACTGCGAACACCTCGTAGTTTATGCAAGATGGTGCCCAGCCACATCGCACGGCCGACGTCTTTAATTTCCTGAATGAATATTTCGATGATCGTGTGATTGCTTTGGGCTATCCGAAACATACAGGAGGCGGCGTGGATTGTCCTCCCTATTCGCCAGACATGAACCCCTGTGACTTCTTTCTGTGGGGACACTTGAAAGACCGGGTGTACCGCCAGAATCCAGAAACAATTGAACAGCTGAAGCAGTACATCTCATCTGCATGTGAAGCCATTCCGCCAGACACGTTGTCAAAGGTTTCGGGTAATTTCATTCAGAGACTACGCCATATTATTGCTACGCATGGTGGATATGTGGAAAATATCGTACTATAGAGTTTCCCAGATCGCAGCGCCATCTGTTGTTGAAAATTGTAACTAGTGTAATTTCGAAAGTTTGTTTGCCTGAAAATGTACTGTTGTCCCAAGCATATTGCAACAAACGGTGTATTTCTATCGCTGCTCGTTTAGTTTTTATTGCCGTTTCAAATATACCGGTCATTTTTGAAACACCCTATATATATATATATATATATATAGGAGAAGCAGAAACTGTAGAACAACGATAAAGCAATGTAATTAATTCACGAAATGAACACTTTTTCCATCGGTTCTTCAGTGTTACCCTTAGGGCCGATTTAAGGCACAAGCCAAACAAGCTGCTGGTTGGGCGCGAAGCTGGGAGATGCGCCAGGTACTTCACAGTTTCTACGATTTGTATACGGGACATATTACAAGTGGCGGCTGACACTTGGAGTTTCAGGCTCAGAGGGGTACCAGGGGTGAACAAGAGCAGCACACAAATGAAATGAAATAAAATGTCGTGTGGCGAGTGCCTGCCGGCGGGTAGACCTGATCGCCGGGCGCAAGTCTTTTGAGGTGACGCCACTTCGGCGACTTGCGCGTCGATGAGGAGGAAAGGATGATGATGAAGACGACACAAACACCAAGTCCCTGAGCGGAGAAAATCTCTGACTCAGACGGGAATCGAACTCGGGCCCCCCGGCATGACAAGATGGCGCGCAGACCATTCAGCTACGGTGGCGGACAGGACACGAATGAAAGTGTACGAAGGAAAAGGAGGAAGGGATGGGGGAAGGGCACCAAATTAAAGTCGCTTGTGTGGAAAAATGTTTTGCAGCCGGCCTTAGTTACTGTACTCATCAGTGTGGATTACTGAAAGAGCTAGAGAAGATCCAACCAATATGAGCGAGTTTTCACCACAGGATAATATTCAGTCGTCGCGAAAGCGTTGCAGAGATGCTCAACAGCCTCCAGTGGTTACATAGAAACTCATCATAGTGCAGTGGCAGACGCCACAAGAAACGCTATCTACAGTATGTTGTCCGCATCTGTGTTACCACTACTTGTTTAGTAATTTACTAACACGACCTGTTTTCTTTTAAGTATCAGCGCTTTGCATATGGTTGTCTACAGAGAATTCTTGGTTCAACCGTAATTTTGTAAGGACTGGTTTCGGTAATGTGGACGTTTTTGGATACTAACACACTGACGGAAAAAAATCGCAACACCAAGAAGAACTTGTGCGACATAAACGAAAGTTGGTACGCTTGTTTCTACATGTGAAAGACGTCTATTAAAATTTCGCGCCTGTCGCGTAAGAGTGGTACTAGTAGTGCCACTATAAGGATGCAAATCAGGTTTGCTTTACGTACGCGCTGTTAACAGTCGTGCGCCTTAGTTACCATTGAGACTGTACGTGGTGAGCTGATGTAAGTCAAGAACGCCCTTAAGGCGACAAAGACGCCATTATCAAAACCTCATTGAGCTTAAACGAGGTGGTGTAATAGGGCTACTAGAAGCTGGATGTTCCTTCTGCGATACTGCAAAAGACTTGGCCTTGCAGCCACGTTAAGTGATTGCTATCAGCGTTCAGTGAATTCGAAAGTAAAATTCTATGTACCGACTTGACAGAAAATCCTAGGATGTTCTGGTCTTACGTTATATCAGTAAGTGGCTCGAAACAGCATGTCCAGACACTCTGGGATGATGATGGCATTGAAACAGAGGATGACACGCGTAAAGCTGAAATACTAAACACCTTTTTCCAAAGCTGTTTCACAGAGGAAGACCGCACTGCAGTTCCTTCTCTAAATCCTCGCACAAACGAAAAAATGGCTGACATCGACATAAGTGTCCAAGGAATAGAAAAGCAACTGGAACCACTCAACAGAGGAAAGTCCACTGGACCTGACGGGATACCAATTCGATTCTACACAGAGTACGCGAAAGAACTTGCCCCCCTTCTAACAGCCGTGTACCGCAAGTCTCTAGAGGAACGGAAGGTTCCAAATGATTGGAAAAGAGCACAGGTAGTCCCAGTCTTCAAGAAGGGTCGTCGAGCAGATGCACAAAACTATAGACCTATATCTCTGACGTCGATCTGTTGTAGAATTTTAGAACATGTTTTTTGCTCGAGTATCATGTCGTTTTTGGAAACCCACAATCTACTATGTAGGAATCAACATGGATTCCGGAAACAGCGATCGTGTGATACCCAACTCGCTTTATTTGTTCATGAGACCCAGAAAATATTAGATACAGGCTCCCAGGTAGATGCTATTTTTCTTGACTTCCGGAAGGCGTTCGATACAGTTCCGCACTGTCGCCTGATAAACAAAGTAAGAGCCTACGGAATATCAGACCAGCTGTGTGGCTGGATTGAAGAGTTTTTAGCAAACGGAACAAAGCATGTTGTTATCAATGGAGAGACGTCTACAGACGTTAAAGTAACCTCTGGCGTGCCACAGGGGAGTGTTATGGGACCATTGCTTTTACAATATATATTAATGACCTAGTAGATAGTGTCGGAAGTCCCATGCGGCTTTTCGCGGATGATGTTGTAGTATACAGAGAAGTTGCACCATTACAAAATTGTAGCGAAATGCAGGAAGATCTGCAGCGGATAGGCACTTGGTGCAGGGAGTGGCAACTGACCCTTAGCATAGACAAATGTAATGTATTGCGAATACATAGAAAGAAGGATCCTTTATTGTATGATTATATGATAGCGGAACAAACACTGGTAGCAGTTACTTCTGTAAAATATCTGGGAGTATGCGTGCGGAACGATTTGAAGTGAAGTGGAATGATCATATGAAATTAATTGTTGGTAAGGCGGGTACCAGGTTGAGATTCATTGGGAGAGTCCTTAGAAAATGTAGTCCATCAACAAAGGAGGTGGCTTACAAAACACTCGTTCGACCTATACTTGAGTATTGCTCATCAGTGTGGGATCCGTACCAGATCGGGTTGACGGAGGAGATAGAGAAGATCCAAAGAAGAGCGGCGCGTTTCGTGACAGGGTTATTTGGTAACCGTGATAGCGTTACGGAGATGTTTAACAAACTCAAGTGGCAGACTCTGCAAGAGAGGCGCTCTGCATAGCGGTGTAGCTTGCTCGCCAGGTTTCGAGAGGGTGCGTTTCTGGATGAGGTATCGAATATATTGCTTCCCCCTACTTATACCTGCCGAGGAGATCACGAATATAAAATTAGAGAGATTAGAGCGCGCACGGAGGCTTTCAGACAGTCGTTCTTCCCGCGAACCATACGCGACTGGAACAGGAAAGGGAGGTAATGACAGTGGCACGTAAAGTGCCCTCCGCCACACACCGTTGGGTGGCTTGCGGAGTATAAATGTAGATGTAGAATGTACGGTCGCAAGAACACCAGTGTCCGGATGGCCACGTGCCACTACCATGAGGAAAGACCATCATCTTAAGCGTATGGCTCTGATGCATTGTATTGCACCTGCAGCAGCAATTTGAGCAGCGTGTGACACCATACTGACACAAAGAACTGTTACAAATCGGTTACTTTCAAGGAGACCTCAGAGCCATACGCCCTGTAGCGTACATAAAAATGGTTCAAATGGCTCTTAGCACTATGGGACTTAACATCTGAGGTCATCAGTCCCCGAGAACTTAGAACTTCTTAAACCGAACTAACCTAAGAACATCACACAACACCCAGTCATCACGAGGCAGAGAAAATCCCTGACCCCCCCGGGAATCGAACCGGGGAACCCGGGCGCGGGAAGCGAGAACGCTACCTCACGGCCACGAGCTGCGGACCCGTGGACAATCACTTTGAATTAGATTAGTAGTGACGACCCATGATTCATCCACTGTAGTGATCCACGTTGCTCAATCATCCTTTTCGCCATTGCAACGGATGAACTATCGCATGGATAGCCCTATTCTGTTCTGTTGTGGGTTGGCAGGAGAGCCAACACCCTAATAATAGAGGAAGCCGAAAGGCACGCGTTTTAGCTCACGCAGGCTTGCGTGAGGTCTGGAACAGGACAAGGAAATTAGAATGTAGAAAAACGGACGTAGTTTGTGGAATACTTAACTTTAATCCATTAAAGGTGAACATCGCTCTTGACGATACGTGAATTACAAGATCAATAGCAACTGATAATGGCGCCTTGCTAGGTCGTAGCAAATGACGTAGCTGAAGGCTATGCTAACTATCGTCTCGGCAAATGAGGACGTATTTTGTCAGTGAAACATCGCTAGCAAAGTCGGGTGTACAACTGGGGCGAGTGCTAGGAAGTGTCTCTAGACCTGCCGTGTGGCGGCGCTCGGTCTGCAATCACTGATAGTGGCGACACGCGGGTCCGACGTATACCAACGGACCGCGGCCGATTTAAAGGCTACCACCTAGCAAGTGTGGTGTCTGGCGGTGACACCACATGTTCCATTTGCGATCTGGTGTTAGCCTGCAGGGGAATCCAGCGTGTACAAACTTCACGAAAATTTAACCGTTTACGACTGATGCACACTGTTCTGCGAGGCAACCTAGGCACAAGCCACGTCGTCGATTGTGATCTTCACGGATTATTTATGTCAGACGTTGAAACAATTAACGCAGCTTTCTGTGAAAAACAGTACTCGCCATGTACGGTACGCTTTTCATTATAAGCTTCCACTGGTAACTTGGCCCACACATATCGCATAACTGCGCCATCTTCTAGTCGGGTAAACTCCAGTAGCATTCCTGCCGCCTTCCAGTTTACTAACTGTTGTCAGCGGAATACTGCCTGTGGGCTATCTTCCACCAGACACCTGCTGTGCCATTATACAAACACAGGAGCGATAAATATAAAATTGTATGCAGTATTGTAGCGTTTTCGACTTGTTTACTGACCCACCTTCGTAATTTGTAACCAAAAGAGTGGAAGTAAAAACTCTTTTAGTCCGTAGACTTGTGACAAGTGTCTTGTAACGGCAGAATGTGTGAATTGTTTTAATGGATGACATTTTTCGCGAAATATGACGTCCACTAAACATTCTGGCTGTGATGCAGTTGGCCACGACTTCTTCTCCTGCCCTGGCATCATTGTCAGTTTCAAGTATTTCGTCTACAGCAAATTAACAATAAAGTTTTTTGAATGGGAATAATCTACCCTACTGGACAGTTTAGGATGTGTATGGCATAACCCGTCAGTCAAAATTTGCGTTGGCCACACATTGTTAAAATATAGTGTGGTGGCCGGGCTGTAAAATAAACCATGCGACCCCAAGCATTTCTTGAATAACAGTGACGTAACACAGCACCTGAAAGTGAGTGTAACAGCTTACTGGACTAAGTGTAAGTAAGCGACACTTTGTGGACAGCGGGCCACAGGATCGTGGGGGCTGCAGTAGAATCTTTTTTCGATACTCGTCTGTTTCCACACCGCACTAGAGAGGCAGTGAAGTGTTTTTGGAAATCACGCTGGTTTTCCCTCTTGGCGCATAGAGTTCCCCGTCTGGGGATTAAGGCAATGTAGTTTAATCTCCGTTGCCATTCAGTTATCAACCGTCTGCCGCGAAATGGTATTTACCTACGCGGCAAATATCTGATAAAACTGCTTACGCCACTCGGAAAAAACGGGATTTTCGGTATCTGTTCGCGAGAATAGCGTTGCGAAATGGGCCATTGCGAAATATACAGAAAGCACTCAAACGATTTGAGAATCAGCGGCGATTAGCTCTCTGTTCGCTGAAAAAAGTTACACCTTGTGCCCATTCCTGTCTCTTTTCCGTGAGATAATGTCTATTACACTGTCTTCAGGAAAATCCTCGGTTACAAGATGTCGGACCCGAGATATGAATGCTCTGTAACTTTGTTATGCGTCTGGTCGCTTACAGTTTCCTCCCTCACGATTCCAAAGCTGTCGTAAATAGAGGACTCGTGGGTCGGAGCTATGAGTTGATACCAGAAGATCGACGAACATTGAACTGGTCTTAAGGCCTGAGCAACGTCGCAAGACCGATCGTTAATTCAATACAGGAAATTCCATCAGCACTTTGCAATGTAGAGGATGGTGCAATCCTGGACAAATTTTTGTTTTCTCTAGGATTGCAGTCGAGTGTGAGAAGTGTATGAGTGAGCCACTTCCTAGGGCAGAAGACAACTCCATCCTGTTTCTTGCCATCTCAACCTGGTGCAGGTACTGATGACGATGTTCGGCTACAAAAGGCCATTGGAAGAGCTTCAACGAGGACCAAGCTACAAAGACAGTAAATACTGCATGTCACGTTTATGTTGCCCACCCTACATTGATTGCTCCCCAGCAGCCTAATAAAAAAATGTATCAAACAAATTTCGTTTAGCTGCAAGGGGGCCATTAACGGGGATGTTGCATTTCTTGAAGTTTTGTTTGGTACGAAGATATGAACAGAAGTACGACTATACATCTTGGTGTGTAGACGGCATGAGACTGTCGATGTACCATAAGACTGTCGGAAAAACTTCATCGAAACAAATCCGAAGACTGCAAGAGCCGACAAGTGCGAGAATTATCTTACAACACCAATCAGCTTCACAGCTCATGTGTTCAAGTTGCTGACAAAAATATTATATAGAAGAATGGTAAAGGAAACTGAGGATCTGTTAAATGACGGTCAGTCTGCTATAGTAAAGGTGGAGGCATCAGAAAGGCGGTAGGTAATGGAAGTAAGACTGAAGAAAAGTCAAGACACGGTAACAGGATTTGTCGAATTGGAAAAATCGTTCGACAATGTAACATGGAACAAGATGTTTGAAATTCTGACGTAAATAGGGGTAAGCTGTAGAGAAAGACGGGTAATATATATTATGTACTAGAACCAAGAGAGAACAATAAGAGTGGGACATCAAGCACGAAGTGCTTGGACTCAAAAAGGTGTATGACAGGGATGTAGTCTTTCGCCCCTACTGTTCAATGTATACAGCTAAGAAGTAATGGCGGAAATAAAAGAAAGATCGTAGTGCGGGGTTAAACTTCAGGGTGAAAGGATATCAATTATAAGATGCGCTGATGACAATCGCTGTCCTCAGTAAAATTGAAGAAGAATTTGCAGGATCTGTTCAGTGGAATGAGCAGTCTAATGGATACAGAATATGGACTGAGAGTGAATCGAAGAAAGACGGAAGTAATGAGCAGTAGCAGAAATGATAACAGCGACAAACCTAATATCAGAACTGGGGATCGTGAGGCAAGACGAAGTTAAGGAACTCTTCTATCTAGGGAGAAAAATAACCCATGACGGATGGAGCAAGGAGGACATTAAAAGCAGACTAGCACTGGCAAAAAGGGCAACCCTGGACAAGAGAAGTCTATTAGTATCAAACATAGGCCTAAATTTGAGGAAGACATTTCTTTGAATATACGTTTGGAGCACAGTATTGTATGGTAGTGTAAAATGAATCGTGGGAAAACCGCAACAGAAGAGAATCGAAGCCTTTGTGATGTGTCGCATCAGAAGGATGTTGAAAATTAGGTGGACTGATAAAGTAAGGAGTGAGGGGGTTCTCCGTGGAATCGGCAAAGGAACGAATGTATGGAAAACACTGACAAAAAGAAAGGACAAGATGATATGACATCTGTTAAGGCATCAGGGAACTACAGGCTGTAGAGGGTAAAATCTGTAGGGAAAGACAAATTTTGGGACACATCCAGCAAATAATTGAGGACGTAGGCTGCAGTTGGTACTCTGAGATGAAAAGGTTGACACAGGAGAGGAATTGTTGATGGACCGCATAAAATCAGCCAGAAGATTGATGACCCAAAAAAATAAAATATTTTTATTCAGTAATCCACTTCCTCTCCTCAAGAGCTTTTCGTAATCGTATCACAATGTACCACTACTAACTAACTAACTAACCATTCATGTAAATATAACGTAACAAATGGTTCAAACGGCTCTGAGCACTACGCGACTTAACTTCTGAGGCCATCAGTCGCCAAGAACTTAGAACTAATTAAACCTAACTAAACTAAGAACGTCACACACATCCATGCTCGAGGCAGGATTCGAACCTGCGACCATAGCGGTCACTCGGCTCCAGACTGTAGCGCCTAGAACCGCACGGCCACTCCGGCCGGCCATAACTTAACACAAAACTGACTTTGACTCTCCTGTACTGCAGGTACCTTGAGTATCACAACTTGTTCGCTTTCTGGAGTTGACGGTAAACAAATGGAAATACAAAGAAAATGTACACCAGTCATTCGTCAACGTCTTTAGTTGAAGGTTTGTGTGAGTACAACGTACATCAAACATGGAAAGGTAGAAATCCTACTCACCTATGCACAATCTTATTTTGCAGTTTCCTTATGTTTCCATTTATTTAGTATTAATTCTGGCAAGTGGATGATTCACGTTATTCCGGGTAACTGCGGCGTGTGCTAGTACAGGAGACTCTAACTCTATTTTGTGTTAAATTTTTAATGACGCCATCAGCATATGAATGATGCACTATGACACGTTTTGGAACTGGTCTTTAGGAGACGAAGATTACCGAATGAAAGACTGAGGAATGTAACAACTTCATCGATCTCGCCGAAGGTGCATATCACGAAGCTGTCTGCCAAAGTACCAGAGGTCTTCCATAAGTAATGCAACAAATATTTTTCTGAAAGCAGGGTGGTGTTATTAAGGATTCCAAAACGCAGTATTATTCTCCATCCTTTTGGGTACAAACCATGTTTTTCAACATTATCTCTGTTCGGCCAATACATCACCTTGCTTGGAGGACCTATATACCCGCATGGTACTACTCTACTGGTCGATGTCGGAGCCGAAGTCTTGCTGCATCAACATCCTTCTCGTAATCCTCGTACTGCTTCCCGCGGCGTGCACCGTTTATTGGGCCAAACTTGTTGCTCTATATGGTCTTCCGTTACGCGGCGAGGAACCCAGCGAGACACACTTTCGAGTACCCCAACTGGTGCCACCACGTCCGGTTGTGCAGCGAAGTGTTTATTGTGATCCGTCGATCACTTCGAGGGAGAGTGTCCGCACGTTCCGACAGCTGTGTGCGGCCGGCCGGGCCGCGGGCTGTCGGACGGGTTTGCGTGACCTTTTTGCGATGATGACAGATGCCTCACCCACCGACTCACCGTGCTTTTGTTCACTGTCAGGTCTCTGTAGACATTCTGCAAGCGCCTGTGAATATTGCGATGCTCTGGTTTTCTTCCAAAAGGAACGCAATGACAGCTCTCTCCTTGGAACGCACCTCCACTAGAGACGCCATTTTGGTATGGCGCCGCCAGCTATCGGGACTTCATGAAACTACAGAAGCTGAAGCGGAAATATTCAACGATGTCCCACAGCACTTTCTGCATTTTTCAACCGAAAGTGGGAAAGAAAAAAAGTGTTGCATTACTTGTTGAACACCCCTCTTATATCCCACACCAGTCGGCCTCATACTGAACTATAGGACGACCTTTACCAGAGCAGTCTTGAACATTATGCGAGCAATTACTGCAAGCCGAATGATGAAGTTGACCAACTTCGTTGAATGCCAGGACATCAAAGTAAACAGTGACCGAACAAAAAATGGTTCAAATGGCTCTGAGCACTATGGAACTTAACTTCTGAGGTCATCAGTCGCCTAGAACTTAGAAATACTTAAACCTAACTAACCTAAGGACATCACACACATCCATGCCCAAGGCAGGATTCGAACCTGCGACCGTAGCAGTCTCGCGGTTCCGGACTGCGCGCCTAGATGTCAATCACAGGAAGTTACTAATTAAGCTGGGTGCTCTGGCAAGGAACAATTTTCGCACGTCCTTGGTCGACACATTTATTCATAGCATAAGATTCTCCGTCTGCGTCTGGGGAATGAAGAGAGGACGGAGGAACCAGAAGAATTGTTTCCCGCAAGGAACAGTTCTGGCTCCGGCTTTGTACAAACTGTATACAAATGACCAGTCAATGGCAAGTCACACTCAGAAATTTGTATAGAAATACGACAACTTAAAGAGCGAACTTCACAGAGGTAGAGAAGAACTGTTTATATTATGAGGTTGAAGTCAGGTCCATACTTTTCACTTTCCACCCGAAAACCAGACACGTGGGACGAGAACTTAATGTGGTATGACGAGGTGAACGACTGCAGCATTGTCTGCAGACCAAATATCTAGGTGTGGCTGGATCGCATTGGACTTCATGCAGCACTATGACGACAACCGTCGGTGAAATTAAAAGCAAGGCTGTTAGCATTAAGAGTACAATGGGAATTCCACTGTTTAATGCGTAGGAGAGAGCGGATAGGTGGAAACAGTACATGAAAGCCTCTGTGAGGGCGTAGATTTGTCTGATGTGACAGAAGAAGAAACAGAAGTCGACAGGGAAGAGATAAGGGATTCAGTATTAGAATCGAAATTTAGAAGAATCTTGGAAGACTTTAGATCAAATAAGGCATGAAGGATAGATAATATCCCATCGGAATTTCAAAAGCGTTGCGGAAGGTGACAGCAAAACGACTGTTCACGTTGGTGTATAGAATCTATTAGTCTATACCGTCTGACCTTTGGAAAAACATTATGCGAACAGTTCCGAAGATTGCAAAAGCCGACAAGTGCGAGAATTATATCACAATCAGATTAACAGCACATGCATCCAAGTTACTGATAATATTAATACACAGGAAAATGGAAAAGAAAATTGAGAATCTGTTAGACCAAGATCAGTTCGGCTTTCGGAAAGGTAAAGGCACCAGAAGCGCAGTTCTGATGTTACGGTTCATAATGGAAGCTAGACTGAAGAAAAATCATGGCACTTTCACAGGATTCGTCGACCTGGAAAAACCGTTCGACAATGTCAAATGGCGGAAGATATTCGAAATTCTGAGAAAAATAGGGATAAGCTATAGGGAAAGACGGGTAATATGCAATAGGTACAGGAACCAATAGAGAGCAATAATAGTGGAAGACCAATAATGATGTGCTCGGATTAAAAAGAGTGTAAGATAGGAGTGTAGTCTTTCGCCCCTACCGTTCAATCTATACATCGAAGAAGCAATAACGGAAATAAAAGAAACATCAAGAAATCGGTTAAGATTCAAGGTGAAGGGGTTTCAATGATAAGATTTGCTGATGACATCCACATCTACATCTACATGGATACTCTGCAAACCACATCTAAGTGCCTGCGAAAGTGAAGAATTTCAGCATCTCTCGAATAGAATGAACTGTCTTAACAGTAAATCGAAGGAAGACGAAAGTAATGAGAAGTAGCGGAAAAGAGAAAAGCAAGAAGGTTAACACGAGAATTGGAGATCACAAACTAGACGAAGTGAAGGTATTCTGCTACCTAGGCAGCAAAATAATCCATGATAGACGGAGCAAGAAGGATATAAAAAGCAGTATAGCATCAGTAAAAACGGCTTTCCTGGCCAAGAGAAGTGCACTAATATGAAACGTAGATCTTAATTTGAGGAATAAATGTATGAGAATGTACATTTGGAGTAGAGCACTGTATGTCAATGAAACATGAACTGTGGGAAAACTGGCGCAGAAGAAAATCGAGACATTTGGAATGTGGTGCTACAGGAGAATGTTGAAAATCTGGAAGACTGATAAAGTATGGACTGAGGAGATCCTCCGCAGATTCGTCAAGGAAAAGAAAGAATACTCTGTGACTGTGTGTACGCATGTGTGTGTGGTACTGAATATGCTCTTCCCATGCAGAGTGCTTGTGCATATACACGGAGTGAGTGGATGCATGATTGAGTAGAGACTGTGACGAGATGTGTGAAACAAAATCTGGTGCACTGCTGTACCCGTTCACTAGCACTGCTACCTCTTACGCGTGCAGACACACAACACCGTAGCCAGAGCGAAAACGAGTGTCGAATCCTGCCGCCAAGTCCACGGGTCGCACTCGGCTGGGAGACACCTGGCGCCGCGAAAACTTCCCGTAAGGAATTCTTCTGGATGATACCCATCAGAAAGAATATTTTAATTTAAATTCCGAGATAAAGTCGCGCAGAACGTCTGCTATCTTAATATGAACCGCCCTGGAATGTTAGATTGATATTACTTCGGCTAATACCATGTATTACCTTCTTATCTTTGTGATGATGGACTATGCCCGAAACGCGTAAATAAATAAGCTACAACAACAGGGGGGCTGGGGGGACTGTTGCTATTAGCGTCCGACAAGAGGTATTAAAGACATACTCAATATTCATTTGTTTATAGTTGATGGTAAGACCTCATCGGCCGTAAATGTTTGGGGAACAACTTTTCAAAACGGACGTGGATTATAATTAAATAAATAAAAACAAAACTGCTGTTATATCGAAAGGGACACTTCTAGTTTTATTTATCAGGTACGGGATGTGACGTCTTACGCTTTCGTCACAAATATTTGTTGATAAGTCAAAGATATCATATTTTAACCTATTTGCTCATTGACTTATTGTCACACGTGACTCACATAGGCCTCTGGATCAGGAGGCATTTGGTAGGGGTGATAAGAGCCTACGCATTAAAATTAATATTAAATTACGCATTTAATAGGTTGAAACACGCACTAGTTGGAAGCTTACGAGGTGTGGCTAGAAAAAAACCGGACTAGTACTGGTGAAACAATAAAACGAATGCAATAAGGCTGAAAGTCGCGTGGCCTGTCACGTGACTCTCGCTCCGCCTACTGCTCGAGTTTCATCTGCCTCCTGCACTCAGTCTGCCCGTGGCGTCTGTTTTAAGTAGTTGACGTTTTGTCTGTGCGTCGGAAAATGTTGAGTGTACAGAAAGAACAGCGTGTTGACATCAAATTTTGTTTCAAACTAGGAAAATCTGCAAGTGAAACGTTTGTAATGTTACAACAAGTGTACGGCGATGATTGTTTATCGCGAACACAAGTGTTTGAGTGGTTTAAACGATTTAAAGATGGCCGCGAAGACACCAGTGATGACACTCGCACTGGCACACCATTGTCAGCAAAAACTGATGCAAACATTGAAAAAATCGGTAAACTTGTTCGACAAGATCGCCGTTTAACAATCAGAGCAGTGTCTGAGTTAACAGGAGTTGACAAGGAAAGTGTTAGGCAGATTCTTCATGAAAGTTTCAACATGAACAAAGTGTGTTCAAAAATGGTTCCAAAGTGTCTCACAATTGAACAGAAGGAACGCCGAAGAATGATTTGTTCTGACATCCTGGAAAACATTGAAAGTGATCCCACCTTCTTACAAAATGTTATTACTTGCGATGAATCGCGGTTTTTTACTTACGATCCCGAAACTAAACGCCAATCGATGCATTGGAAAACTCCTGGTTCTCCACGACAAAAAAAAGCACGAATGTCAAAATCGAAATTCAAGGCAATGATGATTGTTTTTTTGACATCAAAGGGATTGTGCACATTGATTGGGTACCAGAGGGACAAACAGTCAATCAGCATTACTACATTAGCGTCCTGGCTACCCTACGTGAGCGAGTACGGAGAAAACGGAACGATTTGTGGAGAAAAAAGTCATGGATCCTTCACCAAGACAATGCCCCAGCTTACAGTGCGTTGTCAGTGAAGACGTTTTTGGCAAAACACACCATTCCCATCTTAGATCATCCACCCTACTCACCTGATGTGGTCACCTGTGACTTTTTTCTTTTCCCTAAAGTCAAGTCAGCTTCGAAAGGAACTAGATTTGAGACTGTTGAAGCAGTAAAAGAAAAAGCGACGGAAGTAATGTATGGACTTATCGAAAATGATCTGCAGCATTGCTGTGAACAGTGGAAAATTCGTATGGAGCGGTGTAGAGACCGAGGAGGAGAGTACATTGAAGGAGATAACATGAAATTGTAAATAATTGTAAATAAATGTTTTTTCCAGCATCACTCCGATTTTTTTCTAGCCGCACCTCGTATTCCGCTTGTGGAAATGGGTAAAAAGATATTTTCTATTTCAGTCACGAAACTAAATTATTTTCGAAAGATCATTAGTATAACACAATTTTGTAAGAATATAATACTGATTATATAAGTTATCAATAATTACTCTTTCTAAATTAGGAGCATTAATGTGGTAGTGGTTACAGGTTCCTCACATATTTCACCCATTACACACATATTTTGTGCTTTGTCCCGTACATTGCTGATGATAAAATTGAGACATATACGTGACAAATGCTAAATATATCAAGAAAATATCTGCTTCAAGTTAAAGATAGTACCTGCGGCACTCCAGAAATTTCTTCATACTCGCCTCGAAACAGATGAATGAATTAATTGACAGCACGACACAGCAGTAACAAGATAAGAGCTACTATAGTACTCTGCACAGTATTCTTATTATTACTATTACTATTACTATTACTACTAGTGCTGTGCTCAGACATAAAGCATACACAGCATGAAGTCTTCCAATATCCGCCAGTTCAGAAGTAAGAAGTCCTTTACGAACAATAAGGACAGTGCACACATTTTAACTTGGTTGATTTTACATGGAGTTCAGCGTGCAGGTCAACCAAGTGCCGCAATGGAGAGGAGTAATGCAGGGGAAGTATGTTTCGTAACAATACTCCACCCTCACTGTGGCTAGTTAGCTTACTTATTTGAGGAGGAGTTGGGGTAGCACTTGCGATGCACCACGAATTCCTTCGTGTCATTCATTCTAACACCTGCTCTCCCTCGACAACCCCCACCCACAAGCAGAAACTAAAAATCATTCACCTTCCATCATTTAAAAAATAAAAGAAGTATTCCAAGGAAAGTCTTTCTTCTACAATTTAGTTAGCTGCTACAGTTGGTGACATTGTTGGGGAGGGGTGGCAACAGGCAGCAGGGGCGGTGAGGGGGTGCAAAGGGCGGGCAAATGTCTGATTGCACTCAGGGGTAATGGTCAAAGAAAGGTTGGGATCCCTGGTCTGTATGGATCACAGTTATCGGGAAGTATGCCGAAGTTCATTCGCAGCATGTTGTTCGTTATGCGTGCGCATTTGCATTTAACAGGAACTGGAAAGTGGATTTATTGCAGCGCTTACAGGAACCTGTAACTTTCCCCCGTCTCTAATCGACACTGCAATCGATCGTGATCGTGTGCTCCTAACTGGATCAGAGAATTAAGGTAATCGTTTCCGAAATGATCGATTGGCGGGGAAAGTGCACAACAAGTTATTTTTACAAACAAGTTCTGCCACCTTCTTCCTACGTAAATTTTGAATGTTCGCTGTAAAATACGATAAATCGCGCAACAGAGACAACGAAAAGTGCCAAGGCATTTTGAACAGCCTACAGACAATCAATGGCGTCATTTCTAAATCAGGCCTGAAGTGGACGAACGGTGTTCAGTTGATTATCGGAACAATAATTATCACGTAACTTACGTGAACAAAAATGTGCTCACGAAAAAGTTCTAACACGAGAACAACAGAATCACTTTACTAAACAAAAAATAGAAATGTTAAGTATGGCTTCGAATTACTAAAGTAAATCGAATATTACAATCTGGAAAAAGATGCAAATAGTCGATACAGAAACAGCTAAACGCTTAGTTTTCTCTTCACAATCAAAACTGCGTCACAACGCAATAGCGTTTACCTGGAGAAGCGAAATAACTTCATGAATAAAGATTACAGAAGTTCAGTGATTGAAATAATCGGTATTCTATGTTTCTTCTTCTTTCAAAAGGCTAAGCCTTGTTTGTGCAGCCACAGCTTCCTATCTTCAGCAGTTCTTTTCATCTTTATGTATCGAGAACATCGAATCTCACAGATTATATTTCTTAAATAGGATGTTCTCGGGCGTCTCTCGTTTTCTACCCCACGATCTTGCCTTCGAAAATGTTTTGTAGGAGAACGTCATGTTTAACTGAGTGTCGAACGAGTTTTCTCTGCCTTGTCTTATAACATTCAGTAGTTATGTCTTCTCTCCTGTTTTCTGCAGAACCATTTCATTCGTTTTTCTGTCAGTTCAACTAGTTGTTGTAATTCTCCTCCAGAATCACATTTCCGCAGTTTCAAGACAAACTTTCTCCTGGTTTGCTAACGTCCAGGTCTCACATCCTTATTTCAGGACACACCACACAAGGGTCTTTGCAAATCTTTTCTTAGTGTGGAAGCTGATGTTCCCGTTCAACAGAAAGTTCTTCTTATTTTTGGTGGCAGTCGTGGCCAGTGTTGTTCTTCTCCTCTTGATTTACTTGACACATCTATCGTTGTCCTCCACAGGGCCACCGAGATAGTGAAACGCCGTTACTCCCTCCAGTTGCTCACTGCCAATTTTTATGCCAGTCTTACCTTCAACCTCTTTCTTGTCTATGAACTGCTTTTGTCTTCTAGGTATTTATTTTTAATTTTTTTTCACATTTTGATTTAAGACCTTAAGCTGTTTATTTAGTTACTAGCTGAGAAACCAGGGTTGCCCGGGTCAGAATATATGGCATGGGAGAAGGCGTGAGTATCATTATAGATATGAGATACATTCAGACGTATATCTCATTAAGGATATTATGAATGCAGTTATCCTGTTAGTAAGGTAGTTTGGTCGCGGTGCGCGGCAGTGGGTTATTGTGATGGCAAAAAATGTGGAGCAAAAAAATGGTTCAAATAGCTCTGAGCAATATGGTACTCAACTTCTGAGGTCATCAGTCCCCTACCCCTAGAATTTAGAACTAATTAAACCTAACTAACCTAAGGACATTACACACATTTATGCCCGAGGCAGGTTTCGAACCTGCAACCGTAGCGATCGCGCGGGTCCAGACTGTAGGGCCTAGAACCGCTCGGCCACTCCGGGCGGCAAATGTGGAGCAGTAAATAGTCTTAGGTAAAGCTAAATACTATACGACTGACGAATTTTACCAATAAGTGAGAAAATGTTTTTATTGTTTCATTCACGATGCTATGTAATAGCGATAGAGTCTTCAACGCGTTCCATCGATACTGTGGTGGGTGGAAGTGGGTAACTGTGTTTGGCAGATGTCTCAATATAATACGCGACGTGGATCAGTTAGTCCTCTTAGAATGAGCTATATTCCCAATGAATTTCAACTTTAAAATACTACCGAATATACTCGCCCTTTCAGTCCTCACATTATGTTAGGCAGACATATTTAACTGCCGATAACACCATGCGGCCAATGTTAGTTTAGTAACATTGTCTTAACGTAATAGAAATCAAATACATCTGGAAAGGAATGGAAGTTACTTTACTTCATTAGGTAGGAAAGTGATTATACAAATAGTAACGGAGAATAAGCGAAATGTTTATCCGAAATCACTGTACTGTACCGTTCGGTTATTCATTTGTTATTTACGAGTATTTTTGTCTTTGAGCCTATCTGGACCTTTTTCTTTGTGTCTCTGTAGATCGTCGGTAAAGTGTGATTGACGAGAACGCGCTGAGAGATTAAAACGTGATCTATTTGATATTATACGCCGTTATTAAAGTCTAAATTACGAAATTGTGCAAGCGTCGTATTATGTCGCACGAATTCAACAATAAACGCATTTTCACATGTACGGTAAAGTTCGTAAGTCATAGAATACAAAGCTTTTCTTAAGAGTATTTATTTCTCCATATTTCGCGGACTTTTGCTCGCTGCACTCACCCACTGCCACGCACCGCGACCAAACTTGACCAAGAGCTATGTACGACCACAACGACGAGTGGGTGGCAAGGGCAGTCATGGAGAAAAGTCTGACAATACGTACACACACAGGCCTTCTATTTGCAGATAAGGATATACACCGAAGTGCCAAAGAAACTGGTATAGGCATGCGCATTCAAATACAGAGATATGTAAACAGGCAGAATACGCCGCTGCGGTCGGCAATGCCTATATAAGACAACTATCTGAGACAGTTGCTAGATCGGTTACTGCTGCTACGACGGCAGGTTATCAAGATTTAAGTGAGTTTGAACGTGGTGATATAGTCGACGCACGAGCGATGGGACACAGCATTTCCGAGGTAGCGACGAAGTGGGAATTTTCCCGTACGACCATTTCAAGAGCACCGTGAGTATCAGGAATCTGCTGAAATATAAAATCTCCGACATCGCTGGGGCCGGAAAGAGATCTTGTATAACGGAACCAACGACGACTGAAGAGAATCGTTCAACGCGACAGAAGTGAAACAATTCCGCAAATTGCTGCGGATTTCAATACTGGGCCATCAACAAGTGTCAGCGTGAGAACCTTTCAACAAAACATAATCGATATGGGTTTTCGGACTGAAGGCCAACTCGTGTACCCCTGATGACTGCACGACACAAAACTTTTCGCCTCGTCTGGACCCGTCAACACCGATTTGGGCTGTTGAGGACTGGGAGCATGTCACCTGGCGGGCAAGTCTCGTTTCGAATCGTATCGAACGGATGGACGTGTACGGGTATGGAGGGGCAGCCTCTGAATCTATGGACCCTGCATGTTAGGAGCTGGTGGAGGCTCTGTAATGGTGTGGGATCTGTGCAGTTGGAGTGTTCTGGGACCCCTGTTACGTCTGCATACGACTCTGAGAAGTGACACGCACGTATGCATCATGTCTGGTCGCCTGCATCGATTCTTGTCGACTGTGCATTCCGACGGACTTGGGCAACTCCAGCAGGACAATGCGACACCTCACACGTCCAGAATTGCTACAGAGTGGTTCCACAGCCGCTGCTCCGCTGACCACCAAACTCCCCAGACATTAACATTATTGAGCATATCTGGGATGGCTTGCAACGTGCGGTACGGAAGAGATCTCCACTCCCTCGTACTCTTACGGAGTTATGGACAGTCCTGCAGTATTCGTGGTGTCAGTTCCCTCCAGCACTACTTCAGACATTAGTCGAGTCCATGCCACGTCGTTTTGCGGAACTTATGCGTGCTCGAGGGGGCCCCACACAATATTAGGCAGGTGTACGAGTTTCTCAGTCAATACATATTGCAGTGTGACAGTGTACATCCCTGTGAGAATGACCACAAACTTTAAAAAAAAAAAAAAAAAAAAAAAAAAAAAAAAAGAGCCCGCAGCTCGTGGTCGTGCGGTAGCGTTCTCGCTTCCCACGCCCGGGTTCCCGGGTTCGATTCCCGGCGGGGTCAGGGATTTTCTCTGCCTCGTGATGGCTGGGTGTTGTGTGCTGTCCTTAGGTTAGTTAGGTTTAAGTAGTTCTAAGTTCTAGGGGACTGATGACCGTAGCTGTTAAGTCCCATAGCGCTCAGAGCCATTTTTTTTGTTAAAAAAAAGGCGGGCGCGGCTATGCGCACGCGTCCTGTTGTGGTATTAGGAACACGTGCTGCAGCTCTGGCGTGTGTTTTGCGGCAGGGCTCGCGTGTGTTTTGACAGCTGAGGAGGCGTGGAGACCAAACTCCGAGGATCGTGCGAATTCCACCATGTCATCGTTAGATGGCGGCACCCTTTGAGCTTCAGTGATTCGAGAATTACTATGTTCACAGGGCAGCAGCCAGGTAAACGCATGCTCTGGCCGCGTGACTGGGAAATTCCAGCCGTTAGCGAGAAACATGTAGAGGCTAATGGCCTTGGCTGAATTGAGTGACTAGCAAAAATATTAAATTAAGACTAAATCCAATAAAATCTGAACCCCATTAGTTACTGAGAAGACGTTAACAAGTTTATAAAGACAAAAATAAGACGAGTGTATGGGTGAAAATGCGCCCTCGACTGAAAGAGAAGTTTTTTAGATATTTGATGTAAAATGTTTGGTATACAAAGGTAACTTAAAAAATTAATACCATCGACAACGCTGTATGCAAACAAAATGTCTACGGATTCGTCTCACTGAGCACTTTCAGGCTCCCATAGTATATTGGTTCAAATGGCTCTGAGCACTATGGGTCATCAGTCGCCTAGAACTTAGAACTACTTAAACCTAACTAACCTAAGGACATTACACACATCCACGCCCGAGGCAGGATTCGAACCTGCGACCGTAGCGGTCGCGCGGCTGCAGACTGTAGGGCCTAGAACCGCTCGGCCACTTCGGCGGCTCCCATAGTAGATTTTTTTAATAAACATTACTTGCTTTGAATGACAAGCCGAAATGTGCATTCCGTGCCTAAAAACATCATTTTCACCTCAATAAGAAATAAAATATTGAAAGTAGCGGCAGCATTATTAAGTAAATGTAAATAGGGCTGTATTAATGGACTTAGTGTAGTGTTGGCAGAAGAGCCGACACTGTGTTTCTAGAGGAGGCCGAAATGCACGCGTTTAATTACACGCTGACTGGCGTGAGGTCTGGAACAGGACAATATCTTGAGAATTGCAAATAAAGTACGTAGATGATGTAATACTTAACTTTAATCCACAATTGTAGAACATCTCTCTTGATGATACATGCTTCACATAATAAATATCAACTGAATACGGCGCCTTGCTACGTCGTAGCAAATGTAGCTGAAGGCTATGCTAACTATCGTCTCGACAAATGAGAGCGTATTTGTCAGTGAACCTTTCCTTGCAAAGTCGGCTGTACAACTGGGGCGAGTGCTAGTAAGTCTCTCTAGACCTGCCGTATGGTGGCGCTCGGTCTGCTATCACTGACAGTGGCGACACGCGGGTCCGGCGTATACTAATGGACCGCGGCCGATTTAAGGGCTACCACCTAGCAAGTGTGGTGTCTGGCGGTGACACCACACTTAGCTTTAACTGTTTACACACCATGGAAAAAAATCGCAACACCAAGATGGAGCTGGACATAAACGAAAGTTGTTAGGCGCGTTTCTACATCAGAAAGATAACTTCTATTCAAATTTCGCACCAGTCGCGTAAGAGAGGCGCTAGTAGTGCCACTGTGAGGATGCAAATCAGCTTTGTTTTAACACACACTGTGACGGTCGTGAGTGTTAATTACCTTTGAGATTGGTTGGACGTGGTAAGTTGCTGTTAGTGAGCAATGCCTTTAAGACGACAAAGACGCCATTATCAATATCTCCCTGACTTTGAACGATGTCACATAATAGGGCTACTATAAGCTCCCTGTTCCTTCTGCGATACTGCAGAAAGACTTGGCAGATAGTCTGTACACGACTGTTGGCAGCGGTGGTCACGAGAACGCACGGTCGCAAGAAGATCGGGCTGTGGACGGCTACGTGTCACTTCCGAGAAGAAGGCGTACGACTCTCGCGCATCGCACTGCATCTGCAGCAGTAACTGGAGCAGCAGCTGTCACCGCAGTAACACAACGCACCGTTACGAATCGCTTACTTCGTGTGAGACCCAACTCGCTTTGTTTGTTCATGAGACCCAGAAAATATTAGATACAGGCTCCCAGCTAGATGCCATTTTCCTTGACTTCCGGAAGGGATTCGATACAGTTCCGCACTGTCGCCTGATAAACAAAGTAAGAGCCTACGGAATATCAGACCAGCTGTGTGGCTGGATTGAAGAGTTCTTAGCAAACAGAACAAAGCGTGTTGTTATCAATGGAGAGACGTCTACAGACGTTAAAGTAACCTCTGGCGTGCTACAGGGGAGTGTTATGGGACCATTGCTTTTACAATATATATAAATGACCTAGTAGATAGTGTCGGAAGTTCCACGCAGCTTTTCGCGGATGATGCTGTAGTATACAGAGAAGTTGCAGCATTAGAAAATTGCAGCGAAATGAGGAAGATCTGCAGCGGATAGGCACTTGGTGCAGGGAGTGGCAACTGACGCTTAGCATAGACAAATGTATTGTATTGCGAATACATAGAAAGAAGGATCCTTTATTGTATGATTATATGATAGCAGGACAAACACTGATACAGTTACTTCTGTAAAATATCTGGGAGTGTGCGTGTGGAACGATTTGAAGTGGAATGATCATATAAAATTAATTGTTGGTAAGGCGGGTACCAGATTGAGGTTCATTGGGAGAGTCCTTAGAAAATGTAGTCCATGAACAAAGGAGGTGGCTTACAAAACACTCGTTCGACCTATATTTGAGTATTGCTCATCAATGTGGGATCCGTACCTGGTCGGGTTGACAGAGGAGATAGAGAAGATCCAAAAAAGAGCGGCGCGTTTCGTGACAGGGTTATTTGGTAAGCGTGATAGTGTTACGGAGATGTTTAGCAAACTCAAGTGGCAGACTCTGCAAGAGAGGCGCTCTGCATCGCGGTGTAGCTTGCTGTCCAGGTTTCAAGAGGGTGCGTTTCTGGATGAGGTATCGAATATATTGCTTCCCCCTATTTATACCTCCCGAGGAGATCACGAACGTAAAATTAGAGAGATTCGGGTGCGCACGGAGGCTTACCGGCAGTCGTTCTTCCCGCGAACCATACGCGACTGGAACAGGAAAGGGAGGTAATGACAGTGGCACGTAAAGTGCCCTCCGCCACACACCGTTGGGTGGCTTGCGGAGTATAAATGTAGACGTAGATGTAGATGTACTTCGAGGAGAGCTCCGAGCCAGACGTCATGTAGCGTGCATTCAACCAACCCCAAACCACCGTCATTTGCGGCTTCAGTGATGTTAAGCGAGTGCAGGGTGGAGGTCTTTTGTATTTGATGAAAGCTGGTTCCACCTCGGTGCCAGTGATGGCCGTCTGTTGTTAGAAGGAGGCCAGCAGAGAGCATGCAACCAACCTGTTTGTGCGCTACACAAATTGGACATACACCTGAAGTTATAGTCTGTCCGTATGACAGCACGCTGACTGCAAATTTGTAAGTCAGTCTGATGGTTCGGTCTTTTGTGCTGTCATTCATGAACAGCATTCCAGGCGGTGTTCACAACGTGTCGACATCTTGCCGCGGCCTGCTCGACCACCACATCTGTCTTCAATCGAGCACCTAAAGGTCCGACCGACCAAGTGCAGCAGGCATGAAACTCCATCCCTGAAACTGGTAACCAGTGACCGTTCAATACAAGGCATTTACGTTTGTATTCGTGGGTTCAACATTCCGGCGGTTGCACTTGTTATTAACGTATCAGCAATTCACATTTGCAATGGCTTATCTCGGGTTTACTTTAACACGTGATCTTGCAATGTTAATCACTTAAATATGTTGCCCAGGAGACATTCCCGAAATTTCCTTACTCTACATTACTTATTTTTTGGTGTTTTTTCCATCAGTGTATTTATTGGTAATAAAACATAGTAAAGTAGTGCTCACCTTGGCAAAATTATTATTTCTGAGAGAAACCAATAAAAGCAATGGAAAACTAAGGAAATGTACATACAAACTGGTATACGATACATGTATATAACATTAAACTTATAAACTTTAAACAGATGTCGGAAGTGTGTGCTTAGCTCATGTCAATGCGAAGGCTCAGAGCACTGTTTCAAAAATTTTCAAATGTGTGTGAAATCTTATGGGACTTAACTTCTACGGTCATCAGTCCTTAAGCTTACACACTACTTAACCTAAATTATCCTAAGGACAAACACACACACCCATGCCCGAGGGAGGACTCGAACCTCCGCCGGGACGAGGCCAGCACTGTTTTCCGGATACGTAGGGCAGTCGGCTTTGAGATCTAAGAGACACATTACGGACAAGCAGCAATAGGTCGAGCCCCAAGCGTGTATAAAGTCTCGTAAGTGTTGAATAGCGCACTTCTAATATTAGCATGTATCGCTACCGAATACTCCGAAATGTTTTCAGATTGAGGACTTCGAATATTTTGCATTGGACCCACTAGTCGGAACTCTAAATCTTTATCGCGATTCAGAATGAGATTTTTCACTCTTCAGCAGAGGGTGCGATGATATGAAGCTTCCTGGCAGATCAAAACTGTGTGCCGGACCGAGACTCGAACTCGGGACATTTGCCTTTCGCGGGCAAGTGCTCTACCATCTGAGTTACCCAAGCACGACTCACGCCCCATCCTCACAGCTTTACTTCTGCCAGTATCTCGTCTCCTACCTTCCAAACTTTACAGAAGCTCTCCTGCGAACCTTGCAGAACTAGCACTCCTGAAAGAAAGGATACTGCGAAGACATGGCTTAGCCACGTCCTGGGGGAAGTTTCCAGAATGAGATTTTCTCTCTGGAGCGGAGTGTGCCCTGATATGAAACTTCCTGAGTACGAGTCTCGCTCCGGCACACAGTTTTGATCTGCCAGGAAGATTTTTCGCCATTATTTTTGGGTAATCTGCACTCGGGGTTAAGCCAGTTCGCAGTTGTGGAACGAACTTAAAACTTGTGTGAAACGAACTTTGATTTACTTTCCGAGACTGTTTTTTTTCCGGAAGTCTGTGCGATATACAACGTGAGATACTTCTCTGCTTTGGTTTAAGCTCTTGCTTACACACTCATTAATTAAATAATGAGCTATTATTACCTGCGATAAGTGTTACAGTGAATCAAAGAAACGCAGCGTTGTCAAATCTTAAAAGCGCCGTGAGCAGTGAACATTATCCTTCAACGTAAATTCCTTCCTGTATTTATTTGAAACTTGTGTCGAGATTTTAGGATTAATGGGAAAAGTGCGTTTTGTTGGTCTCTAGACTTTAGCGTAGCCAACTCTTAGAAATCCAGCCATGCATTCGGAGGCCCCATGAAGTGTATTTCTAACTTACAGTTAATAGTTCGTGAAGGTGCGCATGACGGTTCATGAGGTAAAGGTTTACAGAGTATTTTTTTGTGGGATCAATAAGATGGAAAGCAATTTGTGCTTCAAAAATGTTTTTCTCTTAAGTCGCAAGTGTAACGAGCAAATCTGATGCAGTGAATATGAATACCATTAATTTTGATTCTCGTCGTCTTTTATTTCATCGTTGTTATTACCTCCTCGATGGACATATTAGATAGATAAGGCGATAAGGTGCACCCTTTCACACTTCCCTTCTGGCTCTATTCTTCTTTCCTGATACCATTAATACCCAGTTCGATGCTATGACTTTTATATCTACTCAGAGTTAACAGTCTGTTCTTCCAGTCTAGTCCTACTTTGTGCTTTGCTTTATATACATACATACACACACACACACACACACACACACACACACACACACACACACACACACACACACACAGATATGTTGTTCCAATATTGCTTCTCTCGTCACTTACTCTGTTATGGAGCCAAACTGATAATTGGCTATGTTCTTGCATTTGCCGTCTTTGGTAATGCAATAGCTCTACTATTTGTAAAGTTCCTATGGTGTGATACCCCCTTCGCATCATTTAGGTGCCACCATAAATAATTTCCCTTTGATGTTGTCGCCACTGTTTTATAGGAGCATTGCAGGAATGTAATCTATTATAGGTGTGAAAGGAAAGAATAACCAAAATGCAACACGATTTCCACGTATAAATACGAGTCACAGAGGAGGCAACAAAAAGACTTTCACAAAACCAACCACGAAATAAAACCAATTGAGAAAATATAATTTGTTTTCCACTAGTATTTTATTTATTTAATTATTTTACTGTTATTTAAACAGCACTTTCATTTAATTAACAATGATCGTTACTGCCTTGAAGCAGATATACACACGCACATTATATTGTGGATAACATTGAAGTGCCTAGAGCTTGCACTCTCATGTAACGTGGTAACATTCAAGTGTGTTGCTACGGCGTAGCACACATTATGACAACTTTCCCTGAAATTCCTCTACTGACATGGCCCAGCATAATAATAATTTACATGAAATTACGAAGCTCGTTAAACTTGATATCAAGCAAGAGAAACTTGTTTTGCTTACAGATAAAATTTCAATGTCACAGGCAAACAAATATTTTTGCATGTACAAGATTACAAGATACTTAAGACAAATATCGAAAAAACGTCTCACATCTGTGTTATAGTGTTACGAACCGCTGCATTTACTTCGTTGAAAGGATTCTTAAGTCCAGTACGATTTCTCGTGGCAAATCCTGTAGTCCCGAGAAGTTTCTGACAGCAATGATGAACGTGGGACGAGCTGCACGTCAGTTCACCGCCAACACTTCTGTTCAGCCCGTCTGGATACGTTCATGTGACACTCTCTGTTTTGTATTAACGAATTTTTCAAGGTTATGCAACGTAATTTAGCAACATTCTGGAAATGAACATTAAGATACTTTAAAAAAAAAAGTTTTCTACTGACGCTTAGGTTCCGCTGCTTTTCAAATCCTCCAAAGCTATATATTCTTCTGATCATGAATTTCGGCGAAGAGTTTACCTTTGAGATTGACGTAAGGCTGCTGTTTGTACTTCACTCAATCCGCAGCATGCAATACAAAGAAAAATTGAATGTTTTCTATTTCGTTCGTTCTGATGACATCACAAAATTACTCTAATCGAGGATTACCATTCAGGATGCGAAGAACAGCAAGTATACATTGAAAACAATGAAGTTCGTGTCTTTATTTTGTAGAATAATGAGGTTACGATTACATACTAGTCGGATTTCTATATGTGTCTTGGATCTATTTGTCAAGGTGTAAAAAATACAGGATGTATCAAAAACAATCATCCGACTTTCAAAAAAGCATAACTATTGCGTTATTTGAGATATGTGCGTGAACAACGTGGTGTTGGAAAGAGCAAACTTTCAAGTTTTACACTGTTCCCGCTAGGTGGCAGCAATGTGCGCCCATTTCAGTTTTAGTAAAAATGTTATCGGAACAACAGAAAGCGTTTTGTGTTCTACGTTCTGCGCAGTGCGAGTCAGTAATAACTTTTCAGCGTGACTATTGTGTTAGATACGACGTGGATCCACCTACAGCATAGTGCATTAGACGATGGCATGAACAGTTCCGAGAAACAGGTTGTTTGTGAAAAGGCAAATCGCCGGGCCGTCCCCGAGAGTCTGGCAAAAACGTCGAACGAATCCGCCATAGTTCCACGAGAAGTCCGCAGAAATCCTCACGCCTAGCTCGGCACCTCAACATGGCCCCGACGTCCGTCTGGCGTGTGTTGCGTCGACGTTTACACGTGAAACCAAGCAAAATTCAGCTATTGCATGTTCTTCGTGAAGGTGACAAACAACAATGTGTTGAGCTCTGCAATTTCGTTCTTGCCAATATGGAGGATGACCGTTTTCTTGCCGGCCGGAGTGGCCGTGCGGTTCTAGGCGCTACAAAAAATGGTTCAAATGGCTCTGAGCACTATGGGACTTAACTTCTGAGGTTATCAGTCCCCTAGAACTTAGAACTACTTATACCTAACTAACCTAAGGACATCACACACATCGATGCCCGAGGCAGGATTCGAACCTGCGACCGTAGCGGTCGCTCGGTTCCAGACTGTTGCGCCTAGAACCGCACGGCCACTCCGGCCGGCAAAACATGTGTGTGATGTCCTTAGGTTGGTTAGGGTTAATTATTTCTAACTTCTAGGTGACTGATGACCTCAGAAGTTAAGTCGCATAGTGCTCAGAGCCATTTGAACAGTTTTCCTCCACGCTTAGTGTTTAGTGACGAGGCAACATCGCATTTAAATGGAAAGGTGAACCGTCATAATGTGAGAATTTGGGGTACGGAACAACCACATGAAGTTGTACAACCTCAGAGGGACTCTCCAAAATTTAATGTGTTTTGTGCAGTTTCACGGGAGAGGGTGTATAGTCCATATTTCTTTGCCGAGTGCACATACCTCGATGTGCTTGAGAACTTCTTTTCCCACAATTGGAGACTGGTTAGAACGACTTCATTTACCGCCAGTGTGGCGGTGCTTCCAGGCATCCGGAAGTGCGGGAAATTTTAAATCAATGGATTACTGATCGATAGGTCGATGATTCAGCCTTACACTGCTGGCCTCCAAGGTCACCGGGCCTGACTGTATGTGATTGTTTCTTGTGGCGGTAAGACTCTATGTGCCTACGTTACCAACAACAATGAATGAACTGAGACAGCGGATAACATCAGCCGTGGAAGCTGTAACTCAAGATACGATCGCTGCAGTGTGGGAACAACTTGAGTATCACATTGACATATCACGCTCATCTCAAGGGGGTCATATTGAACACCTACGAAAAGTTGTGAAAAAAAACTTTTTGAGTTTCCCGTTCTTCAAAACACAAAATTCATTGTACATGACCGGTCGAAGTGGCCGTGCGGTTAAAGGCGCTGCAGTCTGGAACCGCAGTACCACTACGGTCGCAGGTTCGAATCCTGCCTCGGGCATGGATGTTTGTGATGTCCTTAGGTTAGTTAGGTTTAACTAGTTCTAAGTTCTAGGGGACTAATGACCTCAGCAGTTGAGTCCCATAGTGCTCAGAGCCATTTGAACCATTGTACATGTTTATTAGTTTCAGAAATAATAGGCGTACCACATAGGATGATGAATGATTCTTTTTGATATACCCTGTACTTCGTGTCCGAAGTCAGTTTCCATAAAATTCATTTGGGTTTTAGACAGCGTATATGAAAGTTACAGATGTTTCAACTCTCTGAATAGAATAGCTAATAAAGCCCGCTCAAACTACATTACAACGTCTATACCCTCATACTTCATATCGTATGATATTAATATTCTCAGACTTTTCGCAACTATCAAAGGAGTTCAAAAAATGGTTCAAATGGCTCTGAGCACTATGGGACCTAACATCTGAGGTCATCAGTCCCCTAGAGCTTAGAACTACTTAAACTTAACTAGCCTAAGGACATCACACACTTCCATGCCCGAGGCAGGATTCGAACCTGCGATCGTAGCGGTCGCGCGGCTACAGACTGAAGCGCCCAGAACCGCTCGGCCACAACGGCCAGCATGGCTGTGACGTATTTTATTATTTTACCAGGTAGTAACGTATATCAGCTGTTTTGCAACTGCTAGGAATTACGCTTATCCTAGTGGTTGCTCGTCATTGACATACAAATTCACCATCTCTAACTATAAAAGATTGTTGCGCGTCGGGGTAAACATAATTTGGTCTATTATACGATTTCTGCATTCGAGAGAACTGGGAAAAAATCCAAAAGCTAATTCTACCTGATTTCAACCAGTTGCTCGCCTACACGGAACAAGACAGTTGGCCGGGGCAGGTTGCTAGCTCGGATAAATCATGTCCGAGCAGACATAGTCCGCCTACCGACCAGCTAATTTGGATTTCCCAATCGACTGAATTTGCACATGTTTATTACGTCCTGCTCTCCCAGAACTGTTTTCCCTGCTTGATTTATTTACGGATCAGTTGAAAGTCAACTAATAACACGCACGTGTTTACATAAAGCTTATACATGCAGTATACACTGCTGAAAGGTAACTTCATATTCTTACACCTCCGTTCCTGTCATTCCGCTCCTCCCCCCCCCCCCCCTCCCTCACCAATCTCCAGCTACAGATCAGCTTAATATCTACACAAGATGTTTCACAATACTTGTTACAGGGTTGTAGGGGTTGTAGGCGGAAATAGGTAAAGTGTTGATAAGGAATCCAATCCAGAAATGTATAATAAGTTTGAAGATTGAATCACTCAAATCTCCCATTTCACGGTCACGGAGACAATGAATTTGAATCCAAACTACTACGACGGTGACACTTCCTGGCAGATTAAAACCGTGTGCTGGCTGGGACTCGAACCTGGGACCTTTGCCTATCACGATCAAGTGTCTACGAACTGAACTACCCTACCACGACTCACGACCCGTCCTCCGCCAGTGCCTCATATCCCTCCTTCCAAACTACACAGAAGTTGTCCTGCGAAACGTGCGCGACTAGCTTTCGTGGGAACAGGAAATTGCGGAGGCAGAGGTCCCAGGTGCAGTATCGGCCGCCATCCGGTCGGCCGCACTTCAAAACACTCGCGCCGCCAGAAACGCCGCCGCTTTTTCTACAGCCGCCACCGCCCCCTTGACGGTGCTGCCACGAACCCTTAGGCTGGTGCTAAAGATATGCAAGCATCCCCTTTCCGGACGCATAGAGTCCATTTTGTGTGTTTGGCATTTCATAACATTCACGGACTTCCACAGCGGTCAGGGCACGTCATCTGTGGAACAGGAATCGTACTGAAGACTGATTAAATTATAAACCTTTGCATCTGTATATGTTTCCCAATTCAGATCTACTGTTAGCAACGCACGCCGCAACTGCAGCAAACAAAAGTTATGCATTACTTTTACTACTTGGTGTTAGATGCAGAAAAAGTTAGTATCTGAATTCTCCGTCCACGAACCACATCTGTTCCTCGCTCCAGTATCCATTAGAGAACCACAGAGCTGGCAAAGGAAGTTGCAACACAAGGTTTGAGTCCCACGCCTGCACACGGTTTTAGTCTACACTTTTCACTGCAGAGTGAAAATTCATTCTACTACAACAATGTTTGTAGAACGTGCTTCACATTCATATATTGTAAATATGACTATAAACTGACATTTTACTAATGATGCTAACACTACAATGACTAAGCTATTTACCTGTTGTCTTGATTTAGACACCCACGTTTCTATCGCGACCTGAAGATGGCCCTTTAAGAGGTTGAAAGTAGTAATCACTGTTAACTACGTTATGATTTTGGCCAAATATTAGTTTTTAATAAAATCTAAAACCAGATTAAGAGCAGCCGACCAGTTGCAAAGGATAAAGTAATCTTTACCTAGGTTTCGATAGATATAAATGTATCTTCTTCAGAAGACGGCAGTATTATAATAACATGAAGTGATATGTCCTTATCGTTTTGACAAACATCTGCATAGTTTCATTAGTCACATAAAATATAGCCCTGAGAACAGGGTTTGTCAGACAAATAAAATAGGTAGATGGAAGTTGGAGGGCGCTTAAGCGCATATGCGCCCTCCAACTTCCATCTACCTATTTTATTTGTCTGACAAACCCTGTTCTCAGGGCTATATTTTATGTTACTAATGAAACTATGCAGATGTTTGTCAAAACGATAAGGACATATCACTTCATGTTATTATAATACTGCCGTCTTCTGAAGAAGATAGATTTATATCTATTGAAACCTAGGTAAAGATTACTTTATCCTTTGCAACTGGTCGGCTGCTCTTAATCTGATTACGTGGAACCGTTGCTGTAGCGCAGCTATGTTTAAAGTACTGAAAATCTAAAACATTCAAGTTCACAGATCGCTGTCTCTATTTTGTGTCAGGTAATTATGTTGAGGAATTAAAATTTATAATATAAGTCAAGAAGTTTATTCATTTGCTGTAGTAATGTAGTAGAAAGAAAAAAGTTAAAAAAAAAACGTGAAAATAAAGTAAAGGAAAGTCCTAAGGTTGGATAAAATGTGAAAGGCTGCTCCTGTTACAAAACAACCTAGCCTCTCGCACTGTTGCAGCTTGCAATTTTGAAAGTCAGAAAACTCATGACAAAAACAGTTGTGTTCGGAAACACTATGTTGACATCACGGGTCACAAAGCCCACGGTCAGAAAGCCCACGACACTCTGTCGACAGATATTGGAGAACAGTAGTAGTAGTAGTAGTAGTAGTAGTAGTAGCTTTATTCATCCGTAGATCTCTTTTTACAAGGATATACAACATGTCAAAGTATTTACAAGTTTAGATCAATTCAAAATAAGCTAATTCGTATACACATTTGTTTACTAATTAGAGACGATCATTATATTTATTCCTGGTATTCAATACTTTTTTTACAAATAACTTATTACATGATGTAATGCCACACTTTTCACTCATATCTCACTATCAGTCACTGCACACACTATACACACATTGTTTCATAACACTTAATTCATTACACACACAAATACAAACACACACACACACACACACACACATGTTGTTGTTGTGGTCTTCAGTCCTGAGACTGGTTTGATGCAGCTCTCCATGCTACTCTATCCTGTGCAAGCTTTTTCATCTCCCAGTACCTACTGCAACCTACATCCTTCTGAATCTGCTTAGTGTATTCATCTCTTGGTCTCCCTCTACGACTTTTACCCTCCACGCTGCCCTCCAATACTCAATTGGTGATCCCTTGATGCCTCAGAACATGTCCCACCAACCGATCCCTTCTTCTGGTCAAGTTGTGCCACAAACTTCTCTTCTCCCCAATCCTATTCAATACTTCCTCATTAGTTATGTGATCTACCCATCTAATCTTCAGCATTCTTCTGTAGCACCACATTTCGAAAGCTTCTATTCTCTTCTTGTCCAAACTATTTATAGTCCATGTTTCACTTCCGTACATGGCTACACTCCATACGAATACTTTCAGAAATGACTTCCTGACACTTAAATCTATACTCGATGTTAACAAATTTCTCTTCTTCAGAAACGCCTTCCTTGCCATTGCCAGCCTACATTTTATATCCTCTCTACTTCGACCATCATCAGTTATTTTGCTCCCCAAATAGCAAAACTCCTTTACTACTTTAAGTGCCTCATTTCCTAATCTAATTCCCTCAGCATCACCCGACTTAATTAGACTACATTCCATTATCCTCGTTTTGCTTTTGTTGATGTTCATCTTATATCCTCCTTTCAAGACACTGTCCATTCCATTCAACTGCTCTTCCAAGTCCTTTGCTGTCTCTGACAGAATTACAATGTCATCGGCGAACCTCAAAGTTTTTAATTGTTCTCCATGAATTTTAATACCTACCCTGAATTTTTCTTTAGTTTCCTTTACTGCTTGCTCAATATACAGATTGAACAACATCGGGGAGAGGCTACAACCCTGTCTTACTCCCTTCCCAACCACTGCTTCCCTTTCATGCCCCTCGACTCTTATAACTGCCATCTGGTTTCTGTACAAATTGTAAATAGCCTTTCGCTCCCTGTATTTTACCCCTGCCACCTTTAGAATTTGAAAGAGAGTATTCCAGTCAACATTGTCAAAAGCTTTCTCTGAGTCTACAAATGCTAGAAACGTAGGTTTTCCTTTCCTTAATCTTTCTTCTAAGATAAGTCGTAAGGTCAGTATTGCCTCACGTGTTCCAACATTTCTACGGAATCCAAACTGATCTTCCCCGAGGTTGGCTTCTACTAGTTTTTCCTTTCGTCTGTAAAGAATTCGTGTTAGTATTTTGCAGCTGTGACTTATTAAGCTGATAGCTCGGTAATTTTCACATCTGGCAACACCTGCTTTCTTTGGGATTGGAATTATTATATTCTTCTTGAAGTCTGAGGGTATTTCGCCTGTTTCATACATCTTGCTCACCAGATGGTAGAGTTTTGTCAGGACTGGCTCTCCCACGGCCGTCAGTAGTTCCAATGGAATATTGTCTACTCCGGGGGCCTTGTTTCGACTCAGGTCTTTCAGTGCTCTGTCAAACTCTTCACGCAGTATCGTATCTCCCATTTCATCTTCATCTACATCCTCTTCCATTTCCATAATATTGTCCTCAAGTACATCGCCCTTGTATAGACCCTCTATATACTCCTTCCACCTTTCTGCTTTCATCTCTGGGCCATTATCTGCACCGCAAATACCCATTTGCTATCCTGAAAAATTAAGTAGGCATCCCTCCGTAATGTGTGAGATGTTGAGATCAGAAAGAGGAAGGGGTGTTGGTATTGTGCTAGGCATAGCTTGGGGGTAAGTATTTCTAGAAAGGAAAAAAAGAAGGGAAAAAGAACATAAAGTGAAGGTGTTATGTGGAATGTTGGATGTTTTATAATCATCATTATTATTATTTGTTTGTATAACATTTTTATCAAACCCCTACTCTGTCTTATCTAAGTAATCCTTCAACGTATAAAATGTACTGCATAACAGGTACTTTTTAGCTGCCTTTTTAAATAAATGTGTTTTTGTAGTTTCTTTAATCTCTTTTGGTAATTTATTTTACAGTTTCATTCCAAGATAGAAAATGTTGTTTTGAGTTTTATATTTATTTTTTCTTGGTAAATATAAGTTGAGTAGACCTCTTTTTGCATGGTCATGGACAGAGCTATTTGTGCAGTAATTATCAATGTTATTTTTGATGTGTTGGTAAATGTACTCTCATGGAGCTGTTAAAATCCCCAGTGTTTTGAACAGATCTTTACAATGAACTCGACTAGTATTTTTGGTTATTGGCTCTTTTCTGGAATTTGAAAACTGTGTTCATATTTTGTGCGTTTGTTCCCCAAAAAAGAATGCCATAGCTAAGAAATGAATGTACATATGGATAATATGCGACTAAAAGACACTGCATGTTACACACTGATGAAAGGATTCTAAGGGCATAACACGCTGATGGCACTCTGTTTGCCAGTAGCTTTGTGTGCATACCACTTCAACTGAGAATCGATATTCATTCCTAGAAATTGTGCATTTGATACACAGTCTATAGAGGTGCCATCTACATCTAATTTAACATTGTCATTTTTCCTCTTCAAACAGAATTTCATAGCATTAGTTTTCTTTATGTCCAATATCACTTTATGGCTTATTGACCAATCATAAACTTTTTTGAGAGTTTCATTTGTTTTCTCAGGAAGGAGTTATCTTGTTTTCTCAGTGACTATAATATTGCTGTCATCAGCAAAGAGTATTTTTTCACAGTACCACTACTGGGAAAGTCATTGATGTATATCAGGAACAGTATTGGTCCTAATAGGCTACCTTGCGGAAGCCCTACATTAAAGTATTTTGATTCTGATAAGTGTTTTACTAAATGTTTAGATCTATTTTAAGGAAGTGTTATCTCTACTCTTTGTACCCTATCTGTGAGGAAAGTCACACGGCCGATGTGCTGAACGCACCCAGACTATCAAAACTGCATAAACACAGTGACTCTAAACGTTCCATAAAAGTCACGCCTGAAGATTTGTTTTCAAAACTTTACGAACACTAGTGTTCCAGGCTATTTTTATTCCCCTGCTTTTTTTCCTACCATTCTGTTATTTTTTTTAAATTGACTTATGACTTCACTGTTTGATTTTTTCCGCTATCTTTACTTCGTGGTGAAGATAGATGAATTCGTTAACAGCTCCTATACCACAGGCTGGTTTATGACTGTAAGTGGTTGGTTGCTTGGGCTTATAATTGTTGTTTTACTGGTATTCGTTTCCTAGTCACTTTTTGCAGAGACAGGTTTTAGTTCTCGTATCACTTAAATTCTTCCGAATCTTCACTTACAAGCACAACATCATCGGCAAAGCCCAGATGCTTCCGATATAAGCCACTGATTTTTATTTCTCTGTTGTTCCAGTCTAGTGATTTGAATACATCTTCCAAGTGTGAACAGTTTCGGAGAGATGGTGTCACTTTGTTGGCGAAATCCTTTGCCGATCGGGATGTTACTGATGATACGGTCTTCATCGCTCTTGTTATTGTCGCCTGTACATAATTGTGTAGATGTATTTCACGTGCTTTACTGATTATACATTAATTTAATCTTCATAACAAATTCTCGGCCTTAGTTGCAAACTGAAGAAGTTGCAAAAAGGTGGGAATTTAAGTAGATGGGACCTGGATAAACTGACTAAACCAGAGGTTGTACAGAGTTTCAGGGAGAGCGTAAGGGGACAAATGGCAGGAATGGGGGAAAGAAATACAGTAGAAGAAGAATGGGTAGCTTTGAGGGATGAAGTAATGAAGGCAGCAGAGGATCAAGTAGGTAAAAAGACGAGGGCTAGTACAAATCCTTGGGTAACAGAAGAAATATTGAATGTAATTGATGGAAGGAGAAAATATAAAAATGCAGTAAATGAAGCAGGCAAAAAGGAATGCAAACGTCTCAAAAATGAGATCGACAAGAAGTGCAAAATGGCTAAGCAGGCATGGTTAGAGGACAAATGTAAGGATGTAGAGGCTTATCTCACTAGGGGTAAGATAGATACAGGCTACAGGAAAATTAAAGAGACCTTTGGAGAAAAGAGGCACTTGCATGAATATCAAGAGCTCAGATGGAAACCCAGTTCTAAACAAAGAGGGGAAAGCAGAAAGGCGGAAGGGGTATATAGAGGGTCTATACAAGGGCGATGTACTTGAGGACAATATTATGGAAATGGAAGAGGATGTAGATGAAGATGAAATGGGAGATACAATACTGCGTGAAGAGTTTGACAGAGCACTGAAAGACCTGAGTCGAAACAAGGCCCCGGGAGTAGACAACATTCCATTGGAACTACTGACGGCCTTGGGAGAACCAGTCCTGACAAAACTCTACCATCTGGTGAGCAAGACGTACGAGACAGGCGAAATACCCTCAGACTTCAAGAAGAATATAATAATTCCAATCCCAAAGAAAGGAGGTGTTGACACATGTGAAAATTACCGAACTATCAGTTTAATAAGTCACAGCTGCAAAATACTAACACGAATTATTTACAGACGAATGGAAAAACCGGCAGAAGCCGACCTCGGGGAAGATCAGTTTGGATTCCGTAGAAATGTTGGAACACGTGAGGCAATACTGACCTTACGACTTATCTTAGAAGAAAGATTAAGGAAAGGAAAACCTACGTTTCTAGCATTTGTAGACTTAGAGAAAGCTTTTGACAATGTTGACTGGAATACTCTCTTTCAAATTCTAAAGGGGGCAGGGTTAAAATACAGGGAGCGAAAGGTTATTTACAATTTGTACAGAAACCAGATGGCAGTTATAAGAGTCGAGGGGCATGAAAGGGAAGCAGTGGTTGGGAAAGGAGTGAGACAGGGTTGTAGCCTCTCCCCGATGTTGTTCAATCTGTATATTGAGCAAGCAGTAAAGGAAACTAAAGAAAAATTCGGAGTAGGTATTAAAATCCATGGAGAAGAAATAAAAACTTTGAGATTCGCCGATGACATTGTAATTCTGTCAGAGACAGCAAAGGACTTGGAAGAGCAGTTGAACGGAATGGACAGTGACTTGAAAGGAGGATATAAGATGAACATCAACAAAAGCAAAACGAGGATAATGGAATGTAGTCGAATTAAGTCGGGTGATGATGAGGAAATTAGATTAGAAAATGAAACACTTCAAGTAGTAAAGGAGTTTTGCTATTTGGGGAGCAAAATAATTGATGATGGTCGAAGTAGAGAGGATATAAAATGTAGGCTGGCAATGGCAAGGAAAGCGTTTCTGAAGAAGGGAAATTTGTTAACATCGAGTATAGATTTAAGTGTCAGGAAGTCGTCTCTGAAAGTATTTGAATGGAGTGTAGCCATGTATGGAAGTGAAACATGGACAATAAATAGTTTAGACAAGAAGAGAATAGAAGCTTTCGAAATGTGGTGCTACAGAAGAATGTTGAAGATTAGGTGGATAGATCACATAACTAATGAGGAGGTATTGAATAGGATTGGGGAGAAGAGAAGTTTGTGGCACAACTTGACCAGAAGAAGGGATCGGTTGGTAGGACATGTCCTGAGGCGTCAAGGGATCACAAATTTAGCATTGGAGGGCAGCGTGGAGGGTAAAAATGGTAGAGGGAGGCCAAGAGATGAATACACTAAGCAGATTCAGAAGGATGTAGGTTGCAATAAGTACTGGGAGATGAAGAAGCTTGCACAGGATAGATTAGCATGGAGAGCTGCATCAAACCAGTCTCAGGACTGAAGACCACAACAACAACAACAACACTTGCAATCTCACTCTGTCAACGGTACATCAGTCCTAACACATAGACTGGTAGATGATTCAGGTGAATACCATTATTAAGTATTGCCTCTTCGTTTTTCCAGTTTAAGGATTTGGAAACTTCCTTTAGGACTGCTGACAGCAGTTCTGGAACTTGACTGACAGGTACCTCTTTCAATTCTGAATTTCTCATTACTTATGTGTTCTTAAAATACTGACGTATTTGGGATCAATATCTCGTTTCTCAAGTTGGTAGCATAGATTTCGATGGAACTGAATCGAAAGTTTTCTCATTGTGTGAATCTTACGCGAAGTCTTGGTTCGTACTCATAGCATCACTCGATAACAATAATGATAATAATAATAATAATAATAATAATTTCGTGTCTCACACTGGCCTGGTGCAAGTCTTTCCCTAAACTACCCCAGTCATCCAACAAGCGTCCGCGGCTCGTGGTCTTGCGGTAGCGTTCTCGCTTCCCGCGCACGGGGTCCCGGGTTCGATTCCCGGCGGGGTGAGGGATTTTCTCTGCCTCGAGATGACTGGGTGTTGTGTGTCTTTCAACATCGTTTCATCCTCATTCACTCGCAAGTCGTCGTAGTGGCGTTAAAGAACTTGAGGAGTGGCGGCCGAACCGCCCCGCGAGGGGTCTCCCGGCCACCAATGCCATACACTCATTATTATTACCCAAAAGGCGAGAAATGACATACAATTTAACGTGGAATTGGAAGCAGGCGTCGTGTCTGGCGACTCCTCATATGGTTGAGAAGGCCAGGTTAAAACGCAAACCAAAAAATCCAATTTACGACCGGTATTAGATTCCTAGACCTCTTGGTTTCCGGTCACGCACTTTGTCGTTTTTTTCCATTTTGGTCGTTATTATATTTGACATTCGGTCTGCGCGAACGTCACATGACTCCTGTTAAAGTTGATCGTTGAGTGCTTCACTCAGTTTTTTTCTTATTACAGAGAGCAAACAGCCCTCTGACCGAACACGCTGAACTACCGTGCTTGCACCTGACACGTCAAGTGTCGTGTGGAGTAGCGGTCTGCTGCAAGTCTTTCGGTTGGACGCCACTTCGACGAGCTGTGTGAATTATTATTGTTATTATTATTATTATCATTATCGAGATTCATCAACTTGAAGCCAGCTTGTTCTGTCGATTGACTGTCCCGTATATGTGCGACTGATAATGACTCTGGCGAATAGCTTGTATATTAGCAGAGAAAGCAGACATGTCTATAGTGTCTTTTTTGTGTTATATCTCTCCTTTATTTTTCACGTAGAATCAGTCTGCACTGCTCTGCAAAACTTAAGTACGAGATAGATAAACTAAGTTAATATATTAACTTCGGCAGTGGAAATGAATGACGGTGCGAGACCATATTGCCTGAGGTCTCCCATTCGTGCAAAGAAAGCTGGAAATGGGATGAGGTCAGTCCTGGGGCTGATCCCGCAACACGAGGCAACTGAAGGAACGGAAAATGGCAGTGAGCTGTTATGGTGTATTGTGGTGGTGTTCTTCATTACAACGTGGTCCGGAGACCACGTTTTGATAACTTCACAAGAGGAAAAAATCGTCGGGAAACCGAAAGGAGGACGAAATGTGAAGACTGTAGCATCGGAGTTTGGTATTACTCACAACAGTGTGTGACCTTCCCGTATAAAATATAAATGATGATTTTTTTTATCTTAACTCAAGATCACTGATTAATTTTGACGTAAGCAGCTCTACCCCATGGTCCTGTGAAATCAACCTGAATCTGTTCGTGAGAAATAAACTGAAAAATATATGACGGTAGTATCTGTTCCCGAAAGAACAGTTACCGTAGATGACCATGCAGCTTTGCCAGAAATGAATTGATAATTAAATGGAAATCCTAGCTACAAACAGGCGTTGATGTACTTCATTGGTTAAAATATGGCTTCCCGGCCATTGAACTTCTTGTGCGAACGCACACGCTATACCCAAACTCGTACGGGACTTGGTAGATTAATCTGCCACGAGTAATGAGTATGATGGGCAAACATCTATTAGGCGCACTACGAATATAGTGGTTTAGACATTTTTGGAATGTGGGTCACACGGGGAGCGTGCAAGGGATAAGTCCCGCAGGCGCGTTATCCTCTGTGCCCTCGGTGGCTCAGATGGATAGAGCGTCTGCCATATAAGCATGAGACCCCGGATTAGAGTCCCGGTCGGGGCACACATTTTCAACATGACCCCAATGAAGTACATCAACGCCTGTTTGCAGCTACGGTGTCCATTTAATTATCATTTATACTGAAAAATTCTTACTTCATGATGGTGTCGCCGGATAACGCTGTCTATATATCTGCTCGTAAATGGCAGAGCTTAGTGCAATGCTGGCCTATCTCTAATACTGGATAACATTTGTCGGAGATCTGAATTATTAGAAAAACTGACTTTGCTTACTGACGCAGCTGCACAGACGGTCGTCTGATTACTAAAGAACACGTGACTTTGATCTGAGAAAATTTCTGAAATATTTAAACTTAAATAAATGACTGGGTCGGCACTAGCAATGACTTACGGCAAAATTATTCCCTCTTTTTTGTTGACTGGTAAAAACTATATTGTGAAAATCTTTCACATTATTGATAAAGATCTGCAGTCCATTATATGAAAAATTGAATATTACAAATCTGGATCAACTGGTGCTGACGAATCACAAAAAGATTGAAACAAACTCATATTAACATCTCAGTCAAGTGACTTAACTACGCCCATGACAGTAAAAATAACAAAATTTACAACACGTGGCTATGAACTGCACTGTACCAGCGACAGACTAAACTGCACTGTAGCAGCGATCGACTGCGACTACTGCCGAGACTGGTCTGACCTGCGACTCTTATTACAGCAAAGATATTTTCTATCGCAGGCAGCGCGTGAGCAATACATCGACATTACGTTTGCTCCAGCAGGGTGGTGAACCCCTTACAAGTGTTTCACTTGCAAGGGGAGCATTCCCAACCACGCCCACTGCTGCCGGAAGCAGAGGGTGTGGTTTAGTACGGTCAGCTACACCAGAGGGGCACCGTTACATTGTGCAACAGGCAAGAAGGGATCCCCGCCGAACTGCGGGTGCAATTGCAACCACATTTAACAGGGCTACAAGGCACGCAATCTCACGCCCCAAAGGCACGGCGACTGCCTGGGGGTGACCTATTTATCCGACGGCCAGTACGCTGTGTTCCGTTGACATAAGAACATCTGCTGCATCGTTTGCCATGGTGCCAAGAGGATAGGCACTGAACAGAGGGGTGGGGGGGGGGGGGATGGGGGGAGTGGGGTCACGTGCTCTTCTAGGCTGAGAACAGATCCAGTCTGACATAGTGACCCTGGTCGTAGCATCATATGGCGAGATGTGGGAACATCTAATGCACCCAGGAACAAACACAGTCGCTTTGGTAGTCCAAGTGTTATGGTCTTGGGAGGTATAATATTGCGTTGGAGTTCTGACGTCCAGTTCTTTGAGCACCGTACACACACCGGTCAAAGTTACTGTGAGAGTGTGCTTCTTCCTCATCCACGCCTTTTCGGTGATTCATTAGGGATGTGAATTGATCACTTCATGACCGCATCGAACTGCTCAGGTGGAGGAGGTCTTGGGGCAGAGATGTTGGGGAATGGGCTGGCCTGTCGATGATGTGTGGTATGCCTTTGGGAGATGTAATACAGGAAGTCAAAGTGCACCAACTACGATCCAGCAGTTTTCAACCTCGGTGGCCAAGGAATGGAACGTCCTGCCGCTAGAATTCTTTACCACCATTATGGTCGGCATGGGAACACTTTGCAGAGCATGTATTGCCGTCCTTGGCGGTCACACCCACCACTAAGAACCATGTATTGCCTTTTGTGGTGTGCAGGGGACCATCACAAGTCGCGGGGACATCAGTGTAATTATTATTTTTCAACAAAAGTGTCATTTCTGTTTGTTTCATTGTACGAGGGCAGTTCAATAAGTAATGCAACACATTTTTTTTTCTGAAACAGGGGTTGTTTTATTCAGCATTGAAATACACCAGGTTATTTCCCAATCTTTTAGCTACACAACACTATTTTTCAACGTAATCTCCATTCAATGCTACGGCCTTACGCCACCTTGAAATGAGGGCATGTATGCCTGCACGGTACCATTCCACCGGTCGATGTCGGAGCCAACGTCGTACTGCATCAATAACTTCTTCATCATCCGCGTAGTGCGTCCCACGGATTGCGTCCTTCATTGGGCCAAACATATGGAAATCCGACGGTGCGAGATCGGGGCTGTAGGGTTCATGAGGAAGAACAGTCCACTGAAGTTTTGTGAGCTCCTCTCGGGTGCGAAGACTTGTCTGAGGTCTTGCATTGTCATGAAGAAGGAGAAGTTCGTTCTGATTTTTGTGCCTACGAACACGCTGAAGTCGTTTCTTCAATTTCTGAAGAGTAGCACAATACACTTCAGAGTTGATCGTTTGACCATGGGGAAGGACATCGAACAGAATAACCCCTTCAGCGTCCCAGAAGACTGTAACCATGACCTTACCGGCTGAGGGTATGGCTTTAAACTTTTTCTTGGTAGGGGAGTGGGTGTGGCGCCACTCCATTGACATTGATTGCCGTTTTGTTTCAGGTTCGAAGTGATGAACCCATGTTTCATCGCCTGTAACAATCTTTGACAAGAAATTGTCACCCTCAGCCACATGACGAGCAAGCAATTCCGCACAGATGGTGTTCGGTTAGACAACGAGGGACCCAGCGGGAACAAACCTTTGAATATCCCAACTGGTGAACAATTGTGACAGCAGTACCAACAGAGATGTCAAGTTGAGCACTGAGTTGTTTGATGGTGATCCGTCGATCATCTCGAACGAGTGTGCTCCGCCATTGCAGGAGTCACAGCTGTGCACGGCCGGCCCGCACGCGGGAGATCAGACAGTCTTGCTTGACCTAGCGGCGATGATGACACACGCTTTGCCCAACGACTCACCGTGCTTTTGTCCACTGCCAGATCACCGTAGACATTCTGCAAGCGCCTATGAATATCTGAGATGCCCTGGTTTTCCGCCAAAAGAAACTCGATCACTGCCCGTTGTTTGCAACGCACATCCGTTACAGACGCCATTTTAACAGCTCCGTACAGCGCTGCCACCTGTCGGAAGTCAATGAAACTATACGAGACGAAGCGGGAATGTTTGAAAATATTCCACAAGAAATTTCCGGTTTTTTCAACCAAAATTGGCCGAGAAAAAAAATGTGTTGCATTACTTATTGAACTGCGCTCGTATATTTATATATTTCTAATATCGACCGAATGGGGTGACCTGTTGTATAATGAACTCTGGAAAAACTCAAAAGTTCCAAGTATTTATTTATATGACAAGTTTCGGTAAGACTATATTATTATCTGCAATTTTGTCATATGATGACATGATGGAGACCGTGGCTGTTGTTTGAAGACAAATGTTGATGGTGTTAGGACAGCAACCAGCCCCAAATTTACTTTGAGTTCCTTTATTCAAAGGGAACCGTTACCGGTTTCGAATCGTTGTGCAGTGGGAATGCATTTACATCGGTTGTACGAATGTTATGAAAACGAACACTCGAAACCGACGTTTCACGTAAGTCACATGCAACGAAAATCTGTAACGCAACGACCTGTGTATGGCGTGTTTATAATTATGTTTTATTTATATTTTAGGACAATTAATGTATAAAAACACACCAAATGTCATACAGAAAGCGTGTAAATCGCCTGATGATGAATCACAACGATTCGAAACCGGTAACGGTTTCCTTTGAATAAAGGGACTCAAAGTAAATTTGTGGCTGGTTGCTGTCCTAACACCATCAACATTTATATTGTCATCTTCGAATCTTCAAATTTACAATTCATAAAATTCCGCCATTTGAGTTTCTTTCGTGTTATCTCATAAATGTGTGTGTAAGGATAGTGGAATACACTGGATATACAAAACATAGTAAGATTAATGCACCGACTGCTGGTGTCGATGCTCGTACTACAAGTGAATACATACTGCCTGTATTCTGCATTCAGTTGTGTCAGGAGCATCACCATTGGCATTCGGTGCATTAATGTTAGATATATTTTGTATGTTGAGTTATTTTAATTATGACACGCCGATAATCAATCTGTTCCACGATCCTTACGCACACACATTTATGATATAACACGAAACAAAGTGTAGATGGTGGAGATGGTATGAATTGTAAATTTGAAGATCCGAAGATAATAATATAGTCTTACCTAATCTGGTCATGTAAATAAATACTTTACTAGCGATCTTGGCAGTTTGTAGTGTTTCCGGAGTTCACATCATATTTCATTCAAAAAATGGTTCAAATGGCTCTGAGCACTATGGGACTTAACTTCTGAGGTCATCAGTCCCTTAGAACTTAGCACTACTTAAACCTAACCAAGCTAAGGACATCACACACATCTACGCCCGAGGCAGGATTCGAACCTGCGACCGTAGCTTTCGCGCGGTTCCAGACTGTAGCGCCTAGAGCCACTGGGCCACTCCGTCCGGCCTATTTCATTCCGATACCTTTGCACTCCACTAAAGCAGTTTTTTCTATATATGGTCCAAGTTTCATTGAGCTACGCTACTTGGCAGTGACACATCATACGAAAGTCGTTTTCGTCTTAACTTTTGCATATCACTGCAGTGTTGTTCTATATCTGAGGCACTGTACTTCTGTATTACTGACAACTGTAAACTGATTTCCTAGAAACGGTCGTTTCCTAGTGAGTGTATTTCACTCCTGTGGTTTATTGGCTCACATGGTAACTCATTACTTCCCCTCCTCCGCAACCCCCTCCCTCTTTTCGTGTATTTTGCAGCTCGTCCGTACGAATGCCGAGTTTCAATGTAAGCGTCTATACTTACTCCGAAGTAACATAGCTGTGGTAATCGCAGCAGGAAGAATATAAACTAATAACAATGCGGCACCTAAATTAGTTAAATAAGTAGATATAAGAAGCAATAAAACTAACCCGTGACAGAACCTGTTACGAAACTAAGTTGAGGAAGAAGCTTATAGAGGTATCAATATGTAAAACAGTGCCTACAAATATATTCAGGTGTATTAAATAACAGGGTAAACATTATTAAAGAAGTGTTACTTCTAGAACGCTCAATAGGAGCAAGGTCATATAGTGACGACATTTTTACTGTGCGACAAAGATACAGAAGAGAATTTAATTTACCACCGTACATGGCTTTCATATATTTTGTAAAAGCACTCCAACGAGAGGACAGAGGGAACTGCGGGTAAGTATGTGACAACGTGGCTACTCCAATCAGTTAATAAGCTGCCTCAATAGTCAGTACAATGGAACTTATACTTGGCGTCCCCAATTACAAAGGGAAAAAGATTTTAATGAATCAGTTTAGTTTATAAGATAAGGATATGCCTTATTGCCTTCCAATTTTAATACGAAGGCTTCCGAATTTTTTATCTGTTCTCAATATCGGTTGAGATTTTACATGTTATGTGTATTACTCGGTCAATGCAAGGTCGAACCGTCTGGCAATAGAGAGCTCCTGACTGCAGCGTGTAACGTGCCAGAGTGTAACTTAACTATGTCGATGCGTGAGAGACTCTCAGAAAACTGAAAGCACGAATTCCAAGAATTCGTCCACGAATGGCGCACTCTCTTCTTCAGCATGACAACGCCAGAGCTCACACGCGCACTGCGACATCTGCAACTTTACAGCGCCTTGGGTTCGCTTTCATCGATCATCCTCTGTACAGTCCCGACTTGGCCCCATCTTATCTACATCTGTTCCCAGAACTTCAAGAACGCGTCAGATGACTTGACAGTGGGGCAGCGGTGCAGGCAGAGGTAAGGTTGTGGCTCCGTCAACGAAGTCAAACATTCTACAGTAAAGGTATCAACGCATTGGTCTCTCGTTGGGATAAATGTGTTCGGTGCCAGGGTGACTATGTTGGGAAATAAATATGTGGGCACGAGGAATAAAGATGTACAATGTTAATAAAGTTCGTTTTATCTACATCTACATCTACATGGTTACTCTGCAATTCACACTTAAGTGCTTGGCAGAGGGGTCATCGAACCATTTTCATACTACTTCCCTACCATTCCACTATCGAATGGCGCATGGGGAAAAGGAACATCTAAATATTTTCGTTCGAGCTCTGATTTCTCTTATTTTATTATGATGATCATTTCTTCCTAAGTAGGTGCGTGTCAACAAAATATTTTCGTGTTCGGAAGAGAAAGTTGGTGATCGAAATTCCGTAAATAGACCTCGCAGCGAGGCAAACCGCCTTTGTTTCAGTGACTGCCACCACAACTCGCGTATCATATCAGTGAGACTCTTGCCCCTATTGCGCGATAACGCGAAATGAGCTGCCCCTCTTTGTGCATTTTCGATGTCCTCCGTCAATTCTGTCTGGTAAGAATCCTACACCGCGCAGCAATATTCCAGCAGAGGACGGACAAATGTAATGTAGGGTGTCTCTTTAGTGGGTTTGTCGCATCTTCTAAGTGTTCTGACAACAAAGCGCACTGTTTGTTTCGCCTCCCCCACAATATTATCTATGTGGTCTTTCGAATTTAAGTTGCTCGCAATTGTAATTCCTAAGTATATAGTCGAATTGACAGCCCTTAGATTTGTGCGATTTATAGTATACCCAAAATTTATCGGATTTCCTTTAGTACCCATGTGGATGACCTCGCACTTTTCTTTGTTTAGTGCCAATAGCCACAGAAATTCTCTCTAGATCATTTTGCAGCCAGCTGCAGGTGGTAGCACATGTCGGCACTAATGACGTGTGTCGCTTTGGATCTGAGGAAATTCTCTCTGGATTCCAGCGGCTATCTGATTTGGTGAAGGCTGCCGGTCTTACTTACGAGACGAAGGCAGAGCTCACAATCTGCAGCATCGTTGACAGAACCGACTGCGGACCTTTGGTGCAGAGCCGGGTGGAGGGTCTGAATCAGAGGCTCAGACGGTTTTGCGACCGTGTTGGCTGCAGATTCCTTGACTTGCGCCATAGGGTGGTGGGGTTCGGGTTCCGCTGAATAGGTCAGGAGTTCACTACACTCAGCTGGCGGCTACACGGGTAGCGGAGGCTGTGTGGCGTGGACTGAGCCGTTTTTTAGGTTAGAAGGCCTCGGGAAAGTACGGGGTGGGCTGCAATCTCAAAGGGTGCATGGAAAATACAGGACGTGCTTGGATCAAGGAATAGTCGGAATTGTAGATTGTTGTAGTTGTGCTGGGAAAGTCCCTGAGCTTCAAGCGCTAATAGAAAGCACGGAAGCTGAAATCGTTATAGGTACAGGAAGCTGGCTAAAGCCTGAAATAAGTTCTGAAGAAATTTTTACGAAGTCTCGGACGGTGTTCAGGAAAGATAGATTAGGCAGAATTGGTGGTGGAGTGTTAGTGTCTGTCAGTAGTGGTTTATCTTGTAGTGAAGTCGAAGTAGATACTCCGTGCGAATTGGTGTGGGTGGAGGCTATACTTAACAGCCGAACTAAGCTAATAATTGGCTCCTTCTACCGACCCCCAGACTCCGATGATATAATTGCTGAACAGTTCAGAGAAAATTTGAGTCTCGTAACAAATAAATATCCCACTCATACGGTTATGGTTGGTTGGGACTTCAACCTTCCCTCTATATGTTGGCAAAAATACTTGTTCAAAACCGGTGGTAGGCAGAAAACATCTTCCGAGATTGTCCTAAATGCTTTCTCTGAAAATTATTTCGAGCAGTTAGTCCACGAACCCACGCGAATTGTAAACGGTTGCGAAGACACACTTGACCTCTTAGCCACAAACAATCCAGAGCTAATAGAGAGCATCATGACTGATACAGGGATTAGTGATCACAAGGTCGTTGTAGCTAGGCTCAATGCCGTTTCTTCCAAAGCCACCAGAAACAAAGGCAAAATAATTTTATTTAAAAAAGCGAATAAAGTATCACTAGAAGCCTTCCTAAGAGACAATCTCCATTCCTTCCGAACTGACTATGCAAGTGTAGACGAGATGTGGCTCAAATTCAAAGATAGTAGCAACAGCAATTGAGAGATTCATACCTCATAAATTGGTAAGAGATGGAACTGATCCCCCATGGTACACAAAACAGGTCCGAACGCTGTTACAGAGGCAACGGAAAAAGCATGCGAAGTTCAGAAGAACGTGAAATCCCGAAGATTGGCTAAAATTTACAGACGCGCGAAATTTGGCACGGATTTCAATGCGAGATGCCTTTAATAGGTTCCACAACAAAACATTGTCTCGAAATTTGGTAGAAAATCTGAAGAAATTCTGGTAGTATGTAAAGTACGCAAGCGGCAAGACGCAGTCAATACCTTCGCTGCGCAGAGCCGATGGTACTGTTACCGACGACTGTGCCGCTAAAGCGGAGTTATTGAACGCAGTTTTCCGAAATTCCTTCACCAGGGAAGACGAATGGAATATTTCAGAATTTGAAACACGAACAGTTGCTAGCATGAGTTTCTTAGAATTAGATACCTTAGGGGTTGCGAAGCAACTCAAATCGCTTGATACGGGCAAGTCTTCAGGTCCAGATTGTATACCGATTAGGTTCGTTTCAGATTACGCTGATACAATAGCTCCCTACTTAGCAATCATATACAGCCGCTCGCTCACCGATAGATCTGTACCTACAGATTGGAAAATTGCGCAGGTCGCACCAGTGTTTAAGAAGGGTAGTAGGAGTAATCTATCGAACTACAGACCTATATCATTGACGTCGGTTTGCGGTAGGGTTTTAGAGCATATACTGTATTCAAACATTATGAATCACCACGAAGGGAACGATCTATTGATACGTAATCAGAATGGTTTCAGAAAACATCGTTCTTGTGCAACGCAGCTAGCTCTTTATTCGCACGAAGTAATGGCCGCTATCGACAGGGGATCTCAAGTTGCTTCCGTATTTCTAGATTTCCGGAAAGCTTTTGACACCGTTCCTCAAGCGCCTTGTAATGAAGCTGCGGGCCTATGGGGTATCGTCTCAGTTGTGCGACTGGATTCGTGATTTCCTGTCTGTAAGGTCGCAGTTCATAGTAATAGACGGCAAATCATCGAGTAAAACTGAAGTGATATCAGGTGTTCCCCAGAGAAGCGTCCTGGGACCTCTGCTGTTCCTGATCTATATAAATGGCCTGGGTGACAATCTGGGCAGCTCTCTTAGGTTGTTCACAGATGATGCTGTAATTTACCGTCTAGTAAGGTCATCCGAAGACCAGTATCAGTTGCAAAGCGATTTAGAAAAGATTGCTGTATGGTGTGGCAGGTGGCAGTTGACGCTAAATAACGAAAAGTGTGAGGTGATCCACATGAGTTCCAAAAGAAATCCGTTGGAATTCGATTACTCGATAAATAGTACAATTCTCAAGGCTGTCAATTCAACTAAGTACCTGGGTGTTAAAATTACTAACAACTTCAGTTGGAAAGACCACATAGATAATATTGTGGGGAAGGCGAGCCAAAGGTTGCGTTTCATTGGCAGGACACTTAGAAGATACAAGTCCACTAAAGAGACAGCTTACACTACACTCGTTCGTCCTCTGTTAGAATATTGCTGCGCGGTGTGGGATCCTTACCAGGTGGGATTGATGGAGGACATCGTAAGGGTGCAAAAAAGGGCAGCTCGTTTTGTATTATCACGTAATAGGGGAGAGAGTGTGGCAGATGTGATACGTGAGTTGGGATGGAAGTCATTAAAGCAAAGACGTTTTCCGTCGCGGCGAGATCTATTTACGAAATTTCAGTCACGAACTTTCTCTTCCGAATGCGAAATTATTTTGTTGAGCCCAACGTACATGGGTAGGAATGATAATCATAATAAAATAAAAGAAGTCAGAGCTCGAACAGAAAGGTTTAGGTGTTCGTTTTTCCCGCGCGCTGTTCGGGAGTGGAATGGTTAGGAGATAGTATGATTGTGGTTAGATGAACCCTCTGCCAAGCACTTAAATGTGAATTGCAGACTAATCATGTAGATGTAGATGTAGATGATTTTACTAGGCGATAAATTACAGCGTCATCTGGAAACAATCTAAGGGGGCTGCTCCGATTATTACCTAGATCGTTTATGTAAATCAGGAACAGTAGAGGACCTACGACACTACCTTGCAGAACGCCAGATATCACTTCTGTTCTACTCGATGATTTACAGTCTATCACTACGAACTGGTACCTCTCTGAGAGTAAATCACGAATCCAGTCACACAACTGAGACGATAGTCCATATGCACGCAATTTGATTAATAGTCGCTTGTGAGGAACGGTATCAAGAGCCTTCTGGACGTCTAGGAATATGGAATCGATCTGAGATCCCATGTCGACAGCACTCATTACTTCGTGGGAATAAAGAGCCAGCTGCGTTGCACAAGAACGATATTTTCCGAATCCGTGTTGCTTAGGTATCAATAAGACATTTTCTACAAAGTGATTCATAATGTTCGAGTACAGTATATGCTCCAAAATCCTACTGCAAATTGAGGTCAGTGATATTATGGGTCCGTAATTCAATGGGTTACTCCTATTTCCTTTCTTGAATATTCAAAAAGGTTTAAGGGTTTTCACACAAAAATTCGGAGGTGTTACTTTTCAGCCCTCGTGTTTATATAGATGTTGCCACCCGAAAACAGAAAGAAAGAATGGGAGAAAGGTTTCATATAAACAGGAATAAAAATATTAACTTATCATTATATCCTGACTGCATTCTATTAACTACAAATTCTTTAGGCAACCGGCCTTTTAAACTTAAATGGATAGGAGTATAGTTTTAAGACAGCAGTGAATGAAACTAGGAGAATGTCATCTCCCGAGAAATATCCTGTACGAAACAAAGTTGTTATTGAAGCTCAGATTTTGCAGCTCTTCAATTACCTAGGAAGCTACATTATTTTTCACAAAAAAGCGATGCACACATTAAAGTTCAGAGCTATCAGAGTATACGTGGCACAAAAGCAGAGCTTTAAACAATACACGAAGACACACAAATATTAAATTCTATAACGTAGTTGCTGCTATATATATACCAGCAAATCCTGGATAATGAAGAGAGAAGATTCATGTCATTTTCATGTGGCTGAAACGAAATTTTCACCAACAGTCAAAGGTTGCACTAAGTTGGACAGGATTCCGAAAGAAAACATTAGACAAGAACTGGATATTGTTTCATTAAATCACAGAACAAATGGTTCAAATGGCTCTGAGCACTATGGGACTTAACATCTGTGGTCATCAGTCCCCTAGAACTTAGAACTACTTAAACCTAACTAACCTAAGGACATCACACACATCCATGCCCAAGGCAGGATTCGAACCCGCGACCGTAGCAGTCGCGCGGTTCCGGACTGAGGGCCTTAACCGCGAGACCACCGCGGCCGGCAATCACAGAACAGAAAAACATAAACAAAACTGGAAGGAACACAGGGAACGATTGGATTCCAAATATGATCTTTCAATGCAAACTCAAGGAAAGAGGGACGCAGGGTGAGCAGTTAAAACATGGAACTGAGGCCAGAACAGGTCAAGAGGTCTGATCTGTGAAAGGCAGAAGAAGAAGAAGCGACGAGGGACAGCGCGGAGAAAAGTGTTGATGCCTGCGGGCTTGTAGTCCCCCCGCGTTAAAGTGTCACGGAGTGACCACGCCGCTTGAAAAGGGAATCGCTCAGAGGCGTGCAGAGGCGAGCAGCGGCCTTGCTAGGCAGCTAGCGGGGTCATTGGCTGGCGGCTGGTTGCTCGCGGCTGGTACTGCCCGCTGCTCCCCGGGGAAACCCGCCGCTGACCTCAACGTCCCCAGCCGCCACTCGTAGTCAGCACACGCTAAGGTCTCGGGTTCAACGCCACCGCGCGTCTGCTGTACGCAGGTGCATTGTCTGGGGGTATCGAAGCCACAAACACTGGAAAATATTCTAAACTGTCAAGACGCGGTTCCACATATTCCGACCGCTTACTGGCAACAGTGGGTGGGACTGAAGGAATCCGATTGGTGAACACAAGAGTGAGGCTACAGAGCATAGTTGACTTGTTTAGTCACAACAGTGCTGCAGTGCTAGTGTTGTTGATACAAAGCAGAGCAATGGCAATGATAAACAGAGCAAACACTGCACTACGTCTAGAACGACAGCTGCTGAAGTCGATATTTCGTTAAAAAGGAACTTAAGGAATTTCACAGAGTGAGAAAGAAGTGTCATTTTAAATATTAGTCTTTCTGTAAGACGAGTTAGTGGAATATATGGTGTCGTATACACTCGGCTGTGCGGACAATGTACATGAGTTCAATGACGACGATACGTGTTTAACTAGTGAAAGTGATATTGAAACAAGTGTCGAGCTACGTAGGTCATCATCCTTGTCGAACAGGGAGCCACAAATCCCGTCTGCAGTGAAACGAAGTGAAGGGCAGTCATTGTCCAAGGAGCGGGTACTAAACATAACTACGTATGTGGAAGATCATTAACAGTATAGTAAAAAAACAATAACGAACAGATTTCGAGTAAGTCCGCAGCAATAATGACCGGGTAGTACGTAAGAAAAACTACGTATATTCAAGGGCGGACAAGGCAAACTTGTTACACAGACTGGTGTTTGCGAGTTTCAAGGATGCTCGATACATATTATAGGAAGTGCATGATAATGACTTGCTGCATTATGCACATCAAATTGCGCGCGACATAGATTACAGTGATTTCAAGAGAAGCAGCGGATAGTTGCGTAACTAGAAACAGTGCCACAGAATAGGAAGACGGATGATAACGAAACTTCAAACAAAGCGTCAACTTGACGATGCACAGCAAATTGCGGTATCGACCCGAAAATTAGTGGACGAGGTAAACAAATTTATCCCATTGTTCAATACGGGGTTTGTTTTCAACTTCCACCAATCGGGATTTCAAGGGGAAATGCATATGAAAGGACCATGGAAATTAGAAGTACCAAGAGAGTTGTTTCAAGAGCAACTAACATCGATGCCTTAATGCATTCGTATAAAATTATGCCAACTGTTAATCTCAATGATAAATTGGCTGGAAAGTTATTTACTATGCTGCGAGAAGTTGGAGGTGCTGTACCCTATACGACCCTTCCTCGTGTGCATGATATTGTAAGGGCAATAACGAAAATTACGTCACAGCAAACAAGCGTGGGGAAATGGGCATAAGAGAGCTGCATCTATGGTATGAGCACCGCGTTTGGCCAATAGCTGGTCAAAATAACTTGCTTTTGCTTGATTCCTGGTCTGCATATAAAAATCATACTTCTTTAGGCCAAACTATCCCTCCTGAAAAGTGTGTGACAGTGCAGTTCATACCACCTGGAACCACTGGGAAAATTCAGACTCTGGATGTTTGTCCGTGCCTATAAAAACATATTATCACACTAATTGTACTACGGCTAAAAGGGCAGACAGTTTCACGATAAGCTCCACGGCACTGTTTCACATTCGGCTGCGTGCCATCACGTTCCATCAGTTCTCATCATGCCAATATGATTCTATATGCACTCTTTAAAAGTGATACCTAGCTGAACGCCCTGCACGGTTTGCAACTCCCAAGGAGTTTGAATTCGACCTTGATGGTGCAAACACTCGTGATCACTGTGAGGTGCAATTTTTAATTCGGTGTTCATGGTGCAAAATAATGGACTTTTTTGAACATTTTGTGAAATGTAATATATACTTCCCATAGAAGGTTAATCTCTGGATCTCCCGGATACTAATTTTCTGTCGCTTTCCTGATGCACATCTTGAATCATTAGCAGTTAATATTCTTCCTGCCAAAATTTTTAACACAGGACTTTCAAATGAGCCTTACTAAAGCTTGATCGTGCGACTTCATACTCAAGGGGTTCCTTCTGAGTGAAATAATTGATTTTTTTTTTTCGTTAGCATCAGCATATTTAAGGTTCATGGATATTTTAAAGTGGCATGCGCGTTCTTCTTGTTTTCTGCAGATATTGGTTACCAATGGAGGTCGAGGGTATTGAGGAGTAGCAGAAATGAGATTTGCAAGGAAGATAATATCAGAAGACGTAGTAGAAGAAATGAAAGAATTCTGCTACTTTGGGAACAAAATAACGCACGACGGGCGAAGAAAAGGTGGACATAAGGAGCAGGCAAAGAGAATGCTCCTTGATAGAAGAAAAGGGAGAGTCATACGAAGTTGCTGGAGTAATTCAGTCGCTTAATAGAAAACGTTTTCTTCCTCAGCACAGATTGGCCCCTTTGCCCATCAAGTGTTTAGTCTTAAACTGTTGAAAATAAATTGCTTTTGCTTCATTCTTGGCTTGCGTACCAAAATCATACTTCGTTAGAGCAAACTGTCTTTAGTTTACCTATTTAGTGAAGGTCACATGAAATATGTGTGTGATTTGGGGGAAAGGACCAAACAGCGAAGTCATCGGTCCCATCGGATTAGGGACGGATGGGAATGGAAGTCGGCCGTGCACTTTTAAAGGAACCATCCCGGCATTTTCCTGAAGCGATTTAGCGAAATGACGTAAAACCTAAATCAGGATGGCCGGACACGGGTCTGAACCGTCGTCCTCCAGAAAGCGAATCCAGTGTGCTAACCACTGCGCCACCTCGCTAGGTGTACATGGTGTGGTGTCGTATTTGTCTTGTGTGATGGTGAGAGAAGGAAGAGAGTGGAACCCTGTGCCAGCACACAGCCTGCTCATCTCGAATAGCCTTCTAGGTTAATTTCCACATGCGACAGATAGATCACCAACAACACTGCCACATGCCCTCAGTCCATGAGACAACGTGGAGAGATTCGGCGATTAATCCAGGACAGGAGATCAAAGCCTGGTGATCAGGAAATTTACGCCACTATCTCTCCTCTCCCCGCCGCCCAATTACTGGGGATTGCCATTTCCTCTACCACCAGGATTCGAACCTGCTACCTCCGAGTCGAGCGCCTTTGCACAACGTGCATTGACGATCACAGTTATGGAGAGGCATCTCACCACAAGTACCATATAGAGCACAGCACGTTATATGGGTTAATGGTGGGCTATGGGGAAACTGGAGTCTGTTTTTCTATTACTGAAGTGATTTGCTAAGGAAATAAATGAAGTATCTCCCCGGAACCGGCGATAAAAGGAATATGTGGACAATAGTAACTGGAAGGAGGCATGGGATCATATGCCACATGTTAATGTGCCAGGAAACCTCTTTCATGGAGCCATAAAGTGTTAAAATTGTACGATAGAATGCCGACTGGAAAGGAAAGTGGAGCACAGGCCAATCGAGGATCCATCCAACTCTCTGGTGCTAGTCTCATAGTTGCCATATAGTTTGTCAGGGTTTCCCGTCCTCGTCACACTGTTTGGTCGCCAAGTACACGTAACCATTTTTTGTGACCGGGTCATCATAGTTGTCCAGTCCCCATCGCCACCGCAGTCATTACCCTGTCAACGTCTTCATCATCATTGTTGCCGTGACCGCTGTCTTCTTATGTTGCTGTCGCCGTCCAGAGGTCACTGTTGCAATCACTGTCATCCCGACCACAGTTTGCCGTCTCTGTTCTGCTTACATACTTTTCTTACTGCGTCACATAGTCGCAACGTCACCAGCAGGTAATGTATCTCGCTAGGGTCATAACGTCTTCGATCATCAGTATAAAAGGTGCTTGTGAGGTAGGCTGATTACTGTACGTGAATGCCTTGTAGACTAAATCACATGACGGTTGTTAGTAAAGAGTGATAGGTATCATGCACAATTTTGGTATCTGTATCGATTGTGAGCAGACGTTAGGTTAGTATGTCTGATATGCGCGAGGGCGCAGTGGGTCAGACACTGTTAAGCTGTGTTCTAGTGAGGAAGCAATGGCAACGTTATATTTCAGATTTAAAGTATCAATTTATCAGAATGACATTTTCACTCTGCAGCGGAGTGCTCTTGCCCGCGAAAGGCAAAGGTCCCGAGTTCGAGTCTCGGTCCGGCACATAGTTTTAATCTGCCAGGAAGTTTCATATCAATTTATCAGTTTTTGCAATCAACATGATTATATCAATATTGTAACGGAAACTGATTTGTGAAGGAGGAAATCTAAAGGAATGTCAGAGGTAAATGTTATAATGATGTTACTTTAATTTTTTACTATTGCTGCGTCATAGGTCCAACTTGATTGTTATACTGCGAGTATCTAGATTTGAGAGATATGAAAGTGTATTGTTTGGATGTTAAGACGTTCATTAAATTTAAAATCAGCCATAAGCACTTTTCCACAGTATACAAAAAAACTTAGTGCTGTCATTTATAAGCATTTTTCATTTTTTTGCCAACCTTTCATTACAATTTTTTAATGGATCATTGAACCAAGTGTGTTCGCAAAATATTTCGATTTGCAACTAACAGGGAACTGATTGCACCTCTCGAAGGTCTCTGTGTATATCCAGTGACTTGCAGCTTTAGCATAGCGGCGCGCAAGACAGAGCAGTACTGCAAGGCCTTATCCACATTTGCGCAGAATGGAGGTAAGGACCAAATATTTTGATGTTTTTTTATTTGTTCAATCAGGGCCAAATTATGTCATTTAGAGACAGTTTTTGTGACCAGTTTTGCAGAACCAATTACTGTAGGTTTCATGTCAAGGTTCTTTATTCAGGCATTTTATACTGTTCAAAATTTTTACAGTCAGATTGCTAACTTTTACAGTATGAAATACTTCCTTTTTCATTACGACAATTAATTATTATTGCAGCGCAGCTTTGCCTTCACATTACGACAGTACAAGTTTCATTACGACAGTTCATTTATTATTACAGCTCAGTGCTTACAATCAGAAATAGTACTTCAGTCATATTTTTATTTTAAAAAGAACTTTCACTCTTTTATAGTTTTTATTTATTTAAAGAGAACTTTCGGGAGTAGAACGCGGCATATGGAACGGCAGAGTTCAGTTTACTGCATTGGGTACCGCTACTTTTTTTCTGTTTGACAAAGTTTGTGATCATAAGGGATCCGTACATTTGAAATGTTCCGAATAATGACCACTAGGAACTGGTTTCCACAAGTTGCATAGTTTCTAACCAACTGCTTGTTAGTAAGGTGATCGTTTCAAGCAAACGTCCGAAACACAAAAAAAGATTGTAATTTAATGCGTGCGAGTGATTTTGCGGTAGAAGGCACTAGTTAGCGGCCAACAGGTTACGTAAGTGACCTCCAGGTGGGTCAGAGTGGTCCTGAGGAACCAGTAAGTAGGGTCTACGTGACGGCGGGCACGTAAAAGCTGCACGGGCGACGCCAGCCGTCGCCGGAGAATCCCAGCAAACTGACACCGGGCAGCGGAGGATCGGCCACTGCAGAGCGGAACAGCAGGGCAGCCTGCCGTGTACTGCACTTCCCCTGCAGTTAGGTTACTACCCTTTAGATTGATCCAATCAGTTACGGTACTTCTAGGAATTTTACGAGTGTTATGTTTCCCAATGACCTATCGCCAACAGTGTAATCAAACAACAATGGATCTCTACGTCAAGTGACGTGTTCAAATTATTGGACCTAAACGATTACTTTTTATAGTCTTAAATTTTCTGGTATAAAAATAGGAGAGAAAAGTGTAATAACTGATGTGTTTTAATGGTTTGATTGATGCCACGAAATTTCACTTCCAAGCAACTCACAGATCAGTGAAGTTTTCACGGTTGGTAATATTTGTCATTTTTCCTCCAAATCGTATTGGTGTTAGTTGTCTGTGTACATGCTTTGAAACTGTGTTTACAGTAATGTTTTATGTTTCTGTGGTGTACTTAAGCTTGTTATTTATTCTATCAACTTCTTGCTACATCAACAAGACATTATATAGCTTGTGAACTTACAAGTTTTTAGCTATTGGAATAAATCGTCGAGTTTCCAAAGACAATAAGGTTGTGGGGAAGACAAAAGATGTTTCACCTCGGATAGTTTCGGCTGTGGTAGCACTTCTTGCTGAAACTCGTTATGCACAGCAAGAAATTGTTGACGGAATGAGAATATTACAGAAAACTGTTAGCAGAATCAAACTTTCAGTGCAGAAAGGTGGGGAATACAAGCAACATAGGAGAGGAAAATGTGGATGTAAAAGAAAAATCAGTCCTAGAACAATGAGAAGACTTACAAACGTGGCAACAATGAATTGTAAACTTATTTCTACAGACATGAGGTATCAGCTGAAAGATTTGGGTGTTGAAGTTTCACCTGTAACAGTTTCAGTGCGGTTTAAAGGCATGTCAACCAAGGAAAAAACGGAAAATCACACCTGCCACTAAAACCGAAAGATTACAGTTGGCTAAACAACTTCAGGAGTGGACAAGTGAGGATTGAGCTAAGGTATGTGCAATTATATGATACATTAAGTGGGTTTGATATCTAAGGTTAGGAGTTTTGGCTTGAAATTGTGATGTCTTATTGATACTGACGAAACGCACATTTGAATTTTGGAACTATTGACGTCTCCTATGCTACTAATCCCAACTTTTCTAACTTGAAATTTCGTACACATGTTACAGGTATGATTCAGTGATGAATCTGTATTCACTGTGATGGAAGAAAGCAGCCAGTATGTTCGTCGCAGACCTGGAGAACAGTTCAAAGCTGAGTGTGTGCAGCAATGTGTGAAGTATCCAACTTCCGTTATGGTCTGGAGTGTGATGACGTGAAAGGTCCTGGCAGATTGCACGTTGTTGAATGGACAATGAGCCAAGAACAATATAAATAAATCCTCGAAGAGGAACGTTTCCCCCAAATAAATGAGTGGTTCAAATGGTTCAAATGGCTCTGAGCACTATGGAACTTAACTTCTGAGGTCATTAGTCCCCTAGAACTTAGAACTACTTAAACCTAACTAACCTAAGGACATCACACACACCCATGCCCGAGGCAGGATTCGAACCCGCGACCGTAGAGGACGCGCGGCTCCAGACTGTAGCGCCTAGAACCGCTCGGCCACTCCGGCCGGCAATAAATGAGTGGTTTCCTCTTAAAGATGCCATTTTTTTGCGTGATTGGTACCCTGGCCACAAAACCAAAGGTGTTTCCAAGCACTTGGAAGAAAACCAGTTGAAAGTGTTGCCCTGGCCAGGGAATAAAAAAATGGTTCAAATGGCTCTGAGCACTATGGGACTTAACTGCTGTGGTCATCAGTCCCCTAAAACTTAGAACTACTTAAACCTAACTAACCTAAGGACATCACACACATCCATGCCCGGGGCAGGATTCGAACCTGCGACCGTAGCGGTCGCGCGGTTCCAGACTGTAGCGCCTAGAACCGCTCGGCCACCCTGGCCGGCTGCCAGGGAATAGCCTTGATATGAACCCAGTTGAAACTTTATGGGCTACTGTGAAACAGAGGATAAGGAAATTTACTATAACCACCAAACAAGATCTCATGGAGAAATTAGAGGAAATCTACTACCATGACAATGATATTAAAATGCCACGTGAAAAGTTAATAAAAACTATGCCAAACATGATAAAAATTTTGATTGAGAACAAAGGCATGCATACGAAGTATTGAATGTACGAATATAATCTGTAGGTGGATGTAAACGTGTAATAAATTTAAAGTTTTGGAAAAAATGTCTTTAGTCTAATAATTTGAACACGTCTGTACATTACTTTTATTTAGGTTCATGTTCAACTGTAAGTTCCTGCAGTAATTATCGATCCTCCGCAGGTGTGTCTGCATTTCGCTGCAGTCTCGTGGCATTGTTACCTTCCTGTACGCAAAAACAGTGAATGCGAACAGGCTCGTGGTGCTTCCGACGTTATTCAGAAGATTATTTATATATTAGGGGCGTTCAATTATTTCTCGGCCAATTTCCGTTGAAAAAATGCGGAATTTGTTGTGGGACATCGAAGAATATTCCCGCTTCAACACCTAAAATTTCATGAAGTACCGATGGGTGGCGGCGATATGTGAAGGCGTGAAATTGGCGTCTGTGACGGAGGGGCGTTCGAAGCAGAGAGCTTTCTTTTGGCGGAAAACGAGAGCATCGCAGATATTCATAGGCGCTTGCAGAGTGTCTACGGAGACCCGCCCGTGAACAAAAGTACGGTGAGTCGTAGGGCGAGGCGTCTGACATCATCTCAACAAGGTCGCGCAAACATGTCCCATCTCCCGCGTGTCGACTGGCCGCAAACTGCTGTGACCACTACAGTATTGTTGTTGATTGTGATCCGTCGATCACCTCGAATGGGAGTGCAGACACTCTCATTCGAGGTGACCGATGAATCACAATCAAACACACCGCTGCTTAGTTGGACGTCTCCGTTGGTACTCTCACTCGTCCGCCAGTTGGGGTACTCAGGTGCGAGCCAGCTGGGTTCCCTGTCGCCTAATACAAAACCACCAAGAGCAGTGAAGGACCACCTGCGCGGAATTGCTTTAGCGTTGAAAAACTGATCGTGACAATTTTTTTGAAGAACGTCGTCACAGGTGATTAAACGTGGGTTCGTCACTCGGAACCGAAAACAAATGGGCAGTCCATGGAGTAGAGCCACACCACTTCTCCGATCAAAATGTTCAAAGCCTTATGCTAAGCCGGTAAAGTCATGGTGACTGTCTTCTGGGATTCTGAAAGGGTAATTCAGTTCGATATCCTCCCTCATAGTGTATTTTTTAAATTTTTTGTGTCCAGGACATAAAATAATTACAAAAACTAATAAGTATTAATTCACATAACAAATTTGCAAAATTAAATATGTACAGTAGTATTTATGACACAGATTCAATAATATAATAAACAAATAAACAAGCAGCAAAATGGTTCAAATGGCTCTGAGCACTATGGGACTTAACTTCTGAGGTCGTCAGTCCCCTAGAACTTAGGACTACTTAAACCTAACTAACCTAAGGACATCACACACATCCATGCCCGAGGCAGGATTCGAACCTGCGACCGTAGCGATCGCGCGGTTCCAAACTGTTGCGCCTAGAACCGCTCGGCCACCACGGCCGGCAAACAAGCAGCAAGATGATTATATTTTTTGACGGGCTCAGTATTCGGCGGTTATCACAGCAGTTTCGCTGGCTGCAGCAAGATCGCAGACAGTGCACGCAGCCGGTGGGTTCGTGCAGACTAGCAGATGTTGTTCGTCCTGTACGTCACCACACTGATAAGTTTCCAGCCGGCCGAAGTGGCGGTTAAAGGCGCTGCAGTCTGGAACCGCAAGACCGCTACGGTCGCAGGTTCGAATCCTGCCTCGGGCATGGATGTTTGTGATGTCCTTAGGTTAGTTAGGTTTAACTATTTCTAAGTTCTAGGGGACTAATGACCTCAGCAGTTGAGTCCCATAGTGCTCAGAGGCATTTGAACCATTTTTGACAAGTTTCCTCCTCATTACTGAAGCCCCACTTCCTGAGCTTGGCTTTGCACCTTGACACCCCAACTCGCAGTCTGTTCAAAGTCTTCCAGGTCACGTATGACAGGTGTGAACCTTCGGCTACTTCCTCCTTGACCGTTATGTGATTGTCTTCAGCTGGTCTCGCCAAAGCTCCTCTCTGCGAGTTCTGGGAGATGAACGAATTGCCATAGTTTTCTGTAGTAAGCTTTTTCTTGACCTCAGTCTTGGTTGTTGAGGGTCATGTCCGAACAGAGGTTGTCTAGGGTCGATTTCTTGTTTTTTCTTCTCCACTTCTGTTCCAGCTTGCCTTCGAATGCGTGGCGGTGCTATACCCATGATTTGGTACAGCTTATTGGCAGGAGTAGGTCGTAAGTAGCCTGTAACAATGCGTCCTGTCTCGTTCAGGGCTGTATCCACATGTTTAGCATGTGCAGAGTTTTGCCAGACGGGTGCTGCGTATTCTGCGGCGGAGAAACATAGTGCCAAGGCAGATGTTCTAAGCACTTTTGGATGGGCACCCCAGGTGGTTCCTGTAAGTTTGAGGATGATGTTGTTCCGCGCTTTTACTTTGAGGCTCGTTTCTTCACAGTGGGCTTTGAATGTGAGGGAACTTTCCATCTTCACTCAACGGTATTTAGGAGTTTCGCAGTGGAGTAGTTGTTCTCCTCTCCAAGTGATGATCAGTTTCCTTTTGGCTTCCATATTTCTACGATGGAATGCACAGACTTGGGTCTTTCCAAAGTTCGATTTCAGTTGGTTTTCATCGTAATACTTGGCCAAATTTTCACGTGCTGTTGTCAGTTTCACCACTACTTCCACAAAGGTCTCACCTTGGGCAGCGAGTGCTGTATCATCATCGTATGTAAATGCCTTAGTTGAAGAGTTAGTTGGCTGGTCATTTGTGTAGATATTATATAACAGCGGAGACAGCACACTTCCCTGAGGGAGCCCATTTTTCTGCATTCTCCATCGACTCTGCTTGTCTTGGAGAGAGACGAAGTATCTCCTGTTTTGCAGCATACACTGAAGGATCTGAGTAAGTCGGTAATCCTTTGTAGCTATGTACACTTTTCTAAGCAGCTTTTTGTGGTGAACAGTATCATAACCCGCCGTGAGGTCGATGAAAGCCAAACCTGTTGTTTCGCCTCTCTCATACCCATCCTCAATATGCTGAGCAAATTAAGGATCTGTCCACAGCAAGACCTTTCTGGTCGGAAGCCGGACTGATATTTATTGAGTATTTTATCAATATACTCTGATATTCGATTTAGGATCACCCTTTCCAATACCTTGTACAACTGAGAAAGGAATGAAACCGGACGGAAACTTTTTGGGTCTGCTGCTTCTTTCCCAGGCTTTAAAAGCGCTATTACCTTGGCTTTACGCCAGATCTTGGAGATTTGCAATTTTGAAATGTAGGTGTTCATAAGGTTTAATATCCACCGTTATGTGGCAGTTCCAAACTTTTTGGTTTGTTCCGTCCGTATTTCTTCTAGGCCAGCCAGCTTTATTACTCTTTATACTTGTGAAAGCTGCTTCCAGTTCTTTTAACTATAAAGAGTAATAAAGTAATGGTGCAATGATCAAGTCTGAAGTGTCTGGTGCTACGCTCAGGAAACTGAAGAAACGACTTTAGCGTATTTGTCGGTACAAAAATGCAAACGCACTTCTCCATGACAACACAAAGCCTCATAAAAGTGTGCGCACCCGAGAGGAGATCACAAAACGTCACTGGACTGCTCTTCCTCATCCACTGCACAGCACAGAACTCGCAACTTCCGTTTTCCATCCGTGTGGCAGATGGATGTAGTCCGTGGGAAGCAGTACATGGATGATGGGGAGGTTTCTGATGCAGCGAGACGTTGGCCCTTACTTCGACCAGTAGAGTGGTACCACGTGAGCATGCAGACCCTGCCAGTAAGATGGCGTAAGGTCGTCGTATTGAACGAACGTTATGTTGAAAATAGAGTTTGGTAGCCAAAAGAGTGGGGAATAAAATGGTGTATTGGAATCCCGACTAAAACGAACCTGCTTTCAGAAAAAAAGTATTGCATTTCTTATTGAACGCTCCTCGTAATTGTAAGAAAAATGTAATGTAAAATAAACCAAACATTTTCGACAACTGGAGAGAAACAATTTCTGTACTGTCATCGTGATGCAGTTGTATGGTGGCGACACATCTGATAACATCGTTGAAGAACAGTGAAACTGCCGGCCGGTGTGGTCGAGCGGTTCTATGCTCTTCAGTCTGGAACCGCGAGACCGCTACGGTCGCAGGTTCAAATTCTGCCTTGGGCATGGATGTGTGTCATGTCCTTAGGATGGTTAGGTTTAAACTGTTCTAAGTTCTAGGGGACTGATGACCTCAGATGTTAAGTCCCATAGTGCTCAGAGCCATTTGATTTGAACAGTGAAACCAAGAGTAGGCGACAAGGTGGGCGTCCACGTCTCATCACAGAACGTGGAGACTGTTCAGGATGGGGCTTTGCAGCAGACGACCTGTACGTGTTCCCATGTTTACCCAACTACCTCGTCAGTTGGTGACTGAGTGGGTGCAGAGACTGGAAACACCTTACCTGGTCAGATGAATCAAGTTTCTTGTTACACAAGATCGATGGCCGTGTCCAGATACACCACCAACTAAGCGAACGGTTGCTCGACACGTACACCTTGCCACGGACGCAGGGTGGTGCGAACACATTACAATGCAGGGAACATTCACCTGTGCTTCCATGGGATGCGTGATACTAATCGAAGGTATCATGACAGTTGCGTAGTACGTGTAGATTGTTGCAGACATCTAGACTTCTCTTCACGCTTGATGTTTTCACCAATGGCGATGGCATCTTCCAACAGAGTGTCACACAGTCAGAATCGTGCATGATCGTGTTCTCACGTCGGCGTCTGGTATGAACCCGCTGGAATACGTCTGAGACGCTTCAGACGCTAGCTACTCGCTGGACAATCAACCGGCCTGTAATTTAGCGGGATTGCGTGGTCTTTGGGTAGGCTTCTTGAAAATGGTTCAAATGGCTCTGAGCACTATGCGACTTAACTTCTGAGGTCATCAGTCGCTTTGGGTGGACATCTTGTGCCACATACCTCCGGAAGTCTACAAAGGACTTGTTGAATGTGTGCCTCGCAGAATTGCTGCAGTTTACTTTACCTAAGGACACCAACAAGCTATTTATCAGGTGGTCATAACGTTCTGAACGGTATTTGCGATGCACCGTCGTTGTTTGCCCCATAGAATATAATATCTCTTGCTGTGACCTGAGTCATTGGAATGTCTACGCTCGCTGTGGCGTGTTGATCAATCGTCATGTCATTCCTTACAGACCTGTAACTAGAACAGACTGTCTACGACCGCTCAGTAGATTCAACCGTGACAAGTATCGCAAATATACAGCAAATACGTGCTCACCATATCCAGTGCAATGATAGCATATGAGGTCCACAGGAAACAATAGTCAGTTAAGTATAGTAGTGGAAGAAAAGCAACACCCACTGAGAGAAGACGGTCAGAATTAAAGAAGATACGAAAGAGAGAAAGGGAAGAAAAACATTTAACATCCTGGTGACGATGGGCTAATCTGAGGCAAAGAAGAAGGTCGGGGTCGCTGGAAATAGACCGTGTCCTTTCTAGAGAAATTATAAAGTACCATATCAGTGATACTTGGGACAGGTTGTGTAATTACTGGATTTAGATTTCAATCGGAAGAGGAATGTCACTAATCTTGAGACTGCCGTAGTTATGGCGAAAATATGAGAACGTGCCCAATATGCCGCAGATATTCGTACACGGAGTTGGAATACATCTGCAGCCTTAGGTAGATGCAGTCGGTGTACTCACACGTGAGGATAGCTTGGTCCTTGGGGAAGCTTCCACGGCATGGTGGAGACCTCTGGAGTTTTTGCTCTAGCTCGTGCATTGAATTATGTTCGTACAGTTTCCTGTGAAATACAAAAACATTTCTGCACACACGGATGGGTATCTACACGCCCTTAGCCACCATTATTCGGCACAGAAACGTGGCTTTCTGAACGCCCTGCTAAAGTCGTCTCAGACGGTGAAAATCTGCCACCAGAACTAAGCCAACTGCGAGAAGTCTTCCGGGAAAACGGCTTCATTCACCGCTAGGTATCACAGGATATTTCTGGTGAGACGCGCAGGAAAAATACCACCGAAGAGGAGAGCAAGAAAGTTGCGTTTTTGCCTTTCCGTGACACAGCGTCGGGAGATTAGCTGGCTCCTGAAGAGACGAAACATCTCATCTGTGTTCAGGATCTCAGCAAAAATACGACAGCTAATGAGGCCTGTGAAGGTCGATCTAGGGTTTAGAAAGCCTGGAGTGTACAAAATACCACGTCAGCGTGGCTGCTGTTACGTCGGCCAAACAATACTTACTGTGGAGCAACACTAGATGGAACACGAGAAATGCTTACGCCTACGCTATCCTGAAAAATCAACCGTGGCAGAACTTTCTTTAGAAAATCGACACTGAATTATATTCGACGAAAGATCTGTCATTATGAGGACAGACGGATTTTGGGATAGCGTCATAAAAGAAATGGAAGAAATAAAAATATCTAAAAACACATCAACAAGGAATGCAGTTTGCAGCTCAGCATGGCCTGGGATCCGACCATCGCGAGATTACAGCGGCCACGACGGAAGCGGGACGGAAATATTGCCGCAGTTGGCGAGGAACAAGGCACCAGTGACGTCACGGCCTGCAGCGCGGCTATATAACGGCGTGGTCACGACGACACGGCAATGTACAACTTGACAGTGGCCGAGGAGCGCTCAGTCGAAAGCTCGTGGCGGTTTAACCACCTGACGCGGTTGGAAGCCCGAGCAGATTTAATTAAAAACATTTCTGTTCATTAGTGTGCGAATCTGGTCAGGAGTGTTTCTACAAAGTGGAACTACTGAAAGGAGGGTTACAATTAGCTGTAGTTTGGGCTAAACCAGTTAGGTCCCCCTGGAGAAACAAGCCAAGCATTCTTCAGCCAAAACAGCACTGGCTGACTAAGACGCTTAGTTGTTCGACAAGTCTGGGAGCTTCTTGGAACTCGTGAAACTGAACTGTCGATCGTGGAGGGGAAAACGGTGGGTCACTTGCACTTATTTACTTGCGTATACAGTCTTTCTACCTAATGCATGTACGTCTACATCTCCATCTGTACTCCACAAACCACATTGCGATGTGTGTCGGAGGGTATTTTGTGTATCACTGTCACTTCCCACCTATTCCATTCGCGAATGGTTCTCTTTCTAGTTGGGGCAGCAATCCAACCTGTTCTGGCGTGCAAGTTTCCTCTTTGGTTTTCCTCTTCTGGCCGCTATTTAAGCGTGGCGCTTCCGGCGATGTGGATCTTGCATAAAAAGTTCTCGGTTTACTTGCCGCGTCAAATTTGTGTAAAATCCCGAGCTTTCGATGACTACCTCCGTCATCTTCGTCGGGGGTAAAACTGTATCAGAAGGGGACCACCTTGGTCAAAGAAGAACGCCAGTATAACTTTTCCTCCACTCGTATGGACGATTGATACTAGCTCTGTATAGTCACGTGACGTGCACGCGTGCCCTCTAGCGACGGGCTGTGAACTTCCACGCTCCGGTCGAAACCACACCTAGTTACAGACGCCACGATATTGCCCTCCCGTCACCGGTTTGCGCATTTCAAACTCCGGCTTGTTTCTTTTTGAACGCCCGTTATGTATGAATGCGTGGTATCTACACTGCTGGCCACCGTAAATGCAACACCCTGAAGGAAGCATCCGAATCAAGTGAAATTTACACCATGTGTTTGCAGCGATGAGATATACAACTGATTAGAATTTCAGCGCAGACGCACATCACGCGCGCCTGTGGCGCCACCTTATAGCGCCATTTAAGGCTTGGCGATTTCGACGAGTGTACGTTCGGCACGTGTGTTTACCTTGTGATTGTTTCACAAGACGATCAGTTATGCCTCGTAGACAACAGCGAACATCGTTTGATCAAGTATCCGAGTTCGACAGAGGAAGGATAGTGGCTTACCGAGATTGTGGATTATCATACAGAGAAATCGCTAGTCGTGTTGGACGAAACCAAACAACTGTAATGCGGATATGTGACCGTTGGATGCAGGAGGGTAAGACGGACCGACGTGGTCGATCGCATTCACCTCCGTGCACCACTGCACGTGCTGATAGGCAAATTGTGCGCATGGCAGTGACGGATCGCTCAGTGACATCCCGAACCATAGCACAGCACATTGCGTCTGTAACGCATCATCCAGTGTCTGCGCGTACCATTCGACGCCATTTACAGCAGAGTGGTCTGTCCACAAGACGTCCATTGCTTCGTCTACCATTGACGCAGAGCCACAGACGTCTCCGTCGCCAATGGTGTGATGACAGACGGATGTGGACGGCAGAATGGAATGACGTTGTCTTAACTGACGAGGCACGCTTCTGTCTGCAGCACCACGATGGTCGGAATCGAGTGTGGAGACACCGTGGAGAGAGGATGCTGGACAGCTGCATTATGCACCGCCACACTGGTCTTGCACCGGGTATTATGGTATGGGGCGGTATTGGATATTACTCTCGCACGCCTCTAGTACGCATTGGCGGTACTTTAAATAGCCGGCGCTACATATCCGAGGTGCTGGAGCCAGTTGTCCTTCCTTACCTTCAGGGCTCGGCCACAGCCATATTTCAACAGGATAATGCGCGACCACACGTGGCACGCATTGTCCAAAGGTTCTTCGTCAATAACCAGACTGAAGTGCTTCCCTGGCCGGCTCGCTCTCCGGATCTTTCGCCGATAGAAAACATGTGGTCCATGGATGCTCAACGAGTGACCCAGATTACATCCCCAGCTGCCACACCACATGATCTTTGGCAACGTGTGGAAGCTGTTTGGGCTGCAGTACCCCAGGAACACATCCAACGTCTCTTTGACTCAATGCCGAGACGTGTGGCAGCGGTGATCTCCAACAATGGCGGCTACTCTGGCTACTGATACTGGCAGGAACCACATGTCACAGACGTCTGTAAACGTAATCATTTGATACTTGGTCAACATGTTATCTACAAAATAAATTTTGTTGTGCTACCTCTTGTCTTTCTTGGTGTTGCATTTACGGTGGCCAGCGGTGTATTTTTCGGATGTGTCCGAAAGCTTCCAAATAATTGTTTCGCCTGTATGGGCAATGGATACCCCTTCTTCAGTGCAGATGCACACGTACATCCGACCTTCTGCGGGAATCTGAGAGTAGCGAGCGTGGAGGAAATGGGAATCCAGGTCTACGTATGTGCAGGCGCCCATCATTTGCGTGGAAGCAGAATCTGCTTTCATCAGTGAAGACCACGGCGCGCCATTCCTTCTTCCAAGTGATCTGGTGGCACCAGTCGAGCCATGCACGGCTATGCTGTGGCCTGAGTAGAAGACAGGGTAGAGGATTACGTGCCCTTAGCCCCACTGCTAATAATCGGTTCGCAACAGTTCATGTTGACACGTCTGCGCTCACAAGCCCTCTTATCTTTGCTCTGGTAGCTGTACGATCTGCCACTGCTGCTCTTACAATGCGGCGATCCTCGACGGCGTCTGAGCTGCGTGGACGTCCAGAACGCCACCTACGGTTCTGAGAATGTTCACGTGACCCCGGATACCAGCATCGTTGCACAACTGACGCAGCACCAACAACTTGTGCGGCAATTTTTCGAAAGAACAATCTCGCCTCTCGGAAGGCCACAATTTGACCCGTTTCAAACTCTCTCAGTTAGCTGCAGGAAACACGAGTGCGTCTGCGCTGCATGGTTGCCCGCTTGCTTCACGCGTTTCTACCATATTGAGTCTTCTGGCTGTGAGCATTTTGTTGTGGGTTGGCAGGAGAGCCAACACCGTATTAATAGAGGAAGCCGAAAGGCACGCGTTTTAGCTCACGCAGGCTGGCGTGAGGTCTGGAACAGGACAAGGAAATTAGAATGTAGAAAAACGGACGTAGCTGGTGGAATACTTAACTTTAATCCGTTAATGGTGAACGTCGCTCTTGACGGTACGTTATTTACAATATCAATAGTAACTGGTAATTGGCGCCTTGCTAGGTCGTAGCAAATGACGTAGCTGAAGACTATGCTAACTATCGTCTCGGCAAATGAGAGCGTATTTTGTCAGTGAACCATCGCTAGCAAAGTCGGTTGTACAACTGGGGCGAGTGCTGGGGAGTCTCTAGACTAGACCTGCCGTGTGGGGGCGCTCGGTCTGCAATCACTGATAGTGGCGACACGCGGGTCCGACGTATACTAGCGGACCGCGGCCGATTTAAAGGCTACCACCTAGCAAGTGTGGTGTCTGGCGGTGACACCACACATTTCCTTTTAAAGGATTGAGACAGATAGCGCTCTGGTAGCCAAGTCACTACGCTATCTGCCGGCGGACGACGTTGAGACTATTATCAGTACATCTACCATCTCTCAGGTGGCATACGCTTTCATTGCCTCAAAATCGATGACATCTCTCCAGGTGTACTAATTTTTTTTTCCGACAGTTTATGTGCTATAGATTTTGGGGACCTCACTAGCCAGTCCATACGGTGCATGACTCATTGAACAGCTCGCTAATAAGAAGTATAACGTAACATTAATAGAAAGTCTGTATCAACAACAGAAAGTCTGTATTAATTGCAGTTCGCAACAGGTGCGTAGTTGGTTGTAATATATTTTTTATATTGCATTTATGCGCCGGATTTATAGGCTGACCATCAAATACACTCCAGGAAATTGAAATAAGAACACCGTGAATTCATTGTCCCAGGAAGAGGAAACTTTATTGACACATTCCTGGGGTCAGATACATCACATGATCACACTGACAGAACCACAGGCACATAGACACAGGCAACAGAGCATGCACAATGTCGGCACTAGTACAGTGTATATCCACCTTTCGCAGCAATGCAGGCTGCTATTCTCCCATGGAGACGATCGTAGAGATGCTGGATGTAGTCCTGTGGAACGGCTTGCCATGCCATTTCCACCTGGCGCCTCAGTTGGACCAGCGTTCGTGCTGGACGTGCAGACCGCGTGAGACGACGCTTCATCCAGTCCCAAACATGCTCAATGGGGGACAGATCCGGAGATCTTGCTGGCCAGGGTAGTTGACTTACACCTTCTAGAGCACGTTGGGTGGCACGGGATACATGCGGACGTGCATTGTCCTGTTGGAACAGCAAGTTCCCTTGCCGGTCTAGGAATGGTAGAACGATGGGTTCGATGACGGTTTGGATGTACCATGCACTATTCAGTGTTCCCTCGACGATCACCAGTGGTGTACGGCCAGTGTAGGAGATCGCTCACCACACCATGATGCCGGGTGTTGGCCCTGTGTGCCTCGGTCGTATGCAGTCCTGATTGTGGCGCTCACCTGCACGGCGCCAAACACGCATACGACCATCATTGGCACCAAGGCAGAAGCGACTCTCATCGCTGAAGACGACACGTCTCCATTCGTCCCTCCATTCACGCCTGTCGCGACACCACTGGAGGCGGGCTGCACGATGTTGGGGCGTGAGCGGAAGACGGCCTAACGGTGTGCGGGACCGTAGCCCAGCTTCATGGAGACGGTTGCGAATGGTCCTCGCCGATACCCCAGGAGCAACAGTGTCCCTAATTTGCTGGGAAGTGGCGGTGCGGTCCCCTACGGCACTGCGTAGGATCCTACGGTCTTGGCGTGCATCCGTGCGTCGCTGCGGTCCGGTCTCAGGTCGACGGGCACGTGCACCTTCCGCCGACCACTGGCGACAACATCGATGTACTGTGGAGACCTCACGCCCCAGGTGTTGAGCAATTCGGCGGTACGTCCACCCGGCCTCCCGCATGCCCACTGTACGCCCTCGCGCAAAGTCCGTCAACTGCACATACGGTTCACGTCCACGCTGTCGCGGCATGCTACCAGTGTTAAAGACTGCGATGGAGCTCCGTATGCCACGGCAAACTGGCTGACACTGACGGCAGCGGTGCACAAATGCTGCGCAGCTAGCGCCATTCGACGGCCAACACCGCGGTTCCTGGTGTGTCCGCTGTGCCGTGCGTGTGATCATTGCTTGTACAGCCCTCTCGCAGTGTCCGGAACAAGTATGGTGGGTCTGACACACCGGAGTCAATGTGTTCTTTTTTCCATTTCCAGGAGTGTAGATAAAGAACTCACTAGGGAAAAACAGAACGATCGATTTCCGTATCTGCACCCTACTACTAACGAACTACCACTCCAGTCGATACTCCTGAGCCAGTTTCAACTTTCCCTACTGACTTATGCATGACGGCAGTCACTCTTCCAAAGAAAGCAAGTTTCACAAGTGATGACCAAATCCTTGCATTTGGGATTTAATTTCGATGTTGCTAACATCGCAGTAAAACTGGCCCATCTGTACACTGATGGACTTTTGGCATACAGAATTGCTGCTCTGAGCCTCCGAAGCTCAGTTTGTAACGAAACTTTTACTGTTCCAACAGCTGGAAGCCCTGAGAACAACACACATCCACAAATCTTTACTTAACGTCGTGCATATTGATTCTGTTGGGTGCATATTCTTGGTCTGCCACGGCAAACATCTGCTGTCTCAGAACCACACCGAAATACAGTCCCTATGGCATGAAGCGGTCATCTTGAACAGAAAATTACACTCTGCTCATGACGTAAGAGTAAACACAGCTGAACATTGTTGAAATCTGGTTTCGCAGGATAGAGCAGATCAGGTTATGGTTTTGAAGAGGGCCGTAATCAGTTACAGTTAGTTGCACAAAATACACAACCTTTTATTGTCGCCGGCCGAAGTGGCCGAGCGGTTCTAGGCGCTTCAGTTTGGAACCTTGTGACCGCTACGATCGGAGGTTCGAATCCTGCCTCGGGCATGGATGTGTGTGATGTCCTCTGGTTAGTCAGGTTTAATTAGTTCTAAGTTCTAGGGGACTGATGACCTCAGATGTTAAGTCCCATAGTGCTCAGAGCCATTTGAACCATTTTTTTATTTTCCTAAGAACCACTTAATTACACATTGCCTTAATAGGATCAAATTAAAACAATACAGGTGAAGGCATAGTTAAGAAAACTTGCGATACCTTGAAACACGTATGTTGTGTGGCGGCAATGGCGAGGCATTGCAGAGACTCTGACCAGAGAGCTATTTGTCGTTCCTAGGCTGCGCTTGACCGCGCGAGAGTTCAGTTCTGTTGCAGTCGAGTTACAAGAGAGTTCACTTGAGTTGCGAGTTGGCAGTTGGGGAGTAGTACCGCGTGCGAGATGACGTAGTTGCAGTCGAGTTACGAGAGAGTTCAGTTGCATGTAGGAAATCGCAGTTGCGTGTGAGGAGTCGGTGGGCGTCGACATGGCACTCTGGTCAAGATTCAGGACGAGGTATATTACTTTTAAATAAGGTAATGAAGCAGCATTGCGCTCAGCTAATGATGTAAATTAACTGTAAATATTTTGTTCAAGAATCGCCCCAATAATAATTTTGTTTTTAAACCAACCATTTTTAACAAAGAATCCTTTTTTGAAACAATATTTGCCTTACATTTCCATCGGAGCGTGGAATGTCAGATCCCTTAATCGGGCAGGTAGGTTAGAAAATTTAAAAAGGGAAATGGATAGGTTGAAGTTAGATATAGTGGGAATTAGTGAAGTTCGGTGGCAGGAGGAACAAGACTTCTGGTCAGGTGACTACAGGGTTATAAACACAAAATCAAATAGGGGTAATGCAGGAGTAGGTTTAATAATGAATAGGAAAATAGGAATGCGGGTAAGCTACTACAAACAGCATAGTGAGCGCATTATTGTGGCCAAGATAGATACGAAGCCCACACCTACTACAGTAGTACAAGTTTATATGCCAACTAGCTCTGCAGATGACGAAGAAATTGAAGAAATATATGATGAAATAAAAGAAATTATTCAGATTGTGAAGGGAGACGAAAATTTAATAGTCATGGGTGACTGGAATTCGAGTGTAGGGAAAGGGAGAGAAGGAAACATAGTAGGTGAATATGGATTGGGAGACAGAAATGAAAGAGGAAGCCGCCTGGTAGAATTTTGCACAGAGCACAACATAATCATAACTAACACTTGGTTTAAGAATCATGAAAGAAGGTTGTATACATGGAAGAACCCTGGAGATACTAAAAGGTATCAGATAGATTATATAATGGTAAGACAGAGATTTAGGAACCAGGTTTTAAATTGTAAGACATTTCTAGGGGCAGATGTGGACTCTGACCACAATCTATTGGTTATGACCTGTAGATTAAAACTGAAGAAACTGCAAAAAGGTAGGAATTTAAGGAGATGGGACCTGGATAAACTAAAAGAACCAGAGGTTGTACAGAGATTCAGGGAGAGCATAAGGGAGCAATTGACAGGAGTGGGGGAAATAAATACAGTAGAAGAAGAATGGGTAGCTTTGAGGGATGAAGTAGTGAAGGCAGCAGAGGATCAAGTAGGTAAAAAGACGAGGGCTAGTAGAAATCCTTGGGTAACAGAAGAAATATTGAATTTAATTGATGAAAGGAGAAAATATAAAAATGCAGTAAGTGAAACAGGCAAAAAGGAATACAAACGTCTCAAAAATGAGATCGACAGGAAGTGCAAAATGGCTAAGCAGGGATGGCTAGAGGACAAATGTAAGGATGTAGAGGCCTATCTCACTAGGGGTAAGATAGATACCGCCTACAGGAAAATTAAAGAGACCTTTGGAGATAAGAGAACGACTTGTATGAATATCAAGAGATCAGATGGAAACCCAGTTCTAAGCAAAGAAGGGAAAGCAGAAAGGTGGAAGGAGTATATAGAGGATCTATACAAGGGCGATGTACTTGATGACAATATTATGGAAATGGAAGAGGATGTAGATGAAGATGAAATGGGAGATATGATACTGCGTGAAGAGTTTGACAGAGCACTGAAAGACCTGAGTCGAAACAAAGCCCCCGGAGTAGACAATATTCCATTGGAACTACTGATGGCCGTGGGAGAGCCAGTCCTGACAAAACTCTACCATCTGGTGAGGAAGATGTATGAGACAGGCGAAATACCCTCAGACTTCAAGAAGAATATAATAATTCCAATCCCAAAGAAAGCAGGTGTTGACAGATGTGAAAATTACCGAACTATCAGCTCAATAAGTCACAGCTGCAAAATACTAACACGAATTCTTTACAGACGAATGGAAAAACTAGTAGAAGCCAACCTCGGGGAAGATCAGTTTGGATTCCGTAGAAACACTGGAACACGTGAGGCAATACTGACCTTACGACTTATCTTAGAAGAAAGATTAAGGAAAGGCAAACCTACGTTTCTAGCATTTGTAGACTTAGAGAAAGCTTTTGACAATGTTGACTGGAATACTCTCTTTCAAATTCTAAAGGTGGCAGGGGTAAAATACAGGGAGCGAAAGGCTATTTACAATTTGTACAGAAACCAGATGGCAGTTATAAGAGTCGAGGGACATGAAAGGGAAGCAGTGGTTGGGAAGGGAGTAAGACAGGGTTGTAGCCTCTCCCCGATGTTGTTCAATCTGTATATTGAGCAAGCAGTAAAGGAAACAAAAGAAAAATTCGGAGTAGGTATTAAAATTCATGGAGAAGAAATAAAAACTTTGAGGTTCGCCGATGACATTGTAATTCTGTCAGAGACAGCAAAGGACTTGGAAGAGCAGTTGAATGGAATAGACAGTGTCTTGAAAGGAGGATATAAGATGAACATCAACAAAAGCAAAACAAGGATAATGGAATGTAGTCTAATTAAATCGGGTGATGCTGAGGGAATTAGATTAGGAAATGAGGCACTTAAAGTAGTAAAGGAGTTTTGCTATTTGGGGAGCAAAATAACTGATGATGGTCGAAGTAGAGAGGATATAAAATGTAGGCTGGCAATGGCAAGGAAAGCGTTTCTGAAGAAGAGAAATTTGTTAACATCCAGTATTGAATTAAGTGTCAGGAAGTCATTTCTGAAAGTGTTTGTATGGAGTGTAGCCATGTATGGAAGTGAAACATGGACGATAAATAGTTTGGACAAGAATAGAATAGAAGCTTTCGAAATGTGGTGCTACAGAAGAATGCTGAAGATTAGACGGGTAGATCACATAACTAATGAGGAAGTATTGAATAGGATTGGGGAGAAGAGAAGTTTGTGGCGCAACTTGACCAGAAGAAGGGATCGGTTGGTAGGACATGTTCTGAGGCATCAAGGGATCACCAATTTAGTATTGGAGGGCAGCGTGGAGGGTAAAAATCGTAGAGGGAGACCAAGAGATGAATACACTAAGCAGATTCAGAAGGATGTAGGTTGCAGTAGGTACTGGGAGATGAAAAAGCTTGCACAGGATAGAGTAGCATGGAGAGCTGCATCAAACCAGTCTCAGAACAACAACATTTCCATAAAGAAAAGTTCCCTTTAACTTCAAAAAAATATATATTTTGCGATGCATTTCCTCCAAGCTATGGCGAAAAATAAGAGCAGATGCAGTTTTACTGAGGTAAGAATTTGAGTTTAATCAGGGCCTAAGATCGACATTTCGGTCTATTTGCGTTTTCATTGTCACTGAGATTTCATTTTTTTTTTATTGAATTGACTTACATTTTTTTGAGGGGAGTTTACATTTGGGTCAGATTGCTATTTTTATTTAATTGTCATTGTCATTAAATTTATTTGTTGGGAGGTTACATTAGGTCGTATTCTGGTTAACATTCAATTATTGTGTTTAAAGTTTATCTGGGGAGGTTACACTTAGCACAATGTCCATTAGCATTTAAAAATACTGTGTTTAAAATTTTTGTGGGGAGGTTACAACCTCTTTGGCTGAAGGCCCAAAACCACACAAAAAACAAGAATGGCTGAAGACCTGAACACAAGTTGTAAGAGTTGCTTTAAAGAATATGCACGGCTGAAGGACTTAGTTAAAAAAAAATTTCAAGCAAATATTCGGTTGAAGGCCACACACTGGACACTGAACAACTCAGGACTTAGCGCCTGGAAAACAAGAATTTCAGAGAGAACAAACTTTCAAAATTTTAGTTATTTAACAAATCAATCTCTAAACTTTAATTTATGTCAGCTGAAGGCTTTATCTTAAAAATATTTCACGTAGAGCTCGGCTGAAGGCCACACACTGGGCATTGAACAACTCAAGGCTCAAGGCCTGAATAACAAGAATTTCAAACGGAAAATATTTTCAAAATTTAGTCTTTAAACAAATCAATCTTCAAATTTTAATTTAAGTCAGCTGAAGGCCTTATTTAACAATTAAAACAAACTAATTATTAGACAGCTGAAGGCCTCACACTGTACTTCAGACTAAAATGAAAATCACAATCTAAAACCAACAACACAGTGGTGCTCAGAAGTGTTCCAAGGGTCGGCCTGAGGAGGCAGCCATAACGTAAAGTGAGGTGAGACAGGTAGCCAAGAGTAAGGTTAAATAATCGTATGGCAACCTGAACAAGGGACAGCCGAAGGACCGAACAACAACCTAATCAGTTCCCTTCCACCCGACCAATGGTACGACAACGGAAAATATCAGCTGAGGACGAAGATACCAGCTGCACTATATCTTGAAAATTGGCGTCTAATAACAGCCAAGGCAAAATAACTACTCTTAAGAAAAAATATGAACAAACAACTAAAAGGCTGCCGAACTACACGCCGTGCCGGACAGCATCAACACGGCGAGGAAAAACACACTGCTGGTAAACTACGCCAACGACGAGGGCGGGTAACTGGGGCGTTGACGGCCACAAGGCAGGAAATACTGCTGGTGCACTGCACTGATAAGTAACAACCAATTTAATAGTTAAAGACCATACAGGAAGACGGCTGCAAAATTTCGCCGACTCCAACACACCATACATTGCTGCTAGCCAGAACGGCCCAGGGAGCAACAACTGGCAATGAACGAAGACATTTCACAGCAGTTGAGGTTTCATAACAGATTAACTGATCACTCAACTTCAGTGTCCAGGTTCGGTGAGCAACGAACTTTGCAGCTCTCGCAGCTAGCGCCTCACAATCCGACCCCACGTGCATGCCATCAGCGTCCCGGCCTGACCTCTCACCGCGGAGACTTCCGCGCTGCTCTGACACAACTGACCGACTGCCACACACACCACCACACGGAAAATATATCGGTCACACCAAAGATGATACAGCAGTACTAGTATCGATAAGCGCTGCTGCTGCCACTGACGGACGCATGTCAGCAACTCGTTATGGTAGTAACTCGGGGAGAAATGAGACGCCACTAGATTGTCACAAAATACCAAGGAACAAACGGCATAAACGCGAGCCGGCCATGGCTCAATTGTGGCTGTTCTGCAAGTCTTTTCCTTACGTTTGAATCACATGTGCACCATCTGATCAAAAGTATCTGGACAGCTAATAGTGGGCATTAATATGGGGTGTGTCCACCCTTCGCCATTACGACAGCTTGAGCTATGCTGGGGAGACATTCAATGAGGTGACTGAATGTCTGTGAGGGAGTGACAGACCATCCTCCCTCAAGAATCGGAAGCAGAAAATTTAGCGCTGTTGGATGCAAGGGTCTGGAGCAAAGTCGGCTCATGCCGAAGGTATTCCAGTGGGTTCAGTTCGCTGATCTAGGCAGGCCATTCCATACTGGGAATGTTGTTCGCAAACCATAGCCTCACAGATGTTGCTTCATGACATGTTGTACTGACATCCTGATACAGTCAGGTTTTTCAACTGTTCCTTTACTGTACGCAGTACAAAAAAATGGTTCAAATGGCTCTGAGCACTATGGGACTTAACTTCTAAGGTCATCAGTCCCCTAGAACTTGGAACTACTTAAACCTAACTAACCTAAGGACATCACACACATCCTTGCCCGAGGCAGGATTCGAACCTGCGACCGTAGCGGTCACGCGGTTCCAGACTGTAGCGCCTTTAACCGCTTGGCCACCCCGGCCGGCGTACACAGTACACAACGATGTAAAGTTTGTTCATATCCACATACATTCAGCGTTTTCTCCAGCACTTTTCAGGGGATCTCACCCTAACGACGTGGAAAACCTCCGTACCATAACACAACTTCGTCTGTTGTTCATTGTTTGCACTGTACGTGATAGAAGGTAATGCTCTCCTGGCATTCGCAAATGCAAACCCTTCTACAGGGTACAGCGTCATTCATCACTCCAAGCCACTCGTTTGCATTCACTGTGCAGTGGCGACATTCATTACACCTATCAAGCGTTTCTTACAATTGTTACAGAAATTACAGTGAAATGAATACCCTTAGCTGCATACAGCCGTTGATATAACGGGGACAGTTGAATGTGTGTGCCCCGACCAGGACTCGAGCCCGGTATCTCCTGCATACATGGCAGTCGCTCTATCCATCTGAGCCACCGAGGACACGGAACTTATTTCTCTCACGCCTCCTCCCGTGAGACCCACATTCCATCTTATTGTCCCGCACTATATTCATAGTGCCCCTGCCCAATATACTCATTACTCGCGGCTTTTTGCCTAATCCCGTAAGAGTTCGGGCACTGTTTGTGCATCCGCACGGAAGAAGATGGTCAAATGGCCGGTGAACCTTAACTATATATATATATATATATATATATATATATATATATATATATATATATATATATATTGTTACAGAAACTTGTGGCTTTTGAGGAGCTGCTCGGCCGTTGTACCCAATTATTTTTTAGCTCTACGCACAGTTCTTGTGGTACTACTGCTGTTGGCAGCACTGCGGAACTCATGGATGACTCTGGAAGTTTCCCTTAAAAATTATTTTCGTTTGATTTTGAACTCGTACTGCTTGTAACTTTGCTGCTTGTTAGCTTTGGGTGACTTTGTGCATTTCAAACTGCAAGAGAAACCAAATATATCTGCCTCTGAGAATACAACAAGAATTTGGCCCTTCTAAAAATTTGCAGACTGATCAAATCCTGAACTTTACTATTAATCTCTTTAATTAAACAAAGTGGTCCCTGTGCCTTAATGATCTGCCTAATACTTCTGTTCATGAAATGGTCCCTGTGCGTTGATAATTTTCGTAGCAAATTGATGCTGAAATGAAAATATCTTACCTCGTAATGTAATTGCTTGGAAACGTAGTGCTCGCTGCTCTCTGGGCACCAACTGCAAATTTCCAACTACAGTTGCTGAGAGCTTAGTGCAGTGGTCCAGACAACAACTAAACTTTTTTATACACATCATTGGATGAGACACTGTTTAAGTAAAAATGACTTGCATCGATAATGTGGACTATTCTCTTGGGTGAGATAGTTATGTGATACATTATTACATGTATGAAATTCATGTTACAAAACTCATCAGCACTGACAAAAGGCAACATTAATATCAAACTCTTACTCTCACAAATGTAAAACAAATAATAAACATCTTACAATGCAAATGCACTATCTGAAAACTACCTTGAGCAGTTAAACAGAGAACGGACTCGTGGCGATAACATAATTAGACCTTCTGATGACAAACAGACCCGAACTATTTGAAACAGTTAACGCACAACAGGGAATCAGCGATCATAAAGCGGTTACTGCAGCGATGATTTCAGCCGTAAATAGAAATTTAAAAAAAGTTAGGAAGATTTTTCTGTTCAGCAAAAGTGACAAAAAGCAGATTTCAGAGTACTTGACGGCCCAACACAAAAGTTTTGTCTCAAGTACAGATAGTGTTGAGGATAAGTGGACAAAGTTCAAAACCATCGTACAATATGCGTTAGATGAGTATGTGCAAAGCAAGATCGTAAGAGATGGAAAAGAGCCACCGTGGTACAACAACGGAGTTAGAAAGATGCTGTGGAAGCAAAGGGAACTTCACAGCAAACATAAACATAGCCAAAGCCTTGCAGACAAACAAAAATTACGCGAAGCGAAATGTAGTGTGAGGAGGGCTATGCGAGAGGCGTTCAATGAATTCGAAAGTAAAGTTCTAGGTACTGACTTGGCAAAAAATGCTAAGAAATTTTGGTCTTATGTCAAAGCGGTAGGTGGATCAAAACAAAATGTCCAGACACTCTGTGACCAAAATGGTACTGTAACACAGCATGACAGACTAAAGGCCGAAATACTAAATGTCTTTTTCCAAAGCTGTTTCGCAGAGGAAGACTGCACTGTAGTTCCCTCTCTATATTTTCGCACAGATGACAAAATGGTAGATATCGAAATAGATGACAGAGGGATAGAGAAACAATTAAAATCGCTCAAAAGAGGAAAGACCACTGGACCTGATGGGATACCAATTCGATTTTACACAGAGTACGCGAAGGATCTTGCTCCCCTTCTTGCAGCGGTGTACCATAGGTCTCTAGAAGAGCGTTGCCTTCCAAAGGATTGGCAAAGGGCACAGGTCATCCCCGTTTTCAAGAAGGGACGTCGAACAGATGTGCAGAACTATAGACCTATATCCCTCACGTCGATCGGTTCCAGAATTTTGGAACACGTATTATATTCGAGTATAATGACTTTTCTGGAGACTAGAAATCTACTCTGTAGGAATCAGCATGGGTTTCGAAAAAGACGGTCGTGTGAAACCCATTTCGCGCTATTCGTCCACGAGACTCAGAGGGCCATAGACACGGGTTCACAGGTAGATGCCGTGTTTCTTGACTTCCGCAAGGCGTTCGATACAGTTCCCCACAGTCGTTTAATGAACAAAGTAAGAGCATATGGACTACCAGATCAATTGTGTGATTGGACTGAAGAGTTCCTAGATAACAGAACGCAGCATGTCATTCTCAATGGAGAGAAGTCTTCCGAAGTAAGAGTGACTTCAGGTGTGCCGCAGGGGAGTGTTGTAGGACCGTTGCTATTCACAATATACATAAATGACCTTGTGGATGACATCGGAAGTTCACTCAGGCTTTTTGCGGATGATGGAAAATTGTACTGAAATGCAGGGGGATCTGCAGCGAATTGACGCATGGTGCAGGGTATGGCAATTGAATCTCAATGTAGCCAAGTGTAATGTGCTGCGAATAAATAGAGAGAAAGATCCTTTATCATTTAGCTACAATATAGGAGATCAGCAACTGGAAGCAGTTAATTCCATAAACTATCTGGGAGTAGGCATTAGGAGTGATTTAAAATGGAATGATCATATAAAGTAGATCGTCGGTTAAGCAGATGTCAGACTGAGATTCATTGGAAGAATCCTAAGGAAATGCAATCCGAAAACAAAGGAAGTGGGTTACAGTACACTTGTACGCCCACTGCTTGAATATTGCTCACCAGTGTGGGATCCGTACCAGATAGGGTTGATAGAAGAGATAGAGAAGATCCAACGGAGAGCAGCGCGCTTCGTTACAGGATCATTCAGCAATCGTGAAAGCGTTACGGAGATGATAGATAAATTCCAGTGGAAGACTCTGCAGGAGAGACGCTCAGTAGCTCGGTACCGGCTTTTGTTGAAGTTTCGAGAACATACCTTCACCGAGGAGTCAAGCAGTATATTGCCCGCTCCTACGTATATCTGGCGAAGAGACCATGAGGATAAAATGAGAGAGATTAGAGCCCACACAGAGGCATACCGACAATTCTTCTTTCCACGTACAATACGAGACTGGAATAGAAGGGAGAACCGATAGAGGTACTGAAAGTACCCTCCGCCACACACCGTCAGGTGGCTTGCGGAGTATGGATGTAGATGTAGATGTAGAAGTTAATATTTAATGAAAAATCTAATGTTTCCTGATATGAATGTCTCATTCAACAATGGTTCTAAACAAAGCGCGACCGCATTGCAACTAAATAAAAAATATTACCTTCATTTCACTTCATATGATTTTGTAATCTCATTACATCTCCCCATGAACCATGGACCTTGCCGTTGGTGGGGAGGCTTGCGTGCCTCAGCGATACAGATAGCCGTACCGTAGGTGCAACCACAACGGAGGGGTATCTGTTGAGAGGCCAGACAAACGTGTGGTTCCTGAAGAGGGGCAGCAGCCTTTTCAGTAGTTGCAAGGGCAACAGTCTGGATGATTGACTGATCTGGCCTTGTAACAATAACCAAAACGGCCTTGCTGTGCTGGTAATGCGAACGGCTGAAAGGAAGGGGAAACTACAGCAGTAATTTTTCCCGAGGACATGCAGCTTTACTGTATGATTAAATGATGATGGCGTCCTCTTGGGTAAAATATTCCGGAGGTAAAATAGTCCCCCATTCGGATCTCCGGGCGGGGACTACTCAAGAGGACGTCGTTATCAGGAGAAAGAAAACTGGCGTTCTACGGATCGGAGCGTGGAATGTCAGATCCCTTAATCGGGCAGGTAGGTTAGAAAATTTAAAAAGGGAAATGGATAGGTTAAAGTTAGATATAGTGGGAATTAGTGAAGTTCGGTGGCAGGAGGAACAAGACTTTTGGTCAGGTGACTACAGGGTTATAAATACAAAATCAAATAGGGGTAATGCAGGAGTAGGTTTAATAATGAAAAAAAAAAAAAATAGGAGTGCGGGTTAGCTACTACAAACAGCATAGTGAACGCATTATTGTGGCCAAGATAGACACGAAGCCCATGCCTACTACAGTAGTACAAGTTTATGCCAACTAGCTCTGCAGATGATGAAGAAAAAGATGAAATGTATGACGAGATAAAAGAAATTATTCAGGTAGTGAAGGAAGACGAAAATTTAATTGTCATGGGTGACTGGAATTCGTCAGTAGGAAAAGGGAGAGAAGGAAACATAGTAGGTGAATATGGATTGGGGGGAAGAAATGAAAGAGGAAGCCGCCTTGTAGAATTTTGCACAGAGCATAACTTAATCATAGTTAACACCTGGTTCAAGAATCATAAAAGAAGGTTGTATACCTGGAAGAATCCTGGAGATACTAAAAGGTATCAGATAGATTATATAATGGTAAGACAGAGATTTAGGAACCAGGTTTTAAATTGTAAGACATTTCCAGGGGCAGATGTGGATTCTGACCACAATCTATTGGTTATGAACTGCAGATTGAAACTGAAGAAACTGCAAAAAGGTGGGAATGTAAGGAGATGGGACCTGGATAAACTGAAAGAACCAGAGGTTGTAGAGAGTTTCAGGGAGAGCATAAGGGAACAATTGACAGGAATGGGGGAAGGAAATACAGTAGAAGAAGAATGGGTAGCTCTGAGGGATGAAGTAGTGAAGGCAGCAGAGGATCAAGTAGGTAAAAAGACGAGGGCTAATAGCAATCCTTGGGTAACAGAAGAAATATTGAATTTAATTGATGAAAGGAGAAAATATAAAAATGCAGTAAATGAAGCAGGCAAAAAGGAATACAAATGTCTCAAAAATGAGATCGACAGGAAGTGCAAAATGGGTAGGCAGGGATGGCTAGAGGACAAATGTAAGAATGTAGAGGCTTGTCTCACTAGGGGTAGGATAGATACTGCCTACAGGAAAATTAAAGAGACCTTTGAAGAGAAGAGAACCACTTGTATGAATATCAAGAGCTCAGATGGCAACCCAGTTCTAAGCAAAGAAGGGAAGGCAGAAAGGTGGAAGGAGTATGTAGAGGGTTTATACAAGGGCGATGTACTTGAGGACAATATTATGGAAATGGAAGAGGATGTAGATGAAGACGAAATGGTAGATAAGATACTGCGTGAAGAGTTTGACAGAGCACTGAAAGACCCGAGTCGAAACAAGGCCCCGGGAGTAGACAACATTCCATTAGAACTACTGATGGCCTTGGGAGAGCCACTCATGACAAAACTCTACCATCTGGTGAGCAAGATGTATGAGACAGGCGAAATACCCTCAGACTTCAAGAAGAATATAATAATTCCAATCCCAAAGAAAGCAGCTGTTGACAGATGTGAAAATTACCGAACTATCAGTTTAATAAGTCACAGCTGCAAAATACTAACGCGAATTCTTTACAGACGAATGGAAAAACTGGTAGAAGCAAACCTCGGGGAAGATCAGTTTGGATTCCGTAGAAATGTTGAAACACGTGAGGCAATACTAACCTTACGACTTATCTTAGAAGAAAGATTAAGAAAAGGCAAACCTACTTTTCTAGCATTTGTAGACTTAGAGAAAGCATTTGACAACGTTAACTGGAATACTCTCTTTCAAATTCTGAAGGTGGCAGGGGTAAAATACAGGGAGCGAAAGGCTATTTACAATTTGTACAGAAACCAGATGGCAGTTATAAGAGTCGAGGGGCATGAAAGGGAAGCAGTATATTGAGCAAGCAGTAAAGGAAACAAAAGAAAAATTCGGAGTAGGTATTAAAACTCATGGAGAAGAAGTAAAAACTTTGAGGTTCGCCGATGACATTGTAATTCTGTCAGAGACAGCAAAGGACTTGGAAGAGCAGTTGAACGGAATGGACAGTGTCTTGAAAGGAGGATATAAGATGAACATCAACAAAAGCAAAACGATGATAATGAAATGTAGTGTAATTAAGTCGGGTGATGCTGAGGGAATTAGATTAGGGAATGATACACTTAGAGTAGTAAAGGAGTTTTGCTATTTAGGGAGTAAAATGACTGATGATGGTCGAAGTAGAGAGGATATAAAATGTAGACTGGCAATGGCAAGGAAATCGTTTCTGAAGAAGAGAAATTTGTTAACATCGAGTATAGATTTAAGTGTCAGGAAGTCGTTTCTGAATGTATTTGTGTGGAGTGTAGCCATGTATGGAAGTGAAACATGGACGATAACTAGTTTGGACAAGAAGAGAATAGAAGCTTTCGAAATGTGGTGCTACAGAAGAATGCTGAAGATAAGGTGGGTACATCATGTAACTAATGAGGAGGTATTGAATAGGATTGGGGAGAAGAGAAGTTTGTGGCACAACTTGACTAGAAGAGGGGATCGGTTGGTAGGACATGTTTTGAGGCATCGAGGGATCACAAATTTAGCATTGGAGGGCACCGTGGAGAGTAAAAATCGTAGAGGGAGACCAAGAGATGAATACACTAAGCAGATTCAGAAGGATGTAGGTTGCAGTAAGTACTGGGAGATGAAGAAGCACGCACAGGATAGAGTAGCATGGAGAGCTGCGTCAAACCAGTCTCAGGACCGAAGACCACAACAACAAAATTACATATCACTTCATTCTAAATCACTAATCGAATCTTTCTCCTCTGTTTCACAGTATTCTTTACTTAAACACAGATACACTTAAAATTGTGTCTACGTTGCCACGAGTCCTCTGCTCGGCGCTGCGTCACTTCTCCAACGACAGAACTCCGGCGCTCCTCGCTGCCAAGCAGCGGTGACAAAACAAACACATCTTCCAGCGACACAACTACTCTGACCAAAGACTGCGCGCGAATAGTAAGCAATTCAAATTTGTCGCTTGGCGTTTGAGTCATCCAAAGTATGTACAAATTCCAGAAATACAAATGACAGATTTCCAGCAGATCTGTTTCAGTTCCCTTCTCTGACTGCATGCAATTTTTATGAGCACCCTCCAACAAATGTCGACTAGTCCTGTCCGTCAGTATATCAAGCCTGCCTTGTCTTCGCAATCACAGTGGTTGACTTGCGCAGCTCTAGAAGGGTTGAAGTGTCGCTAATGTATCTGTTATGCGTGCGACACGCAGCGAGTAGTTCACGTTCCAATTCACTGGAGTTCAACTGATCGACCAGGTCCGCTGTTACTGCTTCTGTACTGACAACACAGTATTCCGCATCTCCCTTAATAATGGCGCGACTGACTGCCTCTCGTGAAACCTACTTGGGGGGAGTACGGATACTTTTTATCAGATAGTGCATATTCGAAACCGAGAGTGCCATATGGACAGCGGAGATCCACTTTGTCGAAAATCTCAATGTTCAATTACAATACTTCTCTTACCATTTTCCTCATATCTCCTGTTGTCTTCACCTTCTGTATACTAGCGCAACTGTAGTCAACCCTCTATCGGAATACTGGATGGAATAAACAGTGCGCGTGAGGCATACTTATAACGAGTCAAGGACACAGGTTTCGTGCCTCCATCGGAGCAGCGTGTACACGTGCGGCGCCTTACTGGATGTCGGAATGACGGAATGCGGCGGCTGCACAGACTGCCTGCAAGCCTCCGCAAACGGGAGTCGTTGAGCGCTGCAAAGCGGCGGGGAGTTCCTCGGCCGTTGCACAAGGCAGCGGCGATTAGGAAACTCCTGGCGCCGCTGCAGTGCAGTTACCTCAGCGTCGCCCGCCGCCGGCGCCCTAGCTTGAGCAACCCAATGCCGCACGCCCAGCTTCCGCGTGCTAAATGCGTGCTACGAATCGCACGTCTGTGCAGAGTCGGACCTGACACAAAGTAACAGCTCAGACTCCTGACTGTTCAGACTGTCCAGGACACGAACCCAGACCTCGGCTTCCACTTACTAGGACCTCGACTTCCACCAGCTAAGCTTTCCAGACTCACCTCATACGCCACCTGAAAGTTTCTGTCTGCTACGACCACTTTGCTACAGATCAAGTGCTGCCAGCATAGTAATCCATATACTCCATGATACTACTTTTTCTTCTAAAAGACCATCATTCATATTGTTTCTTGTGTTCATTCTTCTATGTCTGCTTTTCTTCATGTAAGCTAGCATCTCACTGTCGGGGTTCTCAAGAAGCAGCAATACTTTGAATAAATTCTTTGCAGTCACTGTCGGAAGCTTTTTTGTTTATATAGTCTCATAACAGATTTAGAGATATTAATTCTCTCTCTATAAAATTTTACTCCTACAACAATTTAGTAAACCATACAAGTGTGAGAAGGACTCGCGGTCTGAGGGTTCCGTACAAACTTAATTATGTATATAAATACACTACTGGCCATTAAAATTGCTACACCACGAAGATAACGTGCTCCAGACGCGAAATTTAACCGACAGGAAAAAGATGCTGTGATACGCAAATGATTAGCTTTTCAGAGCATTCACACAAGGTTGGCGCCGGTGGCGACACCTACAACGTGCTGACATGAGGAAAGTTTCCAAGCGATTTCTCATACACAAACAGCAGTTGACCGGCGTTGCCTTGTGAAACGTTGTTGGGATACCTCGTGTAAGGAGGAGAAATGCGTACCATCACGTTTCCGACTTTGATAAAGGTCGGATTGTAGCCTATCGCGATTGCAGTTTATCGTATCACGACATTGCTGCTCGCGTTGGTCGACATTCAATGACTGTTAGCAGGATATGGAATCGGTGGATTCAGGAGGGTAATAGGGAACGCCGTGCTGGATCCCAACGGCCTCGTATCACTAGCAGTCGACATGACAGGCATCTTATCCGCATGGCAGTAGCGGATCGTGCAGTCACGTCTCGATCCCTGAGCCAACAGATGGGGACGTTTGCAAGACAACAACCATCTGCACGAACAGTTCGACGACGTTTGCAGCAGCTGGACTATCAGCTCGGAGACCATGGCTGCGGTTACCCTTGACGCTGCATCACAGACAGGAGCGCCTGCGATGGTGTACTCAATGACGAACCTGGGTGCCCGAATATCAAAGCGTCATTTTTCCTGATAAATCCAGGTTCTGTTTACAGCATCATCATGGTCGCATCCCTGTTCGGCGACATCGCGGTGAACGCACATTGGAAGCGTATATTCGTCAACGCCATACTGGCGTATCACCCGGCGTGATGGTACGGGGTGCCATTGGTTACACGTCTCGGTCACCTCTTGTTCGCATTGACGGCACTTTGAACAGTGGACGTTACATTTCAGATGTGTTACGACCGGTAGCTGTACCCTTCGTTCGATCCCTGCGAAACCCTCCATTTCAGCAAGTTAATGCACTACCGCATGTTGCAGGTCCTGTACGGCCTTTCTGCATACTGAAAATGTTCGACTGCTGCTCTGGCCAGCACTTTCTCCAGATCTCTCACCAACTGAAAACGTCTGGTCAATGGTGGCCGAGCAACTGGCTCGTCACAATACACCAGTCACTACTCTTGATCAACTGTGGTATCGGGTTCAAGTTGCATGGGCAGCTGTACCTGTACACGCCATCCAAGCTCTGTTTGACTCAATGCCCAGGCGTATCAAGGCCGTTATTACGGCCAGAGGTGGTTGTTCTGCATATTGATTTCTCAGGATCTATGCACCAAAATTGCTTGAAAATGTAATCCCATGTCAGTTCTAGTAAAATATAATTGTCCAATTAATACCTGTTTATCATCTGCATTTCTACTTGGTGTAGCAATTTTATTGGCCAGTAGTGTAGTTCATTTATAGGTTCTAATAAGTGGGTTTGCGAATCTCAAAATATATGGCATAAATGGCCGTATCTTTTTATTGCATTGACTTAGAAGTTTAAACTTGCTACCCCATAAATGGGCCGTAGACCTTAATATTGACATAAATTTCAACTTGATATTTCTACCGTACCTCAGAAAAGGGTTCTTAATAGACAGATAAAGCCGTGATCCTATAAGGGTTCCGTTTTTACCGATAAACGTACGGAACCGTAGAAAAGATACAGCAGTTAAATCAAGTACATAACCGTAAATCGTACACTGATATACAGAGACGTAAAACTGAAACAAGTGAAATGTCGAGTATTTCGGATGTATATATACATCACCAACAGTTTTTAGAAAATCTGTAAGTTCTTTTACTTGAACTTAAAATTCGGTCAAAATACGCATTGAGCTAGATGATTTCAAGGTAAACATCAGAACTGCAACTGCTAAAAGGGATCATATGATGAACTTATGAATTTTTACCACTTTTCACTAACGGCACAAGAGATCACCAGATATGGTCAGGGAAGTGAAAGAACAGCTGACCAGATATTTATTGACAAACACAAATGATTATGATGTTAATGTTACTGTCAAGCTCTGGGGATTGTCTTTTTTTGTTTTGAGACACTGCACGGCATTTCTCTCAAAGAACACATTGACGTATATAACTTTAAAAAACGGCTACCTTAATCATTGTATTCAAAAAACAACGAAGTCATGTTCCCAGTTTATTAGAGAAGCAATGCGCTGATTCCAACTGTGGCTTTACATTAGAAGGCACATTTTATTTTCGTTAACTTCGATCTTTTTAACGCTCAATACTGACAGACCCTAGTTTTTCAGATAGCGAAGTGATCATGTTTGTGCTCAGACGTGCTTAGTAATAATTGCAGAATAAATGGCAATTATGTCAGAAGAACGATCACTGATGAAAAAAATAGGACTTTTCAGTTGTGTGATACAAAGAATAGTTAGGAAACGTGACCAGGATAATCTAAACAAAGTGTTTGATTTTTTTTGTAATTATGAATGTTATGTTGCATTCCCACTGGAGAAAGTTAAGTAAAGTGAAGTACGCGGATCACTCTCGCGATTCATACCATTGGGATTCGTTCATCCTCCTATCTCTTTCTCGGACGTTCGAGATATTTTCGGCTGGTCGGTTAGTACAGCAAAGTCTTTTTCGCAGACCTTTTGCTTTACATTAGTAGCGTGTGCTCGTATCAGCTCCCTTTTTGCTCTTCTACCTTTTTATTTACATTATTGTGGTCTTCATTCCGAAAAATGGTTTGATGAAACTCCTCACACTAGCATATCCGATGCAAGCTTTTCATCTCCGCATGTCTACTGCAAAATTACCTTATTAAATCAGCTTCGTCTCCCTCTGCAGTTTTAGACATCCCCCACCTCAAATTCTTTGCTTCACCAAACTGACTATTCCTTGACACCTCAAAATGTGTTTTGCCGACCAGTCCTTCATTTAATCAGAATGTGCCTTCAAACCATCAGCGTTCTTTTGTAGTGAAACGTCTCTGTGGAGTCGCTTCATAAGATGCTTGTCCCACTGGACTCTGTGCATCCTACTCTGTCCACCGCCTGATTGCGGGTTAATTTATTAACTCTCCCAGAAAGACTGAGCAATCAAACTAAAGCTTTTTAAATGATATTATGTTAGATATTGTATGTTCCATAGGAAATCATGAACAGTATTTATCATGTTTTACCTTCACCCTACCTTATGTGTGCGTGAATGTGATTGAATGTTTTTACGTGTGGTTTCAGGTTTCTTTTGTGGGGGTCGCTGAGTTGGTTGTCGTCTGTTAGAAGCAGGTGATGTTTGCTTCTCGTTTTGAGGGTAGCACAGGATGACCAACTTAGGATGCAGTACCTGGACAGAGAGGTTTACCACGTTTAGTCTGAGGTTGGTTTGTCTGTCAGGTTGGTGGCGGAAGCCTACCGCTCTGGTAGCTTCCGTTGCACCGGTAGTTAGGCGAAGCTCAGTGGAGAAAGGACACTCTGCAACTATCGGTTGGTGAGTACAGTTCATAGCTCATAGAGAAGGCCGAATTAGAGCTTCCCTATGTTAAACTCATAGAATATTTAAGTACTTCAGCTTAACTAAAGCGTGTGTAGTTATGTATTTTCGGAATGTGGCATAATTATTTTGTTAAAAAAATCGGCGAAGATGGTGTTGAAATTAAAAGTGCAGAAATTGCTTTGTTCCTTTCGAACATCATAGTGTGGAATTTCTAGCAGTGAATATGTTTAGGAAAACCTAGTCAATATAACTTGGGGTGAACGTGTGAATAATAGTGTTTTGGTGCTAGTGTGATTTTTTATTGTTCTTATTTTCTATGTTTTCGTGGAAGATGCTATTGTCTCTTTGTGTTCGTCTCGTACCTCGTGTTTGCTAACCGATGATCCTTCTGGTCTACTACTGCACTGCAATACGTTTTCATACTACGGTACCAGTTTAATTGCATCGTGTGTTATAATTTCAGTAAAATATCAATTTTTTCGTGTGCATAGAGGAAATGTTTGTAACGGTTTGTTTCTGAACGTACCACCTGTAAGTTGAAACGGTTGGGAGGGTTTCTGCCTTGCCGAGTTAATTTTATTTCGTAGTGGCAAAATCATTCCGGTATTGCACCATTAAAATTTCTTCCATTTGTGCTTCGTTTAATGTCTAATTTCTGAACAGTTAACTCGCAATGAAGTTTAGCACGTGCTGAAGTTCGGTCGTTCGTAAGCGGCAGGGGAGCTTTCTACGTCGTATATCTACAAAACCTTGCGAATCGGATAAACGTCTTTCCATGCTAGTACATGAGCATAATAGTGATAGGCATCTCTCTGAACTTTTTCTGTCTTGGGTGTGTAGATGGAATGACTGAATTATTGTGTTCCACTTCCCTCTTGTGTGTTTTTTCCTTTTTCATTGCGCTATCCTCCCATTTTTGCGAAATATTTAGTTATATTTTTTTATTCAGGCACCAGTCATGCGTATTCATAGGATTTGCATCAAATTCAGTGTTGAAATAAATGTGCTACGTAAAAGATAAATTCAGAGTCCTTTGTCTTTCTCACTGATGCCACTTTTCAAATTAATATTCTATTCCCTGATTTTTTTCAAGTTAATCTGCTTGCTTGTGATGAACAAAAATGGGAGGAAAAATCAAAGTGAACGAGTGTACTGCCTCAAAATTAAGGAATTCACATTTAATTAAACAAGCTCATTGATGTAAGACATACAATGCTGTTCATCTTGTTAGTTTGTATAAAAAAATTTCCTTCTTATAATCAAATTCTTAATTTAATTGAACTGATAATTTCCAGTTCTGTCTTTTCTTAATTGTTAGGAAGGGCTTGGGCTGGTGGCGACCCTGTAATTTTTAAATTTATAATTGTCCTTGTGAGGTGGCTTAACCAGAAATTGCGCACAAGGGTTATATCTGCATTATTCTTGGTACGTAACGTAAGTCGATCCTTCGCTAGGATCGTTTACAGTTCTACATACGTAGTTTACAATAGCAATACATTTCAAATATTTCTAGTCACTTCATATCTGTGGTGTTATCGTCGATGTTTCACTTTCGAGCAATGCGACACTCCAGACAAGCAGTTTCAGAAAATACATTCTAAAGCTTAAATTTATAGTAGATGTTAGAATATTTCTCTTTGGTTGCCGGAATGCTCTGCTTGCTACACTGTCCAGTTACATTAACGTAACCACCTTTCGCAGCGCGGATCGCTGCCAGAGGTGCAGTAAGAGAGTCATTGAGGTTCCGAAAGGTAGCGACAGGGATGTGCAGCCCTGGCGATTCCAGTGCTGTGACCAATTGCACTACGTTTGTCGGTTAAGGGTCCATGGCGCGAACAGCCCGAGCGAGATGGCCCCACAGATTCTCGGTTGGGCTTAAGTCCGGGGAGTCTGGTGGCCAGGGGAGTACGGTAAACCCATCCTGGTGCTCTTCGAACTATTCAAGTATACGAGGTGCGGCTAGAAAAAAACCGAACTGATGCTGGAAAAAAACATTTATTTACAATTATTTACAATTTCATGTTATCTCCTTCAATGTACTCTCCTCCTCGGTCTCTACACCGCTCCATACGAATTTTCCACTGTTCACAGCAATGCTGCAGATCATTTTCGGTAAGTCCATACATTACTTCCGTCGCTTTTTCTTTTACTGCTTCAACAGTCTCAAATCTAGTTCCTTTCAAAGCTGACTTGACTCTAGGGAAAAGAAAAAAAGTCACAGGGAGCCAAATCAGGTGAGTAGGGTGGATGATCTAAGATGGGAATGTTGTGTTTTGCCAAAAACGTCTTCACTGACAACGCACTGTGAGCTGGGGCATTGTCTTGGTGAAGGATCCATGACTTTTTTCTCCACAAATCGTTCCGTTTTCTCCGTACTCGCTCACGTAGGGTAGCCAGGACGCTAATGTAGTAATGCTGATTCACTGTTTGTCCCTCTGGTACCCAATCAATGTGCACAATCCCTTTGATGTCAAAAAAAACAATCATCATTGCCTTGAATTTCGATTTTGACATTCGTGCTTTTTTTTTGTCGTGGAGAACCAGGAGTTTTCCAATGCATCGATTGGCGTTTAGTTTCGGGATCGTAAGTAAAAAACCGCGATTCATCGCAAGTAATAACATTTTGTAAGAAGGTGGGATCACTTTCAATGTTTTCCAGGATGTCAGAACAAATCATTCTTCGGCGTTCCTTCTGTTCAATTGTGAGACACTTTGGAACCATGTTTGAACACAGTTTGTTCATGTTGAAACTTTCATGAAGAATCTGCCTAACACTTTCCTTGTCAACTCCTGTTAACTCAGACACTGCTCTGATTGTTAAACGGCGATCTTGTCGAACAAGTTTACCGATTTTTTCAATGTTTGCATCAGTTTTTGCTGACAATGGTCTGCCAGTGCGAGTGTCATCACTGGTGTCTTCGCGGCCATCTTTAAATCGTTTAAACCACTCAAACACTTGTGTTCGCGATAAACAATCATCGCCGTACACTTGTTGTAACATTACAAACGTTTCACTTGCAGATTTTCCTAGTTTGAAACAAAATTTGATGTCAACACGCTGTTCTTTCTGTACACTCAACATTTTCCGACGCACAGACAAAACGTCAACTACTTAAAACAGACGCCACGGGCAGACTGAGTGCAGGAGGCAGATGAAACTCGAGCAGTAGGCGGAGCGAGAGTCACGTGACAGGCCACGCGACTTTCAGCCTTATTGCATTCGTTTTATTGTTTCACCAGTACTAGTCCGGTTTTTTCTAGCCACACCTCGTAAGCTTCCAACTAGTGCGTGTTTCAACCTATTAAATGCGTAATTTAATATTAATTTTAATGCGTAGGCTCTTATCACCCCTACCAAATGCCTCCTGATCCAGAGGCCCATGTGAGTCACGTGTGAAAATAAGTCAATGAGCAAATAGGTTAAAATATGATATCTTTGACTTATCAACAAATATTTGTGACGAAAGCGAAAGACGTCACATCCCGTACCTGATAAATAAAACTAGAAGTGTCCCTTTCGATAAAACAGCAGTTTTGTTTTTATTTATTTAATTATAATCCACGTCCGTTTTGAAAAGTTGTTCCCCAAACATTTACGGCCGATGAGGTCTTACCATCAACTATAAACAAATGAATATTGAGTATGTCCTTAATACCTCTTGTCGGACGCTAATAGCAACAGTCCCCCCAGCCCCCCTGTTGTTGAAGCTTATTTATTTACGCGTTTCGGGCATAGTCCATCATCACAAAGATAAGAAGGTAATACATGGTATTGGCCGAAGTAATATCAATCTAACATTCCAGGGCGGTTCATATTAAGATAGCAGACGTTCTGCGCGACTTTATCTCGGAATTTAAATGAAACTCGAGCAGTAGATGAAACTCGAGCAGTAGGCGGAGCGAGAGTCACGTGACAGGCCACGCGACTTTCAGCCTTACTGCATTCGTTTTATTGCTTCACCAGTACTAGTCCGGTTTTTTTCGAGCCACACCTCGTATTCGAGCTGTGTGGCGCATTTCATTTTCCCGCTTTTAGATGACATCGTGCCGAGCGAAAACAAACTGCATGTAGGGGTGGACGTGATCCCAAGGATAGTGAGCCGTGGTACAAATTTGCTGTTTTGAAGAGCGAGCCGCAGCGCGTTGTGTGAAGCAGTCGCCCTCCGTTTCTGGCGGTGGCGCCGCTGTGGCAATCGCAGCTTTGGTGTCTCCCTCTGGGGAGAAAGGGGGAAAGGTTGCCTGTTCATGTGCATTTAAGGGGCGCTATGAGCTCGCCAGTCGGGCAGTCTGTCAGTCTGGGCGAGTCTGCGTAGTTGGTCAGACGGGTCACTGTGGGGCAGTCCGTGTCTGTCTCTCGTCCGGAGTGCTAGTACGTGTTAGGCCGCCAGTCTGCTCGAGTTTGTTCAGGCGATGGTCATTGGCGGTTGGATCGATCGGTTGGTCGGTCACGCACTCGGACACAAGATGACTTGTCCGTCTTGAGCGTCGGCCCATGTGAGGTCTCCACGTGAGTCCAGTGGGCCGCGCCGTGTAGCGAGGGGTAGTGGCTGCGCGGTCGACACGAGGGCGACAGGAGCCAACCTACGACATCGGTCTGACTGGTGCGAGCTGCGACGCCGTGAGACGGGAGATCGGCGCGCCTTCCTGCGTCCGTTGAAGCGGCTGGCAGCGGACGGTTCTGGAGAGCGTTTTGGAGGTGCTGCGCCAGGTCTTCGCCAGACTTAACTTCTAATATTCGTGATATGTTTTTTCATTTACTTGTTAGATTCTACTTGTTTTCTTGCTCATCTGTCTCTCGTCCGGCAGTTAGTGTCTGTCTGTCTGTCGGTCTGCCGCACGTTAATAGCTGCCTCTGTCATGTTTGTCGGATTTGGTCTTAACGAATTTATTGCTTAAAGTGTAAAGGCGGTATTCCTGAAATATGTTTTTTATCTTGCCTATCATCTTGAGAGGCGGTATATTTGTAATGTAGAGCATGTTTGTACATTTTATGTAAGACTGCATTTCATAGGTTTTTATTTAAATGGTCATTTTAGTGTATAAAGTGCCACCCTTCCACCATTAGCGTTTTCTTTTAAAAACTAGTTGCACCTTCGGTGGCAAGTTTTTTTTTAATGTGAGTGTTTTGTACCATTTCCATCCCTCCTACGCGGTGCATAGTTTATGTGTTTGTGCGAGTTGTTAAAATTTTTAGTTTAAAGTAATCTGGTGTGTTGCAGATTTGCACCAGTGTAGTCTTTCAGAGGTTGTTGTGAGCGGTCGTGACTACAGCCGTGTTAAAAGGGAGCGGCGAGGTCCTCAGCACGAAAGCTCATACTGTCAACAAAAAAAATTGTTATTTCTGCCTCTGAATAAATTGTAACTTGATATTTAGAGGGTGCTTTCTGATTATAATTTTTAAATCTGTTAAAAAAAAAAAAGATAGGGTTTTAGGAATAAAATTTCCATTTATTGAAAGAAATTTGTTTTCATCAGTTACCCACTGGCAACTACTTCCACGCTCACATAGTGTGATTAAATGTGTTAATGTTCTTGATGAATCGCTAGTAAATAAAGTAAATTCTTTAAGAAAACACGGTTCAGATAGATACACACTTGTGTTAATCCAGTGTGCCTTCCAGGATGACGAGATTACCCAGGAAATGCCACAAAAACTTTCCCCAGGCCATAACACATGCAGGGTGTTTGCTTTTAGACGTTTCACGCCGTACACACCAACGACCCTCTGTCAGATGGGACATAAAACTAGACTCATCTGAATAGGCCATGTGTCGCCACTCAGTGAGCGTACAGTTGTTGAACAGGGTTGCAAATTCCAGCCTTCGTAGCCGATGAAGAGCAGTCAGCATGGGTACATAAACAGACGCCTGAAGCGGAGGTCCACACGCTGTAACGTTCTCTGAGCGGCCGTTAAAGAGCTGCCGTTGGTAACCCCTTAGTCCGTCTGGGAGGTCGGCCGCTCAACAGTTGCACATCTACACATACGCCGTTCACTCATGCCACCTATGTATGACCCGTGGTGCACCACCAAGGCGCCGGTTTTGGACAGCGCAATTTAGCGATACATATTATACTGTAACCACAGCGGCAGGTGAACAGTTTTCAAAGTTAGCCGTTTCAGAAATGCTTCCGCCCTTAGCTCGATAGCCAATGAAAACATCAGATAAATCGCTCCGTTTTCACGTAACGACAACGACTGCACTAAAACTTCCAGGCAGATTAAAACTGTGAGTCGGATCGAGACTCGAACTCGGGACTTTTGCCTTTCACGGGCAAGTGCTCTACCATCTGAGCTACCCAAGCACGACTCACGCTCCGTCCTCACAGCTTTTCTTCTGCCGGTACCTCGTCTCCTACCTTAATCAGCTAGGAAGTTTCATATCAGCGCACACTCCACTGCAGAGTGAAAACTCTCATTCTGGAACGACTGCACTGTTTCCGCGACCCCCGACACGTTTCATATATCCTCCACTCTTGTGCTGCCACCTGCCGACCGTGGATGGTTATTGCACGTTGACATCGAACATTGGCGGTGATCGTATTAATGCGACTGGACCGTGTATCACCAGCGTGTATTTTATATTCGCGCGCTGGACGAGAGATAAGTACGTAAGACCTGGAAAGTTGCACTGACCACATTAACACACAAGAAAGGAAACAGAATTAATCCACTGAGTTATAGACCCATATCACTGGGTTTTGGTATATACACGGTGTTTCTACACTATGAAATACCTCTAACAAACGTTGATACATAATCTGAACGGATTCAGAAATCATTCTTGTGATACCCAGCTGGCTCTTTATTCACACAAATTAATGAGTTACTATCAACAGGGAAAAAAAAAGTTGATTCCATACTTCTACAATTCTAGAATACTTCTGACCCGTCCCTCAGAAGCGGCATCTAATAAAATTGCGTGCCTATGGAGTATCTCAGCTGTACAATTGGATTCGTGATTTCCTATAAGAAATGTCTCAGTTAGTAGTGACTGGCGGGAAGACACCTAGTGAAACGAAAATTATATTCGCGATTCCCCAAGGAAACATTGTGGGCTGTCTAACTGTTCTTAATCTATGTAAATAATTTAGGAAAGAAAGTGGGCAGCCCTCTCAGATTGTTTTCAGATGATGACGTCGTTTACCACCTAGTTAATTCGTCGGGAGAGCAAAAGTAATTACAAAATGATTTAGACAAGGTATCTGGGTGGTTTGAAAAGTGGAAATTGAACCTCAACAGTAAGAAGTGTGTAATACTCCACTGGAGTACTAATTAAATTACGTCAACTTTCTGTTACATGATAAATCATACGAGTTTAAATGTTGTCGATTCAACTAAATACCTATGGATTACAATTAAGAGCAATCTGAAGTAAAACCAACGCACGGAAAATGATGTAGGAAGGCGAACCAAGAATTGCTTCGTATTCGTGTTTTGCTGGAGTCCTCTGCACAGTGTGGGATCCTTAACAGATAGTATCGACGAAGGCCATCATAAAGTTCAAAGAACGGCAACTGGTTTTGTATTACCACGATACAGGGGAGAGAGTGTCACAAATGTAACAAGCAAGGTAGGTCGGCGTTAATCAACACAGAGGCGTCTTTCGTTGCAGCAGGATCATTTCAGCGAATTACAATCCTTCCATCACCCGAATGCAAAATATTTTGTTGACTACGAGCAACAGACGGGGGCAATATCCATTGTGATAAAAATACATACTTGGAAGATTTAGGTACTCAGTTTTCCCCACTTGCTACTCGCATGTAGAACGGTAAGAGAGGGTGTAAATGATTCTATGAGCCCTCCACCAGACATTTAATTGTGAATTGCAGAGTAAATATGTCACTTCGATTTTCGTCAATTATTTTGCTACGCAAACAGCGAAACAGATATCCTACTTTCAGCATCCGAATTCCTAATCTAATTCCTTCAGCGTTTGATTTTATTCCATTACACTCTACTGCCAATCTGATGTCATACAAAGACTCTTCCATTCCATTCGACTGATCACCGTGCGTCTTAGCACATTTAAAGTACACTCGGCAATCTTAATTTTTTAAATTTCTGTTCTCTGAACTTTAATTACCTTTCCAAAGTTCTGTTTGGTTTGCTTTACTGCCTGTCAACGTACAGACTGAATAAGAGAGGGGTTAGACTACAACTCTCTCTCACTCCTTTCTCAGCTGCTGTCCGATTTTCAAATTAAGTCAATTGTGTGTTGTGTATGTGTTCCAGATAATCTTTCGCTTCCTGTATTTTATTCCTAGCGGCTTTAGAATTTCAAAGAATATCTTGCAGTCAACATTTAAAAAACTTGCTCTGCATCTACAAATGTCATAAATAGGGGTAACTGACGGGAAGTCATATAGTTAAGCCGGAGTTATATACTGCGTTCCCCAAGTAAGTATTTTAGTCCCTCTCTTCTCAACCTTTATAAACGATTTAGGAGATAATTTGAGAAGCCCTCGTAGACTATTTGCTGTTGATGTTGAGCCTATACCAAGTACAGCGAATGACTTGCCTCTGTAATTTGCCGAAAATTCGTTTCCTTATTTGAACCCATTTACGAAAGATCCGTGGATTCCGAGTTATTTGGTACTTGTAGATTGGGTATGACTTCGACGTTGAAGTTCTTTGCTTATTTGGAAGTAATTTCACGTATATTATACACATATTTAAACTGGTCAACCAGAACATTATGACCATCGACCTACTGTCGATATAAACCCATCCAGGCGATAGCAGCGCCGCCCAGCGAGGAATGACTACTAGTCAGACACACACGCGGTGCATGTAGTATCAGTAAGTGTGCTGTAAGTATGTACGAGAGTTGTCCAGAAAGTAAGTTCCGATCGGTCGCGAAATGGACACCACCTGATGAAGCTTTGCACAGATGTGTTGGGCAGTGTCTCAAGTATGCCCGTCGATCGCATCAAGACACTCTTTTCAGTTGTGAGCACACTGTGAGCGAGTAAAGGTGCCCAGAACAACGATGTCTCCCGCCAAGCAGGGGAGCCTGCCGAGAGGCTTTGCCTTAATGAATGCAGCCCACCTAACACAACTGCCACGCATTCTTCATGGCAATTCTCAGCCGCACTCTAGAGGGGCAGTGAAGACGCTCCTGCAGCCTTTTCGACGGGAAGTGTTCGATCACCCACAACACAACCCTAATTGGCTCGTCTTGAGTATCATCTCTGTACACATGAAACGCTGGATACGAAGACGACACTTGCGCGCAGGCTACGCGCTATAGACCAAAGTAGAGAATTATTAGAAAGCACTGGCGGCTGCCTTCTATGACGATGGTGTTGTAAATTTGGTATAACGCTACGACAAATGTCTCAGTCGGAGCGGCGACTATGTGGAGAAGTATCTGGAAAGTGTAGCTAACTCTTGCGAATAAAATGTTTCTGATTTTCACTGTAGTTTCCATTTAGCCACTGATAGGAACTTACTTTCTGGACAACCCTAGTACAATGGGGAAGGCGCGCGATCTGAGTTTGACCAAGGGCAGATTGTGATGGCCAGGAGGCTCGGTACGCGTATTTTGGAAACTGTACGAGGTATGGCCGAGCGGTTCTAGGCGCTACAGTCTGGATCCGCGCGACCGCTACGGTCGCAGGTTCGAATCCTGCCTCGGGCGTGGATGTGTGTGATGTCCTTAGGTTAGATCGGTTTAAGTAGTTCTAAGTTCTAGAGGACTGATGACCTCTGAAGTTGAGTCCCATAGTGCTCAGAGCCATTTGAACCAAACTGCATGACTAGTTGGGTGTTCGAGGAGTCTGTGGTGAATGTCTTCAGCATGGGGCGAAACCAAGGTGAAACCACATCCAACGTCGTGAGGTTTGGCTGCCACCCCTAGTTACAGATATCGGATGCTGTAGGCTGGGAATACTGGAAAACAGGACAGAAGGCGAACTGTGGAGGGACTAACATCAGATTTTAATGCTGGGCAGAGTACAAGTGTGTCTGAAAACACAGTGCATCAAATACTCCTGTTGATGGGCCTCCACAATCAACGACCCATACATGTCCCAACGTTAACAGCACTATATCGGCAACTAGACTGAAATGGGCACGTGACCATCGACAGTGGACGTTGGCGCAGTGCCGGGGCATTGCATGATCTGTTGAATCCCTATACCCTCTTTATCACTCCTATGCGAGGGCGCGAATAAGTTGTCTTCCAGGGATACAGTTCCTTTGCACCTGTAAGCGGGACGGAGACAAATTCACGGCGGTTCCATTATGCTCCGGGGCACATTCACGCTGGCATCCATAGGTTCGGTGGAGCTCGTGCAAGACACCAGGACGGCCAAAGAGTATCGTACACTGGTTGGAGACTGTGTTCGCCCTTTCATCACCTTCATGTTTCCCGAAGGAAGTGACATTTTTCAACAAGATAATGCGGCATGTCACAAGGCCAGGAGTGTGATGGAGCGGTTCGAGGAACACAGTGGCGAGTTCCAATTGATGTGCTGCCCTCCCCCATCTCACCAGATCTGAACCCAATCGAACACATCTGGTATGTGACTGAATGCTCATCGCCCCCCTCCCCGGAATTAAAGTGAAGGTGACTTGCGTGGTGAACTCACTCCAGCGACCTACGAAGGCCTCATTGCATTCATGGCACAACACGTCGCCGCTGTTATCCGTGCCAAAGGTGGACATACCGGCTGTTAGGTAGGCGGTCACAATGTTCTGGCTGATCAGCATATATCACTGTAATTATGCATCCGTATTGACCATTCCCACACACTGTAATGAAACATTTAAACTCGGGACGTACATACCAATATTTACTTTAAACGAATTCTGAAAGAGTTGTACAAATAACACGTTAAACGCAGAAGCTTTTGTCGTATAATTAGGTAGCTGCACGCCGGCGACTTTTCCAGTTCGGTTGTGTTTACGTGCTCGGCGTGCTGTCTCGGAGCCGGCGTCCACGGTCCGGACTGGCAGCTTTCCACGGCGCTGCGGAAATGTACTCCCCGCAGAGGGTCACGCGGCGACTCCAAATGATGTTATGCCAGGAAATTCCGACCGTGCTGTAGGCACACGAAAATAACCAACACCTGTTATTTGGTGTCACCTAGGCAGACGTAACAGCCGACATAATAGGTTACCGGCCAAGCAAAGGCAGGTGAGGGTATACAGCTAGCTACGGACATCGAATAAAACTCGTAAAAGAAATCGTTTGCATGCATACTGCATCCGATACAGAAAACGCAATCAAATTTTAATTTAGTGCAGCGAGAGGAAGGTTTTTTCGCCTTCTGCTTGAAATACGGATGAGGGTGATATGTGGGCTGCTTCGGAACGATGTAACGCAAAGGGGCCAGAGATCTGAAGTACCTCCAGGTTTGAAGTCGTCGGAGACAGAATGTGGAAGAGAATGTGGAAGAGAATCGCCCGTGGCCTTGTTAAAGCAATCGCCCCGACATTTTCCTGAAGGAATTTGGGAAAACTACGGAGAACGGAAATCACAGTGGTCAGAGAGGGGTGGGGACCGTCTATATAATTTATAAAAATCAACAAGGATTCCGCAAATAGGCATCTTGCAAAACTCAGCTCACTCTGTTCATCCATGAGATCCAGAGCACCGCAGACAAAGACGCTCAGGTTAATGTGTTTATTGACCTCCGGAAGGCATTCAGTACAGCACTCTACTGTCATTTAGTGAAGAAAACGCTATTTACAGGACTTTCTACAGATACAACTCAACTCGTGGCTCGAAAGGGAACAAAATCGACAAACACAAAAGTAATTTCAGCAGAGGCACAGGGAAGTCTTATAGGGCAGTTAATATTTGCAGTTTATATTAAAGCTCTAATGGATAACATTGGAGGCTCCTTGCGGCTAGTCGTAGACGATGCTGTTGTCTGTAGGAAGATAGCAACGGGAGGAGGTTGTAGCGAAATGCAGGGAGACCTAGAGCATCGACAATTTGCGCAAGACTGACAGTTGACGCGGAGCGTAAATAAAATACACAACGTATTGCGCATGTACAGTGTGTCTGTCCTAAGAGTCATCAGGCGCATATTGTCTGGTGTTTCGGCAGGTATCAGCAATCTTGTTTTCGCAACGTGTAGCTATAGTCATCTTTCATGCGGCGACCAGGGTCAATGGAAAGCGTCGGTTTGTTTTACGTTACAAAGAAAGTGATTGAAACAAAATGATTTTTAAAGCGGATTTTACGTGACTATTCGACAGAGCTGTCCCAAATTTGTCTAATGCAGTGTTTGTTTTTGCGAAGTGTACTGACAAGGACAGTAAAACAACACGAATGGCGAGTAGTCCAGCAGCTACAGTACCGTCCTGGCCCCCGCTGACTGCTGCCGCCACACAGAGGTTCAAATGGTTCAAATGGCTCTGAGCTCTATGGGACTTAACTTCTGAGGTCATCAGTCCCCTAGAACTTAGAACTACTTAAACCTAACTAACCTAAGGACATCACACACTTTCATGCCCGAGGCAGGATTCGAACCTGCGACCGTAGCGGTCGCGTGGTTCCTGACTGCAGCGCCTAGAACCGCTCGGTCACTCCGGCCGGCCCACACAGAGGCGTGCTGCTTAGTCGCTGCTGGAATATTGGCTTATTCTTCCTGTTTTACTGTCTCTGTTTTTTACATATCGGTAAAACGAATATCGCAGGGGTCTAATCTATCGAATGGGAATGTAAAGTTCCGATTTATTTATTATTTATTTATTTACTTTTGGAAACAAACCGAAGCACTCCAACGACGCTGGGAGTCGCAATGCCCAAGTCATAAACAGTACTTTTTTGGGATGACGTCAGCTAGGCGATGGAAACTTGAAATCGCAAGTATCTGCCGAAACGCCAGGGAAAACGCGCCTGACTGCTCTCATGACAAACGCCCGGTACAGGCGAAGAGATCCACTACTGTTCGATTACACCATTAGCGACAGTAACCACCGCAAAATGCCTAGGAATAACGATCGGGAGCGACTTTATGTGGAATGAACACATTTATCAAACTGCAGGCAAATCAGATACTGGGCCAAGCTTCATAGGAAGAATCTCAAGGAAATATAATTCTGGCTTACAAAACACTTGTTCGAGCGCTACTCGTCACTTTCCATTCCCGTCAGGTTGTACTAATAGGCAAGATCCATCGAATAGTGGAGCGTTTTGTCGCTGGATCGCTTAGTTTGCTCAGCAAACTCCAGCGACTAGAGAGCGTTGTGCACCATAGAGTGCTTTACTATTGAAAGAGGAGCGAAACTGTAGATCATTTCCTCCCACAGATATCTAGCGAAATGATCACGACGAGGAAATCGGACAAATAAGATGTCATACAAAGCTTTACCGGCAATCGTTCTTCCAGCGCCATTCATGAACGGAACGAGGAAGGTGGGAAAATATTCTGGTGCCAAAAATACCCTCGCCCACACTCCGTGAGGCGTGAGACAACGTGCGGTGTATATGTAGACGTAGACGTAGAAGCAGTTTCCGAATCCGAGTCGGACATTTTACCTCTAGCGCCTAACCGATTCGTACATACTTAGGGTTCTAGAGGCAGAGAAATTAGTGTTTCTTTCCAACAGTTTTCCAGAACTTTTATGCTGTATTCATTATCCTGTTGAAGAACAGCCATAAAAACTGCAAAATAAAAGGGAAATATATCGACAGCAAAATTAATTCCGTTGCAAGTAACACGAGGGTTATCATTTAAAAGGGAAGAATATCGACAGCAAAATTAATTCCGCGGCAAGTAACACGAGGGTTATCATTTATTTTGTATTAACGTTCTTCTTTTTTGGGAACTTTTTCTTCGTCCTCACTAGAGAGAGATGGTGTGCGTGTGTGAGAAAGAGAGAGAGAGAGAGAGAGAGAGAGAGAGAGAGAGATTACTTGTGACACCTTATGTTCCTAACAAAGCATATCACATGGTGCAGTCTCTTTTCAGATAGCTATACTTACTCTGATGCTCGGCATACCCTTATATGGACAGAACTGGGAACATGTAATGCACCCAAGAACATTGTCGAACATTATCCTTTTTTTGGTTCAGGCTTTATGGTGTGAGGATGCATAATGTTACATGGGCGTACTGATCTCCAAATCTTTGAACACGGTAAACTCACTGATCAACGTTATTTGGTACAGTACTCTTTTCATGGGCGCATTCCGCCCTGACTTGATTTTTATTGATGACAGCAGCTCTTGGAACGAGAAGGTATTCAGTGAATGGACTGCCCCAAATGGTTCAAATGGCTCTGAGCACTATGGGACTTAACTTCTGAGGTCATCAGCCCCTTAGAACTAGTTAAACCTAACTAACCTAAGGGCATCACACACATCCATGCCCGAGGCAGGATTCGAACCTGCAACCGCAGCGGTCGCGCGGTTCCAGACTGTAGCGCCTAGAACCGCTCGGCCACTCCGGCCGGCGGACTGGCCCACCACGACTTAAATTCCGTCGGGCACATGAGGGACACGTTGGGGAGCAGATGTGATGAGTTCTCCCGAATTTTGTCATGTGATGATAATAAAAATTAATTTCACGCAAAGACTCGTGTTTCAGCATTTAAACCTGATTCCTCCATATTACGTCTTCATCTGCGCAAGTGCTCTACTTCTGATAATATTTGTGTTGACAATATTAACTCTTAGGCCTATTCCTCTCCTAGAACGATCACCTGGCGTTCACCCGGCTCTTCAACACAGCAGTGGGGAAAACGTGAGACGCACTTGCTGTAAATCAGCTGCGTGACAACCTATTCAATGTTAACAGACAACGGATGCAAAGCAAAATAATGCCGCATACTTGCCGTCGTTTAGGTGGGAGTAAACCGCTTCACAGAGGCGGTCACGTGAATGAAGACATATATTGTATGCAAATCAGGTTGGCGCTGTACGCTTATTCACGATGAGTCTGCATACCTCTTGGCACAAATTTCTCGCAACGTAAATACCCAACACATACTTATCAACTCTGATTTGTAACTGTACGGTTAGACACAGTGGTTCTCTGTAACCTTGCAAGTTCTTCATTCCTACTGTAGTGTTGGCAGATTAGCCAACACTGTGTTGAGAGAAGAGCCCGAAATGCACGCGTTTAAACTCACGCAGGCTGGCGTGAGGTCTGAAACAGGATACGTAATGAATGCTATAAAGAAAAGTACGTAGCTGCTGGAATACTTAACTTTAATCCATAATTGGTGTACATCTCTCGTTACTGTACAGGCTTCACAATATTAATTATCAAAGGCTATGGCGCCTTGCTAGGTCGTAGCAATTGACTTAGCTGAAGGCTATGATAACTATCTTCTCGGCAAATGAGAGCGTATTTGTCAGTGTAGCATCGCTAGCAAAGTCGGCTGTACAACTGGGGCGAGTGCCAGTAAGTCTCTCGAGACCTGCCGTGTGGTGGCGCTCGGTCTGCGATCACTGACAGTGGCGACACGCGGGTCCGACGTGTACTAACGGACCGCGGCCGATTTAAAGGCTACCACCTAGCAAGTGTGGTGTCTGGCGGTGACACCACACCTGCACTTACCTAAATCTTCGTGCGGCGCATGTGATTTATTCATTTTATTAACTAGATGCTACTTACCAGAGCCACGATAGATGGTTGTTAGAAACAAGGCGTCTAAAAATCAATGTAACTGCTGAAATGTTTTGTGAGGACACTTCTTCGTAGAGGAAAGAAGGTAAAAAATCTAATGGAAATATTGGATCAAATTCAGGAATTACTTGCTCTAAATACTGAGTAGCCAAAGCCATCTCTACCTTGTAGGCGAAACGGGCAGTTGGCTAGGGTGGAAATCTCAAAAATTTTTACAATCTAGATTTTTCAGCCCCCGTTCTAGGCGCTACAGTCTGGAACCGCGCGACCGCTACAGTCGCAGGTTCGAATCCTGCCTTGGGCATGGATGTGTGTCATGTCCTTAGGTTAGTTAGGCTTAAGTAGTTCTAATTTCTAGGGGACTGATGACCTCAGAAGTTAAGTCCCATAGTGCTCAGAGCCATTTGAATCATTTTTAGATTTTTCAATGTTTGTTGTTTCTCTCGCGAGCACGCCAACAAAGATCGAACGACACTCAGCTTGCACTTGTAGAAGATCGTCTCAATAGAACATTAAAAAAATACGACGGGTGTTCGACAAGTACTGCAACACTTTTTTTTCTTGGCCAAATTCCGTTGTGGGGCATCCTGCAATACTTCCGCTTGAGCCCCTATAGTTTTCAGACTGAAGAACACAACAAACATCTAATTTGTAGGAGTATTTCATTTCGTCTTTCCACATATGAGGAGCACTGGTCAAAGACACTTTATGTCCGGGGACTGTTATTGATTTCCACCTGGGTTAATTCAGTTCTTATGCTTTTATATTTAAAATTGTAATTTACAGTGTCATCCTAAAATTAATTGTATATCAGTGCAATTGCCTTTCAGAATATTTTCTATCTTGAATTATCAACTCTTCACGATTTTCTTGGATGCTTTCTGAATTCAGTAATATGAGGATATAATTTTTAAGCCAGAAGAGGTGGCAGCGATAATAACGTCGTTATTACGAAAATTTCCTGTGTATCTTTTATGTATCAGTTATCCTCCTGCAACAAATGAGGAGACAATTATCATTTATTTGAGGTATAAACTGTGATAGCGATAACCACATATGCAGATGGCGGTAGTATCTCGTACACTGGGTATAAAAGGGCAGCGCGTTGGCGGAGCTGACATTTCTACTCGGTGATTCATGTGAAAAGGTGTCCGAATGGTTCAGATAGCTCTGAGCACTATCGGACTTAACATCTGAGGTCATCAGTCCGCTAGACTTAGAACTAACTTAAACCTCACTAACCTAAGGACATCTCACACATCCATGCCCGAGGCAGGATTCGAACCTGCGTCCGTAGCAGCAGCGTCGTTCTGGACACAAGCGCCTAGAACCGCTCGGTCACAATGGCCGGCAAAAGGTGTCTGACATGACGTCACAGGAATTAAGAAGACTTTGCGGGATGGTAGTTGGAGCTTGACACATTACACATTCCATTTCACAAAGTTCAGTATTCCGAGATCCACAATGTCAACAGAGTGCGGAGAATACCAAATTTCAGGCGTTACCTCTCACCACAGACAACGCAGTGGCCGAGAGCAGCGGCATTTGTACAGAGTTGTCAAGGCTAACAGGTAAGCTACACTGCGTGAAATAACCTCGGAAATCAATGTATCGCTTAGGACAGTGCGTAGACATTTGGCGTTAATGGGCTGCGGCGGCAGACGACCGATGCGAGTGCGTTTGCTAACAGCGCGACATCGCCCGCAGGAACCCTCCTGGGCTCCTGACGATGTCTATTGGACCCTAGATGATTGGTGAGATGAGTCCCGATTTCACTTGGCAAGTGCTGATGGTAGGGTTCGAATGTGGCACATACCTCTATGAAGCCATGGATCCATGTTGTCAATAAGGCACTGTACAGGCTGGAAGTAGCTCTGTATTGTCGTGGGCTACGTTTATATGGAATGGACTGTGTCCTCTGGTCCTACTGAACTGATCATTGACTGGAAATGGTTATGTTCAACTACCTGGAGACCAACTACAGCCATTCATGGCCTTCATGTTCCCAAACAACGATGGAATTTTTTTGGAAGACAGTGCACCATGTCTCAGGCCCACAATTGAAGAATTGGTTTGAAGAATGTTCTGGACGATTCGAGCGAATGATTTGGCCACCCAGATCGCCCGACATGAATCCCACCGAACATTTATGGGACATAATCGACAGCTCAGTTCAGTGGTGCACCCAAATGACAACATTGGAGACAGGAGTAGCAACACATTTTTTACGCAGATGAGTCTCAGTTCTGCGTACAGCATCACAACGAGTGTATTCATGTGTGGAGGCTTTTTGTGGTGTCACCGCCAGACACCACACTTGCTAGGTGGTAGCCTTTAAATCGGCCGCGGTCCGTTAGTATACGTCGGACCGGAGTGTCGCCACTGTCAGTGATTGCAGACCGAGCGCCGCCACACGGTAGGTCTAGAGAGACGTCCTAGCACTCGCCCCAGTTGTACCGCCGACTTTGCTAGCGAAGCTACGCTGACAAATACACCCTCAATTGCTGAGACGATAGTTAGCATAGCCTTCAGCTACGTCATTTGCTACGACCTAGCAAGGCGCCATTACCAGTTTATATTGAGATTGTTATTAAAGTATCAACAAGAGCGATGTACACCAATTATGGATTAGAGTTAAGTATTCCAGCAGCAGTATATAAATTACATTGTCCTGTTCCAGACCTCACGCCAGTTTGCGTGAGCTTAAACGCGTGCATTTCGGCCTCCTCTAGCAACACGGTGTTGGCTCTTCTGCCAACACATCACTTTTAAAACATATGTAGGCAAATTGCATTCATCATGTGCACAAAATCCTGCACCAGCAACACTTTCGCAACTATGCACGGCTATAGATCCAGCAAGGCTCAATATTTCTGCAGAAGACTTCCCACGACTTGTTGAGTCCATGTCACGTCGAGTTGCTACAATATGCCAGGCAAAAGGAGATCCGATACGATATAACGAGGATCTTCCGTGACTTTCCTCACCTCAGTGTATTATGCCTGTGCATCTACTGGGAAGTTCAGTTCTGCGCATTCACTTTCAGCTGTAGAAAAATTAACAATTTTAGGATCTCGCTCTCTCCCCCTGCCCCTTTTTCAGATAAATATCTTTAGGAGACAAGAATACGCCCGCAGCTGTTTTCTATACACATGGAAATATGTACAGTCTACCTCTTCAGCAGGCTCTAACAGAAGGCAGTAACTGTATGGGATGAAGAAGCTTGGTTCATGGGGTCTCGATGCCCAGCAATGAGCTCAGCGACCTGTGATATACAGAGGGGTCAAAAAAAAAAAAAAAAATGTATCCACTGTTTAAAAGTCCATAACATGCAAACTAATTGATAGTTTTGTCTCATTTTTGGTGAAAGTGTAGCTTAAACTCCAAATTAGAGATATCACTGTGGGTGATCGAAATGGCCACCATTAACATCCACACACAAACGATGCCGCCGAGCTGCAGCACGAACTACTGACTGCAACGTGTTCAGTTGGATATTTGCACATGAATGGACGATGGATTCTCGAAGTTCATCCAATCTGCGTGGCTTTTGTCGACAAACGACGTCCTTTAGTGTTCCCCACAGGTAAAAGTCCAGAGGAGTTAGGTCTGCCGGCCGGGGTGGCCGAGCGGTTCTAGGCACTACGATCTGGATCAGCGCGACCGCTACGGTCGCAGGTTCGAATCCTGCTTCGGGCATGGATGTGTGTGATGTCCTTAGGTTAGTTAGGTTTAAGTAGTTCTAAGTTCTAAGGGACTGATGATCTCAGAAGTTGAGTTCCATAGTGCTCAGAGCCATTTAAACCATTTTTTAGTTAGGTCTGAGGAACGTGGTGGATACTCTACAGCCTATCCATCTTCCTGGTTGATTTTCGTCGAGATACGCCCTAACACGATTTTGGTAGTGGGCTGGGGCACCATCTTGTTGAAAGTAAACTCTTCCAAGTCTCGGATGGCAGGTAAAATGGATGTCTGAAGCTTCTGAAGGTACACCTCACCGGTAACCGTGCCGTCAAAGAAGAATGGCCCAATCAAGCCCCGGTAAGACAACCACACCACACATTTACACCTGGCAAATTCACGGCTTTGTCTACATGGTTGTTCGGATTTTCGGCGGCCCAGTAGATGCAATTGTGATGATTTACTGTACTATTGAGTTTGAACTGTGCCTCATCAGACCACACAATCATCTCTGCAAACTCTTCATCGTTGCGCACCATGTTAGTAAACCACTCGCAGTACTCCATTCTACGATCCGGGTCGTCCTCGTTCATTGCGTGTAGCAATCGTGGGATGTAGCACTTCCACTTTGCTGTTTTCCAAATTCGCCGAACACTTGAGCGACTCACCCCACTTCACAGGCACACTGTCTCAGAGACTTCTGTGGTGAGCAAGTGAATTGTTGTAACACACTACGGGAGTTAGGTGGACTTGTTACAGTTCGTCCATATCGTTGTTTGTGTACATGTTTAACACAGCCTTCGGCTTCAAATTTGTCTCGAATGCGACGAATAGTTAAACGTGTCGGTGCCTCTGTTTTATACTCATTTCGCCATTGCCGTTGAACCTTATTAATGTTTTCGTACTTAAAATACCACTTCAAAACTGACTTCCTTTCATCGAAAGTAAGCCTTGCGCCAGCCATGTTTACTCGAGTAACTAGGTGCAACTAAGAACAAAACACTGGCTATCTTGCGACTGTCATCTGACAAAACAAAACAACGGAATAGAACGCTTGTGTGGCGATTGCCGGAACTACAAACTATTACACTACCAAAGATGAGGCAACTCCGTCAATTAGTTTGCCAGTTATGGACTTTTAAACACTGGATACATTTTTCTGGACCTCTCCCAATTATATACAGGGAAACACTGTTCAAGTAACCGAGGTTCAAGAAGCTGTTTTTACTCCGCCGTCTGTGCAGTTTTTTGGACGTGCGTGTAGGAGAGGATAAGGTCAGTTTTCCCAGCACAGCCTAGCAGACGAAAGTCCGTCAACTGTGATGCTAATTTCTCTTGCCCTACAGAGCCCACCTTCACTGCTCGCTACGCACGGAATCGGCCTTGGGTCTTCCCAGTTCCGAACAATTGTCATACGAGGCCTCTCCTTCTGTACAGTGGTGGACGTGCCACGAGCCCACTTGTCTCGTAATGGGGGCTCTTGAAATGCAAAGAGGGGCGTCTCAAGTGTTCAGGACCAAATCACTGCGGCAGGAGGAATGAGTACCGCTCACTGGCTCTAGTGCCGTGGAAACTTCCTCTCGCGTGCTAGTTGCAAGGGAAACTTACAGAGACACAAAGGGGAATTCCTGGCTTCTGAAGTAATGAATAGAACATGTTACTGTTTCTGCAGTATCCTGAGGAACAGTAAGTAGTTTCCTTTGCAGTAGATCGTATATTGTTGCTGCAGAATCCAAGACTCTATTTTTAAAAAAACCGTGAATGTATGTTTTAGTATATACTTGTAATACTGATTTATACCGTTAGTGTAAACAGTGATTATAGCTTTATAATTTTGTGTCTGTAAGAATGGCACAAAGCAAACTTATAACATACCTATACATAAAATGTTCTCTGCATTTACATGGGCTGGATTTCTCTACATTATAACACACTATTATAAGAGTGGTTAGCTAAGAACATAAAATATAGTTAACAGTATATAATGACTTATTATCTCACACATTCTGCTCTTGAGGAAATGTAATGTTCTATTCATTTAGACAATCCAGCCCCAAAATAGGGGGACAATTAGTGGCCTAGGCCATGATATTCTGAGTAAACATGGGCTATTCGTATTAAATGTTTCCTAATTAAGAAAACTAATTTCATGTAATTAAGTGTCATACTTGCAACTGTATGTATAGAATGGATGAATTGGTGCTTACTTTTATTTCTTATGAATCATGGATCTTTGAACATAATTAAAATTTGTCATAGCTACCCTTTCCAGAAGACCATAATGCTAGATACACTAACTTATCAGGCTGTTACATACCACATATAAAGCAGAGTGTATGTGTGTATGTATCTACATCTGGGATATCCTCCCAAACACCAGGATCGATTTCAACCAAATGTGACACAGAAACAGTGTCATCAGTGAGTAGTTAATAACATCCTAGCTCCAATAGCAGTTCATACATGAAAAAAAAAGTGTTTTTTCCAGCCGCTGGCATATATGCCCTGCACAACACACATATTACCTGGGAACACTATCAGCTTGTCAGATCAACCCACTTGGCAAGGCAGCCTACATGTCAGGGTAAAGAAACGCTTTACAGAACCCTAACAAGTAGGCTACCCTGCATGACAGACATGTTCTTTCGGACAAATAACAGACAACACATACATATATAACTGATACGAAGGTGGCCAATGTTCTTCTCCTACGGGAATGAGGATAATGGACAGAGGGCACCACATCAGTAGTGTGTGGAGAAGCTGAGAATTTGGGTTTGACAGCAGGTGTGCTAAGGTAGTCCATGCAGTTGCAATGACCACTGTGTGCAGATGGCTCATTGGTCACCACATCTGCCAAGTAAGCAGGAGACCTGAGTTCGACTCCCAGTCTGGCACAAATTTTCAATTCACTCCATTGATTTAAATCAATGCCCACTTGCAGCTTATGTCTCTAATTCCTTGTTTCTAGTGTACATTGTGTTGCGTGTGTTTCATTGTTCAAATTGTTCGAATCGACTTAGCTTGTTTCGCGGACAGGGCTAGCACGGCTCGTTCAAGAGAAGCGAAAAGCCTTTTAACAAACAGAAAGATTTAAGGAGTCACGAGAGATGGTGTCAGACTTTTTTCCGAGGGAGATGCGTTGACGTCTATCCCGTCGCCAGACATCTACATCCAAATGTACCTCTACATGACTATCTATAATTCACACTTAAATGCCTGACAGAAGGTTTCTCGAACCACCTTCAGACTATTTCTCTGGCGTTCCAATCTCGAATACCGTCCGGGAAGAAGAATACTTAAATGTTTCCACTCGAGCTCCGATTCCTCTAATTTTATTATGATGATCATTCCTCCCTATGTAGATCGACATCATCGATATATTTTCGCATTCAGAGGAGGGAGTTGGTTATTGGAGTTTCGTGGATAGATCTTTCCGCAACGAGAATGTCTTCGTTTTAACGAGTGCCACCACAATTGGCGTATCATATCCGTGACACTCTCCCCACTATTTCGCAATAATGCAAAACGAGCTGCCCTTCTTCGGACTTTTCCGATGTCCTCCGTCAATCCTATCTGGAAAAGGTACCACACAGTGCAGCAATACTGTAGCAGAGATGAGCATGCAGTCTCTTTAATAGACCTGTTGCATCTTCCAAGTATCTTGACAATATATCGCAGTCTTTGGTACGCTTTACGCACAACATTATCTATGTGATCATTCCAGTTTAAATTTTTCGTAAAATAATCTCTAAATATTTAGCTGATTGACAATCTTTAGATTTGTGTCCTTTATTGTCTACCCGAAATTCCTTTTAATACTCATTTTCCCTTATTTAGTCAAATTCCAGTTTTCGGACCTTACAGATATCTTGTCTAAATCATTTTATGATCGACTTTGCGAGACTGTAAATGACAGCATCATCTGTAATCAATCTAAGATGGCGGTTGATATTTTTTCTAAATCGTTTATATAGATAAGAAATGGCGAGGAGCCTACAACCCTTACTTGTGGAACCCCAGATATCACTTCTGCTTTACTCGGTAGCTTTCCGCCAACTGCTACAACATTTCTGGCAGGAAATCGTGAATCCAGTCGCACATCTGATACGGCTCTCCATAGGCTCTCCATAAGCAAGCAAATTAATTAGATGTCACTTGTGAGGAACAGTGTCAAAACCCTTCTGAAAATACAGAGATATGGAATCAATTTGAGAGGCCCTGTGCGAGTAGAGAGCCGGTTCTGTTTGACATGCTTTCTGAATTCGTGCTGACACTTGTTTAATAGATCGCCTTCTTCGAGTTATTCGTAACAGTCGGACACAATACATGCTCCAAAATCCTACTGCAAATCAAAGTGATACGGGTTTGTAATCCATCAGATTACTCCTATTTCCTTTCTAGAACATCGGTGTGACCTGTGCAACTATCCTGTCTTCAGGTACTGAGCTTTCGACGCGCAGGTGGGTTGTCTATTGTATCAGCTTACTACGAAAGGAACCTAATTGGTATATAATCTGGACCAGAAGATCTGCCTTTATTAAGGGGATAGTCCTCTCTGAAAATCGCAAGAAATCGTTTTTAATTTTTTCATTTTTTATTATTAAAATGTCGTCTGGAATATCTGCTTAGTGTTCATCACAAGTTCGCCAACAACTCCGTTATCGAGTTACAAGGAGACTTGTGAAAAAGTGTTGCCGAAAACCAGTCACAGCGTGAAACAAATAGTCGACATGTAATTTCAATGGCGGCCTAACAGGCATTACAAAAGTTATGAACGTGTTCGAAGCTGAGATGGCCAGTCTGTTACAACTTCTGCACAAAGGCGGACGAAAATCGAATTGACCGAGCAGGGGAGCGGATGTCAGAATCTGCCAAAGAGGCCCGCAGGACCGCCATGGTCTCCTTTTGGACCTGGAAGTATTGCTGTATCGTCCAGGGATCGCTGGCTAGAGATATGTTTAACTGAAAAAAATGTACCCAAAACTTTATTCGCGTTTTCCTCGATACCATATTTTTCAAATTGGCGAGAAACATAGCGTGAGAGCAACACATACGATTTTGATCGGAATTTGATGCCCACATTCTATTGAATTCTCTATCAGCTTACGTATCCGTTTTGCGATATCTTCAAAAGTCTATTTCCGATGTACGCTTTTGTCTCGATTTTGTGGGCGAAGAAAATGACATTTGTTTCAACACGTCACCATTCTCCTAGAATTTAATATTTTTCAATTATCCTTTGTATGCTCATAGAAAATACACTCCTGGAAATTGAAATAAGAACACCGTGACTTCATTGTCCCAAGTCAACCCCTGACTTATTACGCAGTAACTGAAACCCCGCCACCGTATGGCGCAAGTAAAGTAAAGTAATCTGCAGCCTATATGGTCGCAGAACTCTCAGAGTCTCTGATTCAGACCTTCCACTTAACTCTGTACCAAAGGTCTGCTGTGGTCCTGCCTTCGATACTACAGATGGTGACCTCTGCTTTCATCTCACAATCGAGACTGGCAGTCTTCACCAACACAAATTGCTGCATATCATCAGTACCGACATGAGCTACCACCTGCTGGTGGCTGCAGCCTATGCTCCTCATGACATCTGGAAACACCAGTTTCATATCTGGGGAGACGGCCTCCGGTATGCACACAAGGTGCACATTGAACTTCTTCGCTTCCTCGGCAGCCATATCGCTAAGGCATCCCAATATACGCCCAACATTGGAGCTCCCAAATGCCAGTAATCCCGTCCTCTGTGAGTACCTAGATCTTGCGGGTCGAGAGGCTTCCTCTGCAACAGGGCTAGCGACTGCGCCTGGCTCAGGGTCTTCTATCACCCACAGATATGTATGCCAGACGAGCTGGGGAAACTTTTAGATCGGGCCTCCTAGAAAGTCTTTCGCTACCTACCACTCGACCACAGGTGAGATGCCAACCTCAATGTGGGCCGTAACTGGGGTGGCATCAGTAGTGGACCAATCGGGGAATACGTAGAACGCGCTGGACACCCCTTGGATCCCCATATCCGGACCTGAACAGTGATGGACTGGTGACAGCCTCAGGCTGTGTGACCGAAGGAGCTGTGAGCGAAGGCTCACCAGTGCACTTCGCGTCTGCATACAGCAATCATAATCCCTATACATACTAGAGAGGGCGAAACTATACACTAGACAGTTCTAAAACGCGTGACTACACCAAATAGATAACATAACGCAAGAAATTTAAGAGTTAAAACTAAAACGCACTTAATTGATTCAAAATAAGTCGTTTCTAGTTAGAAGCTCGTAAAAAAAATGATGAACGAAACGCTGTGTTCTGGTGTGCCGCTGCAGAGATGGAAGCTGTACTTTCACAGCAAAGTGAGGCTAGCTCGGCCTGCGGGACTGTAACGACTGTGGCGCAGAACAATATAAATTCTGGAATAATGGGTAGCATCCCATTTTGCATTAGACAAAAAAATGGCTCTGAGCACTATGGGACTTAACTGCTGAGGTCATCAGTCCCCTAGAACTTAGAACTACTTAAACCTAACTAACCTAAGGACATCACACACATCCATGCCCGAGGCAGGATTCGAACCTGCGACCGTAGCAGTCACGCGGTTCCAAACTGACTCGCTTAGAACCGCACGGCCACACCGGCCGGCTTTGCATTAGACAGATGACAGAAGAAGCAGAGCCAGATAGACAAAAAACAGGGGCTGATTGGGCACAAGCTATCGCTGATAGACAAAAAACAGTGGCTCGTAGCAGAGATTCACAGAAGAGAAATAGACAAGTGACAGCAAATAGAAAGGAAGCAGCAGAGGAAAGAGACATAAAAGCAGAGGAAAGAGACAGAAAAGTGGAGATTGATAGACGAAAAGCGAGGCTGACAGAAAGTAATTTAATATAAATGTGGAAGGATTATACAAAAGCTTTGATTCAAAATTACTTTTAGTCAACAAAAAATTGGACGACATAACAGAAACGACTGAAGAAAATGTGTCTAGTCTGTAACAGGCTGAATCTAACTTGGACTGATTGGGAAAAGTAGAGGAAGTTCAAACAAGATGTTGACCAACTGAAACTGGTAAGTCAGAGACCAAAAATCATTGGGTTGATGGTGTCAGGTACAGGTAAATTTCTGCGCGCAAGCACTGAGCAACACGTTTCTGATTGTTCTGAAACAAGTGACACATTTTCGCCCGTACGAGAAAGCTCTGCTGTGAGAGAGGTTGGTGTTGGGTCACAATCTTTGGCAAACGCCACACAAAATTTCGATGACAGGCACTACTTCTCTTTAAGCAAATTTCTCGCCTATACAACAGATGGGGATATGCGTACGAAGACGTGGATGGGCCAGTTTTGAATAGTTTGCTAAATTACTGACCAATTTATACGCAGCCAGACGGGCGGCGAAGTGATTTCGTGAGTTATAGCAGTAATCAGAGACTGCACAACCTTCGCTGATTTCGAAACGAAGATCACGAAAATATACTGGTCGACCGTGAAGAAAAATCAGGTGCGAATAGGTATTATCAAAGCCCCACCACTGCCAGCAACTAGATTCTAACTGTACTCGGAATACTCTGATGAGATTTTCAACACCTAGACTGCGTCTATAACAGTGGCGAGCTGATTCATCTTTTTATCAACAACAAGCGAAAGAAATACAAAAAGTTCTCGTTATGTGTGGGAAAAACTGACACTGGAGGGTTCAGTTTCATTTTGGTCTATCTGGACGAATACGTACGGAAGGAAACTAAAGAAAATTTTGCGCTAAGAAGAAACCAGCATTAAAACTCAAATGGGGAGGAGCAAAAGGAAATTTTGTGGAGAGGAGCAACCGAAACGGATTCGAGAACGACATAAACAATTGGCCCTAGGCAATGAATTAATGATGAAAGATCCCATCGGTCAGATTTTGAACAGGGCCAATGAAGAGAACGAGAGAATAAAGGGATGGAAATTATGGAAATTCAGAATCCGACTCCAGATGGACTTACGCATGAGAGGAAAACAGAGCAGGTTCTTACCTTAAACATGCTGAATTATGTAGACAACAGTGATGACCTTCCAGCCGAGATGGATAACGCCGAAATGGCGGCGAGACCTGTCATAATGACAAAAATAGGAAATGAAGTGTTTTCCATTACTCCGGGTACTGCAATCTCGAGATCGACGTTTCATATTTGTGAGAAGGCGAAATACTGGGCAGCGTCATCACTACAAAAAGAGAGTGATGAAAGACAAAATACAAGTAGTTAAGAAACAGATGAAATTTTGTTTTCAGTACTAGGGGCTAACATTCGATATGAATGATTTCGTAATTCCACACCTGACTACAGAGATTATTTTGGTAGTGGAATTTATGCAAAAGCATGATGCTTTGGTAGACATACCTAAAAGAAATGTTTCTCTCTCAACATAGGAAGACGAACAGAGCTGAGCAGTTGCCTTGCACATCAATGCTTAGCGATCATGGTGTTGCCCTAAGTGCTGATTCGCTAGGGTGCATTTGCGTCCCTTCTGTCAAACTCTCACAAGATACGAACAATAGTCAATGGAACATGATCAGAGACAAGAAAAGGTTTCCAAAAAGGTTTCAAAATACAGGGTATTCCAGAAAAACGTCTAAAAGGACTCAAGGATATCTTTATTGAACATGCAGCAAAACGAGTACATTTAAGAATTGAAGAGCACAAAAATATTTTACTCGTCCTTACAGCATTTCTCTAGTTTACAAGAAAGAGCTGGTAAGACAGGACATCTTGGAACAAGGGACAATAAAGAGAGCCACCAGCAGCTACAACGATCTTCTGCGAGTACTACCAAACTGGACGGCTCTATGAGACTGATACTGGACTGTCAGCAGATAAACACCTTTGTTACTTCATTATACCGTCTGAAACAGATCGGCCATGGGGTTTGGAGGAATTCGTGCAGAGATACCATGGAAAAAGCATTTTTCGGTGATCGATCTGCGAGCTACCTTTTGACAGGTCGAGTTTTAATGGCAGTCAACTAAAAACCAGTCACTGATGGATCCACAACTGCATCCAGTCTTGCATGCCTCATCCAACTGAAATCCACGTCCAAGCATATTTTTCTCCAGGTCACCACAGAGGTGAAAACACGAGGGCAGTTCAATAAGTAATGCAACACATTTTTTTTCTGAAACAGGGGTTGTTTTATTCAGCATTGAAATACACCAGGTTATTCCCCAATCTTTTAGCTACACAACACTATTTTTCAACGTAATCTCCATTCAATGCTACGGCCTTACGCCACCTTGAAATGAGGGCCTGTATGCCTGCACGGTACCATTCCACTGGTCGATGTCGGAGCCAACGTCGTACTGCATCAATAACTTCTTCATCATCCGCGTAGTGCCTCCCACGGATTACGTCCTTCATTGGGCCAAACATATGGAAATCCGACGGTGCGAGATCGGGGCTGTAGGGTGCATGAGGAAGAACAGTCCACTGAAGTTTTGTGAGCTCCTCTCGGGTGCGAAGACTTGTGTGAGGTCTTGCGTTGTCATGAAGAAGGAGAAGTTCGTTCAGATTTTTGTGCCTACGAACACGCTGAAGTCGTTTCTTCAATTTTTGAAGAGTAGCACAATACACTTCAGGGTTGATCGTTTGACCATGGGGAAGGACATCGAACAGAATAACCCCTTCAGCGTCCCAGAAGACTGTAACCGTGACTTTACCGGCTGAGGGTATGGCTTTAAACTTTTTCTTGGTAGGGGAGTGGGTGTGGCGCCACTCCATTGATTGCCGTTTTGTTTCAGGCTCGAAGTGATGAACCCATGTTTCATCGCCTGTAACAATCTTTGACAAGAAATTGTCACCCTCAGCCACATGACGAGCAAGCAATTCCGCACAGATGGGTCTCCTTTGCTCTTTATGGTGTTCGGTTAGACAACGAGGGACCCAGCGGGAACAAACCTTTGAATATCCCAACTGGTGAACAATTGTGACAGCACTACCAACAGAGATGTCAAGTTGAGCACTGAGTTGTTTGATGGTGATCCGTCGATCATCTCGAACGAGTGTGTTCGCACGCTCCGCCATTGCAGGAGTCACAGCTGTGCACGGCCGGCCCGCACGCGGGAGATCAGACAGTCTTGCTTGACCTTGCGGCGATGATGACACACGCTTTGCCCAACGACTCACCGTGCTTTTGTCCACTGCCAGATCACCGTAGACATTCTGCAAGCGCCTATGAATATCTGAGATGCCCTGGTTTTCCGCCAAAAGAAACTCGATCACTGCCCGTTGTTTGCAACGCACATCCGTTACAGACGCCATTTTAACAGCTCCGTACAGCGCTGCCACCTGTCGGAAGTCAATGAAACTATACGAGACGAAGCGGGAATGTTTGAAAATATTCCACAAGAAATTTCCGGTTTTTTCAACCAAAATTGACCGAGAAAAAAAATGTGTTGCATTACTTATTGGACTGCCCTCGTAATACTGTGGAAGGATATAGGGCTGTACGGAGGCTGTTGCAGTGTTTCCCAACCAAATCGCTTAAGTGTAGCCTTTGTCCTATTGTCAGAGTGGGGGTGGGCATTATCTTGCAGCAGGATGGTTCTGTCCCACAGAGTTCCTCACGGTTCTGACTTTATGGCGCATTACAGTTTCTGCAAAGTGTCTTCACAGCGCTACATTGTGACTGTGGATCTACAGCCGAGGAAGTTGACGAGCAAAGCGCCCCTGCAGTCGAAGAAGGCTGTCGTCATGACCTTAACGGAACTTGTGTGTACAGCTTTGGATTTCTTCGTCCTCAAGCTCGAAATGCTGGCACTACATATGGTGAAGACGACCTGCAGGAGCCCTCTGCTTGACGATTTCCTTGAGCATGGTACCATAATCAGTGTGCAGCGTTCTGAAAACACTTTGCAGAAACAGCGACGAGTCATAATGTTAAAACTCTCAGGAATGTTGTCGGACGGAAGTATCCTGCAGCAAGATGAGACCCGCCCAGACGCTGCTAATCAGACGAAAGCTACGTTTCACCAATTTGGTTGCAGAAAACTGCAGCATTCTCCGTACAGCCCTGATCTTTCACCGTTGATTTTCGCGTCTTTGGCGACCTGAAGAAAGACTTGCGTGGACGTCGGTTCCATTCGGGGGAGGCAGTGCGGTTGTGGATCCGTCAGTGGCCGACTACGTTCTACGAAACAGGAATTTATCGTCTCGTCACCCAGTGGAACAACTCTCTTAGTGTGTGTGGTGACTACTTTCGAATGGAACGTTCCATGGATCCACTGTGCCTGGGGTTCAGTTTTCATTTGAGTATCCCTCACAGACTACACTTTCTTGCGCTACGTAAAGTGTTACCAATCTAAGAAATTGCCGTCTTGGTTGTTTACGTCTTCACGTGTTTTCGTGCGAGTTCTCAGCAAAGCATTAAATGACGAAGTAAAAAAATATGTCACAAACTACATCTGTGGTATGTTGTCCGCTATCAAGACCTGGCCCATGCTAAATTTTTACACACAGACGCTGCTATATGCATTGTTGATGGCCGGATTAGTGGCCAATCTTGTGAAATCAGTTTCTGATAAAAGGGAGATTTCTTGGGGCATCAGGTTTCTTGCTCCATTGACGACAAATTGAAAGCAATATGGGAGATCCTACCGCCAATTACCAAGTAGCAACTGAGAAGTTTCCTTGGACTAAATTTTTTTGGGTGGTGTTACGGCTGTCCCAGACTGTGCGCTCTCAGGCGTAAAAACCGCCATGGAACTAGGACGAGGATGAAATTAGGGGGCTTATCAGTTAAAACAAGCTTTAGTAAATGCGCCCATCCTGATCTACCCTGATCTGAGGATTTGATCTCACGTCGCCACAGACAGCAGCAAAACTGGAAGCAGAGTGGAGTTGTTCCAAGAGGCGGACTCAGTGGAGAACCACATTCGCAAGCCGCGTGTCGAACAAGTGCGAACGCAACTACTCTGTCATGGAACTAGAGGCTTTAGCCATCGTCTACTGGTTCGTTATTACCTGCAAGGTAGAATGATGTATACACTCACTTCAAGGCACTGGAGTTTCTAATGCTGGCCAAGCTGTTCGACGGTCAGTTGTCTCGATGGGCGCTTTACCTGCAGGAATTAAGTTTACAGCCGGCCGGGGTGGCCGAGCGGTTCTAGGCGCTACAGTCTGGAACCGCGCGACCGCTACGGTCGCAGGTTCGAATCCTGCCTCGGGCGTGGATGTGTGTGATGTCCTTAGGTTAGTTAGGTTTAAGTAGTTCTAAGTTCTAGGGGACTGATGACCTCAGAAGTTAAGTCCCATAGTGCTCAGAGCAATTTAAAAAAAATTAAGTTTACAAATTCAACACGTCCCTGGAAAATAGAATATAGTTACATAGGAGCTATCTCACTCGCCTGTCACGCTGATTTGAGGAACAGAAGAAGAAATCAACGAAAGTAGATTAAATATCTTGTTCTTGAAGATCATCCCATTCGAAAATTTAACAGGGAACGCTCTGATGAGCATAGATCAGGAACAAGACAAAGATCTGGCGTCGGCAGCAGCAAGAGAAAAGGTGAAAGATAAGAATTTTGAAGGTACTGAGGCAGTACTAAATACTCGAGAACAACGTGTTATTACGCCGCCACAGTCTGAACCGCCCCTTATGGATGGAATGTGTGCCAGAACATCTAATAAACATACTCATCTGGTACACGCATCTGCGCTATGTCTATTTTGGGCCATGGAAGTGCGCCAATATGCTTAAAGAATCAGTCTATTTCAGTAGTATGGACGTGCTTGCAAGTTGTGTTATGTGTCAAAAGGCAAAACCTCTGACTACGAAGCTCACTGTTCCCTGTTCACCAATCATTCGTAGAAATTTAAAGCACTGTAGCCTATGCAGCCGTCGACTTCTGAGGACCGGTGGCTAGAACGAAAAATTGTTTCCGTTATATCTTCATAGCTGTTCAGTTTGTGTCTAAATGTGTCACTTTGAGGTCACTTAAAAAGGCCTCAAGTAGCTCCGTCTTCAAAACTTTCACCACAGATTTTCTGGGAGCCGTGGGATACGTCAGGAACGATTTTTCTGGCAGTGGGAAATTGTTTTGTGGAAGTAGGAGGATATTTTGAACAACCTGAAAATAAAGGGAATGTGCATGTGAGAATCGAGGGAGCTCTGCGTGACACATTTACTGTAAGAAGTAGCACGATACCTGGGAAGTATCCGTTAAAGATTTCGTTTTGGTACTAAATCGGCTGGCATACATCTCAACGAAGACAGTGCCAGTTATGGTCTTAACATAAAAAGGACACTAAGGGCAGGATTAGACAAGTGGTATCATTTCTCCTGCAACATTTCAGGCAGAAGATTGCAGAGCGAATCATGAACATCAAGAAATAAGGTTATAAAGACAGAGAAGAAACACCAACAGCATCAAGCAGATTTTTCTAGGCAGGCCAGAAAATACTTGTGAGAAATCACCAAATGTCGTGCAAAGCGAAGTGTATACAGGGTGAGTCACCTAACGTTACCACTGGATATATTTCGTAAACCACATCAAATACTGACGAATCGATTCCACAGACCGAACGTGAGGAGAGGGGCTAGTGTAATTGGTTTATACAAACCATTAAAAAAATGCACGGAAATATGTTTTTTAACACAAACCTACGTTTTTTTTAAATGGAACCCCGTTAGTTTTGTTAGCACATCTGAACATATAAACAAATACGTAATCAGTGCCGTTTGTTGCATTGTAAAATGTTAATTACATCCGGAGATATTGTAACCTAAAGTTGACGCTTGAGTACCACTCCTCCGCTGTTCGATCGTGTGTATCGGAGAGCACCGAATTACGTAGGGATCCAGAGGGAACGGTGATGGACCTTAGGTACAGAAGAGACTGGAACAGCACATTACGTCCACATACTAACACCTTTTTATTGGTCTTTTTCACTGACGCACATGTACACTACCATGAGGGGTGAGGTAAACGTACACACGTGGTTTCCGGTTTCGATTACGAAGTGGAATAGAGTGTGTACCACTGGAAACGCGTCGACGTATGTGGTATCAGCATGATGGTGCACCTGCACATTCCGCAATTAACACTAGGCTGACCCTTGACGTGATGTTCGACGGGCGTTTCATAGGACGTGAAGGACGCATAAATTGGCCAGCCCGTTCTCCTGATCTTACACCTCTGGACTTCTTTCTGTGGGGTACGTTGAAGGAGAATGTGTAGCGTGATGTGCCTACAACCCCTGAGGATGTGAAACAAAGTATTGTGGCAGCCTGCAGCGACATTACACCAGATGTACTGCGGCGTGTACGACATTCATTACGCCAGAGATTGCAATTGTGTGCAGCAAATGATGGCCACCACATTGAACATCTATTGGCCTGACATGTCGGGACACACTCTATTCCACTCCGTAATTGAAAACGGAAACCACGTGTGTACGTGTACCTCACCCCTCATGGTAATGTACTTGTGCGTCAGTGAAAAAGACCAATAAAAAGGTGTTAGCATGTGGACGTAATGTGCTGTTCCAGTCTCTTCTGTACCTAAGGACCATCAGCGTTCCCTTTGGATCCCTACGTAATTCGGTGCTCTCCGATACACACGATCGAACAGCGGAGGACTGGTACTCAAGCGTCAACTTTAGGTTACAATATCTCCGGATGTAATTAACATTTTACAATGCAACAAGCGGCACTGATTACGTATTTGTTTATATGTTCAGATGTGCTAACAAAACTAACGGGGTTCCATTTAAAAAAAGGTAGGTTTGTGTTAAAAATATACTTCCGTGCATTTTTGTATGGTTTGTATTAACCAATTACACTAGCCCCTCTCCTCACGTTCGGTCTGTGGAGTCGATTCGTCAGTATTTGATGTGGTTTACGAAACATATCCAGCGGTAATGTTAGGTGACTCACCCTGTATAATTCAAACTGTTTCCTTTATATGTTAGGCAGTTTCGTACAAAGCGTCTAGTTTTCATAAATGCAGCAGTCCTGTAAATGCTATGTACAAAAAGACCATAGGTATGCGCTATTTCTCAAACATAAAGCCTTTTCTCAAACGTAAAGCCTTTCATCCATTAATTTGTACTCCTAAGGAGCCAATTAATATTTAGATTCATGCGTCGGTCTAAGGCGCTGCTGTCATGGACTGTGCGGCTGGTCCCGGCGGAGGTTCGAGTCCTCCCTCGGGCATGGGTATATGTGTTTGTCCTTAGGATAATTTAGGTTAAGTAGTATGTATGCTTAGGGACTGATGACCTTAGCAGTTAAGCCCCATACGATTTCACACACATTTGAACATTTAGCCGGCCGAAGTGGCCGTGCGGTTAAAGGCGCTGCAGTCTGGAACCGCAAGACCGCTACGGTCGCAGGTTCGAATCCTGCCTCGGGCATGGATGTTTGTGATGTCCTTAGGTTAGTTAGGTTTAACTAGTTCTAAGTTCTAGGGGACTAATGACCTCAGAAGTTGAGTCCCATAGTGCTCAGAGCCATTTGAACCCATTTTTTGAACATTTAGATTCATGTGCCATGTCTAAAATGTTGTAAAACCGTAGGCTGCTGAAAATAGGCATATTCGTCCCAGTTAGTCACAGGATTTCATTTGGTATTGTGTAAATTTGATTACTACCCTGTGTGTGCTTAAGAAATGTATTTCTTTTTATCAACCAGTGAGTGCGTGGCTTGATAATCCAGTAGTGCAAAAATGTAATGCCTCTTTTCTCAAATGTTCTTGATAAGTGCTACTGGTTGAATGGAATGGACAGTGTCTTGAAAGGAGGATATAAGATGAACATCAACAAAAGCAAAACAAGGATAATGGAATGTAGTCTAATTAAGTCGGGTGATGCTGAGGGAATTAGATTAGGAAATGAGGCACTTAAAGTAGTAAAGGAGTTTTGCTATTTGGGGAGCAAAATAACTGATGATGGTCGAAGTAGAGAGCATATAAAATGTAGGCTGGCAGTGGCAAGGAAAGCGTTTCTGAAGAAGAGAAATTTGTTAACATCCAGTATTGATTTAAGTGTCAGGAAGTCATGTCTGAAAGTATTCGTATGGAGTGTAGCCATGTATGGAAGTGAAACATGGACGATAAATAGTTTGGACAAGAAGAGAATAGAAGCTTTCGAAATGTGGTGCTACAGAAGAATGCTGAAGATTAGATGGGTAGATCACATAACTAATGAGGAAGTATTGAATAGGATTGGGGAGAAGAGAAGTTTGTGGCACAACTTGACCAGAAGAAGGGATCGGTTGGTAGGACATGTTTTGAGGCATCAAGGGATCACAAATTTAGCATTGGAGGGCAGGGTGGAGGGTAAAAATCGTAGTGGGAGACCAAGAGATGAATACACTAAGCAGATTCAGAAGGATGTAGGTTGCAGTAGGTACTGGGAGATGAAAAAGCTTGCACAGGATAGAGTAGCATGGAGAGCTGCATCAAACCAGTCTCAGGACTGAAGACCACAACAACAACAAGTGCTACTGCGGTTGCAACGAGAGATGTCGTCAGAACCCACCTATATACCTGTTTTCCGTTTCAGACCTGTCACAATGCGACAGGGAAGGTAATGCAACATCAAGTATTGTTCCTCTTTAATTTTGAAACTATTAAAACATATCTCATTTCATTTGTACGAACTCCAGTTACATTAAGGATATCGTGTCTCGTGTGGTACGTAATTGTTGTGCTAACCATGGCTTCCTCTGTTTGCACAAAGTTTTGAAGAGGGAGGCTGAATTCGTTGATGTAAGGATCGCAAGTTCAGAGCGTGTGGTCTAAGTGGTCCATAGGGAACAGTAAACACTAACCTTTTTTTTGTGAATATGACATACTGTCGGTATTTCACGTGCAAGATGGCGACGACTGAGAATCGTGCATTAGTTTGGTTCACAGTTTTACCTGATTATTGGATGTGCTGTTAAGCAGTTAGGCTCGCTGTTCTACAGTGAAGCGCCAAAGAAACTGGTCTAGGCGAGCGTATTCAAATACAGACACACGTAAACAGGCAGAATACGGCGCTGCGGTCGGCAACGCCTATATATAAGACAAGAAATGTTGGGTGCAGTTGTCAGATCGATTATTGCTGCTGCAGTGGCAGGTTATCAAGATTTAAGTGAGTTTGAACGTGGTGTTATAGTCGGCGCACGAGCGATGGGACGCAACATCTCCGAGACAGCGAGGAAGTGTCGATTTACCGGACGATCATTTTACGATTGTACCGCGAATATCAGGAATCCGGTAAAACATCAAATCTCCGTCATCACTGCGGCCGGAAAAAGATCCTGCAAGAACGGGACCAACGACTATTGAAGAGAATCGTTGAACGTGACAGAAGTGCAACCCTTCTGCACACTGCTGCAGATTTCAATGCTGGGCTATCAACAAGTGTCAGCGTGCGAACCATTCAACAAAACATCATCGATACGGGCTTTAGAAGGGCCATTCGCGTACCCATAATTACTGAAGGACACAAAGCTTTATGCCTGCCTGGGCCCATCAACACCGGCATTGGACTATTGATGACTGAAAACATGTTGCCAGGTCTAACAACCCTACCACAACAAAGGTCAAAAATTAATTATGGTTATAGTGTTGCTCACGCTGCTAAATATTGCATTTTCGGGCAAGAGCAAAGTTATATTATGTGGCAGGTGTCATTAGAGCACAGTTAATAGTCATTTCATGTAATAATGAATAAACTAGGCACTCATCTTTTCGTGTTTCCCACGTTGGTCTCGTTGTAAAATCATGGCTCAATCGTCGAAAATCTAGGTGGTGATGATTCCAAGCTCGGATGCAAAGAGGCCTAGGTTTTATTCTGCTATATTCAAAAGTTTTGTAGATGCACTTCACAAACCATTCTTGAAGATTAAACCTTTCAAAGTTGGCACAATGGTGATGTAAAAAACTAATCAGCACTCCGAATTTAAGTTACACTTCTTTTTTATTGCTTTTGTTGCGATAGCACGTAACACACAAAACATTATTTCACAATACAAAACAACTTGAAAATATCTTCCTCACTGTTAAAGTTTACATTTCATAAACTGACTACAATTTGCGCCGTTTTAACATGACGACCAAAGCTTGGCTCTCTAATAACCGCTTACGCGCCCAAAAATCAGAGTTACAGGTATGTCAACGATCATAGTGACAAAAGAAAGAATACACATAAGAATAATATCATTCCAATACATACATATCGATGTATCGAGGTACCTCTACATTAATGAAATCAAATCTGAATGTTGTCACAGAAATATGTTAACTCTTTTACAGAAACACAGTAGAATATTGCTGGTATCCAGAGGTTGAGGTGAGGTGCCGTAATGGTTACGTAATTCAAGTACCATTACACAGGTCAGATGAGTCTCTTTTCAAATAGTATCGAGCGTATGGACGTGTACGGATATGGAGACAACCTCATGAATCCACGGACCCTGCATGTGAGCAAGAGACTGTTCAAGCTGGTGGAGACTCTGTAATGGTGTGGGGCGTCTGCAGTTGCAGTGATAAGGGACCTCTGATACGTCTAGATACCACTCTGAAAGGTGACACGTACGTAAGCATCCAGTCTGATCACCTGCATCCATTCATGTGTATTGTGCATTCCGACGGACTTGGGCTATTCCAGCAGGCCAATACGATACCCCAAACGTCCAGAATTGCTACAGAGTGGCTCCAGGAACACTCTTCCCTGGTCACCAAACTCCTCAGACATGAACATTATTGAGCATATCTTGGATGCCTTGCAACGTGCTCTTGAGATCTCCACGCCTTCGTACCCTTACGGATTTATGGACAGCCTTGCAGGATTCATGCTAACAATACCTTCCAGCACTACTGCGGACATTAGTCGAGTCCACGCCACATAATGCTGCGGCGCTTGTTCGTGCTCGCGGAGGCCCTACATGATATTAGGCAGGTGTGCCAGTTTCTTTGACTCTTCAGTGTATATACACTCCTGGAAATTGAAATAAGAACACCGTGAATTCATTGTCCCAGGAAGTGGAAACTTTATTGACACATTCCTGGGGTCAGATACATCACATGATCACACTGACAGAACCACAGGCACATAGACACAGGCAACAGAGCATGCACAATGTCGGCACTAGTACAGTGTATATCCACCTTTCGCAGCAATGCAGGCTGCTATTCTCCCATGGAGACGATCGTAGAGATGCTGGATGTAGTCCTGTGGAACGGCTTGCCATGCCATTTCCACCTGGCGCCTCAGTTGGACCAGCGTTCGTGCTGGACGTGCAGACCGCGTGAGACGACGCTTCATCCAGTCCCAAACATGCTCAATGGGGGACAGATCCGGAGATCTTGCTGGCCAGGGTAGTTGACTTACACCTTCTAGAGCACGTTGGGTGGCACGGGATACATGCGGACGTGCATTGTCCTGTTGGAACAGCAAGTTCCCTTGCCGGTCTAGGAATGGTAGAACGATGGGTTCGATGACGGTTTGGATGTACCGTGCACTATTCAGTGTCCCCTCGACGATCACCAGTGGTGTACGGCCAGTGTAGGAGATCGCTCCCCACACCATGATGCCGGGTGTTGGCTCTGTGTGCCTCGGTCGTATGCAATCCTGATTGTGGCGCTCACCTGCACGGCGCCAAACACGCATACGACCATCATTGGCACCAAGGCAGAAGCGACTCTCATCGCTGAAGACGACACGTCTCCATTCGTCCCTCCATTCACGCCTGTCGCGACACCACTGGAGGCGGGTTGCACGATGTTGGGGGGTGAGCGGAAGACGGCCTAACGGTGTGCGGGACCGTAGCCCAGCTTCATGGAGACGGTTGCGAATGGTCCTCGCCGATACCCCAGGAGCAACAGTGTCCCTAATTTGCTGGGAAGTGGCAGTGCGGTCCCCTACGGCACTGCGTAGGATCCTACGGTCTCGGCGTGCATCCGTGCGTCGCTGCGGTCCGGTCCCAGGTCGACGGGCACGTGCACCTTCCGCCGACCACTGGCGACAACATCGATGTACTGTGGAGACCTCACGCCCCACGTGTTGAGCAATTCGGCGGTACGTCCACCCGGCCTCCCGCATGCCCACTATACGCCCTCTCTCAAAGTCCGTCAACTGCACATACGGTTCACGTCCACGCTGTCGCGGCATGCTACCAGTGTTAAAGACTGCGATGGAGCTCCGTATGCCACGGCAAACTGGCTGACACTGACGGCGGCGGTGCACAAATGCTGCGCAGCTAGCGCCATTCGACGGCCAACACCGCGGTTCCTGGTGTGTCCGCTGTGCCGTGCGTGTGATCATTGCTTGTACAGCCCTCTCGCAGTGTCCGGAGCAAGTATGGTGGATCTGACACACCGGTATCAATGTGTTCTTTTTTCCATTTCCAGGAGTGTATTATGAGAATAATGTGGCGAGTACCTAGTGACATGTTAGTACTTGGTTCTGAAGATATGGTGACAAGCTAAACATGGGTAATTTGTTAATCTTCCAGAAAGAGTCTCTGGAACTGCTCTTCAGCAATCATCATACGTCAATAACGGCAACTGCTGCATTCTTGAGCAGCAAAATACAGCCCAGCACTTTGAATCTCGGACTAGCTTTCGGCAACGCTTTCTATCCATGTCTTCTTACGCTTCTTCCTAGCGCCTGTGTCAATAGGCACAATGTGGTTTATTCTCGACGTGTCTTTTTGTGTCTTGAGTTATAAATTATAAATATTTGTGTTACCACGTTAAAGATTTTACTATTGATGCATTTGCCTTCATAGAGCATATAGTATTTATAAGAAATCAAATCTGCTTACTACAACGATTTTGGACTTAAAACTAGAGTATATCGATAAAAAAACTTGAAGTTCTCCTTGCGGATTCACTGTTCCAGCATCTTTCGGGGATGCTTCCAGAATAATAATTCATGTTGCAAAATTTAGGGTGAAAACCTTACAGCTATTCTCAAAGTGAGTCTCTAGCAAGATTTTTAAATCCTTGTGGAGTAAAGACACATGCGTCAGATGTAGCACTGTTGGCGTGAGTCATACTTCAAACTCGACGCTCTTACGGCAATGGGTGTATTTGAAATTCCTTGTGAGTGTGGTAAAAGTTACATGGTACAAGAAGAACGCCCTGTACAAGAATATTGCAATGAACGCCTGTGATACACTCATCTTCTACAACCCAATAAAGCTGCAATGGCTGATCACTGTATTTCCACTGGCCATTCCATGGACTACGGGAAAGTTAAGATACTGGCTACGGCCTCATCCTACAGGGATTGACCAGTCAAGAAAACTGTGCAAGTACAGTTATCAGGCAACATGAGACGAGGGTTTCCAGTTCGGCGAATCAATGAAATCCCCGTTCTCAAAGGAAGTAGTTCTAAATCTTCACTGCCTGGCATTCCACCATATAGCATCCATAATAATCGATCAAATACATCGTAAGCACCGTGGATTTTCTGATTGTGCGGTTGCTTTGTTTCACTGTTAGATGCGTAAAGTTTTATCTATGACTGGCGCTCCCGTTGCCAACAGTGTTATCTCTGACGCACGAGCGTTTGCTTCACAGTACTGCGTTAAGTGATTTTTAAATCACTCTGTATCAAGTTTTGAAGAGTGAGGCTCAATTCATTGATATATGGGCGTAAGTTCAGAGCATATGGCACATGGAGCATTTGTGGGTTCTTGTTAGATGATCTAAGTGTTCCATAGGGCTTGCGACTCTATATCTACATACATACTCCGCAATCCACCATACGGTGCGTGGCGGAGGGTACCTCGGGCATCTTCTCTCCCTGTTACACTCCCAAACAGAAAGAGGAAAAAATGACTGCCTATATGCCTCTGTACGAGCCCTAATCTCTCTTATCTTATCTTTGTGGTCTTTCCGCGAAAGATCATTTATGTAGATAGAAAACAACAGCCGACCTACCACACTTCCCTGGGGAACTCCAGATGATACCCTCACCTCCGATGAACACTCACCATCGAGGACAACGTACTGGGTTCTGTTACTTCAGAAGTCTTCGAACCACTCATATACTTGGGAACCAATCCCATATGCTCGTATCTTAGGAGTCTGCAGTGGGGCACCGAGTCAAACGCTTTCCGGAAGTCAAGGAATATGGCATCCGTCTGATACCCTTCATCCGTGGTTCGCAAGATATCAGAAGAAAAAAGGGCGAGCTGCGTTTCGCAGGAGCGATACTTTCTAAAGCCGTGCTGATGCATGGACAGCAACTTCTCTGTCTCAAGGAAATTCATTATATTCGAACTGAGAATATGTTTGAGAATCCTGCAACAAACCGATGTTAAGGATATTGGTCTGTAATTTTGAGGATCCGTCCATCTACCCTTCTTATATACAGGCGTCACCTGCGCTTTTTTCCAGTCGCTCGGGACTTTACGTTGGTCAAGAGATTCGCGATAAATGCAAGCTAAGTAAGGAGCCAATACGGTGGAGTACTCTCTGTAAAACCGAATTGTAATCCCATCAGGACCTGGCGATTTATTTATTTTCAACCCATTCAGCTGCTTCACAACCCCAGGGATGTCTATCACTATGTCCTCCATACGGGAATCTGTAAGAGAGTCTTACGGCGGTATGTTTGTACGATCCTCCTGCTTTGAAAGATTTTTCAAATGCTAAATTTAAAATTTCAGCTTTCGTTTTGCTGTTTTCCGTTGCCAGGCCAGACTGATCAGTGAGTGACTGGATGGAAGCCTTCGACCCGCTTACCGATTTTACATAAGGCCAGAATTTCCTCGGGTTTTCAGCAAGATCTTTTGCTAAGGTATGACGGTGGTAGTGGTTGAATGCTTCGCGCGTCGCTCTTTTTACAGCAGCACGAATCTCTACTAATTTTTTGCCTGTCCTCATTCTCCCGATCTTTCTTGTACCGCGAGTGCAACTGCCATTGCTTCCTGAGCATTCTCCGCATTGCGCTGTTAAACCACGCTGGGTCTTTTCCGTCCGTAACCCACCACTTTTCGGCACATACTTGTCCAATGCGTGATTTACAATGTGTTTAAAATTTGCCCATGATTCTTCCACGTCCATCGTACCAGAAGTCGATTCCTTTACTAAGTGGGATGCTAACAACTGCTTATCTGCTCTTTCTCGAAAATGGCTGTAAGGTCATCAGCCGAAATATGGAAACAAGAATTAATAACATCCCAGGTGCACACCCGAAAGATAATGGTATCAGCGCTTATTTGATCTAAAGAAATTTCCCCTTGAACCCAGAATGTTGCAGTTTAGCGGGGACTACAATTCTGGAAATTTCCTCCTTCCTGTGGGCACACTCTGTCACGTACAAAGGCAACCGTGAATTTATGTCCTAGCTCTACTGACTCCCTCCACTAACAAGGCAAGTAAAACCGTAAATGATATGCAGAGCCGTCGTGGGAGGATTTCGAGATGAGTCAGCGACTCGGGAAGCCAACACCAGCACACCGTTAGTCCGCAGAGTAAGCCTCTGGGCGGCGGGACACGCTGGCGACCTGGGCGTGGCCGCGCTAAAGAGCGCAGGCAGATGTTACTGCTGTATGCGGGCGCGGGCCTCTGTCGGAAAGAGCCAGCTGACAGCGAGGGCCGCTGGGAAGGCTGACGCTGCCGTGTTTCCCCGCGTAAACAACGCCGGTGTCGCCGTCGCCGCACTTAACAAAACGCTCCATCAGCGGCGGAATGTAGAAAGGCAGAGGTCACGCGTTTGCCGCTTGTGTAAGGCCGTGTGACCTCACCGTTGCCTTGTAAAAACCCTTGGCCCATAAACGTTACACAGTAGTTTTTGGTTTAGCGTGCCTTTTCCTATCACGTTTGAGACTATTGAAGAACAAATAATAATAAGTATTGATAATAGTAAAATGGCTCTGAGCACTATGCGACTTAACTTCTGAGGTCATCAGTCGCCTAGAACTTAGAACTAATTAAACCTAACTAACCTAAGGACATCACACACATCCATGCCCGAGGCAGGATTCGAACCTGCGACCGTAGCGGTCACACGGTTCCAGACATTGATAATAGTATCCAGGAGCTTCCGAGGCTATCTGTGATCCTCCATCCGCGCCACGTGGCCGGCCCACTGCATTCGTTTGGCTTTGACAGTTCCTGCTATGTTGGGCTGTATCTGATCCTCCATTGGCCGGCCGGAGTGGCCGTGCGGTTCTAGGCGCTACAGTCTGGAGCCGAGCGACCGCTCCGGTCGCAAGTTCGAATCCTGCCTCGGGCATGGATGTGTGTGATGTCCTTAGGTTAGTTAGGTTTAATTACTTCAAGTTGTAGGGGACTGATGACCTCAGATGTTAAGTCGCATAGTGCTCAGAGCCATTTGAACCTTTTTTTTTTATCCTCCATTCCCCTGTATCTGCATTCAGAACCGGACCGAAGATCTTCCGAAGTACTTTTCTCTCAAAAACAAGGAGCTTAAGGAAGTCCTTTTTCCGAATACTCCATGTCTCACAGCCATAGAGAACAACAGGCTGGATCAGGGTTTTGTACAGTCGAATCTTGAACTGTCTGGAGAGATATCTGGACCGAAGCAGTTGTGCTAGGCTGTGGTAAGATCGGTTTCCTGCTTGCATTCTGGCATTGATCTCTGCGTCACATGACGAGTTCTCAGTGAAAAGTGCCCCTAGGTATTTGAATTCTTGCACTCTCTTGTAGGAATGGTCCCCAACCTGCAGTGATTGTAGATGATCAGCAGTCTGACAACGACCACGCGTCATAACGAGGTACTCTGTCTAGGTTTCGTTTATGTTTAGCCCAAATTTGCTTCACAGTTCTGTGTTAAGTGATTTTTAAATCACTCTGTATAAAGTTTTGAATAGTGAGGGTGAATTCATTGATGTATGGGCGTGAGTCCAGAGCAGGGAGACCCAAGAAGCGTTGGAGGGATGGCCTCCACGAAGATTTAAACCAAGCGTCAATAGCTGTGAACGGATGGCTGATAGCAGCAAAGGACAGAATACAGTAGAGGAGGAAACTTGTAGATGAGTGCGGTCCACTGGGCCTGATCACGTAGTAGTAGTAGTAGTAGTTGTTGTTGTTGTAATTGATGATAGTATGTGATCAGTTTGTACAACTTTGCGCGCTTGATAATGGCTTTTTGCGTAAGGTCCGTTCATTGTAAGTTTGAACGTGAGTGATTTTTTTCTGGGAATATCGGACTTCGTGGATTGAATATTTCCAGAGCTTTGGTTCTACTGTGCCTTTGATATAATTTGTAACACGCAACCTTTAGCCTTGCAAAGACGCCGTTTAATTGGAACAATAGCTTGCAACATAAATGAAACACAAGATTAAATAATATCACTGTATTCACAAAATATTATACTAAATTAAATAACATAAACACATTAATTCTGTTGCTGTGTGCAACTGTTAGTACACCTAGTAAGATTGAATCTCGTAGAATAATGGCGGTGTGCGAAATAATATTATCCGCAGCGATGGCAGATATGTGTCCGATCAGGACGGCTTCCAGAACAAAACAGGTGCCGTCTTCCCGGCAAGACAACTGAACTGCGTAATGTTATTCTAATGTTTCAGCGGTTGCACGCCACAATCGATACAACCGTTTATACTAATTAATGTCCAATGTAATTCTTTATTTATATTATGAACTTATATCTAAGTTTTTACTATGTATCCACGCCCATCCTCCAAATGAGTGTAAAACAATAAACTGGTAGCCAAGATCGCAGGAATTCTTTTTATTTCATGATTACCGGTTTCGGCGAAACTAAAGCCGCCATCATCGGATCTTAGGATCTTAAGATCCGATGACGGCGGCTTTAGTTTCGCCGAAACCGGTAATCATGGAATGAAAGGTGTGGTGTCACCGCCAGACACCACACTTGCTAGGTGGTAGCTTAAATCGGCCGCGGTCCATTTAGTATATGTCGGACCCGCGTGTCGCCACTGTGTGATCGCAGACCAAGCGCCACCACAAGGCAGGTCTCGAGAGACGATATAGCACTCGCCCCAGTTGTACGAGGAGATTGCTAGCGACCATACGGACGAAGCCTTCCTCTCATTTGCCGAGAGCCAGTTAGAATAGCCTTCTGCTAAGTCCATGGCTACGACCTAGCAAGGCGCCATTAGCCTTACCTACTTTGAGAGTTATAGTATAAATGTCTCAAGAAGAATGCTGTAGTCATCAAATAATAAAGTTAAGTATAAAGCAGCTACGTACTTTTCTTGCTACCATTCAATAGTTATCCTGTTCCAGAATTGACGCCCGTCGGCGTGAGTGTGTACGCGTGCCTTTCTATCGGCTACCCGTCACTGTGGACTGGCTGCCTTGTCAGTCCACTTAAAAAGGAATTCCTGCGATCTTGGCTACCAGTTTATTGTTTTACAACCATCTAGATCGCTCCCACATGAGCACAATGTGCTCCCCACAAAACTGCAAATGACTCTTTAAAAGTTCCTCTTTGTTGTATTCGAACCAACTATCAACAAATACAGCGCGTGCCAAACATCAAGGGCCAAAATTCTGTAGACGGTGGAGAACCCTAGGAGTGTTGATATTTTTATAAATATCGGGAATCTGATATATCGATATTTACAAAAATATCATTATCGGCCCATGAAGTGTCGAAGAAAGATTTCAATATATTGATGAAAGAAATATCGACGTGGTGGGGATGTAAAACTACTCCCTGCCGGTTTTAGAGCTGTATATTTAAGTACTGCTTTGTTATTATTAGACATAGCGAAGATCAAGCTAGCAGCCTGCATATCGCCATGAGAGCAAAAATTGAAAACGGTGCACTTTAGCGCTTGGCGTTAACCACTTTGTTAACAATGGTATTGTATTGTATTGTATGGAATTGGGGACCTAGAAACGACGGAGAGGCTTCGTCCCCGCCATAGCCCTCAGTGGTTCACAACCCCACAACAGGCTGCAGCAGTCCACTCACCCCGCCGCCGTCCCACACCGAACCTACGGTTATTGTGGGAGGATGCTAAGTTCACCGGACTTGGATACGATGTGACGTCATTATGACGTATACACGCTACATCGAAAACTATAGAAAGCGTATATCGACTATTCGACTTTTGTGAACTTTCGAGAGGTTGTGACAGGGTAGCGCTGTGCTCTGCGCCATTCGTTTGGATATGTTTTGCGTTCCTTGCGTTTAAATCGTGTATTGTACTGTGTTTGTGTCCTGTGCGTTGTTTTTCGTTTGCTCGTCTCTAATTATGTGTTCAGCATTCGAGAGACTAATGAGAGAAAAGCTGAAAGAGTTCAGCATCGTTGACGACGGGCAATTGCCTGGTTATTGTGAATCTCAAGCAGAAATTGATGTACTTCTGACCCAGCTGAAGTGCGTCGGTTATTCGTACTCGGTGAGAAGAAGCACTCAGCAGCCAAACTCTTTAGATGCGTCAAGACACTAACCTTTGGTTAAGATTACATTGAGAAATCCACTTCCCCTCGTATTTCATCTCCGGTCGACGATTTTTCTTCAACAATGCCTCATATTTTTCTTTTTAAGTTCGAAATTCAATCATTCTACACACCAGTCATTAATGGACACTAAGGTACCTGTCTCTGCGATCCGAGTGTAAAATTACTTGGAATTATGGTTGATAAAAGACTATCTTGGGATGGACATATAAATTACTTAGCTAACAAACTAACTTGCACGAGTTCTCTTTCAGCTATATAAATTAAGAAAAAAAGTCAGCAAGAGTATGCTGCTACAATCTAAAATTTACTGACAAGACCAATTGTATGAAACCATACTAAAATATTGATAATAAATAAATATTATTTTCGGCGTAAGCGTTCAATACAACAATCACACAATCTAATCTGGTCGGGACATAAGAAGACTTCACTTTTTTACGAAACGTGTTGTCTGTGATGTTTTCAAGGCCACGGTCAGGAATATTTCTATTAATGTCCAGCTTTTTTACTTTTATTTTGGCGAAATACATATACGCTGCCACACTGAGCTGTTATCAGAATCGCACGTGTCAAAACAAACCACTAGCTGACGACAGTTTAGAATCTCGAACGTTCGTAAAAGTCGATAGGTGTGTTAATCGACTAAAGTGTATTACGTCATAATGACGTCACATCATATCCAGGTTGGGTGAACTTAGCATCCTCCGTTATTGTGCGGTTCGGCCCCCAGTGGACCGGAAACGTCTCCCACCAGACGAGTGTAACCCCTATGTTTGCGTGGTAGAGTAATTATGGTCTACGCGTACGTGGAGAAAGTCTTTGCGCTGCAATCGCCGACATAGTGTAACTGAGGGGGAATAAGGGGAACCAGCCCGCATTCGCCGAGGAAGATGGAAAACCGCCTTAAGAACCATCCACAGACTGGCCGGCACACCAGACTTCGACACTGATCCGCCAGGCGGTTTCGTGCCGGGGACCGGCACGCATTCCCGCGCGGAAAGCAGCGCGTTTGACGGCAGGGCTGACCAGCCGGGCTAACAATGGTAACTGCATTTAAGTAGCACAGTAAAAGGTGTCCAGTGGGTCCGTCATTCAGTTTCGACACATATCGGATTCGTCCGGAATACTTCATGTCGACTTCCCCGATTTTTCATTTCTGCAAACGCCAGCGACCTAAAAGTTGTAGCGTCAAAATTGCGTGGTGAAGTTAAACGTTGCATTTTCTTTTAGTTGCGCCGAGCGCAGATCACGTCAGCATTTCCCCTCACACGTCTCCGCTTACCGCAAAGACCAATGTTGTAATTTAGATTTTTGTTCATCATTTTCAGCACTGTTTTTGAAGAACGTCGATGTGAGGAAACAGCACAGTAGTTGTGTTAAAAACTGTTTTTTAACGCAGCTAGTGTGCTATTTCTTCACATCGGAAATCTTGTTATTCCACTCACATTGCTATCCCCCAGTGCAATCGGACTTTTTCTTTGTATCACCTATACTTGCTTCACACAGTCAAAGAGAAAGACTGGACGTGATGAAAGCTTAAAAAGTCAGGCTAACTTCTATTCAGAAAGCTGTTGCACTCAGCGACTGTAGTATTGACTTGTCAATTATAGATTGCAGCGATCAGTCGTCGTTTTTAAATTTTATTGTGCGGATCTAGATTTCGGCTAGAGGCTACCCATTCTCAGTGCACTATTATTTTCGCTCATTGCATGTAACGTCTGTTGGTGGGACTTCATCCACGGTGGATGAGCGAAAATAATAATGCATTGAGAATGGCTAACCTCTAGACGAAATCTAGATGTGCAGAATAAAATTTAAAAAGGAAGACTGATCGCTGCAATCTATTTTACAAGCTTAAAAAGTGGTAAGACTCTTTCACACGGTGGAAGCAAAATTGTTGTAGTACAATTCCAAAAGAACAGTTTCAAATATTTTCCAAAAATTGCAAAAAAAAAGATATAAAATAAAAAATATGGGCACTCGATACTGCCGTTTCGATATAGATTTATCGATACGCAGGGATGTTTAGTATCACCTATATTTACCGATATCTTCCATAATATTCTATGTATCGATATACTGATATTCTATTGACAGCCCTACATTAAGCTGGTGTGCAAAACGTAAAGATGAAAGAAACTTTCGCATGTTGCGTCACTGCCAAGAAACATAGATCGATGAAACTTGGACTACACATAGAAAGAATAGCTACAGTATAGTACAGAAGGAAATACGCAGTCAGACGAACAGAAATGACACTTTTTAAGACAATAAATACACAGAAGTCACTGCGATACCGGAGGGTCGCCGGCCGGGGTGGCCAAGCGTTTCTAGGCGCTCCAGTCTGGAACCGCGCGACCGCAACGGTCGCAGGTTCGAATCCTGCCTTGGGCATCGATATGTGTGATGTCTTTAGATTAGTTAGGTTTAAGTATTTCTAAGTTCTAGGGAACCGATGACTTCAGAATTTAAGTCTCATAGCGCTTAGAGCCATTTGAACCATTTCAACCAGAGGGTCCCCTGCACTTTACGAAGGGCTTGAAATGGTTTTGTATAGTGTGTGTGATGATTACGGACGGCAATGCATTCTCTGGAACGTGTTCCTTCGTTGGCCACAAGACTGGTAATAAGTCCTACTGTTAGGGCGTTCCGTTCCCCCACAAGCGCGATTGACAATTGCCGGATGGCCGTTGGTGCACGTGGAACTGACGCAGTACGTCTCCCCAATGCTTCCCACACATGACTGAACGGGTTTATGTCGGAGAAGGGCAGGCTAGTCTATTCACCCACTGCCCTCTCGTTCGAAGAGACACTCCACCTGTGTAGTCCGATGCGATCGCGTCTTGTTATCCATAAGAATAAAGTCAGGGCCGAATGCATCCCAGGAAAGACACACGTAGATAAAGAGTACAGTGTCACAACAACGGAACCACCTGTGTGTAGTGCGATCAAAGATTTGCAGGTCAATATGCGAATGCAACATAAAGGCTCTCGACACCGTGACACCTGGACAACCAAATGATCTTTCCGACGATGATGGATGTAACCTCATATGGTGAGAGGTGGCAACATTTAATGCACCCAGGAATATTGTTGAGCTCACTGTGCTGGCCCATCTGTTATGGTGTGAATATAGTACATTCACCTGTCAGCTTCAGTTTGACATTCTACTCCTTCGCCATATGCGCAGGAGGAGCAGCTCTTGGGACGAGAGGGTGTTCGGCGAATCGACTGGCCATTCCGTTTTCCCAACTTAAATCCCATCGAGCATGTGTGAGTACTTTGGGGAGACATTCTGCAGCACATACTCCAATGAGCATCCAGCAGTTTTCAGTCGTGTTGGTGGAGGAATGCAACGCCCCACCACTGGAACTCCTTACCAATCTTGTGGCCTCTTGGTATCACGTTGCAGAGCAAGCACTGCTGCCAGTGTGATCATACATCCTATTAAGAACCACGCGACGTCCAGGGGACCATCATAAATCGCGGTGACTTCAGCGTAATTATTGTCTTTCAATAACAGTGTCATTTCTGTTCGTCTAACTGCGTATTTCTGTCAGCTACCTTCTGTACAACACTGCAGCAATTCTATGTATGGTCTGTGGCGACAGGCAGTCGCGCACCTTCATCGCGCTATCAGCTGATCGGCTTACTACGTGTCAACTGAGATCGCCGTCTGGCTGCAAGGAGCGATGACGTGTGGTTACTCCTTGCCGTGGTGCCCGGGTGTCTCGTCATTTTGAGCTATATATTCTCGTATACTTAAAAAAAAGTTTTGCATCACCCCGGTTCCCAGAACTTTTGAAGATATACGTTGACTCTGGATAATGTATCACAGACACAGTCCCTTTGACTGTTCAGAGACGTCACTAAACACGCCCAAAGAGGTAAACAACCATGCATGAGCAGCGCCTGTTAGATGGAGGGGGTCCGACAGACGATCAGTTCCAGTCATTCTCCCAGGAAGGAGGTACTCGGGTCGTGTTGTCTGTACTTCAGCCATGCCTAGACGGTCATTGCCGCGGTTCGATCGCGTTCGCATTGTTACTCTGTGCCAGGTAGGGCTCCCAACGAGGAAAGTGTCCAGGCGTCTCGGAGTGAACCAAAGCGATGTTGCTCGGATGTGGCGGAGATACAGAGAGACAGGATCTTTCGATGCCTCGCTCAGGCCGCCCAAGGACTGCTACTGCAGTGGATGACCGCCACCTGAGGATTATGACTCGCAGGAACCCTTACAACAACGCCACCATGTTGAATAACGCTATTCGTGCAGCCACAGGACATCGTGTTACGACTCAAACTGATTTCAACTTCACTCCCGACGTCGATCTTTGCAACCACGACACCATGCAGCGCGGAACAAATGGGCCCCACAACATACCGAATGGACCGCTCAGGATTGGCGTCACGTTCTCTTTACTGATATGCCTCCAACCGGGCAATCGTCGGAGACGTGTTTGGAGGCAATCCTGTCAGGCTGAACGCCTTAGACAAACTGTCCAATGAGTGCAGCAAGGTGGAGGTTCCCTGCTGTTTTGGGGTGGCATTATGTGGGGCCGACGTACGCCGCTGATGGTCATGGAAGGCGCCGTAGCGGCCGTGCGATACGTGAATGCCGTCCTCCGACCGATAGTGCAACCATATTGGCAGCTTGTTAGCGAGGCATACGTCTTCATTGACGACTATTCGCGCCCCCATGGTGCACATCTTGTGAATGCCTTTCTTCAGGATAACGACATTGCTCGACTGGAATGGCCAGTATGTTCTCCAGACGTGAACATGCCTGGGATAGATTGAAAAGGGCTGTTTATGGACGACGTGACCCATCAACCACTCTGAGGGATCTACGGCGAATCGCCGTTGAGGAGTGGAACAATGTGGACCAACAGTGCCTTGATGAACTTGTGAATAGTACGCATCAATGCAAGAGGACGTGCTACTGGGTATTAGACGTACCGCTGTGTACAGCAATTTGGACCACCACCTCTGAAGGTCTCGCTGTATAGTGGTACAACATGCAATGTGTGGTTTTCGTGAGCAATAAAAAGGGCGGAAATGATGCTTATGTTGATCTCTATTCCAATTTTCTGTACAGGTTCCGGAATTCTCGGAACCGAGGTGACGCAAAACCTTTTTTGATGTGTGTATTTTAGACTATTCCGTTGTTGACTACTTTTCTGAGATTCTTGCTCTTAGGTCACAAATTGTTTCCTCCAGTTTATGTTAACTGTATTTTCATGTTTCGTCGTGATTTCTACAATGTGAAAGCATTGAAATTACAGGATTAAGGTGCAATGAATATGGGAGCCTCCTGAACGCAATTCCTCAACAGTAAGAACGTGAAATTAAGCCTCAAGCCTCGCGCAAAGAAAGACGTAAAACAGATCTCTCATCGAGGTCTCTTACCTAGCAGAGACACATCACGCGTAAGGTACTTACGTTTTTCACACCAGTATATTTCCACTTGGACGCGAAAGATGGTAGATGCAAGTCACGTGCCTTGAGTCACGTAATGGCTCCTTTGTAGCACAGAGGTACATAATGGGTTATTGCGATGACGCCTTGACGTCTTGAGTAATAGAACTCAGTACGTTGTCCTCAATGGCGAGTGTTCATCGGAGACAAGGGTATCGAGTGCCCCGAGGAAGTGTGATAGGACCACTGTTGTTCTCTATGTACATAAATGATTTGGTGGACAGGAGAGGGTGAGCAGCAATCTTCAACTGTTTGGTAATCTGTGGTGTGAATAAGATGTCGAAGTTGAATGACTGTAGAAAGATGCAAGACGACTTAGATAAAATTTCTAGTTGGTGTGATGAATGGTAGCTGGCTCTAAATGTGGAAAAATGTAAGTTAATGCGCATGAGTAGCAAGAGCAAACGCAGAACGTTTGGGTACAGTATTACTGGTGTCCTGCTTGACACGGTCAAGTCGTTTAAATATCTGGGCGTAACGTTGCTAAGTGACATGATATTGAGCGAACACATGAGGACTGCGATAGGAAAGGCGAATGGTCCACTTCGATTTACTGGGAGAATTTCAGGAAAGAGTGGTTCACCTGTAAAAGAGACCGCATATTGGACGCTGCAGCCACCTATTCTTCGGTACTATTCGAGTGTTTGGCTTGAAGAAAGACATCGAAGCAATTCAGAGGTGGGCTGCTAGATTTGTTACTGGTAGGTTCGAACAACAAGTAAGTCTTACGGAGATACTTCGTGAACTGAAATGAGGAAGGCGACATTCTTTTCGAGAAACTCTACTGAGAAAATTTAGAGAACCGGCTTTTGAAGCTGACTACCAGACGATTCTACTGCCGCCAACATATATTGCGCATAAGGACCACGAAGATACGAGACATTAGGGCTCATACGGAGGCATATAGATAGTAGTTTTTCCCTCGATCTATTTGTGAGTGGAACAAGAAAGGAAATGATTAGTTGTGGTACAGAGTACCCTCCAACACGCGCCGTACAGTGACCTGAGCAGTATCTATGTAGAGGTAGATCTAGATGGAGCATCTCGGTGAGTCAGTACGGCGGACCTTGTCATGTGTTCCCTCAAGACAGAATCACAGAGAAGGGCGTCGACTGTGGTGCTCCCAGCGACAGCGTTGGACGTAGGAGTGGCCCCACATCGTCTTCTCAGACGAGTCCCTGTTCTGCGACCAGTAACACGATGGACGTGTTGGTGTGTGCAGCCTCAAGAGGAATGCAGAAGTTCCGGAATGCATTTGTGATCGTCATGCGATCGGAGCACCTGATGTGATTATATACGGAGTCGTTGGGTACGCAACAAGATCACCTTCTTTTCGCTTAGACGGTAGCCTGGACACAGGCCGTTACACAGAGTGATTCAGCTGCCCCTACTGATGGGTTTTGTCAACCTGTAATATCTTCAAAAAGCAGATGCAAGATTTTCCTATTCTCTCTCTTGCTACGTGCAAACTATCAGTCCCACAGAAAAAATGAAAATGATCTTTTTGTATAAAATTTAATATAGGTAAATTTTGTACTGGGATGTGTTTTCGCTGGAGGCCACTTTAGGTTTAAGTAGTTCTATGTCTAGGGGACTAATGACCTCAGATGTTAAGTCCCATAGTGCTTAGAGCCATTTGATAAAACTAGACTGCATGCTGTCCACTCTACCCTGACCTAGCAGGACACAGACGATGATCGACTGTTACCCTGACCAGCACGCACTCGAGATCTCTCACCCCCATAAAACGTCTTGAGTCGATAAGAGATTGCGATGCCTACACTTACCAGCCACTACGATTGTTGAACTCTGGCACAGAACTGAAGCAGCAAGCAATGACGTATCTGCATCTGTTAAATGAGTTTAGTACGAGTCAATTTTCAGGTAGCTAAGAGCTGTTGTTGGTGCCGCAGGTGGTAGTTCTGTGTACATAAATCAGTATCCTGTACACTCTCAAATCAGTTACAAAATTGATCATGCATTGTTCCTGCTGTACAGTATATGCACAACAAGTATTGTTGTCTTGCCTGGGTGTGTAATTTGATGACCAGATGTGTATTTGTAAAGAGCTATCACATCGTCAATAATGACACTATCTAGAAAAACTACATGAGTCGCCTGTGGTATGTCCACAATAGACTGTTTCATGACTGAATATCCAAAATGAAACATTACTCGTAATGCAACTGTTTCATTTGTCTGGACCGCCCCGAAGAACATTTAATCCACAAGCAAAATAAAAACAAGCTCTATAACGCATATGTTGTTTAGCTGTGAAGGGGATATTAACCAGCGTGACAAACTTGTTAGTTACGAGGATATGAACTGCAGTACGTCTTTTCTGTATAGCACCCTACTTTTTTATTCGGTAATCCAGTTCCTCTCCACAAGATCTGTTGAAAAATATGTAAGTGTACCATCAACAGAAATATGACGTTATAAAAACCGCAACGCAAAAGTGAATCTCCTGAAGTAGCAGACAGTCCAGGTTGACAATAAACGATGGAAACACACGGAAAAGGCGCACTTATCATTCAGTTAACCGTGTACGGCTGAAGGTTTGTTTGAGTACGTTGTACAGTCATGAAAAGAAGGTAGAAATGCTGATCTGTAGAGAATTTAAGTTAGCGAACAGAGATGATACATAGGTGTATGAGGTATTTTTCCTAATTTTTGCGACTCAGTACCTAGTTGCACTAAAAAGTTAATAACTATCGCGAATATGGCAATTTCTGTTACAACCGGGTCCCTGTAGGAGATTCAATGCTTTCATGTTCAGGGATACATTGCAAAGTGAAGCTGGCTGTTAGAATACGTCAGTGCCTGGCAACTTCAAACCTTTGTGTAGTCGTCCCTATACCGCTGCAAAAGACAGTTAGGATGGTCACACAAAACTGACCAAATATGAGTAGGACTCACGCTCTTGCGGTGCCATGTAATCATCCACCGCAGGGACTGAGAATCTCAACGAATTTTGGGTATTATTGATATCGATACTGTCAAGATATCAGTCCCGAGAATTCTAAGGCTGTATCAAAACCTGCACGGTAGTTTTTGAGACAGGCCCTGACATACAAGAAAGAGGCGAGAAGGAGACTTCAGTTTATATTCGTAGAGAGAGAAGATTTAATAAAATATTTTTATTTGCTTACTAAAACATGACTACAGTTTACTTTTATGCTTGCATGCAGTAATATTTTTATATTACGCTTTTATCAGATGACGAATGTAATGTAAGTTCTAATGACAAAAATATTTTTATGTGATTTAATTAGAATTTAACAATTTTCAGACATTTTCCGTTATTTGTAATGTGAAACCTTTTCTTTCCAAATTTCCTGATTCTAGGTCAGCTGGAAGTTCCCGACCCGTTAAGATGAGCGAGTTTGCGAGTATCCAATATGTGACATATGACCGCATTGACTTATAAGCCACCGCCAAGAGACCGTAGAACTTAGTACGTGACGTAAACACTCGTTCGACCTATACTTGAGTACTGGTCTTCAGTGTGGGATTCGCACCAGGTCGGGTTGAGACAGGAGATAGAGAAGATCCAAAGAAGAGCGGCGCATTTCGTCACAGGGTTATTTGGTAAGCGTGATAGCGTTACGGAGATGTTTAGCAATCTCAAGTGGCAGACTCTGCAAGAGAGGCGCTCTGCATCGCGGTGTAGCTTGCTGTCCAGGTTTCGAGAGGGTGCGTTTCTGGATGAGGTATCGAATATATTGCTTGCCCCTTACTTATTCCTCCCGAGGAGATCACGAATTAGAGAGATTCGAGCGCGCACGGAGGCTTTCTGGCAGTCGTTCTTCCCGCGAACCATACGCGCCTGGAACAGGAAAGGGAGGTAATGACAGTGGCACGTAAAGTGTCCACCGCCACACTCCGTTGGGTGGCTTGCGGAGTATAAATGTAGATGTAGATGTAGATCGACATACGTTACTGAGAAAAAGGGTTCCTAACAGTCGGACGGACACACAGACAGACAGACAAAGCAATCGTATGAGGGTTCCGCTTTCACGGAATGAGGTACGGAGCCCAAACGAAAGTAGTGCCATTTTGGTCAGTCGACTATTTTCTTTGGTAGCCCAGATTTTAAGCAGCACAAAAAAAGCAAACAGTGGGTCTTACTATTTGGACCTCTGTGAAGAAGTCAATACGTATTTGTGCGACAGGTAAAGACTGCCTTTGCGCTACACAGACCAACAGATTAGGCACCTGCGTTCCTGGAGCTTCAAGAGTTTGGGGAAGGTTGGCGGATTTCAATGAGGAAACCATTCAAGCACTTGTTGCTCGCTCTTTACTTCGACTTAATTAATAAATATTACGAAGATAGCTCGAGAATGAGACTACAACCTAACCTGTCATCGACACAATGGCTCAGGTAACGCAGTGGCATAATTTGACAATCTCTACCTCGCTCGCCTTGATTTTGTTGGACAGTTCAGCAATAATTGTTGTATGTAATTTTCTTCTGATGACAGCGTAATGACTGCCGGTGCTTTAACCTGTGCACGTTGAAGCACGCTTTGCCGCTTAGTTCAGTTCTCTCAATTAATTAATTGAACATCTGAACTAATATTTAATATCATGGGTTCTTTTCCTCTTTGACTCTTATTTACTTAGCTGTTTCATATCATCATCCGCCCTTTGTCTCTATTAGTATCTTAATCACAACCATGGTGCCTAAGCTAGAGGTCAAGGGGTGCCGATTGTAGGCACATTCGAGATACGAGGTGTGGCTAGAAAAAAACCGGACTAGTACTGGTGAAACAATAAAACGAATGCAATAAGGCTGAAAGTCGCGTGGCCTGTCACGTGACTCTCGCTCCGCCTGCTGCTCGAGTTTCATCTGCCTCCTGCACTCAGTCTGCCCGTGGCGTCTGTTTTAAGTAGTTGACGTTTTGTCTGTGCGTCGGAAAATGTTGAGTGTACAGAAAGAACAGCGTGTTAACATCAAATTTTGTTTCAAACTAGGAAAATCTGCAAGTGAAACGTTTGTAATGTTACAACAAGTGTACGGCGATGATTGTTTATCGCGAACACAAGTGTTTGAGTGGTTTAAACGATTTAAAGATGGCCGCGAAGACACCAGTGATGACACTCGCACTGGCAGACCATTGTCAGCAAAAACCGATGCAAACATTGAAAAAATCGGTAAACTTGTTCGACAAGATCGCCGTTTAACAATCAGAGCAGTGTCTGAGTTAACAGGAGTTGACTTGTTGTCTTGTCGAACAAGTTTACCGATTTTTTCAATGTTTGCCTCAGTTTTTGCTGACAATGGTCTGCCAGTGCAAGTGTCATCACTGGTGTCTTCGCGGCCATCTTTAAACCGTTTAAACCACTCAAACACTTGTGTTCACGATAAACAATCATCGCCGTACACTTGTTGTAACATTACAAACGTTTCACTTGCAGATTTTCCTAGTTTGAAACAAAATTTGATGTTAACACGCTGTTCTTTCTGTACACTCAACATTTTCCGACGCACAGACAAAACGTCAACTACTTAAAACAGACGCCACGGGCAGACTGAGTGCAGGAGGCAGATGAAACTCGAGCAGTAGGCGGAGCGAGAGTCACGTGACAGGCCACGCGACTTTCAGCCTTATTGCATTCGTTTTATTGTTTCACCAGTACTAGTCCGGTTTTTTTCTAGCCACACCTCGTACAGTGAGGGTCTCTGGCTCGCGGCGGTACAATTCCCCAAGGACTTGTAACGTTGGTCTGGGTCAGCAGAGGTGACTAGAGAAAGTGTGCTATGACTGTACTCTATCCTGCATACGGTTCATGTACTTCGTGGTTGTGCGGTGTTGGTATTAGACTGTACATTGCCGGCCAGAGTTTCAGAACTGAAAGTAACCGCGATGCCGTGATGGACTACATCTGCGCAGCTGAAGTGCCAGCAACGGAGTTGTTTCCTTATGGACATTAAAATTATCGGTATCTTTACACTGGTGCTTAAAGTTCTTGATGTAGCTAAACTGTACGAGATTGCTGTCTTCCCCAGTTCGTGACTACAGCAGTCGCATTTGAACTTACGTGACGGATTCAACCGTTTGGTTAAACAAGCTGTTGATATGGAGATCGCAGGTGGCGCCTCCATTTTCATATTCGTAGAGACTTTCGTAACTAGGTAGACGTCGGGACATGTACTTATAAACATCATGTCCAAATCACCAAATATAACTGGTCATAGACTTACATACGGCATGGCGAAGAGTTCTCGGGCTTCCAGCCGGGTGGCGGTGTCTTCAAACTGCGACGTTTCGACGAGTGACATACTCGTCATCTTCTGGCCCGTAGAGGTGTCGTAAATGTGAATGTATGCTTTCCCGGCGTATACAGCTGCCAGAAGATGACGACTATGTCACTCGTCGAAACGTCGCAGTTTGAAGACACCGCCACCCGGCTGGAAGCCCGAGAAATTTTCGCCGGCTGTATACGCCGGGAAAGCATACATTCACATTACATACAGTATGTTTAACTCTGAGGCGAAGTCTTTCAATCTTACTGATAAGGAAGAATGAGGAAATAATTATAGCTGTATGTCAAGACATTTTTTGTAATTATTACTGTTTTGAATATTGTGAGTTCCTTTTATCGGTTTTGCCGAGATATTTTAGAAGGTAAGTGAAATTCTGTTTGTCAGTAACCTACTGGCGAATAATTTTAAATCGTTTATCTCTCCAGGTCATAAAAAAAATTTAACTTGCCCCGTGTGAGTTGGTATATACCTTACTGTACTTGCTGGTAATTTGGAAAAACTTTTGGAAAGTTTCTTCCATTAATTTGGAGATTAATATTGAGTGCCACTGGTTTATTATAGCTAGTGTGGTGGCGCGGTCGGATGAAATATAGTAGGCACGGTAAAGATCAGTTCGATACCGATTGTAATGGTTGTTTGACGTATGCTAATGTTTGTTATTTTTCAGATGACCAGAGCTATTACTGTCTTATGGAATCTGTTGTAATGGCCATCTGGAATTTATGCCCTGAGACTTCTGGGGAGGGGGGGGGGGGGAGGAGGGGGGTTGGGGAAGGAGACCAGACAGCGAGGTCATCGGTCTGATCGAATTAGGGAAGGACGGGGAAGGAAGTCGGCCGCGCCCTTTCAAAGGAACCATCCCGGCATTTGCCTGGAGTGATTTAGGGAAATCACGAAAAACCTGAATCAGGATGGCCGGACGCGCGATTGAACCGTCGTCCTCCCGAAACTTCTGGGATGTGGATACATTCCACCTAAGTAATTTTCAGTGCCATTTGTTTTACTATCATGATTGTATAATTTCTATACTGCTTCCGCTTAATCAACCAATTGTATTTTCTTTGTTGTCAAATTGGGTCTGATTCTTAAAATCATTTTACCACTCTTAAAAACATTTTATCATTTCATTCTTATAATCGTTTATTAAGTTTATTTTAATTGTAAACTTTTGGGCTGATTGTTGGCCAGATTAACTTCAGTTTAAAAAAAATTAGTTTACTTTATCAAATGTACGTTTTTCATTAACGAATGTTTGAAGTTGTCATTCTGCACGTTATTCAGCAAGACCTTGCTCCACATAACCCAGTGCTTCAAAGGTTAATTACGACTGCGAGTAGCAGACGAAGCTGCTGCCAAGGTTACGACGGAAGAAAAACTGTAGGGCAGCTTCTCATTTTTAGGAAGACCACATGGGTTTACAGTCTGCCTTATTGGACGGGATTGCAAGAAAAGTCAAGTGAGATGGTTTGGGGCTTCACGCCATAACGTATTCTCTGAGATCATGTATAGATCTGTAATCCTAGTCATCAGTGGACCGTTGTGGACCTAATCATTTCGGGATGATGGCGGTTCAAAGGAAGGAAGGTTAGAGTTTAACGTCCCGTCGACATCGAAGTCATCAGAGGCGGAGCACAAACTCGCATTGATTCAAGAATGGAGAAGGAACCGTCTCGGCGTTTGCCTGGAGCAATTTAGGAAATTCACGGAAAACCTAAATCTGGATGGTCGCATGCGGATTCGAACCGTCGTCTTCCCGAATGCGAGTCCAGTGTGCTCACTGCGTCACCTCATTCGGTAATTGCGGTTTGAGGCCCAGTCCGCTCATTCAAGTATAATTTTTCAGTAGCATAATGAAAATGCTGGACTGGTTCGTTTGAATAAGACACAACCGATTTCATTCCGATTCGCATATTAGAGCTTGTGTTCCGTCTCTAGCACCCGAAAGACCCTTCGTGTTGCAGTTTTCAAAAAAGTTAGGGTGGAAAGTCACTATGTGCCTTCGGAAGAACAGTTTTTGACGCCAAAAGAGCACGTGAAACAAACAGGAAGATGTGCGTTTCAAAATGGATTCATTAAGAGTGGGTCGAAATGTGTCACACTCGATCGTATTAACTGTATTCGTTTGCTCTCAGAATTTTCCTTCGCTTAAAGCAGGGAATATTGAGAAGGACGAAACAACTGAATATGCAGGTCTGTGTTATGCTGTAACGTGCGTTAATGGGCTGGAAAGAAACGCGATTAGCATCTTCCGATGACTCACGAGAACTCAGGCGTTGTGGAGTCAGGGACGTTAGGTAAGTATGCGTGGAATTCAGGTCCCGAACCCTGTTCAAGGTCACTGCTACGAGATGTACAAAGACGTGCGGTAAAATGATAAATTCGGATAGGCACTAATTTGTCGACCAAACGAATGAGCTTGAACATCACAAGTACACTGGAGCGCAAATTTCTTATTGTAGAGAAGAAAGTATAACTAATGGTACCCTCTCGTTTTTGAATTAAAGGTACTTTCTTGTGGGATAGTTGTAGGTTTTTTATTTACACTAAGAAGTATAAGAAGTTTATTAAATAACAGGAGAAAACGAAGATTCACAAAATGCTTGCAAAAAACCACTACGAAATCTGATGCAAATATGGGCCCTACTTAAAAAGTCACCGTTTTTAGATGTTTTAATACAGCTCAACAAAAGTAGTACAAAACAGTTTATTAATCTACAAAGAGCAACTGGCATATTAAAGTATTTTAAGAGAAGATTGATTCAAAAATTTATAGAAATCGAAAAATTAAATGGCTCCTTCTGCCCCGTCGTGATCTAAATATGTCCATCTCTGGCACGTGACACGTTTAACTCACACTTCTCCGCAAGTGTCTCGAAAGAACATACCTTCAAAGATTCATGGTGCATCGCTGAAATCTGACGTACCGTTATAGTTAATACGCAGCTCTTCTCGGTGTCCATAAGGGGAGGGTTGCAGGAGTCTGCTGAAGAAGAGGGGACAGTTTTCTTTTACTAAACGTCTTCGGTCTGCCCAACCCCGCCCACAAAACAGCCCCCAGCCCCGGAAAAATTTAACGACCTCTTCTCGACAGCTCTTTCGTCAAACGATTTGGTCAAATACAGCTTTGCGCTCCCGTGTGGTGGTTCTGTTCTTAATGTTCGGAACTAGAGCTAATAACGTCGAACGGAGAAACTACATTTGAAGTCCCCATGTAATACTGCGGCGTTTAAGCGAGGGTTCATATTTATACCAGCCTCACCTACGCAGGAATGCCGCCATCACATGTAACCCAAGGACCTGCGTAACTAAACACGTTGTTTAGGATACTGTTTTTCGGATATCACTTTGAACTTAAACAAACTATAAGGACATGTAAAGAAAATGTTGTCATACAGCTGTCAATGTTTTGCAGTCTACAGCAAAAACCGTTTCGCACAATGACCGACCATTCCATTTCGATTCCAGTTTCAGTCCCTCATTGGCACCATCTACAGGCCCCTACACACGAAACTAAATAAGCAATCCAGTCGCTTGTGCTTACTAAATGAACCATTATATTAAACTGGTTTCCGTAGAAATCTTCTCAATAGACATACACTTCAGACTTCTGCAGACAACAGCAGTAATATCCTCAGTAAATCACAGTTTGAGTTTCAGAAGAGTTGCTCACTATCATGTACATGTTCACTCACGAAATTTTACAAGAACTAAATCATAAAATAGCGCCGGTTTCAGCGATTTATCTACGACACTTGACTGTGTGAATCAGACTATTCTCCTGGATAAATTGAAGTTTTATGGGATTGATGGCATACCTATTCAGACGAATGCAGAAAATTGTGTTTAGTAATTCAACTAATATAGTCAGGGGACGTAATTTTGAATGGGGAGAAGTCACGTATGGGGTTCCCCAAGGCTTAGCCTTAGGTCCACTGTAGTTCCTCTTACATGTAAACGATCTTCCACATAATATAGAATACAACGAGCGGAATAAGTTCTTTTAGCAGATGATCTAGTATTGCAATCAATCCAAGTATGCACATAGACACATAAAAAACGATAAACAATGTTCTTAAAGGTATCACTAACTATTTTTCTGCAAATTGTCTCGCCCTTAGTTCTTAAATGATATATTTAATCCTGCACATCAGGGGTACTACACTATTGATAAGTGTAACACGTCGAAATAATAAATAGGGTGCAAACTTCGGAAGTCTTAGATGTCCATGTTGATGAGGTTTTAAAGTGGAAAAACCACTTTTTGGAACATCGTTCAGCCACATTTTCACTTAGAATCATTGCAAATCTTGGGAAGAGACAAATCAATAAATTGGCACATTTTGCATTTTTCCATTCAATAACGATATATCAAATAACGTTCTGGGGTAACTCATCTTTGAAAAAGACAGACTTAGTGCTCAAAAACATGCTGTGGGAATAATATGTAGTCTCACTCACTATCATTTTGTAGACATCTGTTTAAGGAGTTTGGCATTCTGTCTACTGCTTCACCGTATATTTACTCGTCCATAAAATTCACTACAGTTCAAAAGGAACAATGATGTGAACAATTCCGATAGCAGAATGAAAATTGACATTCATTACCCCACGTTAATGTCTTTAGCGAAAACAGGGGTGCACTACGTGTGGTGTCACCGCCAGACACCACACTTGCTAGGTGGTAGCCTTTAAATCAGCCGCGGTCCATTAGTATACGTCGGACCCGCGTGTCGCCACTGTCAGTGATTGCAGACCGAGCGCCGCCACACGGCAGGTCTACAGAGACTTACTAGCACTCGCCCAGTTGTACAGCAGACTTTGCTAGCGATGCTACTCTGACAAATACGCTCTCATTTGCCGAGACGATAGTTAGCATAGCCTTCAGCTACGTCATTTGCTACGACCTAGCAAGGCGCCATAGCATTTGATATTTATCTAAAAGCATGTACAGTCAAGAGAGATGTTCTAAAATTATGGATTAAAGTTAAGTATTACAGCAGCTGCTTCCGTTTTTCTGAGTTCTCATTTCCTTGTAATGTTCCAGACCTCACGCCAGTCTGCGTGAGCTTAAAGGCGTGCATTTCGGCCTCCTCTAGCAACGCGGTGTTGGCTCTTCTGCCAACACTTCACTACGTTGTGACAAAAATTTTTGATCACTAACCCAGCGATATAAAATCTCTCACTGACAGCAAAATAAAATTTTTAAACTGCGATAATTTCTCCTTGACAACACCTTCTATTCCGTAGAACAATTTCTATTGTACTAACGTGTAAAAAAGTGGCGGGCAGGATTTGTTAACTCACATCCATATACTTTAAGAAAGCTTAGAGCTTAGAAATGTTCTGCATTTGATCATATCTGCAAATTAATTTGCGATGAAACTAACTAACTAGCCGCATTCGCATTCTTCCTTTTATACAAGACGAAATTACAGAAAATTCAAAGTAAGGTTCCATCTGCGCGCTGGTATTTCGTATCAGCAAGGGCTACCATTTACAGCCCTGGCCACCAATCTCTAGTACGTCCCATACGATCTTGGAGGGGGGGGAGGGAGGGAGGAGGAGGGGGCCCATATTTATATATATGCCCGTTTTCAGACCTTCTCCTCTGCTACAGTACATCCCAAACACTTTGGTTACCTAATACCTGCCTGTAGAATCGTCTTTGCGAAGTTCCTGTTATGAATTGCTTCAGATTTTTCCAGGGTAGTATCACTGATTTACAATTCATACAGTTAACAGTTGTTTAAATATACGTGTTGTCGTCCTTATTTATTTATTTATTTATTTATTGTTCCGTGGGACCACATTTAGGAGAAGTCTCCATGGTCATGGAACGAGTCAATACATGAAATTATAACACGATTGTAGAAACAGATAAAATGAAATATAAGAAACATATTCAGGCGACAAGTCGTTAGTTTAAATAAAGAAAATCAAGAATGTAACACTGGAATTTGCTTAATTTTTTAGCTCTTCCAGGAGCTCCTCGACAGAATAGAAGGAGTGAGCCATGAGGAAACTCTTCAGTTTAGACTTAAAAGTGTTTGGGCTACTGCTAAGATTTTTGAGTTCTTGTGGTAGCTTATTGAAAATGGATGCAGCAGAATACTGCACTCCTTTCTGCACAAGAGTCAAGGAAGTGCATTCCACATGCAGATTTGATTTCTGCCTAGTATTAACTGAGTGAAAGCTGCTAACTCTTGGGAATAAGCTAATATTGCTAACAACAAACGACATTAAAGAAAATACATACTGTGAGGGCAATGTCAAAATTCCCAGACTATTGAATAGGAGTCGACAAGAGGTTTTCGAACTTACACCATACATAGCTCGAACAGCCCGTTTTTGAGCCAAAAATACCCTTTTTGAATCAGAAGAATTACCCCAAAACATAATACCATATGACATAAGCGTATGAAAATATGCGAAGTATACTACTTTTCGTGTTGAAATGTCACTTATTTCAGATACTGTTCTAATGGTAAATAAAGCGGCATTTAGTTTCTGAACAAGATCCTGAACATGGGCTTTCCACAACAGCTTACTATCTATCCGTACGCCTAGGAACTTGAACTGTTCCGTCTCGCTTATGACATGCCTATTCTGTCTGATTAAAATGTCGGTTCTTGTTGAATTGTGGGTTAGAAACTGTAAAAACTGAGTCTTACTGTGATTTAGCATCAAATTATTTTCCACAAGCCACGAACTTATATCATGAACTACATTATTTGATAATGTTTCAATATTACACACAAGATCCTTCACTACCAAGGTGGTGTCATCAGCAAACAGAAATATTTTTGAATCACCTGTAATACTAGAAGGCACATCATTTACATAAATAAGAAACATCAGTGGCCCCAGCACCGACCCTTGGGGAACGCCCCATTTAACAGCGCCCCATTGGGACTGAACATCATTACCACTCTCAATATTGCGGAGGATTACCTTCTGCTTTCTGTTCTTAAAGTAGGAGGCGAACCAATTGTAAGCTACTCCCCTTACTCCATAATGTTCCAACTTCTGCAGTAATATTTTGTGGTCAACACAGTCAAAAGCCTTCGTTAAATCAAAGAAAACACCTAACGTTCGCAACCTTTTATTTAACCCGTCCAAAGCCTCACAGAGAAAAGAGACTATAGCATTTTCAGTTGTTAAGCCATTTCTAAAACCAAACTGTACATTTGACAGCAAATTATGTGAATTTAAATGCTGCAGTAACCTTATATATACAACCCTCTCGATAACTTTAGCAAACACCGATGGCATAGAAATAGGTCTATAATTGTCAACATTATCCCTATCTCCCTTTTTATAAAGTGGCTTCACTACCGAGTACTTTAATCGGTCAGGAAACTGACCACTCCTAAAGAAAAAGTTACAGATATGGCTAAGTACTGAGCTAACATACGTGGAACAATACTTCAGTATTCTGCTAGATACCCCGTCATATCCATGAGAGTTCTTGGTCTTTAGAGATTTAATTATTAACTCAATCTCCCTCTTGTCAGTATCATGGAGGAGCATTTCAGGTAACAGTCTCGGAACACTTTTTTCTAAGAGCGCTATATGATTCCCTGTTGGGACTAGGTTTCTATTTAGTTCACCTGCTATATTCAGAAAGTGATTATTAAATACTGTACATATATGCGACTTATCAGTAACACGGACATCCCCACTACGCACTGATTCTATATTCTCGACCTGTCTCTGCAGACCAGCCACTTCCTTGCATACCACATACTTTTTGCCTTCCTAATAACTTTTTTAAGCACCTTACAATACTGTTTGTAATGGGCTGCTGCATTTAGATTTTGACTGTTTCTAACGTTTTGATATAATTGCCACTTTGTTCTACAAGATATTCTTATCCCTTTAGTCAGCCAACCAGGTTGCCTGTTTGTGCTAGTACCCTGTTTTGAACGTTCTAACGGAAAGCAACTTTCAAAGAGCACGAGAAAAGTCTTGAGGAAAGCATTATATTTATAGTCTACTGTATCAGCACTATAAACATCTTGCCACTCTTGTTCCTTGATAAGGTTTACAAAAGTCTGTACAGCAACTGGATCAGCTTTCCTAAAAAGTTGGTAACTATATTTAACATGTGTTGCAGCACAAAAATCTTTTAGACTTAAAATTTGTGCATCATGATCTGAAAGGCCATTCACCTTTTTGCTAACAGAATGCCCTTCTAATAATGACGCGTGAACAAAAATATTGTCTATGGTTGTTCTACTGTTCCCTTGCACTCTCGTTGGAAAGAATACGGTTTGCATAAGATTATATGAATTAAGGAGGTCTACCAGCATCCTTTTCCTTGCACAATCACTTATACAATTAATATTGAAGTCACCACATATAACTAACTTTTTGTATTTCCTATAAAGTGAACCAAGAACCTCCTCTAGCTTTAGCAAAAATGTTGTGAAATCGGAGTCTGAGGATCTATAAATAACAACAGTAAGAAGTTTAGCTCCACTAAATTTAACCACACCTGCACAACATTCAAACACCTTTTCAGTGCAGTACTTTGAAACATCAATTGACTCAAATGGGATACCGTTTTTCACATACATGGCTACTCCCCCACACCGCAAAGAGCTCCTAGAAAAGCTGCCAGCCAACCTGTATCCTGGTAAAGGAAGCCTCTGAATTATCTCCTTATTTAAGAAGTGTTCAGATATACCAATAATTTCAGAGTCAACATCTATAAGCAGTTCACTAACTTTATCTCTAATACCTTGTATATTTTGATGAAATATACTAATTCCCTCATTAATCGGATACCCAAGCTTTGTAGAAAGTGGTTTCTTTGTTAGAGAGACTTCCCTTAAGCAGGAATACCTATCAGCTGACTTCAATCTAAAAAAGGTACAGCTCTAACACCCATAACTACCGGAATTTTCCCATGAGTGGTCCCACCACCCCCACCTATGCTGTCACCTATAAGTTTTGCCAACCTCCCCTTCCCATACCTGTTGAGGTGCAGGCCATGTCTAGTGAAACCCGTCCTACTGATAGACTCCACCGACACCACTGAAATGTGACTCATGCCTTCTGTCATCAGCGCACCCCCAAGTCTCATGTTATTACGCCTGACGGCTGTGTTAAGATGAGGCCGATCGTGACGCTGAAACAGTTCCACGAAATGCACATTCGTGTTGCCAGTCTGAGTGGCTATCTTTTCCAGGTCACCATCTATGTCATACTCCCCATCCCTATCAATACTATTACCAGCCCCACCCACAATCACTACCTGATCCTCTTTAGTAAAATACTAGAACCCCCCTATGTTAAAAGTCACCTGAGCCAATCCTGCATTAGGCTTCACAATGCTGGTGACCTGGTACTCACTCCCCAAAACTTCCTGCAACTGCTGGCCTACACCTCTACCATGAGAACTACCTAACAGCAGAACCTTCTTCTTTCTCTTAGACTTTGCAACTGTCCTAGCCACCGTAACTGCTGAGGTCTGCTGCATACTTCCTACATCTACAGCTACTAGAGATTCCTCTCCGCTAGACTCTGACAGTTGGTCATATCTATTACAAACACCAATAGTAAAACTATCTGAAAATCTCCTTCTCCTAGCAGATCTCTTGCCAACAGCCAGCTCCCATTCCCCAACCCCCTTCTCCCTCCTCATCCTATCTAGCTCCTCCTGTGCGTTTTTCAACTGCACCTGAAGGGCACAGATCTTACGCTCCTGCTCCTCTATCAACTTACTCTTGCTACATAACCTGCAGTTCCAGGAGAGGATCTCACCAGAATGCCCACTGGCTTCCCCACTGCATTCCCCCCAGTGAAAATACTTCGGACAAGCCTCACACCGCAATCCACTACTCACGAACCTACGGCAAAGCCCACACTTCTCACTCATGGTAAAATTTTACAATTATTGAAACAAGAAAAACAACTTTATCTAAGTTCCGCTACTACAACAAGAAGACGTTAAAAACTGACTACAATTATCACAAACTTGCTCTACAAGGGAAGTAACTACTATTATTGACAGTATTAATCAACAACAAATGAGAATATAACAAAATACTAACACAGAAAGAAAATCAAACGTCTAATGACAGTAACGAAACTGAAAGCAGTTCGCAAAAATTTCTTCTGAAGTTATTTCACCGGAAAACACCAAGAACACCGGTTGAAGACTACTAAAGTTCCTAAATAAACTACTATACACAAACAATTAATTAGTACTTAGCTTTCGATGCGCCGCTACAGCTGCAACTGGTCAGCGCGGAATGTAAACACGGGTAAGAGGTTAAGTTGCTCGATACGAAACACTCACAAATATCAGGCCACAACACAAGAAATGCAGAGGTGAATGAAGAAACCACTAATAAGTCACTTATATAGTAAATATTATCACAAAAACAGTTAAAATATATATCTGAAACCTAAAAATAGATGAAAACTTAGAGAGCGATCTCACACGCAGTCACGCGCTTATGACGTCACACCGAAGATCTGATCCTCAGTCCAAAGACAGGTTTGCCGCAGGTCACCCTGCTGCCCGAGTAACTAGTGCAACCCAAATCCTTCTGAATCTGCTTAGTGTATTCATCTCTTGCTTCCCTCTACGATTTTTACCCTCCACACTTCCCTCCAACACTAAATTGATGATCCTTTGAAACCTCGGAAAGTGTCCTACAAACCGATCCCTTTTTCTAGTCAAGTTGTACCACAAATTCCTCTTCTTCACTGTTCTAGTTATGTGATTTATCCATCTACTCTTCAGCATTCTTCTGTAGCACCACATGTGAAAAGCTTCTATTCTCTTCCTGTATAAACTGTTTATCGTCCATGTTTCACCTCCATACATGGCTACACTCCATACAATTACTTTCAGAAAAGACTTCCTGACACTCAAACTATCCTCGATGTTAACAAATTTCTCTTCTTCAAACACGCTTTCCTTGCCATTGCCAGTCTACATTTTATATCCTCTCTACTTCGACCATCATCAGTTATTTTGCTGCCCAAACAGCAAAACTCATATACTATAAATGTCTCATTTGCTAATCTAATTCTCTCAGCGTCACCTGATTTAATTCGACTACACTCCATTATCTGTTGATAATGCTTTTGTTGATATTCATCTTATATCTTCCTTTCAAGACATTGTCCAACCTGTTCAACTGCTCTTCCAAATCCTTTGCTGTCTCTGACAGAATTACAATGTCATCAGCGAACCTCAGTGTTTTTATTTATTTTCCAAAGATTTAAATTCCTACTCCAAATTTTTCTTTTGTTTCCCTTACTACTTGCTACACAGATTGAATAACATCGGGGATAGGCTACAACCTTGTCTCACTCCCTTCTAAACCACTGCTTCCCTTTCGTGCCCCTCGACTCTTATGATTGCCATATGGTTGCTGTACAAATTGTAAATAGCCTTTCGCTCCCTGTATTTTACCCCTGCCACCTTCAGAATTTGAAAGAGGGCATTCCTGTCAATTGTCAAAAGCTTTTACTAAGTCTACAAATGCTATAAACGTAAGTTTGCCTTTCCTTAACCTATTTTCTGAGATTAATGGTAGGGTTAGTATTGCCTCGGTGTTCCTAGATTTCTGTGGGATCCAAACTGACCTTCTCCGAGGTCGACTTCTACCAAACTACTAATAGATGAAACTGAATAAGAAGTCCAATAGTCCGCTGTAGCTGTATTTATTTAAGCCAATTAGAGACCCACGCAACCGGCTCCGCAACTTTTAAGTTCCATCTTCTGGTGTATATAGATTCTGTACCACATTGTATAGGAGGTAGTTACACAATGTCGCAGAGTAACAGATGGCTTTGCTAGGTTAAGTTCTCAGCCCTCCTCAATTGATAAAAACCATCATCAGTGATGAATGTCAAGTCTATGTGTCATCACTTTACCGATTAAAATGTGTTCCTGCCGGTCTATATTGGATCATGAGTAATCTTTGAGTCCGAGTTGAAACTTCCGGACAGGTTTCAACATTGTGCTAGTCCAGGAACTTATTTACTTTATCAGTAAAGTTGTGTGTAGACTCATGAGTACTGTCTGGGTAGCTCATGAGAATTTCCCACACGGTTCCAGGTGTGAGTCCCAGTCGGGCACCCAGTTTTAATCTGCCAGGATGTCACACAATAACTCCCATTCCGTTACAGAGTGAAATATTCATACTGCGAACAATCCCCTTGGTTGTGGCTATGCTATTTCTGCACAATATCCTTTCTTCCAAGAGTGCTAGTCCTGCACGTTTCGCAGGAGTGTTTCTGTGAAGTTTGTAAGGTTGGAGATGAGATACTGGTGGAAGTAAAGCTGTGGGGATGGAGTGTGAGATGTACCTCGATAGCTCAGTCGGCAATTTAGACAAAGAAGAGAAGCCCAGTTTGTTTCAGAAGAGAATAAATTTATAGTTTAGAAGAGGAGCAATATTTATTTCAGTAGATGGACCTTCTTTGCTTTTAGAAGAGCAGTTTTATTCGTTGTAAAAGAGGAATTCAGAAGAGGAGTTTTATTTTCTTTGGAAGAAGAGTACTATTTATTTCGGAATATGTATCGTGTTTGTGCTTTAGAAAGGAGTTTTTCTTTCTCTTTCGACAAGGAGTCGTGGTGTAAGGTGGCAGAATAAATGTTCAGATTCGCACCTTACATGAGACTTTTACAAATCGCAATGAGAAGGTGAAGATGACACCTAACTTAAATCGACAGCTATGAGAACATTTGCCTATCAATATGTAATGCAAAAAGGGATGATGGTAATTAGCACACCATTCATATACAATGCATGTCTTTGAGCAGAAGGTAGGACAGGGAACGTGAGTCGAGTCACTTGTACTTTTATAAAGCAATCTCCACAATGGCGTAGCAAAACTGTGCTGAGGGAGTTACGCCGGCAACCACTTAAAGGGGTGGCAGGAAAGAGGACAGCGAACCCCGGTCAGGTGATTCAAGCTGGAGGGCTCCCTGTAGTGAGGGCATCGCTACGAGAGCAGAGAAGTAGCTTTAGAAAACTGTGTTTCGAAATTCCAACAGGATATGAACAAAAGCAAGTGACGCATTTTCGTTCAGCGAGTGCAACACACAGAAAGGTCTATGTACTTCAGGCGTCTAGAACGAGCACAAAACGTCTGATTGGCAGAAACTCATTAGGAAGGAGTTTAGACGCAGTTCGATGGAAGGAATGTTTCAATTGGTAGAGGGTATTTCTACAAAATTAGAGGAACGCTCCTATTGGTCGAAATAAGCCATCACATGAAAAAGGAACCCAAGTGGAGGGAGGCAGTTCTGCCACGAGTAGGACAAGAGAGAAGTTTTCTGTATGGACTCTTCTCTGAACTGGTGTCAAGTGCAGAACAGAGCACTTAACACTCCGTACGACACAGAGAAGAAATTGGTGTGGACACTGTACTCACAACGGCTGCAGTCCAGCTAAAATTAGCTGTAGCAAGCTTTAGCTCCAACTGTGGAGAAACGAACCAGCCAAATAAATTAACTGTTCTTGCAACAACTGAGAGGGCACTATAATATGCATGCTGCTCCTACCATGCGCGTGTATATCGCCACATAATAAGACTAGGGCTGAGTACACGTTTTCTCACATAACAAGAAACATACGGAAAGTTTCGGCTGGAAAGTTCAGCAAAGGCCAGATTAGGTTTGAAGGAATTTCAGTGGGAGAGAGCGGCCTTGCAGACAACAGCACGTCACAGCTTAAGGTAAATACCGCGTGCAGAGGCATAAACTTTGTTGGTTCACCAGCTTGCGTCCACGGTAAACTCGTACAGCCTTCGTTAATCTTGCGCTCAAATTTGTCACTTGACTAACCATCCACCGTAGACTTGATTGTCATCCTAAATAGTGCCGAACTTCCAACCGGATTCGGACGATTTTCTTAGAACTCACCAACATCATAACGTATGTGTAGGAGCAATTTTGTAAAGAGACATCCAGTTAAACTTTCATATTTTTGGGCTTATGATTAATGTAAAGAAACTTCCAATTAAACTTTCATAATATTGTGCTTAAGATTAATGATATATTTAACGTTGTTGTGTATAAACTAATTTCACTTTCTGATGTTGGCAAGATGCATTATCCATTGTGCTGTTTTTTATGTTGGTGAGTTGAAAACTGTGTGAAAAACTGTAATTCGGTGTGAAATATTGCGACATTAAACTTGTTATTTCACCACACACTTTTGTTCTCAATTCAAGAATAAACAAAAACAGACCCCAGCAACCTCACAGTGGTTATTATAAGAAGTTCAAATATTTTAACAAAATAGGAAAAAAAAACGAAAAAATTAAAAAGTTAATAAAATCATTTCTTGGGAGAAGCAAGGTTTCGTGTTCGAGGCCTGTGTCGGTCCAAATTTTTAATCTGGCTGGAAGTTTCAAAGCAGCGCACACTCCACTACAGAATGAAAGATTCCTTCCGGAGCATACAATATTTTCAATGACAACTTCGATCGCAGTCTCCCGACAACTAGCCACCACGTTCACACTCCCATGAGTGGCCTGCTTTCAGCACTAAAGCTCTAATGGCTGCAGGTGAGTCACTTGTGTAACGAAGAAACATGGATTGGTGAGGAACAGTAGAATACCTTGATTGGTGACTCTTACTTTAGATTTCCCGAAGTTGGCTAATGCGGGGCGCTCTGGTAGCTCTAGTTTTGGATTACTTGTGAGCGCACTGGCTACTTTTGGAACTTGTGACTGTTGGAACAAATTACCTTCTTTATTTTCTACTGTCAGTCACTTTTATTTGTTTTGTGTTTACATTAACCTATTGTAAAGTGTTCCGAACATGGTCTGCTTATCTTCAGAAGTTTGTACACACAGAAACTCGCTACTTTTTGTTTATCACTCACCGCTGGTGTGGCTGTCCCCCTCCCCTCCAAATATCCGAACACCAGACCTTCCTACTCACTTTTTTATGCCGATGATCTGGCTATTACCGCAAAAAGAAAGCGTTTTGAGGAAGTAGAAGAGAAACCAGAAAACTCGTTAAACATCATGTCTGAATGTTTCCAAGACGATTCCCTCAAACCAAAGCCCTCGAAGACACAAGTTAGCCCTTCTCACCTTAGCTTAAAACGGGCAAAAACAGAAAGCTGAACGTCACATGCAATGCAGCAACCTGGAACACACAGATAAACCAATATAGTTGGGTGTCGTAGCGGACAGGTCACTCACATAAAAATACTATTGTGAGAAAACCCTCCAAAAGGTTGCCGCCAGGAGCAAACTAGCAAATAGTATATGGGGAACAAGATCACCTATAATCATAACAACTGCTAAGGCACTTTGCCTTTCCGCAGCCGAATATGGATGCTCCGTAAGGTCCAAATCTGCACATCCCGGAAACGTCAATACAAGGTATCTGACGCACGCACACTAACAACAGGATGCATGAAAACCACATCACTTCGGAATCTATATAAAGCAGCTGGATTCTCTGATACACGGTGCTTCATGCGGACTTAAATCCCGCAAGAGATTCCTCAGTACCACGCTTAACGAGCCCCCGAAGTACTACCATGCCTCACTATAGGTGTCCAGCGGCAATAGATCAAGCTGGAAAATTTGGAGAACACTGGCTAGCATCAGAACGGCAGTGGTGGCCGAGCGGTTCTAGGCGCTTCAGTCCGGAACCGCGCTGCTGCTACGGTCGCAGGTACGAATCCTGCATCGCACATGGATAATTAGGTTTATGTAGTTCCAAGTCTAGGCGACAGATGACCTCAGATGTTAAGTCCCATAGTGCTTAGAGCCATATTTTTTGACTGGCATCAGAACGGACGTAACCACAGTCAATATAAATCTAATTAAATGTGGCCTTGACGACCTATCTCTTGACAAGGAAGAAGCACTGGACGTTGCCGGATAATGAATAACTTTAAAATAAATTTTCCGGGCACTAAAAAGTAAAATAAGTATGCTGCAGCTTGTCTTTGCGTGTTTCCTTCTTCTGTGTGTCCATGAGGGTGTCTTCGACTGTGAGGAAACCGAAGACCACGCACCTGATAGCTTCACTCAGTCAAATCATTTGAGAACTGGATGTCTGCGATATAAGCTACTCAGAAGAAGTTTTTCGCCACCTGGAAGTCTGCGAATGTGTGTGGGCTTGGACTGAAGGGGGGCAGAATATGCCTTATGGAAGCAAGGAATTAACTTCACTGTGAATTAGAACAAAACAATAACCAGGCACCTCAGCCATAGTGTCTACAGGTAACGTAAGTACACGAATCGGTATCTGCACGCTCTTAGCTGCCGCCGTACTGTACAAAAAAGGGACGTTTTGAGTACCCTTGCCGGCCGAGGCGGCCGAGCGGATCTAGGCGCTACAGTCTGGAACCGCAGGACCACTACGGTCGTAGGTTCGAATCCTGCCTCGGGCATGGATGTGTGTGATTTCCTTAGGTTAGTTAGGTTTAACTAGTTCTAAGTTCTAGGGGACTGATGACCTCAGGAGTTACGTCCCGTAGTCCAAAAATGGCTCTGAGCGCTATGGGATTTAACATCTATGGTCATCAGTCCCCTATAACTTAGAACTACTTAAACCTAACTAACCTAAGGACAGCACACAACACCCAGCCATCACGAGGCAGAGAAAATCCTGACCCCGCCGGGAATCGAACCCGGGAACCCGGGCGTGGGAAGCGAGAACGCTACCGCACGACCACGAGATGCGGGCACGTCCCATAGTGCTCAGAGCCATTTGCACCATTTTTTGAGTACCCTCGTCCACCGTGCTAACGTCGTCTCAAACGCTGAAAATGTGCTACTAGAACTAAAACACCTCTGAAAAGTCTTCATGAAAAATAGTTACAAATATTGCCAGGTATTATAGGCTCTTTCTGGTGAGAAGCTCAGGAAAAATACCGTCGAAGAAAAAAGCAATAAACTTGCGTTTTTGCCTTCATGTGACACTGTGCCTTGAAAGAATCGCCAGTTCCTAAAGAGACGCAACATCTCATCAGTGTTCAGGGCGCAGCAAAAGTACGACAGCTCATGAGGCCTGTGGAGGGCGATCTAGGGTTCAGAACACCTGCAGTGTATAAAATACCATGTCAGTGTGGCTTTTATTACGTCGGCCAAGCAGTACACACTGTGGAGCAACATCGGGTGGAACACGAGAGGTACTTACGCCTACTCTATGCCGAAAAATCCGCCGTGGCAGAAGAGACGTTAGAAAATTGCGACCGAATTCAATTTAACGAGACATCTGCCATTATGAGGATGTTCGCCGTCGAACAGCATCAATAGCCAATCAATTTATTCAGTTTCAAGTTACAACCTTCGTTACGTCGATTCGTAGCGGTTACGCCCCCCTGGGAACGTGTTGTCAGCAGCGCGGCCGGCTGTCGTTAATAAGGTGGGTTGTTAAGGCGCGAAATGGGCTGCCTGCTCACCCAGCTTGTGACGGGACATTCTCCCCTAGCATTACTTTTCCTCAACATTAATTGGCGATACCAGTAATATTTTTCGGATTTTTGGACAGATCAGTTTGATCTCAGTTGCTTTACTGGAAACTTACATATAATTTTATACACAGTAAGCTACACTGCTGGCCACCGTAAATGCAACACCCTGAAGGAAGCATCCGAATCAAGTGAAATTTACACCATGAGTTTGCAGCGATGAGATATGCAACTGATTAGAATTTCAGCGCAGACGCACATCACGCACGCCTGTGGCGGCACCTCATAGCGCCATTTAAGGCTTGGCGATTTCGACGAGTGTACGTTCGGCACATGTGTTTACCTTGTGGTTGTTTCACAAGACGATCAGTTATGCCTCGTAGACAACAGCGAACATCTTTTGATCAAGTATCCGAGTTCGACAGAGGAAGGATAGTGGCTTACCGAGATTGTGGATTATCATACAGAGAAATCGCTAGTAGTGTTGGACGAAACCAAACAACTGTAATGCGGATATGTGACCGTTGGAAGCAGGAGGGTACGACGGACCGACGTGGTCGATCGCATTCACCTCGGTGCACCACTGCACGTGCTGATAGGCAAATTGTGCGCATGGCAGTGACGGATCGCTCAGTGACATTCCGAACCATAGCACAGCACATTGCGTCTGTAACGCATCATCCAGTGTCTGCGCGTACCGTTCGACGCCGTTTACAGCAGAGTGGTCTGTCCGCAAGACGTCCATTGCTTCGTCTACCATTGACGCAGAACCACAGACGTCTCCGTCGCCAATGGTGTGATGACAGACGGATGTGGACGGCAGAATGGAATGACGTTGTCTTTACTGACGAGGCACGCTTCTGTCTGCAGCACCACGATGGTCGGATTCGAGTGTGGAGACACCGTGGAGAGAGGATGCTGGACAGCTGCATTATGCACCGCCACACTGGTCTCGCACCGGGTATTATGGTATGGGGCGGTATTGGATATTACTCTCGCACGCCTCCAGTACGCATTGCCGGTACTTTAAATAGCCGGCGCTACATATCCGAGGCTCTGGAGCCAGTTGTCCTTCCTTACCTTCAGGGCTCGGCCACAGCCATATTTCAACAGGATAATGCGCGACCACACGTGGCACGCATTGTCCAAAGGTTCTTCGTCAATAACCAGATTGAATTGCTTCCCTGGCCGGCTCGCTCTCCGGATCTTTCGCCGATAGAAAACATGTGGTCCATGGTTGCTCAACGAGTGACCCAGATTACATCCCCAGCTGCCACACCAGATGATCTTTGGCAACGTGTGGAAGCTGCTTGGGCTGCTGTACCCCAGGAACACATCCAACGTCTCTTTGACTCAATGCCGAGACGTGTGGCAGCGGTGATCTCCAACAATGGCGGCTACTCTGGCAACTGATTCTGGTAGGAACCACATGTCACAGACGTCTGTAAACGTAATCATTTGATTCTTGGTCAACATGTTATCTACAAAATAAATTTTGTTGTGCTACCTCTTGTCTTTCTTGGTGTTGCATTTACGGTGGCCAGCAGTGTATATTTGAAGCTAAAATTTATAAAAAGGAATTACTTTATAAAATATTTTATTCTCGATGTTATAACCGATAAGTACTAGCTCTTAACGTAAAGTTAAAATTACTTTTCTTTTATAAACATTTGAAATTACGAATTATTGGTACATTTAAAATTTCTATTATTTATAACGCAATCCTGTACTGTTTACTATATTTATTTTTGGATTTATTTATGAAATAATAATCGGAAGCAATGTATCAGAAAGTAGTAGAAATTCATTTGTTAAGGAAAATTATAAACCCTTTGGAATGTTGCTATTTCCCCACACTGAGGAGTCGTACACATGCCTCTGATGTGATCGGACGTATTTTTGTGTAATTTCGGCCTTGTTAATGTGAAAATAATCAAAAGCCGCGCGCGGTAGCTGCTGCGCGGTCTAACGCGAAGGCGTCCGTCTTGCCAACGTTCGCCCGGCTCCCCCCCCCCCCCCCCCCCCCTTTCCGTAGAAGGTTCATGGAGGTTCAACTCCTCCCTCTGGCATGGGTGTGTGTGTTGTCCTTAGCGTAAGTAGCGTGCAAGCCTAGGAACCGATGAACTCAGCAGTTTGGTCCCATACTAACTTACCACAAATTTCCAAAAATTCCAAGGCTGCATTATATACTAAAATGTGAGAAAATATATTTACGTAAAAAAAAAACTTTGCAACAACAATCTTCAAATTTATTTAGTTCAATCCAGCTGTGAGGACCTAAAATGTGAGATTTTCAGCTTCAAGAATCAGATCCCCAGACAAGGAGAACTGGAGCCGTCTCAGCATGACAGGCTAAGTAAACTAGAAAGTCTATCGTAGTCTTCGCTCTTGTTTGCCAACGCGCGGTCCAGCCGCAGCTGCGACACCGGTGGCAACAGGATGGAGAAAAGCGCTGTCGAATTGAATCTGACCTTGAACTACTAAGATATTTTACCACAAGAAGAAAATGACACGGTAACATTATCTGCGTTCCTCAACTTGATTATGGAGAAGAAGATTAATAGCATTTTTGTGGCACATGATAATGAAGGTTGTGATAACATTTCGATTAACAGGCAGTTTGGATCATAACAGCGCACACTCCGCTGCAGAGCGAAAATCTCATTCTGGAAACATCCGCCAGGCTGTGGCTAAGCCATGTCTCCGCAATATCCTTCCTTTCAAGAGTGCTAGTTCTGCAAGGTTCGCAGGAGAGCTTCTGTAAAGTTTGGAAGGTAGGAGACGAGGTACTGGCAGAAGGGAAGTTGTGAGGACGGGGCGTGAGTCGTGCTTGGGTAGCTCAGATGGTAGAGCACTTGCCCGCGAAAGACAAAGGTCCCGAGTTCGATTCTCGGTCCAGCACACAGTTTTAGTCTGCCAGGAAGTTTCATATCAGCGTACACTCCGCTGCTGAGTGAAAATCTCATTCCAGAAACATCCCCCTGGCTGTGGCTAAGCCATGTCTCCGCAATATCCTTTCTTTCAGGAGTGCTAGTTCTGCAAGGTTCGCAGGAGAGCTTCTGTAAAGTTTGGAGGGTAGGAGACGAGGTACTGGCAGAAGTAAAGCTGTGAGGACGGGGCGTGAGTCGTGCTTGGGTAGCTCAGATGGTAGAGCACTTCCCCGTGAAAGGCAAAGGTCCCGATTTCGAGTCTCGGTCCAGCACACAGTTTTAATCTGCCAGGAAGTTTCAACAGGCAGCCTGTAAACGGCAACATCAAGTTTGCACATATTCTGCACCTTATAGAAAAAAAATGCTACCTTTTCAACAAACCCATCAGTTCAGCTTAAAAACGGCGACGTTTATTTTCTTCTACATTACACATTTTTTTTTTACTAAATTTGTTAAAGTAATTTTTCTCTTTGTCACAGTTTTAATAGTTTAACAACTCGTAACGTTTTAACACATCATTGAACGTTAAGTAATTCCTCATTTATTATTAAGAACGATTGTTTCCAGATGGTAATTGAACCCCTTTCTACTACATGCTGTCGCATTTCTCCTTCAAGGTGAAAACAGTGAAACGTTGGAAAATAGCTATTTTTACCACTCTTGCATATTATTTAGGTAATAAACTCTGTATTGTACTAAATCACTGTGATAAAAGCTCTTACTTACTCTCTCACCGTTGATAGTTTTACAGCAACGCAGAGAGAAAGAACTTAAAATAAACTTTGTTCATTAAAATGGCAAGCTGCTTTTAAGAATCTTACAAAAGTAGTAAAAAATTAAACAACACTTCAATTTTATTTTAAAAGGAAGAACATCAAACCTTAAAGATCACCATTCTCAAACAATATCAGTCTGTTCTGACAATTGTAAACATCTCATTTTTGTGATGTCCATCACTTAACTTGTGGGTTTTTGACTCAGCTAAAATACTGAGATGATGTAATCTCATAGCTATACGCATTCTTAGTAGAAGTAATTTTTTTTTTAGCAAGAGATACAGCTTGTCCTCAAGACTCATTTTCTTCGTCTCATGTTGTTGTATGTTCATCTGAAACGGTTAATGGAGCTTGTATCTCTTTTGTCGTCTCAGGTTCTTCCAAGTTAAGTGATATGGATACAACTTCTGTAGTGTCTCTGGAATCCGTCACAATGTTTGTTTGGAACAATACTATCGATCTTTTCTTCCGACTGATAGGATCAAATATCGGAGACAGATCTGAAACAAAATATTTCATGTTTTAGTTCGTCAACTGTATCAATACAGTGCTTGCAAAAAGTGTCACGTAGGGAACAATATTTCAGTCATTGTTTTACATGATGTTATTAGAGATCTCAATTGCGACTTTATAGTTAAAATTTCACTGCTCTAGTTTCCTAAATTTAGAGATTTAACGTTTTCCGTTTTGTAAATAGAGCTAAAAAATATCCTCTTTACCGACTAAAGTGTTTTCTTTGACTATAACTACTAATTTAACTGCTATTAACTTTTAAATGCCGAAATTCCGCTTCATTAGACCATATCAATCACAAGAATAATAATACAATATGGGAAAAATTCCTACTGATTTCGTTATCTTTCAAACAATATTATTTTTAAATTACTCTGTAGGAAATGTTGCAAGCAGCCCCAAGTTTTCTTTAAAGGATTTTATTGAACCATTACTAGTTTCGGGTCTGAGCCCATCTTCAGACGATTACTGACCACCTATTTGTGTTCTCCGTGTCTTGTTAATGATGGATGAGCATTCAAAGTGGGCCTAACTGTTGCCAATCGAGAGTTATCGAGGAACGAAACTGGCTGATTCTACCACCGAATTTAATGGGGAAAATTTTGTTTGAGAGTCGACGAAATGAGTAGCTAGCATTTGCAAGATTTCTTTGCTGTAATGAAACAGCAGAAAAAAATTCATAGCTGTAGGAGTAGCAGTTTTCGAGAGAGGAAACATTTTATTCAGAAAAACGGGATTTTATTAGCTCTATTTACAAAACGGTAAGACATTTCTTTATTAAAGCTGCAGCAGTGAAACTTTACTGGAAAACCTTAATTAACATGTCTAGTAACATCATGTAAAACATTGACTGAAGTGCTGTTACTTTAGGGACTTAAATTTCCTACAAGTCCTTTGACAGCCCAAATTTATTTTTCTCGAAGGCAAAGAAGCGGAAACTACAGGTAGAAGAAAGTAGTTTGTTTAAAATCAAGAAATTTTCTTATTGTTTTCCGAGTTGAAAGATGCACAGGGAAACCTCTGTTTTTACTGAGACATTTGACCCTTTTCCAAGCATTCTTTCTCTTCTGTTACTACGATATAAGTACCTGATGTTTATCCATATGTTTTTGAAAATATCACTTAAATGCCATAAAATATAAACCCATCAAAAACAAAAACGTACTAGCTTTATTATCTTTTTTCAGGTTTTTGGCAACAGGAGAATCTTTCCCGTCTCTAGTATTTTCCTTCCGAATCTCTACAGAATAAGTCAGCAGAACTGTGGAAGAATTACTGTCCGCATTTGTCTACAAATTTCCTCCTATTTACTTCAGTTCCTTGAACAAAAAACTTTTGGACAAACAAAGGAATTTTCGTCCAAATGGCAGTTTTCCAAGTTCGACGGTGCTGGCGCAAAGCGTCCTTGTACTTATGATGCTTTAAATCTAAATGCACTGATGCTGAGAGACTAGCTCACGAGGTACTACTTTCTGTGAATGTTTCAGTGTAGTTTTCTTTGCGTAGACATCATGCGACAAGACTCGGCCGGTATTTCACTATCATATTTCTTTGTCAAAAATGATATGTCAAAGAAATTTGATGGTGTAGTACGGAACTTTGTCAAATTCTGCCTGTCGTCAAATAAATATGATCAAATCTAGGGACTCGCTGTAGATCTGATCGCCGTGCGGTTAAAGGCGCTGCAGCCTGGAACCGCAAGACCGCTACGGTAGCAGGTTCGAATCCTGCCTCGGGCATGGATGTTTGTGATGTCCTTAGGTTAGTTAGGTTTAACTAGTTCTAAGTTCTAGGGGACTAATGACCTCGGCAGTTGAGTCCCATAGTGCTCAGAGCCATTTGAACCATTTTTTTGTAGATCTGATCATAAGTCGCTTGGCTTCTGCTCGCTGCAATGTGAAATGTTACCACTATGAGCGCCAGCATCGCTGCAGCGTTCTGTCACCAGTAGTGTGTTTGTAAACATGGGTGCGAAGTTTAATTCGTGTGTGCCCTCAGCTGCAAAATTAACAGAAATGTATGAGGCTGATGAGGCGCTTCACAACGTGAGGCACTCTGAGTACATAAACAGGTTAAGAAGACTGGAGAGCTACAAAAAAACTGGGGAGGTCATTAGCTGTGAGATACGGCCCGCATGCACGGCTGACGACATAAAAAAGAAAATTAATGGCCTCCACTCAAGATACTCTCGGGAGAAAGCAAAAGTTCAAAATTGCTCTGAGCACTATGGGACTTAACATCTATGGTCATCAGTCCCCTAGAACTTAGAACTACTTAAACCTAACTAACCTAAGGACATCACACAACACCCAGTCGTCACGAGGCAGAGAAAATCCCTGACCCCGCCGGGAATCGGACTCGGGAACCCGGGCGCGGGAAGCAAGAACGCTACCGCACGACCACGAGCTGCGGACAAAGCAAAAGTACGTATCTACAAACTTATATATATATATATATATATATATATATATATATATATATATATATATTGTATTGAAAATTTACTTACTTTCAGATTTGGTCCTTTAGTGCTTTATAAATTGCTTCACACGTTTCAGGTATTATTTTACTTAATGTGCACTATGGTATTCGACGGCTGTACTGTAAGCTAGAGTAACCCTCTCCTGTAGCAAGAAATCGGAGTGTTACTGTGAGCCTGTCTTCTGCAGATATAGCAGTTCTTAAGTGAGTGTTGTGCTTTGTGATATGACGAGACACTTCACTGAGCAAATACTGAAGTGTATGCTCATCCACTCTTAAGTAGTTTATGCAAGGCATGACGTCCTCCACTAGAAGCTCAGTAACAAGTTTTGTTGAATGCTTTTACTGTCTCGTCGTAAAACCCATGGCTTCACCCAGGTACGTTTCCTTTTTTTTCCCCCGGCTTGTCTTCCAAATGCGCACACAGTGCAGTTGTGGTACATGCAACTGCTGCCATAATAACAAGTTGTTGTTGTCAGCCATCTTGAACTTTGACGAAAAATATGATGACAGTGAAATACCCATTTTCAGCCGCTACGTGAAATATCTTTGTCAAACAGATTTAACGAATAATTGATCATATCTTAGGTCAAATCTTTGTCAAAGAAATATGGTAGTGTAATGCCGGCCTAAGTAGAACACCTTCAGTCTGTGACGTAGGTGGCATTTGTTACGTCATATATATAAAAAAATTATATAATTTTGATTGTCGCTGTGGAGCGGCCAAGATAAAACTTACTGAACTCATGGCATCTGTATAATTTAAAAACATGAACTTTAACGTAAATTAATTATATGTTAAAATTTAAAAAGTTTCTTATAACGAAATCTCTCGCATTTACAGTTACTGTTAACACTTTGAAAAATAAATTAATACTTCGGCGCGTAATGGCCGACCAGAGGCTGCATCGGAAGATGAGCTTCTCGCAGGGCAAATTACTGAAAAAATGCTTGTTAAAAATAATTAGCCACTGCGAGCATTTGAGGTGACAACTATTACAAAGAAATTCATTTTGTGATAATAATAACAAGTTTATTTTAGTAAAACACAGAGTAGCTTACATAAAATATGTGTAGCCGCTCAATGGCTGCCTTCCGTACCGCGAAACGAAACAGTGTGTGTCTCATAAAATACGTCCTTCCTCCTCAGCCGTACAATCGCGTCTCTTTCGATCCTTTTTTATTTTCATAGACATTAAATAAAGATGCTACTCTTAAATTATCGCTGCATATCAGTTGTTTCAAGAATATTAACTATATCTTTTACACTAATTATATGCATACAATACTTTAACTCTTTCGATCCTTTTTTATTTTCATAGACATTAAATAAAGATGCTACTCTTAAATTATCGCTGCATATCAGTTGTTTCAAGAATATTAACTATATCTTTTACACTAATTATATGCATACAATACTTTAACTCTTTCGATCCTTTTTTATTTTCATAGACATTAAATAAAGATGCTACTCTTAAATTATCGCTGCATATCAGTTGTTTCAAGAACATTAACTATATCTTTTACACTAATTATATGCATACAATACTTTAACTGTGGTTTACAGCCGATAAAAATGTCAATACTTATGTGACGTACCGTCACAAGTCGCACGGCTTCCGTCATAGCATTGGCGTCCTCACGAGAAGCACGTGGCAGCCCAAACTGAAACTGCGCATGCGCGAGCAGGAAGCCCCTTTCGTCGCGTCGCGGGGGTTCCTGTCGCTGCCTCAGGCCACAGTCGCACTTTGGACAACACACCCGTAAGCCAGCGACCGGCCAGTGGCCGGCATGACGTCAGCGCAGAGTAAGAGTGCTGACACGGGACGCAAGTGCGCAGTCGCGGCGTGGCTCTGCGGTTCAAGGCAAGGAGAGTCTGCAGACGCGGTACGCCGTGGTACTCGTAGCAGAAGACAGACTCTAGCAGTCAGGCCCGGAGCAGTGGAGTGCCTTAATGGTTGGCCTGCACATAAACAGGCAGTTGGGCTGCTGCACCACTCTGGCCGCGAACTGCTGCCCTCCGAGGCAGTAGCCCAGGTGGGGCTGAAGCGAGCTCGAGGCGGCCTATCAGATGGAACCCACCAACCTTCCTGAAGTTGACTTCGGCGCGTCGTTGGCGGAGTCCCGGTTTCGTTGCGGCAGCTTGCAGAACTGTATCGTCCAGTCGCCTAGTATGGACCTCTGATTATAGTAGGAGCTGCCACTCACCGAATGCTTTGGCTAGAAATTCCGGTTATTTATATTGGTTAGGTGCCTGTTTGCTGTGCGATGTACCGCTTCTAACCAAGTGTACCGTAACAAGACAGCGACCAGTAGCTATGGCAACAGAACTGACGTTGCCTTCCTGCCAATTCGGCGGTACTGAGAGCTGTGGTCCCTGGTCGGCGATGTATACTGAAGTGCCAAAGAAACTGGTATGGGCAGCCGGCCGGTGTGGCCGAGCGGTTCTGGGCGCTTCAGTCTGGAACCGCGCGACCGCTACGGTCGCAGGTTCGAATCCTGCCTCGGGCATGGAGGTGTGTTATGTTCTTAGGTTAGTTAGGTTTAAGCAGTTCTGATTTCTAGGAGACTGATTACCTCAGATGTAAAGTCCCATAGTGCTCAGAGCCATTTGAACCATTTTTTTGAACTGATATGGGCATGCGTATTCAAATACAGGGCAGAATACGGCACTGTGGTCGCCAACGGCTGTATAAGACAAGTGTCTGGAGCAGTTGTTAGATCGGTTACTGCTGCTACGATGGTAGATTCTCAAGATTTAGGTGAGTTTGAACGCGGTGTTAGAGTCAGAGAACGAGCGATTGAACACATCTCCGAGGTAGCGCTGAAGTGGGGATTTTCCCGTACGACCATTTCACGAGTGTACCTTGGATATCAGGAATGCGGTAAAACATTAAATCTCCGACATCGCTGCGGCAGGAAAGAACGGGACCAACTACGACTGAAGAGAATCGTTTAACGTGACAGAAGTACAGGCCTTCCTCACATTGCTGCAGATTTCACTGCTGGGCCATTAATCAGTGTCAGCGTGCGAAGCATTCAACGAAACATCATCGATACGGGCATTCGGAACCGAAGGCCCCCTCGTGTACCCTTGATGACTGCACGACACAAAGCTGTACGCCTCACCTGGTCCCATCACCACCGACATTAGATTGTTGATGACTGGAAACATGTTGCCTGGTCGGATGAGTCTCGTTTCAGATTGTATCGAGCGGATGGACGTGTACAAGTATGGAGATGAATGCATTGGCCCTGCATGTCAGTAGGGCTGGTGGAGGCTCTGTAATGGTGTGGGGTGTGTACAGTTGGAGTGATATGTGTAGTGTCACCGCCAGACACCACACTTGCTAGGTGGTAGCTTTAAATCGGCCGCGGTCCATTAGTACATGTCGGACCCGCGTGTCGCCACTGTCAGTGATCGCAGACCGAGCGCCACCACACGGCAGGTCTCGAGAGACGGACTAGCACTCGCCCCAGTTGTACGGACGACGTAGCTAGCGATGCACACTGACGAAGCCTCGCTCATTTGCAGAGCAGATAGTTAGAATAGCCTTCAGCTAAGTCAATGGCTACGACCTAGCAAGGCGCCGTTAGTAGTTTATTGCCTGAATCTACAGAGTCTCACTTGTATCGTCAATAGCGATGTACAACAAGGATGGATTAAAGTTAAGTATTCCAGCAGCTACGTACTTTACTTTATAGCATTCATTACGTATCCTGTTTCAGACCTATCTCTAGCCTGCGCGAGTTAACGCGTGCCTTTCGGCTACTTCCGAGTGGCGTGGCTGTTAATCTACGCTACAACAATATGGGACACCTGATACGTCTGGATACGACACTGAGAAGTGAAACGTGCGTCAGCATCCTCTCTAATCACATACCCGTTTTGCATTCCGACGGACTTGGCCAATTCCAGCAGAACAACGCGACGCCCCACACGTCCAGATTTGCTACAGACTGGCTCCAGCAACACTCTTCTGAGTTTAAACACTTCCGCTGCCCGCCAGACTCCCCACACATGAACATTGTTTAGCATACCTGGGATGCCTTGCAACGAGCTGTTCAGAAGAGGTCTCCACCCCCTCTTACTCTTACGAATTTATGGAAAGCCGTGCTGGTATTCATGGTGTCATTTCCCTGCAGCACTACTTCTGACATTAGTCAAGTCCACGCCACGTCGTGCTGCGGCACTTCTGCGTGCCCGGGGGCCCTACACGATGTTAGGCAGGTGTACCAGTTTCTTTGGCTCTTCAGTGTAGTATTGCTACGTCTGATGCAACGTCGTATTTGGTCCTCTCCGCGACTGGCGTGGCTTACGCGTGCCGTTTGCAACAGCTGCGTCAGTACTGCCATTACTCAGTAGCGCCAAATAATGGCGGCGACGCTACAAGTGTGTGGAGAACGCTACAGCGAAAACGCACAGCGAGTTGCAGTCGATCTCAGGTACGCTCAGAAGGATTCATGACAGCAGATACTGCAGGTCATTCCATTCAGTTCTTTCCTGCCTCCTGGTGTAATCGTTAAATCACGTGGTTACTTGTCTGTGGCGTATACTACCCCTGTGTTTAAACCTAGAGTTTAGGTGCAAATAATTGCCATTTTCTTATATCATTTATTTTTACAATTACTTAATTTTTATTTAAATAATCCTTGTTGATTTTATTGCACTAAATAAAACCTGCAGTCCTTTACTTTTCAACACACAGAATAACATACTTTTGTGCGGTTCCTTTTTAATGTAATACACATAAAAGATCTTTTAGAGAACTGAATTTTACATTCTGAAAATTTATAGTATCTGTGTAGCAAGTCAATATTCACATAAAAGTTTACTGCAGGGTTTAAATCTGCACTTAAAAATGCCTTCCATAGACACAAAAAAAATGTTTGAAAAATTGATAGGCAATGATAGGATACACAATTTTCTTTATCCCCACTCAGAACACATTAAATTTTAACTAATACTTTAATTATTTTGTTGGAGAACCAGTAAGGTCCCAATCACAATCGTCCTACAGATCTTCATTTGAATGTTCGCTAGCAGACTTATGATCACTGGCTATTGTAAAATCGTCGTCTTTTTCGCCTGTTTCTTGATCTTTTTACTCTGACATCTTCCTCCATCCGCCGAATAACAATTTCCTCAAAACTTAGAATCGTTAAAACTGAACGTTCCTGTGAACACATTTGTTACTGTACTGAAAAAAAAGGGTACGTAGTACACGAGGCGCTGTCTGGAAGTAACAGGGGTCAACGACGAACAAAGAAGGTCATAATGCAAGCGACAGCAAAGTATTGTACAACAGGCGATTTGAAAAGGGTAGGGAGAATATAGAAGCATTTCGGCGGAACTGTCCTTGGAGAGTAAGTTCGAAAATTTCCGCGCAGCCTGAGAGACCACTCCTCCTGAGCCAAGGGGTCAGATATGCACTAGTTCACTGCGGTCAGCTGGTGCACTGTCGTCTTGAAAGGCTTTTTCATTAGTCTTCTGTCTGTTTTGACGCGGTCTGCCACGAAGTCATCTCCTGTGCCAACATTTGCACCCAGCGTCTTCAATTGGTTCTTGGGTATATTATAATCTCTGCTTCATTTACAGTTTTCAGCCCTTAAGGGCTTCGTCTAGAAGCGTGGAACTTTTCCTTTGTTATATTAACACATGTATTATTATTTTGTCCTTTCATCTAGTCAATATTTTCCATACGTTCCTTTACTTGCCAATTCTGAGCAAAATTTTCCTGATTGCGTGTCTTATCAGTACACCCAACTGTCATCATCCTTCTAGATCATCTCATCTCGGACCGATCCTGTTCTTTTCCTGCTTTTGCCACGGTCAATGATTCACTAGCATGCGGTCCTGTGCTCCAAAGGTTCTTTTTTTTTCTCTTTTTCTTTCGGGTCATCAGTCTTCTGGCTGGTTTGATTCGGGGCCCACCACGAATTCCTCTCCTGTGCTAACCTCTTCATCCCAGTATAGCACTTGCAACCTATGTCCTCAATTATTTGCTGGGTGTATTCCAATCTGTGTCTTCGTCTACAGTTTTTGCCCTCTACACCTCCCTATAGTACCATGGAAATAATCCCCTGATGTCTTAACAGATGTCCTGTCATCCTGTCCCTTCTCCTTATCAGTGTTTTCCACATATTCCTTTCCTCTCCGAATCTGTGTAGAGCCCTTCTCATTCCTTACCTTATCAGTCCACCTAATTTTCAACATTCGTCTCTGGCACCACATCTCAAATGCTTCGATTCTCTTCTGTTTCGGTTTTCCAACAGTCCATGTTTCTCAACCATACAATGCTTTGCTCCAAACGAACATTCTCAGAAATTTCTTTCTCATATTAAGTCCGATATTTGATACTAGTAGACTTCTCTTGGTCAGTAATGCCCTTTTTACCAGTGCTAGTCTGCTTTTAATGTCCTTTCTCCGTCCGTCATTGGTTATTTTGCTCCCTGCTGTTGTCATATCTGTTACTACTCATTACTTTCGTTATTTTCTATTTACTCTCAATCCACGTTCTGTACTCATTAGACTGTTCATTCCATTCAACAGATCATGTACTTCTTCCTTACTTTCACTTAGGATAGCAATGTCGTCACCGAATCGTATCATTGGTATCCTTTCTCCTTGAATTTTGATACCACTCCTGGACCTTCCTTTTATTTCCATCATTGCTTCTTCGATGCACTGATTGAACAGTAGGAGCGAAAGACTAAATCCTTGTCTTACACCCTTTCTAATCAGAGCTCTTCGTTCTTGGTCGTCCATTCTTATTATTCCCTCTTGACTCTTGTACATGTTGTATATTACCCGTCTCTCCCTATAGCTTACCCCTATTTTTCTCAGAATTTCGAACATCTTGCACCATTTTACATTGTCGAGCGCGTTTTCCAGGTCGACAAATCCTATGTACGTGTCTTTATTTTCCTTTTATCTTTCCTCCATTATCAACCGCAGCGTCAGAATTGCGTCTTTGGTGCCTTTACCGTCCCTAAAGCCAAACTGGTCATCATCTAACACATCCTCAATATCCTTTTCCATTATTCCGTGTATTATTCTTGTTAGCAACTTGAATGCATGACCTATCGATTGTGCGATAATTCTTGCACTTATCAGCTCATTCAGTCATCGGTATTGTGTGGATGATATTTTTCCCAAAGTCAGATGGTATGTCGCCAGATTCATACATTCTGCACACCATTATGAATAGTCGTTTTGTTTCCATTTCCCCCAATGATTTTAGAATTCTGACGGAATGTTACCTATCCTTTCTGTGTTGTTTTATCTTACGGCCTTCAAAGCTCTCTTGAGCTCTGATTCTAATACTGAATCCCTTGTCTCTTCTAAATTGACTCTCTATCACATCAGAGAAATCTTCTCCCTCGTAGAGGCGTTTGGTGTACTCCTTCAACCTATCCGTTCACTCTTCTCCATTTAAAAACGGAACTCCCGTTGCAATCATGTTACCACCCTTGCTTTTAATTTCACCGAAGGTCGCTTTGACTATCCCATATCCTTAGTCGGTCCTTCCGACAATCATTTCTTTTTCGATTTCTTCACATTTTTCATGCTGCGATCTCATCTTAGCTTCCCTGCGGTCCTAGTTATTTTATTCCTCAGCAATTTGTATTTCTGTATTCCCCAATTTCTCTGAACATTTTTATACTTAATAATTTTTCATAATGCGGGGCCACAGTCATAATATATTTCTTTAAAATCAGTACCGCCATTAGACTGTTGTTTATTTACAGTGTTACATTTATTCTTACACAATCATGATTTTGGCTTCAAAGTGTCATTATCAAGTGTTTTAAGTTCTATAAATTGTCAGGGATGGCATACTGTCGTATTAAAATACACTATTAGACAAATTATCTAAGAGTGGATATTTCTGGCAGAGCCTACTGCTTTGTTTGATTGTTGTGTACACCATCTTGACCATCTGCCCGAAATATCGACTCTTAGACAATGTGTCTAATAGTGTATTTTAATACGACAGTATGCCACCCCGTCTTCGGTCCCGGGTTCGATCCCCGCCACTGCCTAAATTTTGATAAATAATCAGCATTGGCGGCCGAAGACTTCCTGCATAAGAAGTCAGCCTCATTCTGCCAACGGCCTTGTCAAAGAGGGCGGACGAGCGGATAGAGGTTCAGGGCACTCTCTTGTCCTAGGGGTGGGAAATTGCCCCTAAAGGCGAAAGAATCAGCAATGATCAACGACATGAGGATGCAGAAGGCAGTGGAAACCACTGCATTAAAGACACGTAACGTGTATCCACAAGACATGTGGCCTATAATTGAAGAAGTGTCATGATGATCTCTCCATTGTCAAAAGATTCCGGAATAGTCCCCCATTCGGATCTCCTGGAGGGGACTGCCAAGGGGGAGGTTACCATGAGAAAAAGACTGAATAATCAACGAAAGGATAACGTTCTACGAGTCGGGGCGTGGAATGTCAGAAGCTTGAACGTGGTAGGGAAACTATAAAATCTGAAAAGGGAAATGCAAAGGCTCAATCTAGATATAGTAGGGCTCAGTGAAGTGAAGTGGAAGGAAGACAAGGATTTCTGGTCAGATGAGTATCGGGTAATATCAACAGCAGCAGAAAATGGTATAACAGGTGTAGGATTCGTTATGAATAGGAAGGTAGGGCAGATGGTGTGCTACTGTGAACAGTTCAGTGACCTGGTTGTTCTAATCAGAATCGACAGCAGACCAACACCGACAACGATAGTTCAGGTATACATGCCGACGTCGCAAGCTGAAGATGAACAGATAGAGACAGTGTATGAGGATATTGAAAGGGTAATGCAGTATGTAAAGGGGGACGAAAATCTAATAGTCATGGGCGACTGGAATGCAGTTGTAGGGGAAGGAGTAGAAGAAAAAGTTAAAGGAGAATATGGGCTTGGGACAAGGAATGAAAGAGGAGCAAGTCTAATTGAGTTCTGTAACAAGTTTCAGCTAGTAATAGCGAATACCCTGTTCAAGAATCACAAGAGGAGGAGGTATACTTGGAAAAGGCCGGGAGATACGGGAAGATTTCAATTAGATTACATCATGGTCAGACAGAGATTCCGAAATCAGATACTGGACTGTAAGGCGTACCCAGGAGCAGATATAGACTCAGATCACAATATAGTAGTGATGAAGAGTAGGCTGAAGTTCAAGACATTAGTCAGGAAGAATCAATACGCAAAGAAGTGGGATACGGAAGTACTAAGGAATGATGAGATACGTTTAAAGTTCTCTAACGCTATAGATACAGCAATAAGGAATAGCGCAGTAGGCAGTACAGCTGAAGAGGAATGGACATCTCTAAAACGGGTCATCACAGAAGTTGGGAAGGAAAACATAGGTACAAAGAAGGTAGCTGCGAAGAAACCATGGGTAACAGAAGAAATACTTCAGTTGATTGATGAAAGGAGGAAGTACAAATATGTTCCGGGAAAATCAGGAATACAGAAATACAAGCCACTGACGAATGAAATAAATAGGAAGTGCAGGGAAGCTAAGACGAAATGGCTGCCGAAAAAATGTGAAGACATCGAAAAAGATATGATTGTCGGAAGGACAGACTCAGCATACAGGAAAGTCAAAACAACCTTTAGTGGCATTAAAAGCAACGGTGGTAACATTAATAGTGCAACGGGAATTCCACTACTAAATGCAGAGGAGAGAGCAGATAGGTGGAAAGAATACATTGAAAGTCTCTATGAGGGTGAAGATTTGGCGGATGTGATAGAAGAAGAAACAGGAGTCGATTTAGAAGAGATAGGGGATCCAGTATTAGAATCGCAATTTAAAAGAGCTTTGAAGGACTTACGGTCAAATAAGGCAGAAGGGATAGATAACATCCCATCAGAATTTCTAAAGTCATTGGGGGAAGTGGCAACAAAACGAGTACTCACGTTGGTGTGTAGAATATATGAGTCTAGCGATACACCATCTGACTTTCGGAAAAGCATCATCCACACAATTCCGAAGACGGCAAGGGCTGACAAGTGCGAGATTATCGCACAATCAGCTTAACAGCTCATGCATCGAAGCTGCTTACAAGAATAATATACAGAAGAATGGAAAAGAAAATTGAGAATGCGCTAGGTGACGATCAGTTTGGCTTTAGGAAAAGTAAAGGGACGGGAGAGGCAATTCTGACGTTACGGCTAATAATGGAAGCAAGGCTAAAGAAAAATCAAGACACTTTCATAGGATTTGTCGACCTGGAAAAAGCGTTCGATTATATAAAATGGTGCAAGCTGTTCGAGATTCTGAAAAAAGTAGGGGTAAGCTACAGGGAGAGACAGGTCATATACAATATGTACAACAACCAAGAGGGAATAATAAGAGTGGACGATCAAGAACGAAGTGCTCGTATTAAGAAGGGTGTAAGACAAGGCTGTAGCCTTTCGCCCCTACTCTTCAATCTGAACATCGAGGAAGCAATGATGGAAATAAAAGAAAGGTTCAGGAGTGGAATTAAAATACAAGGTGCAAGGATATCAATGATACGATTCGCTGATGACATTGCTATCCAGAGTGAAAGTGAAGAAGAATTAAATGATCTGCTGAACGGAATGAACAGTCTAATGAGTACACAGTATGGTTTGAGAGTGAATCGGAGAAAGACGAAGGTAATGAGAAGTAGTAGAAATGAGAACAGCGAGGAACTTAACATCAGGATTGATGGTCACGAAGTCAATGAAGTTAAGGAATTCTGCTACCTAGGCAGTAAAATAACCAATGACGGACGGAGCAAGGAGGGCATCAGAAGCAGACTCGCTATGGCAAAAAAGGCATTTCTGGCCAAGAGAAGTCTACTAATATCAAATACCAGCCTTAATTTGAGGAAGAAATTTCTGAGGATGTACGTCTGGAGTACAGCATTGAATGGTAGTGAAACATGGACTCTGGGTAAACCGGAACGGAAGAGAATCGAAGCATTTGAGATGTGATGCTATAGACGAATGTTGAAAATTAGGTGGACTGATAAGGTAAGGAATGAGGAGGTTGTACGCAGAATCGGAGAGGAAAGGAATATGTGGAAAACACTGATAAGGAGAAGGGACAGGATGAAAGGACATCTGCTAAGACATGAGGGAATGACTTCCATGGTATTAGAGGGAGCTGTAGAGGGCAAAAACTGTAGAGGAAGACAGAGATTGGAATACGTCAAGCAAATAATTGAAGACGTAGGTTGCAAGTGCTACTCTGAGATGAAGAGGTTAGCACAGGAAAGGAATTCGTGGGGGGCCGCATCAAACCAGTCAGTAGACTGAGCACCAAAAAAAAAAAAATATGCCACCCCAGGCAACGTATAACACTTAAAACGCTTGATAATGGCACTTTGAAGCCGAAATCATGACTGTAGAAGTGTAAATGTAGTACTGTAAATAAGCAACAATCTAATGGTGGTACTGACTTTAAAGAAATTTTTGTACTTCTTTCTTGCATCGATCAACTGAAGTATTTCATCTGTTACCCACAGACTCTTCGTAGTTACCTTATTTGTAGCTATGTTTTTCTGTCCAATTTCAGTGACTGCTGTTTTTAGAGATGATGACTCCTCCTCAACTGTATTGTCTACTGAGCTATTCCTCATTGCTGTGTCTACAGCCTTAGAGGACTTCAAAAGTGTCTCGTCATTCCTCAGTATTTCCTTACTCCACTTTTTTGCATATTGATTCTTCTTGAATAATCTCTTAAACTTTAGGCTACTCTTCATCACAACTACATTGTGATCTGATTTTATTTCTGCTCCTGGGTACGCCTCACAATCCAGTATCTGATTTCGGAATCTGTGTCTGGCCATGAAATAATCTTACTCAAATCTTCTCGAATCCACCGACCTTCTCTTGTGATTCTGGAACAGAGTATTCGCTATTACTAACTGAAATTTGTTACAGAAGTCAGTTAGCCTTTCCTCTCTCTTATTCCTTGTCCCACTCCCATATTCTCCTATAACCTTCTCTTCTGCTCCTTCCCCTACAACTGCATTCCAATCCACCATGAGTATTAAATTTTCATCTTCCTTTACGTACTGCAGAACCCTATCAATATCATCATGTACTTTCTCTATCTCTTCAGCTTGCGACGTCAGCATGTATACGTGGACTATCGCTACCAGCCGGCCGGAATGGCCGTGCGGTTCTAGGCGCAACAGTCTGGAACCGCGCAACCGCTACGGTCGCAGGTTCGAATCCTGCCTCGGGCATGGATATGTGTGATGTCCTTAGGTTAGTTAGGTTTACGTAGTTCTAAGTTCCAGGGGACTGATGACCACAGCAGTTAAGTCCCATAGTGCTCAGAGCCATTTTGAACTATCGTTACCGGTGTTGGTTTGCTGTCGATCCTGATAAGAACACACCTTATCACTGAACTGTTCACAGTAACACACTATCTGGCCTATCTTCCTACTCATAATGAGTCCTACTCCCGTTATTCCATTTTCTGCTGTTGTTGATATTACCCTATACTCATCTGACCAGAAATCCATGTCTTCTTTCCATTTCACTTGACTGACCATTACTGTATCTAGATTGGGCCGTTGCATTTTCCTTTTCAGATTTTGTGGTTTTCCTACCACGTTCAAGCTTCTGACATTCCACACCCCGACTCGTAGAACATTGTCTTTTCGTTGCGGTTCAATCTTTTTCTTATGGCACCTCCCCCTTGGCAGTCCCCTCGCGGAGATCCGAATGAGGGACTATTCCGGAACCTTTTTGTCAGTGGAGAGATCATCATGGCAGCTTTTCTGTTACAGGCCACAAGTGCTCTGGATCCACGTTTTGTGTCTGTAATGGAGTGGTTTCCGTTGCCTTCCGCATCCCCATGCCGTTGCTCATTGCTTATTCTTCCGCCCTTAGGAGCAGTTTCCCACCCCAAGCCTATGATAGGGTTCGTGTGTCCTGCAGACGCTACGAAGCCATGGATCCAAGTTGTCAACACTGCACTGTGCAAGGTGGCGGTGGCGCCATAGCGATGTGTGCTGTGTGTACTCGGAATGGAGTGGATCCTGGTTACGTTCAGCTACTTGACCATTTGCAGCCATTCTCGTACCTGATGTTTCCAAGCAACGATGGAATGTTTATGGATGGCAGTGTGTAACAACAACAACTGTGCATATAATAATTTTTTCTTCTGATTTTCGATAAATTAGTGTAAGCGATGTTCTGATTTCATTTCTTTTTTATTTTCATGTCATTATGTTAAAGAAACTGTAAACAATTTTCGATGTGAATATTAATGTTTATGTCAAATTGCAAGCAATAATATAACAAAATGGAAATGTAAGAAATGTTGAAACTGTTGTAAGATGTTAAAGTTGTAATTGTGAGCCTGGTCCATACGTAGGCAATGTATTAGGATATGTAGAATGCAAAACCTCGGGTGAATACCCTGTCTGTAGGGGAGCGGTAAAAGGTGGATGGCAGGCGAGCGCGGGAAAATGCACACGGGCGCTGCACGGCATAACGGGCTCAGCAGTAGTAGTCGGAGTTGGGCATCGGTCTGAGAAACACGTTCTGGATCGAGGAGGCTCTCCTGGAAAACGTGATTTCGTTGAGCCTCGGATGTGCCGTTTCCGACGACTATACAGCATGGCTATATTCCATAGGCACTAAATGGAAAAGTACTGCGACGCTAAGAAGAAGCAAAGTGCCGATACATCAAGAGCCAAAGCTGTGATTGTATGTGTGCTTTGCGCCTCGCCATCTCGCCGCCCGCCAACCGCCGCATCGACACGAACGGGTTGAAACTTTTAGTACTGTGTTCGTGTGGACCAGTGTTACTTTTGTTCCATACTGTTCAATAACAACTTACATTTTACCAGAACTGTCCTATCAGTTAATTATCCTCACAACTAACCTAGACAGGGTCCTTTCCACATGTTGTGCAATCCGAGTGTCCCGAAATGAAAATTTAAAGTTTATGTTAATAATACTTACCTGCAGACCTATCGATGTTAGAATGATGTTTAAAGAACTTTGTTGTTAATGAATATATAGGTCTGGCAAAGTTGGAAGATAATGTTGAAATTGGTTTAGTAATGAAGTTTAATTATTTGAGGCAGATAAAATGGTAATTAAATGAGCAGGAAATAAGACAAAAAGAGTAGTAAATCATATATTGGAAATCTTGAGTGCTTCATGATCTCAATAATTAAAATTTCAGTACAGCGATCATAACAGTTTCAGGGTCCCCCCCCCCCTTTTTTTCTTTTCTATTCATTTAAATTCTGGAGTGTACTGAACTGATTTGACCAGCAAAGTTAAAGTCAATATAACACCAAAATTTATTAGTGTTTTACCTTTTTCAAAATTGACATTGTATGTGTGTTTCGAAAGTGCTATTTCTAGGGTAACCTATGCCCGATTTTAATCAGATCAATGGACAGTACGAAGTTTGTAGTAAACATTATAGTGTATTGCTGTGTATTTATGGCTTGTCCATATTAGTACAGAAAGTGAAATTATTAGTTCAGTAGATTTTCTGGTTCTAAAAGTTACCATATTATGCAGTGTTACTACGTGTTGTTTTGTATGAACGTACGTCAACTTGTACAGGGAAGAAACTCAGTTAATGCCTAATTAGGCTGGCGACCGTTTTATTAACAAATTCGTAGCATCTGCTGTGTTGTTTCTTGTCCGTCCTAACGTGTAGTTGCACTTCAGGCTTGCTTGACGTATCATTGTTGTTACTGAGTGGGTAAAAGTCTGATTTTGCCTCCATTCTGGTACACGCGGTCAACATATATACCAAAATCCTTTCTTATAAGGTGAAGCCCGTCAACTTACCATAGTACAGGCTTTAATAAGTATCGTGCGCAGTAGCGTAGTGTTACAAGTGTGCCATGTCACTGCGCCACAATTGTTTGCGATTGCTTTGAAGAACATTCTGGGCAATTCGAGCGAATGATTTGGCCACCCAGATCACCCGACATGAGCCCCATCGAACTTTTATGGGACATATTGGAGGGGTCAGTTCGTGCACGAGATCCTGCAAGAGCAACACTTTCATAATTACGGACAGCTTTAGAGGCAGGATGGCTCGATATATCAGCAGGGGACTGCCAAGAGTTATTGAGTCCATGTCACATTGAGTTGCTGCACAACCCAGGGCAAAAGGAGGTCCGACAGGGTATTAGGAGGTATCCTACGACTTTTGCCACAGTTTATGTACCTGCGAGTACGTGTCATGATAGGTCAGGAGATAGACGTCTTAAACATCGAGATGTGTGAAAAACTACCTTTTCATAAAATAGAGTGCAAGTTACCCAGACTATATTCATCTAGTGTTACATAATGAGGGTACTTGGCAGATTCTAATTAATTTTAAGCATAAATTCAAACTTTTCCTTAACTTTTTTCGGTTACATGCTTAAAGTCAAATGTTTGAGGCCTTAACTCATTTGTACAGTAATCAGACGTTTGAAGTTGTTTTATACAAGGGAGTTTACTGGTCTCAAATAAACTGATAATTCATTCTCGCTGTACTGTTGTATAATTTCGATACGGATTTGCTAGTGGTCCATCTCTAAATCCAGCTTGTTCCTTTGCTTAAAATCTAACTATTGGTGGTTGGTGGTAATTTTTGTGGCATCTTGTACGTTACGGAAAGGCTGCTAATACCTTTACGGTTTTTGTTCTTGTGTGAGACCTCTCCCATTTATCTCGAAACGGAATAACTGTTGTGGTGTCACCGCCAGACACCACACTTGCTAGGTGGTAGCCTTTAAATCGGCCGCGGTCCGTTAGTATACGTCGGACCCACGTGTCGCCACTGTCAGTGATAGCAGAGCGAGCGCCACCACACGGCAGGTCTAGAGAGACGTACTGGCACTCGCCCCAGTTGTACAGCCGACTTAGCCAGAGATGGATCACTGACAACTACGCTCTCATCTCTCGTTTGCCGAGACGATAGTTAGCATAGCCTTCAGCTACGTCATTTGCTACGACCTAGCAAGGCGCCGTATTCAATTGATATTTAGTATGTGAAGCATGTATCATCAAGAGAGATGTTCTACAATTGTGGATTAAAGTTAAGTATTACATCATCTACGTACTTTATTTGCAATTCTCAAGATATTGTCCTGTTCCAGACCTCACACCAGTCAGCGTGTAATTAAACACGTGCATTTCGGCCTCCTCTAGAGACACAGTGTTGGCTCTTCTGCCAACACTGCAACTGTAGCGTTCTTTTAGTTTTGAGGAAACGTCTTCTTCCGCAAACATTCTGCATCAAATCCATACCGGACCAGGCAGATTTCGGTGCTTCGTCACCTACCTAAATCGTATATTTTCCTTCAAGAATCCAACAGCCAGTTACTTCTACCACCCTAGTGTAATGAAAGCTAGCGTTCCGCGTCGCATAACATCGTCCTTGATGAGATTCAACTTTTTTTTCCAACTTCGTTTCTTCCCCGGGATCTCTGTTACTGCGGTGTACAACACGTTATTACTTGCAGGTGCTGGAGGTCTCTGGGGACACCGGTGCTGGCTGCCTGTGAGGACGTATGTCGCTTGTGGCCGGTCCCAGGGAGTCCCCGAACAGCGGCCATGACTCTTTCTCAGGCCTGTCGCTGGGCTGCCCTTCTCTCGCTGCAATTATAAGGCGGCTGAAATTGAGTACATGTGTTTCCTGTCACACGTAACAACGGCAATTTTTCTTTCATCATGGTTTTACAGCTCCCTCTTTAAAATAAAAAATAATTGTTAATGTTAACCATGTAATAATGTATAAGAAAATGTTGTTGTTGTTGTGGGCTTCAGTCCTGAGACTGGTTTGATGCAGCTCTCCATGCTACTCTATCCTGCGCAAGCCTCTCCATCTCCCAGTACCTACTGCAACCTACATCCTTCCGAATCTGCTTAGTGTATTCATCTCTTGGTCTCCCTCTACGATTTTTACCCTCCACGCTGCCCTCCAATACTAAATTGGTGATCCCTTGATGCCTCAGAACATGTCCTACCAACCGATCCCTTCTTCTGGTCAAGATGTGCCACAAACTTCTGTTCTCCCCAATCCTATTCAATACTTCCTCATTAGTTATGTGATCTACCCATCTAATCTTCAGCATTCTTCTGTAGCACCACATTTCGAAAGCTTCTATTCTCTTCTTGTCCAAACTATATATCGTCCATGTTTCACTTCCATACATGGCTACACTCTATACGAATACTTTCAGAAATGACTTACTGACACTTACATCTATACTCGATGTTAACAAATTTCTCTTCTTCAGAAACGCTTTCCTTGCCATTGCCAGTCTACATTTTATATCCTCTCTACTTCGACCATCATCAGTTATTTTGCTCCCCAAATAGCAAAACTCCTTTACTACTTTAAGTGCCTCATTTCCTAATCTAATTCCCTCAGCATCACCCGACTTAATTAGACTACATTCCATTATCCTTGTTTTGCTTTTGTTGATGTTCATCTTATATCCTCCTTTCAAGACACTGTCCATTCCATTCAACTGCTCTTCCAAGTCCTTTGCTGTCTCTGACAGAATTACGATGTCATCGGCGAACCTCAAAGTTTTTATTTCTTCTCCATGAATTTTAATACCTACTCCAAATTTTTCTTTTGTTTCCTTTACTGCTTGCTCAATATACAGATTGAACAACATCAGGGAGAGGCTACAACCCTGTCTTACTCCCTTCCCAACCACTGCTTCCCTTTCATACCCCTCGACTCTTATAACTGCCATCTGGTTTCTGTACAAATTGTAAATAGCCTTTCGCTCCCTGTATTTTACCCCTGCCACCTTTAGAATTTGAAAGAGAGTATTCCAGTCAACGTTGTCAAAAGCTTTCTCTAAGTCTACAAATGCTAGAAACGTAGGTTTGCCTTTCCTTAATCTTTCTTCTAAGATAAGTCGTAAGGTCAGTATTGCCTCACGTGTTCCAGTGTTTCTACGGAATCCAAACTGATCTTCCCCGAGGTTGGCTACTAGTTTTTCCATTCGTCTGTAAAGAATTCGTGTTAGTATTTTGCAGCTGTGACTTATTAAACTGATAGTTCGGTAATTTTCACATCTGTTAACACCTGCTTTCTTTGGGATTGGAATTATTATATTCTTCTTGAAGTCTGAGGGTATTTCGCCTGTTTCATACATCTTGCTCACCAGATGGTAGAGTTTTGTCAGGACAATAAGAAAATGTGTTCATTGATAATTACAGTTAATAAAAATGGTTGAAATGGCTCTGAGCACTATGGGACTTAACTTCTGAGCTCATCAGTCCCCTAGAACTTAGAACTACTTAAACCTACCTAACCTAAGGACATTCCACACATCCATGCCCGAGGCAGGATTCGAACCTGCGACCGTAGCGGTCGCGTGGTTCCAGACTGTAGCGCCTAGAACCGCTCGGCCACCAAGCCTGGCTACAATTAATAATGAAGGACCAAGCACATTAAAATGTACAGGTTTCCAAAAAAAATCGTAACAAAACACAAAAATAATTATAGGTCAAACAGTTATCTTTCAAATGACGTCAAATTAAGGTGAATTGCAGAACTATTGACAACTGCAAAGAGCAAAACATGTAGAAAGCAAAGGTGACAAAGCTATGAAGCACATGTCTCGACATGTGCAGCGATTACAAACGGCTGTTCCTACTTAATGCATAGTGATAGATGAACAAGATGTATAGCGATTGTAGTACAAAATTCAAATTTCTTTTTAACTATATTACTCCCCTCGGTCTCACGAACAACATTCGAACACTAATCCATTTCACTCCATACGTTCTGGAGCATATGTGGAGTAAGCGAGATAGACGTGCGCATTTTGAGTTCTGAAATTGTTTTCGGCAAAGGAGACACAGACACGCAAACAAGGTCTCTCACATGGGCGTCAGATCCGGAGATCAAGGGATCTAGGTGCCCGAAAGCATAACACAGAAACGTGATGTTCACTACTACTGGTAAAACGGTTTGCGCTCGTGTGCACACTGCCAAACGGGCAATGGTTGAAATTTGGAACTTTCGTTTACATTCTCTTAAGCTCTTATCGATGTCTCGCTCTCCATTGAATATTTACAGCCGTTTATTATCCTTATACTCATTCTGTATTGTACGCAGAGCTTGTATTGGAAGGCTATCTTAAACAGAGGCAACCGTTTAAGTACCTGCGTGTAGAGGGGTGAAGCCTTTCACGAACTAATGTATGCGTGACTTTTCCTTAAAGGAAGACACAGTTTCAATCGATAATCGACATAAAGAGCTTCCTTAAGTCACTATTTCGAATCGAGATTCCTAAAAACGTTTAGACTGTGAAATGTCAGGTAAATGTGGCTGAAACTTCCCTGCATTACAAAGTGTTTTTAAAAACGTCTCCGAAAAAATCTGAAGAACAACAGGGCACTTACAGAGCATGAGTTTGTGTTAAGACACCTACCCCCTTAAACCGTTCCTTCAGTTACGCGCCCGCGTGGTGCAAAGATTGTTTCAAGTACCCTGCAGAAGTTTCGCTGGGATGCCTCCACATATCATTCATACAGTCCCCATCTCTCTCCACGAGATTTACATATTTTTCTAGCCCTGAAGACATTCGTGCCCGTTGATTTTTAACTTTTACTATCCTTCACCTGCACAACACTGTGGACTGTGACGCAGTATGTGGGGCGTTTTTTTTTTTTTTTTTTTTTTTTTTTTTTTTTTTTTTTTTTTTTTTTTTTTTTTTTTTTGTCAACAGTCTACTGACTGGTTTGATGCGGCCCGCCACAAATTCCGCTCCTGTGCTAACCTCTTCATCTCAGAGTAGCACTTGCAACCTACGTCCTCAATTATTTGCTTGACGTATTCCAATCTCTGTCTTCCTCTACAGTTTTTGCCCTCTACAGCTCCCTCTAGAACCATGGAAGTCATTCCCTCATGTCTTAGCAGATGTCCTATCATCCTGTCCCTTCTGCTTATCAGTGTTTTCCACATATTCCTTTCCTCTCCGATTCTGCGTAGATCCTCCTCATTCCTTACCTTATCAGTCCACCTAATTTTCAACATTCGTCTATAGCACCACATCTCAAATGCTTCGATTCTCTTCTGTTCCGGTTTTCCCACAGCCCATGTTTCACTACTATACAACGCTGTACTCCAGAAGTGCATCCTCAGAAATTTCTTCCTCAAATTAAGGCCGGTATTTGATATTAGTAGACTTCTCTTGGCCAGAAATACCTTTTTTGCCATAGCGAGTCTGCTTTTGATGTCCTCCTTGCTCCGTCCGTCATTGGTTATTTTACTGCCTAGGTAGCAGAATTCCTTAACTTCATTGACTTCGTGACCATCAATCCTGATGTTAAGTTTCTCGCTGTTCTCATTTCTACTACTTCTCATTACCTTCGTCTTTCTCCGATTTACTCTCAAACCATACTGTGTACTCATTAGACTGTTCATTCCGTTCAGCAGATCATTTAATTCCTCTTCACTTTCACTCAGGATAGCAATGTCATCAGCGAATCGTATCATTGATATCCTTTCACCTTGTATTTTAATTCCACTCCTGAACCCTTCTTTTATTTCCATCATTGCTTCCTCGATGTACAGATTGAAGAGTAGGGGCGAAAGGCTACAGCATTGCCTTACACCCTTCTTAATACGAGCACTTCGTTCTTGATCGTCCACTCTTATTATTCCCTCTTGGTTGTTGTACATATTGTATATGACCCTTCTCTCCCTATAGCTTACCCCTACTTTTTTCAGAATCTCGAACAGCTTGCACCATTTTATATTGTCGAACGCTTTTTCCAGGTCGACAAATCCTATGAAAGTGTCCTGATTTTTCTTTAGCCTTGCTTCCATTATTAGCCGTAACGTCAGAATTGCCTCTCTCGTCCCTTTACTTTTCCTAAAGCCAAAGTGATCGTCACCTAGCGCATTCTCAATTTTCTTTTCCATTCTTCTGTATATTATTCTTGTAAGCAGCTTCGATGCATCAGCCGTTTAGCTGATTGTGCGATAATTCTCCCTCTTGTCAGCTCTTGCCGTCTTCGGAATTGTGTGGATGATGCTTTTCCGAAAGTCAGATGGTATGTCGCTAGACTCATATATTCTACACACCAACGTCAATAGTCGTTTTGTTGCCACTTCCCCCAATGATTTTAGAAATTCTGATGGAATGTTATCTATCCCTTCTGCCTTATTTGACCGTAAGTCCTCCAAAGCTCTTTTAAATTGCGATTCTAATACTGGATCCCCTATCTCTTCTAAATCGACCCCTGTTTCTTCTTCTATCACATTCGCCAAATCTTCACCCTCATAGAGACTTTCAATGTATTCTTTCCACCTATCTGCTCTCTCCTCTGCATTTAACAGTGGAATTCCCGTTGCATTCTTAATGTTACCACCGTTGCTTTTAATGTCACCAAAGGTTGTTTTGACTTTCCTGTATGCTGAGTCTGTCCTTCCGACAATCATATCTTTTACGATGTCTTCACATTTTTCCTGCAGCCATTTCGTCTCAGCTTCCCTGCATTTCCTATTTATTTCGTTCCTCAGCGACTTGTATTTCTGTATTCCTGATTTTCCCGGAACATGTATGTACTTCCTCCTTTCATCAATGAACTGAAGTATTTCTTCTGTTACCCATGGTTTCTTCGCAGCTACCTTCTTTGTACCTATGTTACCTTCCCAACTTCTGTGATGGCCCTTTTTAGAGATGTCCATTCCTCTTCAACTGTACTGCCTACTGCGCTATTCCTTATTGCTGTATCTATAGCGTTAGAGAACTTCAAACGTATCTCGTCAGTCCTTAGTACTTCGGTATCCCACTTCTTTGCGTATTGGTTCTTTCTGACTAATGCCTTGAACTTCAGCCTACTCTTCATCGCTACTATATTGTGATCTGAGTCTATATCTGCTCCTGGGTACGCCTTACAATCCAGTATCTGATTTCGGAATCTCTGTCTGACCATGATGTAATCTAATTGAAATCTTTCCATATCTCCCGGCCTTTTCCAAGTATACCTCCTCCTCTTGCGGTTCTTGAACAGGGTATTCGCTATTACCAGCTGAAACTTCTTACAGAACTCAATTAGTCTTTCTCCTCTTTCATTCCTTGTCCCAAGCCCATATTCTCCTGTAACCTTTCCTTCTACTCCTTCCCCTACAACTGCATTCCAGTCGCCCATGACTATTAGATTTTCGTCCCCCTTTACATACTGCATTACCCTTTCAATATCCTCATACACTTTCTCTATCTGTTCATCTTTAGCTTGCGACGTCGGCATGTATACCTGAACTATCGTTGTCGGTGTTGGTCTGCTGTCGATTCTGATTAGAACAACCCGGTCACTGAACTGTTCACAGTAGCACACCATCTGCCCTACCTTCCTATTCATAACGAATCCTACACCTGTTATACGATTTCCTGCTGCTGTTGATATTACCCGATACTCATCTGACCAGAAATCCTTGTCTTCCTTTCACTTCACTTCACTGACCCCTACTATATCTAGATTGAGCCTTTGCATTTCCCTTTACAGATTTTCTAGTTCCCCTACCACGTTAAAGCTTCTGACATTCCACGCCCCGACTCGTAGAACGTTATCCTTTCGTTGATTATTCGATCTTTTTCTCATGGTAACCTCCCCCTTGCCAGTCCCCTCCCAGAGATCCGAATGGGGGACTATTCCGGAATATTTTCCCAATGGAGAGATCATCATGACACTTCTTCAAATACAGGCCACATGTCCTGTGGATACACGTTACGTGTCTTTAATGCAGTGGTTTCCATTGCCTTCTGCATCCTCATGTCGTTGATCATTGCTGATTCTTCCGCCTTTAGGGGCAATTTCCCACCCCTAGGACAAGAGAGTGCCCTGAACCTGTATCCGCTCCTCCGCCCTCTTTGACAAGGCCGTTGGCAGAATCAGGCTGACTTCTTATGCCGGAAGTCTTCGGCCGCCAATGCTGATTATTTATCAAAATTTATGCAGTGGCGGGGATCGGACGCGGGACCGAAGACGTTTTTGATTATGAATCAAAGACGCTACCCTTTTTTTTTTTTTTTTTTTTTTTTTTTGGCGCGGACGTCGTAAGACATCCATTTATGTTCGTTGTTGATCGATTGACTCAGTTTTTTTTATTACAGAGAGCACGTAACCCTCTGACCGAGCGCGCTGAGCTACCGTGCCGGCAAATCGCTAGACCACGGGTGGGGCGTATGTGAGGAAAAATCTGTGTGTCCCAGTCTGCACACCATCACCGATCCTCAACTTGCTGGTCAAACATTGGCGATGAGAATTTCACCCACCACGAGGCTTCGATTCAACTACCTACGATTCAAAAAGCCCCAACAAAACATGCGTTAGAGATTTCCACTACTGAAACAGGTATCGTAGGGGAGAAAAAGAGGACAGTGATAGCAGGAATGTGCTTTAGGCTTTGAATATAATATGAGATTCTTATTGTTGCTTGTTGTTGTAGTGGGCTTCAGTCCAAAGACGGACTTCATATTCCACTTTGTCTTTCATGTTGCTCCTTGTTTCAATACAATGACATTATACATGACTTCATGCTGCTCTCCATTCTAGGCTGTCCTGTGTAAATCATCTTTCCGGTGTCCGAGAAGGCTCCCTACCCTTTTCGACTCTTATTGGAACATGTTTCAACTGTGGGTAATATGTCAGCTCTAAGTCAGCAGAATCACGTATCATGCGTGTGGTTACAGCAGGACAGAGCTGCAATACACTTTGCTGTTCGGGTGTGTTAGTTCCTTGATGAGCAATTTCTAGGCCGCTGGCCAGGGCGTGTTTCAGCAACATCTCCAGTCCCACTGAAATGACCACCACAATGCACGGATCTTATCACGCCAGGCAAATCATTCTGGAAACATTGAAGTCCCATTTGGCTCAACGCTAGGTGGCAGGCGTTCAATAAGAAATGAAACTTTTTCTTCTTTGCCAATTTGTTGGGAGATCGTGGAATATTTCCGCTTCATCCATTATGGTTTCTTGAAGCTCCGATAGACGGCGGCGCTATACGTAGCCTTCAGAATGGCATATGAAACGAAGGTACGTTCCAAGCAGTGAGCTATAATTGAGTTCCTTTTAGCGGAAAACCAGAGCATCGTAGATACTCATAGGCGCTTGCAGAATGTGCATGGACACCTGACAGCGAACAAAAGCACAAAGAGTGGATCGGAGAGGCGTCTGTCATCATCCCAACAAAGTCGCGCAAACCTTTGCGCTCTCCAGCATGCAGGCCGGCGGTAGTGTTGGAACGTGCGGACGCTCTCATTCGAGGTAAAAGACGGAACGCATTCAAACACCTCGTTGCTCAACTGGACGTCTCCGCTGATAGTGCTGACACACTCGTCCACCAGATGGGATACCCGAAGCTGGTCGTACCATGCGGGCACAAAGGCCGTCATAGTAAGGTGAGGTAAAGCTGTCACATTGAACAGTGAGTATGTTGCAAAGTTGCATTTTGTAGCCAAAAGAGTGGAGAATAGCATGATGTATTGGGATCTTAAATAAAGTCAAAATCGCTTCAGAAAAAAGTCTGTTCCATTACAGGGCTATTACAAATGATTGAAGCGATTTCATAAATTCACTGTAGCTCCATTCATTGACATATGGTCACGACACACTACAGATACGTAGAAAAACTCATAAAGTTTTGTTCGGCTGAAGCCGCACTTCAGGTTTCTGCCGACAGAGCGCTCGAGAGCGCAGTGAGACAAAATGGCGACAGGAGCCGAGAAAGCGTATGTCGTGCTTGAAATGCACTCACATCAGTCGGTCATAACAGTGCAACGACACTTCAGGACGAAGTTCAACAAAGATCCACCAACTGCTAACTCCATTCGGCGATGGTATGCGCAGTTTAAAGCTTCTGGACGCCTCTGCAAGGGGAAATCAACGGGTCGGCCTGCAGTGAGCGAAGAAACGGTTGAACGCGTGCGGGCAAGTTTCACGCGTAGCCCGCGGAAGTCGACGAATAAAGCAAGTAGGGAGCTAAACGTACCACAGCCGACGGCTTGGAAAATCTTAGGGAAAAGGCTAAAGCAGAAGCCTTACCGTTTACAATTGCTACAAGCCCTGACACCCGATGACAAAGTCAAACGCTTTGAATTTTCGGCGCGGTTGCAACAGCTCATGTAAGAGGATGCGTTCAGTGCGAAACTTGTTTTCAGTGATGAAGCAACATTTTTTCTTAATGGTGAAGTGAACAGACACAATGTGCGAATCTGGGCGGTAGAGAATCCTCACGCATTCCCCTTTTTCTTCTGTGAAAAAAACGTTACAGGACACGTGTATCTGGACATGCTGGAAAATTGGCTCATGCCACAACTGGAGACCGACAGCGCCGACTTCATCTTTCAACAGGATGGTGCTCCACCGCACTTCCATCACGATGTTTGGCATTTCTTAAACAGGAGATTGGAAAAGCGATGGATCGGTCGTGGTGGAGATCATGATCAGCAATTCATGTTATGGCCTCCACGCTCTCCCGACTTAACCCCCTGCGATTTCTTTCTGTGGGGTTATGTGAAAGATTCAGTGTTTAAACCTCCTCTACCAAGAAACGTGCCAGAACTGCGAGCTCGCATCAACGATGCTTTCGAACTCATTGATGGGGACATGCTGCGCCGAGTGTGGGAGGAACTTGATTATCGGCTTGATGTCTGCCGAATCACTAAAGGGGCACATATCGAACATTTCTGAATGCCTAAAAAAACTTTTTGAGTTTTTGAATGTGTGTGCAAAGCATTGTGAAAATATCTCAAATAATAAAGTTATTGTAGAGCTGTGAAATCGCTTCAATCATTTGTAATAACCCTGTACTTATTGAATACTTCTCGCACAAGACTAGTGAAGCAATGCGCACACATGTTGAGAAACACAAACGAATGAAGTCCTCTACAAGATGTCGAGGACGACATGGGGATGCATAGACCGCTGCGTAAGGTACGATGGTGAACATACAGAATCTCTGGATACATAATTCTTATGTGTAAGTATTCTACTATGCAGTAAACGGTTCTGAACCCAGGCTGTGGGAAACCGGGAAGTTCTCGGACATACTGTACATCCATTTGAACCTGCTTGCTGTAGCCAAGTCTTAGTCTGCGTCTCAACTAATCCCTACTTTTAGTCAGGGAGTGCCATACATTTCTTTTCTTTTCGATTCAGAACCTTCTCATTAATTACATGATCCCATCTTCAGCATTCCTCTGTTCAGGGTGGGCCAGAATTCATGATAGGAAACGTTTAATATTATTGTATTGAAACAAAGAGCAACATGAAACGACTCCCTGGCTCTAGCATAAATTGTATGTAACAGAAAAAGATACATGCAAAAGTGCAATAACGTAGAAACGAATGTTCTTACATACTTCTTACATACAGGGTGTTACAAAAAGGTACGGCCAAACTTTAAGGAAACACTCCTCACACACAAATAAAGAAAAGATGTTATGTGGACACGTGTCCGGAAACGCTTAATTTCCATGTTAGAGATCATTTTAGTTTCATTCCAACGTGATCAAATTGTAAATTTTCACAATCAACATGTGTTGGCAGACGAGAATCCGCACGCAATTGTGCAATCACGTCATCAACACAGATTTTCTGTGAACGTTTGGGCAGGCATTGTTGTTGATGTCTTGATTGGGCCCCATGTTCTTCCACCTACGCTCAATGGAGCACGTTATCATGATTTCATACGGGATACTCTACCTGTGCTGCTAGAACATGTGCCTTTACAAGTGCGACAAAACATGTGGTTCATGCACGATGGAGCTCCTGCACATTTCAGTCGAAGTGTTCGTACGCTTCTCAACAACAGATTCGGTGACCGATGGACTGGTAGAGTCGGATCAGTTCCATGGCCTCCACGCTCTCCTGATCTCAACCCTCTTGACTTTCATTTATGGGGGCATTTGAAAGCTCTTGTCTACGCAACCCCGGTACCAAATGTAGAGACTCTTCGTGCTCGCCGGCCGAAGTGGCCGTGCGGTTAAAGGCGCTCCAGTCTGGAACCGCAAGCCCGCTACGGTCGCAGGTTCGAATCCTGCCTCGGGCATGGATGTTTGTGATGTCCTTAGGTTAGTTAGGTTTAACTAGTTCTAAGTTCTAGGGGACTAATGACCTCAGCAGTTGAGTCCCATAGTGCTCAGAGCCCTTCGTGCTCGTATTGTGGACGGCTGTGATACAATACTCCATTCTCCAGGGCTGCGTCAGCGCATCAGGGATTCCATGCGACGGAGGGTGGATGCATGTATCCTCGCTAACGGAGGACATTTTGAACATTTCCTGTAACAAAGTGTTTGAAGTCACGCTGGTACGTTCTGTTGCTATGTGTTTCCATTCCATGATTACTGTGATTTGAAGAGAAGTAATAAAATGAGCTCTAACATGGAAAGTAAGCGTTTCCGGACACATGTCCACATAACATATTTTCTTTCTTTGTGTGTGAGGAATGTTTCCTGAAAGTTTGGCAGTACCTTTTTGTAGCACCCTGTATATGAAACTCTCTCTGTATGCTGACCGTCATTCTCTATACAGAATTGCAGAATTGGATTCGCTGTCATGTGCATCTGCTTGCCCGGCGCGGAATTTCGGGAAGTATCATTCTCAGGGCAAGGGCATCTCTTCTTTCGCCTCTTCAAGCCACACGAGTTGCATAAATCCTTCCTTTAAGAAGGACCACACCAGTTATCGCACGCTGTTAAGAAGCCCTCCACGTCCAATCCATAACGAAAACTGGTTATCGAACCAGTCTCGAACATGAGTCCAGTAGTGTTCAAGGGCACCATCCTATTGCGTAACGACGTCGTCCAGCAGGTCAGCTTTGTCGAGTTCGGGCAACAGGCAGTGTGATGACGTCTGGATGCACAATGCCCCTTGTCACAAACCCATCGAAGAAATATGGCACGATGATAAAGACAGTGGTATCAGTGGCCCAAAGCATAACACGAAGAGGATGTTAATTTCTTCATAAAAATATGGGTTTTCTTTGACTCAGATTAAACATTTCGAGACATCAAGCTAAGGCCGGTATTACACTATCAAATTTTCTTTGACAAAGAAATATAATCAAATATTCAGCATATTTTCTTTAACAAATATATTTGACGTGGTACAAATGGGGTATTACACTGTTATCAAATTTTCTTTGACAAAGATCTTCGACGTCATAGTTCCTCCAGAACGGCCGACGGAGACTTATTATTGTACTGTGTTCTGTAGTTGCGTGTACTACAACTGCACTGTTTGTACATTTGGAACAGGAACAGAAGAAAAGAAAATGGAAACGTACTTCGGTGAAGCCGTTGGTTCCACGGCGAGATGCTAAAAGCAACTAACAAAGTATGTTACGTGAACTGCAAGTCGAGCATGTATGAAAATTACATGCGAATGGACGAGGGTGTATTTCAATGTGTGCTTAAGAAAGTGACTCCTCCTATCACAAAGCTATCCGCAAAAGACAAGACTTACCGCAACACTGCGATTTCTTGTAGCAGGAGAAATATTGTTCTCAAATACCATAGTGCACATTGAAGAAAATAATACCAGAAACGAGTGAAGCTATTTATACAGCACTGAAGCAGAAATATCTGACGGCAAATAACTGTTTAGTACATACCATAGCCATTAAGAAATATTTTTATTCCTACAAAAGGTATAGATTTCCTTCTTTACATCCTCGAGGGTACATCCTGGTCGTAACTCACCGCTAAAGTCATCTGCGATATTAATTTTTTTATAACTCTCACTTTTTCTTATTCAATTTTTGTATTCGGGATGCGGCATATTATACAGTGCTTCATCTGCCAGTTTATACCTATCAATTTCGTTGTAAATTCGACGCATCATGTAAATTTGGAAGACTTTTGATAAATAATAGACGTCAGACTGCTGCAGCGATGCTAGCGCTACAAGCGGTTACATCTCTCCGTGCACCAAAAAGAGACGAATGCTTTCTTTGATCAAACCTAAGACGAGGCGTTATATTTGATCTAATAAAATTTGATCACGGGCTTTGACAAAGTTCCTTATTACACCATCGAATTTTATATGAGAAATAAACTTTGTCAACGCAAATTTGATAGTGTAATACCGGCGTAAGACACACAGCACAGTCATCTGTCGTCATAACCTTACGGCGAGAAGCTAATGCTGGGAAAGCTGCAAGTAACTCTTCGCACGAACCGCGTCGCGTATTCAGAATTATCATGATCACCAAATTTATTGATGCTGCCGCGTCGAAATGAACAGTAATTATCTTGCTTTATCCAACAACGCATAGAGGTTCTGGGAACGTTGAGTGACTTCATTATCATATTTCTTGGGGATTTGACTGTGTGGTGCATCTGTACCAGACCCAATTTCAAAGACCTTTATTTCCAGTTCCCGTAGATTAGCTTCCGTTGGGGCTTCTTTCTTGAAGTGATTAAAAAGTTTTACCTAGTTTCATCATATGTCTCACCCGTTCTTTCCTTTTCATGCACCCGAACCACAAGAAGTTGACGTTCTTCAATTGTAAATGAGCTTGTATCCGCTGTTATAACAGAAATGTTTTCACCAGTATAGCCTTAGTAGCAAAACAGAGCACGGTCACACGCCCTAGCATTCTCCAAACGGACTGACGCGTGCGTTGTTGTCATCTGACGCATAGTTATTATTGCTTGCATTATTGTATCTGAGTGAACCCTGCCAGAAGACAGACTTACTACAGACACATACACTATGTGGTCAAAAGTATCCGGACAGCAACAAAAACCTACGATTTTCATATTAAGTGCATTGTGCTTCTACCTACTGCCAGGTACTCCATATCAACGACTTCAGTAGTCATTAGACATCGTGAGAGAGCAGAATGGGGCGCTCCGCGGAACTCACGGATTTCGAACGTGGACAGGTGATTCGGTGTCACTTGTGTCATACGTCTGTACGCGCGATGTCCACACTCCCAAATATCCCCAGGTCCCCTATTTCCGATGTAATAATGAAGTGGAAACGTGAAGGGACACGTACAGCACAAAAGTGTACAGGCCGACCTCGCCTGTTGATTGACAGAGACCGCCGACAGTTGAACAGGGTCACAATGTGTAAAAGGCAGACATATATCCAGACCATCACAAACTACATCAAGATCCTTTGCAAGTACTATGACAGTTAGGCCGGAGGTGAGAAAACTTAGATTTCACGGTCGAGTGGCTGCCCATAAGCCACACGTCACGCCGATAACTGCCGAACTTTGCCTCGCTTGGTGTAAGGAACGTAAACATTGGACGATTGAACAGGGAAAAAAACGTTGTGTGGAGTGACGAATCACTTTACACAATGTAGCGATCCGATGGCAGGGTGTGGATACGCCGAATGCCCGCTGAACGTCATCTGCCAGCCTGTGTAATGCCGACAGTAAAATTCGGAGGCGGTGATGTGATGGTGTGGTTGTGTTTTTCGTGGAGGGGGCTTGCACCCCTTGTTGTTTTGCGTGGCACTATCACAGCACAGGCCTACATTGATGTTTTAAGCGCCTTCTTGCATCCCACTGTTGAAGAGCAATTCGGGGATGGCGATTGCATCTTTCAACACCGTCGAGCACCTTTTCATATTGCACGGCCTGTGGCGGAGTGGTTACACGACAGTAACATCCCTGTAATGGACTAGCCTGCACAGAGTCCTGATCTGAATCGTACAGAACACCTTTGGGATGTTTTGGAACGCCGTGAAGAATGTGTGGTGTCACCGCCAGACACCACACTTGCTAGGTGGTAGCCTTTAAATCGACCGCGGTCCGTTAGTATACGTCGGATCCACGTGTCGACACTATCAGAGATAGCAGACCGAGCGCCGCCACACGGCAGGTCTAGAGAGACGTCCTAGCACTCGACCCAGTTGTACAACCGACTTTGCTAGCGATGGCTCACTGACAAAATACGCTCTCATTTGCCGAGACGATAGTTAGCATAGCCTTCAGCTACGTCATTTGCTACGACCTAGCAAGGCGCCATTACCAGTTACTATTGATGCTGTAAAACATGTACCGTCAAGAGCGATGTTCACCAATTGTGGATTAAAGTTAAGTATTCCAGCAGCTACGTACGTTTTTTGTTAGTCTCATTTCCTTGACCTGTTCCAGACCTCACGCCAGCCTGCGTGAGCTAAAACGCGTGCCTTTCGGCTTCCTCTCATAGTCGGTTGGCTGTCTTGCCAATCCACAACAGAATGGGCTGCCATTCCCCGAGAAACCTTCCAGCGCCTGATTGAACGTATGGCTGCGAGAGTGGAAGCTGTCATCAAGGCTAAGGGTGGGCCAACACCATATTGAATTCCAGCATTACCAATGGAGGGCGCCACAAACTTGTAAGTCATTTTTCAACCGGGCGTCCGGATACTTTTGATCACACAGTGTATCACACATTTCCAGAGCGATGTAACCGCGAAACTATATGTTAAGTTACTTGAATACTTTGTGAGTTAATGAGCATTTCCCTCTCATTTAGCCTTCAGGAACTGTGAAACGAACCCTGTCGTCCAGGACCGTGTGCCACAAAGGGCACAGATTCGCCACAAGATGGGGAAATTCACACGCGTCTATTACGCTGAATGAGACCAGAGCACTGTAGTGTGTGAGTGAGACAAACGAGAACCTACGTCGTAGGGAAACCCCCGATGAAGCCGTTAGTGGCCAGGGAGACGTAGCGGTGTTAAATATGCCGGACCTAAGATCGGCCATAAAGGGGAACGTTTATGAAAACTATTTAATTCTGTAGTAATTCAGGGAATGAAGCCACAGTAATTTTAATCTACCGTCCTTCACAAATTTTCATCACGATGCCAATAAAACTTGAATATTGATCATATCTATAATGGTTTAGGATTTACTGTTAAAGTGAAATTAACAAATTTTGCAACAAAGACCTGAATGCTTAAATCTGAACGCTTTGGTCAATCTTATCGACCGACATTTGAGATAGAAGCGCATTATTAAAATGACAAATGTAATTATCAACTCTGTAACTTTCTTTGTTTAAAAGAGATAGTAAATTTAAATTATCAGTATTTTCAGTTAAGCGCCTGATCATCATTTCCTCCACACAAAACACATTGAATGATGACAGCATGACACCTTATTGAATCATTAAGTAACGGAATGTTTCCTGTGACGTTTAATGCATAATAGTCACTTTTGTTCTTTATTTATTTATCAGAAAGCACATTGGTGCAAGGCTACTGGCCGTGAATTCAAAGTTAAGAAGGAAATTGTATTGGTTTTATGTATAAGAATTTAACGTTTATTATGTAATGGATATTATTGTTACTTTATTTAGAACATGAAAGTGGTCAAGCTTTGATTATTTAAATATGTTGAAATGTAAAATAATGTAGAATAAGCTGTAGCCAGTCAGATGGACGGCTTCAGGAAAGGGAACTGCACTAGTCAACTGAGCGACGATGTTCGGCACGCGGGGTGCTCGGCGGTAGGCGGGTAGAGGGACAGTGCTGGTGGAGACCCGGAGGCGGGCAGCCGGTCTTTAGGCGGGTAGGAAGTGAAACGACTTGGAAAATTTCGCGTTGTGTGGTATCGCGGGACTTAGTGTCTGAGCGGTGAGCAGCCGCCCACCTGGTGTGAACTCTTAACTTTTCGCGTAGTTAACGAGGCGGAGTATTGGATTTGTAACTTGCGATGAGATTGTGAATGGTCGACCTGTGTCGAATGGATATGCGCTCGAGCGTAATAGCAATCCTAAATACGACCACTTTCGCTATAACTTTGCTTTCTGAATAAACATTATTCTAACCAATTCGCACATGTGTGGCCTACATCATTTATGGGTGGTTAATTTAGCTCCCGATATTAGTATTACTGTTGTTATATGTTATAGTAACATTGAATGTTTCATACAATTTCGCAAACCTGCCATCAGCCAGATAGTTTGACCGAAGGGTCACAAGTATCTGATTTAGGGCGCGTAATGCGACACGTGCGGTTCAATCCCTAGACGAGTTTGAGGCAAGACATTTCGACGAAGAGGAAGCGCATGTGAGCCCGAACATCTTTGGGATGTTTTCTCGCAACTTCGCCATTACGACTTCTGGTCCTCCGTGTAGTACCACGTTTCAAAAGCGTCCAGTTCTTTTCTTGTCTAAACAGTTAATCAACCACGTTTATCTTACGCACGAGACTACATGCCTGAGAAAAAAGAAACGTGACAAAATACTTCCTAACAACTAAATTTACATTCGGTGTTAAAAAATTTCGCTTTTTCAGAAACCCATTTTTTTGTTGCTTACTGTCTGTACCGAGGACATGAAGGCGCATAAATGGCTATTTAAGACTGAATATACAGATCAGCTGGCGGTATAGCTTGTATATGCCAGTACTCTGTAAGTCCACATTTACGTTAGTATTGCGCAAGCCACCTGACGGTGTGTGGCGGAGGTTATTTCCGGTACCAGTAACTGAATCCCCCTACCCTTCCCTGTTCCATTGCCGGCCGCTGTGGACGAGCGGTTCTAGGCGCTTTAGTTCGGTCGCAGGTTCGAATCCTGCCTCGCCCATGGATGTGTGTGATGTCCTCAGGTTAGTTAGGTTTAAGTAGTTCTAAGTCTAGAGGACTGGTAACCTCAGATGTTAAGTCCCATAGTGCTTAGAGCCATTTGAACCATTTGAACCTGTTCCATTCGCGAATGGCGCGTGGTGGGAAGAATGATCATCGGTAAGCCTCTGTATTCGCTCTAATTTCTCGAATTTTCTCGTTGTGATCATTTCACGAGACGTATGTAGGAGAAAGCAATATGTTGTCCGACTCTTCCCAGAAAGTACTCTATGGAAATTTCAATAGTAAACCTCTCCGTGATGCACACTGCCTCTCTTGTAGCGTCTGCCACTCGGGTTTTTTGAGCATATGTGTAACGGTTTCGCGCCGATTGAACAATCCCGTGACGAAAGTCGCCGCTCTTCGTTGGACCTTCTCGCTCTCTGCTACCAGTCCAAATTGTAAGGGTCCGAGATTGATGATCAATAATCAAGAATCGTTCAAACAACGGCCATCGGCTGCCCAAATAGTAAAGCTCATCTACTAATCTTTTTCATTTCCTAATTAGATTCCCTCAACATCGCTTGATTAAATTTGACTACTTTACATTACCTAGCCAACAACCCTGCCGCAGTGGTAACACCGGTTCCCGTCAGATCACTGAAGTTAAGCGCTGTCGGGCTGGGCTAGCGCTTGGATGGGTGACCATCCGGTCTGTGCTGACCTCATGCTCCTTCATATCCGCATCCAGTGACGCCTATGGGCTGAGGATAACCCGGCGACCGTTCGGTACCGTTGGGCCTTCATGGCCTATAGGAGAAGAGTTAAGTTACTTTACATTACCTACGCTTTACTTTTGTTGGTATTCATCTTATAACCCCGAGACACTATCCACCCCATTTCTCTGATCTTCTAAGTCCTTGTGCCATGTCGGTAGAAACCAGCTGAAAGCTATGCACAACGCCTTTCAGACGAGTTAAAGGCGACAAATTGCCACCGCAGAGGTCGGCTACGCCTCAGTTCAAATGGTTCAAATGGCTCTGAGCACTATGGGACTCAACATCTGAGGTCATCAGTCCCCTAGAAGCGAGAACTACTTAAACCTAACTAACCTAAGGACATCACAAACATCCATGCCCGAGGCAGGATTCGAACCTGCGACCGTAGCGGTCGCGCGATTCCAGACTGAAGCGCCTAGAACCGCTCGGCCACATTGGCCGACTACGCCTCAGTTAAACGTACTTGCGGTGCCACGCATAAACTCACAAAACTGTGGAAGATAAACTATTCGAAAGATTTATAACTACTGGGGAGGCTTCTTCAACCTCGTGAAAAAGATCCAGGAAATTTTACAGAAAAGAATCACGCAAAATTATGAAGTTTACCTCAGGTAAACGTGTAGAGCAGATGTCATTAACAGGTAATACTGTAGAGAAATTCATAGCTGACGTGAAGACGAGGCTCCTTAGTATCCCCTAAAAGCTACGCATAAAGCCAATCAGTTAGGTTTCGTGCAAACCGCACTTTATTATTTCGAGCGAAAAAAAAAGTCGCTCGTGCAGTCGATGAATGCTGTTGTATAGGGGAGTCGAAACCAGTAGTGACCCATGACGTCATATCAACTTGAGATTTGTTTTATACATGTCATTCATTTCTAAATTTTATTGATTATTTACAGAGTAAAGAAATTAATTATGTACAACATCTGATAGGTAATGAGTTTTAATGAGATAGATATAAATACACTACTGGCCATTAAATTTGCTACACCAAGAAGAAATGCAGATGACACTCCGGTATTCATTGCACAAATATATTATACTAGAACTGACATGTGATTACATTTTTACGCAGTTTGGGTGCATAGATCATGAGCAATCAATACCCAGAACAACCACCTCTGGCCGTAATAACGGCCTTGATACGCCTTGGCATTGAGTCAATTAGAGCTTGGATGGCGTGTAAAGGTAGAGCTGCTCACGCAGGTTCAGCACGATACCACAGTTCATCAAGAGTAGTGACTGACGTATTGTGACGAGCCAGTTGCTCGGCCACCATTGACCAGACGTTTTCAAATGATGAGAGTTCTGGAGAATGTGGTGGCCAGAGCAGCAGTCGAACATTTTCTGTATCCAGAAATGCCCGTACAGGACCTGCAGCATGCGGTCGTGCATTATCCTGCTGAAATGTAGGGTTGCGCAGGGATCGAATGAAGGGTAGAGCCATGGGTCGTAACACATCTGAAATGTAACGTCCACTGTTCAAAGTGCCGTCAATGCAAACAAGAGGTAACCGAGACGTGTAACCAGTGGCACCCCATACCATCACGCCGGCTGAAACGCCAGAATGGCGATGACGAATACACGTTTCCAATGTGCGTTCACCACGATGTCACCAAACACGCATGCGACCATCATGCTGCTGCAAACAGAACCTGGATTCTTCCGAAAAAATGACGTTTTGCCATTCGCGCACCCATGTTCGTCGTTGAGTACACCATCGCAGGCGCTCCTGTCTGTGATGCAGCGTCAGGGGTAACCGCAGCCATGGTCTCCGACCTGATAATCCATGGTGCTTCAAACGTCGTCGAACTGTTCGTGCAGATGGCTGTTGTCTTGCAAACGTCCCCATCTGTTGACTCAGGGATCGAGACGTGGCTGCACGATCCGTTACATCCACGCGGATAAGATGCCTGTCATTTCGACTGTTATTGATACGAGGCCGTTGGGATCCAGCACGGCGTTCCGTATTACCCTCCTGAATCCACCGATTCCATATTCTGCTAACAGTCATTGGATCTCGACCAACGGGAGCAGCAATGTCGCGATACGATAAACCGCTATTGCGGTAGGCTACAATGCGACCTTTATCAAAGTCGGAAACGTGATGGTACGCCTTTCTCCTCTGTACACGAGGCATCACAACAACGTTTCACTAGGCAACGCCGGCCGGCTGCTGTTTGTGTATGAGAAATCGGTTTGAAACTTTCCTCGTATAAGCACGTTGTAGGTGTCGCCACCGGCGCCAACCTTGTGTGAATTCTCTGAAAAGCTAATCATTTGCATATCACAGCATCCTCTTCCCGTCGGTTAAATTTCGCGTCTGTGGCACGTCATATTTGTGGTGTAGCAATTTTTATGGCCAGTAGTGTATGTTTTGACATAGCAAATAACCTTGTTACATTATGTATGATGTGTTTTCTCTTCCATGTTTCTCGAGTGCGCGATCAAGTAGTCGTCGAGTGCGGATCTGCTGTAACTTCCATGAATGGGATAGAATTGTTAATTTGCAACCCGTACTTGATTTAATAGTTGTTCTAGGGAACCACGGCCCGACTTTGGTGCAAACAAATCGCACGCGAATTCTCAAATATCGGCGCGGAGTTTAAGATACGCCGCTGGATATCGGGCGTTATCGTCGCGTGTGTGATTCAGTAACATTAACCGAAATTTACGGACATTAGCTTGATAATAACTATCAAAGACTTATATGAGCGGCATAGTAATCGTCTTGATGCTTAAAGCAAGCGAGAAACGATTTACTGTCGGGATAAGACAAATATTAATCATTGTATAGTGAGCTTGTTGATAGATTGCTTAGCAACTCATATACGGACAGTGATAGAATTATTGAAACGATATTTTAAGTATTGATGACCACTACACACACAACAGAAACTAATTACTCTAACTGTGAATGACTTCTGGATTGGATGAGTTTTTTTTCAGCTAATTGGTATTAATAAACTTCTTCCGAGGTTGAAACTTCATCAATGGTGCTGCGTCCATTCAGTTTAGTAGAATGATAGATAGTACTAGCTACGCTACTATTTATAGTTTTAAAGGAAAAGAGAGCGCATACTTGTTTTTCTTTTGAGAAATGTTCGTACTACAGTCATCAGTCTTCTCAAACCAGAGGCACGAGTGACGGACGCTCCCTCACAGCACTATGGTATCGTGAACCACCACACACATGTGCCCCTGCTCACTACATTTCTGCACTGAAAACCCTGAGATATAGCCGTGGTGCGAAGAAGGAAAAAATAAGGGGAAAGGTCAGCGAAAGAAACGGAGCAAAGAGAGAAGGGGAGGTCACATTATGACACATTCGAATACCACGATGCCAGTGGTATGTGTCAATGGATTACCATTTCCGTAACTTTATCTCTGTGTTCAGGAACATCGAGGCAAATTAAGACCAAAAATACTTGTCTTGTCTTGGAATCCACCTAGCAATATTTCAAAAATGGGAGAGAATAGTTATCAATATTACACCCGAAACGTCTTCTTACCATCTGCATAGAAAAATTCATTGCTTTTGTTGGACTCTTGGCCTGGACAAAACCACATCTCTGTATTTAGGACGACGACGAAACGAATGCCAATATAATTTGGATCCCACCCGGAACTAATAGTGTGATTCAGTCGCTCGATAAAAAAAAAAAAATGCTTAAGCACTGTATTCTCAGATAATTGTCGGACAATTTAACTTGCGATAGCTCTTTCTCATTTCAGGTTTATCAACGGATAAATTCCAGTCATTTCTGCACTGTCAGTCTGCATCACCACATCGTAAAACTTTGATCAAGTATGCCTGATACGCAGTGCAATATGCACAACAATAGCCACGACCTTTTCTTACGCCATTCCAGTTCTATCTAAATGAAACCAGTATTACTGCGAAGTGCCTGACGCAAGAAAAAAAAAAGGCTGTTTTCGTCATCCAATAGAGACTTTGCATTTTTGTGACGACTACAAGGAATAAAGAAGGAACTGTCTCACTGTTAGCAAAATATGCATTATTCAAAAATTATTCTGCCTGTTTGAAAAATTTCAGGGTAGGTTTCGACGGGTCAGAATGGACCATTCCCTTGTCAGTTGTTTGTAGAAACGCCTCTCGAGCGGTCCTGCCAAGCTTTGGGTCTGGAGGGCAGCTCCCTGGCGGACTGGTCTGCTGGTGCCGTCCTTGCCGAGCCAGCGGACATCCAATGGGTGGCCGAGATCGCTGGAAATCCCAGACAGGTCTGCTCACGGAAGGTCAGCAGGAGTCCGGTCGATTGGTCTCTGCGACGTCTTATCTGGTGGACACTAACCGTAGTGTCAACAGACAGTACTGCAAGAACATCGGGATAGGAAACCTCTTTATAGGAGGATAGAAAATCAGCTAAAATCGGTCAATAGTGGAAAGGCATCAGGACTAGATGAAATACCCGTGAGAATCTACGGAGATTATGTGAAAGAACATGCGTACTTTATCTAGAAGAAGTTTATCGTAGGTCGCATGAACAACAAAGGCTATCAAGAGATTGGAAAAAAAGCACAGGCCGTTCCTGTTTTCAAGAGGAGTCGTAGATGCAGTTAATTGTAGGTCGATCTGGTGATTTAAACAACGAAAACTGTACCAGTTACTTATTTTTTATGCTCAGTCCAACGTGTTTCGAGAATATGATGAACCAAATTAAGTGGTTCAGTCTGTTGTATGAGAGGTAGTCAAATGAAAAGGAGGCAGGTGGAAAAACGTAAGAAAACTATTTATTATTTCAGCAGTAATCACCATGATCACTATATTCATCCCATTGTGAGACAAGACAGTCGATGCCCTCATGGAAAAGTGTTTGCTACTGCCTACGGAACCAGGATTTTACCCAGGCGTGCTTCTCTTCGTCCGAAGTAAATAGAGGCCAAGAATGTCTTCCTTCAGGGCTCAAAACATATGGAAATCTCATGGGGAGAGTGATGGGGACTGCTTGGAGGATATAAGCGCTTCCCAGCGAAACTTCTGCAGCGTACGTAAACGAGCTCGGCAACATGTGGGCCCGCTCACAGTTGACCATTTACTAATAAGGAATAATCTATGAAAATTTTTAAAGAGTTTTAAGTTGTGGCTGTTTTAGGAGGATGAAGCCATAGTTAAGTTTTGTCTCGTTAAAGATATCTGTAATCTATTTTCACAATGAGAGGTGAGGGGTTCTTGAAAGAATAACCAAAGCGCTTTCACAATTTCAGTACATCGGCATCAACAACTTTCTTTTATTTTTATTTTTTATTTATTTATATATTTATTTTTTTGCTTGTTTTAGGTGTTCTTGTGATCGTTAGAATGACAAGCCGTAAGGTAGTTTCCGCTACTCGTAGCGAAACTTGCGCCACTGGCTGAGATGCAAAGTCATGCTTGACTGTTTTATTTCCCTAATGTTTCGTCTGTAAGCATGAGACTTAGATTTTACCTCTCTTAACAGACGGCCAGTGCTATGACGAAATCTGAATGAAATGTTTGTTATAGACATAATTATTAGAATTTGAAGTTATTGAGTCCATATTTTTAGATTTCCAGAAGGCTTTCGACACCGTTCCTCACAAGAGTCTTCTAACCAAACTGCGTGCCTATGGAGTATCGCCTCAGTTGTGCGACTGGATTCGTGATTTCCTGTCAGAAAGGTCACAGTTCGCAGTAATAGACGGAAAGTCATCGAGTAAAACAGAAGTACTATCCGGCGTTCCCCAAGGAAGTGTTATAGCCCCTCTATTGTTCCTGATCTATATTAACGACGTAGGAGACAATCTGAGTAGCTCTCTTAGATTGTTTGCAGATGATGCTGTCATTTACCGTCTTGTAAAGTCAGCAGATGATCTAAACGACTTGCAAAATGATTTAAATAAGATATCTGTATGGTGCGAAAAGTGGCAGTTGACCCAGAATAAAGAAATGTGTGAAGTTATTCACATGAGTACCAAAAGAAATCAGCTACATTTCGATTATGCGTTAAGTCACACAAATCTGAAGGCTGTAAATTCAGCTAAATACTTAGGGATTACAATTAGAGAAAACCTAAATTGGTTCACTGAACCCTCTGCCAGGCACTTTATAGTGAATAGCAGAGTAATCACGTAGATGTACATGCAATGATTTCTTGCCGGCCGCAGTGGCCGAGCGGTCCTAGGCGCTTCAGTCTGGAGCCGCGCGACCGCTACTGTCGCAGATTCGAATCCTGCCTCGGGCATGGATGTGTGTGATATCCTTAGGTTGGTTAGGTTTAAGTAGTTCTAAGTTCTATGGGACTGATGACCTCAGATGTTAAGTCCCATAGTGCTCAGAGCCAATGATTTCTTCTTTTTTACCTTTAAACAGTATGCTGTTCTAGTTTCTATACAGGTAAGATATAGTACATTAAGCAATTCAAGAATTAAATGTAACCAGACAGCCAAGGAAAATTTACGATGTGCTGTCATGTTTCTTTCTCTAGGTGAGTTTTCTTTTTTCTTTTTTCTTTTTTTTTTTAAAAAAAAAGCATGTTCAAAATTAGAATCATTTGCATGACATCACTTTCGTCAACGCTCCACCTTTTATGAATTCACTGTTGTCAATATACAAGGGGACATCAAAAAGTACTTTACACATGTCATCGCACGCTTAGACAATAGCGCAACAAGAATGGCACATTGTCAGAAGAGAGTTCAAGAGTACCGGGTTTTCTGTAGACATTGTTCTGTTGCAGGACGGATACCAGGTGCATCAAAATGCTGGAGTGAAATGACACGGCAACTGAAACCGTATTCAAAGAAGTTGAAGTACGCGAGACAGTACGTTTTTGGTAGGCAAAATGTCCAAGCTGTTCATAGCCGTGAAACTCTGGCGGTATTGTGGGCCAAATGCAATGTCTTGTCCAGCGTAGTGAAATGGTGACAGCAATTCGATCAAGGCCGCACATGGATGGATGATGCTAATCGGGAAGGAAAGCCATCGATAACAACCCCACTCGACAATGGTTGCGCAGTGAGGAATTGGTTCGCAGCAGCTGCAGGTTTTTCCGACGATGAGGGCGTTGGCATAGCGGTTCTCGAATGGCCCCGTGACCAAGGACCGGATTTTTGTTGCTGAGAAACTGAATGTTTTTTAGTATATTCCTGTATTTATTGGTAAAATTGTTCGGTTATCTACATCTAGAAGTCGAAATCCGTCGTTTTCTAGGTCTTGTTCTGGTGTTATATAAGTGTCAAATTCTACATCTATAAAGTCTGAATATTCATATCTTCAATATCATTGTCGTCCAATTGTTTTAATTGTAATTATTGACCGTTGTTAGTGACTATGCTGAAAAATAGTGCCATGTATCTTTGAATTTTCTCATTATGAGAGTATTGAAGGGAGATCCGTTTTAAAAAGCCAAAATTCCCGAAATATTTTTTATTCAAGACAACCGTTTTCAACAGTCTTAGCTGTCATCTTCAGGTCTTAAACATTTCTTGGCAGTAAAAAATGTTCATTTTACGCTGAACCTCATACAGAAGACGTCAGGTGGATAAAACTGAGCACATTATATACGTTTGTCGTCGCTAAAATATTTAAAAACACTCAGCACCTTGTCCAAAAGGGCATGCCCATATACATATTGCTCACAGAAGCTTGTTATGTGTAACAAATACGGTACACAATAGCACATCTGTTTACGTAAGCTGGACACGTACTAAACAGTGCAAATCTACTTGATGATATTTGTGTCATGTAACAAGCATCTGTGAGTAATATGTATGTGGACATGGACTTTTCGACCATGTCCTGTGTGTTTGAAAGTGGATTTGCGCTGTTCAGTATGTGTCCAGCATATGTAAACGGCCGAAGTGGCCGAGCGGTTCTAGGCGCTACAGTCTGGAACCGCGCGACCGCTACGGTCGCAGGTGCGAATCCTGCCTCGGGCATGGATGTGTGTGATGTCCTTAGGTTTAAATAGTTCTGAATTCTAGGGGACTGATGACCTCAGAAGTTAAGTCCCATAGTGCTCAGAGCCATTTGAACCATATGTAAACAGATGTACTATTGTGTACCATATTTGTAACATGTAACAAGCGTTTGTGAGTAGTATGTATATGGACGTGGCCTTTTCGACAAGATGCAGTGTCTTTTTAAATATTTTAACGATGGCAAGCGCTTATAATGTGCTGAGTTTTACCCGCTTGACATCTTGTACATAAGGTTCAGCGTAAGATGAACATGTTTTACTAGCAGAAAACGTCTAAGACCTGAAGATTACAGCTAAGACTGTTGAAACCGGATGTCTTGAACGAAAAATATTTTGTGCGATTTTGATGTATCTGTGTGACTTTAAAGTGTCATTCAACAGAAGTCACCTCGCCTACCACAGTAATGAATAGTTGATTTCCTGAAGTCTCATCATATCCAGAACAGACGTTTTACATGCAACAGTAATCTCTCTTTCACACTCGCTCTGTCATATGTTCCACAGACGATATAACCCCTTCGCGAACTAGTCCAAAACAATCTTCAGTACATTGTGCCTAGAAATAAAGAACATAACCATTAGTTTTACTTGAAAAAAGAGCTGAATAAATTAAAGATCTTAAAATCCGATTTGTTTTTAATATCGAAAAACAGTTCGTTAATAAGCTTTTGGTTTTTACTAACGGTAAGTTCTGCTTGGTTTCCCGCCTACATCAGGAAAGCCGTCTGAAAGTACATCTTTGATTTCCTCCTTAACTAGACTACAAGTATCAGTGTTTCATGAAGAAAGAAGCCGAATACGTGCTAGCAGACGGCATTTCCTGATGTAGGGGAGAACCCAAGCAGAACTTACCGGAAGGTAAAAACCAAAAAATTGTTAAAGAACTGTTTTTGATCTTAAAAACAAATCAAATTGTAATATACCTTTAATTACAGACTACTGGTGATGCTTTACGTCAATAAAGCGAAACGTGTCTGGTGAGAAAAACAAGCATTTTCTTGTAGTTGTAAAAAGGGAACGAAAATGCCCGCAGAAATGGAATAAAACTGTTTAACCACCAAGAAGTTCGTGGTTCAGTGTAAAACAGAGCAGAATGCTGGGAATGTCATCTCGATACAGGAAAACTAGAATAAGAATAAAGTGGTAAACCAAATGGATGTCAGAGATGAGACGAATAATATGTGTAGGTGGTGAAAGCTACGTTCACGCTGTGAAGGTAAGAAAATCTCAAAGCAGAGCTTTGACGATAAGTCAAGTTTAGATAAAACGCTGCCTACAAAACAGACCGTCATCTAAATAAAGAGACTGGAGACAGGAAAACATTAAATCTTATATAGATATACCTAAGGCTTTACATCGTCGTAACACTATGAAGTCCGCAGTGATCGCCTAAAAAAGAAAAACAATAAAAAATAATAAGAATGAAACGATCTGCAGTGGGTGTCATGTGGCGTCCACCCCAAACACACACAACGACGAATAACGAACAAAGTAGGGAAAAAAAAGGTGGTTAGCATTCAAGCTTCTTTACTTACCGATAGTGATAAATACGTTCGTTCTAATGATTAAATTTAATTAAAAATAGTAAGTAGTCAAATAGTTCATTAATACTTCAGGCAAATACATCTCATATAAATTAAATAATATGACCAGTGATGAAAAAAATATAGATTAAAAACTAAGTACAAGCAGAAGTCAAACCGTCGCCTCATACATGTTCGTCTTACGCAGCTGGAATGCTGACTACTTGACCCCCAGGAGCTCTTAACATCCTTCACCTACGCTCAGATACGTCAAGTACGAGGGCAGTTCAATAAGTAATGCAACACATTTTTTTTCTCGGCCAATTTTGGTTGAAAACACCAGAAATTTCTTGTGGAATATTTTCAAACATTCCCGCTTCGTCTCGAATAGTTTCATTGACTTCCGACAGGTGGCAGCGCTGTACGGAGCTGTTAAAATGGCGTCTGTAACGGATGTGCGTTGCAAACAACGGGCAGTGATCGAGTTTCTTTTGGCGGAAAACCAGGGCATCTCAGATATTCATAGGCGCTTGCAGAATGTCTACGGTGATCTGGCAGTGGAGAAAAGCACGGTGAGTCTTTGGGCAAAGTGTGTGTCATCATCGCCGCAAGGTCAAGCAAGACTGTCTGATCTCCCGCGTGCGGGCCGGCCGTGCACAGCTGTGACTCCTGCAATGGCGGAGCGTGCGAACACACTCGTTCGAGATGATCGACGGATCACCATCAAACAACTCAGTGCTCAACTTGACATCTCTGTTGGTAGTGCTGTCACAATTGTTCATCAGTTGGGATATTCAAAAGTTTGTTCCCGCTGGGTCCCTCGTTGTCTAACCGAACACCATAAAGAGCAAAGGAGAACCATCTGTGCGGAATTGCTTGCCCGTCATGTGGCTGAGGGTGACAATTTCTTGTCAAAGATTGTTACAGGCGATGAAATATGGGTTCATCACTTCGAACCTGAAACAAAACGGCAATCAATGGAGTGGCGCCACACCCACTCCCCTACCAAGAAAAAGTTTAAAGCCATACCCTCAGCCGGTAAAGTCATGGTTACAGTCTTCTGGGACGCTGAAGGGGTTATTCTGTTCGATGTCCTTCCCCATGGTCAAACGATCAACTCTGAAGTGTATTGTGCTACTCTTCAGAAATTGAAGAAACGACTTCAACGTGTTCGTAGGCACAAAAATCTGAACGAACTTCTCCTTCTTCATGACAACGCAAGACCTCACACAAGTCTTCACACCCGAGAGGAGCTCACAAAACTTCAGTGGACTGTTCTTCCTCATGCACCCTACAGCCCCGATCTCGCACCGTCGGATTTCCATATGTTTGGCCCAATGAAGGACGCAATCCGTGGGAGGCACTACGCGGATGATGAAGAAGTTATTGATGCAGTACGACGTTGGCTCCGACATCGACCAGTGGAATGGTACCGTGCAGGCATACAGGCCCTCATTTCAAGGTGGCGTGAGGCCGTAGCATTGAATGGAGATTACGTTGAAAAATAGTGTTGTGTAGCTAAAAGATTGGGGAATAACCTGGTGTATTTCAATGCTGAATAAAACAACCCCTGTTTCAGAAAAAAAAATGTGTTGCATTACTTATTGAACTGCCCTCGTACATAATAGACGCGTAAGACGTCCCTTGCAGTTTTTCTCGGAATTTTCAGAGTAATGCAACTTGCTACTTGCACATTATGTTGTTTTAATGGCCTAATAAAGGTGTACAAAGTTTGCAGTACGTGATCCCAACGTCGTCGGGTCCCCTTCCGAGTTGAATCGGCGCTGGCGCTTGTAAGGAGAACGGGCGCGTGCGCATAAGAAGTCTACAACGGAAGGAAACACACAAAATTTGTCGCGTTACTTTATAGCCACACCTCGTACACATACCAACACAACTCGCAGCACCACTTAATAAAGGCAAGGCCTCCGGTCCAGATTGTAACCAGTCAGGTTCCTTTAAGAGTATGCTGATACAATAGCTCCATATTCAGCAATTATATACATCCGCTCGCTCATAGAAAGATCCGTACCTAATGACAGGCAAATTGCTCGTCATACCAATATCCAAACATGGAAATAGGAGTAATCGGCGGAATTACAGGCCCATATCACTAACGTCGATTTGCAGTAAGGTTTTGGGACATATACTGTGTTCGAACATTACGAATTATCTCGAAAAAACGATTTATTGACACATAGCCAGCAGGGATTCAGAAAATATCGTTGTTGTGAAACACAGCTACCTCTTTATACTCATGAAGTAATGAGTGCTACTCATATGATTCCATATTTCTAGATTTTCAGGCTTTCGACACCGTTCTTGACAAGCGTCTTCTGACCAAACTGCGTGCCTACGGAGTATCGCCTCAGTTGTGCGATTGGTTTCGTGATTTCCCGTCAGAAAGATCACAGTTTGTAGTAATAGACCCAAAATCATCGAGTAAAACAGGAGTAATATCCGGCGTTCCAAAAGGAAGTGTTATAGGCTCTCTGTTGTTTCTGATCAACACCGACGACATAGGAGACAATCTGAGTAGCCCTCTTAGATTGTTTGCAGATGATGCTGTCATTTATTGTCTTGTAAAGTCATCAGATCACCAAATCGAATTGCAAAATGATTTAGATAAGATATCTGCATGGTGCGAAAAGTGGCGATTGACCCTGAGTATAGAAAACTGTGTAGTTATTCACATGGGTACTAAAAGTTATCCGCTATATTTCGATTACGCGATAAGTCCCACAAATCTTAAGGCTGTAAATTCAACTAAATACTTAGGGATTAAAATAACAAATAACCTAAATTGGAACGATCACATGCGGGTGGAGCAAACCGAAGACTGCGATTGATTGGCAGAACACTTAGAAGGTGCAGCCTCTTGGCTGCTTACACCACGCTTGTCCGCCCTGTTCTGGAGTATTGCTGTGCGGTGTGCCATCCGCGTCAGATGGGACTGACGGATGACATCGAAAAAGTTCAAAGAAGGGCAGCTCGTTTTGTATTAATGCGAAATAGGGGATATAGTACCACAGACATGATACTTGAATTGGAGTGGCAACCACTGAAACAAAGGCGTTTTTCGTTGCGACGTAATCTTCTCATGCAATTGCAATCACCAGTTTTCTCCTCCGATTGCGAAAACATTCCGTTGGAACCCACCTACATATGGAGAAATGATCATCACGATAAAAATAAGAGCAATCAGGGCTCGCACGGAAAAATTTAAGTGCTCGTTCTTCCTGCGCGCCGTTCGGGAGTGGAACGGTAAAGAGACAGCTTGAAGCTGGTTCACTGAACCCTCTGCTAGGCACTTTATTGTGAATAGCAGAGTAATCACGTATACGTAGATCTGCAGAAGACGACCAGGTCATCTTCGATATACAGGTATTGCGCATAAAAGGGCAACAATTCGGCCGAACACACGAAAGCACACTATTAATCAGTCTTGCCGAGAAAACCCGAGCTATCGCGACATCCTCGAATATTACACATATAATGGCGCAAAGGGTTTTAGAAAGAATTGTTGTGCTGCACAGGGAAGATACCCGAGGAAAACTAAAACAGAACTTGAAGTGGTTGTTGATGCAAACAGGTTGTAGAGCTAGAGATGTTGACAAAGAAGATAGCGACAGTGATGAAAGATTTCAGTGTCAAACGACGTGTAATAGAGGTGGCACAAAGCAGAAATAAATGAAGGATCTCACATCTCAGCACGAAAAACTGTTATCCAAGTAATTTGGTAGTAGAGCGTTAGCTCAGCTTTCTCGTCTACAGCATGTGTAGAGGAGGTTGGAGATGGATTTGGCGGTAGTAAAGGAGGAATCATCGTGGAATTGCCCTGAAGTGATAAGGGAAAACGAAATCTGAATGAGTGAGAGTGGTTTTATGCCCCTCCAGCTCCATAGCGAGTACAGTGACTTAACCACTATTCAAGCTCGCTGTCTGTGTAGACACTTTTCCGTGTCGTGACATAATCGGTCCACGTAATGCAATTTACGTCCGAGGTACTGCTGGTTGCGCTGTTCGTGTGTGGGCCTGTTTGTGTGTTACGTAAGGTGGTGTGGACCCCGCCTTGGCGCTTGCCCGTAATGGTCCGATCTGTCAGGGCAACGTCGAGATTACATTCCTGTTCTCCACTTCTCTTCATCGTTTCCAGAGAGTTCGAGACGTAAGTGGCTCACGCACGTCACCGTTGAGAACTACAGCTAGGATTACATAATGAGGGCAATGTTCAAAGCAGTCGCCCTGCAGGTTGGTATCTCTGATTTCGCATCTCAGTACACCACTACCCGTTTTCCTCTCATGCGGTCAGCTTACTCGTAAAGTTATCTATCGGAAATAGCTTTACAATGAAGTGTTGCGATCATCATACCTCATTAATAATATCATTTAGGGGCGGGCGGTGCCCACTGTCTGTCGGTGTATTTCATAAGTTTCAATTTTTTTTAAAATTTCGTATGTTAATTACTTTCCTCCTTCAGATGGTGCTTTTTCATGATTGTAGCCCCGTTGAAAACTTTTTTCTTCGCTTGGTAAAAAAGAAAAAAATCTCTCCCGCTATACCACATAGCACGCTATGAATGCTGCACAATACATAATGGCTTGCGAAGTATACGGGGCTATGGCGGTTGTTCCAGGTGCGATGTAAGCATACGGTCGGGGCAGAAAGCATCAGTCAGAGGATGTGGATATACGATGCCGTTGAGTATAAGTAGGGAAACACATTTGATTGTTTTTTTTTCAGGATATTCCCCACTCTTTTGGCTACAAAACCGTAATTTTCATCTCCGTTCATTGCGACGGCTCTATACTACCTTTGCGGGAGGGCCTATATATCTGTATGATTCCACTTTACTGATCGACGTCGGAGCCGACGTCTTTCTGCGTTAATAACCTCCTCAGCATCTACGCAGAGCTTCTCGCAAAGTGAATCCTTCATGGTGCCAAACAGATGGAAGTCGGAAGATGTTAGATCCGCTGTAGGGTGTATGAGGAAGAACAGTCCAATGACGTTTTGTGGGTTCGTCTCGGGTGCGCACACTTATGTGAGGCCTTGCGTTGTCATGGAGAAGGAGGACTTCATTTGAATTTTTGTGGCGGCGAACACGCTGAAGTCATTTCTTCAATTTAGTGAGAATAGCGCAGTACACTTCAGAGCTGATCGTTGCCCCACAAAGAAAGATATCATACAGAGTAACCCCTCATAGTCTCACAAGACCGTTGCCATGACTGAGGGTTCGGCTTTGGACTTTATCTTCTACGGAGAACTGGTGTGGCGCCACTCATGGAGATCGGATAGGACTGAGCAATTTGGTTGCGATGACGACACACGGGCGGCCGGTGTGGACGAGCGGTTCTAGACGTTTCAGTCTGGAAACGCGTGACCGCTACGGTCGCAGGTTCGAATCCTGCCTCGGGCATGGACGCGTCTGGTGTCCTTAGGTTAGTTAGGTTTAAGTAGTTCTAAGGTCTAGGGGACTGATGACCTCAGAAGTTAAGTCCCATAGTGCTCAGAGCCATGATTACAGACACAAGACATTCTGCAAGCGTCTATGAATGTCTGCGATGCTCCGGCTTTCTGCCAAAAGAAATTCAATGGCACCTCTGTGGTTGGAATGCACCTCCGTTACAGACGCCATTTTGAAGGCTACGTGTAATGTTGCCATCTATCTGAATTCCATGAAACTATAGGGCGTAAAGTGGGAATATTGTACGATGTCCCAAAACAAATTCCGGATTTTTTACAGCCGAAACTCGCGGAGAAAAAAGACGTGTTGCTTTAGTTGCTGAACTCCCCTCTGCTTCTTGATGGCATTAAATGACATATGACGTTGTTGGTTGGGGTATTTCACGGGGTGGATTCAGCTACCTGTCGGAAACGGTGTTCTTCCTCCGTGCACATTAGCCCCTTTCCAAAAGGATATGTGAGAGTTCTGTCATACGGGTATTTGTAGAGTGTAGGGTAGTGTAGTAGATGCATGTATAGTGTGTTTGTCACGTATGGTAATGACCGAAGGTGAGACGTGGTGCTAGCACGTAGTGTACTGCTCTCCAATAGCAACAAGGGGGCCGCCGACGTCCTCATCCGACGGACGGATCACCATCTGCAAAGTCACATACCCTCACTTCATCAGACACTATGTAGAGGTTTATGATTTAATGCAGAAGACTGTCGTGAAGACTTGTAATCGGAAAGTTTACACCATCATCTTTCCCCCCCTGGTGCTCAAATACTGGCAGTGAAAATTTCATCCGCCTGCAGAAATCGAACCGGTTTATCTCCAAATTGAGTGCTACCGCATAGGCGGGGCTAGCGACCTCGGCTGCACGGGCTGGTCATGCTGCCACGCTTCCGTGGTCACAGGGTTCGCTCTACTTCATGATTTGGCAGGCATTTCTTTACTTCACCTTTGTGGGTCTGCGCTCTTCCTGTCGCCACCATCGTCAGATGAAAGTTACGTGCGCCGTCTGTCCGTTAACCGGGTAAACTTTGTTCTGTATGTTATTGAACCGTATCATCTTCATCTTTGCCCAGGTGTGGTGTGTCGTCTTCCGGAGCCCTGGCTTTGCTCTGCCGCGATTGGTCCGTTTGCTTTTAAGGGGCTCCGGAACGCCCTATACTTGCAATGTTAAAATAACGCTTATAAATTACATCTTTCCTCACAAAGTATTTGAGGTAGGAAGTTGAACTTTTTACGGATTATTTATTGGAATATGGGCTACAACTTAACACAGGGATTTTACAAAATTTTAGTTCAGTTATTAAAGATAATTTTTTTCAATTGTAATGAAAATTCACAACAATTTTTTGCAATTTTTTATTTATATATTCAAAAATATACAGTTTTTTTTGGAAAAAGGCTGTGTTAAATTATGCAGAAGGTACTGTGTAACATTTACTGAAAGTTTGAAACAAATATTTTTGGAAGATCCTTAGAAAACATGTAATTAGTATGAGAAAATAAAAGTTTTGGGAATCGAGCGACAAAGATTGGATTAACTTTTTAGTGCATACCAAGTCCATAGGATGGATTATCTTCATCCTCTGCAAACTCCTCCTCCAGCTTCCTCTTGTTCCTCCTCCTGTTTACTCTTGCTTGCATTTCTGGACTCTTTACAGCCCTGTCTGCAGCCCGAAGGCGTTCCTTGTCTAAAGCAAGCATCGCTCGTTGTTGTGTTCGTAGATTTTGCTACCATTTTCTTCAGTTGCAGTTACTGCAACACTGTTCCAAAAGGTGGTCATGTATGAACACTTATCACATTTCAGTTGTATTTCACTAGCAAGTCCTACGTGCTTTATTATGGAGAGTTCCAGACCAACTTCACTACAATGAATACATCTTACACAGTTTGAAAAAATTCCTTTGAGAACCGACATATCAAATATTTCATTCACATCCGATTCGCCCATAAAACATTCATAGTTTTCACTCATTGAACCAAGCTTCTTCTGTGAAGTATTTTCTTTCCCACTTTGACTGCTATGGGCAGGTGTACTTGAGAGGTTAGGTTCACTCACTTGGTTATCGTCTTTATTGTTTACAGTAATAACACATACCTTTGGCTTTCCAACATTTCTCCTTTTCTTAGAAGCCTTCAGAGGATTTCTAATAACTTTACTTTTACTCATTATTATACTTCAACAAAACAGAGACTCAAGAAACAGAATTAATTACGAATATTTTCGAGATAACGACAGAGTAAATAAACATGAAACAATCGACAATCACACCAGCGATATATATTGAACCATCACAGGTTAGCCACAACACATACTTTATCTCACGTCACTAAAATGTACCTGATGAACACGGACGTTAATAATAACACCATTTGACAGCAGTTTAACAGCGCCACAGTGGGTCACGCCCATGTAGAACACATTTTAAAAAAAATTTAAAAATAGTTGTAGTCTTCGGAATTGAATAAATTATATATCTATTAAAAGGTAATAGTCTGCAGATTCAGAAAACGCAAAAAAGTAAAAATTGAACTTTTCATGATTTTGAGCCTTTCCGGAGCCCCTTAAATTTCGGAGGGCGCTGCGTTCTGTGGAGCGACCTGCTGACGACGAGAGTGTCGAGTGCTGCTGCCGGAGTGAGACGGGGAGTTTAGTGTCCGGTTGTGTGGCAGCGCAATGTTGCGGGAAAGGTGGTATAACTTCCTGTGAACGCACATGATTGCTACGAGCTTGTGTACTCGGGACGGCGGCAGTCGGCTGGACGGGCTGTGTGATAAGGAAGCTCGGCGTGGCAACTGTTGACGCGGCGTGTCCGCGTTGCTATGGCGGAACTGGGGCGATTGACGTAACTCGAGTTGGTGCTGGTTGCAACCTGTCGCCGAATGCTTGTCTGCCTTCCGGACTAACGGTGAGAATTTCTTGACCGGATGTGTCTCACTCAATTTCTGCCCACGTCGTCGGGTGTGTTTTGCTCTAACGTCGTGTGCCATGGTGTTTCGCAATTTTAGTAGGCTCAGGCGTGCCCGAAATCTCGATTCAATGATCTGCTGTTATGTTGTCAAGTGTAACTATCACAAGAAAAGAGTGTTAACTCTCTGTGCCTTAATAACTGAACCTAAAATATTATCTGTGGTTGAAATTTTATTCTGACGCAAGTGTAATAACGATCTTGCATTTTACAATTTGTTGAGTGGTATTATTATTTAGTACTGGCCGTCACAAGGCCAGTGGGCGTCATTAACAGTTCCTGCCTAGACAGGCGTTATATTTTGAACCATGTGTTTCAATGTTTAGTAATTTTTATTTTATGTGTTATAGAGAGTTGCTGTCATGCCCTATGTGGACGATTCGCCACGTTGGTGAAGTTTCTAGTTGTTCTGCTGGTCTGTGCCATATTGCTAAAGCAGGCAGTCCTAGCACAGCTGATTGTAAATTTTTCCTAGTAGTGAGGAGCATGGGCTGGTTTTAAGTGCTAACTCACTAACTTCAACCATTCTCAAATATTTATTACTACTGATTTTCAGGCCCTTCAGGCCGAGTGGCGACGTCACTACCCCTTTCTGGTTATTAATTTTATCTTGTTAGCTGGTTTCATTAGAAAAAAAACCTTTGGTATATGAATTTCTCTTTTGGTCTTTATTGCTCCTTTGGATGAAGTAAATTAACTGTTGGTTTTGCATTCTTGTAGCATTATCAAAACAGCATTTGTGGTTATATTTGATTGGCCCTTCTGGCCGAATGATTAAAATCATTCCTTTCAGTAACTTATTGTATTGGTCAATAATTAATCAAAAGTGTTGGGTCCTTCAGACCATGATTATATCCTTCTGTTGAATCTCAAGGTTGTCATTCTGACATTACAGTTGTGAATGTTCAGCGGCCCTTCAGGCCTGGAGCTTAAAATTATATATATATATATATATATATATATATATATATATATATATATATATATATATATATATACCACTGAACAAGTGTTTTTAATGTTTAATAAAATTAAATTGTGTTTGAAACTGTAACCTCATTTGGGTCTACGCTTTCACTCTCTGCAGCCTTTGAGCTCTGCTTACCTTACGTTTTGGTTAAGTTTTCCCATACCACGACGTATCAGCTGTCGTGTTTCAATTGTTGGTACAACCTGTTTGCTGAGGCAGGTTGTGTACAAGCTCGACATTTATCGTAAACTACAACTACGCTATTCAGTATATGTCTTACAAGACCGTACTGTGATAAATTTATCTCAAAACATGTTTCAGCGAAATCGTTGAAAGCTAATAGCGTAGAAAAAGTCTGGCGCAGTATTGAAGACGTTATCAGTTCTTCAGCAAATATGCGTTTAATGGGAGAAACCCAAAGAAAAAGGTAAGACTTTACTTTTATAATTCAACAACACTTTTCGGAATGAGCTGCAAATAGAAAACAATAAAAATGTTATGGAGTGATACGGGAGATGACTTAACAGTGTATAATTTGAAGAAAGGCTTCTGAAAAAGAAGACAAGCGAAAGATTCGGAGGAAATCGGTGAAGAGATTTAAAAATTTGGAGAAACTGCATATACCGGTTTTTATATGCGCAAATATTAAATGAACAAAATAAAATCAAGCTCCTTGCATGCAGCAAATGTCTCTGAACTATTCAAAATAGCTGACAGAAGCTCATTAACAGTGTCCCATACAATAAAGCCAACAGAGAAATACTTTAGAATACAATGAACCAGAGTTGATATCTGATTTCTCTTGTAGTTACTCCAAAAATCTCCGTATAAGAAAATCCTTCTCAATTTCAGAACCACTTTAGCGAGATAATATTGGCGAACTAATGAACTGCAGTACCTCCTCAACATCCTTCGACATATATACTGTAACAGACTGATATAGATGTTAACAATAGAGTTCCCTAATCTGAACTGTTTGCTGACGGTCTTCACGGTAGACTAAGAAAATCTGCAAATAGCATGCTCCCCTTGGCTCCTTCGTCGTCGTCGTCAAAAATAGTTCAAATGACTCTAAGCACTATGGGACTTAACATCTGAGGTCATCAGTCCCCTAGACTTAGAACTACTTAAACCTAACTAACCTAAGGACATCACACACATCCATGCCTGAGGCAAGATTCCAACCTGCGACTGTAGCAGCACCGCGGTTCTGGACTCAAGGTATATCACTTCGATATCTCTTTGCATAAAATGAAGAAATAATTCGACTTAAACGGCGTGTAAGAATTAAAATCTATCTCAATAATTGTCCAATAGAGCAATTAAGCGGTTGTAAGTAACTACGGCCGTGGTAAGATTCAACATGTCGTGAATAAGATGTACGGACCATATTCAAACAGAATTGTATATCTTGGCAAAAAAAACTGAAAAGCAAGAATGATGATGCCAGTAGTTCTATATGGGAACTAAGCTTCGATGTTTATAAAAATTACCCTCTTTCTTCGTGGAAACAAATAAAATGGTGTTCTTATGTAGTACATTATATCCTACTAGGGCAGGCAGGATAAGGAACACAGCAGTTCGAGTACAACGTTAGACCACTTAATTCTTCTTTATTAGAAGCGGCATTACATAAACCCTAGTAATAACATAAATCTACAATTTAGCGCATGTCAAAAGTACAATTATCTTTCAGATAATAATTCCTACTAAAACTGAATAAAGAATATATATAAAATGGAAATAATAATAAATAATGTACTGCCAAAATTTCAGTAGAAAGATTTATCAGATGAAACGTTAGGAGTATATGTGCACTCAATTTAAATAACGCAATGGAAAACAGGCGGTTGTGACTAATGTAAAAGAGTTACAATCATACTTAACATTTACATATATATGTTTTACTAACCATGAATCGAACTAAATGTAGCAAATTTAATGGCATTGATATCATACGTTAAAATCGCTAATAACAGGAATGTCTTATCTTTGATCACGATTAAGAGCATTCTATTGAATAGAAAATAACAACATAATTGTACGCATTTTTTAAATGTTTGTGCGCGTAAACTGTCCTAGCATAAAACATAATTGCTTTACTTACAAGCACAGGACTTACGCGATTAACTAACTTTTATTAGCGAAACAAACACTGTTTTTAGCCTTGTTTCAAAATTTTATTATTAATGTTACTTCACAACCTAGGTCTCGAGTAATAAGCCCATTTTCAAGTATATAATGCACAGATAAATATGATGACAAGGCAAAGATATCATCTAAACTTCTTAATGCAAAAGACAAACAACCAGCTGTCACAAAATTGGGGTTTATAAAATCACATGCCGTGGGTCTCAGTCTTGCAACATTGGACAGGCGGGGAGGTCAATCTGTATCAGGCTTAAAGAACACCACAGAAGCTGGAGATTGAGGGAGCCTGATTCAGCCTTTTCAGAACATTGCCCGAACAATAACCACAAATACGCAATACATGTACAATTCCTACACACAGAGGATAAGGGGACCGAACTCAACCAATTAGAGATTTTTGAAGTTAAAAGACAGATGTGTGTAACCCCACACCTATTACTAAACTAGCAAATCCAGTTCAGTTATTCGCCTCTTTTAGATGAGATCATAATCCCCAGGATAGAAGCAAAACTTTCGGCCCAAGTTCACAGTAGTTAAGAAGCTCTTGGCTGAGGCATAACTTTAGTTCAGTCATTGTAGTGTAATTGCTGAATGTGTAATAATGTATGTAATTTGTTAAAAAGGATCATTGACATAATTGTTCTTTATGCTATTGGATCTATGCCTTAAAAAGTTGAGATGATATCTTTCCCTTGTCATCAAGGATATCTGTGCATTATCATCTTTGAGAATTAGTAACGTACTTGAAAATGTGTCTATAACCCGAACCTAGGTTTTGCAAAGATATTAATAATAACATTGTGAAACAAGGCCAAAACCAGAATTTGCTTCGTTAGTTTACAATGTTTCACCAAGAACCCACAGTTGATTCAATTAAAATAATTTTTATTATTTACAAAATGCAATTAATGTACTGTAAGGATGCAAAACACATAATAGACTAACACTGAATCATGTGCAGTGCTAAGTAACCCTTGGATGCATAACAGGAATCTTCGAGCAACCTTTCTTACTCACAAGAAATTGTCTTAAAATGTATGTATTTTAGTTGATGTCCTGTGTATACCTTGGAAATACAGCTGACTTTCGTCAGAAGGAACAATGTGCGTTGCTAGTCTAATTAATTACTATATATTTTACGATTTATATAGTTCTGGATGATCAGGAGTTGACTTTCTTGACCAGAAGGCAAGTTCATATAACTGGAAGATATTTTGCCTTATGGACAAAGGTATTGGATGCTGTTGTTGTTGTTGTGGTCTTCAGTCCTGACACTGGTTTGATGCAGCTCTCCATACTACTCTATCCTGTGCAAGGTTCTTCTTCTCCCAGTACCTACTGCAGCCTACATCCTTCTGAATCTGCTTAGCGTATTCATCTCTTGGTCTCCCTCTTCGATTTTTACCCTCCACGCTGCCTTCCATTAGCAATAAATATCGTGTTCTTTATTTTCACAGTAACATCCCAAATACGTGGAAGGCAGATCCGGTAAAAACACCTGTTTTGTCACGTACAGAGGAGAATTAAACAAGCCACGCCTCCAAAATAAAGTTTTACACTGCACGTTGTGTAATTACTAGCCAACGGCTGTGGATTGCAGCATCCGGAAGATCAGCCAAAGGAAGATGACTCATGTGCCCACCCACATGTGTAAGACAGAAAAGCAGTCCATCACTCCGCAAATGCAAAAAGATAAATGCAGAGAACATAGTGAAATTATTTGTGGAGAATATGACTTTTGAAGAGCAAGTATTCTGGTTTGAGACAGTAAAACTGACAGCATTGAACTATAGAAAATTATAACATAATACCGTGTTTCACATAAAACTAAAATAAATCACAATATCATAATAAAGTCTTTCGTATTCATATTGTGTCAACATCGTCTGCCTGCTTAGCTGGGTGGTAAGGTGCTCACCTCACAAGCAAGCGGGCCCGGGTTCGATTCCCGGCCGGGTTGGAGATTTTCTCCGCTCGGGGACTGAGTGTTGTGTTGTCCTCATCATCCTTTCATCCTCATCACCGACACGCAAGTAACCCATTGCGGCGTCGAATGAAATAAGATTTGCGACCGAACTTCCCCGAATAGGGGCCTCCTGGCCAACGCTGCCATCTGCTCATTTTCTTTCTTTTTTGTTGTTGTCCCCTTCCCTTTAAAACTTTATAATATTTCATGCAGTACCAATATTTACCAAATGCAGTAGAAGCCGACCTCGGGGAAGATCAGTTTGGATTCCGTAGAAACACTGGAACACGTGAGGCAATACTCACCTTACGACTAATCTTAGAAGAAAGATTAAGGAAAGGCAAACCTACGTTTCTAGCATTTGTAGACTTAGAGAAAGCTTTTGACAATGTTGACTGGAATACTCTCTTTCAAATTCTAAAGGTGGCAGGGGTAAAATACAGGGAGCGAAAGGCTATTTACAATTTGTACAGAAACCAGATGGCAGTTATAAGAGTCGAGGGACATGAAAGGGAAGCAGTGGTTGGGAAGGGAGTAAGACAGGGTTGTAGCCTCTCACCGATGTTGTTCAATCTGTATATTGAGCAAGCAGTAAAGGAAACAAAAGAAAAATTCGGAGAAGGTATTAAAATTCACAGAGAAGAAATAAAAACTTTGAGGTTCGCCGATGACATTGTAATTCTGTCAGAGACAGCAAAGGACTTGGAAGAGCAGTTGAATGGAATGGACAGTGTCTTGAAAGGAGGATATAAGATGAACATCAACAAAAGCTAAACGAGGATAATGGAATGTAATCTAATTAAGTCGGGTGATGCTGAGGGAATTAGATTAGGAAATGAGACACTTAAAGTAGTAAAGGAGTTTTGCTATTTAGGGAGCAAAATAACTGATGATGGTCGAAGTAGAGAGGATATAAAATGTAGACTGGCAATGGCAAGGAAAGCGTTTCTGAAGAAGAGAAATTTGTTAACATCGAGTATAGATTTAAGTGTCAGGAAGACATTTCTGAAAGTATTTGTATGGAGTGTAGCCATGTATGGAAGTGAAACATGGACGATAAATAGTTTGGACAAAAAGAGAATCGAAGCTTTAGAAATGTGGTGCTACAGAAGAATGCTGAAGATTAGATGGGTAGATCATATAACTAATGAGGAAGTATTGAATAGGATTGGGGAGAAGAGAAGTTTGTGGCACAACTTGACCAGAAGAAGGGATCGGTTGGTAGGACATGTTCTGAGGCATCAAGGGATCACCAATTTAGTATTGGAGGGCAGCGTGGAGGGTAAAAATCGTAGAGGGAGACCAAGAGATGAATACACTAAGCAGATTCAGAAGGATGTAGGTTGCAGTAGGTACTGGGAGATGAAAAAGCTTGCACAGGATAGAGTCGCATGGAGAGCTGCATCAAACCAGTCTCAGGACTGAAGACCACAACAACAACAACAACCAATATTTAGTACTTGTTTTAAGATAGGGGTCTTAGAGATCCCTTTTATGCATTTTTGCTAGTCCAACCAAGGGTTATGTCCGAAACAACCCACCAAACACCAACAGAAGTCATTGGTGTTGGTTTCCATACCATTGCTACCGATACTACCCGTAGTCCTACCATGTACTACGCCTTTTATGAACTGTACCGTGGTGTTGGTAGTCCAGCCAGGAGACCCGAGCCGCTCTTCCAGTCACGCTGGCTGGCCTGTGCCCGTCCCTCGCTACCCGTGAGAACAGAGGCAGCGGCAGCGGCCGGCTTGCGCTCCTCGCGTTTCTTGCTCGCCTTCCGCGGCCTGTTTACAACCGCCAGCGTGTCTGGCGTGGCGTGGTCGGGGATTCCCAGTGACCTCTGCTGGCGCTGCAGCAGCGGAAAGTTAGCAGACCGGAAAGTCGTTCGCCGTCAAAAAACAAGTCGGTTACTCTACCACTCGTCCGATGCCCAGGGGCAGTAAAACACAAATAGCGTGCAACAAGGGGCCCCCTGCCATTACCTGTGGCCTTTTGCGTATCTCTCTGTCCACGTGTCGACCAGTTGGAGCTTGAACACGCAGCACGCCCATGCCAAGGCCTGCACTACGCTATAGAATAACTTCGCCGGAAAGATTATATAAAGGAAACTTATAAATACACTACTGGCCACTAAAATTGCTACACCAACAAGAAATGGTTCAAATGGCTCTGAGCACAATGGGACTCAACTGCTGAGGTCATAAATCCCCTAGAACTTGGAACTACTTAAACCTAACTAACCTAAGGACATCACACACACCCATGCCCGAGGCAGGACTCGAACCTGCGACCGTAGCGGTCGCGCGGTTCCAGAATGTAGCGCCAGAATCGCTCGGCCACCAGCGGCCGGCCACCAACAAGAAATGCAGATGATAAACGGGTATTCATTTAACAAAAATATTATACTAGAACTGAAATGTGATAACATTTTCACGCAATTTGGGTGCATAGATCCTGAGAAATCAGTACCCAGATCAACCACCTCTGGCCGTAATAACGGCCTTGATACGCCTGGGCATTGAGTCAAACAGATATTGGATGGCGAGTACAGGTACAGCTGCCCATGCAGTTTCAACGCGATACCACAGTTCATAGGGACTAGTGACTGGCGTATTGTGAAGAGCCAGTTGCTCGGCCACCATTCACCAGACGTTTTCAGCTGATGAGAGATATGGAGAATGTGCTGGCCAGGGCAGCAGTCGAACGTCTTCTGTATCCAGAAAGGCCCGTACAGGACCTGCAACATGCGGTCGTGCATTATCCTGCTGAAATGTAGGGTTTCGCAGGGATCGAATCAAGGGCAGAGTTACGGGTCGTAACACATCTGAAATGTAACGTCGACTGTTCAGAGTGCCGTCAGTGCGAACAAGAGGTGACCGAGACGTGTAACCAATGGCACCGCATACCATCACGCCGGGTGATACGCCAGTATAGCGATGACGAATACACGATTCCTATGTGCGTTCACCACGATGTCGCCAAACACGGATGCGACCATCACGATGCTGTAAACAGAACCTGGATTCTTCCGAAAAGAGGACGTTTTGCCATTCGTGCACCCATGTTCGTCGATGAGTACACCATCGCGGGCGCTCCTGTCTGTGATGCAGCGTCAAGGTAACCGCAGCCATGGTCTCAGAGCTGATAGTCCATGCTGCTTCAAACGTCGTCGAACTGTTCGTGCAGATGGTTGTTGTCGTGCAAACGTCCCCATCTGTTGACTCAGGTATCGAGACGTGGCTGCACGATCCGTTACAGCCATGCAGATAAGATGCCTGTCATCTCGACTGCTAGTGATACGAGGCCGTTGGGATCCAGCACGGCGTTCCGTATTACCCTCCTCAACCCACCGATTCGGTATTCTGCTAACAGTCAGTGGATCTCGACCAACGCGAGCAGCAATGTCGCGATACGACAAACCGCAATCGCGATAGGCTACAATCCGACCTTTATCAAAGTCGGAAACGTGATGGTACGCATTTCTCCTCCTTACACGAGGCATCGCAACAACGTTTCACCAGGCAACGCCGGTCAACTGCTGTTTGTGTATGAGAAATCGGTTGGAAACTTTCCTCGTGTCAGCACGCTGTAGGTGTTGCCACCGGCGCCAACCTCGTGTGAATGCTCAGAAAAGCTAATCATTTGCATATCACAGCATCCTCTTCCTGTCGGCTAAATTTCGCTTCTGTAGCACGTCATCTTCGTGGTGTAGCAATTTTAATGGCCAGTAGTGTATAAAGGAAACCTATAAAAAAAACGTGACAGTGAATATAAGCAAACGTGTGGAGTACAGTGCACACATTAGCAACAGAGTGATAAATCCACCTCAGATGGGCAGCAGGACGGAGAGTGTACGTACAGTGAGATACACAACCACTGCCCACTGAAAAGCATTTAAAAAATAAGCAAATTTATTCACGACTACGTTGCTGATAACATATCGTCACAAACGATAAGAGGCACAAAATTGCCGCCCTGTAAAAATTAATTTTCACAAGCAATGTTATTCCAATTAAGCAATCAGTGCATGATATAGTTTTTAGATCTAAAACAGAAAAACTATCATGAACTTTGTATTTTATAGAATTAAATTGGGACATACGGAAGAAAAAATATGGGTGTAAAAATGTGCGCCAATAAATAAAAAAGAAATTCATTCTGTTTTGCATAAGGTGGAGTTTAAAAAAAGATGTTTTATGAACGATTCGACATTGTACTGAGGGGACTTCTTATGATATACTTTTATAAAAGCAGAGATAGGATATTCACATTCACAGGACATGTACATCAGCATGTTCTGTCTAAATGATTAACATTTGAACCATGTCGGCCTGCGGGTTCAATGTCAATGTTAGTATCGCGTCGCAGCTCCATCTAGCAGTAAAATGTGCCTGTGGCTCTCATTCTCGCTATAAACCAAACGTAATGGATCAGGGAGACTTCAGCAGACGTGTAGGATGTATTGCAGACGTATGCGCGAACTGTACCGTCAAATCAGTGAGATTGAAAGAGGGCGCATTATTTGCATGAGAGAATGTGATGCATCGGTCCGGCAAATTGCTGCCCGTGTGAGTTGGAGAGCTTCGGCAGTGCAATGGGCATGTGTAGAATATTTTAAGGAAGGCCGTAGAACACGACGAGATGGGTTCCTTCGTCAACCGCTCCAAAACCCAGGCAATCATCATAAGCTGCACCAACTGCTCCTTCCGTCTCCATGACTTCTACCTCACCCTTTAGGGTCATCCCATGCAGGTCGCCCCCACCCTGAGATACCTTGGCCTCACCCTCGACCGTCACCTCACCTGGACCTCTCACCTCCTGACCGTCCGGCTGAAGGCCCATTCCCGCCTCCGCCTCCTGAAACTCATGTCTGGCCGGACATGGGGATTACATCCTTCCACCATCTTCCAGAACTACAAATCCCTCATCCATCCTATCCTGTGTTGTGCCAGCGTCGCTGCATCTCCACACCCACCTGCTTTTACAAGGCCCTGCAAATCCTCAAATGCCATGCACTCCGCCTTGCCTTCCGTATCTGCCTTCCTTCCCCCACATGGCTCCTCTACTACCTCAGCCCCTTCCCCCAACTCCTCCAACATCTCAGCATCCTTTACACTGTCTGCAGGCTTCATCCCCCCCCACCCCTAGGTTTCCTGCTTCCTCTCCACCTCCCCGCCCATTGCCATGCCTCTATCGACACCCCCGGGATAACAAGGCCGTCCAGCAATGTTAGTGACGTCACACTAAGCGGCCCATAGCCGACGCAGCAGTCCACGGACACCTCCGTACAGACGCGCCTGCTGCTAACGATCTTCTGTCCGTCATACAGAAAGGAGCGAACTATAATTCGAACCAAAGACCAAATTATATATATTTTTGTAAACAGCATAAAGGTTCATAATGAAATACCGATTACATATACGGGCAGGAATAGGTTCTAGAACTCCTCTGAAAAGTTTTTATCTTCAGTACCAGAATGAACATCAAATTGTCAGGTTTTCTAAATAGAAAAGCACTTTGTTAGTAACAGACAGCAATAATGAGACTTGCAGTTGGTGATTTCTACGTGGAAAAGCTGTAGAGAGATTGAAAATGGTAAGTAAAGAGAGCCTCAGCCTTTTGCTCACATTCTTACATGTAATGCACTTGGCTGTTTTTCATTTCCTTACCTTTCATAGCATTTTTAATATTGTTTCAAGAAGTGTATCTTCAATAGCAGAGTGAACTTCAAATTGTCAGGCTTTTCTTAAAGGGAAGAGCAATCCCTTAGTATTACAGTGCAAGACAGAATCTTGTGTTCAGCGATGTCTATGTTAAAAGGAAAATATTTGTTATCTATCTTTTGTCTCCATTCTTTATTACTGGGGATACACTTGTAAAAATTCTTGAAAAGAGGTGTCACCATGAACATATGAGTAAATTCACAATAGTCATGTGTTTTATGAGATAAAGCGAACTCTTGTTACCTTATTGTAAACGAAAGTTGTGAGGGTTTTGCTATATATGACAGTGTTTAAGATAATTTACTTTCAGTGTAATAGCTTGAAAATGTTAAGTCCTGCTGTCAGTTGGCATTTGTCACCAACTGTATGCGAGTTTTAAAGCTAAATAGTGTTCTGACAATTATAAAATAGTGGCAAAGTTCCTCAATTGATTAAACTTATTCCTGCCCGTATATGTAATCGGTATTTCGTTATGAACCTTTATGCTGTTTACAAGAATGTATATAATTTGGTCTTTGGTTCGAATTATAGTTGGCTCCTTTCTGTATGACGGACAGAAGATCGTTAGCATCAGGCGTGTCTGTGCGGAGGTGTCCGTGGACTGCTGCGTCGGCTATGGGCCGCTTAGTGTGACGTCACTAACACTGCTGGACGGCCTTGTTATCCCGGGGGTGTCGCCTCTATCGTTGTATCCCTCCCTCTCTCCACCTCCACACTCTCCATCTCCTTCATTGGGGCAATTTCCAGCACCTCTCCCTTCCGAGTGTTGAACTTTGCCGTGACATCTACCCTTCCTTCCAACTGTAACCTGGCCTTTTTCCCTCCCCTCCCCAGGGCCCCCTTTTTCTCTCCTCTCCTTCTCCCTGGGTGGATTGTCCTCCTTTCCCCCCCTGAGTCCCTGCACCACCTCCTCCACTGTGTCCCTCCCACGTCCTTCCCTCCCCAGCCCTGTTCGACGTGCCACTGCCCATCTGCCCCAGCTCTACCCCCCTTCCCTCTTTCTTCCCTTCTCCCTCATCTCCATGCCCCTGGCCGATCCTGCTACGTCAGTGTTGTGTTTGGTGTCGTTCTCCTGTGCATCAAAATCTGTGATTTTAACTGTATGCTGGACTTGTAATAATGTTGCTGTCAGTGATCGTTATGTGCTACGCCGTCCATTGATGCTTTTACGCTGCAGCCATACTTCGCCTTGTGTTCTTTTAATTGTCCCAGTGTGAGGTTTTTTGTGCACAATAGTTTTTTAAGGTTTTTATCTCCATTTTACAGGCGTCCCCATTTTGTCTGTTCTCTTCCATTATGTTCCCACCTTTTTTATATATTTTGTACACCATATTTTCTTCTTTGTCATTTTAAATGTATTCTGTTGTATCATTATTGTCTTTTGGCTGAAGAGCAGTGCATTGCTGCTGCCAGCCTGCCCCAGTTGGGGAATTGAAACACAATAAAGGAAAATAAATGAAAACGAGATGGGTCAGGTCTCACCACCCAGACCAACCCCAGTAAGATGCACAGCTCATCCGAATGGCATTGGAGGGCGGATCTGCGTCCTCCTCGGCTCTGGCACAACAGCGGAACATTGCACACTATCAGGGGTGACAGTCAGTCGCCATTTATTAAGGCACGGGTTACATGCGCGTCGTCCACTTCTCTGCCTACGTTTGATGAATGTGCAGAATCATGCTAGACGGCAATGGAGAACAGAACCACGTCACTGGGGACAGGAATGGCGTTAGATAGTGTTTGCATCAGATAGTATTTTCAGACGAATCCAGGTTCAGTTTGTCTGAAAATGACAGCCGCAACGGGGGAGCGGAATAACAGTGACTGCATTCGCACAAGACATACAGCGCCAGTTCAAGGCCTAATGTTGCAGGGGCTGTTGGGTACAATCACAAATCACAGTTGGTGTGTGTTCAGAGCACTGTGACCAGCCTTGACCGGTGTACCTATGTGAATGACATCCCGCGACCCGGAACCATATCCTTTCTGCACAACACCTCAAAAGCCATTTTTCAGCAAGGCAATGCGAGATCACAAGTTGCTGCACGAACACGTGCCTTCTTGGTGTCACAAGATGTCAGCCTTTCAAAAAAATTGTTCAAATGGCTCTGAGCACTATGGGACTTAACTTCTGAGGTCTTCAGTCCCCTAGAACTTAGAACTACTTAAACCTAAAAAACCTAAGGACACCACACACACCCATGCCCGAGGCAGGATTCGAACCCGCAACCGTAGCGGTCGCGCGGTTCCAGACTGTAGCGCCTAGAACCGCTCGGCCACTCCGGCCGGCGTCAGCCTTTCGACCTGGCCCGTCAATCACCAGATTTATCGCCAATAGAAAATGTGTGGGTTATGCTGATAGGATGGGTGCAGCACTGTGACCCGATGCCAACCAAGGCAGATGAATTTTTGAACCAGGTGAACGCAGCATGAATGGCCATACCAGAGGACGCCATTCGTGCCTTATGCGTGTCGATGCTATCACGCATGGAATAAGTTATTGGGCTCCGTGGGAAAAAGGACACATGCTGAACCGAGCTGACTGAAATGCTAATTATTTATGCAGAACAGACTAACGCACATGTCCTGTGAATATGAACGTCCTGTATCTAGTCGTTCAAGATGTTCTGTTTTTCCTGAACATGAGTGTATAAACGACTGCGCAGCATCGGCCTAAGCGATAAGTACCATCGTAACTCTATCAACACTTCCACTTCGTGCGTGTTTGTTCCTTCACTTCTTTCGGTAACATAGGGTGTTTGTACAGACAATCAATAAAATTCCAGAATAACATAGCTGGGAACTATCACAGCCCATTACAGTTAGCAGAGATGTAATAAAAAATCTGGAACTCTATTATCGGGTACCCAATCTCAATAAAATTGTTGTAAGATATCCTATTTATTATTACTGATGACCAAGCAGACAATATAAATAGGAGCCCGACACTTTTTGCACTCCTAAAATCTGCTATGGATCTATTGCTAGATTTTGTTACTATGTTAATACGTGTGGTGAAGGTATCATAAACCACATCCCCAACGATTTCTACACACTTCAATATTCTAATAGAAACTGGTTCTAAATTGACACTTGGAGAAGTGTTCAAATGTGTGTGAATTCCTGAGGGACCAAACTGCTGAGGTCATCGATCCCTTGACTTACACACTACATAAACTAACTTATGCTAAGAACAACACATACACTCATGCCCGAGGGAGGACTCGAGCCTTCGGCGGGAGAGGCCGCGCAACCCGTGACATGGCGCCCTAAGCCGCTCGGTCACTCCGCGTGCCAAACAAAATATTTCCCTTACGATAAAACAAATTTCTAATGAATAATACAGTTGCCTTTGTTAATTTCTGCAGCACGTCTCAACTGTTGCGTGTTCAAAGATTACAATGAAGTTTAGTATTAAACTTCGAACATTAAAAGAAGACATGCCTTTCACTGTATTCTATACACTACCGTACTAAACACACTATCTTTGTTTTGCTACCTTCAGCGCCAACTTACACTGGAGCCTGAAGATACGGCTATACGATGTAGTTGCTTCCTCATAGCTCCTCACCAACTCCTCGCAGTACATTATCGAGGCATTGTAGAAATTCCCCATTTGGATAACGCCGCGAGGCCCTATAGAAATTCCCATAAAGTACTGTATCCCTCTGAAAGGCTTGCCGTTCCGAAAAGTGGGTGCGATATACATATACTTCTTGCACAGGCTACTGGACGGTGAAAACAACGATATAAATTTTGGTACAGGCAGTGGAAACGTGTCCGAGTACAGTACAACACGTACTTCACAGGGGTCATTCCTTTTTATCCTTACTAACTGTTAGAGTGCAGAGAGTGATAAAGATGCACAGAGTGATAAAGACAACTGAGTCAGCTGAGTTGGCGTGAAGTTTTGTTAGCGGTTATTAGAACTGAAACAGAAAGTCTGTTTATCATTGCATCAGGCAACATGTGACGAAACTGTAATTCCTGAGTTTTCCTGACATATTAATTGATAAATACATTTCCAGGTTCTAACATTCTGCGTGGTGTCTGTTTGTTCTATATCGTGTCTCCCTACCACATTCGCGCAACGACGCTCTGAGCGTGTTTTTTAGGGAATTGACTAGTTTGAACCTGGGACCGGTTGCTGGTAAGGAGACGCCAGACCACACATGACATGTAGAGTTCAGAAGAGTTCAGTGAGACTAGCGATGATATAACCAAATACTTAATGATTTCAGCGTCAGCTCCACTGCAGTCCCTGTAAAAGAATCTTAATACTAACTAAATTTAGTGGATGGGGTTCAAGGCTTTCCTAATTTAGTTAGCTGGTAAAATAACGTCGAAAAAGCAGTTAAGTTTACCATTGGAAATTTTATTCTAATCACAAAACATTGTTCATAAATTGCACTATTGATAAAAGGAAATCTTTTAATACAGGATGGTAAAAACCAACTGTGTTCAACAAAAATGTGAACGAATATTCCCTGAATGGGTTTCCAAGTTCTACAATGGATCGAAGGATGACCTATGCCATATCACATCTATAATCTAGGTTTAAATTAAGTTTCACAAAAGAGAAAACTATCAAAATGGTCTACAGTGACCCTCAATTATCTTTAATTACTTATCTAACTTGTCGTAAATCACAGTGACTGATGTGGCTTCTCAATAATTATATAACAGAAAAATCATCGCGTTTCAGATTTTAACTGACATAGCAAATGTGAATACCATGAGCTTTAATTGACGATCGACACTAGTATTACGCAAAACGGGGATGTAACAGATGAGACGTCTGCAGTTCTGAGTGAAGCTTTATGCGCTGTTATGCGGCATCGTGTGCGTTCATTACCTTGTCGGTGTTCGTCAGGGGGCGGCGGACAGCACAGCTCCGCTCACCTCGCCGTCTCCGAAGCAACTCTCTCCTAACTTCTCCTTACTACAATTTACCGAAGTTGGTTTAAAAAAACTATCTGGCTATGTTTTCATCTGATCAATCAGGGTCTCAATGTTAACCTTAAGCTCCGCCTATCCTGAACGCTGAAAGGCATAATCAGTCTTAAATGATGATGATGATGATCCAATGAGAAACGTTATACTTTTCGCGGTGGGGCAATATTTTTAAAGTTTGCGACGTAACAGAGACGCGAAAAAGTCTCACGCTAAAACTTGCAGCTGGTGTGGTCCTTTTAGTGTTATCGTAAGATCTATACTGTTCTTCTGGAGGGCTCTATCTTTTAACATGGCCTGGGGGGTGGTCCTGACGTAACAGAGACGCGAAATAGTCTCACGCTAAAACTTGCGGCTGGGGTGGCCCTTTTTGGGTTATCGTAAGATCTATACTGTTCTTCTGGAAGGCTCTAGCTTTTAACATGGGCTGGGGGGTGGTCCTGACGTAACAGAGACGCGAAAAAGTCTCACGCTAAAAACTTGTGGGTGGTGTAGCCCTTTTTGTGTTATCGTAAGATCTACACTGTTCTTCTGGAGGGCTCTAGCTCTTAACATTGGCCGGGGGGTGGTCCTGACGTAATAGAGATGCGAAAAAGTCTCACGCTAAAACTTGCGGGTGGTGTAGCCCTTTTTGTGTTATCGTAAGATCTATACTGTTCTTCTGGAGGGCTCTAGCTCTTAACATTGGCCGGGGGGTGGTCCTGACGTAACAGAGACGCGAAAAAGTCTCACCCTAAAAACTTGCGGGTGGTGTGGTCGTAGCGGTTAGCTGGTGGCGACGTGGGTGTCCGTCCCTTATCGTAGGGCCTTCTCGCTTAACACGGTTCTGCTCTCGGCTTCTGTTCTCGTTTCTCCCCTCAGAACTACGTCTGTCTCACGGTGGGAAGGTATGACATGCATTTAGGCATTCTTGTGTTAGTCTGTGGTATTCCATTTGCTCACTCGTTACTCGTATTACTTTGGTTAATTTAATGTCACGATTTATTCGGAGCTATGTGACATACTACTGGATTTGCTTATCATGTCAGGGTTTTCATGGAAGGTGTTGGATTTGCCTGACACCTTACAAGGTATCCAACCAGTTTGATGGTTCGTGTTGTGTACTACTTGGTACACAACGCTAACGAGATGTGGGCTACAGAGTGGTTCAGCAGCTGTCGTAGAAGGTAAACTGACTGGTGCAGAAATAATTAGCGGACAATAAACAAAGTTTTACTTAAACTGTAGCTTTCTCCAACTGTTGCGAAGAAACCTTACAAAAGAACAAACTGCAAGAAGCAAACTAAAAAGTGCGAAGCCACACTGTGAGTGAAGACTCGAAGACTGCGACTGAGACTGGGGGCGTCTAGCTGCCGCCAGACATCCTATGTCACAGCAGCACAGGGCGCTCGTAGTTAAGAGTCACTGAAGGTGTGGCTCAGCCGGCATCCATCATTGAATCCACTGTGTCCCTGCGCGACTGCTGTTGGCGTCTATCGGAAACGTTCGTTTCCGCTGCCAACTGTGAGACGCCGGTGTGGGTGGTATCGAAGTATGATACCATAGTCCCACTCTTTTCCACAATACTTCGACAAATAATTTGGTCATATTGAAAGTTCTGTAGATGAAAAAGAAGTATTGATTTTGAAGTCCGCTTCCATAGCTGAATGGTCAGTGTGTCTGACTGTCCTGCAGAGGACCTGGGTACAGCTCCTTTCAGGCAGGCACTTTTCCTTGGTGCGAGGAATGGAAGAGGTTGCACCCAACCTCATGATGCCAACTGAAGAGCTACTTGAACGAGTCTGTGGTACTTGGGCCTTACACTGGCCATAATGGCACAGTCCAGAGGGCTGTGCTGATGGCCTCTTGCTGCTGTAGGAGCACTATGAGATTAAATCGGAGTAGTAAGGGAAAAATGGCTTCCGTGGTGTAAGACCAAAGTAAAATTTCAACTGTGGAAGTCACCTATTAAACGTTCACTTACAAAGTAGTTCAATGGTCACCATAAATCAGTCTAATATATAACGGAAGAGTGGTACTTCTGTTATAATCGGTTTGTGTTATGATATAATGGATGGGAAGGGAGTGAGACAGGGTTGTAGCCTGTCCCCGATGTTATTCAATCTGTATATTGAGCAAGCAGTAAAGGAAACAAAAGAAAAATTCGTAGTAGGCATTAAAATCCATGGAGAAGAAATAAAAACTTTGAGGTTCGCCGATGACATTGTAATTCTGTCAGAGACAGCAAAGGACTTGGAAGAGCAGTTGAATGGAATGGACAGTGTCTTGAAAGAACGATACAAGATGAACATCAACAAAAGGACACCGAGGATAATGGAATGTAGTCGAATTAAGTCGGGTGATGCTGGGGGAATTAGATTAGGAAATAAGACACTGAAAGTATTAAAGGAGTTTTGCTATTTGGGGAGCAAAATAACTGATGATGGTCGAAGTAGAGAGGACATGAAATGTAGACTGGCAATGGCAAGGAAAGCGTTTCTGAAGAAGAGAAATTTGTTAACATCGAGTATAGATTTAAGTGTCAGGAAGTCATTTCTGAAAGTATTTGTATGGAGTGTAGCCATGTATGGAAGTGAAACATGGACGATAAATAGTTTGGAGAAGAAGAGAATAGAAGCTTTCGAAATGTGGTGCTACAGAAGAATGCTGAAGATTAGATGGGTAAATCACATTACTAATGAGGAGGTATGGAATAGGATTGGGGAGAAGAGGAGTTTGTGGCACAACTTGACAAAAAGAAGGGATCGGTTGGTAGGACATGTTCTGAGGCATCAAGGGATCACAAATGTAGCATTGGAGGGCAGCGTGGAGGGTAAAAATCTTAGAGGGAGACCAAGAGATGGATACACTAAGCAGATTCAGAAGGATGAGGGTTGCAGTAAGTACTGGGAGATGAAGAAGCTTGCCCAGGATAGAGTAGCATGGAGAGCTGCATCAAACCAGTCTCAGGACTGAAGACAACAACAACAACAACATAATGGATATAACAGAAGTTTTAAAAATTTTGGAGATTGTAGAGGACGAAATTTTGGACGTTTCGATTTAAGGATCCTGTACCCAGAGATGTGAAGTAAAGTCTCCCACCACTGGGGTATTGAATTTGGGTTGGAATTCCCAGAAGTCACATTACTGGATCACACATCTTACCAAATCGTTTTAATGGTGCGTGGTATTCGAATTTTCTGAGCACTGCGTTGCCTGAACTTCTGGAGGAGGTTCCTTTGGTTTGAGAACGTAGGTGCTCCAACACACATCGATCGCTGGGCCAGAGATTACGTTACAGACAACTTTAGGCAGAGGCTATTGGAGGGGGATATCCACCCCCTTGGCCTGTCTGCTCCCCTGAGTTAACTCCTCTTGATTTAACCTTCTGGTGTTACGTAAAGGCCGGCCGGTGTGGCCGCGCGGTTCTAGGCTCTTCAGTCTGGAACCGCGCGACCGCTACGGTAGCAGGTTCGAATCCTGCCTCGGGCATGGATGTGTGTGGTGACCTTAGGTTAGTTAGGTTTAAGTAGTTCTAAGTTCTAGGGGACTGATGGCCTTAGATGTTAAGTCCCATACTGCTCAGATCCATTCGAACCATTTGTCATGTGAAGTCCTTGTCTAGCCGACGCCAATGGCAACAGCATCTGAGCTTATTGAGCACATCTTTACACCGTATGATACCATCAGAGGAGAGCGCGGAACCTTACATAGAATGAGACAAAACATAATTTGTCGTTTCACATTATCGTAATGAAGCTGGCGGTCGGCACATTGAAAATTTACTCTACAACAGTGCAGCCTCAGATTCAGTTTACAATACTTTATTGTACTCTGCTGTCAATAAACTTTTTCCAAACTACGGTATTCTGGTGTCTCATTTAGCCGCCTACCGAATGCGTAGAAAGTGCAAAGTTGTGCAAAAACTTTATTTCACATTTCCGCCTGTATGTCCCTTATATTAAAACGTTCGAAATTTCATCCTCTACAAGCTCCGAAATTTTAAAATGTAAGGCTGTTACACCCTATATAGTCAGCAAGCAGAAGAGCACCGCCCTGCTTCTAAGTATCAAGTCATACTAGCTAGCTTGCTTCAGTTGGAGGCTACAGCTCTGACATGTGGGTTCAGAATCAATCCCGTGAGGACTCACAAAGTAGTGAAGAGAACGCAAAGAACTATTTTGAGAAATACGGGAGATATGAGAATATATCCTTCTGACGTAGCAGGGCTATGTTCTTTGGACTCCCCCAACCTGCCAGTTGTTGATATTAAAAAAAAAAAAAAAAAAAAAAAAAAAGTGTATTCTCGGGAAAGTGAAATTTATACCACTTTAGACATTCTTCAATTAAACTAAAATAAGGACAATAGTACAAAAGCAATATCTTTCACAGACGAATCACCATCGCCAGTAGTGAGTAGAAGTTATGTCCCTACGGTTCTGATTACTTACAGGACTCTTAATGAACATAAAAACACATATCGTGTACGAATCGGCTAGACTAGAGTAGATATACTTCCTGTTCCATAGACCCATAGTTAAGGGTCTAGAACGCATAATGTACATAGAGCGTTTAAATAAAATTGTCACAAATTCTTGCAGGGGATAGTGTTCGTCATAGCTAGAAGAAAATTTTTGGAAATGAATACCTGTTGAGATATGGGGCCTTTTACTCGTGACAGTAATGCTTTGGATCCAGCGGCGTAGGCTGTCAGAAGAGATAATTACCACAGAACGCGCGGATAGAGAGATTCAAATCCACGAGCAGTCATGAAAGTGAGGCAACAAGATCGATTAAATACAAGTGTGTGGACACGAATTTTCGATGACAGACTCATAGGGTCCTACACTTTTCCCAGGTAAACAAGCGCCGTGTATCACAGATTTCCGTGCGGTGAATTACCAGCACTATTGAAGAACGTTACCTTTGCAGAAAGAAAATGATTGAGGTTTATACACGACAGGGCTCCGTCCCATTTTCTACAGATCCTGAGACAGCGGCTCACTGGAAAGTAACAAGCATGAACCACATAGAATCTGGTAGTGACGTAGGAAGCTGAAATTAATAGAGATGTACGATACTATAGAGTACATATCTTGGCGCGTTATTATTCGCCGGATTCTTCGAGGGTGCCCAGGCGGATGTTGTGGAAACTGGATCGCCTGACAGATAATGCTGCCTGGCACGCACAAACAATCAGCATCTTATCTCCACAGCGCTGCGTTAACGTCTGATCGTTATTTTATAACTGTCGGTAACTTGTTTTGCGTTTTCCTGTTGCGAAATCAAATAACACTACCAGTCAACAAAACAGATTCGACATCACCCAATTTATTTGCAAGAGAGAAAGGCGAAATCAACGGTCATTAGAAAAAACAAAGGTACTTCGTTATATATGTTTTATCCCAAAAAAAGACTGTTTTAGTATAGTGGGTAAAAACACACTTACCATCTCTCCCCACGCCTTATAACCTATATTTGAGACGCATAAACCAGGGAAAGCATGGTCGTTTCTTCTGCACTTCGGTTCAATTGGTGTATTTGTATTTTCGATGCGATAGATAGATCTGTACCTACAGACTGGAAAATTGCGCAGGTCGCACCAGCGTTTAAGAAGGGTAGTAGGAGTAATCCATCGAACTACAGACCTATATCATTGACGTCGGTTTGCAGTAGGGTTTTGGAGCATATACTGTATTCAAACATTATGAATCACCTCGAAGGGAATGATCTATTGGTACGTAATCAGTATGGTTTCAGAAAACATCGTTCTTGTGCAACGCAGCTAGCTCTTTATTCGCACGAAGTAATGGCCGCTATCGACAGGGGAAGTTGATTCCGTATTTCTAGATTTCCGGAAAGCTCACAAGCGACTTCTAATCAAGCTGCGGGCCTATGGGGTATCGTCTCATTTGTGCGACTGGATTCGTGATTTCCTGTCAGGAAGGTCGCAGATCGTAGTAATAGACGGCAAATCATCGAGTAAAACTGAAGTGATATCAGGTGTTCCCCAGGGAAGCGTCCTGGGACCTCTGCTGTTACTGATCTATATAAATGACTTGGGTGACAATCTGAGCAGTTCTCTTAGGTTGTTCGCAGATGATGCTGTAATTTACCGTCTAGTAAGGTCATCCGAAGACCAGTATCAGTTGCAAAGCGATGTAGATAAGATTGCTGTACGGTGTGGCAGGTGGCAGTTGACGCTAAATAACGAAAAGTGTGAGGTGATCCACATGAGTTCCAAAAGAAATCCGTTGGAATTCGATTACTCGATAAATAGTACAATTCTCAAGGCTGTCAATTCAACTAAGTACCTGGGTGTTAAAATTACGAACAACTTCAGTTGGAAAGACCACATAGATAATATTGTGTGGAAGGCGAGCCAAAGGTTGCGTTTCATTGGCAGGACGCTTAGAAGATGCAACAAGTCCACTAAAGAGACAGCTTACACTACACTCGTTCGTCCTCTGTTAGAATATTGCTGCGCGGTGTGGGATCCTTACCAGGTGGGATTGACGGAGGACATCGAAAGGGTGCGAAAAAGGGCAGCTCGTTTTGTATTATCACGTAACAGGGGAGAGAGTGTGGCAGAAGTGATACGCGAGTTGGGATGGAAGTCATTAAAGCAAAGACGTTTTTCGTCGCGGCGAGATATATTTACGAAATTTCAGTCACCAACTTTCTCTTCCGAATGCGAAAACCCACATAAGTAGGAATGATCATCAAAATAAAAGAAGAGAAATCAGAGCTCGAACAGAAAGGTTTAGGTGTTCATTTTTCCCGCGCGCTGTTCGAGAGTGGAATGATTGTGGTTCGATGAAGCCTCTGCCAAGCACTTAAATGTGAACTGCAGAGTAATCATGTAGATGTAGATGTAGATCGAATATAGTCGCTGTTTACTTTCAAAGTACGGGCCAGTTAACTTCTGCCGAGCCACAAGTCAGCTGTGACTGTTAGTGGATAACATTTTGTCTTACTGAATCGTTGTATACAGGGTGACCTATTTATCTTGACCACCCTAAACAACTGTTTGTCCAGATGCAAATTACAAAACGTTACAAGCAAATGTTCTTTAGCCGTCAGGGGGACATCAATCAGCATGATTGCCTTCGTTGTAGCTTTGTTTTTCACAAAGAAAAAAAAACAAAAGAAAATGTTCAAAAGTGTGTGAAATCTTATAGGAGTTAACTGCTAAGGTCATCAATCCCTAAGTTTACACACTACTTAACCTAAATTGTCCTAAGGACAGACGCACACACACCCATGCCCGAGGGAGGACTCGAACCTCCGCCGGGACCAGCCGCACAATCCATGACTGCAGCGCCCGAGACCGCTCGGCTAATCCCGCGCGGCCTTTTACAAATGTATGAACAGTGGTGTGACTTTTTTAAATGGCACCCTGTATTTTGTATTCGATAATTCATTTCCTCTCCTAAAGACCTATTCAAAAATGTATCACAGTGTACCATTCACTGAAAAACAACGTTATTAATTACATAACACAACACTGAGCCCGAGATCACAAACTCGTCCACTTGCTGGAGTTGCCAGTAAAAACAAATGAAAACCAAGTAAAAATATAGCACAAAATAGACTATGACTCTCCTGTACGATTGCCCAGAAGTAGAACATTGAAAGGTACTTAAAGTGGTGACCCTGGGCACCGATACACTGGTGAACTCGTTGTCTGAAAGAATTATTTATTGCTTTCAGAGTTGTCTCATGAACAGAATTACAAGCAAGCACGATACGTTCCTGCAAATCCTCTGGCGTTGTTGGAATATCGCGATAGACAACGTCTTTAACGCATCCCCAAAGAAAAAAGTCCAGAGGATTTAAATCAGGAGACCCAGCAGGCCAAGTAACTGTTCCTTCTCGACCAGTCCACCTGGCAGGATGCCTTCGGTTCAGAACACGACGTGAACGCAAGGCATTATGTGCTGGACATCCATCTTGTTGATACCACGTAAACATTCTGGTTCTTAGCGGCACTTCATCCAGAAGAGGAGGAAGAATTCGTCTGATTAAGTTGGCATACGCTGTGCCGTTTAGACTACTATTGATGAAACAAAGGCCAATAGTTGTAGTACCAAGCATCCCACACCAGACGTTAACTCTCCATTGACGCTGATGTTCCACCTGTCTCAGCGATCGTAGGTTGTCGCTGGACCAATAATGCATGTTCCTCGTATTTACCTGTCCTTTGTTTGAGAAGGAACATTCATCGGTAAATAGAACATTGGAGAAGAAGTTCGGGTTGGCGAGGATTTGCTGCTGTGTCCACAGACAGAACTGTACACGATTCTGGAAATCATTCCCATGCAAATCTTGATGTAGGTGTACATGGTAAGGATGGAACGGGTGACGTGTAAGAATACGATGTGCACTTGTTATAGGAATGCCAATCTCGTGTTCAAGCTGTCGTGGGCTCACATGTGGATTCGTAGTAACGGAAGCGAGAACAATAACTTCGACAGCTTCGTCTGTGCGAGTGCTACGCGACTGCGTTGTCGTGGGTTGAAACTTCCCGTTTCCTGAAGCGCCGCAACAAGACGAGAAAACATCCGTCTGGAAGGTGGGATCTTGTCAGGTTATCGCTCTCTGTACAGTTCCGCTGCCTGCGCAGCATTTCGCCTACCTTCAACAACAACAATAAATGAAATGTTATGTCAAAATCAAATGGCTCTGAGCACTATGGGACTTAACATCTTAGGTCATCAGTCCCCTAGAACTTAGAACTACTTAAACCTAACTAACCTAAGGACATCACACACATCCATGCCCGAGGCAGGATTCGAACCTGCGACCGTAGCAGTCCCACGGTTCCGGACTGCAGCGCCTAGAACCGCATGGCCACCGAGGTCGGCCAAATGTTATGTCGATGCAGTTCGTTAGAAGGACAGCCCTTACTATATGCCTACTCTACACAACTGTATTTAAAAGGACTAAACTACTGTAGTAAATGTACCCGTACATAAGAAAATAGTATTGCAGTTACTGTTCTGCTAACTTACATTCCCCATAGATGAGTAGCATTTCTACCTCTTCTTCGTTGTTGTACATTCTACTCATACAACTCTTCAACTGACGATGGTTGACAGAATGACGGGTGTGCATTCTACTTATGTTTACATTTGCCCTCTGTCAACGTCAGCACGTGGATGTGTTCCATTACCCCGAGTACCTGTATTAAGCGCTGGGAGTGTCAAAGTCAATGTTGTGTTATGTAATTAATAACGTTGTGTTTCAGTGAATAGTACACTTTGATACGTTCTTGAATAGATCTTTAGGTGAGGAAATGAACTACCGAATACAAAATACAGGTGCCGTTTAAAAAAGTCATACCGCCGTTCATATCTTTGTAAAAAACAAAGCTACAACGAAGGCAATCATGCTGACCGATGCCCCCCTGACGGCTAAAGAACATTTGTTTGAACCATTTTTAAATTGGCATCTGGACAAACAGTTATTTAGGGTGGTCAAGATAAATGGGACACCCTGTGTAGAGTGTGTGACTGATGCCCTGCATTAAAGTTAGTTTAATTAAACTCTATGGCTTAAAAAAAAGCCACTATTCATCTCAACACTTTTCCGTATGACAACAAACGGAAGATTATCTTGCACCAGGCTAGGGAAACACCTTTGACTGTTTACGGGGTGGTGGTCGTGCTCGTAGAATAAGAACCAAGGTTCCAGACGGACGTAATATCTATGCAGAAAGCTGGGTGGTCCTCGTCTCAAAACTCCTGTTTTCTGTTGTATTTCTTTCACTGATAGGATTTTCCTACACAAGACTGTAAAAAATGGCGATCCCCTCAAGGCTATACATATAAAAAGTTACGAATGACAAATTAGTTAAATGACGCTTATAATCCAAAATATTGATTGATTTGCTTCCCGACCTTTTTGCCACAGAAATATCGTTCACGCCAAATATCACCAAAATTTATGGATTCTCCATGATTCTCGGAGTTACCGGAAGTATGATTACGTTGTATGTGTTATACCACCGATACGTGTTGACCTGACAGCACAAATGTCTACAAGACGAAGCATTCAATAGCCTAATGGTGTACGCAGTGAAACAATAGAACAGACATTAATTTATAGTAAGACAGAATAATGTAGTGGACAATATCCGTCATAGTGAGTCGAATTGCAGAGGCAAAAAATATGCTGGCATGCAAAACTTAAGGACGAAAATAACTTTCGCATGATCACTGCAAAGTAATATAACTCCATGAAACCTAAACCATACATAGAAGGAGTTGCTATAGCACACTACAGAAGCTAACTGAGAGAAACACAGAATAGACGAACAGAAATAACGCTTTTATTCATGACAATATTTACACTGTAGTCACAGAGGTTTATGGTGGTCCCATGGACATTACAAAAACCAGCAGATGGTTTAGAATAGTGTGTATGACCACCGCCGACATCAGTGCATGTTCTGCGACGTGGTCCTATGCTGGCCAAGAGGTTAATGAGGCGTTCTTGTAGTAGGGCTTTCCATTCCACTACCAGCACCGTTGGCAACAAAAATGGTTCAAATTGCTTTGAGCACTATAGGACTTAACATCTGAGGTCAACAGTCCCCTAGAACTTAGAACTACTTAAATCTAACTAACCTAAGGACATGACACACATCCATGCCCGAGGCAGGATTCGAACCTGTGACCGTAGCGGCAGCGTGGTTCAAGACTGAAGCGCCTAGAACCGCTCGGCCACAACGGCCTGCCGTTGCCAACAGCTGACTAGTCATTGGTACATGTGGATGTGCTGCAGCACGTCTTCCCAATGCATCCCACACGTACTCGATGAGATTAAGTCAGGGGAACGGACAGACCACTCCATTCGCGGACCAAGAACTCCATCTGCGCTGTTCGATCGGGTTGTTCAGTGTTATCCATAAAATATAATGAGGGCCGCATGCATCCCCGTAAAGACGCACTTGGCGAAGGAGTACAGTGGCACAATAACATTGACTGGCGAGCGCACCGTGTCCAGAGATTTGGAGGTCAGTATGCATATGCAATATTATGCCGCCCCACGCCTTAACACCTGCGGCACGAATAATTATCGCCAATGTTCCTTGGTGCATTGTGTGCGCCCACGTCTCACCACATGACGATATGCCCAGAATCAATGCTCAGACCGAATCTGCTGTCATTCGAGAAGAGCTCGTGACCCCACTCCTCGTTGGTCTAGCCCCTTTGTTCTTGGCACCATTCCACACTGTGTCGCCGATGTTAAGGTGTTAACAGAACACAACGTACTGGTCGTCGGGCAAAGAGACCACCGCCATGCAGTCGCCTTGCTACTGACAAGGGAACCTCCCCATCGCACCCCCCTCAGATTTAGTTATAAGAGGGCACAGTGGATAGGCCTTGAAACACTGAACACAGATCAATGGAGAAAACCGGAAGAAGTTGTGTGGAAATATGAAAAAAATAAGCAAAATATAGAAACTGAGTAGTCTATGTGCAAGATATGCAACATCAAGGATAGTGTGAGCTCAGGAGCGCCGTGGTCACCTGGCTAACATGAGCAGCTGCGGAACGAGAGGTCCTTGGTTCAAGTCTTCCCTCGAGTGAAAAGTTTAATTTATTATTTTCAGACAATTATTATCTGTCCGTCCGTGCGTCCGATGCGAGGTAGCTGCGCCGTAGTATGGGGACGCTACACCTAAACAAACATCTATTTTGACAGAGCACAGGGAAAACTGTGCGACTGTAAAACTGTTGTATTCATTTGTTGCAGTTTATGTGCAAACTCTTATGTTTTCACCACTTTTTTGGGAGTGATTATCACATCCACAAGAAAACCTAAATCGGGCAAGGTAGAAGAATCTCTTTACCCATTCACCAAGTGTACAAGTTAGGTGGGTCGACAACATACTCCTGTCATGTGACGCACATGCCGTCACCAGTGTCGTATAGAATATATCAGACGTGTTTTCCTGTGGAGGAATCGGTTGACCTATGGCCTTGCGATCAAATGTTTTCGGTTCCCATCGGAGAGACACGTCCTTTCGTCTACTAATCGCACGGTTTTGCGGTGCGGTCGCAGAACACAGACACTAAACTTATTACAGTGAACAGAGACGTCAATGAACGAACGGACAGATCATAATTTTGCGAAAATAATGAAAGTAAACTTTCCACTCGAGGGAAGACTTGAACCAAGGACCTCTCGCTCCGCAGCTGCTCACGTTAAGCACGAGACCACGGCACTCCTGAGTTCACCTTCTCCTTGATATTGCCTATCTTGTGCATGGACTACCGAGTTTGTATATTTAGCTTATTTTTTCCATAGTTCCACACAACTTCTTCCTGTTTTCTCGATTGATCTGAGTTCAGTGTTTCAAGGCCTATCCACTGTGCCAACTTATAACTAAATCTGAGGGGGGTGCGATGGGGAGGTTCCCTTGTGAGGAGCGTGATACTGCGTGCTTTGCACCCTGTTAAATGCACCCGATGCTTGACATGGCTCTTCTCTTCCCTTTTGCACAATGTAATGGTCGTCTGCCGTTTCAGCTGACCGTGGTCGGCAACCTCCTCTCCTTTGGGCGGCAGTGACTGTGGTTCGCGATGCACTCCATGCACAAACTGTGCATAATAATAATACACTCGTCACACTTCGTCCTTCTTCCAGTTCCCCGATGATTTTTCCTAGTGTGAAGTCACCCAAGCGCTGTCTTCGGGCCGTGTTGTAATGAAGAATAACGCCACAGTGCACTGTAACCGCTCGCTGATTGACACACGCACTGTCTCTTCTGCGTTCCTCCAACTGCCTTGTGTAGAGATGCCAGCCCCATTTGGCGCTATAGTCAAGCTGATCTTAGGCCATTTGATGTCCAGTTTTCTGTGCAATATGTTTCCACTCTTGCATTCTTATCCACCGAGCAATTAATATATTATGGTATTTTATCTATCTCGTTCTTAATTTTTTCACAGGAGTGGATATTACAAATGTTTTTGGTTGGGGTCTGCCTTTAGCTAAACTCAATTTTGTTTGTTATCCCAAACATATTTCACTGCAGTTGCAGCAGCATCAGTGGGTTTCTTGTTTCATGGCTGTTAACCATAAAGAATGTTATTTACTGTTTGTATACATGTAAATATTAGCTTTAAAATCGTAATTATAGATTTTTTAAGAGCACATAAAATTATGTATTCATACCTTTTTACTACATGGTGTGTTATGTTTTTACAGTGTCTGTTTTCTTTTACAGATTGTCATCTGCAAACCAAATACAACTTAATGTAGACAAAATATTTACGCAAAAATTACGATTTCGAAACTGTTATGACTATGCCTGAAATTAATTAATTTTGAGTGAAAGGTTGTGTGTGTGTTTTCTTTTTTCGTCATCTTCTTCACTAGCAGTTCTGTATACTGAGCTGTCACTGTCACTGTTGCACTGTTTACCAGCTGTAAAAACAAGATGGCGGATGCTCACAGTGGAACAGTTGAAGGTGCGAGAACAAGATGGCAGATGCTGACAGTGGAACAGTTGAAGGTGCGAGAACAAGATGGCAGATGCTGACAGTGGAACAGTTGAAGGTGCGAGAACAAGATGGCAGATGCTGACAGTGGAACAGGTGAAGGTGCGAGAACAAGATGGCAGATGCTGACAGTGGAACAGGTGAAGGTGCGAGAACAAGATGGCAGATGCTGACAGTGGAACAGTTGAAGGTGCGAGAACAAGATGGCAGATGCTGACAGTGGAACAGGTGAAGGTGCGAGAACAAGATGGCAGATGCTGACAGTGGAACAGTTGAAGGTGCGAGAACAAGATGGCAGATGCTGACAGTGGAACAGGTGAAGGTGCGAGAACAAGATGGCAGATGCTGACAGTGGAACAGTTGAAGGTGCGAGAACAAGATGGCAGATGCTGACAGTGGAACAGTTGAAGGTGCGAGAACAAGATGGCAGATGCTGACAGTGGAACAGTTGAAGGTGCGAGAACAAGATGGCAGATGCTGACAGTGGAACAGTTGAAGGTGCGAGAACAAGATGGCAGATGCTGACAGTGGAACAGTTGAAGGTGCGAGAACAAGATGGCAGATGCTGACAGTGGAACAGTTGAAGGTGCGAGAACAAGATGGCAGATGCTGACAGTGGAACAGTTGAAGGTGCGAGAACAAGATGGCAGATGCTGACAGTGGAACAGTTGAAGGTGCGAGAACAAGATGGCAGATGCTGACAGTGGAACAGTTGAAGGTGCGAGAACAAGATGGCGGATGCTGACAGTGGAACAGTTGAAGGTGCGACAACAAGATGGCAGATGCTGACAGTGGAACAGTTGAAGGTGCGAGAACAAGATGGCAGATGCTGACAGTGGAACAGTTGAAGGTGCGAGAACAAGATGGCAGATGCTGACAGTGGAACAGTTGAAGGTGCGAGAACAAGATGGCAGATGCTGACAGTGGAACAGTTGAAGGTGCGAGAACAAGATGGCAGATGCTGACAGTGGAACAGTTGAAGGTGCGAGAACAAGATGGCAGATGCTGACAGTGGAACAGTTGAAGGTGCGAGAACAAGATGGCAGATGCTGACAGTAGAACAGTTGAAGGTGCGAGAACAAGATGGCAGATGCTGACAGTGGAACAGTTGAAGGTGCGAGAACAAGATGGCAGATGCTGACAGTGGAACAGTTGAAGGTGCGAGAACAAGATGGCAGATGCTGACAGTGGAACAGTTGAAGGTGCGAGAACAAGATGGCAGATGCTGACAGTGGAACAGTTGAAGGTGCGAGAACAAGATGGCAGATGCTGACAGTGGAACAGTTGAAGGTGCGAGAACAAGATGGCAGATGCTGACAGTGGAACAGTTGAAGGTGCGAGAACAAGATGGCAGATGCTGACAGTGGAACAGTTGAAGGTGCGAGAACAAGATGGCAGATGCTGACAGTGGAACAGTTGAAGGTGCGAGAACAAGATGGCAGATGCTGACAGTGGAACAGTTGAAGGTGCGAGAACAAGATGGCAGATGCTGACAGTGGAACAGTTGAAGGTGCGAGAACAAGATGGCAGATGCTGACAGTGGAACAGTTGAAGGTGCGAGAACAAGATGGCAGATGCTGACAGTGGAACAGTTGAAGGTGCGAGAACAAGATGGCAGATGCTGACAGAGGAACAGTTGAAGGTGCGAGAACAAGATGGCAGATGCTGACAGTGGAACAGTTGAAGGTGCGAGAACAAGATGGCAGATGCTGACAGTGGAACAGTTGAAGGTGCGAGAACAAGATGGCAGATGCTGACAGTGGAACAGTTGAAGGTGCGAGAACAAGATGGCAGATGCTGACAGTGGAACAGTTGAAGGTGCGAGACAAGATGGCAGATGCTGACAGTGGAACAGTTGAAGGTGCGAGAACAAGATGGCAGATGCTGACAGTGGAACAGTTGAAGGTGCGAGAACAAGATGGCGGACACTGAAACAATCTTTCCGAGGTGTATGTGCCATTTTGTGTGTGTGTCCATGAGTGTGTGAAAGATAGAGACAGAGAGAGAGAGAGAGAGAGAGAGAGAGAGAGAGAGAGAGAGAGAGAGAGAGAGAGAGAGTAGGTTTGAGGATTTTTCATTATTATTATTATTATATTAGTTTCGTGTGTGTCTGTATGCATGTGTGTGTGTGGGGGGGGGGGGGGGGAGGGGGATTCTATAGGTTGTGTTATCTAATGATTATTTGAGAGCAGATAACAGAGTTCCATTGCAGAAAGCTTTGTATTCATTTATTACTCTTTTTCCTTCAACTATGGCTTTTTGTATTTGATAGTTTTCTTCAGTTATTAGTTTTTGTGGGGGGCTGTTGCTGCATTTGAGAATTTTCAAGTCAGTTTGATGTCTGTTGGGCTATGTTTGTTGTCCATAAGGTGTTCAGCAAATGTGGAATGATAGCTGTTACTTTTTAACGTTTTCTGTGTTCTGTGTATCTGGTATTGAAGTTTCTGCTTGTCTGTCCTATATAAACTGATTTGCAGTTCTGACACGTTAGTTGGTAAATATTAGATGTCTTTTGTTTCTTTGTGCTTGTGTTGTTACTCCTTAGTTTAGTCTGTGTTCAATTCTCTGTCCTGTAGGCTATTTTTAGTCCTTATTTTCTGATTATGTTGCCTATTCTGTGGGCTGCTTTGTTGTTGTGGGTGAGAGTGAACTACTTGTTTGTTGTTGTGGGTGATTCTCGTTCATGTGTGCTCATATATGTGATCTGTGTGTTTGTAGGTTGGTGAGAAGGCTTTTGTTTTTTGTAAGCTGGGTGTGCTTTGTAATTTTGTTTTAATTTTGTGGTTCAGTTTATCTACAGTGTTTGTATCATATCCATTCTCTACAGCTATTTGTCTGATTGTTTGTAAGTCATTGTTATAGTTTCTTTTCAGTGAGTGAAGTTTTGCTCAGTCTGTTTAGCATATAGCCGGCTGGAGCGGCCGAGCGGTTCTAGGCGCTTCAGTCTGTAACAGCGCGACTGCTACGGTCGCAGGTTCGAATCCTGCCTCAGGCATTGTTATGTATGATGTCCTTAGGTTAGTTAGGTTTAAGTAGTTCTAAGTTCTAGGGGACTGATGACCTCAGAAGTTGAGTCCCACAGTGCTCAGAGCCATTTGAACCATTTTTGTAGTACATATTGGAAACAGGCTAGTTTGTGTGCAATCGGATGATTAGAATGTTTGTGAATGGCTGTGCTGGTGGTGGTTAATTTTCTGAATATGGAGAATTGGTGTTGGCGGTTGTGTCTATATATTGTGAGGTCAAGGAAATTTAACATTTTGTCGTTTTCTGTTTCCATGGTGAATTTTTGTTTTTGGGTGGACTTTGTTTATATCACTGAGAGTTGTTGGATGCGACTGGTTGTTTCATCTAGAAGGCATATGACGTCATCTACATGACGATACCAATATATTATCAGGGAATTGTTTGGGTGGTACTATTATTACAACTATTTCATTTTCAAAGTGATTGAGAAAGTGTATATTAATCATCAGAATTTGACTTATCAATGACGGTGGTATTTTGCAGAGATAATATTCTTTCTACACTTAAGCTGTTCGGTGCAATGAAACTGAGCCGCCGACAGAGGTGTCACCAGCTCAATTGGAGAAGAGGAGCGCGGTCTTATTGAAAAGAGCAGCCTGACGCTTCTGGAAGTGAATTAGGAAAACAAAACCTGAATCAGAATCTCTGTACAGGAATTTTGTGTCTCATTCCCCTCATTGGAATAGATGAACATTGGTTATTCGGCATGTCACTTCCCTAAACAATATGAATGTGGGTATAAGGTCATGACAGCAGTCATCTAGCTGAGGATATGAGATTTCATATTTCTCAAGGTAAGTCCACCCACTTAAACAAGAGTTCGACATTTTATTTCACTAGTAGTGATTAGTCAGCTACGGTAGGCAGTTACACATCTGACCTATTATGGAGAGGTTGGAAGCGGTCTGTGGTAAACCAGACTCACGAAGACATCCGTGAGAGGGCGGGGCGAGTGTGTTTCATCTTTTGAACAATTCTCACTGCGAAATGTGGGACTTACCTGTAAGCTACCTCTTTCATCAGCTATGATTTGAGCTGAAGCGTCTGCTTGTGCCTAGCTCTCGCCATCCTGAGGCCATCGTCTTTTTAAAAACTGTATCTGTGTTCTGCAAGCCGACATAAGGAGCGTGGCGGATGGTATTCTGTGTACCATTGTTACTTCCCCCATTTCCTGTTCCACACACGAATGGTTCGCGCGAAGAACGAATGTTCATAAGTCTCTGTGTGTGCTCGAATCTTTCTAATTTTACCTTCATGGCCTTTCCTCGAGGTGTTCGTAGGAGGATGTTGTGTATTGGTTGACTGCTCTGGGCGTGTTCGCCCATGAAATTGTAACAGCAAACCACGCCACCATGCAAAAGGCCTCTCTTGCAGCGGTTGCCACTGGTGTTGGCTCAACATCTCCGTGACGCTTTCGCGCTTACTACATTAAACTGTGACGAAATGTGCTGCTCTTCTTTCGATCTTGTCTGTTTCCTCTGTCGGTTATATCTGGTATGGATCACAGAGGGTCAACTGCCGCTTCTCCACCAAGCGCCGATCCTGTACAGGTCTTCCGGCGTTTTCGCCGCAATTTTTTCCAGCACCGCGACTTGCCTGTATACTACAGCGTCAACAGTGAAAAGCGTCATGGAACTTCCGACGTTATCTACTAGGTCATTTATATGTATTGTGAAAAGAAATGGTCGTATGACACTACTCTGGGGCACTCCTGGAGTTACTTTTGCGTCTGATGATTTCTATCCGCTGAAAGTAACATGCTGTTTTCTGTTGGCCAGAAACTTCTCACACTAATCAAAAAACTGGTCAGATATTTTTTTTCATCAGATGGCAATGCGCAACTGTATCGAATTCCCTCCGGAACTCAAGGAGCACGGCATCAACCTGGGAGCCAATATACAGGGTGATTCAAAAAGAATACCACAACTTTAGGAATTTAAAACTCTGCAACGACAAAAGGCAGAGCTAAGCACTATCTGTCGGCGAATTAAGGGGGCTATAAAGTTTCATTTAGTTGTACATTTGTTCGCTTGAGGTGCTGTTGACTAGGCGTCAGCGTCAGTTGATGCTAAGATGGCGACCGCTCAACAGAAAGCTTTTTGTGTTATTGAGTACGGCAGAAGTGAATCGACGACAGTTGTTCAGCGTGCAAAGGGAAAAGTTCTGGACGGCCGAGAACGAGTGATCAAAATGTAGCACGCATCCAGCAAGCATTTGTTCGCAGCCCAGGAAAATCGACTCGCAGAGCTAGCAGAGAGCTGCAAATTCCACAATCAACTGTATGGAGAGTTCTACGAAAAAGGTTAGTTATGAAACCTTATCGTCTGAAATCGGTTCAAGCACTGTCTGCAGCTGATAAGATTAAAAGAATCGATTTCTGTGGTTTTATCCTTGCTCAAACGGAAACAGCTGAATCTTTCGTTTCAAAGATTGTGTTTAGTGATGAAGCAACTTTCCACACTAACGGGAAAGTCAATCGTCACAATGTCTGTATATGGGGCACTGAGAATCCGCGGGAAACAACTCAGTATGAACGTGACTCGCCTAAGGTGAACGTTTTTTGTGCCATTTCAGCCAATAAAGTTTTTGGTCCCTTTTTCTTCGAAGGTGCTACTGTAACTGGACTACAGTATCTGGAGATGTTAGAGAATTGGCTGTTCCCTCAGCTCGAACAAGAAGCACAACAATTAATATTTCAGCAGGATGGAGCGCCACCACATTGGCACTTATCTGTCCGTAACTACCTGAACGTCAACTACCCGAGGCGATGGATCGGCGGCCAGGCAGCCCGTGACAGAGCACTTCATCACTGGCCTCCAAGAAGCCCTGATCTTACCCCCTGCGATTTTTTCTTATGGGGGTATGTTAAGGATATGGTGTTTCGGCCACCTCTCCCAGCCACCATTGATGATTTTAAACGAGAAATAACAGCAGCTATCCAAACTGTTACGCCTGATATGCTACAGAGAGTGTGGAACGAGTTGGAGTATCGGGTTGATATTGCTCGAGTGTCTGGAGGGGGCCATATTGAACATCTCTGAACTTGTTTTTGAGTGAAAAAAAAAACCTTCATAAATACTCTTTGTAATGATGTATAACAGAAGGTTGTATTATGTTTCTTTCATTAAATACACATTTTTAAAGTTGTGGTATTCTTTTTGAATCACCCCGTATACTGCTTCCTGGGTCTCGTGTAAGAACATAGCAAGTGCAGTATCACATGACATCTTTTTCAGAACCCATGTTGATTCCTACAGGTGAAATTTTCGGTCTCCAGAAGTGTCACAATACTCCAGTATAAAACATGTTACAAAATTCTGCAACAGACAGAGACATAGCTCTATAGTTTTGTGCGTTAGTTCGACGAGCGTTGCCAAAAACGGGAATGGTCTGTAATTTTTTTCCAGTCCCTAGGAATGCTTCGCTTCTCCAGCGATCTACGGTACGCTGCTGCTAGAAGAGGAGCAGGTTCTTTTGCAGGCTCAGCGTAGAAATGAATTGGTTTCCCATCGAGTCTAGTGGGCTTTCGTCTTTTGAGCCATATCAGTTGCTTTTCACTTAGTTCGTTATCTGTCATTTTCATGTTCATCCGAAGATTTAAAGGAAGAACCAAAGTACGATCTTCCTCAGCAAAACAATTTTGAAAAAGGCGTTTCGTATTACGGCATTCTCTCTGTCAATTCTTACGATGTCATTATAGTCACAGAGTGCCTGGAGAGATGGCTTCAGTCCGTTAATGACTCAACATCCGACCAAAATTTCTTAGAATTTTCTGTCAAGTAGATAGATGGATTCGTTGAATGCTTCACGCATGGCTCTTGATCTTTGGACTCGTGTTCTTTTGGCAACCATTTCTCTTGAATGTCACATTCGTGAATAGTTTTGTATCTATCTAAAACTATCTTGTCCAGTTCACTTAATAGTGAACGTGCAGGAAACAGAAAGTGAGCACATACCGTAGTCCATTTTAGAGCGATATGTGAACAGATTCAGAAACAAGTGGGAAAGTACGCAGACCTCGCAAAAATATTATCTGTAGTCTCTATTAGTTGTACTGTAGACCTCTGTGCCTGCATATAAGTGGCGAACAGTCTCAAAAATGGTTCAAATGGCTCTGAGCACTATGGGACTTAACATCTATGGTCATCAGTCCCCTAGAACTTAGAACTACTTAAACCTAACTAACCTAAGGACATCACACACATCCATGCCCGAGGCAGGATTAGAACCTGCGACCGTAGCGTTCGCGCGGTTCCAGACTGTAGCGACTAGAACCGCGCGAACACTCTCCTAGATCACAAAGTTCCATGTGATTTATGGTTGCTCGTGCGATTGTGGAAGAGCCGTAGGCTGAGCTGCTCGGCAAGCTGGGTGACTCCATCACAGATAATTCAGAAACACACATTCACTACTCTGTCATCGTGCGAAATTTCTAAGTGTCTAACTTTATTGCTAATGTAAGTTCATGGTTCCGCGCAATGTAATTACTGTGCTACGGACATGTGCTATACATTAAAAGCACGGAAGCATCGACCAGAAAGAGACAGAATTGCTAGTCACTTTTTTTACTTCAAACAAATTACAAAGCCATTAAGTAAAATTACTTTAATCCTCCACGAACGAACTCACAACCTTGAGATGGAAAGTGATGCAAACAAAAAGCCCCAATGCCTTTACCCGCTTCTGTACTTTTCAAGAAGTGTGAAAATAACTTATATAACTCATTACTGCAACCACTCGGGAGCTGCAGCGTCTCGTTGCATTTACTGCAGAGGAAACGTTTCACGTGACGTAACAGGAGGAAATCAAGAAAAGTCAACGCTGAGCAGATATTGCAGCAAAAAATTATGAGTATATTGTATAGTACTTCCCTGCAACGGACGAACTGTTGTCTGGAAGCTTTTACAACACAAGTTAAGCACTAACACAGACAGGCAATTACGATAATAACAGAAATGATTTACAATCCTGGTCATTCAAATTGCAACACTAGGACGAATAGCAAATAATGGAACTTTACTTACTGTGTTTATACGATGTATCAGGGAGGTACACGATTAAATTTATAGGTGATGCGGCGGTATACAACAGGGTGCGCAATAAGGTAAACAGAGCTGCCATCTCTGACAACAATAACGGCTCCAATCAGTTGGGCATCAAATCGAACTGAGCTTGGATGACAAATACGGGTATGTCATTCCACGCTGGAGTCCATCAGTCGTAGTGGCTGACTTTGCAACGTGCAAGCCTCTTGGAAACACTTGACCAGATCTTATCAGAGGTCGGGAAATTCAGAGAACGTGTTAGCTATGGCAACAGGCGAACACCATGTGTGTCGAGGCAGGTCGGGACAACATCTTAGCTCTATTTTTGAAAGACATCTTCATGGAGATTTCGATGACGGCGCAAACCCGCAGCCACCTTAATACGTCAGATATGTAATGACTGCTGTCCGAATTACCCACTATGCGAACCAGAGGTGACCGCGTTGTGTGCTCCACTGCCACTCTGTACAACCAAGCCAAGCATATACAATGAAGAGCCAAAGAAAGTCGTACACCTGCCTAATATCGTGTTGGGCCCTCGCGAGCACTCACAGTGCCGCAAACGACTGGCGTGGAGTCAACTAATGTCTGAAGTAATTCTGGAGGGAATTGACACCATGAATCCTGCAGGGCTGTCTATGGATCCGTAAGAGTACGAGGGGGTGGAGATCTCTTCTGAAAAGTACGTTTCAAGACATCCCACATATGCTCATATCTAGAGAGTTTGGTGGCCAGCAGAAGTCTTTAAACTCAGAAGACTGTTCCTGGAGCCTACTCTGTAGCAATTCTGGACGTGTCGGGTGTCACATTGTCCTGCTGGAATTGCCGAAGTCCGTCGGAATGCACACTGGATGCAGGTGATCAGACAGGATATTTACATACGTGTCGCCTGTCAGAGTCGTATACAGACGTATCAGGGGTCCCATATCACCACAACTGGTCCCCACATCATTACAGGTCCTCCATCACGTGAACAGTCCTCTGCGGACATGCAGGGTCTATGGATTCATAAGGTGAATCCATACCCGTACACGTCCATCTGCTCGACAAATTTGAAACGACACTCGTCCGACCAGGCCACATGGTGCTGTCATCAAGGGTACACGAGTGGGCCTTCGGCTGCGGTAGCCCATATCGATGATGTTTTGTTGAATGGTTCTCTTCAATCGTCGTTGGTTCCGTTCTTGCAGTATCTTTTTCCGGCCGCAGCGATGCCGGAAATTTGATGTCTTTCCTGACTCCTGATATTCACTGTAAGCTCGTGAAATGGTCGTACCGGAAAATCCCCACTTCATCGCTACCTCGGAGATACTGTGTTCCATCGCACGGGTGCCGACTATAACACCACGTTCAAACTCACTTAAATCTTGATAACCTGCCACTATAGCTGCATTAACCAATCTGTCAACTGCGCCAGACACTGGTTATCTTATACAGGCGTTGCCGACCGCAGCGCCGTATTCTGCATTTTTACATAACTCTGTGTTTGAATATGCATGCCTATACCAGTTCCTTTGGCGCTCCAGCGTATGACGATTATGTATACAATCTGGCATCGTTTGTTTTCCTCGGAGCCCCCCAGACACAGATTTGACCATGTGATGCTGTACACAGCCAAGGCACTCGTCTGAAAAGAGGATACGGAGAAACGCCTGTGTCCAGTGTATCTACTGCACGCACCACTGTCGGCGTGCTTCTCTTTTCTGCAGCGTCAAAGGGAGCCGCAACAGTGGCCACCATGCTAACACTCCGTGTTGCTTCAGACACCGTCCACTGTTCGTGCAGACGAGCCCGTTTCCTGATTGAAGGTGCGTGTCCTGGCTGTACGAGCCTACGCGGTCGAGTGAACAATATGACTGTCCTCTCGGGCGCTATTCGCGTGGGCCCACTAAGAACTGTCATATGATAGTCGGGGAATCATATCCAATGCGAGCAGCAGTACCGCATAAGTAAAAGCTCGCATGAAACTGATGTCATGAGTACTAATGGCTTCTTCCCAACAGATAAATACAAGTAGTTCACTGAAACAGGAACCATTGCGTAAAAAGGGAGACAGGTCTGATGCTAACAACTACCGCTCAAGCTCACGACTGACAGCTTTATCCAAAATTCTTGAAAAAGTAATGTATTCAAGAGTAGCTCCACATATTTCTAAAAGTGAAGTACTAACAAAAAGTCAATTTGGTTTTCAGAAAGGCCTTTTAACGGAAAATGCTATATATGCTTTCGCTAATCAAATATTAAATGTTCTGAATAGCCGAACATGACCCATTGCAACATTTTGTGATCTATCAAAGGCATTTGAATGTGCGAATCATGAAGTTCTTCCAGATAAGCTTAATGTGGAATGAGTGGACAGTGCAAAAATGGTTTAGTTCATGAAACTTCCTGGCGGATTAAAACTGTGTGCCGGACCGACACTCGAAGTCGGGACCTTTGCCTTTCACAGGCAAGTGCTCTACCATCTGAGCTACCGAAGGACGACTCACGCCCGGTCCTCACAGCTTTACTTCTGCCAGTATCTCGTCTCCTACCTTCCAAACTTTACACAAGCTCTCCTGCGAACCTTGCAGAACTAGCACTCCTGAAAGAAAGGATACTGCGGAGACATGGCTTAGCCACAGCCTGGGGGATGTTTCCAGAATGAGATTTTCACTCTGCAGCGGAGTGTGCACTGATATGAAACTTCCTGGCAGATTAAATCTGTGTGCCCGACCGAGACTCGAACTCGGGACCTTTGCCTTTCGCGGTCAAGTGCTCTACCATCTGAGCTGCCGAAGCACGACTCACGCCCGGTCCTCACACCTTTACTTCTGCAGTGCACACTCCGCTGCAGAGTGAAAATCTCATTCTGGAAACATCCCCCAGGCTGTGGCTAAGCCATGTCTCCGCAATATCCTCTCTTTCAGGAGTGCTAGCTCTGCAAGGCTCGCAGGAGAGCTTCTGTAAAATTTGAAAGGTAGGAGACGAGATACTGGCAGAAGTAAAGCTGTGAGGACGGGGCGTGAGTCGTGCTTCGGTAGCTCAGATGGTAGAGCACTTGCCCGCGAAAGACAAAGGTCCCGAGTCCGAGTCTCGGTCTGGCACACAGTTTTAATCTGCCAGGAAGTTTCATATCAGCGCACACTCCGCTGCAGAGTGAAAATCTCATTCTGGAAACGTCCCCCAGGCTGTGGCTAAGCCATGTCTCCGCAATATCCTCTCTTTCAGGAGTGCTAGCTCTGCAAGGTTCGCAGGAGAGCTTCTGTAAAGTTTGGAAGGTAGGAGACGAGATACTGGCGGAAGTAAAGCTGTGAGGACGGGGCGTGAGTCGTGCTTCGGTAGCTCAGATGGTAGAGCACTTGCCCGTGAAAGGCAAAGGTCCCGAGTCCGAGTCTCGGTCTGGCACACAGTTTTAATCTGCCATGAAGTTTCGTATCAGATCACACTCCGCTGCATAGCGAAATTCTCAATCTGAGTTTAATTCATATTAAACTGGAAGATTGCAGGCCTTTGAACTTGCCTGTACAGGTCGTCTGCAAAATCAGCAGAATCCACTAACAGGGGAGGCATCAAGAACGGTGTCCAACAGGGTTCAGTCTTGGGTCTCTTATTATCATTCATTCACGGAAGCGGCAAAAAAACTGGTGTGGGCATGCGTAACTAATTTCAGAGATATGTAAACAGACAGAATACGGCGCTTCGGTCGGCAACGCCTGTATAAGACAACAAATGTCTGACCCAGTTGATAGATTTGTTACTGCTGCCACCATGGCAGGTTATCAAGATTGAAGTGAGTTTAAACGTGGTGCTATAGTCGGCGCACAAGCGATGGGACACAGGATCTCTGAGGTAGACATGAAGCGGGGATTTTCCCGTACGACCTGTTCACGAGTGTACCGTGAATATCAGGAACCCGGTAAAACATCAAATAACCCACATCGCTGCGGCCCGAAAAAGATCTTGCGAGTACGGAACCAACGACGACTGAAGAGAATCATTCAAAGTGACAGAAGTGCTACCCTTCCTCAACAGCTCCAGATTTCAATGCTGAGCCATCAACAAGTGTGAGCTGGTGAACCAGTCAACGAAACATCATCGATATGGGCTTTCAGAGCCGTAGGCCCAGTCGTGTACCCTTGATGACTGCACGACACAAAGCTTTACGCCTCGCCTCGACGTTGGACTGTTGATGACTGGATACATGTTGCCTGCTTGGACGAATCTCGTTTCAAATTGTATTGAGCGGATGGACGTGTACGAGTATGAAGACAACCTCATGAATCCATGGACCCTGGATGTCAACAGGGGACTGTTCAAGCTGGTGGAGGCTGTATAATGATGTGGGGCCTGTGCGTTTGGAGTGATGTGGGACCCCTGATACGTCTGCATACGACTCTGACAAGTCACACGTACGTAAGTATCCTGTCCGATCATCTGCATCCATTGATGTCCACTGTGCATTCTGACGAACTTGGGCAATTCCAGCTGGACAATGTGAGACCGCACACGTCCATAATTGCTACGAGTAAGCTCCAAGAACACTCTTCTACGTTTAAACACTTCCGCTGGCCACCAAACTCCCGAGACATGAATATTATTGAGCATATCTAGGATGCCTTTCAATGTGCTGTTCAGAAGAGATCTCCACCCCTCTTGTACTCTTAAGGATTTATTGACAACCCTGCAGGATTCATGGTGTCAGTTCCCTCCAGCACTACTCCAGACGTTAGTCGAGTCCACGCCACGTCGTGTTGCGGCACTTCTGCCTGCTCGTGGGGGCCCTACACGATGTTAGGCACGTACACCGGTTTCTCTGGTTCGGGGTGCGTATTTTAATGACTTGGCCGTCTCTATTCATGAAGATGCAAAGCTAATATTTGCTGATGATACAAGTACGGTAATCACACCCTGAGCTGTGCCGGCTCGCATCGATCAATCGATCGCTATATCGTGAAAGTGGGACTCGATCTTTGGTGGTTCTCCGCGTATGGAGCTTTGGCTGGCGCGCAGGCTGAAAGACCGTGCGGGCAAAATTGGCAGGAGCACTTGCGGGCCCGGGGGCAGGTTTGCCTCCGATGTTTGGAGCCGACAATAGACGGCCTTTGCAGAGCACATACCTCATCCCGCAAAGACAGTGTTTTGGGTCGGCTGCGGTGGCGATGGGACTCTGGAAATTTGCCTGTGCCGAGCGTGTGGAGATTTTGACTGCCACTTCACTACCAGTTCATCAAATATTTTTGGTGAGATTCTTTCTGTAGCTTTTGCGCCTCGTGCTGCGGCTAGTTTCTCCTTCCAGGAAGGTCTGCTGTGTTTGCTGTTTCACAGATGTTCAAATGTGAACCATGGCTCTGAGCACTATGGGACTTACCATCTGAGGTCATCAGTCCCCTAGAACTTAGAACTACTTAAACCTAACTAAACTAAGGACGTCACACACATCCATGCCCGAGGCAGGATTCGAACCTGCGACCGTAGCAGCAGTGCGGTTCCGGACTGAAGCGTCTAGAACCGCTCGGCCACAACGGCTGGCTGTTTCACAGAGCTAGTGGAGCTGCGTTAATCAGAACTGCCTGTTTAAATTGGTCATATTCCGGGTGGCTGAATTACGTGTTGTTGTTGGCTCTGAGCACTATAGGACTCAACATCTTTGGTCATAAGTCCCCTAGAACTTAGAACTACTTAAACCTAACTAACCTAAGGACATCACACACACCCATGCCCGAGGCAGGATTCGAACCTGCGACCGTAGCAGTCCCGCGGTTCCGGACTGCAGCGCCAGAACCGCTAGACCACCACGGCCGGCTACGTGTTGTTCTACATTTTAAATACGGTGAAGTCTAACTTAGAGAACCTTTTCGCAGTAATCAGTTTAGTTAAGCACTTTCAAGACTTTTTAGTGGGGTTAGTCTAATTTAACCCGAATGCCTTAACATCGTAATCATTTCAGTGAAGCATTTGTAAAACATTTTAATGGGGTGAGTCTGTTTTAATGAGAGTGCCTGTCCACTGTAATCATTTTAGTAAAGTATTTGTAAAACATTTTCGTAGTTGCCCATCCTGTGATTTTCTACGGTAAATTTTGCTAAATTAAGATTGTTCTTTTCCACTGTGATTGATATTGGCAGCTTTCAAAATAGTGTTTAATGACTGCTCCTGCTTCATAATTAGTACAAGTAACTATTTGTCAATTAATTTTGAGGGCACGTAACCCTTATGGTTGGTTTTCTCATTTCTGTAATCAGTGCTACGCGATTGTTAAATCCTGATAGTGCAGATGTTTGTTTTTTATTTATGTTTGGCTCTTAAATGTTAATATAATGAAATATATGCGGGCCTTCGTAAAGCAGTCCACTCTTACTAGATTTCTAAGGTTAGTTCTTAGTCTGTCGTAGTTCACATTGTACGGGACCTGCTCCGTCCACCAGCACGCCCGTGCGTGTTGAGTTCACAGCGGCCATCTTGTCTCTCGGAATTGTATCTGTGTAACTTCTCCTGGTTCTGAACTTACGTCACCAACGGGCGTTACGTATCGATTATGTGAGTAGTGTTGTTACCAAATGTGCTGCCTTCATTTAAGATATTATATTAAAAACGCAATTGAAAATTTTTGTAAATGTTAAGGTTTTGATTTTTAATATACAGCTTGGTTGGCTTTGGATATTAATGTTTGACAAATTGCTTAATTTCTTAATTGTTTGAAGATCTTTTGCTGATTTCAATTGTTAATTTCATTTCCTCGTTAATATTCGACGTTTAATTTCTTGTTTTTAAAAGCTATTTTACTGACTGCATAAGGTTGTTGACTTTCCTTTAAATAAAAGATTATGCACGTTTTCATATATGAACGCTGTTTTCTTGCCTTCTGTTCCAGATCTACCTTTCATCAGCGTATTAAGCTGCTTTAGGCTAACTATCGAGTCCACACCCAACAAACAAGAATTAGCTGAGGAAATTGTAAATAATGGCCTTCGGAAAATTATTGTGTGGTTCTCTGCAAATGGACTCTCACTAAATTTTGAGAAAATGCGGTATATACACTTCTCCACAGTAAATGGCACAATTCCATTGATAAATATAGACTTTGAACAGAAGTCTGTTGCTAAGGCAGAGTATTCGAAATTTCTGGGTATGTGCTTTTATGAGAAATTGAATTGAAAGAACGTTTGAGTTCAGGTACTTCTCTTATTACGGTTATTACAAATTTTGGTGATAAACGTATCAGTGAATTAGCATACTATATTGTTTTTTATTCATTGCTTTCATACGACATCGTATTTTAAGGTAAATCATCATTAGCATAAAGAGTATTCATTGCACAAAAGCGTGTAATCCGAATAATAGCCGGAGTCCACCAAAGTCACCTCGCAGACATTTATTTATAGAAGTAGGGATATTCACAGTACTTTCAGAATACATATATTCACTTATAAAATTTGTTATTAATAACCCATCCCGATAAAAAAAAAAGAAAAAACAGCAAAATGTGTAACTGCGACACTGGAAGAAAATATCATCTTCACTATTCTGGTTTGGAACTGTGGCACAGAAGGGTGTGAATTACGCTTCCATGTACCAGATATCATTAAAAGTCTGACAGATAACCAAACAACATTTAAAAACAAATTTAAATGATTTCATATTACAAAGGGTAAAGAAAGCTTATGTTAAACTGACACGTTCCACATCATTCCGAAATGTCGTTATTGATGATCTACGGAACAAGTATTAATGTAATGTAATGTCTCTACAGGACACGATGCTGGTACTGTAGAATTACACGACGTGTAACGCTACCTCCCTCCGCATAACCAACATTCTCATGCGATTTCTGAATGATCAACCCACAGTATAATTTTTCCTTATACATCGGGAATGGATGACGTTAGTCCTACCCAATTTGTGCGATTGCTCTGAAACGCTAATCTGCGTATCCAAGCATGCAGCAGACTTCATACCAATTTGACAGGTGTCGTATGCCACCATCATCGTGTTGCTATTTGAATGTTCAGTACTGTCTGTTAATATGGTGATGAATCATATTTAGCCTGTCATACATCTACAACATGCCGTGATCTGATTTATGCTACTCCTGCATCGGTACTAGAATAATTCGTTTGCCATTCATCAAGCTCGACAGAAATTTGTTGGTACAGCCATGATTGTGGGGCTGAGCGAGTGTCCACAGCCTATTTTATGCTCTAAAAATTAATACTTCTCATAACACTTTGTCAGGTTGATTCACTTTTTGAAACACGGTCCTCCTTATGAAGCAACAAAATGTTCAAATGTGTGTGAGTTCCTAAGGGACCAAACTGCAGAGGTCATCGGCCCCTACACACTACTTAAACTAACTTATGCTAAGAACAACACACACACCCATGCCCGAGGGAGGACTCGAACCTCCGGCGGGAGAGGCCGCGCAGTCCGTGACATGGCGCCTCAAACCGCACGGCCACTCCACGTGGCATGAAGCAACATCCGGACTATAAGCCTCACTTGGAATCCTCAAATCACTGACAGTGATTCGTCGATGTAACTAACAATAGCACGCACGGTATGAAGGAATGTTATTTAATGTTTTCTTTATAAATCTGTCCACAGCCATGATAAATTTATTAAATAAGATCATTTAAACTACAAGCCCCTTCTTCGTGAGCTCAGCAATCTTCATATAAGTTACTATGACTGATTTCAGTTTTATTGTCATTTCTACTGAAGCATGCTGTTTTAACAGATCGTCCATAGTGTTCGTCAGACGTTCAGAACACATCGTATACTGAACATACACCACAGATCCAAAAGACCGCCAAAACATAGCCACAAAATAATGTCAAATATTTTACGACAAAGCACAGAGATACAATAAAGAAGATGAAAAATTGCTGTCATTTCATAGATATTTGAGTTATCTTGTCGAAGGAACCATTCCCCATTTCGGTTAAAGATTTTTAGCAAAACCACGGAATATATAAATGACGGTTGTCGTTGGTAATAGCAATGTCAAGAAGGTGTATGAAAATATGTCCTGCATCACGGTCTCCCGACGTCAATGACAGATTTAGGAAGTACACAATTTGACAATTTCGGCATCTTATGATAATGTTACTGATCTTTAGTTTCAAAAAAAATTGTGAATATATCGAATCAAATCATTTTCTTTCAATCTTTTTGTCCCATGCTTAATAACTTACACAAAGTGGTAATTTTTTTTTCAAAAACAGAGGGCAACTAATATTCAATCTGTGCTATTAGTTAAAGAAATGCGTTGCACAAAAACAAAGATCCCTTTATGTTTAGTGTCCTCCCCGACGCTACGGCGTTTTTCAGTAGGATAACTGCCCGCTCCATGATGCCAGACTCGTGCTACAGTCGTTTGAGGAGCATGAGAGTGAACTTTCGTTGATGTCGTGGCCACCAAATTCACCTGAACTGAAGGAGATAGGACACGTCTGGAATAAAGTGCCAAATCGAAAACATCTTCAGCCTTCTACGTTTCCAATTTTCAGAGTCTGCAATTGAGGAGCGAAGGATTCGAGTTCTTAGAAAAGAAGTTTACAGATACCAGTTATGAATGCTGGACCCTAATTCGATTGCACCGTGAGGTTGGGTTCTTTCTACACGTCGGTCAGGGAACCTGAAGATGGCGTAGTGAAACGCATAAATAAAATAAAATTGGAAATACAGAGGGCTGAAGGTGTTTTCGATTTCACATTTTATATTGAACAGCCGAAGTCGGTCAACCATCCTGTATAAAGATGGACTTACAGACATCTGGAATACTATCGGAAATCCTACATGAACTGCGTAACCTTTGCGTAAACATTTGACGCCAACATATCAAGAAACTTACTAAGGACGTGACGAATGTATGTCACTCTACAAACAGGCTATTAAGCAAGTGGTCATAGTGTCTGGCCCATCAGTGTATGTGGCCGCGCGCAAACGATTAGCAATACAGATCTGGATATGAGCAGTAATCTTATGTGCAGTGACCTGAGAATTCTTGTTGTTGTGACGCCCAAAGGGTAGAAATCGTAGCCTTCCAACGTCGCTGTTGGTATCGAAGAGAAACTGGAAATCTCATTATTCCTGGTTAACATGATACCCAGAAATGTGCGTAGTAGAACACTTCACGATCGGAAGCACCTTCGAACGAGTATGGTATCCGAAAGGAAAAATAAAGAAACGTTGACTGTTAGAGAATAATAACAAAATTTTAACTGAATTAATATTTTTTTCTTTGTAGTTATGAGTTTGCAGTCTTGATACATACTGAAAGCCCCGCGCCACATCACCATAAAATGCTACCTTTTTTTTTTGGTCATCAGTCTACTGACTGGTTTGATGCGGCCCGCCACGAATTCCTTTCCTGTGCTAACCTCTTCATCTCAGAGTAGCACTTGCAATCTACGTCCTCAATTATTTGCTTGACGTATTCCAATCTCTGTCTTCCTCTACAGTTTTAGCCCTCTACAGCTCCCTCTAGTACCATGGAAGTCATTCCCTCACGTCTTAGCAGATGTCCTATCATCCTGTCCCTTCTCCTTATCAGTGTTTTCCACATATTCCTTTCCTCTCCGATTCTGCGTAGAACCGCCTCATTCCTTACCTTATCAGTCCACCTAATTTTCAACATTCCTCTGTAGCACCACATCTCAAATGCTTCGATTCTCTTCTGTTCCGATTTTCCCACAGTCCATGTTTCACTACCATACAATGCTGTACTCCAGACGTACATCCTCAGAAATTTCTTCCTCAAATTAAGGCCGGTATTTGATATTAGTAGACTTCTCTTGGCCAGAAATGCCTTTTTTGCCATAGCGAGTCTGCTTTTGATGTCCTCCTTGCTCCGTCCGTCATTGGTTATTTTACTGCCTAGGTAGCAGAATTCCTTAACTTCATTGACTTCGTGACCATCAATCCTGATGTTAAGTTTCTCACTGTTCTCATTTCTACTGCTTCTCATTACCTTCGTCTTTCTCCGATTTACTCTCAAACCATACTGTGTACTCATTAGACTGTTCATTCCGTTCAGCAGATCATTTAATTCTTCTTCACTTTCACTCAGGATAGCAATGTTATCAGCGAATCGTATCACTCATGTCCTTTCACCTTGTATTTTAATTCCACTCCTGAACCTTTGTTTTACTTCCGTCATTGCTTCCTCGATGTACAGATTGAAGAGTAGGGGCGAAAGGCTACAGCCTTGTCTTATACCCTTCTTAATACGAGCACTTCGTTCTTGATCGTCCACTCTTATTATTCCCTCTTGGTTGTTGTACATATTGTATATGACCCGCCTCTCCCTATAGCTTACCCCTACTTTTTTCAGAATCTCGAACAGCTTGCACCATTTTATATTGTCGAACGCTTTTTCCAGGTCGACAAATCCTATGAAAGTGTCCTGATTTTTCTTTTGCCTTGCTTCCATTATTAGCCGTAACGTCAGAATTGCCTCCTCGTCCCTTTACTTTTCCTAAAGCCAAACTGATCGTCACGTAGCGCATTCTCAATTTTCTTTTCCATTCTTCTGTATATTATTCTTGTAAGCAGCTTCGATGCATGAGCTGTTAAGCTGATTGTGCGATAATTCTCGCACTTGTCAGCCCTTGCCGTCTTCGGAATTGTGTGGATGATGCTTTTCCGAAAGTCAGATGGTATGTCGCCAAACTCATATATTCTACACGCCAACGTGAATAGTCGTTTTGTTGCAACTTCCCCAAATGATGCTACTAGCGCAAATATTATGATCATATACAAAGTAACAAGTTGTCCCACTGCAATACAGTACCGATTCTGCGTAGCGTGGATCCGATACATCTTTGGTATGTTTCTGGAGGTATGTGCGCAAGTCACAGTACCTCTGTGAATTTCAACTTAGTGGTTCTTGGGCGCACAGCTACGCGCTGGAGTGTCCGTGATGTTTACTACAAGGTTCAGATAAGGAGAATTTAGGGGCCACGGCATCACTATCATACTCCTTCACCGCAGCACAACTCTGCTCTTGTGACACGCACAGTTATTTTACTGGAAGATGCCATCGCCATCGGGAAAGACAACAAGCGTGAACAAATATCGCAATACTGTTCACGTAGTCCACAGCTGTCGTTACTCCACAGGTCCCTTAAAAGCATAGGCGAATGTCCCATACAACGTGATACGGCCTCCACTGGTCTGTGTCCGTGGTGCAGTGTATCTTTCGAACAGCTTCTAGACACGATCATCGACCTAATGTAACAAGGAACGTGATTCATCCATCATGCAAAGCTTTCCACGGATTCACCGTCAAATCTCTACGATCCTGTACCCACTGTAATCGTAACTGATGATTTCAATGAGACAACAAGGGACACATAGACTGCAGAGCCCCGTTTTCAACAATGTGCACTCAACAGTGTGCTCCGAAAGAGCTGCGCCTGCTATGTGAAAAGGTGTGCATGTCCAACACACTGTCATTTACTCGTAGTTTTACCGTTCTCCAACCTCTTTCCATTGAAAGAATTATTTCTTTTGCTCTACAGTCGCAATTTTATTTTGCCTTCTGACTATCGGTATCGGGAGCAAACACCATCATGTTTCTGTATGTCCAACGTTTTAGAGATGGTTGCGGGACTCGGCTGTTCGATACAGGCTGTCAAATTAAATACCTTTCAGCCGTCTAGTTTCCAATGTTATTTTATTTGGCAACAAGTTTCAGCGTTTTACTACGCCATCTTCAGATCCCTGACCGACGTGTGGGAAGATTCTACCTCGGTTGTCGGCAGATGACGGTTTAAGTGGTCGCCATTACAAAAATCTATCAATACCAGTATTGCTAGCCCCTGTTTTGATTACAATCGAGGTATATTTTTACTACATGTCGGTCAGGTCCCTGAAGATGGCGTAGTAAAACGCTGAAACTGGCTGCCAAATAAAATAAGGCTGAAAACTAGACGGCTGAACTTCACATCCTAGAATACCATCGCTGACGAACCACACTTCTCAATTTGGCATGTCATACTCGACAACTTATGTGGACTATCCCCTCTCGCACACTCGTTATGAAACATCTATCTGGGCCATCCCCTATAATGAAGTCATCAAGCAATATGTCTCACACACCTACTTAGGCTATCCATTGTTGCACAGTCGTCAAGCACTTGTACCAAGTAGGTATCTCGTGTATGACACATCGACTGAGGCCATCCCCCACATGCAGCTGTGAAACCTGCATCCCAAGTAGATGTGCCAAATATAACACATCTATGTAGGCTGTCCCCTTTCATGCAGCCATGAAGCCCACTTACCAAGTTGGTTGATCAGAATTATACCTCTACTTAGACCATACCCTGTTATGCAATTAGCCGGCCGAAGTGGCCGTGCGGTTAAAGGCGCTGCAGTCTGGAACCGCAAGACCGCTACGGTCACAGGTTCGAATCCTGCCTCGGGCATGGATGTTTGTGATGTCCTTAGGTTAGTTAGGTTTAACTAGTTCTAAGTTGTAGGGGACTAATGACCTCAGCAGTTGAGTCCCATAGTGCTCAGAGCGATTTGAACCATTTTTTGTTATGCAATTTTCAAGCTTGCTTCCCATGATGTGTGCCATATATCACACATCTACTTAGGCCATCCGCTGCTGGCAGCCGTCAAACATGCTTACCAAGTATGAGTCTCATGTATGACACATCTACTGAGGCCTTCCCCCTGTCACACATTCATTAAGCGTGCTCGCCAAGTAGGTGCACGATGTATGACACCTCTACTTAGACAGTATCCCATCTTTCAGTTGTCAAGGACGCTTCCCAAGTTGGTCTGCTCTATATGACACATCCACTTAGGTCATCTCCTTTAATGCAGTTGTCCAGCCTGCTTCACAAGTAGGTGTGCCAAATACGACACCTATCTAGGCCATCCCCTGCCTTGCAATCAAGCCCACTTACCAAGTAGGGGTATCAGTATGACACCTCTATTTACACCATACCCTGTCATGCAGTCTTCAAGCCTGCTTCCCAGGTACGTGTGTCATATATGACACATCTACCTAGGCCATCCCCTGTCATACAGTCATCAAGCCCACTAACCAAGTAGGTGTATCAGTATGAAACCTCTTCTTAGGCCATCGCCTGTCATGCAGTCTTCAAGCCTGCTTCCCATGTATGTGTGCCATATATCTACTTAGGCCATCCTTTGTTGTGCACTCCTCACGCATGCTTAGCAAGTAGGCATCTGATGTATGACACATCTACTGAGGTCATCTCCTGTCATGCAGTCATCAAGTGTGCTTACCAATTACGTTTACCATGTATGATACATATATTTAGGACATCTCCCATGGTAAAGTCATCAAGACTGCATCCCAAGTAGGTCTGCCATTATGACACTTCTAATTAGGCCATCCCCTGTCATGTAGTTGTCAAGCCTGCTTCCTAAGTAGCTGTATCATACATGACACATCTACTTAGGCCAGCCATTGTTGTGCACTCCTCAAACATGCTTACCAAGTAGGTATCTCATGTATGACACATCTACTGAGGCCATCCCCTATCACGCATCATCAAGCCTGCTTCCAAAGTATGTGTGGTATGTATAACACATCTACTTAGGACACCCATTGTTGTGCAGTCGGCAAGCATGGTTACTAAGTGGGTGTCCCATGTATAATACACTCCTGGAAATTGAAATAAGAACACCGTGAATTCATTGTCCCAGGAAGGGGAAACTTTATTGACACATTCCTGGGGTCAGATACATCACATGATCACACTGACAGAACCACAGGCACATAGACACAGGCAACAGAGCATGCACAATGTCGGCACTAGTACAGTGTATACCCACCTTTCGCAGCAATGCAGGCTGCTATTCTCCCATGGAGACGATCGTAGAGATGCTGGATGTAGTCCTGTGGAACGGCTTGCCATGCCATTTCCACCTGGCGCCTCAGTTGGACCAGCGTTCGTGCTGGACGTGCAGACCGCGTGAGACGACGCTTCATCCAGTCCCAAACATGCTCAATGGGGGACAGATCCGGAGATCTTGCTGGCCAGGGTAGTTGACTTACACCTTCTAGAGCACGTTGGGTGGCACGGGATACATGCGGACGTGCATTGTCCTGTTGGAACAGCAAGTTCCCTTGCCGGTCTAGGAATGGTAGAACGATGGGTTCGATGACGGTTTGGATGTACCGTGCACTATTCAGTGTCCCCTCGACGAGCACCAGTGGTGTACGGCATGTGTAGGAGATCGCTCCCCACACCATGATGCCGGGTGTTGGCCCTGTGTGCCTCGGTCGTATGCAGTCCTGATTGTGGCGCTCACCTGCACGGCGCCAAACACGCATACGACCATCATTGGCACCAAGGCAGAAGCGACTCTCATCGCTGAAGACGACACGTCTCCATTCGTCCCTCCATTCACGCCTGTCGCGACACCACTGGAGGCGGGCTGCACGATGTTGGGGCGTGAGCGGAAGACGGCCTAACGGTGTGCGGGACCGTAGCCCAGCTTCATGGAGACGGTTGCGAATGGTCCTTGCCGATACCCCAGGAGCAATAGTGTCCCTAATTTGCTGGGAAGTGGCGGTGCGGTCCCCTAGGGCACTGCGTAGGATCCTACGGTCTTGGCGTGCATCCGTGCGTCGCCGCGGTCCGGTCCCAGGTCGACGGGCACGTGCACCTTCCGCCGACCACTGGCGACAACATCGATGTACTGTGGAGACCTCACGCCCCACGTGTTGAGCAATTCGGCGGTACGTCCACCCGGCCACCCGCATGTCCACTATACGCCCTCGCTCAAAGTCCGTCAACTGCACATACGGTTCACGTCCACGCTGTCGCGGCATGCTACCAGTGTTAAAGACTGCGATGGAGCTCCGTATGCCACGGCAAACTGGCTGACACTGACGGCGGCGGTGCACAAATGCTGCGCAGCTAGCGCCATTCGACGGCCAACACCGCGGTTCCTGGTGTGTCCGCTGTGCCGTGCGTGTGATCATTGCTTGTACAGCCCTCTCGCAGTGTCCGGAGCAAGTATGGTGGGTCTGACACACCGGTGTCAATGTGTTCTTTTTTCCATTTCCAGGAGTGTACATTTACCGAGCCCATCCCCCGTCTCGCAGCCATTCAAGTCTGCTTCCTAGGTAGGTGTAATATGAACGATACCTTTACTTAGGTCATCCCCTGTCTTGCAGTAGCTAAGCTTGCTTCCTTACTTGGGAAGCGGGCTTGGTGACTGCGTGCCAGAGGATCACCTGATGATGGCGCCTGGTGCTGAAAACAGTCGCCAGTATTCAAAATAAAAGTCCGACTATAGACTAACACAAATATTTTTTCGGATTGTGTTGGTCGCTGTTCCAACCAACGCAATGCCGGGAATATGTACTTTCCATAGATAAAGCGCACAAACAGCCAACCACCTACACCGTTACTGAGATATTCATTATCAGGCGCTGGGGTGTGGCAATCTGGGTTCCATAAAAATTCAATATGCCAGTGGATTCCACCGTCTGCGGTTACTATCGTCACTAGTATGATTCCCCATACGTCTCTGCTCCTGTTTTGTATTTTTCCTACTGCGTCACGTGCCTTCAAGGCCCAAGGCGGCGTTATGTCTCTTGGTTCAAATGGCTCTAAGCATTATAGAACTTAACATCTGAGGTCATCAGTCCCCTAGATTTGGAACTATTTAAACCTAACTAACCTAAGGACATCACACACATACATCCATGCCCGAGGCAGGATTCGAATCTGTGGCCGCAGCAGCAGCGCGGTTGTGGAATGAAGCACCTAGAACCGCTCGGCCACAGCGGCCGGCATTATGTCTCTCGGTGGGCAGTAGTCGTTATCTATTTTCATCAGTTTATTTTTGCAAAACACAATCATCAGTTGCTTAGCGTTGGTTAATACATTTTAAAACGCTTCCGTTCGGAAATTAATGAAGATGATCGGTAAGACGTCACACGGCACATAGACCCTTACGAAGTTCAAGGCATATTTTCAGGACAGTGGTTAAGTAGAGCTCAGTCTTTTTCTCGGTCATCTCATTCACAGGATCTGATACCGCCTGATTTTTGCTTGGGAGCTTCTATCAAGCACAGTGTTTTCTGTACTCAGCGCAGCTGTTAACGGTAAACTTAGAACAAACTCATATGCGGTAGATGAAGTTGTTACACCTGACAAGACGCATGACAAGAAATCTAATTCTGGAAGGACGTCTACCAAATTATTAGCAGAAGTCACATGAACCCAAGCAGGTGTAAGATAAATAAATAATATATTTTAAGAAAGGATGACACCAGAAAAGGCTCCATAGGTCGTCACAAGAAATTTATATATTATTACAAAGTTGTAATCACGTCGTCGAATGTCCTGTAGAATGTTCTGAAATTTCCCGTCCGAACATTTGAAGTTTTTACGAACGACATTTGGCGGCAACAAGCGTCCAACCGAGCCCGTGGCCCGTCTACAATCAGCTCGAAGCGTTAATACGTTGCCTTTCTTTCATTTGGGATAACCTCTGAGAGTTCATTGTCAGGTACAAGTGTGATCATGAAAGACCTCAGCCCTCTGCAGCGTTTTTTCAGCGCTACCAGTTTCTGTTGAGGGCCGTCTTTCTAAAGCTCACGTGAAGACAACCTTGAACGGAAGTTTCGGGCGCCATACTCGGCCATCTGTCGGGGATTCCTGCCAGCAGTATGCTTTTGAGTTACGTGTATGAAAGCAGTTCTCTGATCGTGGGAAGGACATTCGACACTGGGGTTCGTTTTCCTTAACGAGCGCTTTTAATTTCAGGAAAAAAACGAGCTGACTAAAATGCAAATCGGAGAGGAAAGACGTGAGGAATTCGATTTTATAGAAACACGGAGCATGCATTGTGAATTTCTTATCTTTCCACGCTTTTTTCCTTTCTGCACTTATCTTTATCAAAGACGGTGTAACATGAGTAGGTTCAAACCTTTCAAACCTCACGCGAAACTGTTAATGTACTGAATGTCAGTTTTCGCTTTCCCCTTCGCAATATGAATGCGATAAAATGTGGTTCAAATGGCTCTGAGCACTATGGGACTTAACATCTGATGTCATCAGTCCCCTAGAACTTAGAAATACTTAAACCTTGTAATATTGCTACAAGAATTTGCTATGATGAAATCGGGTGCTAATAGTAGAATAAAAGCGGGTTAAAAGCTGTGAGCTGTCTGGGGAGAAGTTAACTGTGCATTACTGCGCAACTGTTTCACCAGGTAACTAGTCTAGGTTTACCACATTACCAATCAGACTAACATTGATTATAATCTTTTACAGTCATACAACAACCGGTAATATATCTATATATAAAAAGGAGAATTTAATTAAAAAGAAAGAAATCAGTTTATATTTGGAAATTTATTTTAAGATTGTTCATTGAAATTTCAGCATATTATACGTGAGTTATAACTGAGCTGGTGCCTTGTTTAAGGATTGTAAAAATGTGAGATTTTAATCTTACGGAACACATCAAATATGGAGCCAAGATTGGGAGACTGCATACAACCCTGCATTCACAAAACAACGCCCAAAGAACGTTGAAACATAAGCAAGAAGAAATTAACCACAACCAACAGATTCAGTTTTCACCCAAAGAAATTACGTTCGTAACACAATCCTGTCCGTCATGTAATTACCACACACTGGTATACTAAATTCATATTAACTCTTTGTGAAATCTTCCCAAAAAGAATAGCTGAAGACTACTTTGATGATTACACCACATGCTCCACGTGGTCAACTTGGTTTACAGAAAGCGTATAACTCCACAGTAATTTTGATAATTAAAATAAATTCGATCGAAAAGCAATTGACAAAAGAAAAACCTTGAACTGGTTACTAACGTCTTACTGTTAACCTGATGGGTCAAACAGTTATATAAGCACGTGGTATTGGTCTCGCAAAGTACACTCCACGTGGGTTGAACATATGGAAAAGCATAAAGAAAAGTTGCTATATTGTAAAATATTGTCAAGACGAGACGTTATAATCTCACGCACATTCGCATTTAAGATTGATGAACTTAGTTAGAGCTACTGATCAACACGTGGTTCCACTTTACTCACAAAGTAATGACAAAGCAACTACCGCAAAATAATCTGAACTTCACACGAGAATTACACTCCGCTGCAATTTAAGATAGCATTAGATATTTTAGAGCTAAATCTGAAATCAAGGTATTAAGTTTTCAGTTAGGCTGAACTTAAGAAATCCATTGTCCTACGGACTTAGCAGACACGCGCTTAGCCGGAGATCTTACCACTTCAGACGCTCGCCACGGTCCCACAGCAACTGCCCTACTACCGAGCGTGCTTCCTGAGGGTGGCTCACCAAGACAAACGGAAGGGGCCAGAGGGGCAGCTTCCTACACCAACATGACAACGGACGGACAGAACCATACTAAGGATAGAAACCTCTTTGCTTTTAGGAAGCGTAGCTACCTGTTCCGACGTTGGTCCTACAGACAGCCTTGTCTGCTACCCTCAAGCATGCAACTACAAACACATTTGATCATTCATCCTCTCACACAGATGGGAAGGGGGATGACAGTATCTTATCATATACAGTATATAACAGAAAGCGGATGTAGGTTCCGTATGAGACTGTGTGACATGAATTACATATAAACTGTGTTTTAAAGTGTAGTAGTGTGACAGATCGTTCTTGTTTACGTGTAAAGGTAACACGTTCTACTACTCAGTCTCCTCCCAGACAGTCAGAAACGCCACAGTAAATTTAGAAGAGGAATTTATTCCATAAATGACAACAGATTTAAGAAATCAAACATGAAAGGAATCCAACAGAGACCATTCATAACCCCAACGCTCCGGGAAAAGACTGTGCAGGGAATTTTCTGGCCATGCTAGGACATTCCCAAGCAGGCTTCTCACACCCTACTTAAACCAAAAAGTAAACGAAAGGCAGAAGGTCACCAGCTACTTGCTAAGACACAATAATTTCAACACATCTTTAGAATCTACCAATTTCAAGGAGGAAACAAAAAAACAATCTGTGACACCTATTTAAAAGATATTGTAGACCTGATTCGGTCAGCAAGTAAAAACAATGGTTCCTGTGTCATTAATATGAAAACAATTTGTGGTTGTTACCCTTATGGATTTCACCAGTATTTGCTCATTGCAAGAGCCAACTGATCACAGGAAAATTTATGACTGTTTATTAACAAGTAAAATTTATGAAAATAGCAAAGATGCCACAGCAATTAAAAAAAGAACATCAAATAACATCGGTATTATAAAGCAGAACATTACAATGCACAATCCGCAAAAGCAAAAAAATGATAAGAGAAAAAACATGTTTTACAAAGTGGTTATCGCAAAAAAAATTCTATATCTTATAAAACTAGTAATTTGTAAAATTAAAATAACTATGTGGCACAATTTAATCACTCTCCTATATTTCAATTAGCTAGCAAACAATGAGCACTGTGTCATTATACTGAAACTTCAATAATTATGTGATTGTTACCCTTAAGGAGTTCCTCACAATAAATATGCCCCATGCAAAGGCTAATCGATCACAGTCCAATGAGAATGAATAGCAATCTGACTGATAAACGAAGCAATGCCACATGAATGAATTTACGAAACAAAATAACACAAATCTAATACATCACACAAGAACAAACATTGATCAATAAAACAGTACAATAGTCAATATCTAATAAAAAACACCAATAAATAAAACACCTGCAAAATACAAGAGTCAAAGTCTAAAATAAACACTAAATAGAACACCTGCAAAATACGAGAGTCAAAGTCTAAAAAAAATTAATAAATAGAACACCTGCAAAATACGAGAGTCAAAGTCTAAAAAAAATTAATAAATAGAACACCTGCAAAATACAAGAGTCAGTCTAGTAAACACCAATAAATCGAATCCCTGCAAAACACACGAGTCAAAGTTTCTGTGACAGAAACACACGTATATGCATTGAACTAAGAACCGTATAATCACTGTTCACTGATACACTCACTAGTTCCACTGTTCCGAGGCACAATATAAGGGAAAGGGGGATGACAGTATCTTATCATATACAGTATATAACAGAAAGCGGATGTAGGTTCCGTATGAGACTGTGTGACATGAATTACATATAAACTGTGTTTTAAAGTGTAGTAGTGTGACAGATCGTTCTTGTTTACGTGTAAAGGTAACACGTTCCACTACTCAGTCTCCTCCCAGATAGTCAGAAACGCCACAGTAAATTTAGAAGAGGAATTTATTCCATAAATGACAACAGATTTAAGAAATCAAACATGAAAGGAATCCAACAGAGACCTTTCAACCTAACTAACCTAAGGACATCACACATATCCATTCCCGAGGCGGGATTCGAACCTGCGACCGTAGCGGTCTCGCGGCTCCAGACTGAAGCGCCTAGAACCGCTCGGCCACACCGGCCGGCGATAAAATGTGAGGCAACTTCTTTGTAAGTACATCAGATACAACAGAGAACTACAAGGAAATGTTTTTCGTATAATTATTTAACTGTAACGACTTCAAAAGCTTGGAGAGTCCATATTTATAATAAATTTTAATGGTTTTCATCGGAAATAAATGTGATTAAAACTTGATGATTACCGATTGTGGTTGACTATTAACCATTCTCAGACCATGTTTGCCCTAGAATTATTACCTAAGCACAATGCTGACCACAACAACAACTTTACTGAGGTTTATGTGTTAACACATAAACAGGTCTATGCACCCGTGGTCTAGGGATAGCGTCTTTGATTAGCAATCTAAACGCCCTCAGTTCCGACCTTGAAACCCGCTCCCCCCTCCCCCATACATTTTGATTAATAATTAGCATTGGCGATCGAAGACTTCCAGCATAAGAAGGTATCCTCATTCTGCCAACCGTCTTGTCAAAGAGGGTGGAGGAGCGAAAGAGATTCAGGGTACTCCTTGTCCTTGGGATGGGAAACTGCCCTTAAAGGCGGAAAAATCAGTAATGATCAACAGATTGATGATCCAGAAGGCAATTGAAACGACTGCATTAAAATTACAGAACGTGTAGCCACGGGACATGTGGCATGTAATTGAAAAAGTGTCATGATGATCTCTCCATTAGCAAAAGATTCCATTCTACGAATCGAGGCCCGGAATGTCAGAAGCTTGAATGTGGTAGGGAAGCTAGAAAATCTGAAAAGGGAAATTCAGACACTCAATCTAGATCTAGTAGGGGTCAGTCAAGAAAATGGAAAGGAGACGAGGAGTTCTGATCAGGGTAATATCAACAGTAGCATAAAATGATATAAAGGGAGTAGCATTCGTTACGAACAGCAAAGTACGGCAGAGAGTGTGTTACTATGGACAGTTCAGTGATAGAGTTTTCCTATCAGAATCAACCGCAACCAACAGCGACAACCATAGTTCAGGAATACACGCCGACGTCGCATCCTGAAAATGAAGTGATAGAGAAAGTGTATGAGGATATTGAAAAGGTAAAGGATACAGCACGTAAAAGGAGGTGAAAATCTAATACAGGGAACTGGCATGCAGTTGTAGGCGAAGGAGTAGAAGGTAAAGTTACAAGAGAATATGGGCTTGGGTCAAGGGACGAAAGAGGAGAGGGACTAATTGAGTTCTGTAATAAATTTCAACTAGTAATAGCGAATACTCTGATCAAGAATCAGAAGAGGAGGAGGTATACTTGGAAAAGGCCAGATGATACGGGAAGGTTTCAGTTAGATTACATCATGGTCAAAAAGAGATTCCGAAATTCGATACTGCATTGTAATGCATATCCAGGAGCAGATAAAGACTAAGATGACAATGTAGCGGTGATGAAGAGTACGCTGAAGTTTACAAGATTAGTCAGGAAGAATAGTATACAAGGAAGTAGGATACGGAAGTACTAAGGAATGACGAAATACGCTTGAAGTTCTCTAAGGCTATAGGTACAGCAACAAGGAATAGCTAAGTAGGCAATACAGTTGAAAAGAAATGGATACAACTAAAAATCACAGAAGCTGGAAAGAAAAACATAGGTACAAAGAAGGGAACTCAGAAGAAACCATGAGTAACAGAAGAAATACTTCAGTTGATCGATGAAAGAAAGAAGTACAAAAATGTTCAGGGAAACTCAGGAATACAGAAATACAAGTCGCTGAGGAATGAAATATATAGGAAGTGCAGAAAAGCAAAGATGAAATGGCTGCAGGGAAAATGTGAAAAAATCTAAAAAGAAATGATTATCGAAAAGACTGACTCAGCATATACGAAAGTCAAAACAACATTCGGTGAGGTTAAAAGCAAGGGTGGTAACATTTAGAGCGCAATGGGAATTCCACTGTTAAATGTAGAAAAGAGAGCGAATAGGTGCAGGCTGTTATGAGGGGGAAGATTTGTGTGATGTGGTAGAAAAGCAACATAAGTCGATTTAGAAGGATAGGTGATGCAGTATTAGAATCAGAATTGAAGAGAGCTTTGGAGGACTAACAATCAAATAAGGCAAAAGGGATGGACAACATCCCATCAGAAATTCTAAAATAATTGGGGTAAATGGCTACAAAACGACTATTCACGTTGGTGTGTAGCGTGTATGAGTCTGGCGACATACCATCTGATTTTCGGAAAAATATCCACACAATCCCGAAGTCTGCGAGAGCTGACAATTGCGAGAATTATCGCACAATCAGCTTAACAGCTCGTGAGTCTAAGTTACTGACAAGAAAATATACAGAAGACTGGAAAAGAAAATTGAGGATGTGCTAGATGACGATCCGTTTGGCTTTAGGAAAGGTAAAGGCGCCAGAAAGGCAATTCTGGCCTTGCGGTTGATGGTGGAGCCAAGACTAAAGGAAAATAAAGACGCGTTCATAGGATTGTCGACCTGGAAAAACGCGTTCGACAATGTTAAATGGTGCAAGATGTTTGAGATTCTGAGGAAAATAGGGCTACGCTATAGGGAGAGACGGGTAATACAACATGTAAAAGAGCCAAGAGGAAATAATAAGAGTGGATGATCAAGAACGCAACCGTAGGATTAAAAAGGGCGTAAGACAGGGATGTAGTCTTCCGCCCCTACTATTCAGTCTGTACGTCGAAGAAGCAATGATGGAAATAAAAGAAAGGTTCGGGAGTGGAACAGAATTTCAAGGTGAAAGGATAACTATGATACGAGTCGCTGATGGCGTTGCTATCCTGAGTGAAAGTGAACAAGAATTACACAATCTGCTGAATGGAATGAACAGTCTAACGAGTACAGAATATGGACTGAGAGTAAATCAAATAAAGACGAAAGTAGTGGGAAGTATCAGAAATGAGAACACTGAGAAACATAGCATCGAAATTGGTGATGAGGCACTTAAAGTTAAGGTGATCTGCTACCGAGGCAGCAACAGGAAAGTAACCCATGATGGACGGAGCAAGGGGGCACATAACAAGCAGACTAGCACTCGCAAAAAAGGCATTCCTGGCCAAGAGGAGCCTACTAGCATCAAACATGGGCCTTAATTTGAGGAAGAAATTTCTGAGGATGTACGTTGGGGGCACAGCAATGCATGGTAGCTAAAGACTGGTTGTGGGAAAACCGGAACAGAAGAGAATGTGGCGCTACAGAGCAATGTTGAACATTAGGCGGATTGATAAGGGAAGGAATGAGGCGGTTCTGCACAGAATCGGAGAGGAAAGGGATATGTGGAAAACACTGACAATGTGAAGGGACAGGATGATAGGACTCTGCTAAGACATCAGGGAATGACTTCCATGGCACTAGAGGGAACCGTAGAGGGCAGAAACTGAAGAGGAAGACAGAGATTGGAATACATCCAGCAAATAACTGAGGACACAGGTTGCAAGTGCTACTCTGAGATGAAGAGGTTGAGTCATGAGAAGAATTCATGGCGGGCCGCGTCAAACCAGTCACACGATGGATGACAAAAAAAGAAGAATAGATTAATAGATTCTTCAGGAGGAGTGTTTATAGTGACAAGCAGAAATATCAGGTCTAGCAAGATAGAAAATAAATCTAACTGCGAAGTCGGAGGGCTTAGATTAATCACCGGTTGTTTATACTGAACAGCAAACTTAGGCACATCAGTCGTCGAGTTGTTTAAAAATATCTTAAACTCGATAGCATGAGAATACTTCGATTATACGTAAGTAATGGGTGGATGCCAAGTACAGACTGGGAAAACTACGTCAGATTAAAAATGTCCCGAGTTGGAGTCTCGGTCCGGCACACAGTTTTAATCTGCCAGGAAGCTTCATATTAGCGCACACTCCGCTGCAGAGTGAAAATCTCCTAGCTAATGACAACACTACATATACTGTTCCAAGGAACCATTTGTAATTCTCATGTGCTATATATCACTGATTTAAAACCCGGTTAAGCTGCAGTTATTCTGTTGCATCCCCTGGATCTTCAAAATTATATAACATTTATCAAAATATCATTATGATGTCTTTTTTTACCGATAGGTAAATGTCTGCTTCATATTAATCACTGAAATGATTACAGCAACACTCTGTCACAAAATAACGCAAATTCAACAATTTGAATCGTTGTTAACTACTAAATGAACCCACTCTTACGAACTGTATTCATCTATGGCATCTCGTAAGCTTTACAATTTGTCGATTTGAAATTACACAATAAATGTTGTATACAACACAAAAAAACAAAAACTGTTCGGTAGTACTATATGTAAAACACTTAATTATGCAGTAGTACGTATTTAAATCACTTAATTACTACAAAACATTTTGTCTGTTACACCAATTCAGACAAATTACATAGTTTACTATGAAGGTTCATTTCTTCTGGTCGCTCTTGTTTTACGTACATTTCGATATAAAAATGTTCGCGAATGCTTAATGCACAATGCTGCACTGTATATATTGCTCGTAATCTGCGTCCTGTCTTTTTAGTTATCATTGTATCCTCTCGTGCCACAGTCTCATATCACTCACGATGAGTATCTTTTCGTCTTTGTAATGAGTTCAGGCTCATCACTATTGTGTCCGGCACTTGCTTAGGCAATTACAGTATCTCTCAGCGCCTTCGTTAGGACGTCTGCGGCGGATAGCTGCCTACACGTAAGGGTCGGTGTGCACATAATCGCTTACTTGCTCTGGAAGTGTGCTAGATCATTCGGTCTACCGTGGTCGTCCCACTGCAAGGACGGTTGGTTTTACATAACGTACGTCTCAGTCTTGTGACCTTGCTCCACTATTGGACGTGAGCATGAGGAGCAATTGATGTTTGTTGACCACAAGTACTGGTTTCTTTCTTGGCGTTACTTCCACCAGGTGCGTGACCAAGCGTCCTTTGGCATTTGTCGCTCACCAGACGCGTATTCCGAGGTTGCTGTCGTCTGCTCGGAATGCTTCTGCATCGAGTTGCCGTGTATTTGTTGTGGCCAGCCAAAATCAAATTCTTGATCCTGGTATTTCTGTCAACTTTACAGGTACTATTAATACAGTACTGTAGCGTATGGTTCACACTGTACATCGAAGAAGTAATGACAGAAATAAAAGTAATGGAGTGTGCAGATTAGATGATCTCAGTAGTAACATTCATTAATGATTTTGCCACTTTCTACGAAAATTAGGAAGAATTCAAGGCATGTTGAGTGGAATGAACAATCTATTCGTAACGATATTGTCGCAGAGGAAGCCGAGTAGCGCAGTCGCCGTAGCGTACTGACGTATTAGACACCTCATAAGTCTCACAAATGTTTATATTTATCAACCTTATTCTCAAAATTATTGAGTAAACTATCCTTTTTCCCCACAGCTTTGCTAGCGTATACATATTTTGCACACATCACCTCCTTCCTATTCTCTGTGTTGACGTTTTCTTCAACCCCCCCCCCCACTCTGGTTTTATCACATCCCCCCACCTCTATCTGTCCACCTACTCCTCCCAACTCTCTGTCATCCCACCACCTCCTCCTCTCTCTGTTTGTCCATCTTCTCCACCCCCTCTCTGACCATATCTTCCTTACCCATACGTTTGCCCATATCTTCCTACACCCTCTCTGCCCATTTCCTCCTACCCCCTCAATATCCATCTCCTCCACCCCCTCTTTTTAACCATCAATTTCTCCCTCCCTATCTCTCTCTCTGTGTATACCTCCTCCTCCGCATTTCTCTGTTCCCTCCTCATGTTTTTCTCTGTCCATCTCTTCCATCATTTCTCTCTGTCCATTTCCTCGTGGCAGTCTGTCCATCTCATCCTCCTCCCCCTCCCTCCTTCCATCTCCTCTTCCCTTCTCATTCTCTACCACCTTCTTCTCCTCTCTGTCTACTTGGCCATCTCTCCTCCGCCCTTTCTCTGTCCACCTCATCCTTCCTCCTCTCATTATCCATCGACGTACTCTATGTGATCAAGACTATCCGGACACCCGGCTGAAAATGACTTCATGGTGCCCTCCATCGGCAATGCTGGAATTCAATATGGTGTTGGTCCACCCTTAGCCTTGATGACAGCTCCCACTCTCGCAGGCATACGTTTAATCAGGTGCTGGAAGGTGGAAGGTTTCTTGGCGAATGGCAGCCCATTCTTCACGGAGTGCTGCACTGAGGAGAGGTTTCGATGTCGGTCGGTGAGGCCTGGCACGAAGTCGGCATTCCAAAACATCCCAAAGCTGTTCTATAGGTTTCAGGTCAGGACTCTGTGCTGGCCAGTCCATTACAGGGATGTTATTATCGTGTAACTATTCCGCCACAGGCCGTGCACTATGAACAGGTGCTCGATCGTGTTCAAAGATACAATCGCCATTCCCCAATTGCTCTTCAACAAATGGAAGCAAGAAGGTGCTTAAAACATCAATGTAGGCCTGTGTTGTGATAGTGCCACGCAAAACAACAAGGGGTGCAGGCTCCCTCCATGAGAAACACGACCACACCATAACACCACCGCCTCCGAATTTTACTGTTGGCACTAAACACGCTGCCAGATAACGTTCAAAAAATGGTTCAAATGGCTCTGAGCACTATGGGACTCAACTGCTGAGGTCATTAGTCCCCTAGAACTTAGAACTAGTTAAACTTAACTAACCTAAGGACATCACAAACATCCATGCCCGAGGCAGGATTCGAACCTGCGACCGTAGCGGTCTTGCGGTTCCAGACTGCAGCGCCTAGAACCGCACGGCCACTCCGGCCGGCGGATAACGTTCACTGGGCAATCGTCATACCCACACCCTGTCATCGGATCGCCACATTGTATACCGTAATTCGCCACTCCACACAACGTTTTTCCACTGTTCAATCGTCCAATGTTTACGCTCCTTATACCAAGCGCGGCGTCGTTTGTCATTTACTGGAGCAGCCGCTCGACCATCGAATCCAAGTTTTCTCACCTCCCGCCTAACTGTCATATTACTTGCAATGGATCCTGATGCAGTCTGGAATTCCTGTCTCTTCACGTTTCCACTTCACTATCACATCGGAAACAGTGGACCTAGGGATGCTTAGGAGTGTGGAAATCTTGAGTACAGACGTATGAAGCAAGTGATACCCAATCACCTGACCACGTTCGAAGTTCGTAAGCTCCGCGGAGCGCCCCTTTTTGCTCTTTCACAAAGTGTAATGACTAGTGAGATCGCTGATATGGAGTACCTGCCAGTAGGTGGCAGCAATATGCTCCTAATACGAAAAACGTGTGTTTGTGGGGGTGTCAGGATACTTTTGATCACATAGTGTACATGTTGCGCAGGACAGCCTACATGTTGTCCGGGTCTGTGCTCCTATAGGAGCTAGGAGGTCGTAACTCCCACTGTATTGCTTCTTATGTAGCAAGTATTATGGATACCAAATTTGATTGAAATCGACCCAGTGGTTTAGGAGGAGATGCTGGGCAACCACACATACATACAGGGTGTTACAAAAAGGTACGGCCAAACTTTCAGGAAACATTCCTCACACACAAAGAAAGAAAATATGTTATGTGGACATGTGCCCGGAAACGCTTACTTTCCATGTTAGAGCTCATTTTATTACTTCTCTTCAAATCACATTAATCATGGAATGGAAACACACAGCAACAGAACGTACCAGCATGACTTCAAACGCTTTGTTACAGGAAATGTTCAAAATGTCCTCCGTTAGCGAGGATACATGCATCCACCCTCCGTCGCATGGAATCCCTGATGCGCTGATGCAGCCCTGGAGAATGGCATATTTTATCACAGCCGTCCACAATACGAGAACGAAGAGTCTCTACATTTGGTACCGGGGTTGCGTAGACAAGAGCTTTCAAATGCCCCCATAAGTGAAAGTCGAGCGGGTTGAGGTCAGGAGAGCGTGGAGGCCATGGAATTGGTCCGCCTCTACCAATCCATCGATCACCGAATCTGTTGTTGAAAAGCGTACGAACACTTCGACTGAAATGTTCAGGTGCTCCATCGTGCATGAACCACATGTTGTGTCGTACTTGTAAAGGCACATGTTCTAGCAGCACAGGTAGAGTATCCCGTATGAAATCATGATAACGTGCTCCATTGAGCGTAGGTGGAAGAACATGGGACCCAATCAAGACATCACCAACAATTCCTGCCCAAACGTTCACAGAAAATCTGTGTTGATGACGCGATTGCACAATTGCGTGCGGATTCTCGTCAGCCCACACATGTTGATTGTGAAAATTTACAATTTGATCACGTTGCAATGAAGCCTCATCGGTAAAGAGAACATTTGCACTGAAATGAGGATTGACACATTGTTGGATGAACCATTCGCAGAAGTGTACCCGTGGAGGCCAATCAGCTGCTGATAGTGCCTGCACACGCTGTACATGGTACGGAAACAACTGGTTCTCCCGTAGCACTCTCCATACAGTGACGTGGTCAACGTTACCTTGTACAGCAGCAACTTCTGTGACGCTGACATTAGGGTTATCGTCAACTGCACGAAGAATTGCCTCGTCGATTGCAGGTGTCATCGTCGTTCTAGATCTTCCCCGGTCGCGAGTCATAGGCTGGAATGTTCCGTGCTCCCTAAGACGCCGATCAATTGCTTCGAACGTCTTCTTGTCGGGACACCTTCGTTCTGGAAATCTGTCTCGATACAAACGTACCGCGCCATGGCTATTGCCCCGTGCTAATCCATACATCAAATGGGCGTCTGCCTACTCCGCATTTGTAAACATTGCACTGACTGCAAAACCACGTTCGTGATGAACACTAACCTGTTGATGCTACGTACTCATGTGCTTGATGCTAGTACTGTAGAGCAATGAGTCGCATGTCAACACAAGCACCGAAGTCAACATTACCTTCCTTCAATTGGGCCAACTGGCGGTGAATCGAGGAAGTACAGTACATACCGACGAAACTAAAATGAGCTCTAACATGGAAATCAAGCGTTTCCGGACACATGCCCAAATAACATCTTTTCTTTATTTGTGTGTGATTAATGTTTCCGTAAAGTTTGGCCGTACCTTTTTGTAACGCCCTGAATGAGCTGTTTTATAAATATACGGATTAAACCTCCAATAATCGTTCATCACAACTCTGTCGGAATTAATTTCTAGTTCATTTACTTTATGGCTTTAAGCATATGATGATTAGGCATTCATTAGTAATTGTAAGAGACAGTGTAATAGGAGCTGACGTAGTCTATCAGTGGTCTAGCAAAAATTCACAATTGGCAACACAAATAACTAAGAGATTGACTGTCCAGACACGATGACTAACAAAGAAAGCATTCATCGCCAAAAGATATTTTTAAGTCCTCAGACTACCAATTTCGGTCAGCAATGACCATCTTCAGATCTGTTTCATAAAAACAGATCGGTAGTCTGAGGACTTAAGAATTTTTTACCATAGACATGAAGTAAAGTAATTTATTCTATTTTCGAGTCACTGTTCAATTCGCGACCATGTCGCAGCTTGTGGGAACAGAAATTTATGAGTATCTACGTCTGTAATATAAAACGTAATGCTAATGAATCGTGAACTCCAGGAAAACAAGAAATGAGTTGATGCTGAAAATTGGGTAGACCGATAAGGCAAGAAAAGAGGAGGTTCCCTGTAGAATCAGCGAGAGAACTATACGTGGAAAGGTTAACTAGCAAAAGAAACAGCATAATAGGATATGGAGGGCGTTCGGAACTGCCCATTAGAAACTTCTGGGACTTGTAGTGGGGGAGTGAATTGGAACCAATGTCAGGAAACGTACCGTTTCTGTGCTACGACCATTTGAAAACATTGATAAAGCGACCACTTTTAGAAGTAATTGATTAGGCGTCATCTAGTGCAGCACTTGTTTTACAATTCCACTCATTAATAGCCAAAGAAATTGGTCTCGTACTCGTTGACGGGTTCTTTTCAACGTGATGCAGTACTGCCTGCGGCGTCTCCTTGGAACAACAGAGTCAAATCTGCTGACGCTGAAGGTATCCCTCCTCGAACGTTTTGCGTAACTGAGGAGAAAAGGGCATGCGATGGAGAAGGACATTGTGGAGAACGATCTTGATAAAGGCGACGAGCGGGTCTTCGATTACCGTGAGCTTCAACATTCAGAGCCGGCCGAAGTGGCCGTGCGGTTCTAGGCGCTGCAGTCTGGAACCGCGAGACCGCTACGGTCGCAGGTTCGAATCCTGGCTCGTGCATGGATGTGTGTGATGTCCTTAGGTTAGTTAGGTTCAAGTAGTTCTAAGTTCTAGGGGACTGATGACCTCAGAAATTGAGTCCCATAGTGCTCAGAGCCATTTGAACCATTTTTTCAACATTCAGAAGGATCATATCGGTGTATTCTGCAAACGTGTACTCTACCATGTTGCTCTAACACTCATAGGCACGTGAATAAGGCACAAACCAGGTCAGAGAGGTAGGACAAAGTCAAATTAAATCAGCTGATCCGACGTAATCAGCCCCCCCCCCCCCAACCGTGACTGACCTGTTGCATACCTACCCAGCAAACATGTTTTCATACGGCTGCAGAACGGACCCTCTATTTTACAGTACCAGGGAAAAATTTATATGCAGAGAAATGCTTGGAATTTTGCGAACAAATAATTGTGGGTGTTGCGTGTAAGTGCTGCGCTGAGCTGAAGAGGTTTACGCAACTGAGCAAATCGTGTCAACCCGCACGAAACCCATCAGAAATTAAGAAATTGTATTTGATAGAACAGTCTAAATGACTTCGAAGGAATATCCCCCTAAGTGATTCTAAACAGCTCGTAACTACTCAAGTTCATTTTTTTAATATAGTATTATCTTTATGATTTGTAGGTTGCATCACTTTTCCATCTCAACACGTGTCTGATGAAATTATCTTGAATCCCTCGAGTTCATGATAAGTAATTGAGTACTAAAGATTGTAAACTGGAGTATAAATTTTCTTACCATTGCATGTAAACGGCAGTATGGTTAGTAACCTTAAAGGAAAGGATCTTATTGCATAGAGAACAGAAAATGCAACAATACGGAACTCCTTCACGAGACTGTGAGAAGCTGTTGTAAACGTTATGAGGCTGTTATGTTGCAGTAGTAGCCGCCTCTGTCGTTATATTTATGTGCGGCCACGATGAGTCTGAGTTGTTGGCAGTAAATGTCAGCCGTTATGTTTACGTTCTTGCCAAACGACTCATCCTTTATCCTGTCGGACGAGCCTTCTCAGGATTTCCGTCCAAGTCCTTAATGCGTATCACTGAAGTGGAGCCCAATCCAGAAATAATCGTTCTGTTTCGGAAAGCGGAAGAAACTTTTATCACACGATGCACGCTTTCACTGCCGGTATTTGCGACCTAAGTGATTTTTGTTTTGCGGGTTCTAGGTCGTGGCTCAAGGAATCTTTCTCTGTCTAAGGTTACGTCTTCCAGTGCTGGGCCGGCGGGAGTGGCCGAGCGGTTCTAGGCGCTTCAGTCTGGAACCGCGGGACTGCTACGGTCGCAGGTTCGAATCCTGCCTCGGGCATGGATGTGTGTGATGTCCTTAGGTTAGTTAGGTTTAAGTAGTTCTAAGTTCTAGGGGCTGATGACCTTAGAAGTTAAGTCCCATAGTGCTCAGAGCCATTTTTTTCCAGTGCTGGACACATCATCAGAGGCTATAACGACTCAGGAAGCGTTGCAATCTCAAAGGCTTGCAAGCTGAACGTGTAGTGTTTCCCACCCCTTTCTGCTAACGAACTAACTAGGGCGAGATAGGGAGTATTCCTACCGTGACAAATAATTGCTCCGGACATGCTGCCAGTGCATTGTTCCTCACGAGTCGTTGCGTGCAGTTGGCTACTTTGACCAACTTGTAAAGAGAAGGTGCAGCACATCTACAAGTGCCCTAATTCACATTAGAACGTTTGCTTACCTCGTGTTCTTGTAAAGTTGTCTCGGTGCTCTAATCGGCCTTCTTCTAATCCAGAAGTCGTAGTTCCACGGAAGCATACAGTCGACTGTGAATAAAGGAATGACAAGCGGGGAACTCTCAACGCTACCATGAGAGCCTTGAAAGAATGGGATACCGTCTGTTTTTTAATAGAAAAATCACGGAAAAAACACTATAGCCAGTCTAACAGCAATACTTGAATGTAAGTTCGTGGATTCTAGTTATCACATGCTACACACGATTCCAAGTTTATATCTCAACACGACTTCAACGACAGTTCGAAGTCGCCACTCGCAAATTTCTACATCTACATCTACATCTATACTCCGCGAGCCACCTTACGGTGTTTGGCGGAGGGTACTTATTGTACCACTATCTGATCCCCCCTTCCCTGTTCCATTCACGAATTGTGCGTGGGAAGAACGACTGCTTGTAAGTCTCCGTATTTGCTCTAATTTCTCGGATCTTTTCGTTGTGATCATTACGCGAGATATATGTGGGCGGTAGTAATATGTTGCCCATCTCTTCCCGGAATGTGCTCTCTCGTAATTTCGATAATAAACCTCTCCGTATTGCGTAACGCCTTTCTTGAAGTGTCCGCCACTGGAGCTTGTTCAGCATCTCCGTAACGCTCTCGCGCTGACTAAATGTCCCCATGACGAATCGCGCTGCTTTTCGCTGGATCATGTCTATCTCTTCTATTAATCCAACCTGGTAGGGGTCCCATACTGATGAGCAATACTCAAGAATCGGACGAACAAGCGTTTTGTAAGCTACTTCTTTCGTCGATGAGTCACATTTTCTTAGAATTCTTCCTATGAATCTCAACCTGGCGCCTGCTTTTCCCACTATTTGTTTTATGTGATCATTCCACTTCAGATCGCTCCGGATAGTAACTCCTAAGTATTTTACGGTCGTTACCGCTTCCAATGATTTACCACCTATGGCATAATCGTACTGGAATGGATTTCTGCCCCTATGTATGCGCATTATATTACATTTATCTACGTTTAGGGAAAGCTGCCAGCTGTCGCACCATGCATTAATCCTCTGCAGGTCCTCCTGGAGTACGTACGAGTCTTCTGATGTTGCTACTTTCTTGTAGACAACCGTGTCATCTGCAAATAGCCTCACGGAGCTACCGATGGTGTCAACTAAGTCATTTATGTATATTGTAAACAATAAAGGTCCTATCACGCTTCCCTGCGGTACTCCCGAAATTACCTCTACATCTGCAGATTTTGAACCGTTAAGAATGACATGTTGTGTTCTTTCTTCTAGGAAATCCTGAATCCAATCACAAACCTGGTCCGATATTCCGTAAGCTCGTATTTTTTTCACTAAACGTAAGTGCGGAACCGTATCAAATGCCTTCCTGAAGTCCAGGAATACGGAATCAATCTGCTCGCCAGTGTCTACGGCACTGTGAATTTCTTGGGCAAATAGGGCGAGCTGAGTTTCACATGATCTCTGTTTGCGGAATCCATGTTGGTTATGATGAAGGAGATTTGTATTATCTAAGAACGTCATAATACGAGAACACAAAACATGTTCCATTATTCTACAACAGATTGACGTAAGCGAAATAGGCCTATAATTATTCGCATCTGATTTATGACCCTTCTTGAAAATGGGAACGACCTGCGCTTTCTTCCAGTCGCTAGGTACTTTACGTTCTTCCAGCGATCTACGATAAATTGCTGATAGAAAGGGGGCAAGTTCTTTAGCATAATCACTGTAGAATCTTAAGGGTATCTCGTCTGGTCCGGATGCTTTTCCGCTACTAAGTGATAGCAGTTGTTTTTCAATTCCGATATCGTTTATTTCAATATTTTCCATTTTGGCGTCCGTGCGACGGCTGAAGTCAGGGACCGTGTTACAATTTTCCGCAGTGAAACAGTTTCGGAACACTGAATTCAGTATTTCTGCCTTTCTTCGGTCGTCCTCTGTTTCGGTGCCATCGTGGTCAACGAGTGACTGAATAGGGGATTTAGATCCGCTTACCGATTTTACATATGACCAAAACTTTTTAGGGTTCTTGTTTAGATTGTTTGCCAATGTTTTATGTTCGAATTCGTTGAATGCTTCTCTCATTGCTCTCTTTACGCTCTTTTTCGCTTCGTTCAGCTTTTCCTTATCAGCTATGATTCGACTACTCTTAAACCTATGATGAAGCTTTCTTTGTTTCCGTAGTACCTTTCGTACATGATTGTTGTACCACGGTGGCTCTTTCCCCTCGCTTTGGACCTTAGTCGGTACGAACTTATCTAAGGCGTACTGGACGATGTTTCTGAATTTTTTCCATTTTTGTTCCACATCCTCTTCCTCAGAAATGAACGTTTGATGGTGGTCACTCAGATATTCTGCGATTTGTGCCCTATCACTCTTGTTAAGCAAATATATTTTCCTTCCTTTCTTGGCATTTCTTATTACACTTGTAGTCATTGATGCAACCACTGACTTATGATCACTGATACCCTCTTCTACATTCACGGAGTCGAAAAGTTCCGGTCTATTTGTTGCTATGAGGTCTAAAACGTTAGCTTCACGAGTTGGTTCTCTAACTATCTGCTCGAAGTAATTCTCGGACAAGGCAGTCAGGATAATGTCACAAGAGTCTCTGGCCCTGGCTCCAGTTCTGATTGTGTGACTATCCCATTCTATACCTGGTAGATTGCACCGTTTTGCAAAGTATTCTTAATTCATTAACTCACTTTCACGCGAAAACCTATTCATTCCACTGCACATAAGTGGTGCCTCGCCAGAAGCTAGTTCCACACTGTCTAGTCAGCTAGCTTCGTTTCGCAACTGCCTGCACAGAACGCGTTTCTCATTGGTCAGGTCAATCGTCCAATGATTGACCATCTTAAATATTATAACTAAAATGGTGTTGCTGAAATCGTAGGAAACTATCAGTATGGATAATCTCGACAGTCTAGCTGAAATATATAAACATTTGCACACTTAATATTCACAAAGAAAGTTACGGAATTTGACGCCAAGCCTCGAAGTGTGAATCACCGAGTTTTCCGTGTTCTCCGGTAAACCACAGCTCTTGCTCGCATATCCGTTCTCACACTCCGTGACCGTCTGTCGTTTCATGGATGGGGATCGCTACCGATTCTGTCTGCTTGCTGGCTTGTACTGCACTGTATGATGAAATCTAATAAAATGTGGATTGACTTGGGGCAACGGTCGGTTCGTTACGTCATCGGACAACTGCCTAAGTTCGCGAAGAAGCACCGACGTGTGTTATGGAGATTTATTAATGCTAAGGTCCACAGCTTTACAGAATAGAAGAAGTGAGAGGGCGATTCATAGGTCAAGAACCAAGCCATTTCTTTCAGTAGCCACTGACAGTGCGTGCATATGTATTATTATTAACACCAAACCAAGTTACATACGTTTCTGCAAAAAACAGTGATAAGATTTTGTGAGTGATATTGTGCAGTGATGAGCCAAAACATTATGACCACTTGTTTCGAAGCTTGTTTGTCCGTCTTTGGCACGAAATACATTACGGATTTTGCGTATCAGTGATCCGACAGTTTGTTGTTAGGTCCGTGGAAGTATGTGGCATTAGATGTCTACGCACACGTCGTAATTCGCGTAAAAAACGGGCCGCTGATATGCGTAAGTGGTGATGGCGACCCAGATGGGTTCCACAGGATTTATATCAGGCGAATTTGGTCGCCTTGATATCAACGTGAGTTCACTATAACGCTCTTCAAACCACTCTATCGCGGTTCTGTCTCAGAGACACGCACAGCTATACTGCTGAAAGATGACACCGCCGTTGGGGAAGACATCAATCCTGAAGGGATGAAAATGGTTCACAGGTGTCAGCGTATTTTCGATTACTACCACGTCCTACGCAAGAGCAGGAGAATGTGTCCCATACCATAACACTGCTTCCACCAGTCTGCGCCCGTAGCGCGTTGCACGTTTCGAGCGGCTGTGGAGACGACCATAGACCTAGTGTAGCAAAAATGTGTTTCACCCGTAGACCTGACACGTTTCCATTGATCGATGGTCGAATCCCGATGGTCCCGTGCCCTCTGTAATCGTAACTGACGATGTCGCCGCGTCGACATGTGAACATTAGGGGTCATTTGCTGCGGAGCTCCATGTTCAACAGTGTACGGTGAATGGTGTGCTCTGACACACTTGCGCGTGCGCCAGCATTGTACTCTTTCGGCAGAGATACCACAGACCACCATTTTTCCTACTTTACAGAGCAGACAAGCCTCCTAAACGCACGTTCTGCAAAGAGTCGGATACGTTCAACTTGGTATTTCACCCAAATGTTCGGTACTCATGGTGCCAGTTCATTGCTACCTTGTAAGGGTAACTGGTAACTGGAACTAGCTTTGGACGATGGACCAAAATTGGCTCAACTTGATTAAAATGACTATTAAACTGTGTTATTTCTGTTTCTTTTTTATTTTATCACCCTGAAGTAAAGTGGACTGTTTGTCGTCCGGTAAATTATAGTCCTGGCCCTGAAAATATTTAGAAGACTAACGCAGAAACGACAATCGACACTTGATAATGAATACGAAAACAGCTCCCCACAGCAAAAGGCGGAAACCGGGACACCAATCGGTTGCGTAATAAAATGGAACTACAGCCATCCTTACGATGTCAGTTACTCTATGGCTACCAGCTTCGGTGCTTCATTGCACCATCTTCAGGACGTAACTGACGCTGAGGGGATTAATTCCAATCATATACATGATTCATCAGTGGCCAACATCTATGAACTGGTTTTCACAGACTACCCGTTACGTCGAATATATATATATATATATATATATATATATATATATATACTACTGGCCATCAAAATTGCTACACCACGAAGATGACGTGCTACACACGTGAAATTTAACCGTCAGGAAGAAGATGCTGTGACATGCAAATGATTAGCTTCTCAGGGCATTCACACAAGGTTGGTGCCGGTGGCGACACCTACAACGTGCTGACATGAGGAATGTTTCCTACCGATTTCTAATACACAAACAGCAGTTGACCAGCGTTGCCCGGTGAAACGTTGTTGTGATGCCTCGTGTAAGCAGCAGAAATGCGTACCATCACGTTTCCGACTTTGTTAAAGGTCGGATTGGATCCTATCGTGATTGCGGTTTATCGTATCGCAACATTGCTGCTCGCGTTGGTCGAGATCCGATGACTGTAAGCAGAATATGGAATCGGTGGGTTCAGGAGGGTAATACGGAACGCCGTGCTGCACCCCAACGGTCTCGTATCACTAGCAGTCGAGATGACAGACATCTTATCCGCATGGCTGCAACAGATCGTACAGCCACGTATCGATCCCTGAGTCAACAGATGGGGACGTTTGCAAGATAACAACCATCTACACGAACAGCTCGACGACATTTGCAGCAGCATGGACTATCAGCTCGGAGACTGTGGCTGCGGTTACCCTTGACGCTGCATCACAGACAGGAGCGCCGGCGATGGTGTACTGAACGACGAATCTGGGTGTGCGAATGGCAAAACGTCATTTTTTCGGATGAATCCAGGTTCTGTTTACAGCATCATGATGGTCGCATCCGTGTTTGGCGACATCGCAGTGAACGCACGTTGGAAGCATGTATTCGTCATCGCCATTGTGGTGTATCACCCGGCGTGATGGTATGGGGTGCCATTGATTACACGTCTCGGTCGCCTCTTGTTCGCATTGACGGTACTTTGAACAGTGAACGTTACATTTCAGATGTGTTATGACCCGTGGCTCTACTCTCCATTCGATCCCTGCGCAACCCTACATTTCAGCAGGATAATGCACGACCGCATGTTGCAGGTCCTGTACGGGCTCTTTTGGATACAGAAAATGTTCGACTGCTGCCCTGGCCAGCCGGCCGAGGTGGCCGAGCGGTTCTAGGCGCTACAGTCTGGAACCGCGCGACCGCTAAGGTCGCAGGTTCGAATCCTGCCTCGGGCACGATTCTGTGTGATGTCCTTAGGTTAGTTAGGTTTACGTAGTTCTAAGTTCTAGGGGACTGATGATCTCAGAAGTTAAGTCCCATAGTGCTCAGAGCCATGTGAACCATTTTGCCGTGGCCAGCACATGCTCCAGATCTGTTACCAACTGAAAGCGTCTGGTCAGTGGTGGCCGAGCAACTGGCTCGTCACAATACGCCAGCCACTACTCTTGATGAACTGTGGTATCGTGTTGAAGCTGCTTGGGCAGCTGTACCTGTACACGCCATCCAAGCTCTGTTTGACTCAATGCCCAGGCGTATCAAGGCCGTTATTACGGCAAGAGGTGGTTGTTCTGGGTACTGATTTCTCAGGATCTATGCACCCAAATTGCGTGAAAATATAATCACATGTCAGTTGTAGTATAATATATTTGTCCAATGAACACCCGTTTATCATCTGAATTTCTTCTTGGCGAAGCAATTTTAATGGCCGTTCTTTAATCGATTTACTTCTCATTTTTATAAGATACTCTAATAAATGTTCGGATGGACATAGGCTACATATTTTCATTATACATGGTGTACAGATAGATATCTACTGTATGAAGTGGAAATTTTTACCATAAATCTCAAAATGTTCTTGATAGATTTATTTCAGATTTTTAAGCTGTACTGTGATAAACGTTTGGATAGATATCGGCACCATATTTTTCGACGTTTATGATTTGTAAGTATTAATATGTAAAGAAGAAACATTGTCGGCAAAAATCTGCGAAAGTTCTTTATCAGTTTATTTCAGATTTTTACACGATATTACGATAAACATTCCGACAGGCTTAGGCTATGTTTTGTTGTGGTCTTTAGTTCGAAGATTGCTTTGATGCAGCTCTTCGTACTACTGTATTCTATGCAGGCCTCTTCATCTCCGAATATATGTATACATTAAAAATGTGGAGCCTACATCCGTCCGAAGGTTTCTTAGAGCTTTGTGTAGAAATTTGAAGCAAATCGGTCAAGTACTTTTTGAGATTTTTGGTAACAATGTTAAACAACGACTTTTCTTTATATCGTATAGGTAATTACGTGGATTCACATTGTTTTTTGTGCAACAGTCGAGAGTAAAATAGTGTGAAAACAAAGGTTCTTGAAAACGAGAAGGAATTCTAGAAAATTACAAGATACCTTGACGACAGGTACTTTGGAGTAGCACATATTTTTTTCTTATCGTGCGTAGTGTCATCTTATTCTGCAATTCTTGCTGTATCTAACATGCCCGGGAGGATTCGAAGTAATACTGCGTGTGATGTATACTATTTGACCAGCAATATCTGTTAGTGGACACTAATGTGAAGTAGGCCCACCCAACGCCCTTATGGCGGCTTGAACTCTGCCGGGAACACTTTCAATAAATTGTCTGAGCGTCTGTGGAGGAACGGCAGCCCTTTCTACCTCAACTGACAATATGAGGAAAATTGTGATGTTGGATCCTGGGGTCTGGTGCGAAATCTACGTCCTAACTCATCCTAAAGGTATATCATCGGGTCGAGGTCTGGACTCGTGAACAGACCAGTCCATCTCAAGAACGTTACTGCCCACAAACCATTGCCTCACAGATTCTGCTTTATGGCAGAGTGCACTGTCATGCTCATGTCTCAGAACTGTTCCGCTACAGTACGGTGCAAAATGCGTTCTTCAGCGGAATAAGGGTACCACACCTTAACCACGAGAGACACCCCATACTGTAATACTGCCTCCTCTGTACTTCACTGCATGCACTTCACATGGTGGCAGGTAAAGGTCTGCAAGTACTCGCCAAACTCAAACCCTTCCATCGGACAGCCACAGGATAAAGAGCGATTCGTAGCTCCAAATCACTCGTTTCGAGTCATCCACTATCTAGTAGCGTCGTTCTTCTCGACTCACTGTTCGTGAGTACATGACGTCTTGATTTAGCGTCTCCATTTCACGGTCGCATCACCAACAGTCGACTTGGGCAACTTTAAACTTTATATAAAAGACTGAAATGTCCATGGCAGTTTTATTTACAACTATTTGTCCCTCTCCTAACTAACTCCTTCTATTGGTACTGCTTCTCTAGTGACAACAAAGTACTCCCCGATGTAAGAGATGCCCCTAGTGACACTTAGCGGCCAGTTCCCAGTTCCGCATTACAGAGGGTTGTCTGGATACTTATGTTCTGATGGTGTATGTACATTCGTGAGTGCGACTGTGCACAAAAATTGTCTCACTGGATAGATCAAAATTAATAGAAAACCAAGAAGGGTTTTCACTGACAAAAGAATTAATTGCAAAAGAAACAACGACGTTCGAGTCATCTTTGGAGACATAAGAAAAATTGTCATTTTATCTACATCTGCATCATACTCCGCAAGCCACCTAAAGATCTGTTCCGCAGGGTACCACTGACCGATTCCCCCTCGTATGTTCCACTCACGAATATCTCGTGGGAAGAATGATTTGTCAGTGAGCCTGTGTATTAGCTCTGATTTCTCGGATTTTACCGTCGTGCTAATTTCGCGAAATGTATGTAGGATTAAGTAACATGCTTCCCGGCTCTCCCTGGGAAGTGCCCTCTCGAAATTTCAAAAGTAAGCCTCTCCGTTATGCGCAGCGCCTCTCTTGTAACATCTGCAACTGGAGTTTGTTGAGCCAAATAAGCGATCTCGTGACGAAACGCGCCGCTCTTCGCTGGATCTTCTCTATCCCTTCTACCGCTCCTACCTGGCGAGGATCCCAGATTGATGAATAATACTCAAGAATCGGTCGAACTAGCGTCTTGCAAGTCACTTCCTTCGTGGATCAGTTACATTTCCTTAAGATTTTTCCTATGAGTATCAGTCAGACATCTGCTTTTCCAACTATTTGTTTTATGTGGTCTTTCCAATTAAGGTCGCTCTGGATATTTTACGGCAGATACTGTTTCTCGCAATTTGTCATCACTAGTGTAGTCTTACAGTAACGGATTTTTTTTTTCCTACGTATGCGCGGTGTGTTACGTTTATTTACCTTCAGGGTCAACTGCCAAAGCATGCACCATTCAAAAACCTTTGAGGCTGGTACAGTAATGTTTTGCCATATCAGCACATAATGCGGCTGTAGAGAGAATATTTTTTCCGCTGACTATTAAGTGGACACCCTGAGCGGAATATGCTCACTGTTGACAGTGTAAAGCTTTAGCTAGTTGTACTAAATGGTTCAAATGGCTCTGAGCACTATGGGACTCAACTTCTAATGTCATCAGTCCCCTACAACTTAGAACTACTTAAACCTAACTAACCTAAGGACAACACACACATCCATGCCCGAGGCAGGATTCGAACCTGCGACCGTAGCGGTCGCGTGGTTCCAGACTGTAGCGCCTAGAACCGCTCGGCCACCCCGGCCGGCCCTAGTTGTACTGTACAACATTAAAAATGTTGCATGTTTTCAGTACTATGACAGAATTATTTGTGAAAAAGATTTCCAAAAAAGATCCAAATAAACGAGAAATATATAAAGATTTTCTCCTCGTAGATCCAGCAGCAGGTGGGGGTCTCTCATGCTCCATCTACCCATGATCCCAACCAATTTACCCATTTACTTTAAGTGACTTCAATTCCCAATCAGGATTTCATTGTCTGTAACAATAAGCACGGCTCAAGGTTAGTTAGATGACGGTAGGGGAAATGGACTGAAATGGCGCCAGAGGGGGGGAGGGGGGGTTGGACATAGAGAGGGGGAAGAAAGAGATGTACAGAGACAGGAGGGAGGAGGAGGAGGAGAGAGATAAAGTGAGGAGGAGATGGACAGAGAGAATTAGGAGGAGGTAATGGAGAGGGAGAAGGGGAGGAGGAGATAAAGTGAGGGGAGAAAATGGGTAGAGAGAGAGATGAGAAGGAGATCAGGACGTATATCCACTTACCACACATAGCAACTGCGAAGCATTGTCAGGTTCACAAGTGCAAAATATAGGAAGGGAAGAGGAGGACTTTTTTTGGGAGGAGGAGAGGAAGTGGATGTGTGGTGAGCCTGTTTCCCCTGTGATCCGCATCTCGAGAGAAACGAGCAGTTAGCGCGCTCCGCCTAGCCGGCGGCGTGGCGTGACGTAACGCTGGTTCACGTGTCGTGTGTTTCCGCCGCCGCGGCTGGCCCTGAGTCAGCGCAGAGTCCAGGGAAGCGCGCCGGCCTGGGACAATGCGTGGCGCGTGAGCCTCTTCCGACTTTCTCTCCAGCGTCACGCGCACGAGCGATCTGCGGGCTTCCCGCAGCTTTCGCGCGACGAATGTGTCTCCGCCGTCCATCTCTGTTAACAATAGAGCGCCGAAAGCGGCGCAGGAATCCCCAGCGATGACGCCATATGTCAGCCTGCAGCATCGCGCAAGCCGTAAATCGTAATCCACAGGACGTTGAGTTGTGCTTCGGGTTAACGCATTTTAATGTATTTCACATGTTTGTCGTTTCCTTAGATCTTTTTTGGAAATGTATTTTACAAATAATTCTGTCATAGTACCGAACATGCAACATTCTTCATGTTAACGCTATTTTGTCGAAAGTCGACATGTTAAGAAACGTGGCAAATCTGCTTTTGCCACCCATCTTGCAGAAAACAATCATACAGTTGAGAATATAGAAAACAACCTGCAGATATTACACCTCAAAGACAAAGGTTTCACATTGAATCTCCTAGAGGAGATTGAGATTCATACACATAAAAACAGGTTCCCTGATCTCATTTTGAATGAACAGACAGAGTCAGTTAACACCCCCTTCTTAAATAACTTTGAAGAATCTTTTACTTTTTAAAAATAACTTAAGCCCAATATTCCATCAAAAAAATTTAGTATACAGGCCCCAAAAACTGCTTATATGTCATTGAAAAATTGCATAATGAAAACATGTGCATTGCATATTATGTCATATATTAGAATTTATCTCCTACTATTGTAACAACTAATTGCAACACACATTAATTCTGTACTACATATAATGTTTGTAATCTAATTTGTATGTAATTTGATTTATTCCTTTTTAGATTAATTTCATACAATAGCAAAGAGATATTTTACTGTACCCATATCGACTATACAGCATCTGTAAGTTAACATCGTTATGACTGTAAGCTCTTTGCAAATATTGTTCTCGTTAGTAATGTGAAGCTGGGCCACGTTTTGTAAACGTTATTCGTGTGTGCTGCGTGTGTAATTAAGATGATGAGGTTGAAAGTGACGTCCATTGACTGGACTAGCACTCACATAGTGCATATTGAAAAGTGTATTAAGCTTGCGTTCGAAAACATAAACGCACGAATATTTCGTCAGGCAGAACTACACAGCTCGTAAGTACACTAACCTGCAAGTTTACTAATGTTTATAGAAACCATTTCATGAGCAATTAGATTTTGTAAAAGAAGTAAATATTTCGTAAAAATACCATTACCGATATGACAACAAAAATATTTCTTTTCTTTCCCAGTGCAGCAAACGAATAACACAAAAAAAACTAGGTCCAACTAAGAATGCTTGTAATCTGCCATCTGAAGATGGATTTGTAAAGAAAAATCCGAAACCGGTCATGGTCTGAAGATAATAAACCTTTATAAACCATACATGCGGCTGGTAGCTGTTTTTTTATATAAATTATAAACCTATTCTTCCTGTTGTACAGTACAGCTATCTACAGCTTTACACTGTCAACAGTGAGCATATTCCACTAAGCCGTCCACATGACATTCAGCATACAGCCGCATTATGTACAGGTATGGCAAAACAGTGCTGTACCAGTTTCAACAATTCAGTATAGTCAAGACTCATGTATTGATACCGTTTCTGAGCAGCATATTATTTTCCTACCAAAGTTTCAGAGTTGATCAGGGTAATATATTCCTAAGGTACCTATTTCATCAAAGCGTACAGAGTCATCAATAACAGCATTTGCACTTCTTAAAAATGACACAGCCTTTCTGCACTGCTTGTCACTCTGGCTCTTAAGCTTCCCTTGTTTACCTCGATTCCCGGCGGGATCAGGGATTTTCTCTGCCTCGTGATGGTTGGGTGTTGTGTGCTGTCCTTAGGTTAGTTAGGTTTAAGTAGTTCTAAGTTCTAGGGGACTGATGACCTCAGATGTTGAGTCCCATGGTGCTCATAGCCATTTGAACCATTTGAACCTTGTTTACCGCGTCTTCACAAAAGCGAATGGAAAAGAAAGAGTAAAAGAGACGTGACGTGGTAAACTTTGAGCTGAGGTCAGCAAAGACGTGCTAAGAGAACAAACTAGTCATAACAAAATACACTTACAAAACTGTTGCTAATAGTGTAATAAATTTTCTTGATATATAGCTAGAGACAGGATTCAAGATAAATTGAAGTGATATATAAATAATATAATTTTATTGTATACCCAAAAAACAGATGGTTGTGCAAAAGATTCCAAAACTGAATGGGGGTCGAGAAAGTGTCTTAAACTGGCGGTCCCCGGTGAAAACGTGTAATATGGTAATCCTAGCTGTGCTACACGACCACAATACAGTACATCAATTATGACTGTCATCTGTCATTGGGCGGGGAGGGGGGGGGGGGGGAGGGAATTAGTAGAGCTGCAGTCAGATAGGCGGCCAGGCTACGAAAGCCCACTGAGTCTGTGTTCTCCTCAAGGTGGGATGCGAATCTTTCTTGCGTCTCCTCCGAAAGCATAACGTATCAACCGAACGTTTTACTGAAGGAAATATGAGGCGTATTCGAAAAGTACGAGCCGTTTTGTCATAAAAATAAACATTCGCTAAAAAAAGCTTTTATCAACGGTTTTAGTATCCTAAAAACGTATTCTACGAGTGGACCTCAAAAACTAAGCCACACGTTATTGTGGCAGGCCCACTGCACTATACTCCAGTGTCACGCAGATACATGACGCTACGGGGTCTTGAGAAGAAGATATTCCATATTTTGAGAGTAAAAGAGTCCAAGGGAAACGTCCAGAAAACATGGGCTCTAAAATGCATACCTTAAGATCTATGAGCACTCGTTCATCATCGCTATTGTGAAAGACAGCTCTCCTACCGCATGTAGCTTGGTATTAAGAGTGATCTCCAGAAAGCAGTAAACAAATGACTGAATAAATTAGAACGCATTATTCTGTTGCAGTGAAACAGCAGAACAATCAGCATACATGACATGGGCTCGAAGGTTGCTTTCATTTGCCAGACCATAACAGAAGATCACATCTACCATTTCTCGTATGCAATAATAGGCTTCCATTACGCTGCAGAGTGCAAAGAAAAACTATAATGTAAAAACAAAAAAATTCGCTAACTTATCAAAACACAAACGGGTTCTATTAGTATGAAAAGGTTTTTCAGCTACCGCTACCGGTCACAAAATTTTGTTGACTTTCTTAAATTATTAAATGAAGCAAAATGTTTCTGAATTGGAAATACGAAACCAATGTAATAAAAGTGCACATAGATATTAAAGTAGTTGTGTACAGTCTTGGTGTCTGTTATAGCCATCCTGTGGCGAAAGAGAAGGGTAATCTAACGTGAGAGATTATTCATTTTGGATGTTATCCCGCTATTGTCAGTGAAAGAGAAAAAGAATCGCAGAATCCGTTGAATGGAATGAACAGTCTTTTGAGTACGGAATACGGATTGAGAGTAAATCGAAGAAAGAAGGAAGTATTGAGCTGTAGCAGAAGTGAGAACATCGAGAACTTAGCATCAGGACTGGTGATCACGAAGAAGATGAAGTTAAGGAATTCTGCTACCTAGGCGGCAAAATAACCAATGACGGACGGGGCAAGGAGGATATAAAAAGTACACTAGCGCTGTCAAAAAGAGCATTCCTGGTCAAGGTCTTAATTTCAGGAAGAAATTTCTAAGAATGTTCGTTTGGAGAACAGCACCGCATCGTAGTGAAACATGGACTGTGAGAAAATCGAAACAGAAGAGAATCGAAGTATTTGAGATTTGTGCTACAGAAAAATGTTGAGAATTAAGGGGAGTGATAAGCAGTAATATCAGGAATTGAGTCGTCAAACCATGTGAGCGGCTGTTGCAGATGACATGATGTTCGCTAAGTAAAAAGACGGCAACAGAAAAAAAGAGCACAGAAAAATATGTCGCAAACAGTGCCAATAATTGCTTAAAACATGCTGTAACATACAGTAAATAAGGTAGTACGAAAGTATCAATAGAAAACTATATTTCATACGACGAATTATAAAAATGTGATAATGCTTTACTGTGTTTGTACAATCATGCCATTTTCTGCATGTTTTAGATAAAAAAAACCACTGATGATGGTGATATTTGTCGCCGAAACTAGTTTGGGATAATAAAGAAAAAACTAATAACAAGGTTTTTTGCATCAAGGCGGACTCAATTGCTGATATTACTGTTATTCTGTGCAAACACGGACCAAATGGAAGAGTTCCAAGATAATATTATTGGGACTGATAAGATAAGGGATGAGGGGGATCTCCGCAGAATCAGCGAGGAAAGGAATATAGGCAAACAATTTAGGATACAGGTTGTGTTACTCTGAGATGAAGAGGTTGGCACAGAAGAGGAATTCGTGGAGGGCCGCATCAAACCAGTCAGAAGACTGATGACAAAAAAGTGTTAGTCTACTGTTCGCACAAAAATGTTTAAAAATCGCTCATTTTGTTCAACGTAATGACTGTCTTCTTGTCGTGTGCTCAGTTACTTCCATTGCTGTGGCTCCTTGGATGTTGGTAACCACTTTTCACCTATATGTACTGTCGTTAAATTGTTTTTGTATTGCCCTTGTAGCCTGAAGATGAGGTTTATACCACGAAACATGCTGCTTGATTAAATATGTAAGTAAGTCGGAGGAGGAGGAGGAAGAGATTAGTGTCGACAACGAGATTATTAGCGGCGGAGCACAAGACAGGATTACAAAAGGATGGAGAATGAAAGCGGCCGTGTCCTTTCGGAGGAACCATCCAGGTATTTGCCTTAAGCGACTTAGGAAAGTCACGGAAAACCTAAATCTGGCTGGCCGGACGCCGGTTTGAACGGTAATCCTCCCGAATGCGACTCCCGTGTGTTAGCCACTGCTCTGTCCTGCTCAGTTTTGAATAAGTCAACAAATTTTGTGACTGGTAGCGCTATCTAAAAAACTTTTTCGAATTTTCAGTCACGGTCGATTAACAGTCAATTTTTCAATTCGAACTAATTTATGCGCCGTACTTATCCAGAATAGTGAATACGATTTACAGTAACAACACTAACAGACCTTTACTGTACGCTGTATCCGCGGACAATAACAGAGGACTAAGTCCTCATTTCTTTACTGCATTCTATAGATCATTCGCAATACTAGAGAGCTTGCACTAGAATATATGTGTTTCACAGTAATGTAGATAGCTCTTAAGGCATGCATTTTAGAACTTGTGTTTAGTGAATACTTTTGTCATGTTTTGGTCATTGCCACCACCTCCCAAAATGTGAAATACTTTTCGTTGTGCTGTATTAAAATTAGGTGGACTTATAATGTAAGGAATGAAGAGGTTGTCTGACGAATCGGCGAGGAAAGGAACGTATGGGCAGGACGGCAGGACGTTTACTAGTCTAAGGCGCTGCAATCATAGACTGTGCCGCTGGTCCCGGCGGAGGTTCGAGTCTTCCCTCGGGCATGGGTGTGTGTGTTTGTCCTTAGGATAATTTAGGTTAAGTAGTGTGTTCAAATGGTTCAAATGGCTCTGAGCACTATGGGACTCAACTGCTGAGGTCATTAGTCCCCTAGAACTTACAACTAGTTAAACCTAACTAACCTAAGGACATCACACACATCCATGCCCGAGGCAGGATTCGAACCTGCGACCGTAGCGGTCTCGCGGTTCCAGACTGCAGCGCCAGAACCGCGCGGCCACTTCGGCCGGCCAAGTAGTGTGTAAGCTTATGGACTGATGACCTTAGCAGTTAAGTCCCATAAGATTTCACACACATTTGAACATTTGACATTTGTTAAGACATCTAGGAATAAATTAAACGGTACTAGAGGGTGCTGTAGAGGGTAAAAACTGTAGAGGAAGGCAGAGATTAGAATACATACATCCAGCAAATAATTGAGGACACCGGTTGCAAATGCTACTATGAGATTCGAGCCAGGCCGCATTAAGCCAGTCAGAAGACTGATGAAAAAAGAATGACGTAAATAATTTCAGTATTTAACAGTTAAAACAAAAATATGGTTAATATGATTACATTCTGGTTCCAAAAAAAAAAAAAAAAAAAAAACCAAAATACACTCTCAAGCACAACGGTGGGTTCTTTGGATAGCTATGGGAGGAGACAGAGCGGAACGATAACATATAAAATGTTAGTTCACTTTATTGAAATATAGATATGAAGATTTATTTAACTTTGTATAACCCATTTCCACTGTAACGTTCTGGGGCTGTTTTAGTCAATAGCTAGTCCGGTAAAAAATGTGGTAAAGCGTCAGACTAGAAATTCAGAGGCTTCGGGTTCTATACAGGGTCAATCCAAGGACTTTCATTTGTCACTTATCACTTCCTTCACCTTCGGAATGTTTGTTGATGTGAAAAATCCCGCGTTGCAACATGGTTCGAAATCAACGGTAAATGGTGTGCCCCCCTAAAACTGGCTGGATCGGAGGAATGCAATGGAATACACCCCCTGTAGGACCATGCATAGTAAAGCACTTTGGTGTCCACAAGAATCTTCGGGTTGATAACTGTTTTACTTTAATATGATGTGGGGCCAACTACTTTCTGAGTTCTGGGGCTTTAAAGCGAATTCTCCAGCAGTTAACAGTGAATATTTGAAGACTGTCACTTTTCACATTTCCTATCTAGTCTGTTACGGCAATTCCTTCATCTATCAGCAAAGACCTGTCTGCAGCCTACAAGTACTCTGCTACACAAGCGGCCTTTTCAGGTGTATAATACACACCTGTCCTACCCAAGCCAGCTGAACTCGTCTCAGTGTGAGGTGTCGCTTGAGCATTTAGCATACCCCTAAGATGCTACGAGATCGGAACTCAGGGAATTATGCAGTGAACCTATCGGTCCCCATCAGATCATACCCAACGAAGAATAAAAGTCGCGCAACGGAAAACTAATTGGCTGTCTGAATTAAACAGGGTGACACAATTTAATATGAAGTGTGAGCGGTGACCCAATGTAATATGAAGTGTGAGTTCCACAGCTCAGATGGAAGTAGTAATAACGGTTTCAATGAAGCTATCAAATGAAACTCTGAGCACTAAGGGACTTAACTTCTGAGGTCATCAAGTCTCCTAGAACTTAGAACTACTTAAGCCTAACTAATCTAAAGACATCACCCACATCCATGCCCGAGGCAGGATTCGAACCTGCAACCGTAGCGGTCGCGAGGTTCCAGACTGTAGCGCCTAGAATCGCTCGGCCACCCCGGCCGGCCGAAAGATCAATCCAATTTATTCATAGACGCCTCTATGTGACCTTAATCACTGAGGGAACAACACAACTAGTTACATAAGGTTACAAGGATGTAAGGACATGTATGAATGATCCTGACACAGGTGTGTGAATTCAGACAGAATGATACAAAAATTGAGTCTACCAACATTGCCAATGGTTAATGAATAAGCTGATAGCCTAAATAAGAGACCCAGAAAAGTAAGCTATCTCGCCGAAGTGCATACTGAGTGGCTATGAATTAGTTCAGAAGAATGAAACTTTTACTTCGCGGTCGCCTCGTCACGACAAATATAGATGCGGCTCATTCTTAACGTTCTGATTATACTCAGGTCAGAGGACAGCTGTAGCAGTGCTTGAGATTTCTAAGTTTGGCTCCAATATATATGGCCTGCTCTAAAGTGAAGACATGTCTGTTCTCTTCCATGATACCCTGTGACAAAGGAATGTACTCTTTCATGCTCTAAGAAAAAGTGTCGTTCTTTTCTCCTCCAAAAAAATCTAGCCGGTCCTGCCAGAGCCCTAATCTCAGTTGCCAGTCGCAGATTAATGGGAGAACTATCGTAAAATCAGCTGAACAATTCACCCATCCACGCTGCTGCCAAAATTAATATATAGAAAAATGAAAAAATGAGTATCTGTTAGAGGCTGATAAGTTTGGCTTTTGGAAAGATAAAGAATCAGAGAGGCAGCTCTAACGCTTCGCATGATAAAAGATGTCAGAATGAAGAGAAATAAAGACACGCGCTTAGGATCTGTCGAAGCAGAAAATGGGTTCGAAAAGGTAAAATGGTGCAAAATGTTCTAAATTCTAAAAGAAGATGGAGTGAGCTGTAGGGAAGAAAGTTAACATACAATATGTACAAGAGCCAAGAGACAAAAATAAGAGTGGGAGACCAAGAACAAAGTGCTCGTATTAAAAGTTGTGTAAGACAGGAATGCAGTCCTTCACCCCTACTGCTCGAAAGAAACAACGACGGAAGTTAAAGAAAGGTCTAAGAGTGCGATTAAAATTCAGGGTCAATGGATATCAACGAGGAGATTCGCTGGTGACATTGCTGTCCTCAGTGAAAGTGAAAAAGAATTACAGTATTGTTGAATGGAGTGAATAGTGTAATGAGTGAAGAGTATGGGTTGAGGGCAAACCAGAGGGAGACAAAAGAAAGGGAAAGTTTCCGAAACGAGAATAGCGAGAAACTTCAACACTCGTCATAAAGAAGTAGAGTTAAGGAATTCGTCTACATTGGCGGCAAAATAACTCATGACGAACAAAGAAAGCAGAATAAAAAGCCTACTAGCACAGGCAAAGAGGACATTCCTGGCCAAAGGAAATCTACTGGCATCAAACATAGGCCTTAATTTGAGAAAGATATTTCTGGTAATGGACATCTGGAGCACAGCACTGCGTGATAGTGAATGATGGGCACTGGGAAAACCAAACCAGAAAATAATCGGATTGAAAATTAGATGTACTAATAAGATAAAGAATGAGGAGGTTCTCCGCAGAATTGGCGAGGAAAGGAACGTATGGAAAACACTCGATAACGATGATATGATATCTATTAAGACATCAGGGAATAACTTCCATGGCGCTAGAGGAAGATGTAGAGAGTAAAAACTGTAGCGAAAGACAGAGATTGGAATGTATCCTGCAAATAATTGAGGACGTAGGTTGCAAATCTGAGATGAAAAGGGTGGCGCAGGAGAGAAATTCGTGGAGGGCCGTATCAAACCAATAAGAAGACTTGTAAGTTAAAAAAAAGTCATTGACCATTAACAAAAATGCGAATCGCTTTGTCCCGTCAGATTTAATTGTGAACGAATTGGTATTGCCGCATCTACATGTATTTGAAAATATGTGAACCTGATAAATTTTCGGCGTCCGGAGAGAATGGAGGCAAGGCGGAAGTTTATAACTTCCGCCATATGGAGGCAGCCTCTACAACGCTCGTCGTATTTCGCCGCGATGGCAGTAAAGCTTTCAGACAGCTGTCTGACAGACATTACGCGCAATAAATCACAGACATCTGGAAGCGTCGGAGACCTCGGCTTTACAACCACACTGAGAGGAAAAACCCGCCAGTACGAAGGACAGTAGCACGGGCTAACGCCTGGGAATCCCTTACTGACGTATACGAAACAAAACTCACGTTATCGCGCGGTAAATAAAGAACCCACCAACAGGGTCACATATATCTGCAACTGACATCACATAAAAGTAAACAGATGATCCGTCAGCGGCGTTTCAAGGGCCAAAACTCCTTCGCATTTTATTTTACAGCGTCTCGACATCCGACCTTCCATTCATCAACAGGAGGTAGCGATTAATAAACGCCGTTCATTTACAGGTGAAGGTATAGGTGTGGATCCAAACGGTCAAGGTTGGGCATCCCTATTGTACAGGTGAAGCCGCCACAGCAAATAAGAGGCGAACAGAAGTAGGAAGCCAATGTCGGAGATGTGCGTCGGACACAGCGTAACTTATTTCTACGATTGTTGTTAATTTCAGCACCGCGAACTACTTTTTAGGTCATGAGAATATAACAGATGCGTATACTGATTATTTTCTGTCTTTTTGTAACATTAATTACAAGAGAGCAACATCTGGCTCCGATTACATTGGCTACCAAAAAGAAACAATAAATAAGGAATTTCTAAGTCTTGAACAAGTTTCCTGATGAAACTTAACATTTGAGCAACTATAGAAAAGACTTCTTAACACATTTCAGTTCATAAATTTGGCCTCTCCAGTAGATACCAACTATAGGGAAAATAAGAATGAGTAAGTTAACTGTCTTGCAAGAGAAAATTCAGTGACATCCTAAGGGACAATATTTTGTTGCAATTCTCAGAATAAAAAAAATTGCACGAAAATCAGTCATGATAATAACCTAAGGGGTTTATAAACATTCATCATGTTAACAATGTAGACAATATTTTGTGGCACCTCTTACAGTGAAAAAATTGCAGGAAGGGCAGTCATTATAATGTGTTCGCAAACATATATAGACACATTTTTAAAGAATCGCCAACTTTTATTACAGCCTAGCAGTACATTAACTCATATGAAATTTTCTGTCAAAATCTATTGCAGTTCTGAGGGCAACACATTAAAAAACGCAGTACTAAAAGATCCTACCACACGACCTAATGTAAATTTGGCTTAGAAAGTTGTGAAACATGAAGCTACAAAACATTTTGGCTGCATAGTCAAGAAATGAAATCAGTTGTAGGTTACAGTTTTTCGCTTCGGCAGTTCCTTAGATACCCTATAAGAACTCTTGAATTGAAAAAGTAGCCATTATTAGATCGTTAACGGTGAGTGTGTAACTAAGAATTAATATATGTGAATGTAGACTTTCTTGGCGTATACAGTTGATGAAAAGCTCTCTGGTTTCCAGCCGGTTGGCAATATTACAAAACCTCGACGTTTCGGCGAGTTACATACTCATCATCTTCTGGCGAAGTCATTTCACCAGAAGATGACGAGTATGCCATTCGGCGAAAGGTCACGGTTTTATAATACGGCCACCAGTTGGAAACTCGAGAGCTTTTCAAATCTTTAAATCTAAAGAAAGCTTATGATAAGAAGTTTTTTATTGTCTTCATCGCGTGTAGACGCACTAGATTACTAATTTCGACAAACTAAGCTGCCATTTTCAGATCCATAGAGTACGGATTATGAAATCATGTTGTACTCTAAGGATCTGAATATGGCAGCGTTCTGTCGAAACTAGTAATCCAGTGTACGTAAACGCGATCAAGGCAATAAAAACTTCTCATCAGAAGCTTTCTTTACATTGAATTAATTGATCGTTTTCCAGCCGTCAGTGTCGAGTATTTATAACAGTTTTAAAGATGGGTTCAACTCTTGTTTAGTCTGTGGTAATCCATCAAGGAAAGTGGGACTGCAGCCGGACACTTAGTACTATAATAATGACAACAAAATCAGCGGCTGTATTTGAATCTAACGTCGTTTATTCTTTGTAATACATGCCACCAGTTTCGACACCACATGTAGCCATCTTCAGACGACAACCGTTTTCATGTGCAATGAAGAAAAAATGAAATGATCGAGTGACGTAGTTGGCCGGGAGGCCCCATCCGGGTTGCGAGTCCTATTTCAGGCGACGCTTGATTGGGCGACTTGTGTGTCGGTGATGATGATGATGAGGAAGAGGAGGAGGAGGAGGAGAAGGAGGAGGAGGAGGAGGAGGACATCACAAGACCCCCAGGCCACGGGTGGAGAAAATCTCTGACCCGGTCGGGAATCAAACCACGGCGCGCTGCAAGGTTAGGAAATATCTCGAAAACATTTTAACCAATTTACTCCAATTTTTTACACGATTTCGCAGTACACATTTTGACGGACGTGCTGCATGGTTGGCAAGTGCAGTGAAGAGAATCGTATGTAGCGGGCCAAAATTAAGGTACGGAATCCAGTTAATTCTGGCCCGTTGCATACAATTACGTTCATTGCACCTGAAAACGGGCGTAGATGGCAGGTTACGTTCGGGGTGTCGAGACTCGTAGCATGTGTTAAAAAGAATAAACGACGTTAGATTCAAACACGGTCGCTGGTTTTGTTATCATTATTAAAGTTCAGCTCTTATTTAGTTGAGACATTCCTTGTTGTTGTTGTTGTTGTTGTTGTTGCTGTGGTCTCCATTGCGAAGACTGGTTTGATGCAGCTCTCCTTGCTCTTTATCCTATGCGAGCCTCTTCATATCCGAGTTGTTGTTGTTGTGGTCTTCAGTCCTGAGACTGGTTTGATGCAGCTCTCCATGCTACTCTATCCTGTAGAAGCTTCTTCATCTCCCAGTACCTACTGCAACCTACATCCTTCTGAATCTGCTTAGTGTATTCATCTCTTGGTCTCCCTCTACGATTTTTACCCTCCACGCTGCCCTACAATGCTAAATTTGTGATCCCTTGATGCCTTAAAACATGTCCTACCAACCGATCCCTTCTTCTAGTCAAGTTGTGCCACAAACTTCTCTTCTCCCCAATCCTATTCAATACCTCCTCATTAGTTACGTGATCTACCCACCTTATCTTCACCATTCTTCTGTAGCACCACATTTCGAAAGCTTCTATTCTCTTCTTGTCCAAACTAGTTATCGTCCATGTTTCACTTCCATACATGGCTACACTCCATACAAACACTTTCAGAAACGACTTCCTGACACTTAAATCTATATTCGATGTTAACAAATTTCTCTTCTTCAGAAACGTTTTCCTTGCCATTGCCAGTCTACATTTTATATCCTCTCTACTTCGACCATCATCAGTTATTTTGCTCCCTAAATAGCAAAACTCCTTTACTACTTTAAGTGTCTCATTTCCTAATCTAATCCCCTCAGCATCACCCGATTTAATTTGACTACATTCCATTATCCTCGTTTTGCTTTTGTTGATGTTCATCTTATATCCTCCTTTCAAGACACTGTCCATTCCGTTCAACTGCTCTTCCACGCCCTTCGCTGCCTCTGACAGAATTACAATGTCATCGGCGAACCTCAAAGTTTTTACTTCTTCTCTATGAATTTTAATACCTACTCCGAATTTTTCTTTTGTTTCCTTTACTGCTTGCTCAATATACAGATTGAATAACATCGGGGACAGGCTACAACCCTGTCTCACTCCTTTCCCATATCCGAGTAACTACAGCAAACTATATCCTTCTGAATCTGCTTACTGTATTCGTCCCTTGGTCTCCCTCTGTGATTCTATTCAGTACCTCCTCACCTGTTACTCAATCTACGCATCCAGTCTTCAACATTCTTCTACAGCACTACATTTCAAAAGCCTCTGTTCTCTTTTTGTCTAATATGTTTATCGTCCGCGTTTCACTTCCGTACATGGACACACTCCAGACAAATACTTCCAGAAAAGGCTTCCTAGCACTTACACATTTAACCCGATGTTAACAAATTTCTCTTCTTCAGAAATGCTTTTCTTGCCGTTGCTAGTCTACTTTATATATCCTCTCTATTTCGGTCATCATCAGTTAGTTTGCTGTCCAAATAGCAAAACTCATCTACTACTTGAAGTGTTTCGTTTACTAATCTAGTTCTCCTGGCATCACCTGATTTAATTCGACTACATTCCATTATCTTTGTCTTGCGTTGATCTCATATCCGCCTTTCAAGACAATGTCCATTCCGTCCACTTGCTCTTCGAAGTCCTTTGCTGTCTCTGAAAGAATTACAATGTTATCGGCTAATATCAAAGATTTTATTTCTTATCCTGAACCGTAATTCCTACTCCAAATTTTTCTTTGGTTTCCTAATGTTTTAAAGCTGTAAAGACATTCCCTATCATAACGTTTATTTGAATGCTATCTATGGGAGACGCAAGTAATTACATAACCATCATACGCTATGCCTGATCTCATAATTTGTATCCGCGGCCACTGCGATTAAATCTTTTGTATCTGTGTCTACATCTATACTACGCAAGCCACTCTACAATGCCTGGCGAAGGAGTATTTCCGCCTTTCCTGTTACAGTCGAAAAATGGTTCGCGAGAAGACAGATTGCTGGTATGCCTCTGTGTGGGCTCTAACCTTTCCAATTTTATCTTCGTGGTCTCTTCGCGAGATATGCCTAGGAGAAAACACTATTATTCGTTGAGAATTGTAATGAAATAACTACACAACGGAGGTATTGGTTTCAATGCACAAGGGAGTGTTTTAGAAGCATTACTTGTCACAATATGCATAAATTAGCTTAATGCACGCTCCTTTATTTGCTTAGATTGTATGGTTTGCACACATCTTTTCTACTAGGCGAATATTTATATTGTTTACAAATAACAACACCTTCTAAACTTTTCGCGCTAACTAAGGCCATAGAAGCATGGTCTTTTCCGAACGTGCTTCTGACGAAAAAGTGATTCTGGTAGCTGGAGTCCAAGGTTCTTGTTATTCAGGCCTTTTACATTCTTGTGGTGATATTTCCTTAGAAGCCTTCATGCCCTAACACATATTTCTTTATATCAAAAGTATCTGGACACCTAGCTGAAAATGACTTACAAGTTCGTGGCGCCCTCCATCGTTAATGCTGGAATTCAATATAGTATTAGCCCACCCGTTGCCTTGATGATAGCTTCCACTCTCGCAGGCATACATTCAATCAGGTGTTGGAAGGCTTCTTGGGGAATGGCAGCCCATTGTTCACGGAGTGTTGCACTGAGGACAGGTATCGATGTAGGTCGATGAGGCCTGGCATGACGTCGGCATTCCAAAACGTCCCAAAGGTGTTCTATAGGATTCAGGTCAGGGTTCTGTGCAGGCGAGTCCATTACAGGGGTTGTTATTTCCGGGTAACCACTCCTCCACAGGTAGTGCATTGTGAACAGGTACTCGATGATGTTGAAAGGTGCAGTCGCCATCCCCGAATTGCTCTTCAACAGTGGAAAGCAAGAAGGTTCTTAAAATATCAATATAGGCCTGTGCTGAGATAGTGTCACCCATAACAACAAGGGGTGCATGCTCCCTCCATGAAAAACACGACCGCACCGTAACACGACCGGCTGCGAATTTTACTGTTGGCACTACAAACGCTGGTAGATGACATTTACCGGGCATTCGCCATACCCATACCCTGCCATCGGATCGCCGCATTGTGTACCGTGATTCGTCACTGCACACAACGTTTATCCATTGTTCAGTCGTTCAATGTTTACGCTCCTTACACCAAGTGAGGCGTCGTTTGGCATTTACCGGCGTGACGTGTGGCTTATGAGCAGCCGCTCCACCATGAAATCCAAGTTTTCTCACCTCCTACCGCCTACCTGTTGGAACGTCCTTAGAAAAATTAATGAATTACTATGCTGATAAACTTCTTATGTTATTTGATTTTCAAACAGCTGAGCAAAACTGAACGTACTCAGATATTCACTAAACTGACACACAATATTTTTAGCGCAACGCAGTCTGACTTTCAGTAATCCCTACAAAATAATGGCCCTGACTAACAATAACCTATAACTTTCATGAATTCTTACGTCACAAAAATCTTCGTTACTTGAACTACTGCAATACAGCGAGCGCCAATATTGCCAACTAAATAAAAGATTCTAACTACTGAAGGCACTAACTACTCATAGGCATAGTTAGCAAATGAAAGATTTTGATAGAGAACAAACAATGTATTTACCTTAATAGTGTTCAAAAGTCATAATATATATATCAGTTCATGACATCCAGTCTTACAAATTTACTGTCTCTGTCCAGATCATCCGCTCTCAAAACTCCGCCATCTCACTCCCCACATCCACCACTGCTGGCAGCTCACCTCCAATTGCGCAACGCTACGCGCTGTTAACATCCAGCTGCCCAACACTACAATAGCAAACAACAATGCAAACCAGCCACAGACTGCACACAGCACAGCCAGTGATTTTCATACAGAGCGCTACGTGGCGTTACCAATATAAAAACCTAAACAGCCTACTTACACTGTCAGAGTACTTGCAGTGGATCGTGATGCAGTTAGGAATTCCTGTGTGATGGTCCGGATACATGTCTGCCTATCACACATTACGACCCTCTTCAACTGTCGGCGGTCTCTGTCAGTCAACAGGCGAGGACGGCCTGTGCGCTTCTGTGCTGTACGCGTCCCTTAACGTTTCCACTTCACTATCACATCGGAAACGGTGGAGCTAGGGATGTTTAGGAGTGTGGACATCTCACGTACAGACGTATGACCCAAGTGACACCGAATCACCTGACCACATTCAAAGTCCGTGAGTTCCGTGGAGCGCTCCATTCTGCTCTCTCACGATGTTTAATGACTATTGTGGTTGCTGATATGGAGTGCCTGGCAGTAGGTGGCAGCAGAATGCACTTAATATGAAAAACGTATGTTTTTGGGAGTGTCTGGATACTTTTGAGCACATAGTGTATCTTTGGTTTTCCTGGTTGAGGTGTGGAGGCTCGGCGAGGCGCAGAGAGTTGTGAGCGGCGCGTGACGGTAGGAGGAAGGCTGGAGCAGCTGAGGCTGGCGGCGGGGCGTGGTTGGGCCGATTTGAGTTTGACAACGTCTGTACCCAGCCGAATCCCCGAGCGAGATTGTCGAATGTTGGGCGGCCGCTAAAGGGGGTGACGGAGGCCGTGCTCTGGAGCTCCTGTGACGGGGGCCTCCTTCTGTTATTTGAGGAGGAGGTAAAAGGATAATTCATGGTGGGGAAAGTGGAAAGTAACGTACTGCCTATGGACATTCTGGCCCTGTGCTTTTACTCTTTAAAGGAAAATTGTCGCAATATTATTGTGTTGTGTTCAGTGAATAATATGTACAGGGCTATTACAAATGATTGAAGCGATTTCATAAATTCACTGTAGCTCCATTCATTGACATATGGTCACGACACGCTACAGATACGTAGAAAAACTCATAAAGTTTTGTTCGGCTGAAGCCGCACTTCAGGTTTCTGCCGCCAGAGCACTCGAGAGCGCAGTGAGACAAAATGGCGACAGGAGCCGAGAAAGCGTATGTCGTGCTTGACTCTTTCACATAACCCCACAGAAAGAAATCGCATGGGGTTAAGTCGGGAGAGCGTGGAGGCCATGACATAAATTCCTGATCATGATCTCCACCACGACCGATCCATCGGTTTTCCAATCTCCTGTTTAAGAAATGCCGAACATTGCGATGGAAGTGCAGTGGTGCACCATCCTGTTGAAAGATGAAGTCGGCGCTGTCGGTCTCCAGTTGTGGCATGAGCCAATTTTCCAGCATGTCCAGATACACGTGTCCTGTAACGTTTTTTTCGAAGGAGAAAAAGGGGCTGTAAACTTTAAACTGTGAGATTGCACAAAACATGTTAACTTTTGGTGAATTGCAAATTTGCTGCACGAATGCGTGAGGATTCTCTACCGCCCAGATTCGCACATTGTGACTGTTCACTTCACCATTAAGAAAAAATGTTGCTTCATCACTGAAAACAAGTTTCGCTCTGAAAGCATCCTCTTCCATGAGCTGTTGCAACCGCTCCGAAAATTCAAAGCGTTTGATTTTGTCATCGGGTGTCAGGGCTTGTAGTAATTGTAAACGGTAAGGCTTCTGCTTTAGCCTTTTCCGTAAGATTTTCCAAACCATCGGCTGTGGTACGTTTAGCTCCCTGCTTGCTTTGTTCGTCGATTTCCGCGGGCTACGCGTGAAACTTGGCCGCACGCGTTCAACCGTTTCTTCGCTCACTGCAGGCCGACCCGTTGGTTTCCCCTTACAGAGGCATCCAGAAGCTTTAAACTGCGCATACCATGGCCGAATGGAGTTAGCAGTTGGTGGATCTTTGTTGAACTTCGTCTTGAAGTGTCGTTGCACTGTTATGACTGTCTGATGTGAGTGCATTTCAAGCACGACATACGCTTTCTCGGCTCCTGTCGCCATTTTGTCTCACTGCGCTCTCGAGCGCTCTGGCGGCAGAAACCTAAAGTGCGGCTTCAGCCGAAAAAAACTTTATGAGTTTTTCTACGTATCTGTAGTGTGTCGTGACCATATGTCAATGAATGGAGCTACAGTGAATTTATGAAATCGCTTCAATCATTTGTAATAGCCCTGTACTTATTTATTGTGTAAGACCAAATCCATTCTAGTTATCTCTGTCAATCTTTAGCGAGTTTCCCATGATCTGATTAAAAGCCTTGTGAAGGCGTGTATATAAATATATTAGTTTATTTATCTAAGTTTGGCTTTAACTATTTGTTTTACATAAGGTTACGAGTTGTATTTATCTTGCTAAAGCGAGTCTCATCGTTTGTGAGTGTATGTTCTGTTGTACACTGAGGGTGCTGCTTCGCGTGTGATTTATGTTCACAGCTGATTACAAAACACGCGAGTCTACCTTGGTGTTTGCAGCCGTGCCTTCTGGGCCGCTACCTTGGCGGCATCCTGCCCAACGCCCGAGGTCTAAGTTATTGCTGCGGGAGCGTTTTGCCGCGCCGTCTGTCATATCCAAAAAAGTTGAGCAATAATTGTGTTGTTCCTTAGAGCTGTACCTGGGTTGAGCGACTGCCGCCAGGGTTGTAGGCGGGATGAACTCCTGAACTTTTGTAAATTAACATTCAAATTTCATTCTTACTGTCATGAAGTCAGATGCTTTGTGTTTATTGAATACTGTTTTCTTTTGTTTATATTGGTAAAATTTCAGTAGTTTGTCACTTTATATGTCACTATAATTCTGATGGTTTTCATGTTATTAATCTGGAATTTAATTGAGCAGAATGTTTTTCTTAAATAAATGTTAATTTGGCAAAAACGATGAATTATCTGCTGGGTCTCCCTTCCACGTGTTGATGTTTGATCCTTTCCTAGCCTGAACCTGTTGCCTGAGTTTCACATTCTATCCTCTATTGCACCACATAGGGGTGGAATTTCGAAATGGCCCTTCTTAATCAATGCCTATAGGATAAGACCAACACCCTCTCCATGTTTGAAGTTTCTATCCTTAGCGGTTAAGTTGGACGATTATGAGGCAGTCAGGATATTACCTACCATCGAAAGTTCCAGAGACTTTTTACAAATCATACTGTTGTATACACTTATAGAGGAATTTCAACGCTAGGAAACTGAGAGAAGTGAAGGAAACCATCCAGAGGATCGGTGCATGGAGATGAGATTGGCAACTGACCCTCAATACAAACAAATGTGATGTACTGGGCATAAACAGAGAGTGATCACACAATTGAAGAGTAATAACTGGAACATGTAACATGCATAAGTTATCTAGGGGTAAGTGTACGGAGCAATTTAAGGTGGAGTTGTTGTTCTTGTGGTCTTCAGTCCTGAGGCTGGTTTGATGCAGCTCTCCATGCTACTCTATCCTGTGCAAGTTTCTTCATCTCCCAGTACCTACTGCAACCTACATCCTTCTGAATCTGCTTAGTGTATTCATCTGTTGCTCTCCCTCTACGATTTTTACCCTCCACGCTGCCCTCCAATACTAAATTGGTGATCCCTTGATGCCTCAGAACACGTCCTACCAACCGATCCCTTCTTCTGGTCAAGTAGTGCCACAAACTTCTCTTCTCCCCAGTCCTATTCAATACTTCCACATTAGTTATGTGATCTACCCATCTAATCTTCAGCATTCTTCTGTAGCACCACATTTCGAAAGCTTCTATTCTCTTCTTATCCAAACTATTTATCGTCCATGTTTCACTTCCATACATGGCTACACTCCATACAAATACTTTCAGAAATGACTTCCTGACTCTTAAATCTATACTCGATGTTAACAAATTTCTCTTCTTCAGCAACGCTTTCCTTGCCATTGCCAGTCTACATTTTATATCCTCTCTACTTCGACCATCATCAGTTATTTTGCTCCCCAAATAGCAAAACTCCTTTACTACTTTAAGTGTCTCATTTCCTAATCTAATTCCCTCAGCATCACCCGATTTAATTCGACTACATTCCATTATCCTCGTTTTGCTTTTGTTGATGTTCATCTTATATCCTTTTTTCAAGACACTTTCCATTCCATTCAACTGCTCTTCCAAGTCCTTTGCTGTCTCTGACAGAATTACAATGTCATCGGCGAACCTCAAAGTTTTTATTTCTTCTCCATGGATTTTAATACCTGCTCCGAATTTTTCTTTTGTTTCCTTTACTGCTTGCTCAATATGCAGATTGAATAACATCGGGGAGAGATTACAACTCTGTCTTACTCCCTTCCCAACCACTGCTTCCCTTCCATGTCTCTCGACTCTTATAACTGCCATCTGGTTTCCGTACAAATTGTAAATAGCGTTTCGCTCCCTGTATTTTACCCCTGCCACCTTTAAAATCTGAAAGAGAGTATTCCAGTCAACATTGTCAAAAGGTTTCTCTACCCCAACAAATGCTAGAAACGTAGGTTTGCCTTTCCTTAATCTTTCTTCTAAGATAAGTCGTAAGATCAGTATTGCCTCACGTGTTCCAGTATTTCTACGGAATCCACACTGATCTTCCCCGAGGTCGGCTTCTACTAGTTTTTCCATTCGTATGTAAAGAATTCGTGTTAGTATTTTGCAGCTGTGGCTTATTAAACTGATAGTTCGGTAATTTTCACATCTGTCAACATCTGCTTTCTTTGGGATTGGAATTATTATATTCTTCTTGAAGTCTGAGGGCATTTCGCCTGTTTCATACATCTTGCTCACCAGATAGTAGAGTTTTGTCAGGACTGGCTCTCCCAAGGCCATCAGTAGTTCCAATGGAATGTTGTCTACTCCGGGGGCCTTGTTTCGACTCAGGTCTTCCAGTGCTCTACCAAATTCTTCACGCAGTATCGTATCTCCCATTTCATCTTCATCTACATCCTCTTCCATTCCCATAATATTGTTCTCAAGTACATCGCCCTTGTATAGACCCTCCATATACTCCTTCCACCTTACTGCTTTCCCTTCTTTGCTTAGAACTGGGTTTCCATCTGAGCTCTTGATGTTTATACTGAAAGGCTACAGTACCGCCCGGCATTGAAAATAGGTACAACATACTTCGTTATTCTTGTCAAAACAACGTATTTTTTGTAAAAATAACTCAATTTCAATTAATACAATGAAGCCGGATACCAGTGTGGGAAAGAATGACAATTTATTTATTTAATTGATCACATGTGCACTCCCACAAAATAAATCCCTACATCCAATTTGGTGAGATCTGTGAAATGAATGAACGTATAATCGTCTGCTAACCACAGATAGTGAATGTGATTATATGATCATCGTTGAGACGATCCTTTGGCCACCTTTGGTGGAACCAAAGAGATGAAACTTACCGGAGCTTTGAGCGCCTGAAATGTGGCTGACCAATACGGTAGCAAGGTACTCCCCCACTTCAGCAGAGGTGCGAGAGGACCTGAAGAACGGCCATGTTTCAGCACTCTGCCGCTGGATCTAGTGTTGGTAAGACCTGTCTTACGTGTGCTCCGTATAGACAAAAGAGTGGAGACATGGTATGCATGTGAAATACTTAAGAGTAGTTTGGAATAATAATTTCTCTATTTCAGGAACTTTTGTGGGGAGAATTAAATGTCAGGCAGGTAATATTGAGGGGATCGTAGTAATCTTTGGAAGTGACCAACGGTTACAGTGAAACCACGTGTAGCAATAAGTTGAAATACTTCCGAGTGCTTAAATTAAGCTGAATTACTAGCGTGTGTACTATAAGTTGGAAATATTTAAGAAATGGCGTGTGCAGGACTTGAAATTAGAGACGAGTACTTCCACGTGGTGAGTACGGTGTGAGTCTCAATCTGTGTATGATAAAGGATAAAGAGAAGTACTCATCCATGGTATCAGTTGAGGACTCGCGTGTGTGATGAATATGTTCTTAATATTACTTTGCGTGTTATGTTTCCATGTGACGCTTGATTCAAACTATAATACTCTAAGAGAGAAGCAAGGTGAGTCAGCCGTCTATCCAGCAACGCCACTTGGCTTGCATTGCACAGGAAGATGTGCATATATCCTCCAGAGTTCGTAGTAGGAAAGAAAAGTTACGAAGTGGGGCAGTGTCGTGTGAAACTGGGATGAATTTTAATTGAAGTGGGAAAGCTGAAAGTGATGTGATTATAACGTTGTGACTATTCCTTGTTTTGTATTGTATGTTGCCAGTGTGATGTATTTCATGAAATTTAAGTACGTGTGGTTTGCATGGGAGAGTAGCAAGGTAGTTTCTGAGGTAGTGGGTTATGCATGTTCCTTTTGTACCGCTCGGTGTTGAGGAAAGTTTCGTGATGATGGTTGTGAGAGTCGAAGTGTGAGATATAGCAAAAGATCCAGCATCCTATCCACAAAGTGCACTGTAGCGTTAAATAATTACGAGACCATAAGATAAAGAATCACCAATGTAAAGCCATGACCACTGGCCGGAATTTCTCATGTGTTATTGTTGTAGGTTATAGAATTTGTGTGTTTAGGTTATAGAATTTATCGGGATAAATAAGATAGTGAAAAGAAAAAGATTGGTGGCCTTTTCCTTCGAACTGTATGTTGTCATGATATCCAGAGTATATAACGTGTGCACCATTCATATTCAGTGCGATGGCCACGTGTTGATCATAGCCGTTAAATAAGAAAGAAAATGTGGTATTGCCAGCGCGTAGTGAACAGTCAGAGTTCTGTAAATTACCAATAGTCATACGTGCGTTTCCGTTGCGTAATATTCATACAGGAGGATAATTTGTAACTTAATTGTGAGTACGAGAGTTCATGTTACTCGATAAATAAGAATGAATCCACTCACTTGGCAGACCACTCATCTTGCAGGCCTGACTGCTTGATGCCACAGTATGAGCAAGGCATGTGGGTGCCTCTCAATACAAGTGGTTCTCTTATCTCCAAAGCTCTCTTTAATTTTCCTGTAGGCAGTATCTATCTTACCGCTAGTGACATAAGCCTCTACATCCTTACATTTGTCCTCTAGCCATTTTGCACTTCCTGTCGATCTCATTTTTGAGACGTTTGTATTCCTTTTTGCGTGCTTCAATTACTGTATTTTTATATTTTCTCCTTTCATCAATTAAATTCAATATTTCTTCTGTTACCCAAGGATTTCTACTAGCCCTCGTCTTTTTACCTACTTGATCCTCTGCTGCCTTCACTACTTCATCCCTCAAAGCTACCCATTCTTCTTCTACTGTATTTATTTCCCCCATTCCTGTCAATTGTTCCCTTATGCTCTCCGTGAAAGTCTGTACAACCTCTGGTTCTTTCAGTTTATCCAGGTCCCATCTCCTTAAATTCCCACCTTTTTGCAGTTTCTTCAATTTTAATCTACAGGTCATAACCAATAGATTGTGGTCAGAGTCCACATCTGCCTTTGAAATGTCTTACAATTTAAAACCTGCTTTCTAAATCTCTGTCTTACCATTATATAATCTATCCGATACCTTTTAGTATCCTTCTCTCTCTTTTCCTACACTCGAATTCCAGTCACCCATGACTATTAAATTTTCATCTCCCTTCACTATCTGAATAATTTCTTTTATTTCATCATACATTTCTTCAATTTCTTCGTCATCTGCAGAGCTAGTTGGCATATAAACTTGTACTACTGTAGTAGGTGTGGGCTTCATATCTATCTTGGCCACAATGATGCGTTCACTATGCTGTTTGTAGTAGCTTACCTGCATTCCTATTTTCCTATTCATTATTAAACCTAGTCCTGCATTACCCCTATTTCATTTTGTGTTTATAACCCTGTAGTCACCTGACCAGAAGTCTTGTTCCTCCTGCCACCGAACTTCACTAATTCCCACTATATCTAACTTTAACCTATCCATTTCCCTTTTTAAATTTTCTAGCCTACCTGCCCGATTAAGGGATCTGACAATCCACGCTCCGATCCGTAGATGCCAGTTTTCTTTCTCCTGATAACGACATCCTCTTGAGTAGTCCCCGCCCGGAGATCTGAATGGGGGACTATTTTACCTCCGAAATATTTTACCCAAGAGGACGCCATCATCATTTAATCATACAGTAAAGCTGCATGCCCTCGGGAAAAATTACGGCCGTAGTTTCCCCTTGCTTTCAGCCGTTCGCAGTACCAGCACAGCAAGGCCGTTTTGGTTAATGTTATAAGGCCAGATCAGTTAATCATCCTGACTGTTGCCCTTGCAACTACTGAAAAGGCTGCTGACCCTCTTCAGGAACCACATGTTTGTCTGGCCTCTCAACAGATACCCCTCCATTGTGGTTGTACCTACGGTACGGCTATCTGTATCGCTGAGGCACGCAAGCCTCCCCACCAATGGCAGGGTCCATGGTTCATGGGGTGATGGGGGGAGGGGTTAAGGTGGAGTGGTCACATAAAACCAACTGCAGGTAAGGCAGATGTGCCAGACAGAGATTCATTGAAAGAACCCTCAGGTAGTGTAGTCCAGCCACGAACGAGGTAGGTTATAAAAACTTCGTTCAACTAATACTTAAATATTGATCGTCAGTATAGGATTCGTAATACGCTGGATAGATAAAGTACAGAAGGTCCAAACAAGAGCAGTACAGTTAGTTACAGATTTATTTAGTGCATATGAAAGCGTCGTAGACACGAACAGCCATTTCCAGTAGCAGCCGCTGGAAGAGAGGGTAGTTCACTGTTAAAAAGTTCAGGGAGCAGGCATTTCTAGAAGCGTGAACCAATTATTGCTTCCTCCGACATTAACTCGCAAAAAAGATGGTGAAGATAAAATTACAGACATTCAAGCTCACCCTGAGACTTATCAACAATCGTTCTTCCCACGAATCATTCGCGACTGGACGAAGAAAAGGAGGAAGTAACCGTAGTACAGAAAGTACCCTCCGCCACAAACACTAAGGTGGCATGTGGAGTATAAAAAATGGTTCTGAGCACTATGGGACTTAACTTCTAAGGCCATCAGTCCCCTAGAACTTAGAACTACTTAAACCTAACTAACCTAAGGACAGCACACACATCCATGCCCGAGGTAGGATTCGAACCTGCGACCGTAGCGGTCGTGCGGTTCCAGACTGTAGCGCCTAGAACCGCTGAGCCACACCGGCCGGCCATGTGGAGTATAGCATGCAGATGTAAACATACGTGCAGTAGACGTCCATCTGTGTCCCTGCATTACTGTGGCAATGGAGCACTCTAGAAATAAACTTTTCAAGGAAGTCTAACCTCCACTGATCAGACAGTGCTTTGCAATCAGCAACATACAGGGTAAGTTGGAAGTATATACACAGGGTGATTCAACTGTACCCACCTCTGGGTTTTATGCAACTCACAACCCACGTGCAAGAATTTCATACTGTCTCGTTTACTATGCCAAACTATTAGTCCTGCGGAAAAAATAAACAGACCCTTTCTGTAGGAGATTTACCATAGTTAAATTTTGTATTAGGATACGTTTTCACTAGATGCCGTATTTTCCGAATTATTCAAGAAAACGTACAAAAGTGACCTTCAAACGCATTTTTCTTCAATAACTCGAAAACTGTGGCCTCCAGGGAAAACATATCCCTGTACAAAATTGAACTAGATTAAATTTTTTTGTATTATTAATAGTTTGCGCACAGCAAACGAGAGAATATGAAACTCCTGTGCAAAGTATTTGAGAACATTGTGTGTAGCGTCAATGCCAACGGTAGGGGCAACTGAATTATCCTGTCCATACCGCGTGAAGGACTCGTGTTGCACTACGAAATTTATACATCAAGTGCCTGTGACACAGAACGTTTGATTTACTTCATGTACAGCAAATGAGCAGTTGTTGTTTTAAGTGACTCTGACAAGGTGTCCATTGTGAAGATCCTGTGGCTAGTATTGGTATTTTGGAAATCTAGCTGAGATAGATCGATGGCTAATACAGTCGACTTGTTTTAGAAGCAATATGGCAAAATCCTCCACTGGTCACTCTAATTTATGTATTCTGTGACTTAGGAAAATCATATTAGGTGAAGGATGGAATTTATTTCTTTAACTTGGTCGAGACCAGTTGCTTGCTTACTGCATTCTTTTCTACAGGGTGGGGATAATAAAAGTGGCTCGGCCCAGTGGATACGAGTGGACGTGAATGCGTGCATATAAACACACCCCATGACTTCCAACAGGATGGAGCAACTGCCCGTGTAGCGGCCTAATCCTGGAGCAAGGCCAGAGAATCTTGTTAGCAAAGGTCAGTCTGGTCGCGGAGACCTTGTGTGGGGAGCCCTCAAATCTAAGGTGTATTGTAAAACCCTCATAGTCTTCAAAAACCGGAGCAGAACCTTTCGAATGAGACTGCAGAAGTTCCAGCAGTCCAGCTTCGATCCACCTTCAGCAACTTTATGATTAGGGCCCAAAATTGGCAAGTTGCATCTGCTACAGTCATATCAGTATTGTATTTCCTTTCCTCTCCTGTGTTTCTTTGTACCCTGGAACTCTGATCTCGAGCCACTTTTATTTGCCCCTCTGTGTAAGGTGCATTCCAAAGTAACGAGGCGGAGGCTATAAAATGGAAACGGCTGAAGGTATCGTAGTTCCCGTTCCTACGGAAGAACACGTGGTGACTATAAGAGCCCTGAGGTTGTAAACTCGCCACTAGAGGGACATGGTTGCACACCCGCGTGACAATAAAGAGACCACGTGCACGAGTAGACAGTTCACTTGACTTAGTCGTGCAAAAGCAGAGACCTCTTCAAAAGAAGAGCAAAGAGGTCTAGTGTGTTTCATAAGAGTGGAAGTAGTGCGGGAAACGGAAAGTAATCTAAGGATAGATCAAGGGTAACGGAGAGCACTGCATGTCCGTCTCAATTCCAACGCTGTTCCACCTCTCAGGCAATGGCTATCAAAGTAACTCGCCGGACTTCAATAATGATGATATCCACCTGCTAGACAATGGTATCGGTAATGCGGTGTGGGGTTCCAGATCGTACCTCATCGCCCAACGACATTGAATTGCTTATGCTTGCAACGGACATGCAGAGTGTTTCGTACATATGTACCATTATTTGATGAATTTCCTTTCCCCGCACTCCGTACTACACTACTTTCCCCTTCTCTTGGAGCCTCCATTTCTCCATTTCTAGTACTACTGACGAGGAGAGCACACAAGTGCCATCACCCGATTTCTCAGGAACTTAACGCAGTGGAAAAGGAGTCAAAATAAGCGAACACGTGCCTCGTAATATCCGTAGATGTTGGACCATTTCTGAAAAACGAACGGCCAATATTTTCGAAGTATTTTCGAGATATTTTATGTGCCTTTTAAAGCGCAATATCCTTACACGAAATGGTGGCTCAGTGGTTTCTTAATTTTGCGCCCCATGTTCGAAACCTGATTATTGTTCTTATTTATTTTATTTCATTTTTATTGTTTTCGATTATCTGCCCATGTCCGTAGAAGATTACTGCACGAATTTTTCTTATCAAATTAGGGGATACAAGGTGATTATATTAATTGAAAAATTACAAGTGAATTTCACAATAAGGGTCACAAATTTATTACATAATCTATGTACGTACAGTATCTAAAGGGATTAAACTCTGCTGGCCGGCGTGGCCGAGCGGTTCTAGGCGCTACAGTCTGGAACCGCGTGACAGCTACGGTCGCAGGTTCGAATCCTGCTTCGGGCATGGCTGTGTGTGATGTCCTTAGGATAGTTAGGTTTAAGTAGTTCGAAGTTCTAGGGCACTGATGACCTCAGATGTTAAGTCCCCTAGTGCTCTAAGCCATTTGAACTATTTTTGATTAAAATCTTTTTAAATTCTCATATTCTAATATTTCATTCTCACATCAATTCTAATATTAATTCTTATATTTTCTTCGTATGTTTATTCCACAGAAAGATCTAGTGCATTCCCTTCGATGATACCGATCGTAGAAACATTCGAATCACAGATATTCCAAACACCACAAGAATTCTCTCTCTCCCTCTCCCTTTCTCTCTCTCTCTCCCTCTTTTAAATCCGTTCATGTGACATATGATTAGTAGTCGAATAAAGACAGGGTTACATCAACATACCCTGAGAAATATTCGTACAGATATCTTCTGCAGATGTGGGTATATAAATGAAAAACAAAGATTAATGTAATAATCGGGTTTGGAAGAGGCGGCACGAAATTAAAAAGCCGCGACGCTGACTACTGCGTCGCCATTCCGTCTGAGAATGTCGCGCTGTAAGAAGCGCAAAGAACCCCAAAAATACCTCGAAAGATTTCACCGTCGTTTTTCCAGAAAAGGTCGAATATCTACGGATAAGTCGAGATACGTGTTCGATTATTTTGAGCTCTCTTCCACTGAACAAAGTTTCGGGGAAATCGTGTTATGGTACCTGCCGTGTTCTCCTTGTAAGTGCAGTGGACGATCGGTCCACGCACGTGCTCGCTGTGCCGTCACGTGGCTGCGTGTGTAGGTGCCTCAAGCAGCGAATGTAGGACCTCGGCGCTCTTATAGGGGCCACGCTTTATTCCCTTATGACTGGCATTACTATCCTTTCTGCGGTTTTCATTTTAAAACCTCCGGCTCCTCTTTTCTTGGATGCACCTTATAATACAAGCTCGTTCTCCGTCTCTAATGACCTTGGCATCTACGAACCTACGAACTGTAAAGGTGCTTCGTCAAAATCGTGCAGTGTCAAACGTACATCCTGCCTTAATTAGTATCTGTCGAAAGAGAATGTCCGTGACACAACTGGCTGTGGAGAAGTCTTTTTGATGGCCATCTGGCATCGAATAACACGGATGTCGAAGCTCGTCCACTTTGTAAATATAATTTGTGGTAATTTGCGGTGCAGCTGACAGCTGCTCACAATGCTGGCGAAGATACAAGTGTTCCGAACCACACCATTGATCACAGTGATGCAAATGGAGCGCTACATACGATATACGTTCGTCCTTGTTAAACCCGAGAACGGGACGTTCTCATTTGTGGCTGCATTGACAAGTAGATCGTTGTGGGAACAATGAAACGAGTTGCCTTGTCAGATGAAACGGGATCACCGTTACATCACGTCGATAACCACGGCAAGAGCAAACGCCGCGAAGGTTGAAGCCACGTTCCTTGAATTCAGGATGCGAGAGCAAACGCCGCAATGGTTGAAGCCACGTTCCTTGACTTCAGGATGACATCTGATACAGCTTAGTGAAGAAAATTTGAGCTTACGGAATATCTGACCACATTTATGATACGATTCAGGACTTCCTTGTAGACAGAACTCAATACTATTCTCTTAGAGGGACAAAATCAACATATGTAAAAGTACAAGGGCAGTCAAATGAAAACGATATAGGTGAAAAAAATAAAGTAAACTGTTTATTATTTCAAAAGAAATCACCAAAACCGTTAGTGCAGTTATCCCACTACTAGGCAAGACGGTTAGTGCCTTTGTGGAAACATGTTTGCAGCTGCCTACGGAAACATAATTGTACCCAAGCTTACAACTGTTGTTCGAAGCAAATAGACGTCCATGATTGTTTTTCTTCAGAGATCCAAAGGTATGGAAATCGCACGGCGAGAGGTCAGGATTGTATGACGTTTAAGGGCTTCCCAGCGAAACTTTTGCAGCATAGACGAAACAACATTGGCAACCCGTGGGCGCGCCGACACTGCCTCCATATATTTCCGATTTCTCCGCAAGCGATTTCCATAATTTTGGAACACCGAAGAAAGATATTTGAAGCTGTTGATTTGCTTCAGATGTAGAAGTGCACCCCCTGGTGTAAAACGGTTCTGTAAGTAACCACAAACATTCTTCCATGAAGGCACTGACCTATCTGCCTCAGAGTGAGATGAATGTATTAACAGTCATGGCCATTACTTTCCAAATAATAAACAGTTTACATACTTTTTTCCTTTTGTTTTCTTTGTCTTATAGTCTATTTGTGCAGCCGTTTCTCATATAATTCTGCAGTATCGACAACTTATTACCTGCAAAATGATTCAGGTTCTTATTAATAGTGTTATTGTTGTTGTGGTCTTCGGTCCGAAGACTGGTTTGCTGCAGCTCTCCGTGCCACTTTATCTTGTCTTAGCCTCTTCATCTCTCAATTACTACTGCAACATAATCCTTCCGAATCTGCTGACGGTATTCATCTCTCGGTCTCCACCTACGATTTTTGCACACATCCCTGGTGGTCCCTTGATAACTCGTAGAATGTCCCATCAATCTATCCCTTCTTCTAATCAGGTTGTGCCACAAATTTCTACTGTTCCCAGTTCTGCACAGTACCTCCTCATTAGTTACGTGATCTACCCATCTAATCTTCAGTTGTAGCACAACATTTCGAAAGCTTCTGTTCTCTTTTTGCCTAAAGTCTTTATTGGGGCTGGGTAAACGATACTCGCGTTCGAGCAGTCTCGAGATTTCCCGATACACCGCTGCGTCCGATGCAGTATCGGTCTTGCTCGAACAGTCAGGTGACAATTGACCGGAGTGGCGCGAGCGCAACTAATACGCAGGGAACTTCGAAAAAGACACGACAATTAGCTACGGCTCTGCTTAAAATTTGACTAATTCATGAAACACTGGACGAAATAGCATTAAATCCTACCAAGGCACAAACTCCTATTATGTTTGACCAAATTAACGAGTTCTCATACAATAACGGTAAGTACAAATATACACTGAAGAGCCAAAGAAACTGGTACACCTGCCTAATATCGCACAGGGCCCTCGCGAGCACGTAGAAGTGCCGCAACACGACGTGGCATGGACTCGACTAATTTCTAAAGCAGTGTTGAAGGGAACTGACACCATGAATCTTGCAGGGCTGTCCATAAATCAGTAAGAGCACGAGGGGGTGGAGATCTCTACGTTGCAAGGTATCCCAGATATGTTCAATAATGTTCACGTCTGGTGAGTCTGGTGGCCAGTGGAAGTGTTTAAACTCAGAAGAGTGTTCCTGGAGCCACTCTGTAGCAATTCTGGACATGTGGGATGTCGCATTGTCCTGCTGGAATTGCCCAAGTCCGTCGGAATCCACAATGGACATGAATGGCTGCAGGTGATGAGACAGGATGTTTGGGTACGTGTCACCTGTCAGAGTCGTATCTAGACGTATCAGGAGTCCCATGTCACTCCAACTGCACGCGTCCTCACCATTACAGAGTCTCCACCAGCTTTAACAGTCCCCTGCTAACATGCAGGGTCCATGGATTCATGAGGTTATCTCCATACCTGTGCACGTCCATGCGCTCGATGCAATTTGTAGCGAGACTCGTCCAACCAGGCAAAATGTTTCCAGTCATCAACAGTCCAATGTCGGTGTTGAGGCGAGGAGTAAAGCTTCGTGCCGTGATGTCATCAAGGGTACACGAGTGGGACTTCGGCTCCGAAAGCCCGTATCGATGATGTTTCATCGAATGGTTCGCACGCTGACACTTGTTGACGGCCCAGCATTTAAATCCGCAGCAAACTGCGGAAGGGTAGCACTTCTGTCAAGGTGAACCATTCTCTTCAGTCGTCTTTGGTCTCGTTCGTGCAGGATCTTTTTCCGGCCGCAGCGATATCAGAGATTTGATGTATTACCTCCATATTCACGGTACACTCGTGAAGTGGTCGCACGCGAAACTGCCCACTTCATCGCTACTTTGGAGGTGCAGTGTCCCATCGCTCGTGCGCCGACTGTAACACCACGTTCACACTCACCCAGATCTTGGTAACCTGCCACGGTAGCTGCAGTAACCGATCTGGCAACTGCACCAGACCCTTTTCTCAAATAAGCGTTGCGGACCGCAGCGCCGTATTCTGCCTGTTTACATATCTCTGTATTTGAATACGCATGCCTATACTAGTTTCTTTGGCGCTTCAGTGTATAAATGTTTGTTGATTTTTAAGTAAAAGTAACAGCCGAAGATGAAAACATTATCGTCAAAAAAATTTCTTGACTGAAACCAGTAGACTATTTTATTTGCTTTTTGAGAGGCGGCAATGATTACCATGTAGGATGCAGATGAGCAATTTAGTCCCTCTTGACATATTAAAATACCATATAAAAATGTTACCAGCTTTTGATCAGTTTGAAACATACAAATAGAGCAATCATGACAACTAACCAAGAATTAAAAGCCGAATAAACGAAATATATCGTAATAAGGTGACTAATTTTAATCTCGAGACTGAATTACAGCGACAAGACCCCATGTTGAAATAGTACCATCTTGGCTCTTTAGGTCGCGGGACGAGCGGAAGCTCGAGAATTACACAGAATCATGAATGCAGTCTTTTATTTATGTATTAGTTGCCATTCTTACAAATGTCCTGCACCCTAGAAGATATTTCAATCCGTGTTTCGCAGTTACTTTTATTGTTAAAATCCATAGTGCATTAAAAACGCGAAGGCGCGTCATTGTGATAGTACGAATATTACATCGTGGGCCGATCAAAAGAGCGAACGGAACCAGAGATTTCCCGAAATGTTCGAACAGTTCGAGTCGCGTTCCAGCACAGCCCTACTGTCTATCGTCCACGTTTCACTTCCATACAGGGCTACACTTTAGACAAATACCTCCAGAAAAGACTTCCTAACACTTAAGTCTATCTTCGACGTTAATAAATTTCTCTTCTACCGAAATGCTTTTCTTCCCATTGCCATTCTATGTTTTATAACCTCTCTACTTCGGCCAACATTAGTTATTACTTATTTTGCTGCTTATCTACTACCTTAAGTGTGTCGTTTCCTAATCTAATTTTCTTGGCATCACCTGATTTACTTCGACTACATTTCATTATCCTTGCTTTGCCTTTGCTGATGTCCATCTTACATCTTTCTTTCAATACACTTTCCGTTCCGTTCAACTGCTCTTCCAGATGCTTTGCTGTCTCTGACAGAATTATAATGACATCGGGAAACCTTGAAGTTTTTATTTCTTCTCCCTGAATTTTAATTCCTTCTCCTAATTTATCTTTGGTTTGGTTCAAACGGCTCTGAGCACTATGGGACTTAACATCTGAGGTCATCAGTCCCCTAGAACTTAGAACTACTTAAACCTACCTAACCTAAGGACATCACACACATCCATGCCCGAGGCAGGATTCGAACCTGCGACCGTAGCGGTCGCGCGGTTCCAGACTGTAGCGCCTAGAATCGCTCGGCCATACTGGCCGGCTTTCTTTGGTTTCCTTTACTGCTTGTTCAATGTACAGATGGAATAGGGGATACACTACGGCCCTGTCTGACTCCCTCCTCAAAGACTGCCCCTCGACTCTCGTAACTGCCGTCTGGTTTCTGTACGAATTGTAAATAGCCTTTCGCTCCATTTATTTTACCCTTGATGCCTTCAGAGTTTCAAAGAGCGTATTCCAGTCAAATTGTCAGACGCTGTCTGAGTCCACAAGTGCTATAAACGTACGTTTATCCTTCCTTAACCTATCATCTATAAGAAGTCATGCCGTCATTATTGCCTCGCGTGTTCCTCCGCAATCCAAACTGATCTTTCTCGATGTGGTTACTATCAGTTTTTCCATTCTTCTGTAAAGAATTCGTGTTCGTATTTTGCAGTCATGACTTGTTAAACTGATAGTTCGGCAATTTTCGCAACTATCAGCAACTCTTTTCTTTGGAACCGGAATTGCTACATGCTCCTTGAAGTCCGAAGGTACTTCGCCTGTCTCATAAACCTTGCACACCAGATAGGAGAGTTTTGTCGTGGCTGGCTCTCCCAAGACTATCAGTAGGGCCGGCCAGTGTTGCCGTGCGGTTCTAAGCGCGTCAGTTTGGAACCACGTGACCGCTACGGTCGCAGGTTCGAATCCTGCCTCGGGCATGGATGTGTGTGATGTCCTTAGGTTAGTTAGGTTTAAGTAGTTCTAAGTTCTAGGGGACTGATGACCTCAGAAGTTAAGTCCCATAGTGCTCAGAGCCATTTGAGCCATTTGAACTATCAGTAGTTCCAACAGAATATCGTCTACCCATGGGGACTTGTTTTGACTTAGATATTTCAGACCTCTGTCAAATTCTTCTTCAAGTATCATATCTCCCATATCATCTTCATTCACGTCCGTTTCCCTATCTGTAATATTGCCTACAAGTTCATCTCCGTTGTGTAGACCCTCTACATACTCCTTCCACCTTTCCATACTTTGCTTAGTACTGTTTTTCCATCTGAGCTCTTGATATTCATACAGCTGCTTCTCTTTTCTACAAAGGCCTCTTCGAATTTCCTGTAGGCGGCGTCTGTCTTTCCCCTCGTGATAAATGCTTCTGAATCCTTACATTTGTCGTCTAGACAATCCTGCTTAGCCATTTTGCACTTCTCTTCCAGTCCCATTTCTTAAAAGTTTCCATTCCATTTCATCTACTTCATTTGTTACATTTTTAAATTTTCTCCTTTCATCAGTTAAACTCAGTATCTCTTGTGTTATCCAAGGATTTAAGGATTTGTACTAGGCCTTGTCTTTCTGCCTATTTGATCCTCTGCTGCCTTCTCTGTTCCATTTCTTAAAGCTACCCTTTCATCTTCTGTTGTTTTCCTTTCCCCTATTCTTGTCAACTGTTGCCTCATGCTCCCCTTGAAACTCTCAGCAACCCCTGGTTCTTTTAATTTATCCAGGGCCCATCTCCTTAATTTCTGACGTTTTCCCAATTTGTTCAATTTAAATCTACAGTTCAGAACCAATGGTCTGAGTCTATATCTGCCACTGGAAATGTCTTACAATTTAAAATCTGGTTCCTAAATCTCCGTCGTACCATTATATAATCAATCTGAAACCTTCCGTTGTCTCCATGTCTCTTCCATTATGCTCTGTGCAGTATTCTAGCAAGCGGCTTCCTCTTTCATTCCCACTCCGCATTCACCTACTATTTTTCCATCTGTTCCTTTTCCTACCAACGAGTTCCAGCCTCGTATCACAGTTAAGTTTTCGTCTTCTTTAACTATCTGAATAATTTATTTTATCTCATCATAAATTTAATCAATCTTTACGCTAGTTGGCGTATAAACTTGTACTGCTGTGGGAGGCGTGGGCTTGATGTTTATCTTGGCTGCGATAATGCGCTCACTATGCTGTTCATAGTAGCTTACCTGCATTCCTATTTTCTTATTCATTATTAAACCCACTCCTGCATTACTCCTACTTTGTATTTATAGCCCTGTATTCACCTGAGCGAGAGCCCTGTTCCTCTTGCCACAAAACTTCACTAATTCCCACTATATCTAACTTCAACGTATCCATTTATCTTTTTAAATTTCCCAATCTACCTGCCAGATTTCGGGATCTAACATTCCACACTCCGATCCGTAGAATACCGGTTTTGTTTCTCCTGATGATGACATCCTCCTGAGTAGTCCTCGACCGTAGATCCGAATGGTGGACTATTTTACGTCCAGAATATTTTACCCATCATCGTTTAGCCAAACAGTGGAATTGCATGCTCTAGGGAAAAATTTCCCCTTGCTTTCAGTCGCTCGCAGTACCAGCACAGCAATGCGTTTATGATTGATGTTCTATGGGCAGATCCGTCAATCATCCAGGCTGAAAGAAAGGGCTGCTGCCCCTCTTCAGGAGCCAAACGTTTGTCTGACCTCTCAACAGATACCCCTCCGTTGTGGCTGCACCTACGGTACGCCCATCTGTATCGCTGAGCAACAAAAGCCACTCCAGCGACAGCAAGGTCCTTGTTTCAGGGTGGGGTAGTTAAATAAATAAAATTTGATAGGAAATGTTGCGTTTGAATACACGACCTTTCAGTACGCAGACGGATATCCACACTTAACTGACACTGATAACATACCAGAAGAGAAAAAGCGAATGATTTAAGTGCAGATAGATTTTGCAAGTGTTATGCATCATATTGGCCGGTTTAGAGCACGCTATGGAGACAGTGAAAACGTAAGATTGGCGCCCTAGCGTTTACTACAGAAGTTTTTTGACGAAGTCCGCAAGGAACTGCGGAACCCTCGTATGCCTGTTCACAATATGAAATATGTCCTCAGCAGTATAAGTAACTGTAGAGAATAAAACGTTCGTGTTTGAGTGGCAGTCAATATTTCCTAAAGAAACTAGCGTCTTGCCGATGGATCGGCTTTTAGTGTACTTTCTTTTTATTAGTCAACAAATGACGCATGTAATGAGACTCGGCGAACTCCCATGAAGCAAAATGCTTATGGCCTGATGTGTCTCACCGTTAACAGTTCATTCACCAGCATGAAATGGTTGAAATGGCTCTAAGCACTACGGGGCTAAACATCTGAGGTCATCAGTCCCCTAGACTTAGAACTACTTAAACCTAACTAACCTACGGACATCACACACATCCATGCCCAATGCAGGATTCGAACCTGCGACCGTAGTAGCAGCGCGGTTCCGGACTCAAGCGCCTAGAACCGCTCGGCTACTGCGACCGGCCATCCTATAGTTTCAGATATCACTTGAATTGCGACATATTTCAGTATATATTGTGGACTTAACCCCTTTCGGCAATATAGCTACTGTAGTACAAGTTAAAACTCTGTATCGGACCAGAACAGAAACCCTGATACCTACCTTTTGTTGGCAGAGCGCTACAAATTACGTGACCTGACTTTAAGCTGTGACTTGCCATAGGCTCCCTATTTCTTTCAAACATGTCGATGAGCTGTCCCTACACTACCGATAGACTCGTTTTGGCTGACAATCTTGTGTTCTTAGCAGCGTGAGTCCTCTTACTGAAAATTACTTTTTCTAATTTTTTGTAACGTATATGGTATGCTGATGATATTATCACACATAACTTCTAATCCCCAAACTCTGATCTCACTAACCATATCATTCTGTAGGAGAATGTCTTTATATTCACTCTAAATGTTTCACGTCGTACATAATTCTTACTTCCCGTTACCTCCATCTTCTTATCCCTTCAGATGGAGGTGTATTCTTTCTCTGTACTGATCACTCCTATGCCTTCCGTGTGCTCAGTCACTAATGCGGTAGTGTTCGATGGGTCGTTAAGCCATAATTCCTTTCCTTTGTCCTTTTGGAGTGTCTCTCAGTAGCAACTGGGACGTACCCACCAAGCAGTGTGGCGTAACATGACACGTCTCGGCTTCTGTTCATAAGACAATGCAACGCGGCGCGCGTAAGTTTCGGAGAAGAGAGTATGGTCGGTCCTACCAAAGACAGCTGCTCACACGTCAGCAGCCACACAATGCCGATTTAAAAGAATGGCGCTACGTCACTGACGTACAAAGTACTGCCCCACTCTATGTCCCAGTTACGATATGGCCCAGGGAAGACAGCTCCTTGTCATAAGTCATTTATACTGAGACACCCCTCAGCTTTCGCTCGCTGGCACTGACTTCATTTGAATCGAGTGCTCCTTCAATTTTGTAGTGGTTTATGGTCTGCGAATTAGAACTACTTTGTTAAAGAGACTAATATAGGGGAATATAACTATCGTTGGGCCACCTAAGCAAAATGTCTGTATATAAAAGCCATGTCCTAACTAACTGGCTGACCAACTCATCATCACCCAGCCCAAACCGCTGAGGGTACAAACCTAAAATTTGGAGAAGATGTGTGTCTAATGCTGTAGGCGTCGTTTGAAAAGAGATTTTTTGATATTCCATCCCTATGGGGTGAAGTAATGGACAAGATTTTTTATGAAAATATTTTATTATGAAAGCTTTTTCAAAGCTAAGTCTACGAAAATTTAAATTTGTCTTCTTAGTTAGAAATAAAAGAAAACGTGTCTCACTATTTTTGGAAATTCAACACCTAAAAGAATGAAACGGGGGTGAAAGTTTTTTTTGAAGTTAAATTTGTGAAAATTTGTATTTAGTTTGTCTGTTAGAAATAAAACATACACATTTCACTGTTTCTGAAAATTCAACCCCTAAGGAAAAGAAATAGGGGTGAAACGTTTTATGAAGCATTTTTAAAGCAAAGTTTTTGAAAATTGGTGTTTGGCTTGAAGGTTAGAGATAAAAAAATATGTGTTCCACTGTTTTTGAAAATTCAGATCCTAAGGGAGTGAAACAGGGCCAGACTGCTACACTGACTCATCGTTGCCTAGCCGAAGTCGCGAAGGATAGAAACCTGAAATTTGGAGAGGGTGTGGATCTTATACTGTAGATATCGTTTAAGAAGGTATTGTTCGAAGTTCCACTCCTAAGGAGGTGAAATAAGGCATGAAGGCGTTTTGAAAATATGTTGCTTTTAAAGGAATTTTGAGGCTAGAACTACGAAAACTGGCATCTGGTTTCTCAGTCAGATATAAAAAATAAGTGTCACAGCATTTTTGGAAATTCAGTCACTAAGAGGGAAAATAGTGGGTGAAAGTTTGTTTGAAAATAAATCATTACTAAACAACTACTACAGCATTTTAAAGCTAAATCTGCGAAATTTGGTATTTGACTTCTCGGTTAGAAATTAAAAAATACGTGTTTCAGTCTTTTTGAAAATTCGTCCCCTAAGGGAGTGAAATAGGGGATCAAAATTTTTAAGGAAATATTTCGTTGCATTAAAATAAATTAAGGTTAAATCTTTGCTAGTTGGTAGATATAAAGAGACGTTTGTTAGGGGGTGATGAAAGTTTCTATGGATATCTCTCCAGAAGAACGCAAAAGGCATCATTAACAAAAACTTTGGACTCAGCTACCAGAATCGCTTTCTGGTCAGAAGTACATTCTGACAAGACCACTCTTCTGTTGGCCTTAATAAGCGTCAATAGCTTAGAAGGCGTTGGAGTTCGAGAAAAACATAAAAATTCCATTAAATAAAAACAAAACAATCTCTGTAGGCCATACAGTGTACGCGAGCAAATCAGCGGGGGCTAAGCTAGCGTGTAATAAATTCCTTGCATATTGTAATCGGTATTCTACTTTCAGCGTAACTGGAACATTATCTTTTGCATTGCACCACAGTTGCCGTAGAAGTTATAAATACTCACTGTTAATGCAATGTTTGAAAAATAAAAACATATGTCATCGGCCCAAACAAGGCGGCTGGTTTCTTTCAGAAGGCAGGCAGTTTCCGTGAATGGCATAGAGCAGGGCTTCCCAACGTGTGGTCCGCGGACCCCTTAGGGGTCCACCGGCTCTTTCTAGGGGGTCCGCGGCCACCCTTCACCAAATCGTGTAAAATAATGAGTAAAATTATTGTATAAAAATGTGAAAAAAATGTGTACTTTTATTTCAGGTCGTATTCCCAAGCAGCCTTTGCGGTTCCTAAGTGAGAACGCATACACAGTTTAGTGCCGGAGAATGCGGCTTCTCTGATCGACTGTTTCGCAACAATACGGGGGTTGTTTGTGCGCCGGCTCACGGCGCTAGATGCGCTGAAACCTTTTACGCATGCGCGGAGCGCGCTTTTTCGACCAATCACAGCACTCGCTGGCACGTATGCGGTCCCAGACATCATTACATGTTAAACTTGCTTTGTCAGTGCACTACCTATTTCATAAGCCGATTTTTGACCTTCAAGTTGTTTTCATTCATCTCAAAACCAAAGACTATTGATACTTCAGGGGGGTTGGCCCGGTTACGCATTGGACACTGCCGGTTCAGCCATCGCCATCTGCTGACGGCTGCGCCGGCGCCGTTCTGCCCATGTGGGCAATTGCTGACGGTCCGCCACATTTTAATGTCCTGTCTGGATTTTAACACACTGCGTCTGGATCTTAACCTGCCATGTACTTTAGATGCCATTTTAGCGGATGACCCACGAGCAGCTGCTCGTGTTCTTCGCTTTATCAATTTGACAAACCTCTCTAAGGACATTTGATGATGCTGTTTTTTAATCCTATGCCTGTCAGTCTGTCTTTTATCGTGTTTTCCCTTTTAGTTGTTGTTTTAAACTTGTGCCTCGCGGTGCATTCTTAACGTAGTCAGGGCGCTAATGACCATTGAAGTTGTGCGCCCTAAAACCACAAAAAAAACTTCAGGGGGGGGGGGGGGAGGCATTGGAAACAGACTAGGGGGTCCGCCATGGATTTTCGACTGAAGAAGGGGTCCACCAGCTGAAAAGGTTGGGAAGCCCTGGCATAGAGTGTCGCAGCTGTTGAATACCATACAGTCTAAATAAGTGTCGATCAATTTCATATTTTTATTTTTTCGTGTTTTTGTTGGCATCTTAAACCGTACGACGTGCAATCGAAACCAAGGAGACTAAAAGTAGCAACGTTGCCTTTGAAGGTAAAAATAAATAAATAAAAGAATTGACTGATTCTCACAACACCTACAAACTGTTAGGAGAAATATAATGAAAACCATTACTCACATTTTGTCCAATGTAGTCTAGTTTGGCCTAAGATTAGGCAAAATTCGAAGTGGCTCATTCAAGGCAAATCGCACTGAATCGCTTACGCCCAGTCTCCGTGCACAGCACGTAAATTTATATCATGAATATGACAAAATATGGTGCGAACTGATCGTACTGCAGAAATTTAATCAGTATTAACACATCACTTCGACGTTTCAGTGATTGTTGTTGTGATCTTCAGTCCTGAGACTGGTTTGATGCAGCCTCTCCATGCTACTCTATCCTGTGCAAGCTTCTTCATCTCCCAGTACTTACTGCAACCCACATCCTTTTGAATCTGCTTAGTGTATTCATCTCTTGGTCTCCCTCTACGATTTTTACCCTCCACGCTGCCCTCCAATGCTAAATTTGTGATCCCTTGATCTCTTGATTTCCATAATATTGTCCTCAAGTACATCGCCCTTGAATAGACCCTCTATATACTCCTTCCACCTTTCTGCTTTCCCTTCTTTGCTTTGGGTTGCCGTCTGAGCTCTTCATATTCATACAAGTGGTTCTCTTTTCTCCAAAGGTCTCTTTAATTTTCCTGTAGGCAGTATCTATCTTACCCCTAGTGAGATAAGCCTTATTTGTCCTCTAGCCATCCCTGCTTAGCCATTTTGCACTTCCTGTCGATCTCATTTTTGAGACGTTTGTATTCCTTTTTGCCTGCTTCATTTACTGCGTTTTTATATTTTCTCCTTTCATCAATTAAATTCAATATTTCTTCTGTTACCCAAGGATTTATACTAGGCCTTGACTTTACCTACTTGATCCTCTGCTGCTTTCACTACTTCATCCCTCAGAGCTACCCATTCTTCTTCTACTGTATTCCTTTCCCCCATTCCTGTCAATTGTTCCCTTATGCTCTCTGTGAAACTCTGTATAACCTCTGGGTTAGTCAGTTTAGCCAGGTCCCATCTCCTTAAATTCCCACCTTTTAGCAGTTTCTTCAATTTTAATGTGCTGTTCGTCACCAATAGATTGTGGCCAGAGTCCGCATCTGCCCCTGGGAATGTCTTACAATTTAAAACCTGGTTCCTAAATCTCTGTCTTACCATTATATAATCTATCTGATACCTTCTAGTATCTCCAGGATTCTTCCACGTATACAACCCTCTTTTATGGTTCTTGAACCAGGTGTTAGCTATGATTAAGTTATGCTCTGTACAAAATTCTACCAGGCGGCTTCCTTTTTCATTTCTCTCCCCCAATCCATATTCACCCACTACGTTTCCTTCTCTTCCTTTTCCTACTCTCGAATTCCAGTCACCCATTACTATTAAATTTTCGTCTCCCTTCACTACCTGAATAATTTCTTTATCTCATCAAACATTTCATCAATTTCTTCATCATCTGCAAAGCCAGTTGACATATAAACTTGTACTACTGTAGTAGATATGGGCTTCGTGTCTATCTTGGCCACAATAATGCGTTCACTATGCTGTTTGTAGTAGCTTACCCGCACTCCTATTTTTTATTCTTTTAATAAACCGACTCCTGAATTACCCCTATTTGATTTTGTATTTATAACCCTGTATTCACCTGACCAAAAGACTTGTTCCTCCTGCCACCGAACTTCACTAATTCCCACTAATCTAACTTTAACCTATCCATTTCCCTTTTTAAATTTTCTAACCTACCTGCCCAATTAAGGGATCTGACATTCCACACTCCGATCCGTAGAACGCCAGTTTTATTTCTCCTGATACAGATGTCCTCTTGAGTAGTCCCCGCCCGGAGATCCGAATGGGGGAATATTTTACCTCCAGAATATTTTACCCAAGAGGACGCCATCATCATTTAACCATACAGTAAAGCTGTGTGCCCTCAGGAAAAATTCCAGCTGTAGTTTCCCCTTGCTTTCAGCTGTTCGCAGTACCAGCACAGCAAGGACGTTTTGGTTAGTGTTACAAGGCCAGATCAGTCAATCATCCAGACTGTTTACCCTGTAACTACTGAAAAGCCTGCTGCCCCTCTTCAGGAACCTCATGTTTGTCTGGCCTCTCAAGAGATACCCCTCCGTTGTGGTTGCACTTGCGGTACGGCCATCTGTATGGCTGAGGCACGCAAGCCTCCCCACCAACGGCAAGTTCCATGGTTCATGGGGGTAGGTTTCAGTGATTATTACTAATAAAATACAACATAGTGCATGACTTTCATTCTTTCACTGTTGCGTGTCTTCGCGGAACAACTCACAACTAAGATGGCGATACTTGGCAATGAGGTATACTTACTTGGCTGCTAGAACGCGCGTATTGACAATATCCACTATGACATCGAACTGGCCCATTGATGAAGCCGAGCATCGATAGCAACCTTACCCTACCTCAGCGAGTGGCATAGGAATGCTAACGAGGTTCCTATCCAGTAATCACACTCACTAATAATTATAATAATAATTCAATAATAATAATACACATTCACATGTAACTAAATTATTTAACAGTTACATTGCAGACCCATACACATTCCCTGATACACTTACACATGGAATTACTTATCTGAAACCTAAAGATTAAGCAGACACAGCAAACCCAGCTAAATATCGCCCCATAACATGCCTACCAACAATATACAAAATATTAACTTCAGTCATTACACAGAAATTAATGACATATACAACACAGAACAATATTATAAATGAAGAACAAAAAGGCTGTTGCAAAGGAGCACGAGGATGTAAATAGCAACTGATAATAGATGCAGAGGTGACATATCAAGCTAAAACTAAACAAAGGTCGCTACACTACGCATACATTGATTACCAAAAAGCTTTTGATAGTGTACCACACTCATGGTTACTACAAATACTGGAAATATACAAAACAAATCCTAAATTGATACAGTTCCTAAACATAGTAATGAAAAATTGGAAAACCACACTTAATATCCAAAGAAATTCAAATAATATCACATCACAGCCAATACAGATTAAGTGTGGAATATACCAAGGAGACTCATTAAGTCTTTCTGGTTCTGCCTTGCTCTGAACCCACTATCCAACATGCTAAATAATACAAATTATGGATACAATATTACTGGAACATACCCACACAAAATCACACATTTGCTATACATGGATGATCTAAAACACTGGCAGCAACAAATCAACAACTCAACCAATTACTAAAGATAACAGAAGTATTCAGCAATGATATAAATATGGCTTTTGGAACAGACAAATGCAAGAAAAATAGCATAGTCAAGGGAAAACACACTAAACAAGAAGATTACATATTGGATAACCACAGTGACTGTATAGAAGCGATGGAAAAAAACAGATGCCTATAAATATCTAGGATACAGACAAAAAATAGGAATAGATAATACAAATATTAAAGAAGAACTAAAAGAAAAATATAGACAAAGACTAACAAAAATACTGAAAACAGAATTGACAGCAAGAAACAAGACAAAAGCTATAAATACTTATGCTATATCAATATTGACCTACTCATTTGGAGTAGTGAAATGGAGTAACACAGACCTAGAAGCACTCAATACACTTACACGATCACAATACCACAAATATAGAATACATCACATACATTCAGCAACAGAAAGATTCACATTAAGCAGGATGGAAGGAGGAAGGGGATTTATTGACATAAAAAACCTACATTATGGATAGGTAGACAATTTAAGAAAATTCTTTCTAGAACGAGCAGAAACTAGCAAAATACACAAAGCAATCACTCATATGAATACATCGGCTACACCATTGCAATTTCATAACCACTTCTACAACCCTTTAGATCACATAACATCAACAGATACAAAGAAAGTAAACTGTAAAAAGAAAACACTACATGACAAGCACCCGTATCATCTAACACAGCCACACATCGATCAAGACGCATCCAATACATGGCTAAGAAAAGGCAACATATACAGTGAGACGGAAGAATTCATGATTGCAATACAGGATCAAATAATAACCACCAGACATTACAGCAAGCATATTATTAAAGATCCCAATACCACAACATATAAATGCAGAATTTGCAAACAACAAATAGAAACAGTAGATCACATCACAAGCGGATGTACAATACCAGCAAATACAGAATACCCCAGAAGACATGACAATGTAGCAAAAATAATACATCAACAACTTGCCATACAACATAAACTAATAAAACAACACGTTCCCACATACAAGTATGCACCACAAAATGTACTGGAGAACGATGAATACAAACTATACTGGAACAGAACCATTATAACAGATAAAACAACACGAAATAACAAACCTGAAATTATACTCACCAATAAAAAGAAGAAATTAACACAACTAATCGAATATCCATACCCAATACAACAAATATACAGAAGAAAACAGGAGAAAAAATTGAAAAATTCATCCAACTGGCTGAGGAAGTCAAGGACATGTGGCATCAGAATAAAGTTGACATTATATCAATTATACTATCAACGTGAGGCAATACTGACCTTACGACTTATCTTAGAAGAAAGATTAAGAAAAGGCAAACCTACGTCTCCAGCATTTGTAGACTTAGAGAAAGCTTTTGACAATGTTAACTGGAATAGTCTCTTTCAAATTCTGAAGGTGGCAGGGGTAAAATACAGGGAGCGAAAGTCTATTTACAATTTGTACAGAAACCAGATGGCAGTTATAAGAGTCGAGGGGCATGAAAGGGAAGCAGTGGTTGGGAAAGGAGTGAGACAGGGTTGTAGCCTTTCCCCAATGTTATTCAATCTGTATATTGAGCAAGCAGTAAAGGAAACAAAAGAAGAATTCGGAGTAGGTATTAAAATTCATGGAGAAGAAGTAAAAACTTTGAGGTTCGCCGATGACATTGTAATTCTGTCACAGACAGAAAAGGACTTGGAAGAGCAATTGAGCGGAATGGACAGTGTCTTGAAAGGAGGATATAAGATGAACATCAACAAAAGCAAAACGAGGATAATGGAATGTAGTCAAATTAAGTCGGATGATGCTGAGGGAATTAGATTAGGAAATGAGACACTTAAAGTAGTAAAGGAGTTTTGCTATTTAGGGAGTAAAATAACCGATGATGGTCGAAGTAGAGACGATATAAAATGTAGACTGGCAATGGCAAGGAAAGCGTTTCTCAAGATGAGAAATTTGTTAACATCGAGTATAGATTTAAGTGTCAGGAAGTCGTTTCTGAAAGTATTTGTATGGAGTGTAGCCATGTATGGATGTGATACATAGACGATAACTAGTTTGGACAAGAAGAGAATAGAAGCTTTCGAAATGTGGTGCTACAGAAGAATGCTGAAGATAAGGTGGGTAGATCACGTAACTAATGAGGAGGTATTGAATAGGATTGGGGAGAAGAGAAGTTTGTGGCACAACTTGACTAGAAGAAGGGATAGGTTGGTAAGACATGTTTTGAGGCATCGAGGGATCACAAATTTAGCATTGGAGGGCACCGTGGAGGGTAAAAATCGTAGAGGGAGACCAAGAGATGAATACACTAAGCAGATTCAGAAGGATGTAGGTTGCAGTAGGTACTGGGAGATGAAGAAGCTTGCACAGGATAGAGTAGCATGGAGAGCTGCATCAAACCAGTCTCAGGACTGAAGACCACAACAACAACAACTATCAACTACAGGAGTCATACCACACAATATCCACCAGTACATCAACGCAATACAGCTACAACCAAACTTATATGTACAACTACAGAAATCTGTAATTATTGATACATGTTCAATTACCCGAAGTTCCTAAATGCAATGTAATATATACCATACAGTTAAAAGGAAGTCACGCTTGATCAAGGTCCGCGTCACTTTATTTTTAACCAGACATAACGTCTGAGAAAGGAAAGAAATAGTAATAATAATAATAATAAATTATCAGATCACGTTCGAAGAAATATGGAAAATTGAAAAGATTCAAGTAGAACTTTGCACAAGAAAGGGGATAAGCATGATGTAAATAGCTACAGAGGTATATCTCCCTTGCAAGTGGGTTATGAAATATTTTCAGCATTGTCACTAAATAGTAGAAGCAACATAGGCATTTGGGAGAAATCAGAGTGGATTTAGAAAGAGCAGACTTTGCTCAGAAAAGAAAGATTTTGCACATGAAGTCCATAATCCGTCACCGACTTAGAGACTCTAAAGACTTAGTTGTAACATTTATAAAGTTTAAAAAGGCATTTGATTGGGTTCATAGGGTATCACTAGATAAAGTGATCCGCGAATTTGGCATTAAATGTAAACTAGAAAACCTTATTCGTGAAACGCTCACAGACACCAAACCAAAAGTAAAGTTTCGGGGTGAAATATCTAAGACACTCAAAATAAATATATGTGTAAGGCAAGGTAACGGCCTGTGTCCACTCCTCTTCAGCTGCGTCCTAGAGAAGATAGTATGCGAATGGAAACAAAAACTAAGACTGGGGGCGAAGAATAAAGGTACTGAAATTCACTGTCCGGCATTTACGGATGAGTTTGCCATTCTTTCTGAAAACCTAATACAGAAATACAAATCAACATCTTAGAAGAAAAAATCAACAAAGCAGGTTTAAGAATTTCAGCAGAAAAAAACGTAATTTACGACAAACATAAAACATCTTCCAGAAGCCCTAGTAACAGATATCGGACAAATAAAGGGGTTTAATAAATTTAAATATCTGGGAGAAATAATTCGAGAACACGGCTTAGAAAAAGCCGCTGTTGAAGAAAGAGTGCACAAAATGGTGAGAGCGTGTGGTATAACCAGGAAAACTTACGACAAAAAGCCGCTGGCTAAAAATTTGAAAATATAAAGCTAGAACACAGTACTAAAACCAGAATGTCATTACGCAAGTGAATGTTTAGCATTGAATTGCAAATCACACAAACTTGAAGTCCTAGAAAGAAGAATCATTAGAAGAATACTCGGCCCGCTTAGAAATAGAAGTATGGAAATTAAGAAGTAATGTAGAAGTACATCGCTACGTAGAACACAGAACTGAAATGTTACGGAAGTGGAAGAGATGACTGCTACTTTTTGGACATCTACACACAATGAACATCAACAGGTTAGTCAAATTGATTTTTAAATATCTGTGGAACAATAAGTCAACAAAAGCCTGGGCTCAAGAAGTTAGGAAAGTTGTATAAAGAAACAACACAAGAGTAAAATATGCAACAGAAAGAAAGAGATTTTTAAGAAGACAGTGTTAGAAGTGGAAGGAAGCTAAGGCAGAAGGAAGAAGAAGACAGCGCCCGAATGGTCTGAGAAGGGAAGAAGGATACATAGTGAGAAGATGAAAGAATACTGGAAAGCATTGAAATTTGCCAGTGGTCCTTAGATGACCCAAACGGAAAATAAAGAAAGAAGAAGAAATTATTAGCCGCCCCACATGGAAGATGGACTTTGTTGTACTCCACAATCTAAGGTGTTTTTGTGAGATATACTGACTCTACATTATTCATTTTCGGCGTGCTAGTGTAGAAGGTGTCACGATACAAACTATGTGCAAGATCCGTTCATTTGAAACGATTATTTACTTATGTTCTCGCTGAAGCAACCAGAATACGTAGTCGGATGTCAATATAGCTTCGTATACGTTCACGAAGGAAGGAAGATTAGTGTTCAACATTTCGGCGACAACGAGTCCATTAGAGACGGAGGACAAGTTCGGGTTAGCAAATGGCGGGGAAAGAAATTGGCAGTGCCCTTTCAAAGCAATCATCTCGACATTGGCCCTAAGTGATTTAGAGAAATCGCGGAAAACCTAAATCTGGATGGCCGGACGGAGATCTGAACCGTCATCTTTCCGAATACGAGTCCTGTGCGCCAACCAATGCGACACTTTGCACGGTGGCTCACGTACACACCATCGGTGAGTATGTAAAACGATTTAGAGTTCAATTCTGTGCGAGAGGTAGAATGACCAACCGAGTGTATTATTGTTGCTCGTGTTTATAGTGAAACCTGGTTGATAGGTACTCAGAGAGCGCACAGGATAATGTTACAATTGTGGATGGGGCCGTAAACGGTTACTGTGAGTTGCACAATCAAATACGGAATTTTATTTTTCTAAGAACCACTCATTTACACATTTCTTTAAAAGATCACAATTAAACAATAAGGCCGAAAGTTCAAAAATGGTTCACATGGCTCTAAGCACTATGGGACTTAACATCTGAGGCTATCAGTCCCCTACTTAGAACTACTTAAACCTAACTAACCTAAGGACATTACGCACATCTATGCCCGAGGCAGGATTCGAACCCGCGACTAGCAGCCGCGTGGTTCCGGACTGAAGCGCCTAGAACTGCTCGACCACCGCGGCCGGCACTGCTGAAGGCCTAGTTAAAGAAAACTTGAGAAGCTTTCTGGGCCGAAGGCCCAAAACCACATCAAAAACAAGAACGGCTGATGGCCTGGCTTAGAAATCAAAAGCAATTAAAAATAGAAGATAAAATTTTAAAAAAACATGCAATTGAAAACAATTAGCGGCTGAAGGACTACACTACACGTCTGAAGGACAACTATCATTAAAACACATAATAAACAATTTTTCTAACCAAGAAATTTCTTTTCAAACTTACAACAGAACAGCCAAAAGCCTAATTAAAGGCCGGCCGAAGTGGCCGTGCGGTTAAAGGCGCTGCAGTCTGGAACCGCAAGACCGCTACGGTCGCAGGTTCGAATCCTGCCTCGAGCGTGGATGTTTGTGATGTCCTTAGGTTAGTTATGTTTAACTAGTTCTAAGTTCTAGGGGAGTAATGACCTCAGCAGTTGAGTCCCATAGTGCTCAGAGCCATTTGAACCATTTGAACCTAATTAAAGAAATATTAACTTATTGCACTGCTGAAGGTCACAAACAAATTTGAAACTACGGCTGAAGGGCTGACCAACAAGTCAGACAAACAATTTAAAATAAACCTCTTCCTTCTAATAAAAAGTTTTCTTTTAAAGAATACACACAGCTTTATGTAAGATTTAAAAGAACTGTATTAGTAGATGGCCGGAGGCTTCGCATAATACTTCAAACTAAAATGAAAATCACAATCTAAAACAAACAAAACAAATGGTCCTCAGAAGTGTTCCAAGGGTCGGCCTGAGAAGGTAGCTCAAACGTAAAGTGGGATGAGACAGGCAGCCAAGAGTTGAAGTTAAATAATCGGATGGCAACCCAAACTAGGGACGGCCCAAGGACCGACAACAATTTAACTAATTCCCTTCCGTCCGACCGACGGCACAGCGATGGAAAATATCGGCCGAGGACGAGGATATGAACAGTACTACGTGTTCAGAAATTGACGTTTAAAAACAGCCAAGGGAACAATAACCGCTCTAAGCAAATATGAAAAAAACAAGTTAAAAGGCTGTGGAACTACACGCCGTGCCAGTCAGCATCAACACGACGAGGAAAGGCACACTGCTGCAAAAGTACACTAACGACCAGGGTAGGTAGCTTGGGCGTTAACGGCCACAGGGCAGAAATTACCGCTGGTGCACTTCATTGGTAAGTAACAGTCAATTTAATCACTGCTGCGGAAGCAAAGGGAACTTCACAGCAAACATAAACATAGCCAAAGCCTTGCAGTTTGAATCTTTTATTTATCTGGCAGTAGTGGCGCTCGCTGTATTGCAGTAGTTCGAGTAACGAAGATTTTTGTAAGTGATTTGTGAAACGTATAGGTTAATATTAGTCAGGGCCATTCTTTTGTAGGGATTACTGAAAGTCAGATTGCTTTGCGCCAAAAAATATTGTGTGTCAGTTTAAGCACAGTCTTGTATAATTGTTCAAAGGGGACGTTTCAATATGGGCTATCAGACCAATCAGACCAATTGTGTGATTGGATTGAAGAGTTCCTAGATAACAGAATGCAGCATGTCATTCTCAATGGAGAGAAGTCTTCCGAAGTAAGAGTGATTTCAGGGGTGCCGCATGAGAGTGTCGTAGGACCGTTGCTATTCACAATATACATAAATGACCTTATGGATGACATTAGAAGTTCACTGAGGCTTTTTGCAGGTGATGCTGTGGTGTATCGAGAGGTTGTAACAATGGAAAATTGTACTGAAATGCAGGAGGATCTGCAGCGAATTGACGCATGGTGCAGGGAATGGCAATTCAATCTCAATGTATGGTGCAAATGGTTCAAATGGCTCTGAGCATTATGGGACTTAACATCTATGGTCATCAGTCCCCTAGAGCTTAGAACTACTTAAACCTAACTAGCCAAGTGTAATGTGCTGCAAATACATAGAAAGAAAGATCCCCTATCATTTAGCTACAATATAGCAGGTCAGCAACTGGAAGCAGTTAATGCCATAAATTATTTGGGAGTACGCATTAGGAGTGATTTAAAATGGAATGATCATATCAAGTTGATCGTCGGTAATGGTTCAAATGGCTCTGAGCACTATGGGACTCAACTGCTGAGGTCATTAGTCCCCTAGGACTTAGAACTAGTTAAACCTAACTAACCTAAGGACATCACACACATCCATGCCCGAGGCAGGATTCGAACCTGCGACCGTAGCGGTCTCGCGGTTCCAGACTGCAGCGCCAGAACCGTGCGGCCACTTGATCGTCGGTAAACCAGATGCCAGACTGAGATTCATTGGAAGAATCCTAAGGAAATGCAATCCGAAAACAAAGGAAGTAGGTTACAGTACGCTTGTTCGCCCGCTGCTTGAATACTGCTCAGCAGTGTGGGATCCGTACCAGATAGGGTTGATAGAAGAGATAGAGAAGATCCAACGGAGAGCAGCGCGCTTCGATACAGGATCATTTAGTAATCGCGAAAGTGTTACAGAGGTGATGGATAAACTCCAGTGGAAGACTCTGCAGGAGAGACGCTCAGTAGCTCGGTACGGGCTTTTGTTGAAGTTTCGAGAACATACCTTCACCGAGGAGTCAAGCAGTAAATTGCTCCCTCCTACGTATATCTCGCGAAGAGACCATGAGGATAAAATCAGAGAGATTAGAGCCCACACAGAGGCTTACCGACAATCCTTCTTTCCACGAACAATACGAGACTGGAATAGAAGGGAGAACCGATAGAGGTACTCAAGGTACCATCCAACACACACCGTCCGGTGGCTTGCGGAGTATGGATGTAGATGTAGATGTAGATGTAGACATATACCTTCGTTCATTATTTTTTCTCTCCATGAATAGGCGCTATTTTTCCGCTTATAGATCGATGGTCCGCCGGTGTGGGCGTACTAGTTCTTAGTTTTAAAACCAGGTCACAGCACCTTGCAAAGTCAGATTCGTCTCTTAGTTTACAGCTGGTCGTGTGCAGAATATGGTTACTTCAACAAATCGAAAAGGTGCGTAAATTATTGTTGTGCTTAAATACTACACTGAGAATCTGTACATTCGCTAACTATTCTACATTTTCAGAATTAGGTCAGATACGTACAAATTTTGTTTGTTACTACGAAATAATCCGTTTTCTGATGGTCTTCATACGTAGACCTTAGTTAATAATACATATTTGCTCATTTCAGTTTGGTCTTCGATATTGGAATACTGAAATAACTTATTTCTACACTCTACAGCAATGCATGGAATATTAATTGATGAACAATTAGAAACTCATTTTAATGACAGCAATGCGAAATTATCTGATTGATACAATGACGAATTCTCGTTTTTGACTGAAAATAGTGCTGCTGAGCTTCATGAAACTGACTGGCAGACAATAAGAGCGTTAAGATATCGTGCCAGTAACCAGAAGAGGACGTCAGTACAGTGAGTTCCTCTCACAGTCGACATGTATTTGGTGTAGAAAATGTGAATAAAAAACCAAGAAGAGTCATGTTACAACCATTTTAGAATTGAGGTTTTGAAATGTTTGCCAGCTACCAAAATTAGTCGAGACGAGGAATACTTCAAAATGTACGAAATCTGGCTGCGGTACATGTGCGTCAAATGTGAAATGTATTTGTGTACTGTGAAAAGTAATTGTTTTATATCTTATCGTAAAACGCTCCGTAAAGATTAATTTATTGGCAGTAGCAAATTATTTCTTGCCAGAAATTATTGTATGTTCATCATTTTCTTGCATTTATGAAGTTGTTTTTAGGTACCAACAAACACCAGTGTTTGAAAGTAATATATTTCAAAAATATTATTCTTGTATTCTGTGTGCATTGGCATATGCACATTTCGGTAGAAGTGTAACTTTAATTACGAATGCAGCCATGTAACTGTTGTCATATAGATTCAAAACACCTTCACTTCTTCTGAAGTGTCTCTCTTAACTTTTCTCACTTAATGCTGGACAGTAATAGGCGCTGCTCATGCAGGGTTGTTTTCATGTTTGGGCGGATTTAGTGACATCTCTGAACAGCCAAAGGGACTGTGTCTGTGATACAATACCCACAGTTAACGTCTGTCTTCAGGAGTTCTGGGAACCGGGCTGATGCAAAAAATTTTTTGTTTTATGTAGTGTGAGTCACCTAACATTACCACTGGAAACACCTCCCAAACCACAACAATCACGGATAACCAATTCCACAGACCCAAAGTGGGGAGAGGGGCTGGTGTAATTGGTTAATACAAACCACTGAGAAACCACGGACGTATGATTTTCAACACATATTTGTTTTTTTAATGGAAACCTGTTATTATTTTTAGCACAACTGAAAATAGGAAAAAAATACTTAATGCCGTTTCTTACAGTGTAAAATGCTAATTACAGCCAGAGTAATTTGTAACGTAAAGTTGACGCTTGATTAATTTCTCAGCAGTTCAGTCGTGTGTATCGGAGAGAACCGAATTAATTATGGACACAAAAAGAACAGTTATGTAACGTAGGTACAGAAGAGGCTTTGACAGCACGTTGCGTTCACATGCTAACATTTTTATTAGTCTTTTTCTCTGATGAATACTGTACGACACTGATTTGTTAGAAGGAAATGTACATTAACATGAGAATTTAATTAAACTGACAATTTTTTTTTTCAATTACAGAGTGTAAAAGAGGATGTCCTGACATTTCAGGCCAGTAAATGTTTAAAGTGGTGCCCATCAATTGCTGCACACATTTGCAATCTCCCGCATAATGAATGTCTTACACAACGAAGTACATCTGGCGTAGTGTTGCCACAGGTTGCCTCAATACGATGTTTCATATCCTCTGGGGTTGTAGGCACATCACGGTACACGTTCTCCTTTAATGTACTCCATAGAAAGAATTCTAAAGGTGTAATATCAGGAGAACGGTCTGGCCAATTTATGCGCCCGCCACGTCCTACGAACCGCCTGTCGAACATTCTGTGAAAGGTCAGCCTAGTGTTGATTGCAGAATGTGCGGGAGCACCATCATGTTGATACCACATACGTCTAGCGTTTTCAGCGGGACATTTTCTAGCAATGTTGGCGGATCATTTTGTAGAAAGTCGATGTATTTTGCAGCTGTATGGGTGCCTTCAATGAAGTGAGTACCAATGAGATGGTCGCTAATTGATCTGCACCATACATTTACATTCCACGGTCGCTGTCGCTCTACGTGTCGAAGCCAGCGATAATTGTCCACAAACCAGTAATGCATGTTTCTTAAATTCACTGCACCGTGGTTTGTGAAACCTGCTTCATCGGTAAACAGGTAGAACTGCAACGCATTCTCTGTTAATGCCCATTGACAGAAATTCACTCGATTATTAACGTCATCTCCATATAATTGCTGATGCAGCGACGCATGATAGGGGGTAATTTGTGACGATGAAGTATGGGCATTACACTGCTTTGACTCATTGCATTGCCTCTAGTGATGTCACATGAACTCATGTGTGGGTTCACGGCAACAGCAACTAACACACCAGCTGCACCTGCTTCTCCTGTGATGGGTTTGTTACGGACTCGTTTGCGTGTTACGACCATACCTGTTGCACACAATTGTTTGTAGATGTTTTCCAGTGTGCGGCGCGCTGGACGATCTCTGTCCGGGCACCTTTCTGCATACAACCTGCAGGTTGCAGCTGCATTTTGTCTACACTGCCATAGATGAACATCATCTCTGCCTTTCAAGAGTTAGAATAAAACATTTTCACAGTTCTTACAACACTGTACACACTGTTGTGTAACGTTGTTACTTTACTTTGTTTTGAAAGCGGTGCTGATTGACAATAAAAGCGGGTTAAAAGCTGTGAGCTGTCTGGCGAAGTTAACATTGCATTATTGAGCAACTGTTTAACCAGGTATCCAATCTAGCTTACCAAATTCCCAACCAGACTAACATTAATTATAATCTTTTAATAGTCATATGACAACCGGTGATATATATATATATAAAAGAGAATTTAAATAAAAAGAAATAAATCAATTTATATTTGGAAATTTATTTTAACATTGATCATTGAAATTACAGCATATTAAACTTGATTCCTAACTAAACTGGTGCGTTATTTAGGATTGTGAAAATGTGAGATTGTTATCTTACGGAACACATCAAATATGGAGCCAAGATTGGGAGACTGCATACAACACTGCATTCATAAAACAACACACAAACAACGTTGAAACATATGCAACAGAAAATTAACCACTACCAACCGATTCAATTTTCACCCAAAGAAGTTACGTTCGTAGCACAATCCTGTCTGTCATGTAATTACCACACACTGGTATACTAAATTCATATTAACTCTTTGTGAAATCTTCCCGAAAAGAATAGCTGAGGGCTACTTTGATGATTACACCACATGCTTCACGTGGTCAACTTGGTTTACACAAAGAGTGTAACTCCACAATAATTTTGATAATTAAAATAAATTAGATCGAAAAGCAATTTACAAAAGAAAAACCTCGAAGTGGTTACTATCGTCTTACTATTAACCTGATGGGTCAAACAATTGTATAAGCACGTGGTACTGGTTTCACAAAGTACACCCCACGTGGGTTGAACATAAAGAAAAGTTGTTATATTGAAAATTATTGTAAAGACGAGACGTTATAATCTCACGCACATTCGCATTTAAGATTGATGAACTTAGTTAGAGTTACTGATCAACACGTGGTTCCACTTTACTCATAAAGTAGTGACAAAGCAACTACCGGAATATATTCCGAACTTCACACGAGAATTACACTGCGCTGCAATTTAAGATAACATTAGATATTTTAGAGCTAAGCCTGAAATAAAGGTGATTAAATTTTCAGTTAGGCTGAACTTAAGAAATCCATTGTCCTACGGACTTAGCAGAGACGCGCTTAGCCGGAGATCTTGCCACTTCAGATGCTCGCCACGGACAGACTGACCTGGTCCCTTCCTGAGGGTGGCTCACAAATACAAACGGAAGTGGCCAGAGGGGCAGCTTCCTATACCAACATGACAAGAGACGGACAGGACCATACTAAGGATAGAAACCTCTCTGCTTTTAGAAAGCGTAGCTACCTGTTCCGACGTTGGTCCTACTGTTCTCTAGCAGACAGGCTTGTCTGCTACCATCCAGCATGCAACTAGAAATACATTTGCTCGTTCATCCTCTCACACAGAAGGGAAGGGGGATGACAGTATTTTGTCATATACAGTATATAAAAGAAAGCAGATGTAGGTTCCGTATGAGACTGTGTGACATGAGTTACATATAAACTGTGTTTTAAAGTGTAGTAGTGTGACAGATCGTTCTTGATTATGTGTAAAAGTAACACGTTCCACTGCTCAGTCTCCTCCCAGATAGTCAGAAACGCCACAGTAAATTTAGAAGAGGAATTTATGCCGTAAATGACAACAGATTTAAGAAATTAACATGAAAGGAATCCAACAGAGACCTTTCAGTTGTACTTGCGACATTCTCACATTCCTACTGTGCGTACTTCTATTCTTATCTGTGTACAGTACATAATGTCAGACGTCCGGTAACAATGAAAGAAGATTATTGACAATGAAGTAAAAAATCCACGCTGTGGACACCAAGTCAAAAGCTACTCCTTATGTTTCAGATCTAAACTACAATAATAAAATGGGAAGGAACTGTTAATTAGAGCTCAGGGAGAAGTTGTGGTCTAGGTGACAATCAATTTATTTATTTTTCTTAAATATGACAAGACAACAAAATCATTAAAGAAACATCGCACAAACATTTTTATTTAACAAACGCCTTACTCACATGGGATCTGTGGTAGACAAAGTGATCTGCTGGGGTTCGACAGATGACACTAACCAAAACACTAATCGCTCTATCTGACTTCATACACGTGAATCCAGGTTATGGCACCAAACTACGCCACTACCAAGCATCTACATTCTACCATACAAAAAAAAAAAAAGGAAAATATGGTTCGAAAGAACAGGGTGCTGAGAAATATATATTACAGCCCTACGTCACAGCAGGGAGTACTGCTGGTCAAGGCGACACACAATGATGCCTTTAGCGACTGAAGTCATGGACGGCGGCAATCTGTTGTTAAATGGGCGTCCCCAAAAAATGCAAACACGTGGTCTCGTGTTCGGTTAATTCAGAACACAGGTACTTCCCTAAGAGCCTCTGAAACCCCGATAGACTCCAGTGGGCAGGTGGACCCGTTTGCTGGTCTGCTAAACCAATTGTCTGAGGTTGCAATCATCAGCTTTACGTTACAGATGACTCTGGATGTACTTAACATTTTACAATGTAACAAATGGCATTGATTAAGCATTTCTTTCTATTTTCAGTTGTGCAAAACTAATAACAGGTTTCCATTTAAGAAAAACTTCAGTACGTTTTGAGAATCAGACTTCCGTGCATTTCTCATTGGTTTGTAAAAACCAATTACAACATCGAATTTGGTTATTCAGTGTTTGTTGTGGTTTGGGAGGTGACTCTGAGCACTATGGGACTTAACATCTATGGTCATAAGTCCCCTAGAACTTAGAACTACTTAAATCTGACTAACCTAAGGACATCACACGATACCCAGTCATCACGCGGCAGAGAAAATCCCTGACCCCGCCGGGTTTGGGAGGTGTTTCCGACGGTAATGTTAGGCGACTCGCCCTGTATATACTTTTTAATGTTAACCATTGAATAATGGGCGTAGAACAGGGATATTTTCAAAATGAATCTTCATTATTTACACACAGATATATGATATACATAGAACATCTAAACAACTTGCGCCACTTGGACTACAAGTTCAGTCTTTGGCTACATTTCTAGGAGTCTATTTAGACTGTGACTGCCGTGGGCTCGTCAGATGGAATGTAAAATTATCGAAACACGACAAATGCTTAACGTGAACTGCACAATAACTCTTGTTTTCGGGGGACCTGGTAGAACAGTTTAGAAGTTAGTACTGATGGATAAGAACGTTAACATTCAAAATAAATAGTCCTAGCTTATTTTCTTGTCAATGACGAAAAATTTGCGGAACAAATTACAGATTATTCGTTCGAATCTTGGTTTCCGCGGATAACCAGAATAGTGGAACAGGTGTGTGCTTCAGGAATTTTATGTACCACAAATCGATACCAAACTAGTTTCAAAAACGAATTTGTTGCTAACAGTGTCTTCACTCCGCCAGGGAACTGTTGTTCACACTTCATTAGATTCTTGAGTAAAAAAATTTTTTCTTGTGATCGCAGACGACAACTGACGATAGTGTGGAATCTTTGGTGACTGAAGCGGAAGCGGAAAACTACCTCGAGATATCTCCTGTGATACTCGCCAGTCATATTACAATCGATAATGTTTCCGCACAGTTTCGTCCCGTACACTGGTATGAAGGATTACGAGGGCTAGTCGGAAAGCAAGGAGCGAACGGTCGCGAAATGGAAACCACAGTCAAAACCCGATGAAGATTTGCACAGATGTGTTGGGCAGTGTCTGTAGTATTCCTGTCGCTTTTGTCAGTTGTGAGCGCACAGTGAGCGCTTAAATATACCTAGAAAAAAGTCTCCCGCCAAGTATGGATGCCTACCGTGATATTTCGCCCGATTTAATGCAACCCCACATAACGCAATTGTCATTTATTTTCTTCTTCATGACAGTTCTCGGCCACACACTTAAGGGGCAATGACGACGCTCCTGCAACGTTTTCGATTTCCATCTCTGCCAAAAGAAATGCAGACTATGAAGGCAACATTTTGGTTCAGGCAACGAGCTGCAGTCCAGCGTAGAAAATTGCCGGAAAACATAAAAGACCGCCTTCTATGACGAGGGTATCGGAAAGTTGCTAAGCCGGCTGGGGTGGCCGAGCGGTTCTAGGCGCTACAGTCTTCCTGGCAGATTAAAACTGTGTGCCGGACCGAGACTCGAACTTGGGTCCCGAGTTCGAGTCTCGGTCTGGCGCACAGTTTTGGGACTGGGTGCTTGTGCTGTCCTCATCATTTCATCATCATCATAATTCCTGACAGTGGCTACACTGGACTGTGTAAAAAACTGGACTGTGAAATAATTGGGACTTTGTATGGGCGCTGATGACCGCGCAGTAGAGCTCCCCAAAAACCAAACATCATCATCATCATCATCACACAGTTTTAATCTGCCAGGAAGTTTCAATAATATAACCAGTTAATATGCACTTCTATTTTGTTTGTATAGCTCAAATAGCGCTCTGCATATAGCTTCTTTGACCAGTAATCAAAACATCCTGAGTCCCAGGTTCGAATCTCGTCACTGCGTCAATTTTGAATAAAAACAATCAGGAGATATAGTAAGGAATCAGTGAAGTGGACTGGAAAGAAGAAAAGGAGTTTAGGTACACATGCCGACTTCGTAAACTGAAGATGAGGAGATAGAGAAACTATATGAGGACACTGAAAGAGTAATACAGTACGTACAGGAGATGATAATCTAAAAGTCATGGGGGACTGGAATGCAGTTTTAGGGGAAGGACCAGAAGATAAGATTACAGGAGAATATGGGCTTGGGGCAAGGAATGAGAGAGGAGAATGATTAATTGAGTTCATAAATTTCCGCTAGTAATAGCGAATACTCTGTTCAAGAATCACAAGAGGAAGTGGTATGCTTGGAAAAGGCCGGTGGTACAGGAAGATTTACAGGAAGATTTCAGTTAGATTATTTCATGGTCGGACAGAGATTCCGAAATCAGATACTGGATTGTAAGGCGTGCCCAGGAGCAGCTGTAGACTCAGATCACAATATAATAGTGATGAAGAGTAGACTGAACTTCAAGAGATTATTGAGGAAGAATCAACGTGCAAATAAACGGGGTACGGAATTACTAACGAATGAAGACATACGCTTTAAGTTCTCTAAGGCTATAGAAAGTGTGGTAGGGAATGGCTCAGTAGGCAGTTCAGTTTCAGAGGAATGGACATCTCTAAGAAGGGCAAATTGGGATGAAAGACATAGGCCAAAGCAAGGTCACTGCGAAGAAATCATCGGTAGAGATTCGTGCTGCTGTAAAAAGAGCGATGCGCGAAGCTTTCAACCACTAACACCGTCATACCTTAGCAAAAGATCTTGCTGAAAACCCAAGGAAATTCTGGTCTCACGTAAAATCGGTAAGCGGGTCGAAGGCTTCCATCCAGTCACTCACTGATTAGCCTGGCCTGGCAACGGAAGACAGCAAAACGAAAGCTTAAATTTTAAATTTAGCATTTGAGAAGTCTTTCACACAGGGGGATCTTACAAACATACCGCCGTTTGAGTCTCGTACAGATTCCCGTATGGAGGATGTTGTGGACTGGCAAGACGGCCAATCCAGAGTGACGGGTAACCGAAAGGCACGCCCTTAAACTCACGCAGGCTGGCGTGAGGTCTGAAACAGGGTACGTAATGAATGCTATAAAGAAAAGTACGTAGCTGCTGGAATACTTAACTTTAATCCACAATTGGTGAACATTGGTCTTGTTACTGTACATGCTTCATTAGCGACATAGCAAAGGATAAATGGCGCCTTGCTAGGTCGTAGCAATTGACTTAGCTGAAGGCTATGCTAACTATCGTCTCGGCAAATGAGAGCGTAATTCTCAGTGAACCTTTCCTAGCAACGTCGGCTGTACAACTGGGGCGAGTGCTAGTAAGTCTCTCTAGACCTGCCGTGTGGCGGCGCTCGGTCTGCAATTACTGACAGTGGCGACACGCGGGTCCGACGTATACTAGCGGACCGCGGCCGATTTAAAGGCTACCACCTAGCAAGTGTGGTGTCTGGCGGTGACACCACAGAGGACATAGTGATAGACATCCCTGGAGTTGTGAAGCAGCTGAATGGGTTGAAAATAAATAAATCGTCAGGTCCTGATGGGATTCTAATTCGGTTTCAGAGAGAGTACTCTACCGCATTGGCTCCTTACTTAGCTTGCATTTATCGCGAATCTTACAGACCAATAATCTTAACATCGGTTTGTTGCAGGATTTTCGAACATATTCTCAGTTCGAATATAATGAATTTCCTTGAGACAGAGAAGTTGCTGTCCATGCATCAGCACGGCTTTAGAAAGCATCGCTCCTGCGAAACGCAACTCGCCCTATTTTCACATGATATCTTGCGAACCATGGATGAAGGGTATCAGACGGATGCCATATTCCTTGACTTTCGGAAAGCGTTTGACTCGGTGCCCCACTGCAGACTCCTAACTAAGGTACGAGCATATGGGATTGGTTCCCAAGTATGTGAGTGGCCCGAAGACTTCTTAAGTAATAGAACCCAGAACGTTGTCCTCGATGGTGAGTTTTCATCGGAGGTGAGGGAATCATCTGGAGTGCACCAGGGAAGTGTGGTAGGTCCGCTGTTGTTTTCTATCTACATAAATGATCTTGTGGATTGAGTGGATAGCAATGTGCGGCTGTTTGCTGATGATGCTGTGGTGTACGGCAAGGTGTCGTCGTTGAGTGACTATAGGAGGATACAAGATGACTTGGACAGGATTTGTGATTGGTGTAAAGAATGGCAGCTAACTGTAAATATAGATAAATGTAAATTAATGTAGATGAATAGGAAAAAGAATCCTGTAATGTTTGAATATTCCGTTAGTAGTGTAGCGCTTGACATAGTCACGTCGATTAAATATTTGGGCGTAACATTGCAGAGCGATATGAAGTGGGACAAGCATGTAATGGCAGTTGTGGGGAAGGCGGATAGTTGTCTTCGGCTCATTGGTAGAATTTTGGGAAGATGTGGTTCATCTGTAAAGGAGACCGCTTATAAAACACTAATACGACCTATTCTTGAGTACTGCTCAAGCGTTTGGGATCCCTATCAGGTCGGACTGAGGGAGGACATAGAAGCAATTCGGAGGCGGACTGCTAGATTTGTTACTGGTAGGTTTGATCATCACGCGAGTGTTACGGAAATGCTTCAGGAACTCGGGTGGGAGTCTCTAGAGGAAAGGAGGCGTTCTTTTCGTGAATCGCTACTGAGGAAATTTAGAGAACCAGCATTTGAGGCTGACTGCTGTACAATTTTACTGCCACCAACTTGCATTTCGCGGAAAGACCACAAACATAAGAGATTAGGGCTCGTACAGAGGCATATAGGCAGTCATTTTTCCCTCGTCCTGTTTGGGAGTGGAACAGGGAGAGAGGATGCTAGTTGTGGTACGAGGTACCCTCCGCCACGCACCGTATGGTGGATTGCGGAGTATGTATGTAGATGTAGATGTACAGGTAGCAGAAGAAATACTTCATAGATCAACGAAAGAAGAGAGTAGAAATATGTTCAGGGAAATTGGAAATAACAAATGCAAGTCGCTGAAGAGTGAAATAAACAGGAACTGCAGGTTGGCTCCGCTAGAACATAGAACTACTTAAACCTAACTAACCTAAGAACATCACACACATCCATTCCCGGGGCAGGATTCGAACTTGCGACCGTAGCGGTCGCGCGGTTCCAGACTGTAGCGCCTGGAAACAACAGCTAGAATATGAATTCCAGGTAACTGGCAGATACAAATATAGACGCAGTGAAATTAGCAGAAACGACACTTCCTTTCAAAGACAATACATACACTGATGTCACAGCGATGCACGGTGAACGCCTGAACATTACAAAAGGCGGGACGTGGGTCATAATACGGTGTGTGATCACTGAGGACGGCAATACCTGTTCTGCAACGTGCTTCCATGGTGGCTACAATGCTGGTAAGAAGTCTATATGTAAATAGAGCTATTTACTCTCGAACTCTAAAGTAATTAAGGTCACTACAATTAATCAGGTCAATAAAATTCCTTTATTTCAAAAGCAATGAAAATAAAAATTAAACAAACCTCTTGAAATACGTGGTGGTTCTCAAAAGTTCAGGAAATACATTAATTACAGTTATTATTTCTTATCTAAATCCTATTCTGTTCCATCACCTTCAAAGTAATGCCGTTTGTTGGTTTCGGTTCACTTTGAACACTGAAGCAGTTAATAGTTGCTTAGTCCGAGGCAGGTACGAATATACAGGGTCTGTCAGGAGCAAAGGTCAGTATTCACGGATAACGGCAGGAACGCTCATTTGAAGCATAAAACTTCATATGGACTTATGCCCCATTCCGAATGGTTTCCGATACAGATCATATTTAATGAACATTTGTTTTTGGGCTAGTAGCCGGCTAGTATGTCTCTTACGCACCTCAACTTTGCTCGTGGTGTGTTTCTACCATTAAAGCAGCCCGGAGAACGTGCAGTTGTCCGTGGTGCGTTGTGAGTGAAGTAGCGCGAGGGATTGAAGAGTGTATGAGAGAGAAGCATCGGCTGACTGTGTTTGTACCCGAGCTGGCTAAAATGCCACACATCTACACTGACGAAAAATGTCCAGATAAACTCTAGCACAAAAAAAGAACGACGGACCACGAAGGAATTATTGGAATGTGTCCGAAATCGGTAGATGTGATGTAAATGTGCAGACAGACAAGTGATTCGAGTTTCAGGAAAATTGGATGATCTATCCAAGAGAAAGAAATTCAAAAACTGAGCAAGTTAATGACTGTTGGTCCACCCCTGGCTCTTGTACGAGCAGTTGTTCGACTTGGCATTGATTGATAGAGCTATCGGATTAGTTGCTGTGGGATATCTTGTCAAATTCCGTTCGACTACCGCGACAGATCATCGAAATCCCGAGCTGGTTGGAGGGCCCTGCCTATAATGTTCCAGTCGTTCTCAATCGAGGAGAAATTCGGTGACCTTGCTGGCCAAAGTATTCGTAGGATGTGGCAAGCACGACGACTTTCTCCGTGTGCTGGCTGGCATTTTATTGCTGAAATGTAAGCCCAGGATGGCTTTCCACGAAGGGGAACAAAATCGGGCACAGAATATCGTCGACGTACCTGTGTGTGTATGGGTGCTCAACCAAAGTGGTCCTGCTGTGGCACTTGAGACCATGACTCTTGGTTGTCGGGCCGTTGTTTTTTTTTCCAGTGCATGGTGTATGTTTACGCCTTCTGCGACGGTGCTGGTGTAGCTGCTGTCGAAGAATATTGTCGGCACATTGCGTAAAACGGGTATTCTTCCAAGTTCCCATTTTTCTTCTGAACGTGTTGTTCAGCAACATGTGCAGCAAGAATAACACAGTGTCGAAATGGTGCGGGGTAGTCCTATTACCAGTGCAAGGCGACTTTCATCGCGTATCAATGACCCACGAACACACGTATGGCGAATACGAGGGCTGGAACTTAAATAGTGACAACTATTTATTCACAACCGATACCAAAGATTAACATGTTTGCACCTGTTACCGTTCTTCAGAGTAGTCACCAGCGTTGTGTAGAACCCGTTGCCAGCGATGTGGAAGGCGTAGTATATCGTCAACAGATCCTGTTCTGTTGATGGTGCGAATGGTGCGGTCTACTGCTTGTCGAATCTCTGGAACAGTTCTCAAGCGAATGCCACGAAGTGGTTCCTTCATCTTCGGAATGAAATCAGAGTCACAAGGACGTAAGTCCGGGGAGTATGGTGGACGATACAGTACTTCCCAGTCCCATCGACCGAACAGAGAAGCCACAGCTTACGCTGTATGCGCCCGCGCATTGTTGTGTAAAATGATGGGTGGGTTGCGTAGAAAGTGTCGCCGCTTCTTTTGCAAAGCTGGTCGCTGGTGATGCTTCAGAAACGAACAGTAATACTGTGCATTGACGGTCTGCCGTGGAGGGATGTAATGCTTTAGGATAACACCACCACAGTCGTACACGAGGGTCACCATAACTTTCACCATACTGGGGCTCTGACGCACTTTCGACTTTCGCGGCGACCCATGACGACGCCATTCATTGGATTGGCGTTTCAGTTTTGGCTCATCCAGTGTTACGATAAAGCGTAGGAAAGCCTCTCCTTCGCGCTCATAACGCTCCAAGTGCGTCTGAGCAGCGTCGTAACGCATCCATTTCTGCATTTCCGTCAAGTCATGCGGAACCCATCGTGATGCAATTTTTCGCATGCCCAGGCGTTCCTTGAGGATGCGAAGTACAGTAATTTGCGCTAATCCGGTTTCGTGGGCGAGCTCACTAGTCGTATGGCGTCGATCACTATCCGCTAACGCGGCAACAGCATGCACTTCTTCTTCAGAGAAGCCAGGACTACCTGCCCGATGCATGTCTGCCACAATTTTCCGACCTTCGTTGAAGGCTTTTACCCAACGTGCCACTGTTCTGTACGGGAATGCCGATTCCCCGCACGCCTCTTGAAGACCTTGATGACACTGTCGTTCTGTACGACCTCTGGCACATTCAGTCTTGATCTAACTCCGTTGTTCCCGTTTCGAAAACGTATTGACGTTTTGACCGCTCGCTCGCAAGCGAATGTGTTCCCTCGATTGTGCGCACGCCGGTGACGTGGGACGGGCGAGTCCATTTGCTCGCAGGTAATGCAGGTATGTCAACAACGCATGCTATCAGCAACAATAGCAGATTCCATTGCAAAGTGTCTCCAAAGCAGTATTGCCACTATTTAAGTTCCAACCTACGTTTTTCTACAAATTGTACAAACATCAGTTTTAAAAGTTTCACTATGTATAAAGTAACCACAATTTAATTTTGCCTCGTGTATGTGAATCTTGAATCTGTTTGTGCGTGCCATTGACCGTAGCCATTTCAAATAAAATAAAGATACATAAACAGGGTAAAAACATCGAGATGAGAGATTGTTAGATTTTCCTGCCGAGATACTAAAGCTGTAGGTTTACAAGACTCAAACCAGGCTGAGCTGTTTGGAGAGGTCTGCCAGCGCGGTTTACATTTGCGTAACTTTGTGAGTGCGCGTACTTTCCGTAACTCTAAACGGCCCGCTATCGCACTCGTTTGAGTGCAGAAGTGCGACACCTGGGCCGCCGAGTGATATCGCCGCTTGTTCTGTGTGTATGCCGCCGATTCTGCTTAGGATTGGCTTATCTGCCGGCCGGCCGTAATCAGCTGCACCGCGTTTCCTGCTGTGCTGATAGCGCCTCTCGGCCGAGAGAAAGCTGCAATGTGGGAAATCCAGGTGGCGTGTTTACAAAACAAACACCTCACTGCCCCACTCCACCAGCCTCCGCCCTAAGCTGATAACAGCAGACACGCCCGCCTCCGATGGGCTGTACGCGACTGCTTTCAGGGCTGCGAAGTGCCGTTCACGCCCTATGTCACGCGACGTTGCGGTCGAGAGCTGCTCCCCTTGCTTGAGTTTCCACTGGAACCGTATTCGTCCGACTAGCTGAACGGCCATATACGTTGTACGACGGCAGGCGTCCGACTAATCCAGAACGTATTGCGGCGTTGGCATGCTTCCATTGCACACGACCAAGTCGACCGCATAGGCCGTACACAGTCGACTGACGGACAAATCCCAGTAAAGTGGGATTGGGCGGAAGTGTGTTTGGGTGTGTTTCGCACTTAATTACGAACCGTGGACGTAGAGAAATCTTGTAAGTTTTATGAATGAGAGCACTGTGCAATATGCACCATCGCGAATTACAGAGGACACTGATTGAAAATTGCGGAGGGTAAGATTGTGGAAGATACACTACTGGCCATTAAAATTGCTACACCACGAAAATGACGTGCTACAGACGCGAAATTTAATCGATAGGAAGAAGTATGAAAGGTCTCTGTGGGATTCCTTTCATGTTTAATTTCTTAAATCTCTTGTCATTTATGGAGTAAATTCCTCTCCTAAATTTACTGTGGCGTTTCTGACTATCTGGGAGGAGACTGAGTAGTGGAACGTGTTACTTTTACACGTAAACAAGAACGATCTGTCACACTACTACACTTTAAAACACAGTTTATATGTAATTCATGTCACACAGTCTCATACGGAACCTACATCCGCTTTCTGTTATATACTGTATATGATAAGATACTGTCATCCCCCTTCCCTTCTGTGTGAGAGGATGAATGATCAAATGTGTTTGTAGTTGCATGGTTGAGGGTAGCAGACAAGGCTGTCTGCTAGAGAACAGTAGGACCAACGTCGGAACAGGTAGCTACGCTTTCTTAAAGCAGAGAGGTTTCTATCCTTAGTATGGTTCTGTCCGTCCGTTGTCATGTTGGTATAGGAAGCTGCCCCTCTGGCCCCTTCCGTTTTGTCTTTGTGAGCCACCCTCAGGAAGCACGCTCGGTAGTAGGCAGTTGCAGTCTGGCGGTGGCGAGCGTCTGAAGTGGTAAGATCTCCGGCTAAGCACGTGTCTGCTAAGTCCATAGGACAATGGATTTGTTAAGTTCAGCCTAACTGAAAATTTAATCATCTTTATTTCGGGTTTAGCTCTAAAATATCCAAGGTTATCTTAAATTGCAGCGTAGTGTAATTCTCGTGTGAAGTTCATATTAGTTTCCGGTTGTTGCTTTGTTACTACTTTGTGAGTAAAGTGGAACCACGTGTTGATCAGTAACTCTAACTAAGTTCATCAATCTTAAATGTGAATGCTTGTGTGATTATAACGTTTCGTCTTGACAATATTTTACAATATAACAACTTTTCTTTATGCTTTTCTTTATGTTCAACCCACGTGGAGTGTACTTTGCGCGACCAGTACCATGTGCTTATATAACTGTTTGACCCATCAGGTTAATAATAAGACGTTAGTAACCAGTTCAAGGTTTTTCTTTTGTCAATTGCTTTTCGATCGAATTTATTTTAATTATCAAAATTACTGTGGAGTTATACGCTTTCTGTAAACCAAGTTGACCACGTGGAGCATGTGGTGTAATCATCAAAGTAGCCTTCAGCTATTCCTTTTGGGAAGATTTTACAAAGAGTTAATATGAATTTAGTATACCAGTGTGTGGTAATTACATGACGGACAGGATTGTGTTACGAACATAATTTCTTTGGGTGAAAACTGAATCTGTTGGTTGTGGTTAATTTCTCCTTGCTTATGTTTCAACGTTCTTTGGGTGTTGTTTTATGAATGCAGGGTTGTATGCAGTCTCCCAATCTTGGCTCCATATTTGATGTGTTCCGTAAGATTAAAATCTCACATTTTTACAATCCTTAAACAAGGCACCAGCTCAGTTATAACTCACGTATAATATGCTGAAATTTCAATGAACAATTTTAAAATAAATTTCCAAATATAAACTGATTTCTTTCTTTTTATTTAAATTCTCCTTTTTATATATAGATATATTACCGGTTGTTGTATGACTGTAAAAGATTATAATCAATGTTAGTCTGTTTGGGAATTTGGTAAACTTAGACTAGATACCTGATGAAACAGTTGCTTAGTAATACGAGATTAACCTCCCCAGACAGCTCACGGCTTTTAACCCGCTTTTATTCTACTATTAGCACCCGATTTCAGCATAGCACAATTCATGTAGCAATATTACAAGATGCTGTGATATGCTAATGATTAGCTTTTCAGAGCATTCACACAAGGTTGGCGCCGGTGGCGACACCTACAACGTGCTGACATGAGGAAAGTTTCCAACAGTTTTCTCATACACAAACAGCAGTTGACCGGCGTTGCCTGGTGAAACGTTGTTGCGAAGTCTCATGTAAGGAGGAGAAATGCGTACCATCACATTTTCAACTTCGATAAAGGTCGGATTCTAGCCTATCGTGATTGCGGTTTATCGTATCCCGACATTGCTGCTCGATTTGGTCGAGATCCAATGACTGTTAGCAGAATATGGAATCAATTAGCTCAGGAGGGTGATACGGAACGCATTGCTGGATCCCAACGGCCTCGTATCACTGGTAGTCGAGATGACAGGCATCTTATACGTATGTCTGTAAACGGATCGTGCAGCCACGTCTCGATCCTCGAATCAACAGACGGGAACGTTTGCAAGACAACAACCATCTGCACGAACAGTTCGACGACGTTTGCAGCAGCATGGACCATCAGCTCAGAGACCATGGCTGCGGTTACCCTTGATGCTGCATCACAGACAGGAGAGCCTGCAATGGTGTACTCAATGACGAACCTGGGAGCACGAATCGCAAAACGTCATCTTTTCAGATGAATCCAGGTTCTGTTTACAGCATCATAATGGTCGCATCTGTGTTTGGCGACATCGCGGTGAACGCACATTGGAAGCGTGTATTGGTCATCGCCATACTGGCGTATCATCCGACGGGATGGTATGGGGTGCCATTGGTTACACGTCTCGGTCACCTCTTGTTCGCATTGACGGCACTTTGAACAGTGGACGTTACATTTCGGAAGTGTTACGACCCGTGGCTCTACCCTTCATTCGATCCCTGCGTAACCCTACATTTCAGCAGGATAATGCACGACTGCATGTTGCAGGGCCTGTACGGGCCTTTCTGGATACAAAAAATGTTCGACTGCAGCCCTGGCCAGCACATTCTCCAGATCTCTCACCAATTGGAAGCGTCTGGTCAATGGTGGCCGAACAACTGGCTCGTCACAAAACGCCAGTCACTACTCTTGGTGAACTGTGGTATCGTGTTGAAGCTGCATGGGCAGTTATACCTGTACACGCCATCCAAGCTCTGTTTGACTCAATGCCCAGGCGTATCGAGGCCGTTATTACGCCCAGAGGTGACTGTTCTGGGTACTGATTTCTCAGGATCTATGCACCCAAATTGCATGAAAATGTAATCACATGTCAGTTCGAGTGTAATTATTTGTCCAATGAATACCCGTTTATCATCTACATTTCTTCTTGGTGCAGCAATTTTTATGGCCAGTACTGTAAATGGAAACGCTAATGACAATGTAGCAAAGAACATAATACTGTGCTATCAGCTTTACTAAATACGTGATAAGTGTCGTACCGAATACATTCAGCAAGACTGTTTAAAAGATTCTAGAACTGCATTTAAAAACAGAATTGGAAGAACCTAAAAACGCTCCATAATCCAGTCTTGTATACGTCTGTCAGATCATCCTAGTGATGCTTGATGAGAGAAACAGTACGGATCTCAGAGAAAGCACATATTGCGGTAATTTTCTATAGTATTTTCTGCCCTTTTGCACATTGCGAGTACTCCGTTCAATAAGACTGTTTAAACATTCTTTTACTATATTTAGAATCAAAATTGAGAAGAACTCTTTTAACCAAACGTCCACGCTATGTAGCTAGTATCTTGTGAAGTACTCAAAACGCTTTAATTCGTACACTTCCCCTGAGCAAACGAACGTCATAAATTTATCTCGGACGGAATGCACTGCACTGGCGCGATGGTTCTCGCCAGCATAAGCGTATCCTTCTGTCACGTGTAATGGCTCGCCAGTGAATGCAGCTACTTAAGTAACAAGCATATTATCAGGCTTATCACTTTCAATATATGCTTTTGCAGTAATCTCCAGCTTCTAGTCGTTATTCCAAACGGACATTCTATCACTTGTCGAGTCTTAGCTCAAAGTAGTTTGCGTTGGTCCAAGTTCTGACATTGGTCTCAGCACGTAAATCTTCAGTTCAGTCACCTCTCTACTTTTGCGGTGCTGTGACGATTGTTCCTCGGCTGTAGTGGGGAGCTTCGTCGGCTACTTGTAGTCGCAGGATTATACGGACAACCTATTACTCGGACGAATACGGCTCCAGTGGATGTCCAGACTAAGTCTCCTCACAAACGGCCAGCAGTGGAAGTTTTTTTACTTTCAGCCCACACCTCGCGCCCTAAGACTCCAGCCTTTTCACCTGCTCCAACTATCTGATAAAACTGGAAAGATATGAATTTCCAGGCTGAGGTTTCAAATCACTCTAACTGTATCTATTGCTTTGTCAAAACACAATTTTGCAACAAGCTTGTAAATTATTCTTTGCGTCTATTTGCGCCATCTGTTCTGCCACTGAGAACAAATAACAACAAAGGTTGAATTATTCATAAAGTAAAGATTGTGATAAGAATATTAATTTAGTAATTTTTCTTACTTAAATTATTGTCTTTATTAGATGTACTTGGACGTCTTTGTTGGCTTAACAACTAGAGGTATATCTCTGCTTGCGGAACGATATTCAGGTTTTAGTTCAAACTAAGTACGCGAAGAAACTTGTTGCGGTCACTTTACCTTCCACATGCTGTTGTTGTTGCGGTCTTCAGTCCAGAGACTGGTTTGATGCAGCTCTCCATGCTTCCCTCCAATACTAAAGTGGTGATCCCTTGATGACTCAGAACGTGTCCCACCAAACGATCCCTTCTTCTAGTCACGTTGTGCCACAAACTACTCTTCTCCCCGATTCTAATCAGTACCTCCTCAATAGCTACTTGATCTACCCATCTAATCTTCAACACTCCTCTGTAGTACCACTCTTCTAAAGCTTCTATTCTCTTCTTGTCTGCACTGTTTATCGTCTATGTTTCACATCCATACATCGCTACACTCCATACAAATACTTTCATAAAAGCCTTCCTGACACTTAAATCTATACTCGATGTTAACAAATTTCTCTTCTTCAGAAATGATTTACTTGCCATAGCCAATCTAAATTTCATGTCGTATCTACTTCTACCATCATCAGTTATTTTCCTCCCCAAATAGCAAAATTCATTTACTACTTTAAGTGTCTCATTTCCTAATCTAATTCCCTCAGCATCACCCGATTTAATTCGACTACATTCCTTTATCCTCGTTTTGCTTTTGTTGATATTCATCTTATATCCTCCTTTCAAGACACTGTCCATTCCGCTCAACTACTATTCCAGTTTCTCTGGTGTCTCTGACAGCCGGCCGAAGTAGCCGAGCGGTTCTAGGCGCTTCAGTCTGGAACCGCGAGACCGCTACGGTCGCACGTTAGCATCCTGCCTCGGGCATGGATGTATGTGATGTCCTTAGGTTTAAGTAGTTCTAAGTTCTAGGGGACTGATGACCTCAGATGTCAAGTCCCATAGTGCTCAGAGCCATTTGAACCATTTCTTTTGTGTCTGATAGAATTACGATGTCGTCGGCAAATACTCAAAGTTTTTATTTCTTCTCCGCGGATTTTAATTCCTACTCCAAATTTTTCTTTAATTTCCTTTACTGCTTCCTCAATATACTGATTGAATAACATACTTTTCCTTTTTTTTTTGTCATCAGTCTCCTGACTGGTTTGATGCGACCCGCCACGAATTCCTCTTCATCTCAGAGTAGCACTTCCAATCTACGTCCTCAATTATTTGCTTGACGTATTCCAATCTCTGTCTTCCTCTACAGTTTCCGCCCTCTACAGCTCCCTCTAATACCATGGAAGTCATTCCCTCATGTCTTAACAGATGTCCTATCATCCTGTTCCTTCTCCTTATCAGTGTTTTCCACATATTCCTTTCCTCTCCGATTCTGCGTTGGTGGCGCCGGTGGTGACACTTACAACGTGCTGACATGAGGAAAGTTTCCAACCGATTTCTCATACACAAACGGCAGTTGACCGGCGTTGCCTGGTGAAACGTTGTTGTGATGCCTCGTGTAAGGAGGAGAAATGCGTACCATCACGTTTCCGACTTTGATAAAGGTCGGATTTTAGCCTATCGCGATTGCGGTTTATCGTATCGCGACATTGCTGCTCGCGTTGGTCGGGATCCAATGACTGTTAGCAGAATATGGAATCTGTGGGTTCAGTAGGGTAATACGGAACGCCGTGCTGGATCCCAACGGCCTCGTATCACTAGCAGTCGAGATGACAGGCATCTTATCCGATGGTGTACTCAACGACGAACCTGGGTGCACGAATGGCAAAACGTCATTTTTTTGGATGAATCCAGGTTCTGTTTACAGCATCATGATGGTCGCATCCGTGTTTGGCGACATCGAGGTGAACGCACATTGGAAGCGTGTATTCGTCATCGCCATACTGGCGTATCACCCGGCGTGATGGTATGGGGTGCCATTGGTTACATGTCTCGGTCACCTCTTGTTCACATTGACGGCACTTTGAACAGTGGACGTTACATCAAACATCGATGAAGAAATCGCAAGAAAATACTTTCGGCTCATAGTGCAATGCTGAAAAACTTACAACGGTGCACAACAGGTAACGCCTCTTCCACTGCCGACAAGCAAATTTTGGGTTTATAGGAATACATAACTTTATTTATGAAATGCCACATTTGCATACCCCTTAAGTATAATACAGCATACCAATTAAACACAGAACCAATCAAAATATAAGTGAGTAATATCTTACTAATTCGTGCCAATAGAGGCACGCTTGTGTACAGATTCTGAGTTTTATTAAAACAGACTTTCGTCGTAAGGTTATCATTGGTAGTTTTATTTCATTTCTTATAATACAGTGTACAACTTTCGTAAGGTTTCTTTTAATGTTGTTAAGACAGTAGTAAATGTTGTGACTTGGCAAGACAGCCAAGTCACAATGAGAGGAAGCCGAAAGGCACGCGTTAAGCTCACGCAGATTGGCGTGAGGTCTGGAACAGTTAAAGGAATTAATAGTAGCAAATAAAGTACGTAGTTGATGTAATACTTAACTTTAATCCACAATTGTAGAACATCTCTCTTGACGGTACATGTTATAACCACAATATAAAATAATATCAAATGCTATGGCGCCTTGCTAGGTCGTAGCAAATGACGTAGCTGAAGGCTATGCTAACTATCGTCTCGGCAAATGAGAGCGTAGTTGTCAGTGATCCATCTCTGGCTAAGTCGGCTGTACAACTGGGGTGAGTGCCAGGACGTCTCTCTAGACCTGCTGTGTGGTGGCGCTCGGTCTGCTATCACTGACACGCGGCCGATTTAAAAGGCTACCACCTAGCAAGTGTGGTGTCTGGCGGTGACACCACAGTAAACATGAGAGAGAAATTAATCATCAACGATATTCGCGAATTCTGTGATGTTATCTATAACAGTCTGATAATGCGAATGCAGTTTATTGATTACATGCATGTAGAAAACTTGTTCTGAGTTAAAGCTGTCAATCAAGGTTTGAAGATGAAAAAATGCCACTGCCACATGACAGCTAATATAGAAAATACTTTTCTGACGTATTTTAGCACGATGCACTCCCTATACATAATACAAAAGTTTCGAGAATAATCTGCTACCTGTCCATCTATTAAACCTGAAAAGAACAAAATGTCGCAGAAGTTAGCCCTTTTTCCACATGCGACTATTTTGGGTTGAGAAGTGAAGGGAATTATGTTCAAAGTTCCATTTGATTGATAACTTCAGCAGACAGCAGAATTGCCTTTTAAAAAATGTTGCAGTGAACGTACTCGAACTTGCGACCTCTTATCTACAGCTCGCGACGCTTACCATTACACTACTCGCTGACACGTACCTGCAGTATATTCAGAAGTCAAAAACAATTGCTCCAGAAATTACGCATTCCACATGGCCAGATCTAGACTTCTGAGAGACAGACAGTTACAGCTTTTCTTTTGCACTGCACGACGTTTTCAACAAACAGATAGCGCAATAGAGTTGCTGAAGTGGAAAGGAACCCTTCCTATTTAAATTTCTGCATCCTGTACTATTGACAGTTCTGTGTAGGTGGCAGTTACGTGATTTTATTTCGGTGATTACAAAATAGAGACGAATGTATGCTCTGGGTAGCCGAGGCAACTAGTTCATGACGATTCAGTCAACCAAGTAAATGAATGTACTGAACATTCTGCAAACCACTATAGGGAGCCTGTGTGTCAGAATTCTCATCCAGTGTGGCGCAACGGCGTTCTGATAGAAAAATGAGCGACGGAGAAGAGGGTTTGGTTGACTGTTGGATTGATGATAGTTTCATATACTTATGGTCCGGGTTCGATTCCAACTTCTGCTGATGATTTTTGATAGGGAGAGACAGATTATGTTCTCTTTGGGCTACGCCAAGTGATGAAGGTATAATGGCATTGTGGTCTGAAATTCACATTAAACATGATATTCCTTCTATACCAAGTAGACGTTAGGCTGAACCCCAATAAAGTCAGGAGTGGCGACATGTAGAAACTCTATCACCAGTAACCTTTCTTATACTAGTTATTTATCTCTAGTGACGAAACAAACGCTATGTAGGGTCACAGGACACTTATTCCATCCTTTATTTGAGCTTCTGTATGTCGATAAAATTGATTCTGGACTGGGAAAGCAGCTCAGACCGCCCTTAACGCGGAATTTGATCCCTTCGTGATGATACCGCTCGACTACAATTTGTCGTTTGTTCAAAACTGCATATTCCTCAACATCCCCACATATTGCGCGTGAATGGATTCGAATCCTGGCCCGGCACTAAAGTTTTCATTATGTATTATCAAGCTCTAGCATGAGAACACCTATCTGCTGGTGGATAATAATTTTGATTTTTAATGTATTTTCATTCGTTGTCAACATTAACGATATCTCACGTTTTTGACTCCCAGTGAGACACAGAACTATTTGCGATATCACTATAAGTTCAAGGATGTTATTCCGAGCTGCTGGTGGAGAAAAATTCAGTAGCTGACGTCTGTTTGTGTGTAGCCGACAACGATATGTCTGGGGTTCGATTCCCAGTCAGCACTGAACTCTTCATCATATTATTTCTAGTTCAAATATGCTCACATGTTGCTGAAGGTGAAACAAACCCATATTTAACGTTCGTTTCCCCTAGAATATAATATCGATGGGTGCCGGATTGGAGTCCTCGGAAGGAAAACATTAATATTTCGTCTCGTCATTTCAGTTAAAACATCTAGCTACTGCCGAGAAAGTCCGACATACCACAGTTGATTGTGCTTCGATATCAATCTGATTAAGTTCTGGGTTCTAATCCTTGTCCAACACAAAGCTTTACCTCACGGCATTTCAAGTAAGTTACTTGCGAAGAAGCAATATTTAACATCTCTCGTAGTTCGTTAACAGGGACAATAGACGCTGGGTAGTAATTCCGGTCTGTTAAAAATGTTTACGTTTTGTAATTTCAAGTATATATTTGCTTACTGATACTGTCTAAAATCCAGGTATATCACTCTCTGTATGCCTAGTCAGGAATGATTGTTAGTTTCCGTCAGGCACTAAAGCTTTGCTTAGTCTGCATGACCTGGGTTTGAATCGATATGCAGAACGAGACGGTTCGTCGTGTCATTTGAAGTTCATACATATTCTCAACTAGCTGCTCGTGAATAACTTAAATTTTTAATGTCATTTTGTGTTAAATAATAAGTACGGTATGTTACTTCCAAGAGTAAATCATGAATACGACGAACTTACTACGTGCATTACCTATCTGACGTAATAATGAGAGTGGTAGAGTTTCAGGTATGTCATTTATTGTAATAAATGTGAGCTTACAAGCCTTAAGGTTAGTCTTATCTGTGATAAGGTGTTCCCTGATATTTGTACTATCATGGTATTACTTTACATCTTGAGTTATTGCGATACAGAGCAGTGTTTTCTAGTGGAGCTATGTTGGAACCATTTTCAATAGTCAAACGACTGGACCGAGGAGCGATTAGAGGACCGTCTAGACAGCTACGTTATGCGGGTTGCATGCGAATCAGGCGAAATGCAATTCACTTCGTTCGGATTCTTTTGAGCACGACTGTACATTCACAGAAATTTCTTCCTCAAATTAGGGCCGATATTTGATATTAGTAGACTTCTATTGGCCAGGAATGCCTTTTTTGCCGTAGCTAGTCTGCTTTTGATGTCCTCCTTCCTCCGTCCGTCATTCGTTGTTTTACTGACAAGGGAGCAGAATTCCTTATCTTGATCTACTTCGTGACCATCTATCTTGATGTTAAGTTTCTCACTGTTCTCATTTCTACTACTTCGCATTACCTGCGTCTTTCTGCGATTTACTCTCAGTCCATACTGTGTACTCATTAGACTGTTCATTCCGTTCAGCATATCACATAATTCTTCTTCATTCTCACTCAGCACAACAATGTCATCAGCGAATCGTATCATTGAAATCCTTTCACCTTGAAATTTTAATTGCACTCCTGAACCTTTCTTTAATTTCCGTCATTGCTTCCTCGATATACAGAGTGAACAGTAGGGGAGGAAGGCTACAACCTTGTCTTACGCCTCTCCCTGTAGCTTACCGCTACTTTTTTCATAATTTCGAACATCTTGCACCATTTTACATTGTCGAACACTTTTTCTACGTCGACAAATTTGATTTTTCTTTAGTATTGCTTCCATTATTAACTGCAGCGTCAGAATTGCCTCTCTCGTGCCTTTACCTTTCCTAAAGCCAAACTCATCGTCATCTAGTTCATCCTCAATTTTCTTTTCTATTGTTCTGTATATTATTCTTGTAAGCAACTTGGATTCATGAGCTGTTCAGCTGATTGTGCTATAATTCTTGCACTTGTCAGCTCTTGCCATCTTCGGAATTGTATGGATGATGCTTTTTCGAAAGTCAGATGGTACGTCGCCTGATTCATACATTCTACACACCAACGTGAACAGTCGTTTTGTTGCCACTTCCCCCGACGATTTTAGAAATTCTGATGGAATGTTATCTATCCCTTTTGCGTTATTTATTCTTAAGTCCTCCAAACCTCTTTTAAATTCTGATTATAATACTGGATCCCCTATTTATTCTAAATCGAGTCCTGTTTCTTCTTCTGTCACATCAGACAAATCTTCTCTCCCATAGAGGCTTTCAGTGTATTGTTTCCATCCCTCCGCTCTCTCCTCTGCATTTAATAGTGGAATTCCCGTTACACTCTTAAAGTTACCACCCTTCCTTTTAATGTCACCGAAGGCTGTTTTGACTTTCCTGTACGCTGAGTCTGTCCTTCCGACAATCATATCTTTTTCGATGTCTTCACATTTTTCCTGCAGCCATTTCGTCTTAGCTTCCCTGCACTTCCTATTTATTTCATTCCTCAGCGACTTGTATTTCTGTATTCCTGAATTTCCCGGTACGTGTTTGTACTTTCTCCTTTCATCAATCAACTGAAGTATTTCTTCTGTTACCCATGGTTTCTTCGCAGCTACCTTCTTTGTACCTATGTTTTCCTTCCCAAATTCTGTGGTGACCCTTTTTAGAGATGTCCATTCGTCTTCAACTGTACTGCCTACTGAGCTATTCCTTATTGCCATATCTATAGCCTAAGAGAACTTCAAGGGTGTCTCGCCATTCCTTAGTATTTCCATATCCCACATTTTTGCGTATTGATTCTTCCTGAGTAATGTTTTAAACTTCAGCCTACTCTTCATCACTACTATATTGTGATCTGAGTCTATATCTGCTCCTGCGTACGCCTTACAATCCACTATCTGATTTCGGAATCTCTGTCTGACCATGATGTAATCTAACTGAAGTCTTCCTTCAGCACACGGCCTTTTCTAAGTATACCTCCTCCTCTTGTGATTCTTGAACAGGGTATTCGCTATTACTAGCTGAAACTTGTTTCAGAACTCAGTCTTTCTGCTCTCTCATTTCTTGTCACTAGCCCATATTCTCCTGTAACCTTTTCTTCTACTCCTTCCCCTACAACTGTATTCCAGTTCTGCATGACTATTATATTTTCATCCCCCTTTATATACTGTATTACCCTTTCAATATGCTCACACACTTTCTATATCTCTTCAATTTCAGCTTGCAATGTCGGCATGTATACCTGAACTATCGTTGTCAGTGTTGGTTTGCTGTCGACTCTTTTCAGATATAACATTTAAAGATTGGTATTGTGCTGTGTCAGAATGGTGAGAATTAAAACCTTTCACATAAAACATTCAATTCTCATCATTCTGACACAGCACAATATCAACATTCAAATAGATCTGAAACTCAGAATGTGACATGCACACAATATAGTAACTTCCCAGCAACCACATACAACTATCAACCACTACCAGCCAAGAAGAACCAAGACAATATACGCGAGCGGCGTTCAATAAGTACTGCAACACATTTTTTTCTCACCAATTTCGGTTGAAAAAATGTAGAATTTCTTGTGGGACTTTGTGGGAAGTTTCAATACTTGGAGGCGCTACACGTTGCCTTCAAAACAGCGCCTGTACCGGAGATGCATTCTAAGCAGAGAGCTGTCATTGAGTTCCTTTTGACGGAAAACCAGAGCATCGTGTGTTTTCATAGGCACTTTCAGAATGTCTGCTGGTGAACATCGTAAGATGGCAAGAACTATGCCCCTTACATGAAGTCATTGAAGATCACCGAACTCACGTTGAGTGAACAGTAGGGCTGAACAAAAATGACTGACAAGGCACAATGGATCTTGTAGGGGGTATAGTAGGGAAGTATTGGAATAATAAATGCTGGGGGATGGTTTTAAAGTAATTCAAGCGACATGAAAACTTTGTGGAAACGCGTCGATTTACTGGAGGCTAGTTTACCCCAGGGAAGTATTCAGAGTTGATAGCCGCCGGGTGGCGGCGCGCGGCTGCGGAGCGGCGAACGGAAGTGACAATAGGCAGCTTAGGGCGGCTCAACCTCTGAGAAAGCGGTAACGGGGCGCGGCCTCCAGCTGCCTTAAGATGACAGTGAGGGGGTGGTTGACCCCATGCTGGTGTACCGGGAAGCCGACGGAGATCATGTATGCCTGTTGATAAATGTCCGTCGTTCCGGTTTCAGTGAAACATGCGTGAAAGCCACGCAAAGCTACGGTGGAGCGGTCAACAGAGGCCGAAATATGCGTGTTCATGACTATAGCAACGTCACGCTGAATTCACGGTCTGCAGAGTCTGAAGTAAATCAGGTGAAGGGCGACAGAATGACATACGCCGGCCTCCGATGGGAACGTAGGACCAAGGAATTTGAAGTACTCTCCTGGGAGTCAGAATTTCAGAAAAATTGGTGTTTTATGCAAATGCTAACCTTGATGGGTGGCCTGGGAGGCGCTAAATAGCAGAATTTGTGAGGATGTGAAATTTTGTGGGAAATTTGTTCACTTCCCAGAGCAGGCATTGGTCAGCACTGGGAAGTGACACATAATGAATGCGACTTGCGCTGCAATTGGCGTAAGTGATTTTGCTGGAGGGGAAACCGAGGCGAAGAGTGGACTGGCAGAAGTCTCCGTAGAGGTTTTTCCGTTCATAGCTGGCCTAGAGTGCAGACGTGGCGCTCTTTACTCAGCTTGTCTGAGAGAGAGTGAGCATCTCTGCAGTTTAGGACAGCAAACGGAACGATTGAGCTTGGAGATAGAAAGTTTTCATTCAGCTATGTACTGAGCAAGATAGCTAGGAGTGAATAGACGAGTGCAGCCTTGCAGCACCACAAGGCCAGCCAATACCCACACAATGACGACGCCCCGCCACACTGAATTCAGTGATATTGCGCCTGCTCTGGCTTGAGTTAGACCACTGATTAATTTGTTGGATCACATCAGCAAAGTTTCCACGAGGGTTTCATGGGCCGCGTATTGTAGAATTCTTCTCACACTTCACATTATGCATGGGTCGGTCGACAGGAATTAATTTTGATTTATCATGCTTTACTCCACGTAAACGCAATTTATTCCCACTGCTGGTTAGGACAGTCATGTAATGTGATGATTGAAAGTTGTGAGTTAAAATAAATTTCTGCTAATCGACTGCATATGTTTTCAATCATATAGTTGAAATCGCAAGTCATTTTCTTAATTAATTTTATGTTCAACATTTGCATCTGGTGTTCAATAGCTGAATATAACATCAATGTGCACCCTTTTTTAATTAAAAGGGATCAATTCTGAATCAAATAATGTCAACACTGCCACCGCAGTTCAATCAGGAGTCACAGGGCTTTGTTACTTTCTTTGCGTTATCCGATATTGCGGAAGTTTTGCACTCTCTGTTGATCTGTTAGTCAATTAGCTGTGGTGAACACACTCCAAAACCAGATAAGTGACGGGTGGGGTGTTACAACATTAGTACGATGAGTCCGTCATCGCCGGCCGTTGTGGCCGAGCGGTTCTAGGCGCTTCAGTCTGGAACCGCGCGACTGCTACGGACGCAGGTTCGAATCCTGCCTCGGGCATGGATGTGTGTGATGTCCTTAGGTTAGTTAGGTTTAAGTAGTTCTAAGTTCTAGGGGACTGATGACCTCAGAAGTTAAGTCCCATAGTGCTCAGAGCCATTTGAACCATTTTGAAGTCCGTCATCATCGCAACAAGGACGCGCAAATCTGTCCGATCTTCCGCGTGCTGATCGGTCGCATACAGCTGTGACTCCTACGATGTTGGAACGTACGTACCCTCATTTTCGAGGTGATCGACGGATCACATTCAAACACCTCGCTGCTCAAATGGACGTCTCTATTGATAGTACTGACACACTCGACGACCAGTTGGGATGCTCAAAGGTGTAGGCCTGCTGGAATCCTCGCCGCCTAACAAAAGACCATAAAGAGAAACGAAGAAAGATTTGTGGGATTGCTTGCGCGTACGAAGCTGATGGTGACAATTTTTTGTGCAACTTCGTCACAGTCGCTGAAAAATGGGGTCATCACTTCGAAACGGAAACAAAACGGCAATCCATGGGGTGGCGCCACACCACCTCTCCTGAGAAGAAAAATTTCGAAGCCGCACTCACACACGGTACGCTCTTCTGGGATTCTGAAGGGGTTACTCTGTCTGCTGTCCTCCATCATGGTGCAAGCGTATTGCGCTACTCTGAGGAAATTGAAGAAACGTCTTCAGCTTGTTCGTCGCCAAAAAATTTCAAACGAACTTCTCCTTCTCGATGATAGCTCAAGGCCTCAAAGAAGTATGCTCAACCGAGAGGAGGTCACAAAACTTCATTGGACTGTTATTCCTCATCCACGCTACAGCCGAGATCTCGCACCTCCCGACTTCCGTCTGTTTGGCCCAATGAGGGATGCACTCCCCGGGAAATGATGGGGATGTTATTGATGCAGCAAGACGTTGGTTCCGTTGTCTGCCAGTAGAGTCCTACCATGCGGGCATTCAGGCCCCAGTAAGATGGCGCCAGACCGTCGAGTTGAACAGGAGATTATGTTGAAAAATAGGCTTTCGTAATCAAAAGAAAAAAAATGTTCAAATGTGTGTGAAATCTTATCGGACTCGACTGCTAAGGTCATCAGTCCCTAAGCTTACACACTACTTAACCTAAATCATCCTAAGGGCAAATACACACACATCCATGCCCGAGGGAGGACTCGAACCTCCGCCAGGGGCCCAGCCGCACAGTCCAAGTCTGCAGCGCCCCAGACCGCTCGGCTGATCCCGCGCGGCTAATCAAAAGAGCTGGGAATAATATGGTGCATTGGGATCCTGATTATAACCAACCATTTTTTCAGAAAAAAAGTGTTGCGTTTATTGAACACCCTCGCAGATGCAGATGTAGAGTACTCCATCATTTAACTGTGATGGCTGGCGTTCTGCTTCGTTGCGTTGACGTCTGGTGTGACTTGGCCCTCACTCGGCAAGGAAAACCGCAGACCTGACCGTAGAGGGACTCGGTCACGTGCCCAGGTACAGCCAGTTCCAGTTCAAAGCAGCGTGGAGTGCCAGCATTGGTAGCGATGGCGTAAAACGGCTTTGCAGACAGCCGCGACGGCTTGATGTTCACTGTCTTACATTTATCGACAACGAAAAGGAGAAAGCGGTGACAGTGCTGTGTGAGGAAAGGTGCAACCAAGGTGCTGGAGTGCGGCGATGGCGGGCAAATTACAGCAGGAAGGATACGAGGCTGTACGGAGTGAGAGATTCATCTGCCCCAGAGATGAAGAAGCCGAGTGCACACAATAAATACTCCACTGACCGTGTAGATAAAAGTTTTATTAGGCAGCATTTTCTGCAATACCATGAACAATGCAAAGAAATATCAGCACTGAGAAAACTTTACAGCTTTTGTCCCACACAACGGGGCTAACAAGGTATGCTCTTAGATAAACTACTCTGTGGGACTTAATTTTGAAAGTGCCAGAATACACGAATCATCAAGTGCGTTTCAAAAAAGGTATGCTATGTTTGATTTTCGCGAGATAGTGAAACATCAGAATTAAATAAGGCAGCGGTTATTCAGACGAAAAATAAATTCATACACATTACACTGTGAATAAGTGTTGTGTCAGTGACAGTATGTGACATATTATTGTAAAACAAAATGACAGTCGCAGTTTAATTATTATGTTATGTGTAGTATTGGCGTATAGACGTGTAGTCTGAGAGACTAGTGCACTTGTAAGAATAACGAATTATACGGTGTTCCCTCCCCTTCCTGTTTATCGGGTGTTAACACGTCGTGTTGCGATCTCCCAGGTAATATTTCATACTTGGAAGTATATTCTAAGCACATACAAAACTTGCCTGAACTTGTGTGATTCTGAATCGCTAAGTTTACTGTATCTGTTATGGTACTCCGTAATAAGCGACCACTTCCTTTCATGTTATCTGCGCTTGTAGTATAGTAGCATTCCCACACAGCAGTATTCCAGATTTTGAGAGGTGATAGTACGGATAAAAACAAGGAAATGTCCATTAAACATGGGCTGTAAAATGTATACTTTAAAAGTTATCAGCACTTGTTTGTCCGATTCGCTACTGTGAAACGCAACTTTCTTACTGAAAACTTTACGAAAAAACTACAGAGTGCAATGAACAAATAAGTAAACAAGTGAGAACATGTTATTCAGTTACTGCGTAACAGCAGACCTAATGTAATCCGTCTGCTATAACATACGACCTGCATTTGTGAGCCATTCTGATAGGGGTGCTCAATAGAGTGTACATTTATAGTAACGCAAGCTTCTGTCTGACGTCTTGGGGAATCACACTATCTCTGAAAACTCTCATGGATGCGTTGGCAGACATTGATGACACGTTCCTGTGTTTGTGCATCATTAATGGGGCTTCCATACCACCAAGATTTCAAGTGCTCCCAAAACAAAAAATCCAACGGACTGAGGCCGGAGAAACGAGATGGCCAATGCACTGAAACTACCCGACCAATCCACTGCCAATCAAATGTCTGTCTGAGGTGTCCTCGAATGTTTCGGAGAAAATGGGTTGGTGCTCCATCATGCATGAACCACATTTCCAGCCATTGTAGGAATAATACCTCCTCTAGCAGGACAGGCAAATCGTGTGGTAGGTAGTGACCTGTTTCGTAGTATGAAAGGTGATACCAGTCTATCACCAATAATTCCTTCCTATACATTACCTGGAGATGGGCGCTGAGCCTTGCTTCTTCAACTGCTTATGGATTTGTCTCAGCCCACACTTGTTGGTTATGAAAACTGACAATTTCGTGTGAAACCATCCTCGTATGAGAACAGTATCTTTGTTGTGTTTAATGAGTGCAGCATTGTATGGTAGTGAAACATGGACTGTGGGAAAACCGGAACAGAAGAGAATCGAATCATTTGAGATGTGGTGCTACAGACAAATGTTGAAAATTAGGTGGACTGATAAGGTAAGGAATGAGGAGGTTCTACGCAGAATCGGAGAGGAAAGGAATATGTGGAAAACACTGATAAGGGGAAGGGACAGGATGATAGGACATCTGCTAAGACATGAGGGAATGACTTCCATGGTACTATAGGGAGCTGTAGAGGGCAAAAACTGTAGAGGAAGACAGAGATTGGAATACGTCAAGCAAATAATTGAGGACGTAGGTTGCAAGTGCTACTCTGAGATGAAGAGGTTAGCACAGGAAAGGAATTCGTGGCGGGCCGCATCAAACCAGTCAGTAGACTGACGACCAAAAGAAGATGGGTCTTCACCACATCTTTTCAACAGCCATTGACAGAACTGCGTTCTGGCAGGCTGATCTTTTTGTCGAAGGACTTGGACACGCTGTACATGATATTGGTATAGTAGCTGTTCATGCAGGATCGCCCAGACTACAGGGTGAAAAGTATTCAAACCGACAAACTCTGGGAGGTTGTAGGGGACATCAAAACAAATATTTTTCCCTAATGTCATTTTTTCGTATGAGGAGTAGTTAAACCAGTAGAGGAAGATTTCTCTGGCGGCAAATTAATTAAACCAACAAACACTTTTCCATTTTTTTATGACCAAGAGACAACACATTAACACAACCAAATTTCAGTTACAGTAAATTTTCAAATATGCCTCCATTGACTGGTAAACATGGGTTACACCGTCGGATCATGCTCTGACACGGGCAAAAACCCCAGGAGTATCCTGAATTCTTCCTGCTGCTGCTACTATCCGGGCAACCAGATCCTCTTCTGATGCAACAAGAGTTGCGTAAACAAGGTTGCGCATCTCTCCCCACACAAAAAAGTCCAGAGGGGACATACCTGGGGATCGAGCAGGCCACGGTACAGGACCACCTCTGCCAATCCACGTTTCTGGGAACCGTCGGTCCAGGAATCGACGCACACGACGACTGAAAAGTGCCGGCGCCCCGTCATGTTGGAACCACATGCGTTGTCTTGTAGGGAGCGGGTAGTTGATAAACCCGCTGTTCAGCTCGTCCGTTGTGGTGCGCTACGTAGTACGCACCAACCATATCAGTGTACTCACTCCAGGTGTATCGCTCCATTAGTAAACAGAGACAATGCACTACTACACTGGTGGACAGCAGTTGCGTACAACTGAAGAGCGTAATACGCCCTCTAACAACTGAAGATCGTAATACGGCCTCCACCGGCTTAAATAATCCTCATAGGAAAAAATGACATTAGGGAAAAATATTTGTTTAGATGTCCCCTACAACCTCCCAGAGTTTGTCGGTTTAAATACTTTTCACCCTGTAGAAGATGACTAACCCGGACAGTTGCTGAAAGTCGACGAATGCTAGTTCCAGGATCTTCTTCCACTCGTTGCACTACTGTCTCCTCCACGACAGGAGCACGAACTGTGCGGTGTCTGATGCGACGTGTCGTTGTTAGAACTACAGACCCAGAATCCGCTAGCTGCTGGAAAGGACGCCTGAATAACGTTCCGTATCTTAATCAGGCTTTTGAAAAATATAGTGCAAAAACATCCACCACGAATCTTAGGGAAACGGCGTGCTGGGGAAATGTGTCAATTACCCTCGTCTGGATTATCACCATCCTCTTGTGCAGCTTCCCGTCAGTGGCAGCACCTGTCTGGAACACAAGCCTCTTCATCTTCTCCGGCCTTCACCCCACACCTCTGGCTCTACTCTTAAGAAGGCATTTAGCCACCTGTCCATTGGTCTTCTCCTTAGTCTTCTGTCTTCCATTTTCATTTCGTGCACTTTTCTAGGCATTGTCTTCACACGCATTATTCTCAAATTACCTTATGCTTTTCATCTTTTTCTCTCGGTCTTTTCTTTTAGGAGATTTCATGTGTTAACTGCCCATCGCTTCCATTTCTCGTATTTTCCATTTTTCTTAGACATACCTACACAAAAACCTCATTTCGCTTGCGCGAGCCATTTTTCTCTCTTTACTTTGTGACACTGGTTTCTACAGCGTACAACAGAATTCGTGTGTAGTATGTTTTGTCTGTCACCTTCCTACGTTTCTGAGGAAGTCCTTTGTTCCATATTATTCCTCTCATACTCATAAATCTGCCAGTTTGCCTCGCTCGATCACTTAACTAACAAGGGAACCTCCCCATCGCACCCTCCTCAGATTTAGTTGTAAGTTGGCACAGGGATAGGCCTTGAAAAACTGAACACAGATCAATCGAGAAAACAGGAAGAAGTTGTGTGGAACTATGAAAAAAATAAGCAAAATATAGAAACTGCGTAGTCCATGCGCAATGTAGGCAACATCAAGGAGCGTGTCAGCTTACGAGCGCTGTGGCCACGTGGGTTGCGTGAGCAGCTGCGGAACGAGAGGTCCTTGGTTCAAATCTTCTCTCGAGTGAAAAGTTTAATTATTTATTTTCAGACAATTATCAAAGTTCAGGCACTCACACATAATCAACTTCGCTCTCCAAAATTCCAGGACATGTTCAGATTTGCTTGGACATATACAGAATTTGACAGTCTACGCACGGAAACATTTGAAAACGTAAAAAACATATGTTTTGACAGAGCACAGGGAAAACTCTGCGACTGTGAAACTGTTGCATTCATTTGTTGCAGTATATGTGACAAACTCTTGTGTTTTCAACACTTTTTTGAGAGTGATTATCACATCCACAAGAAAACCTAAATCGGGCAAGGTAGAAGAATCTTTTTACACATTCGCCAAGTGTACTAGTTAGGTGGGTCGACAACATATTCCTGTCATGTGACGCACATGCCGTCACCAGTGTCGTAAAGAATATATCAGACGAGGAATCGGTTGATCTATGACCTTGCGATCAAATGTTTTCGCTTCCTATTGGAGAGGCACGTCCTTTCGTCTACTAATCGCACGGTTTTGCGGTGCGGTCACAAAACATAGACACTAAACTTATTACACTGAACAGAGACGTCAATGAATGAACGGACAGATCGTAACTTTGCGAAAATAAAGAAAGTAAAATTTTCACTAGAGGGAGGACACGAACGAAGGACCTCTAGCTTTGCAGTTGCTCACTCTAACCACGAGACCACAGCCCTCATCAGCTAATATTGTCCAAGATGTTGCCTACGCTGCATATGGACTACTCAGTTTGTAAATTTTGCTTATTTTTTCATAATTCCACACAACTTCTTCCTGTTTTCTCGATTGATCTGTGTTCAGTTTTTCAAAGCCTATCCACTGTGTCAGTTTATAACTAAATCTGAGGGGGGTGCGATGGGGAGGTTCCCTTGTAAGAGCCTATCACTCCCGAAACTATCGTTAAACATAAAAATATATAAAGAAACCTATTCCTCCAATAATCTGGCATTTTATACTAGGTATTATAGTGACTTACATAATTCCAAACAGTGTGTGGAACAATTCATACCGCTTTAAAGGAAGAGGCAAGGCCAAAACTAGACTAAATTTTACGATATCCTGACAGTTCCTACATTGCTGTTTGGGCGTGAGAGCTGTGCATCAACACAATGACTACAGAGTAGTTGTAGGAAAAGAGATATTTAAGGAGAACTTAAAGATGTAAACAGAAAGCAGATTTAAGAATATATCTTCAGTGACATTATTGCTGTCTACAGCGGCTTTCCATCAGATGTACGCAAGGTATACCGTGAATAGACACTCCAAAAACAATATTTATGTTTTCAATGGCTGTAGCGCCCACAAACCATGAGACATGACACCTGCAGTTTGATTTCTGTTGCCGAGAAGGCATCACGTCAATTGAGAAGTTTGAGCGAATGTCGCTGCAAAGGAATTTGTCGCGTGATTGCCCGGATATAAGAGTGTCAGGCTTACGGAAAAAAATCATCCACACAATTCCGAAGATAGCAAGGACAGCTAAGAGCGAAAACTATAGAACAATCAGCTTAACAGTCCATGCATCCAAACTGCTGAAAAGAATAATATGCAGAAGAATGGACAAGAAATTTGAGGATCTGTTAGAGGACGATCAATTTGGCTTTAGGAAAGGTGTAGGCACCACAGAGGTAGTCCTGACGTTGAGCTTGATATACAGGGTGAGGCAGTGAAACGGCACGATTTTGTAAAACCACCAAAGATTTATTTACAAGTAAAATCATAATAGTTGAACATGGATCACAAGTACAAGAGTGGAAATTAAAGATTTAACTTAAAAACAATCATTTTTTTAAATATGGTGTCAGTGAGCTGTCGTCCTTGGTTTTGCACACATTGTCTAAGCCTGAGATGAAATTGTCCCATGACGTTTCGTAGCATCTGTACTGGAATGTTGTTAATTTCCTGTCGAATTCGCTCCTTCAGGCCTTCTTTTGTTCTTGGTGAATTTTCCTGGAAGACTTTGCACTTGAGGTAGCCCCAAAGAAAAAAGTCTGGTGCCGTCAGATCTGGTGAACGGGCAGGCCAGGGGAAATCGCCATTCCTGCTGATTAGACGTCGTGGAAATGCAAGTCTGAGCAATTCCATTGAGACATTAGCAGTATGGCTTGTTGCACCATCTTGCTGGAAGAGTGTTTCAGCATCTGGATCATGTCGATCAATTCCAGGCAGACCAAAAATGGTCAACATGTCAGCATAACGTCCAGAGGTTACCGTCACTGTGTTGCCATCTTCATCTTCAAAAAAATAGGGCCCCACGATTCCACGAGATGACATTGCGCACCAGACTGTTACTTTTTCAGAATGGAGAGGTTTTTCATGAAGTTCGTGCGGGTTATCTGAGGACCAATATCTGAAGTTTTGCTTATTTACGTACCCACTAAGATGAAAGTGGGCTTCATCACTCATCCATAAGTTATGCACTCTTTCTTCATTTCGTTCAATAACGTTAAGCATTGACTGGCAAAAGCGTATACGGTTATTGTAGTCATTAGGTTTAAGGGCTTGCACTACCTGAATTTTGTATGGATGATAGTGAAGGTCACTCTTCAAAATCCGTCTTACTGATCGATTGCTGAGACCAAGTTCTGCGCTGTGCCGTCTCGCGGATTTTCGCGGACTTCGTCCCAACGCTTCGCGCACACGATTAATGTTCTCGGGTGTCCGGATTGTTTTTGTGCTGCCGCCTCTTTTCTTTGTTGTGCTAGCAGTAGCTTCAAAGGTTTTAACCCAAAGGAGAATGGCTTTCCTTGATGGCACGGGAGCCCGTGGCGGCAGGTTGAATTCACGACGAAAGGCGCGTTGAGCACCAACCACACTATCCGCGTTTTTGTAATATGCCTTTACGGCATATGCACGTTGCGCATTCGACCAACGCTCCATGGCTACTGAAACTTCCACCACTCTAGACGCCCAACGTCACTTCCCCCACTCTCGCAACCCCCCTCCGCGCCCGACAACCACTATCGAAATCGTGCCGTTTCGCTGCCTCACCCAGTATTATGGAAGCAAGCCTGAGAAAAACTCTAGTGACGCTCAAATGATTTATCGACGTAGAAGGAGCTTACAAAAATTTAAAATGGTGCAAGATGTTCGAAAATATGTGAAGAGCAGGAGTAAGCTATAGGGAAAGACGGGCAACAAACAACAACATAGAGGGAACAATAGGAGTGGTAGACCAAGAATGAAGTGCTGGAACGATAAGGGCATAAGACACGGATGCAGTCTTTCGTACCTAGTGTTCAAGCTACACATCGAAGAAGCAGAGACGGAAATGAAAGAAAAGTTTCAGAGTGGGATTAAAAGACGGGTTGGAAAAATTTCAATGATAAGATTCACTGATGGAAGTCAAATGAAGAAGTATTATAGGATTTGTTGAATGCAATGAACAGCCTAATGAGTGTAGAATATGGATCGAGGGTAAAACCATGAAAGTAATGAGAACTAGTAGAAGTGAGAATAGCGAGAAAGAATAGCGAGAAACTTAACATCAAAATTGCACATCATAATGTAGACGAAACTAGTGAATTCTGCTACCTTGGAAACAAAATAATCCATGACGGACGAAGCAGGGGGAACATAAAAAGCAGCCTATCACTGTCAAAAAGGACATTCCTGGCCTAGTAGTATCAAACACAGGCCTTAATTTGAGAAGAAATTTCTGAGAATGTACGTTTGGAGCATAGCATTGTATGCTAGAGAACCATGGACAGGGAGAAAACCGGAGCAGAAGATAAGCGAAGCGCTTGGGATATGATGCTACAGAACAATGTTGACAATTAAGTGGATTGATAAAATAAGGAATGAGGAGGTACTCAACACAATCAACGAAGAAAGGAACATGCGGAGAACACTAACAAGAAGAATGAACTGGATGACGGATGTGTGTTAAGATATCAGAGGATACCTTTATGGAGAGTAAAAACTGTTGGGGAAGACAGACATTGGAATATATCCTGCAGATAACCGAGTACGTCGGTGCAGCCATTACTAGGAGATGAATACGAGGATAGGAATTCGTGGCGGATCGCATCAAACCAGTTAAAAGAGTTAACATAGCTGCGACATTAAGTTACGAAAGAGTCATGAGACCATGTTAAAAAATATGTGCAGTGTGCAAAATGCTGGATAGGTCGCTGAGGGAAAAGTTACTGAATGGACGCAAACTGACTTTATTATTCCAAATGGTTCAAATGGCTCTGAGCACTATGGGACTTACCTTCTGAGGTCATCAGTCCCCTAGAAGTTAGAACTACTAAAACCTAACTAAGCTAAGGACATCACACACATCCATGCCCGAGGCAGGATTCGAACCTGCGACCGTAGCGCTTTATTATTCCACTATTAAGCGTTTAGGACTTTGCCATCATCAGATACCTGCAGAAAATACGATAAAAATGCATTGCTATGTATAAAATAAAAATAAGTTTCAAAACGAAGATAATTCGGACACTCAAGAAGACACATTGGCCGGACGTGTTGCACTGTTGAAGACGGATGCGTTGAACATAGACGTCGCACCTGACTAGTTCAGCTAGGAAAGTCTGCTTAGGCAGAATACTGTCTTGGCACGGGACACAGCATGAACTACGAGGAGACAAAGATCCTTTCGTCCGCTTCCACGTACTGGGACTCCATCGCTAACGAAGCCGTCGAAATACGTGTAAGTAACGAGCTGACCAATATAAACACGGGATTTGAACTGAGCAAGGCGTCGGAACAAGCTTTGTCGGTACTAACAAGGGAACCTCCCCATCGCACCCCCCTCAGATTTAATTACAAGTTGGCACAGTGGATAGGCCTTGAAAAACTGAACACAGATCAATCGAGAAAACAGGAAGAAGTTGTGTGGAACTATGAAAAAAATAAGCAAAATATGCAAACTGAGTAGTCCATATGGAAGCGAAAGGTCTTTGGTTCAAGCCTCCCTCGTGTGAAAAATTTTTTATTTTCAGACTATTATCAAAGTTAAGGCACTCAGACACAATCAACTTCGCTCTCCAAAATTCCAGGACATGTTCCGATTTGCTTGGACACATGCAGGATTTGACGGTCTACACACGGAAAAATTTGAAAACGTTAGAAACATATGTTTTGACAGAGCACAGGGGAAACTGTGCGACTGTGAAACTGTTGCAGTCATTTGTTGCAGTTCATGTGACAAACTCCTATGTTTTCATTACTTTTTTGGGAGTGATTATCACATCCACAACAAAACCTAAATCGGCAAGGTAGAAGAATCTTTTTACCCATTCGCCAAGTGTACTAGTTAGGTGGGTCGACAACATATTCCTGTCATGTGACGCACATGCCGTCACCAGTGTGGTATAGAATATATCAGACGTGTTTTCCTGCGGAGGAATCGGTTGATGTATGACCTTGCGAGCAAATGTTTTCGGTGCCCACTGGAGAGGCACGTCATTTCGTCTACTAATCGGCGGTGCGGTGGCAAAACATAGACACTAAACTTATTACAGTGAACAGAGACGTCAATGAACGGACGGACGGATCATAACATTGCGACAATAGAGAAAGTAAAATTTTGACCCGATGGAAGACTTGAACCAAGGACCTTTTCCTCCAGAGCTGCTCACGCTAACCACGGGACCACGGCGCTCCTGAGCTCATAATATCCTTAACGTTGCTTATATTGCGCATGGACTTCTCAGTTCGTATATTTTGCTTATTTTTTTCGTAGTTCCACACAACTTCTTCCTGTTTTCTCGATTGATCTGTGTCCAGTTTTTCAAGACCTATCCACTGTGCCAACTTATAACTAAATCTGAGGGGGGTGAGATGGGGAGGTTCCCTCTTAAGGCGTCGTCGGCCGCAGACGAAGGAACTCAACAGAGACGGAGAAGCAAAGTCCGCACACTTACACTGGGAGCCAACACATTGGCCGCGGGTGGGCTGGGCCGCTTTCCCTGCGTCGCGAATGCGAAGACCGTGGCCCGTTTCTCCGGCAGGGGGCACTGTGTGTCCCCGTGCTCTATGACACGTCTACGACGACATCATAGCCCCACTGCTTGGAGCCTGCGCTTCTCCAGCAAGTCAGCGTATACATATGGGCGAGCCATTGCAGCAACACGTCAGCAAGCACCTGCAGATAATGACCAGCTGTCTCGTTGAAATATTGTGCAGCTTCCCCATCATTATCCGGCCGGGCGCCCGTGAACCAACGTACCACACAAAAAGTAGAAGACGCAGACCCTGGAACATCATGTTGCACATGGATACAAAAGTTACATGTTGTAGTAGTAACAGTCATAAGAAGAGTGTAGAAGATTGATGGTTGTCATATTAAGATACAAATTTTCAACACCAGATGGAGTTGACGTGTCGCGAGACGATGATGATGATGATGTTTCGTTTATGGGGCGCTCAACTGCGCGGCTACACAGTCCAATCTCGCCACGTTACCGAATGATGATGAAATGATAAAGACAACACAAACACCAGTCCCTGGGCAGAGAAACGTGTCGAAAGAAGTGCTATATAGTACCAAGGTATAAACTACATATAACTCACACAAAAAATTTGGAATATAGTAAGAGATGATTAATAGCACAAATATATATATGGCGTACAGAAAAGCGAAGTACAGAGTAACACGCAAAGAACAGCTCTTAACATATTCCGAATGGAAGGCAGTATCAATAAGTGCCAATGAGACTACATTAACCAACAGGCAGAAAATCATGACAAATTTTACACAGTAATTTAAGTATTACACATGAATGTAATGGGTGCCGCAGCACTTTATGGTGATGTACGTTGGTGATGACACGCACATATACAAAAGATACAGAAAGGTCGAAGAATAAAAATGGAAAACCCGAACTTCATAATAATTTTCTTTTTTTTTTGCGTGAATGTAATACGCACTACAGTGCTATGCTGCATTACACGTAAGAATTAGTCAGTACGTACGTAAGAGGAATAAAAAAACCATCAAAGCGTCTAAGCTTTAAAACAGATCCTTGCAAGAAGAATAAAATCAACATTAGGTTATTCCACTTATTAAAGACTACATCCGTCGTCAAAAGAAATAAAACATATGCAAAACTTTTAATTTAAAAAAAATACAGAGAAAATAAAATTGAAGATGTAAATGACGCAAGATCACAGGATAAACCCCTCAGAAGAACCATTGGCTCGTTGTGGAAGTAGTCAAGTGAATTGTGGAGCATGTGAGGACAGTACTGACTTTCCATCTGAGCTCTTGATGTTCATACAGCTGCTTCTGTTTTCTCCGAAGGTCGTTTTAATTTTGCAATAGGCGGAATCGATATTTCCCCCAAGTCATTCATGCTTCCAAAGCCGTGTATTTGTCTTCTAGCCATTCCTACTTACCCATCTTGCGTTTTCCGTCAATTTCATTTTTAGATGTCTGTAGTCTCTTTTGTTTGCTGAATTTGCAGCATTTTTATATTTTCTCCTTTAGTCAACTAAATTCAATATCTCCTGTGATATCTAGACTTTTTTTTTCCTTTGTAACTCTCTGCTGCTTTCCCTATTAAATCTCTCAAAGCTATCCATTCGTCTTGTGTTGTATTCCTTTGTCCTGTTTCATTTGAACTTTGCCCAGTGATCCTTGAATTTATCCAGGCCCCATCTTTTAATGTTCCATCTTCTTGCAATATTTTTAGTTTTAAACTCCAGGTCATACTCTATCAGTTACGGTCAGAGTCCACATCTCTCCCTGAAAATGTCTCACAGTTTCAGATCAGCTTTAGATATTTTTGTCTTGTTGTTGTGGTCTTCAGTCCTGAGACTGGTTTGATGCAGCTCTCCATGCTACTCTATCCTGTGCAAGCTTCTTCATCTCCCAGTACCTACTGCAACCTACATCCTTCTGAATCTGCTTAGTGTATTCATCTCTTGGTCTCCCTCTACGATTTTTACTCTCCACGGTGCCTCCAATGCTAAATTTGTGATCCCTTGATACCTCAAAACATGTCCTACCAACCGATCCCTTCTTCTAGTCAAGCTGTGCCACAAACTTCTCTTTTCCCCAATCCTATTCAATACCTCCTCATTAGTTACGTGATCTACCCACCTTATCTTCAGCACTCTTCTGTAGCACCACATTTCGAAAGCTTCTATTCTCTTCTTGTCCAAACTATTTATCGTCCATGTTTCACTTCCATACATGGCTACACTCCATACAAATACTTTCAGAAACGACTTCCTGACACTTAAATCTATATTCGATGTTAACAAATTTCTTTTCTTCAGAAACGCTTTCCTTGCCGTTGCCAGTCTACATTTTATATCCTCTCTACTTCGACCATCATCAGTTATTTTGCTCCCCAAATAGCAAAACTCCTTTACTACTTTAAGTGTCTCATTTCCTAATCTAATTCCCTCAGCATCACCTGATTTAATTTGACTACATTCCATTATCCTCGTTTTGCTTTTGTTGATGTTCATCTTATATCCTCCTTTCAAGACACTGTCCATTCCATTCAACTGCTCTTCCAAGTCCTTTGCTGTCTCTGACAGAATTACAATGTCATCGGCGAACCTCAAAGTTTTTACTTCTTCTCCATGAATTTTAATACCTACTCCGAATTTTTCTTTTGTTTCCTTTACTGCTTGCTCAATATACAGATTGAATAACATCGGGGAGAGGCTACAACCCTGTCTCACTCCTTTCCCAACCACTGCTTCCCTTTCATGCCCCTCGACTCTTATAACTGCCATCTGATTTCTGTACAAATTGTAAATAGCCTTTCGCTCCCTGTATTTTATACCTGCCACCTTCAGAATTTGAAAGAGAGTATTCCAGTCAACATTGTCAAAAGCTTTCTCTAAGTCTACAAATGCTAGAAACGTAGGTTTGCCTTTTCTTAATCTTTCTTCTAAGATAAGTCGTAAGGTTAGTATTGCCTCACGTGTTCCAACATTTCTACGGAATCCAAACTGATCTTCCCCGAGGTCCACTTCTACCAGTTTTTCCATTCGTCTGTAAAGAATTCGCGTTAGTATTTTGCAGCTGTGACTTATTAAACTGATAGTTCGGTAATTTTCACATCTGTCAACGCCTGCCTTCTTTGGGATTGGAATTATTATATTCTTCTTGAAGTCTGAGGGCATTTCGCCTGTCTCATACATCTTGCTCACCAGATGGTAGAGTTTTGTCATGACTGGCTCTCCCAAGGCCATCAGTAGTTCTAATGGAATGTTGTCTTACTATTGTAAATCAATCTGAAACATTCCAGTATCTCCTGGTCTTATTGACGACTGCAACCTTCTTTTGTGATTGTAAAAGGGAATATTAGCGTTGATTTTTCCTGTTCTTTTTCTCTCCAATTACAGTCCCTCTTCACTACCAAATTTTCGCCTAACTTAAGTATGTGAATGTTTTCTTTTATCGCATTACAGATTTTTAAATTTAATAATCACAACATAAATTTTTATGTTAGCATTACTTAATCTGAAACCTTAGAGCGATTATCGACTGTAAAACTAAATCAGTTAAATAAACGGCCACCACTCAATTTTCTGTATGTCTGTTGGCATAGCAGTTGGAAAATGACTCTTACAGATTCCCTTATAGTCATACGAAACATCAGTAGAATGATGTACCCTGCATTTATAGAACGCTGCAGAGAAAGCTGGCCGGCCGAAGTGGCCGTGCGGTTCTGGCGCTGCAGTCTGGAACCGCGAGACCGCTACGGTCGCAGGTTCGAATCCTGCCTGGGGCATGGATGTGTGTGATGGCCTTAGGTTAGTTAGGTTTAAGTAGTTCTACGTTCTAGGGGACTAATGACCTTAGAAGTTGAGTCCCATAGTGCTCAGAGCCATTTAGAGAAAGTTGGAGCTTATTCAATGCGCCAATAATTGTTTATTGGTCACACGCCAAGCACCACCGTAAGTCTCTCTCTCTTGCTGGTCAAAATTCCAACCCCAGTCACAGACGTTTGCGTGCTGCATTAATGGAGACAAGATTTATGAATTCTCAGATACGAAAATTGTCCACGGGATTTCCATTCGGCTCGTCGTATCCTGCGAGATTAGACGATATTAACTCTGGTCTGACACCACGTAACTAGCCGTAACAAGCAAAAAATTGTCTCGTGTCGGATAATAGCAGAAAATTAGCGTAACTACGGGATTCCCTCCTGATCGGACACGCACAGCGGTTGCACGTATCGTGGACGCCGACCTTGATAGGTTACGTGCAACGTAAATATACAAGGTCGCCTAGTCAGATTACGCTACACCTGCTCCTGCTGCTGCTGATGTTTACTTACAGTTTCAGTACGAAAGGGATCATAAAGATGTCACGGAGCATAAAATCTGCACGTTACACCTCGTCCAATTTCTCTCTTTCATCAGGCTCAGCAACCGGTCACATAGAGTTACATACACGGTCGTGGCCGGCCGCGGTGGCCGAGCGGTTCTAGGCGCTTCAGTCCGGAACCGCGCGACCGCTACGGTCGCAGGTTCGAATCCTACCTCGGACATGGATGTGTGTGATGTCCTTAGGTTAGTTAGGTTTAAGTAGTTCTAAGTTCTAGGGGACTGATGACCTCAGATGTCAAGTCCCATAGTGCTCAGAGCCATTTGAACCATTTTGCACACGGTCGTGTCATGTTAACATGACCACGTGTCACAAGATTGAATAATCACTTTTTGCAGCACGGACGGCTGCGAGACGTGCAGGAAGACAGTGAATGGCTGACATCGAAATAAGTGTCCAAGGAATAGAAAAGCAACTGGAATCACTCAACAGAGGAAAGTCCACTGGACCTGACGGGATACCAATTCGATCCTACACAGAGTACGCGAAAGAACTTGCCCCCCTTCTAACAGCCGTGTACCGCAAGTCTCTAGAGGAACGGAAGGTTCCAAATGATTGGAAAAGAGCACAGGTAGTCCCAGTCTTCAAGAAGGGTCGTCGAGCAGATGCGCAAAACTATAGACCTATATCTCTGACGTCGATCTGTTGTAGAATTTTAGAACATGTTTTTTGCTCGAGTATCACGTCGTTTTTGGAAACCCAGAATCTACTATGTAAGAATCAACATGGATTCCGGAAACAGCGATCATGTGAGACCCAACTCGCTTTATTTGTTCATGAGACCCAGAAAATATTAGATACAGGCTCCCAGGTAGATGCTATTTTTCTTGACTTCCGGAAGGCGTTCGATACAGTTCCGCACTGTCGCCTAATAAACAAAGTAAGAGCCTACGGAATATCAGACCAGCTGTGTGGCTGGATTGAAGAGTTTTTAGCAAACAGAACACAGCATGTTGTTATCAATGGAGAGACGTCTACAGACGTTAAAGTAACCTCTGGCGTGCCACAGGGGAGTGTTATGGGACCATTGGTTTTCACAAAATATGTAAATGACCTAGTAGATAGTGTCGGAAGTTCCATGCGGCTTTTCGCGGATGATGCTGTAGTATACAGAGAAGTTGCAGCATTAGAAAATTGTAGCGAAATGCAGGAAGATATGCAGCGGAAAGGCACTTGGTGCAGGGAGTGGCAACTGACCCTTAACACAGACAAATGTAATGTATTGCGAATACATAGAAAGAAGGATCCTTTATTGTATGATTATATGATAGCGGAACAAACACTGGTGGCAGTTACTTCTGTAAAATATCTGGGAGTATGCGTGCGGAACGATTTGAAGTGGAATGATCAAATAAAATTAATTGTTGGTAAGACGGGTACCAGGTTGAGATTCATTGGGAGAGTCCTTAGAAAATGTAGTCCATCAACAAAGGAGGCGGCTTACAAAACACTCGTTCGACCTACACTTGAGTATTGCTCATCGGTGTGGGATTCGTACCAGATCGGGTTGACGGAGCAGATAGAGAAGATCCAAAGAAGAGCGGCGCGTTTCGTCACAGGGTTATTTGGTAACCGTGATAGCGTTACGGAGATGTTTAACAACTCAAGTGGCAGACTCTGCAAGAGAGGCGCTCTGCATCGCGGTGTAGCTTGCTGTCCAGGTTTCGAGAGGGTGCGTTTCTGGATGAGGTATCGAATATATTGCTTCCCCCTACTTATACCTCCCGAGGAGATCACGAATGTAAAATTAGAGAGATTAGAGCGCGCACGGAGGCTTTCCGGCAGTCGTTCTTCCCGCGAACCATACGCGACTGGAACAGGTTCAAATGGTCCAAATGGCTCTGAGCACTATGGGACTCAACTGCTGTGGTGATAAGTCCCCTAGAACTTAGAACTACTTAAACCTAACTAACCTAAGGACATCACACACGTCCATGCCCGAGGCAGGATTCGAACTTGCGACCGTAGCGGTCGTCCGGTTCGAGACTGTAGCGCCTTTAACCGCTCGGCCACTCCGGCCGGCTGACTGGAACAGGAAGGGGAGGTAATGACAGTGGCACGTAAAGTGCCCTCCGCCACACACCGTTGGGTGGCTTGCGGAGAATAAATGTAGATGTAGATGAGGTTCTGGACGGTAATGACAGGCATGTGGAGCCAAGCCGATTCCAGTGCAGTGGCCAGCTGCATTAGGTTTCTCGGTTAGGATCCACGGTACGAACAGCCCGACAGAGATGGTCCCACAGACTCTCCACTGGGTTCCAATGTGGGGAGTTTGGTGACCAGGGGAGTACAGCAAACTCGTCTGGAACCACGGACGCGCACTGTGGGCCGTGAGACGCGTTGCATTGTCCTGCTGGTAGATACCATCATGCCGAAGACAAACAAAGTGCGTGTATAGGGTGGGCGTGGTCCCCAAAAGCAAATGCATAGTTGTGTTGATGCACTGCGCCTTCCAGAATGACGAAATGATCCAGAGAATGAAAACATTTCTCAGACTGTAACGCTCTTTTCTCCGGTCAGAGCTCTTCCGACGACTGTCTGATGGATCATAAAACGTGATTCATCTGAAAAGGCCACCTGTCGGCACTCAGTGGATGCTGCGGCGCAGTTAACAGACTTAGCCGTTTCGAGAATGCTTCCACCTTTGGCCTGAAAGCCTATCATGATGCCCTGGTCGTCAGATAAATAGCTCTTTTTCCGCTTTACGAACATGACTGCATTATCTTCGGCGTCCTGTCGACACGCTTTATATACCCTTCGCTGCTAGTACTGCCACTTGCCGTCTGTGAGTGGTTATTGCAAGTAGACATCGAACATAGGCGGTGGTCATATTAATGACCGTGAATATTCATGCGATTATTTTGAGCAGCAAAGGCTGTCGCCCTACGATGCACAATTTTCATTACACGAATGAATCAACCTGTTGGACAGCTTCATAACTGAACTATAGGTGTTGTTGTTGTGATTTTCAAACTGAAGACTGGTTTGATGCAGCTGTACTCGACAGCCCACCCTGCGCAATCATTTTCAGCTCCGTGTAACTACAGCGACCTGCATTGGCTTGAACCTGGTTACTGTAGCCAATCTTCGCTCTCCGTCTACAATTTTTACCCCCACAGTTTCCTCTGTTATCACATTATCTGTTACATGATGCCCTTGTATGTGTCCTATGGAGTTTTGCCATTAATTTTTTCCCCAGTTCGATGCAGTACCTCTTCATTTGTTATCCGATCTACCGACATAATCTCGCGCATTCTTCTGTAGCACCACAGTACAAATGCTTGGATTCTCTTCTTGTCAGTACTGTTCATCATCCACATTACACAATGGTACAAGGTCTTCTTCAGACATGTGCCTACAGAAAATGCTTCAACACACTTAAATTCATATTAGATTTTAAAATTTTTGTCTTTCGGAATATGCCTATATGTATTTTCTATCTTCTCTACCTCAGCCATCGTCATTTATTATGTTGCCTAAATAGCTAAATTCTTCTACTACTTCTTCAGTCTGGAACCGCGCTGCTGCTACGGTCTCAGGTTCGAATCCTGCCTCGGGCATGGATGTTTGTGTTGTCCTTAGGTTAGTTAGGTTTAAGTAGTTCTAAGTCTAGGGGACTGATGACCGTAGATGTTAAGTCCCATAGTGCTCAGAGCCATTTGAACCATTTGAACGTCTCTGACGGTATTACGATTTCATCCGCAAACCTTAAAGTTTTTGTTTCTTCCCTCTTAACTTTAATTCCATTTCCAAACTTACCTTTGATTTCATTTTACAAGTTCAGTAATATCATCGATAAGCTAAAAACACTCCTTTTTTAAATGTTCCTTCCTTTTCATGTACAGGAGTTGGACAAAAAGATGAAAACACCAAAATCAGAACTCATTACCCAGCCTAATGCGGTGTAGGGAATTCGTTGGCATTCAAAACAGCTTCCAGTCGTCTCGAAATTGATGAATACAGGTCCTGTACGATTTTAAGAAAATCTTGTAACATTCTTCCTGCAAAATAGTGACAAGTTAACGACGACCACACTTCCTTCTACAAAAGGAAACGACACGGCCTCACTAATATTGGGATGTGGTGAATCTGGCGGCCAGGGGAAATGCGAAAGTTCATCCCCGTGCTCACATAACCAGTCCCGGGCGATGCAGGCTGTGTGAACAGTGAGACACAGCACTACTTTTGAGGAACAAATATTCTACCTTGGGATGAACCTGATTAGCCAAAGTAGTCACATAGCCTTTCGCACTAATGCGACCTCGCAGAGAAACCATGGCGCCCATGGAATACCACGATATGGTTGCTCAAGTGGCCACCCAACCCTCACCATGTGTCACTCTAGGTACGTAATCTCGACCAGAAGTTAGAGACAGTGTGAAACAACATCATCCGACGAAATTACTTCCGTTGCTCTGTAGTCGAGGTTTTATGGCTTCAGCGTCGTGTTTACCAGTTATCGGCTCCTGTAGCAACGATGAGTGGTTTCAGAATTCCAGCTAGACCTGCAGTTCCCTGCTTGCGGAGATCCCTTCGCGTTGCTTTGGTGCTAACAGGATTCACGTGTGCAACATGCAGTTCTGCAGTGATTTTTAAAGTCTAATAGTTTTCGTCACAATCCTCTTCAATGACCGTCTGTAGCGATGTTGTTTTTATACTTTCCCCGTATGCAGCATAAATTTTCTATACAGTGTCTCCTGGAATGCTGGAGACATCGGTTCGCTTGGTTACGGAAGCTCCCAACCACACGAGCATAAAAAATTTGCCCATTTCCTCATTCACTTAGGTCCGACGTACAGCACTCACAACTATGGAGAACATTGTTCTGATCATGACTGACGCTTGCAGCATATTGAGGGTTCTGGACAGGTGTCTTTCGTGGTAAAACACAACAGCGCAACCTGCAGGCTTGGCTAACATCTGCATTTAAATTCAAACATACATTTCTCGTGGTGTTCACATTTTTTCGTCCAACTCCCGTACTTTGACCATTATAAGAGCAATCTAGTTTCCGTACGAATTCACTTGTAGATAACACCAAACAATCTATTAACTTATATTTCCAATACCGTTTAATGTTTGAATACGTACTGAACTATATTGTTGAACTACAGCTAACAACAATATAGTTCGGTTGTATTCAGACACTGTACGGTGTCTGAGATCCATAATACATTGACATCTCGTGTAACATCCGAAAATATAATTCAACATCATTGATCTGCAAGTTTCTGCACGAAGCGAGATTATTCCGTAAATAAAAGTCAGACGTTTTGTGTCATATATTTCAGGGCCCCCTTACATAAACAAAAAGTCGTCTCCTAGGGTGCATTAAATAACACGTAATCTGAACAAATGAGTTTTTGTGGTAGTCTAATACTCACTGTAAAAATAATATATCAATTTTTGGCGCAAGAGTATAACTGAAATACACACACGATCGACTGAATTACAGACACCTACCTATTAGTAGCCCGCCAGGTTAGCCCTGCGGTCTAACGCACGGCTTTCCGGACTGGGAAGGAGCGCCTGGTCCCCGGCACGAATCCGCCCGGCGGACTTGGGTCGAGGTCCCGTGAGCCGGCCACATCTGTGAATGGTTTTTAGGCGGTTTTCCATCTGCCTCGGCGAATGCGGGCTGGTTCCCCTTATTCCGCCTCAGCTACACTATGTCGGCGATTGCTGCGCAAACATGTTCTCCACGTACTAGTACACCACCACTACTCTACCACGCAAACATAGGGGCTACACTCGTCTGGTGTGAGACGCTCCTTGAGAGGGTCCACCGAGGGCAGAACAATACAATAAACCAGAAAGAGTGGTTCGGTGTGGGGCGGTGGAGGAGTGAAGTGGACTGCAGTAGTCGTTGTGGGGTTGTGGACCACTGCAGCTGCAGTGGGGACGGAGGCTCTGTGTCGTTTCTAGGCCCCCGGTTAACATACAATACAATACAATATCTATGTAGTAACTTCCTCTTTCATTGTAATGACGATACGACGGTTCACAGTACAGAAACCTCCGGACACGGAAAGCAGACGTGCTAAATACATCACGTCAGGTGTCACCGGGAGGGGCGGGGGGGGGGGGGGGGGGAGGGGCGAGGGAGGAGGGGGGGCTGGGGGGGGCTGTTGGATGAGGGGCGCCACGTCGATAGAAGACACCTGATATCGTTTGGACGTACATTATACGACAGAAAAAAGATACACTACAAAGGAATCGTCCGAATGGGACGGGATTGGGCAGATATGATGTAGATGTACAGACAAACAAATGATTACAGTTTCAGAAAATCTTGATGATTTATTCAAAAGAAACAGCTTCGTATATTGAGAAACTGAATAACGCGTTGGTCCACCTCTGGCTCATAGGCAAGCAGTCATTCGGCTTGGCATCGATTGCCTCCTGAGGGATGTCTCATGAACTCTTTAGATCGTCAGGATCCCGAGCTGGTTGGAGAACCCTGTCCATAATGCCTCAGACGTTCTCAACTCGACAGAGATCCGGCGACCTTGCTGCGCGAGGCAGGGTTTGGCGAGCACGAAGACAGGCAGTGGAAACTCTCGCAGTGTGCGACCGGGCATTATCGTGCTGAAGTATAAGCATAGGATGGCTTGTCATGAACGGCAATAAAACAGGGTGTAGAATATCTTCGATGTACAGTTGTGCTGTAATGGTCCTGCTACGAAAAGAAATCGCACTTAAGACCATCAGTCCAGGATGTTGGGCCATATGGCGGGCGACAGGTTGGTATCGCGCCGCTCTCTGGGGCCTCTCCAGACACGTCTTCGCTGCCTGAAGACCCCCGGACAGCGGTGGGATTCCAACTTTGACTGTCTCCCACATACGGTCCGACAACCCGGAGCTTGGGTGCTATTTCTTTTCGTAGCAGGACTATCTGCTGCACGCTAACAACACGGCTTTACGTCGACGATATTCTACGCCTTGTTTTGTTGCCCTTCGTGCAGGCTGTTGTGGATTGGAAAGACAGCCAATCCACAAGGATGGGTAGCCGATTGGCACGCGTTTAAGCTCACGCAGGATGGCGTGAGGTCTGGAAAATGACAAGGAATTGAGACTAGCAAAAAAGGTACATAGCTGCTTGAATACTCAACTTTAATCCATAATTGGTGAACATCAGTCTGGCGGTACATGCATCACAAGATAAATAGCAAATGATAATGGCGGCTTGCTAGGTCGTAGCAAATGACGTAGCTGAAGGCTATGCTAACTATCGTCTCGGCAAATGAGAGCGTAATTTGTCAGTGAACCATCGCTAGCAAAGTCGGCTGTACAACTGGGGCGAGTGCTAGGACGTCTCTCTAGACCTGCCGTGTGGCGGCGCTCGGTCTGCAATCACTGACAGTGGCGACACGCGGGTCCGACGTATACTAACGGACCGCGGCCGATTTAAAGGCTACCACCTAGCAAGTGTGCTGTCTGGCGGTGACACCACACAGGCCATCCTGGTCTTACATTTCAATAAGATAATGCCCGCCCGCGAACAAACGGCGAGAGATTTCACTGTTTGTCACAGTGCAGTACTTGCCAAACCCTGCCTTGGCCAACCAGATCGTCGGCTCTCTCTCCAACTGAGAACATTCGGTTCTCCAACCAGCTAGGGATTTTCATGATCAGACATCCCATTTGGACAGAATTTGGCGATTAATCTCTCAGGAGGACGTGCAAAAAACCTGTCGATCAATACCAAGTGGAATAACTACTTGCATAAGGGCCAGAGGATGACCAACGCGTCATTGACTTGCTCAGTTGGTGAAGCTCTTTCTCTTGATTAAATGATCCAGTTTTTTCTGGAATCGTAATCATTTTTACCTGTACATGTACATCACATCTACCGATTTCCGTCCCATTCGGGTGGTTCCTTCGTAGGGCGTCTTGAATTTTTTTCTTTGTGTATATTTTGAATGCAAATCAAGTCAGTGCACGTTATGTTTTTAGAGCATATGTTTCTTCTGGGACACTTGGGTGCCCATCAATGTATAGCAGGTTTCTGCATTATTTGTTGATGAGAAACTCTGGCCCGTACGAGCTTACCTGGTGACAAGTGGTCTTCCACCTAATGTTGTTTTCGACGTACTCTCGCCCTGGCATCAACCTGTGCCTACTTGCTGTTCCTTTCGCGCGTCCTCGAATCCTCCGTTACGTCGCGCGAAACGCCGTTTGCAGTCGCAACAAGAACCCAAGCACTCTCAACACTGAGCGGCGAGGGAGACAACTTATGCGACACTCTGCCCCGCAGATTTAATCGGAAAAGTTTATTGACGAGCCAGATTAATTCTCTGCATTGATAGGTAACGGCTTTACGCTATGACATCAGAAGCCTATTCCTATCGAGCTCTTGGATGCGGCTAAAAACAATAGTCATCTAGATAACTGGAAAATTACAAAACAGAGAAATTTGACTACCGCGCACAGGAACGCTCTTTCGACCCTTGTAGTCATTCCGTATTTCGAAAGCTTATCGTGCGCATTCAAATTTGCGTTTGCAGTAGCATGTCGGTCGAGTTCTCTACAGAAACACATGGAATTGGAAAACCATTATTTTGCTTTTTCTTGTTTGTGGTAGTTTGTTTGGTGGGTCATATGAACAGAGTAAAACGAAATGACTGTCGACAGCTCCTCATAAATAATTACTAGATGGTAACAACAAAGACAAACCTGAACAAAATAATAAAAATTGACCAAAGCGATTAGGACTTCAGTGCAAACCTACTTATGTACACTGAAGCGCCAAAGAATCTGGTATATGCATGCATATTGAAATACAGAGATATGTAAACAATGTCTATATAAGACAACAAATGTCTGCCGCAGTTGTTAGATCGGTTAGCGGTTTGCCCGTACGACCATTTCACGAGTGTACCGTGAATAGCAGGAATCCCGCAAAACATCAAATCTCCGACATCGCTGCGGCCGGAAAAATACCCTGAAAGAACGGGACCAAGGACAGAATCGGTCAACGTGACAGAAGTGCAACCCCCATTCCGCAAATTACTGCAGATTCCAATGCTGCGCCATCAGCAAGTGTCGGCGTGCGAACCATTCAACGAAGCATCACCGATATGGGCTTTCGGAGCCGAAGGCCGACTCATGCATCCTTGATGACTGCACGACACAAACCTTTACGCTTTGCCTTGGCCCGTCAACACCGACATTGGACTGTTGATGACTGGAAACACATTGCCTGGTCGGACGAGTCTCGTTTCAAATTGTAACGAGCGGGCGGACGTATACGGGTATGGAGACGACCTCACGATCCATGGACCCTGCATGTCAGCAGGGGCTCTCCAAGGTGGTGGAGGCTCTGTAATGGCGTGTGGCGTGTGCAGTTGGAATGATATGGGACCACTGACACGTCTAGATACGACTCTGACAGGTGACACGTACGTCAGCATCCTGTCTGATCTCCTGCAGCCATTCATGTCCATTGTGCATTCCGACGGACTTGGGCAGTTCCAGCAGGGCTATGCGACATCCCACACGTTCAGAACTGCAACAGAGTGGCTCCAGCAACACTCTTCTGAGTTTAAACACTTCCGCTGGCCACCAAACTCCCCGGACATAAACATTATTGAGCATATCTTGGATACCTTGCAACGTGCTGTTCAGAAAAGACGTACACCCCCTCCTAGTCCTACGGATTTATGGGTAGCCCCGCAGGTTTCATGGTGTCAGTTCCCTCCAGCACTACTTGAGACATCAATTGAGATCATATCACGTCGTGATGCGGCACTTCTGCGTGCTCCCGGGGACCCTATGCGATATTAGACAGGTGTGCCAGTTTCTTCCGGTCTTGAGTGTATATAGATAGTTCATCCCTCTCGGGAATCGAGAATCTCGACGATTTTTGCCTGTTGTCGATATTGATATTGGCAAGATATCGGTCCCGAGAATGTTTTAATGTTAAGTTTAAAACTTTTGTGTAATTTCGCAATCTCTATTGTAATTCCTGATAAAAAAAGGTTTCTTAACAGACGGACAGACAGACAGTCAGACGGACAACAGAGTGATCCTATGACGGTTCCGTTTTTACCGATGGAGGGACAGATATCTGAAAACGAATACGTGTTGAACACTGATTCTAGGGCAATTTGTCTGGCGAAGTCTTCTGGCTCCTTTACGAGCCTCTTTGATTCAAAAATAGGTTTCGTCGAGGATAGGAAACAAAACAACACTGAAGTAGTGTTTACAACTCAAATAGCTGCGTTCTTTGTTGTATAGGTCTGCAGAACCGTACGGTAGCCGTCCAAAGCCTCTAGATAGCGCGGGAAATTCCAGCTCGATTAAAAACTCGCGTGATGTCGAACCATTATTCTCTAGCGTTCGCAGAGGCTGAAGATAAGCAGAAAGGAAATTAAAAAAATGTAATTAAATGCTTTTGACAACACAGACAAATACACACACACTCTCTCTCTCTCTCTCTCACACACACACCTACGCTGATGCGATTTAACTGACGTATATGTGAGTGGGAGTGTGTTATCCTATCGTTACTTCCATTCCATGTACAGTGTTGCGTACTCAGAAATAATGCAATTTTCCAGATCTTTCACCAGATCCTAGAAAATTTCTGGGATGATTAATTTCGATGCAGTAGACATCATGAACTGGAACCTCAGCAAGAATTCGAAATATTAGAACTAAATCTGTCGCTACTGGTAAAGTGTCTCTTTATTTTATATTTTCAGTCGCTGTCAGTTGCCCAACATGATGAAGTATTACTTCGAAATCCCGAGCACAGTTGTTATACAGAATACTCCACCGCACTCACACATGCATTACGAAAAAGATTCTAATTACCTCAAAACTAGATTTTTTTCCTACGATTTTTTCGTAACCTCGAAATATACCGACTGCAACGAGAATCGCTGTTAGAAAAGCGATATCTTGGTCACGGCAACTGTGCACGTGGTTCTGTCTAAGGATGAACGGAATCACGCTTGCGTTTACATCCAGAAACTGAAACTGTGTAAGTAAACGTCTCCGTACCAATCTGGAATTTGTCCGACAGGTTCAGATTTGGAATCGGCTTAGCTACCCTACTGTCAAACATGAACTTACTTAGGCAAATTACTTTTTTTAGGAATGTGATTTTAATTAATCTGAAATGCATATGACAGTCTGTAAATTAGGTTTCATAAATGAATTGTTCTTAAGAACACTCAGGATAACTGCCACGTAGCCGGCCGAAGTGGCCGAGCGGTTCTAGGCGCTTCAGTCTAGAACCGCACAACTGCTACGGTCCCAGGTTCGAATCCTGCCTCGGGCATGGATGTGTGTGGTGTCCGTAGGTTAGTTAGGTTTAAGTAGTTCTAAGTTCTAGGTGACTGATGACCTCAGAAGTTAAGTCCCATGGTGCTCAGAGCCATTTGAACCATTTTTTTAACTGCCACGTGATTTAAATGTGCCCTATTATAAACAAACATTTGTTCAATTTGCATGAAATTTCACTGATTGAAAACTGTCCCTAATACTTTATCAAAAATGTTGATTTAGGCCCTATAACAAATTGTTACCTAGCTATAGATAACGTGCCTCTGCTCTGATTATACGGACAGAATAATGAGCTGAAATAAATCACTGCGCGGCAATTTGTCTTCTTATTCTTATTTCTTTTAACTTACCGTTTCAGCGAATTGGTTTTTGATTCTCTTTTCAAAATTATTATTACCGTCCACGCAAAAGTGTAAGCGGTGACAATGCAAATTTTACCAAACATGTCTCTTTGGATTGTGGTTATACGTTTCTCGAAATATTTTTAAATGACAAATGGAGGTATTTTGAAATTATAGTCAATCTTTTTAACGTCAAAGAAGTAAACTCAGACTAATATGAACAGTTTGCATTGTCTCTCTCTGCCCTGACATTCACAATAATTTCTGCTTCTACCAAATACACTCCTGGAAATTGAAATAAGAACACCGTGAATTCATTGTCCCAGGAAGGGGAAACTTTATTGACACATTCCTGGGGTCAGATACATCACATGATCACACTGACAGAACCACAGGCACATAGACACAGGCAACAGAGCATGCACAATGTCGGCACTAGTACAGTGTATATCCACCTTTCGCAGCAATGCAGGCTGCTATTCTCCCATGGAGACGATCGTAGAGATGCTGGATGTAGTCCTGTGGAACGGCTTGCCATGCCATTTCCACCTGGCGCCTCAGTTGGACCAGCGTTCGTGCTGGACGTGCAGACCGCGTGAGACGACGCTTCATCCAGTCCCAAACATGCTCACTGGGGGACAGATCCGGAGATCTTGCTGGCCAGGGTAGTTGACTTACACCTTCTAGAGCACGTTGGGTGGCACGGGATACACGCGGACGTGCATTGTCCTGTTGGAACAGCAACTTCCCTTGCCGGTCTAGGAATGGTAGAACGATGGGTTCGATGCACCGTGCACTATTCAGTGTCCCCTCGACGATCACCAGTGGTGTACGGCCAGTGTAGGAGATCGCTCCCCACACCATGATGCCGGGTGTTGGCCCTGTGTGCCTCGGTCGTATGCAGTCCTGATTGTGGCGCTCACCTGCACGGCGCCAAACACGCGTACGACCATCATTGGCACCAAAGCATAAGCGACTCTCATCGCTGAAGACGACACGTCTCCATTCGTCCCTCCATTCACGCCTGTCGCGACACCACTGGAGGCGGGCTGCACGATGTTGGCGCGTGAGCGGAAGACGGCCTAACGGTGTGCGGGACCGTAGCCCAGCTTCATGGAGACGGTTGCGAATGGTCCTCGCCGATACCCCAGGAGTAACAGTGTCCCTAATTTGCTGGGAAGTGGCGGTGCGGTCCCCTACGGCACTGCGTACGATCCTACGGTCTTGGCGTGCATCCGTGCGTCGCTGCGGTCCAGTCCCTGGTCGACGGGCACGTGCACCTTCCGCCGACCACTGGCGACAACATCGATGTACTGTGGAGACCTCACGCCCCACGTGTTGAGCAATTCGGCGGTACGTCCACCCGGCCTCCCGCATGCCCACTATACGCCCTCGCTCAAAGTCCGTCAACTGCACATACGGTTCACGTCCACGCTGTCGCGGCATGCTACCAGTGTTAAAGACTGCGATGGAGCTCCGTATGCCACGGCAAACTGGCTGACACTGACGGCGGCGGTGCACAAATGCTGCGCAGTTAGCGCCATTCGACGGCCAACACCGCGGTTCCTGGTGTGTCCGCTGTGCCGTGCCTGTGATCACTGCTTGTACAGCCCTCTCGCAGTGTCCGGAGCAAGTATGGTGGGTCTGACACACCGGTGTCAATGTGTTCTATTTTCCATTTCCAGGAGTGTATTTCCAAGACGAAAAATCGTTTTCTTGGTTTCTTAATATAATACTATTTAACTAATCTAAATGAGGGACGGCTAATTGGAATAGTAACTGTGTCCGAGCGGTTCTAGGCGCATCAGTTCGGAACCGCGCTGCTGCTGCGGTCGCAGGTTCGAATCCTGCCTCGGGTGTGGATGAGTGTGTGATGTCCTTCGTTAGGTTTAAGTAGTTCTAAGTCTTGGGGACTGATGACCTCAGATGTTAAGTCCCATAGCTCTTAGAGGATTTTTTTTTTAATACTAAGCAAATGATTGATAGTTCTCTCTGTTTACCAACATGTAGATATTATTAGACTCAATGAAATCTGTGCACAGTAGTAATTACTGAAGTCGCGCTTGCAGATGACAAACTCAAAATAAGTTACCTTTTTCTGATTTGCAGCCTCTTTATACAATCATCTTAAAAATCATCTTCATCCTCAGTTTGCACATTATAGAACATCTCAAACAGAAATCTCTGTGCTATCCAAGTTGCTCATTCCGCCAGATACAACACTCTCGCTCAAGGATTCAGCTAGTACTGTCCACGGGTGCAACCCGATTCGACTGTTACCTACTTGCTTGCCCGCGCTCTCCTCAATAATGGAATCTCTGGAAAGCAGAGACTGTATATCGCTCATGTATTCAGCATGCAGAGATATTTAAAGTCACAACATTCCGTATAAACTCATAATCTTCACTGTATTTGCATTCAAAGATGCATCAAGTCGTAACATACCAAACAAACTGTTTATTACAACCATTTCACTTACAAGGAGAGACCACGACGTTCGGATCACAGATTTATTTCAAACTTTGTAGGCTTTTAGTAGTCCATTAGGACAACGTAATGTGCAAGTAGTCAGGCATAGTACTTAGGCGATTTTGAGAAATTTGCAAGAAAAGTTTTAGAAATCAGTGATGTTGTAACCCTGAGCCTAAACTGGCGGCGGTCAGGTAGTTAGTGTTCAAACACCGTAATCGGTGGATAGCTGGATTTATACTTTTTTCAACACTAGTCGTATATATTATATTTCAAAAGACACCTGTATCTACATGAACTTTTATTGACTTTCCAATGTTACTTCGCTGTTTACTATCTTTAGTATTACAACAAATATTACGCGACTGTTATTGCCATGGCCAATTTGAAAAACGTTATCATGCGGCTACAGATCTGTTCATATTTGATTGACAAGAAACTAGAAAGGGCTTCTCGTGAAGGTGCTATAAAAATACATCAAATCGTACATCGTCAATTTTCGGCACCGATATTTACGAAAATGTTGCATTGGTCATGGTTGACTCCAAATTGTCGGAAGAAAGAGAAATTTTTCAAAGTGTCAGCGAACTTTGTTTTTCCTTGGGCACTCTGAAAATTGCTTGTACATGCTGGAAAATTGCATTCATTCGATGTAGCAGATCTCGTTCTAATTTATTTATGAAAAATATCATCCTGCAACTTGGAATGTCGAAAGCACATCCGACGATTCGTCGTACATTACCCTCATATTTCGACATATTGTAACTCATTGTATTATTGAATAAAGTTATTTACACTCTTATTTATCGATTTTTGACTTGGTCTTTCCAAGCCTGTCCCTCCTCCTTGAAACCTGTGTCAGCAGATCGAAGCGTCCAGCTGCAAAGCAATTCTCGGTACCTTATCCGGTTGCAGGTATAAGGGATTTTGGAAATCATGACAAGAAACTTTTTCAGGTCAACTTTTGCGGCTAGTTCCGGCAGATGTTCGAGTCCTCCCTCGGGCATGGGTGTGTGCGTTTGCCCTTACGATAATTTAGGTTACGTAGTGTGTAAGCTTAGGGACTGATGACTTTAGCAGTTAAGGCCCATAAAATTTCACACACATTTGAACATTTTCAGGTAAACTTTAGGCATTTGTTCGTTTACTTGTCGATAGTTATAAATATGATGTTTGATGTGATAACAGATATTACAAAACAGCCAAACAACATAGGAAATTCAGTTCACGCAAATACACGAGTCTTTTCATCATATTTCTTTTCACATGTAATATGAATGAAATAATATGACTAGTGTTGAAAAAGTACAAATTAAAAAAAAATAATATGAGCGGGACTCGATACAGTTATCTACCGAGATTGAAGTTTAACCAGAAGACGGCCGCCATCTCGCGCTGAGCGGCGCAAGGCACCGTTACATCATTGATGCGTAAAACTTCTCTTGCGGTTTTCTCGAAGTCGACTAAGTAGTACGCCTCCTAATGGACTACTAAAAGTCTGAAATAAATACGTGACACGAACGTGGTAGCTTCCCCTTGATAGTGCACAAGCCTTTCACTTAGAACGGCCAGATTTTCGAACCGACGGACGGATCACCAATATAGCGTTATATGCCTTCACTTCATAAGAAACTGCGCAGAGGTTTAGAATTTAATCCGGGCCATTGGCACGAAGAATTGTGGTCAGGAACTTCAGGCCATCGCCTCTCCTCCCCTCGGAGCCAAAATACTGGCGGTGAAAATTTCATCCACCACCGGGATTCGAACCGTCTTACCCCCGATTCGAGCGCCACCGCACAAGCGTGCACTCACAGCGGAGTCGGCTGAAACGATTAAAGCTGTGTTTCCCTGTTGAGTCTGAGACAGCCCACGATTACGAAAGCGCGGGGTGCCAGGCCGCGCACCCACCGGACTGCCCCGATATTATTCACGCAACTGGCGGCTTTCCCGGCCAGCAGGCCTTCGCGGCTGACAGGACCGTGTCACGGCAGTGCTGGTACCGCCAGCTACAGGCACAGCGGGCGCCTCCGCGGTTTTCCCCGGCTTTCCTCGCGGGCGAAAGTTCGCACCCGCGAGTCGCGTCCCCAGTACCCGGTGCGTCGACCCGAGCAGCTGTTCTGGGCCGAGCCGAGCGCCGGCTGCCGGGAAGCCCGGCGGAAGGAAACGGCTTTCTCTGCAAGATGGAGTGCGCCTAGCAGCGGAAGGCGCTCACAGGGGCCGCCGAAGGAAAGAGCTCAGCGCGGCCTGCGTGAAAAAACCCGCGGTACAGCCTGCAGAAGCCAAAGAGAAGCTAACGCGTACCTGCAAATTAAGCTATTGCGTCATTCAGTATTCGTGTCCGTGAAGTCATGCTACTCCGGCAAGATGCAGTTTGTAGTCCACACCTAACTGTCTTCGTATTGGTGAGCAAGTGCGGCATTACCTTTGTTACTCCAACGATGTGCACCTACAACCACATCTACGTCAATACCCCACAACAACATCCTGGTGTGTGGCGGAGGGTATTTCGGGGTACCACTAATGGGTTCCCCCTTACCTCTTTCACTCGCGAATAGCGGGTGGGTAGAATGATTGTCGGCAAGCCTCTGTATTACCTCTAATTTTCGAATTATCTCTTTGTGGTCATTTCGTCAGACTTACGTGGGAGAAAGTAATGTCATTCGATTCTTCCCGGAAAGTGCTCTCTCGAGATTCAAATAGCAAACTCCTCGTGATGCACAAAACCGATCTTGTAGGGTCTGCCACTGTAGTTTGTTGAGCATCATTAAAACGCTCCCGCGCTGACCAAACGATCATGTGACGCAACGCCCCGCTCTTCTTTGTATCTTCTGTATCTCTTCTATCAGTCCCACCTGGTAATGTCCCCAGATTGATCAACGATACTCAAGAATCGAATGAGCACTTTGTAATTTTCTTATGGTCGTATTCGGAATATTAGCTTCCTCCAGAATCTAGACCACAATATTTTGCGCTTATACTTTCACTGAAATTCTGTATCATATTTGATTTGAATAAAAGCTTCGTAAATCAGTATTTGGTATGTTTTGTACATACATACTACGCATGGTGGAAGGTACCCTGTACCATTACTGGGCACCCCCTTTCCTGCTTCATTCGTAAATGGAGAGAGGGGGAAACGATTATCTATACACCCCGCATAAGGCATAATATATCTTACCTTGTCTTTCATCGAACCTACAGGTAACAGCTCTAGCAGCACGTCTGTGACTTGCCTCGCTTCCTTTCTTTAATCCTACCTGGCAGGGATTCCAAAAACTCGAGCAGTACGCAACAGTGGGTCGCACTAGTGTTCTATACGTTCTCTCCTTCATAAATAAACAACACTTTCCGAGAATTCTTCCTCTAAACCGAAGTTGACCAGTCGCCTTACCAGTTACCATCTTGCGCGCTCGTTCTGTTTAATATCGCTTTGCAACTTTATGCCCAGATATTCAGTCCACGTGACCACGTCAAGTAGCACACCAGTAATACTGTTACATTTCGGGATTTTTCTCCCTGCTCATCTGCATTGTCTTACATTTTTCTATACTTAGAGCAATCACGCGTTCATCACACCAAATAGAAATCCTGTCTAAGTCATCCCGTATACTCGTAGAGTCACACAAGGGTCGCAGATTGCTCCGTCATATCGTTTATATACAGAGAGAACAAAAGTGATCCTATCACATGTTGTAAATCGTATAAGAATAAAGATTTATTAATGTGTCGCTATTAATTTTGTTTTCAGATATGCTTTTGAGCCTTAGCACGCTCGTGAAACGTATCTTCTTTAAAATGAAATTTAATATACTCGTATCTTTTTTAAGTCTTTAGGAATGTATTGTCTTAATACGAGGGCGAGTCAAATTAAAACCTTAAATATTTATTTAAATATTATTCATTGTGCAGAAGTGGTACAAAGCTGTATCACTTTTCAGCATAATCTCCCCCACGCTCAATGCAAGTCCTCCAGCGCTTACAAAGCGCATAAATTTCTTTAGAAAAAAAGTCTTTGGTACTCTGCGCAACCACTCATGCACCGCGTGGCGTACCTCTTCATACATATAGAAATCGCTTGGGGCAAGGTGTGGTGAGTATGGTGGATGAGGAAGACACTCAAAATGCAGGTCTGTGATTCTTGCAACTGTTGTATGGGCAGTGTGGGGCCTTGCATTGTCATATTGCAAAAGAACACCTGCTGACAGCAATCCACGTCGCTTTGATTTGATTGCAGGTCGCAGATGATTTTTAGGAGATCTGATGACAGTGGTCCTTCTAGGCATGCAATGCTCCAAAATTACGCCTTTTTCGTCCCAAAAGAAAGTCAGCATAACCTTCCCTGCTGATGGTTCTGTTCGAAACATCTTTGGTTTTGGTGATGAGGAATGGCGCCATTCCTTGCTCGCTCTCTTCGTTTCCGGTTGGTGGAAGTGAACCCAGGTTTCGTTCCCAGTAACGATTCTTGCAAGGAAGCCATTACCTTCTCGTTCAAAGCGCCCTAGAAGTTCTTCACAAGCTCAGGGACTAGGTGTTGTGTTGTCCTAATCATCATCATTTCATCCCCATAGACGCACAAGTCGCCGAAGTGGCGTCAAATGGAAACGCTTGCACCAGGCGAACGGTCTACCCGACGGGAGGCCCTAGCCACACGACATTATTATTATTATTTACAAGCATCAACACGTCATTGTCTTATTTCAAGAGTCAGCTGCCGCAACACCCATCTTGCAGACACTTTGTGAAACTGGAGCACATCATGCACAATGTGGTGTGCTGATCCGTGACTAATCTGTAAACATGCTGCAATGTCATTCAGTGTCACTCGGTGGTTTTCCTTCACTGTGACTTCAACTGCTGCAATGTTCTGTGGAGTCACAACTCGTTGTGGCTGAAGTCACACCATTTGCAAACTTCCTATTCCATTTGTAGACTTGCTGCTGTGACAAACATGCATCACCGTACTAAACCTTCATTCGTCGATGAATTTCAGTAGGTTTCACACCTTCACAACGCAAAAACCGAATAACAGAACGCTGTTCTTCCCTGGTGCGTCGCAAGTGGGGCGGCCATCTTTATACTGATACTGCGACGGTATGTGTGTATCTGCACTATGCTGCCATCTACAGGCTATTCTGTACGCTGTTTGTAGCACGCTTACCAACTTACAGGAAAACAGCACGAAATTTCGATATGTTATTACAAATTTAAGGTTTTCATTTGACTCACCATCGTATGAGTTTCAATCTACAATAAATCAATTAAATTAAAATGCGATATAATGTTTTTTCAAGTTAATGTACTTGATGCCGCATTGCTTTTTTTTTTTTTTTTTTTTTTTTTTTTTTTTTTTTTTTTTTTTTTTAAACATCAAGCGTGAATGAGTCTCAATACAATTTGCAACACTCTACATTTGAGTCGTCAAATTATTTCTTTTCTATTACACACGTAATTGCAATTTAATGAACACGATGGAGTTAGAGGTCTACATCATTGGACGAAGGGATCTTCTTGTGATAGCAGGCTGTTGCGGAATTTACGAACGGCTCAGCATATACGGTTGCTGCAGCGTAGATAATGCCGTCGAAATGTTGCGTAGCTCGTGCCCCAGACGTGAAATAGAGACAAAATGTATTTATTACGTATATGCTACACCTAAAGACGTGATGTCCTTAGGTTGGTTAGGTTTAAGCAGTTCTAAGTTCTAGGGGACTGATGACCTCAGAAGTTAAGTCCCATAGTGCTCAGAGCCATTTGAATCATTTTTTTGTAAATTTTAAGTTGACAAACCAGAATAACTCGAAAAATAAGCTAGCTTCACACGAAAAAATGTGTAGAATCCAAAGTTGATTATTCTCGAGGGGGACATTGCTGGTGTTAAAATTAGCCCACCACCCCAGCCCCCTGGGGGGTGGGGCGGGAGGCAGCTTTAAAATTTCAAATTTTTTATTGCAGAATCAGATTCTGCATAAAAAGCTACGTACATTTTGTCTTAAACGTTTGTTTTGATTCTTGGTAGCTGGCGCTGTTATTCAAGAAAATCCATGTTCTCATTTTTGCGTTGAAAATGGTTACGGATAAACAAAAAAACTTATTTAACTGCTAAATTTTGATTCGCTAAAAGTAAAACTCTCCCAGTCTCCCCATCGGCTGGGGATTGAGAGAGGGGAGTTAGATTTTTACAAATGTTGGCCCAAATATTGTATTAATTTTTTCCGCAGATCCGGATAAGTTTTGTTTGTTTCGTGGTCATGAGGCCACACAACTTTTAATTATCAAACAAATCATTTGAATAGCTAACTAACTAACCAAACATCCTACTTACTAACGTGTGAACCACACGTTCTCGATTGGAGACAAGTCTGGAAATCGTTCTGGTAAGGAAAGTTGCTGTACGTCTTGCGCAACATGTTGAGTTTCATGGGCAATGTGTAGGCGAGCACTATCCTGTGGAACAACGGATCACCGTTCTGTCTTACGAACGGCAAAAGATAAGCCTAAAAGCCGGCCACTGTGGCCGATCGGTTCTAGGTGCTTCAGTCCGGAACCGCGCTGCTGCTACGGTCGCAGGTTCGAATCCTGCCTCGGGCATGGTTGTGTGTGATGTCCTTAGGTTAGTTAGGTTTAAGTAGTTTAAGTCTATGGGACTGATGGCCTCAGATGCTCAGTCCCATAGTGCTTAGAGCCATTTGAACCATTCTGAATGGGTAGGACCATTGTGTCTTGGACGAGACAGCGCTCATGACGTCTACGCCGTATGCGCAAATGACCATCACTTCCGCGCAGGCAGACTCTGCTTTCATCGCTGAAAACCACGGCGCGCCATGCCATCTTACAGGTGACCCTCTGGCGGCACCAGTCGAGCCTTGCGCGTCGATGCTGCGGTCTGACAAGGGGAGGCCGCCAATTGTGAAATTCAGATTGGATTCATACTGCGCATAATAAAAGCTCATGGCCACAGGTGTAATGTGGCAAAGCACCAAGATACACTTCTCAGCCGTTGTCGAGAAAATCGACAGTTAAAAGAAACCGCTGCGGTGAAATACTCTCTACGATTAATTATTTTCTACAGCTTCGTGGCTCAACGGTAAGCGCTTGGGTTGATGATCCGAAGGCCGCCGGATCGAATCTCGCACCATGCAATTTTTTTTTTTAGTATTTGTTTTTTGTAATTCAAATGTGTATACACACACACACACACACACACACACACACATATATATATATATATATATATATATATATATATATAATTCCCGGCAATCAGTTGCAACAATTATGCATTTAATAAGTTGTTGAAAGTCGTTTGTCGCGGAAAAACTGGTGACTTCGAACATCATTATGTTTTCCGCAAACAAAGTTGTATTTCACAAATGTTATTAATTGTCTTCATAATGTTAACCACGTATAGTTAACGGAAGACGTAGAAACGATATTCCGAAACGAATACGTATAGCGTAAGTCAAACGTTCGAATTAAAATAGAGACCCCACGAACACAAATTCACTGTGGCAGGTATGAAATATAAACTCCGTTACTCGCACGTTACACTTGAAGGACAGATGTTGAATGGCCCGAAACGAGCCGCCGCATAACAGCGTAGTTGCGTGCTAACTTCGAAAGAAGGTAGATGCGATCCCTAGCGCAACTTATAACATCGTCGAAAATCAGTGCGTACGTGAGAGCTTTGGTACACCCTGTTAAACAAACGGAAAAATGGAGGCGGTACAATTGGAGAGCGATCCGCCTTCACCAGCATGCATAAGCAATTCATTAATAGTTTATATATATATATATATATATATATATATATATATATATATTTGAATAACAAAAAACTAATAATAAAAAAATTGCATGGCGCGAGATTCGATCCGGCGACCTTCGGATTACGAACCCGAGCGCTTACCGCTGCGCCACAACGCTGTAGAAAACGATCAATCGTAGAGAGTATTTCACCGCAGCGGTTTCTTTTTAACTGTCGATTTTCTCGACGACGGCTGAGAAGTGCTTCTTGGTGCTTTGCCACATTACACCTCTGGCCATGAGCTTTTATTATGCGCAGTATGAATCCAACCTGAATTTCACAATTGGCGGCCACCCCTTGTAAGTGTAACACTGGTTAGAGCCGTGCGCGCCGAAAGTCCCGCTGGTAATAACTGGTTCCCAACAGTTCGTGCTGCCGCTTCTGGGCTCACAAGCCCTGTTATCTGTGCTATGGTAGCTATACGAACTGCCGCTGTTGCCCTTACACTGCGACGATCCTGGTGGACGTTTGTTCTGCATGGACGTCCAGGACCTCGTCTACGGCTGTGAGAATGTTCACGTGATCACTGATCACCGTTGCACAGCTGACGAAGCACGTCAACCTTGGTGGCAGTTCTCCGCCACTCGGAAGGCCACGATTAACCCCTTGTCAAACTAGCTCATTTCGCTGTAGGAAGCACACGTGCTTTCCCACGCCATGGTTGCCTGCTTGCTTCACACTGTGCCGTCTCTCTGCAAGGATTCCCTATTAAAGGGCACCACATATGGAGCTCTAATAGCTATGCTACTACGCTATCTGTTGGCGGACGACGTTGAAATCATTATCAGCACATCTACTATCCCCCAGGCGGTATATGCCGTCGTCGGAACAAAATCGACGTCGTCTTTCCAGGTGTACTAATTTTTTTCCTGGCAATGTATAATTTAAGACTGTTTGTCCACACTGTTTTACTTACGAAACAATGAATGTGTATATGAGATGCATTTAATTGGAATTTATTACGAATTAATTTCTCGTTTAATGTAATATACGAGGTGCGGCTAGAAAAAAACCGGACTGATGCTGGAAAAAACATTTATTTACAATTATTTACAATTTCATGTTATCTCCTTCAATGTACTCTCCTCCTCGGTCTCTACACCGCTCCATACGAATTTTCCACTGTTCATAGCAATGCTGCAGATCATTTTCGGTAAGTCCATACATTACTTCCGTCGCTTTTTCTTTTACTGCTTCAACAGTCTCAAATCTAGTTCCTTTCAAAGCTGACTTGACTTTAGGGAAAAGAAAAAAGCCACAGGGGGCCAAATCAGGTGAGTAGGGTGGATGATCTAAGATGGGAATGTTGTGTTTTGCCAAAAACGTCTTCACTGACAACGCACTGTGAGCTGGGGCATTGTCTTGGTGAAGGATCCATGACTTTTTTCTCCACAAATCGTTCCGTTTTCTCCGTACTCGCTCACGTAGGGTAGCCAGGACGCTAATGTAGTAATGCTGATTCACTGTTTGTCCCTCTGGTACCCAATCAATGTGCACAATCCCTTTGATGTCAAAAAAAAACAATCATCATTGCCTTGAATTTCGATTTTGACATTCGTGCTTTTTTTTGTCGTGGAGAACCAGGAGTTTTCCAATGCATCGATTGGCGTTTAGTTTCGGGATCGTAAGTAAAAAAACCACGATTCATCGCAAGTAATAACATTTTGTAAGAAGGTGGGATCACTTTCAATGTTTTCCAGGATGTCAGAACAAATCATTCTTCGGCGTTCCTTCTGTTCAATTGTGAGACACTTTGGAACCATTTTTGAACACACTTTGTTCATGTTGAAAATTTCATGAAGAATCTGCCTAACACTTTCCTTGTCAACTCCTGTTAACTCAGACACTGCTCTGATTGTTAAACGGCGATCTTGTCGAACAAGTTTACCGATTTTTTCAATGTTTGCATCAGTTTTTGCTGACAATGGTCTGCCAGTGCGAGTGTCATCACTGGTGTCTTCGCGGCCATCTTTAAATCGTTTAAACCACTCAAATACTTGTGTTCGCGATAAACAATCATCGCCGTACACTTGTTGTAACATTACAAACGTTTCACTTGCAGATTTTCCTAGTTTGAAACAAAATTTGATGTTAACACGCTGTTCTTTCTGTACACTCAACATTTTCCGACGCACAGACAAAACGTCAACTACTTAAAACAGACGCCACGGGCAGACTGAGTGCAGGAGGCAGATGAAACTCGAGCAGTAGGCGGAGCGAGAGTCACGTGACAGGCCACGCGACTTTCAGCCTTATTACATTCGTTTTATTGTTTCACCAGTACTAGTCCGGTTTTTTTCTAGCCACACCTCGTATGTGTTATAGTGAGAGTTAGTTATTCTGAGATTGGTTTATTCTTTGTGAACTTGACGGCAATAGCAGCGAAATTCTGCAGAGGAAAAAAAGAAAGAGAGAAAGGAAAATGCAGCCCTCTAACAGCTAAAGCGATACTAGCGCTCCAAGCGGCTTGCTGTAGTAACAAAAGAATGGGATAATGCAAGCTGAGTACTTGCTATTTTTAATGCTGTTTCTTCCATATTTCGCAGTCGCTAATTGTGGCGATAATTTTCATAATACGAACAGTGAAATGAAACTAAAGTAATGGTGCCCTTTCCTGTTGATGTCAACGTACAATAATTAAATCTAAGCGGAGCCGTAATTATATCATCGACAATCGAGAAATAATTTGTGACCTGATGTGTTTAAGTTGAAACGGATATGATTACGAGTATATCCAAGAATTTTCTGATACCTTGCACCGATCGTAATTCGTTTCACGAGCTTCTTTGCGAACTTCAGATTCATTTTAATACACACAAAACTATGCATGGTTTTTATGTTCTTGGAGATTAGCTGCTGCTTCCTCTTATAAACGCTCTTTTGGCCTTGTCCTTGCTTTTAAGGCTCGCGTACTCAACTTGTTTACTTATTCTGCTTCCCAGGTATCAGAATACACATACATCTTCAAGATTCTCTTTCCCAGCTGTAACATCTAGTCCTCCAGCATGTCCAGCAGTGACATATTCTTCTTCTTTATGTGCATGTCCTAAACTGCAGCTAGCACATGCTTCATTACATTTAGCACAAAAAGTAATTCCTCTTTACTTTCAGCCATCACTGCTGTGTCGTTAATTAATCGCATTGTGCTAATTTTCTGTCCTGGACAAGAAATAACGGAACTTCATTTATGCCAGATCCAGCTGAAGATGCTACGATTTATAACGCAATAATAAATTCCGCAATACGACCTCATTTGCGTCTTGAATGTACTTCTCCACTCCATATACACAGTTCACAATCGTTTTGCAGTTTGTTTATACATGCCAGCCGCTTGGCGGCGTTGCAGTAGCAAAGACTTTGGGAGTTTTGTGACTTATTTTATTGGACTCTAGCGACAGTAAGAATTACATTTTGCGCATAGTCAGACGAGCACTTAGGGCTACAAAAAAGACTTTTAATCAGTTATCCGTTGCGCATTATCGGGAATTCGTACGTTAGACCTTTTTTTATGGACGTTTCTCCCGATCCAGAACAGTATTATCTGTGTAGGGCTCAGAGGACCTGTTGTTAAGTGAATGCGGTTTTTCCAGCCTCATTAAATAAGAGAAATGCTGGAATACGTTTTTTCTAATGTAAGTCCAAGGTGTTCCGCTGTCCGTATCTCTTGAATCCTTCTTAAAAATTCAGCTCTTGCAGCGTCTGATAAATAATTCCGTCCTATCGGTGATTTTCAGGAACGTGCAGTTCAGTTCTCTCAATAGGCGTAATTCCATCTATTGTTAAAATTAACGTCTTTTAGTCATATACAAAGTTTAGTTTTCTTCTGTATAATACATATAGAATACTGTGCAATGTAAAATGCTATTAGGAGTCGTCAGGATCACCCACTTCTTTCTTTCGATTGCCTCGTTTCCTTGGTGATTTAAGATATGCATATCGACAAGCTTTAATGGAGAGCGTATGACGAAGCGGTAAGACACTGGCCTCGCACTGGAAAGGACGGTGATGCAAATGCTCCTCTCACCGTCCAGATTTACGTTTTCGGTGTTTTCCTTAAATCGCTTAAAGCAAATGCTTTTCATTTGAAAAGGACCAGACCGATTTCCTTCCCCAATATGAGTCTGTTCTTTTTGTCCCTAATGAACTCGTCGTCGACGGGACGTTAATCACTAACCATCCATCCTTTTTGGCAACGGCCTTGCCCTAGTGGTTGCGATCAAATCACCGAAGTTAAGAGCTGTCGAGCTTGGCCAGCACTTGGACAGGTAGCCATCCGCGTCTGCCGAGCGTTACTGGTAAGCGGGTTGCACTCGGCTCTTGTGAGACCAATTGAGGCTCTACTCGACTGAGGAGTGCGGCTTCTGTCACGAGAGAGCAGCGTGCTGACCGAATGCCCCATTATATCCGCATCCAGTGACGCCTATAGTCTGAGAATGACACGGCGGTCGGTCGGTACCGTTCAGCCTTCCAAGGCCTGTTCGGACGGAGAGGAGTTTCTTACTTTTCATTCTAGTTTGAATACTGTTGGTTTCTCTGGGCACCCGCTTGCAGTACTAGATCCTACACCACACGCTGCAGCACCCCTCGCAAAACATTTGCAATGGTGGGTGTGCCACTCTGTTTTGAAGGGATTATACTTGTGGAACATGGCAGCTCTCGCCTGTTTGTGTAACACAGCTCGTGTTTCTTTTCAGTCACTCAGTACGAACAATATCAACATATGCATATCAATGTGAAACTCACCACTTACAAACGTTTAAAGGACTATCAGTAGACCGCTACGGTCGCAGGTGCGAATTCTGCCTCGGGCATGGATGTGTGTGATGTTCTTAGGTTAGTTAGGTTTAAGTAGTTCTAAGTTCTATGGGACTGATGACCATAGATGTTAAGTCCCATAGTGCTCAGAGCCATTTGAACTATCAGTAACCCACCAAATGGACTTTGAAATATGTCCATCACTTGAAAATTTAATGCGACAGTTCCCCCAACAGCTTGTTGCAAATCGGTATGGAAATGTTTTTAATCAGAGAACTGGTTGCAAGTGCTACATGCGGTTGAAAAGTCGGCAGCTCGTGGTCGTGCGGTAGCGTTCTCGGTTCCCGCGCCGGGGTTCCCGGGTTCGATTCCCGGCGGGGTCAGGGATTTTCTCTGCCTCGTGATGACTGGGTGTTGTGTGATGTCCTTAGGTTAGTTGGGTTTAAGTAGTTCTAAGTTCTAGGTGACTGATGATCATAGATGTTAAGTCCCATAGTGCTCAGAGCCATTTCATGCGGTTGAATGTGCTTTTGAATAGTTGGATAATCGCATTGTGGTACTAAGGAAACGTTTAGAAGAGGGATGTCCACTCTTTTAGTTTACCTGGGGCACATCGAGCTCAGAACAGCGTTCTGTGTAGTTGTGAGTGCATTATGTCGGAGCTAACTGAATTCGAACGTGGGGAAATTGATGGTTCTTGTATGGAGGACGCATCCGCAATCACTAGCCGGTGTAGAGAAAGGGTACTGTTTCCAAGATTTATACCGCATACGGGAAAAGCGGGAAAACATCATTCGCTAATTAACAAAGCGGACAAAAGTGTATCTTGAGTGATCGTGTCAGACTGTCGCTGAAGAGAACTGTGACGAAAAGTAAGGGAATGGCAGCTGGAAGACACTGCAGAACTGAATGTTGCATTCGCGAACCATGTCGGCATCAAAAACAGCACAAAGAGGGCTCCATAAGCAGGGACTTGCAGGGCCAACTGGAATTCCAAAACCACTCATCAGTGGTGCAGATGCCCGTAACAGGAAAACTTGGTGTCGAAGCCACAAAATCTGGGCTACAGAACACTGTGAAAGAGTCATTTTGGTCAAATGAGTCTCGTTGCCAACTTCTGGCCAAGTTTACGTCACAAGAGTGCAACATGGCAGGGGTTCGTGATGACTTGAGCAGCAATATCATAGTATTCAATGGGTGAAAGATCCCGTTACTGCCAAGGATCGTGTGGTCATTTTCACTTATCAGGTCCTCCTACGGTAGAATGTTTGTTTCCCAATGGTGATGCTGTGTTCCAGGACAAAAGGGCCCCTGTTTAAGCAGTTCGCGTCGTCCAGGACTGGTTTTGTGAGCATTGTCACATCTCGGCTCACCATCACACTAAACAGAACTAATATTATTGACCCTTTGTAGTCTACTTTGGACAGAAGGATGCGTGGTTGCTCTCGACCTCCATCATCGACATCCGAGCTTGCGACTACTTCACAGGAAGAATGGTATAAGATTCTCCTGAGAGCCATACAGGACCCGTATTTATTTCCGAGGCAACTGGAAGCTGTTTTGCATGCCAAACTTAGCAGTTTGATGCGTTTTTTGTTTTTCCATGTTTTTCTCCTTGTTCTGTAAGTATCAAAAAATGGTTCAAATGGCTCTGAGCACTATGGGACTTAACATCCGAGGTCATCAGTCCCCTAGACTTACAGCTACTTAAACCTAATTAACCTAAGGACGTCACACACATCCATGCCCGAGGCAGGATTCGAACCTGCGACCGTAGCAGCAGCGCGGTTCCGGACTGAAGTGCCTATAATCACTCGGCCACAGCGGCCGGCTCTGTAAGTATCGGCATACCTGTGATCAAATAGTGAACTTAACATCCAGCTTTACCGTACACGATACCTAGAGTTAAAAGAGCTTAAAAATTTACCTTAAGAACCATGTATATCAAACAACAGTAGAGGTTCTCCCAGTGGCTACGGGCATAATAACCATACAGTAAAAATACTCTCCTCTTTGCGTGCTATCATTTGCCAAAATCTCATTTCGGTACCTCAGACCGTTTTTGAAACATGAGGAATGTTGTGGCTTTATCGATAACCGAGCGGAGTGGCACAGTGGTTAGCACACTACACTCTCAGTCAGGAGGACGACGCTTCGAACCCACGTGAGGACATCCTGATTTAGATTTCCCGTGATTTCCCATAACCGTTTCAGATGAATGCTGGCATGGTTCCTTTTAAATGGCACAGCCGACTTCCTTCTCCATCCTTTCCTAATCCGATGGGCTTGCTGTTTGGTCCCCTCCCGCAAATCCACCATCCGATCAGCCTTTACCTTTACCGCTTCCCAAAGGATTGTGTTACGTCAGACCATTTTTCTGGAGATTGGTGGCAGATAGAGAACTCCACTCAAGTCTAAAGTAAAATTAAATGTGTTAACTAAATTTCATATGCTGCAACATGTTATGTAATATGCACCAAACGGAAAATCATAGCGACCCCTATCATTTGCAAACTTTTTCGAATTTCGCACAGTTTCTTACTTCCACGTAAATATCAAAATAACTATGACTATTAACCAAATGATGCTACAAGTAAAGCAAAAATGAATTTTTTTTGCCGAATAATTTCTGTAAAATCGTTTGAGAAGGAGTGCAGGGCGGGCGCCTCGATTCTGTCGTCGCTGACCGGCCGAAAGGTCGCAGACAAAAAAATGGCTCTGAGCACTATGGGACTTAACATCTGAGGTCATCAGTCCACTATAGCTTAGAACTACTTAGACATAACTAACCTAACGACATCACACACATCCATGCCCGAGGCAGGATTCGAACCTGCGACCGTAGCGGTCGCGCGGTTCCGGACTGAAGCGCCTACAATCGCTGGGCCACCGCGACCTGGGGTGGCAGACAGTATTGGTCTCCCTTTCCGAACAAAATGAATGAACTCGCTCAGGGCTTTGGACGAAAATTGGTCGATACGCATCGGTCACCTTATCCCGCGTGGTCTGTAGACAGCGACAATGTGGGCAGTAGGCCACACATTTAACATCCCAATTGCGCGCAATGTAATTAGCCTGATTTACCACGTCTCTGGGAGCAGTGCAGAGTGGTATATGAATAGCACTATTTTGTTGTGCGATCTATGTGGAGAAATTTATGTGTATACTGATTGCTACGTACTGAAGCTATGTCATGTGTGAACATTGTAGTCGAACGTTCGCTATACGGTATCGCTTGTTAGCTGTTTATGGCTTTGTCTGCTACATAATTCGTGCGTTTATTAAAAAGTCGCTGGCAACCCTCTGCAGCAAAGTGTGTACCGATATGAAACTTCCTGTCACATTAAAACTGTGCGTCAGCTGAGACTCGTACTCGGAACGTTTTTTTACTGTGGGCAAGTGCTCTACCGACATCTATCTATGACCCATTCTCAGAGCCTTCCTTCCGCCATTACATCTTCTACCTTCCAAACTTCACAGAAGTTCTCCTGGCAAATTCGCGGGACTGTCACACCTGGAAGAAAGGGTATTGGTGGAGAAATAGCTTAGCCACAGCTGGGGGATGTTTCCAGAATGAATTTTTCATTCTGTAGCGGAGTTTGCGTTGATATGAAACTTCCTGGCAGATTTAAATTGTGTGCCGGACCGAGACTCGAACTCGGGATCTTTGCCTTTCAGGGTCAAGTATTGTACCAACTTTCTGACGAAAGGCAGAGGTCCCGAGTTGGAGTCTCAGTCCAACCCACATTTTTAACCTGCCAAGAAGTTTCAACAATTATGCCTCCCTTCAGTGTAGTTGGTGTATCACTGCAATGTCGTTCTCCCCCGTCCGCTTCCGTAGTGTAGCGGTAGCGTTACCGCCTACCACGCAGGAGGTCCCAGGCTCGATTCCCGGCAGTGGAGTGGGTGCTGTGTGTCCTTCATCATCACTGACTCGAAAGCCGCCGACGTGGCGTCAACTAAAGAGGACTTGCAATACGGAGGCCGAACTCCCCCGAACGGGGCCTCCCGGCCAACAATGCCATACGATCATTTCCATTTTGTACTCCCCTTCAGAATAAGAGCTTTGGACGGATGTTCGACGCTGCGCATCGGCCACCGTATCCTGCGTGAACTCAACCTCCTGAACCATTCGCAGTGGTCACACGTGGCAAGCAGAGCGCGTGGGTCGCGCTGGTGCAGAAGGCACGCAGAGTGCGCGGCTGCTGCTCGTTGCGCCTCGGCTCGCTCTCCGCCGGGCTTCCCTGCTTTCCCTCTCTCTGCCGCCTTCCTTTCGCGCCCGACCCACCAGCGCAGCACTTGTGCCATCACCCGTCCGTGGGCAGCCGCTCGTGACGGCTGGGGAGGCGTTGACCAGGCTTCTGACTCCCCCCTGACCTCGCCGGCGTGCGAAGCAGCGCGTCAGGGGATATTTGTTAGACAGCGTGACGAAACACAATCAACTCTCCGGCGGAGTGAGGACAATCGTTCGAATTGGAACCATTCATCGACGGATGAAACGAGGACACTAGATGAGCAGAGACAAAAGGATCAGAACGAGTTACAAGCTACGTGACATCGAGCACGTCTCAGCATTTGTGCAGGTGTGTGTGTGTGTGTGTGTGTGTGTGTCCCTCTTCCCAGAGCCGAGAGCACCAGTAAAACGGTTCTTTCTTTTTCACAGCCATTTTTTCCCGCTATCTTCGGTGTGAGAACAGGCTTCCTGATGGTGCCTGTTATTTTTCAGTCACCCTTGGTATTGTGACACGTTCGAAAAAGATTTCCTTCACATTCAGAATGATTCCGTGATGATGTTACAAACTTTTACGGGTGTAGGGGAAGGGTAAATGTACCAATTCAAAGGATCGTCGTTCGGAAACGACCGATTCGAAAGTTAAAAGCGATAATGTTTCTGAGACTTCTGACAGCGGAATACATGCACTGGTACTGTCGTTGCTAATATTGAAGGGTGGGCAATTTTCAGAGGAAGTATAGTATGGACCAAAACAAGAAGAGAAAATCTAGTAAACATGGATACTAACTAAACTAAACTCCGCCCGAACAAGCCGTGAAGGGCAAACGGTACCGACCGGCCGCCAAGTCATCCTCAGACCACAGGCGTCACTAGATGCTGATATGGAAGGGAATGTGATCAGCACACCGCTCTCCCGACTGTATGTCAGTTAACGAGACCCATGCCGCGAATTCTCAGTCAAGTGGCGCCTCAGTTTGCCTCACAAGGGCTGAGTGCACCACGCTTGCCAACGGCGCTTGGCGGACGGGATGGTCACCCATTCAAGCGCTTAACTTCGGTGATCTGACGGGAACCAACGTGGGAAGGCCGTTGGCTAAACATGGATTCTAAAGCAAACTTAAGAGCTATAGGCACTTGTTGGGTAGAAGAGATGTGGTTCAAGGTAACGAAGACAAACAAGTGCACGCAGCTCTGAAGTATGCACTCTAGTGCCCTTGTTTATTGGACATATTTTTCTTACGTCGGTCCGTACTACCATCTCTGAAAGTTGTCTATGCTAAAATCTCAGCAACAACAGCACCGATACATATATTGCACTGCCAGAGGTATCAGAACGATTTTGGCTTATAATTTTCGACTCTGTTGTTTCCTGACCAGGTTCTCTCACCTCAAGTTGGTACTTTTACCTTCCTTCATCAACACTGAAGATCATCACAGTACCATCCTGTATGCAGTCCTCTGAATTCCTTTTCGGCCTATATTAAGGAAAAAGCTGTCTTTGAAACAAGATCCTCTAGGGTGTCCTAAAACTATAGCCTGATTATTACATTTCCTTCGAAATCTGTACTTAGTGTACACCACTGGCCGTTAAAATTGCAATACTATGAACAAATAAAAAACGGTCGAGGCATTCAGAGTCACTTGTTGACGCACTGACTGTTAGTTTGTGTCTCGGGATCTTCCGCCGACATTCCTTTAACGATTTTCCTGACGTTTCGCCAGCACGAGTAGCTGGCGTTGTCAAAGGCACGCTGCATTGCTGGTGGCGGACTGGAGCAAAACCTTCTAGATACGGGTGGTGTTGAGTCGAGCCCACAGCAGGAACTTACATGTACCAGTCACGCCAACGTCTGAGAGCTTTTCCCCGAACATTACCACTGTGTTTCTCCCCTTCTTCTTCCCTGCAACGGTCGTTCGCCGAGACGCTTACCTTGAGGCCTTCTTTATTTCGTAATATGACGTCGTGAATTTCTATGAAAGGAAGCCAATGACATTCACAAACATGACCGTTTTAACATGAAAGAAGAAAGCCTCAAGGTAAACGGATCCTATATACTCTTGTTGTAGCGAACGACCGTTGGAGGTTACAAGAGCAGAATCACGGCAGTAGTGACCAGAGGAAATCCCTCAGACGTTGGCATGAAAGGGACACAATAGTCCATAACACTCCAGTCCTCCAGCAGCAAGTGAGGGTAATGAACACACGCGATGTCGCATTTTTGAGCGCATAAGGCTTCACTCAGAACTGCAGAAGCCTCATCTGTTACACCCCCTTTTTGCGTAATACTAGTGTCGATCGTCAATTAAAGCTCATGGTGTTCACATTTGCTACTTGAAGTAAAAATCTGAAACTCGATGGCTTTTCTGTTATATAATTATTGAGAAGCCACATCAGCCACTGTAATTTACAACAAGTTAGATAAGTAATTAAAAATAATTGAGGGTCACTGTAGACCATTTTGATAGTTTTCTCTTTTGTGGAACTTAATTTAAACCTAGATTATAGATGTGATATGGCATAGGTCATCCTTCGATCCATTGTAGAACTTGGAAACCCATTCAGGGAATATTCGTTCACATTTTTGTTGAACGCCGTTGGTTTTTATCATCCTGTATTAAAATATTTCCTTTTATCAATAGTGCAATTTATAAACAATGTTTTGTGAGTAGAATAAAATTTCCAATGGTAAACTTAACTGCTTGTTCGCCATTATTTTACCAGCTAACTAAAAATAGGAAAGCCTTGAACCCCTTCCACTAAATTTAGTTAGTATTAAGATTCTTTTACAGGGAGTGCAGTGGAGCTGACGCTAAAATCATTAAGTATTTGGTTATATCATCGCTAGTCTCACTGAACTCTTCTGAACTCTACATGTCATGTGTGGTCTGGCATCTCCTTACCAGCAACAGGTCCAAGGTTCAAAGTAGACAATTCCCTAAAATACACGCTCTGAGCGTCTTTGCGTGAAAGTGGTAGGGAGACACGACATAGAACAACAGACACGACGCAGAATGTTAGAGAATGGTGACTCTGCCAGGATGGTAAAATACCATGATTGAAGGGCGATCACATGCCTAACTAGGTGAGGAAAATATCCTGTTGAAAAATTTTCGTAGTAAAAAATTTTTTTCCTAAAGTTATAAATAGTCGAAAACAGTAGCTGCAGTGATAGATAGTAAGAAAGTATTGAATAGAACGTGAGACATTCTAGCAGAGACAATAGCATAATTAAGTTATGAATTTTAATATTGTTAGAATTAAGTTTTCTCTCCAATGCAAGCGCATAGGTGGCGGATACATCGTTGACAAGTTGGTGTCGACCCAACAAGTAAGTGAATGGATTGTCAAGTCGTGTGTGGAAAAAGTTTATGAAACGCGTGAGATCGTATGAGCGCATGTTGACGCGAAGTAGGGCGCGCGAATGGCTTTTAAAACAGAAAATAGGGGTTTCGGAAAGATTAGCAATGGCAGATCGAGACCTTGACCGAATTGAGGTAGAGACCCAACATGAAGATGGACAGAGAATAGAGGACAGTACAACAGACGATGTAGTATCGCGAGAAATAGGACAGATAACGCACCATAACGAGGATAATGTACGCCAAGGCACAGAAAACCTAGGTCAGCATACGACAGAGGAACAGGAAAGTAGAGAGACAGCCGATGAGGATTCTAACTAGCGTCTTGAATACGTAGAACCAATAGTACAAGTAATCAGAGCTCCCTCACCACAGAGTACAAGGAATTCGAGCAGAAACGTGTCACCGCACAGTTCAATGCAATCGGTTGCAAACCAACACTTGGGCGAAAACACAGAGCGTAGGACGTCGGAAGAAAACGCAGTAGGACCCACCAATCTGGCAGAATTATTACAATTAATGACGGAAACCACGACAAGACAAAATAAAGAAATTGTGAACCAAATTAAAATTCGGAATGCAGAAACGACGAACCAAATTGCAGAAACCACGAGACAAATGCGTGAGATTAAAGAACAAAACAAAAAAATTCAGTTACACCTAAGCCGTATTGAAGACGAGGCAAAAGAATCTCGAGAAGTGATAGGAAACTTAATAACAGGTTACAATCAATTGAAAACAGACATTGACAAGGTACAAGTGGATGTGCAAACATTGTGTAATGACACTCAGGACGAGATCAAAACATTACGTAACAACACCCAGGGAGAAGTCAAGAAACTAGAGAAACAGATAAACGAAATTACTAGACAAGCAGCAGGTACAGCGTGTGAAATTGTTGAAAACAGTGTGTTACGCAAACGTATCACAAAAGCAGCGCTGAAAAGATAGTCAAAATAGAAGCGCAAACGAAACGACAATTTCAGAAATTGCGAACAGATTTGTTGCAAACCATTGAAAAGCGTAGTGAACAGGATCGAACAAGCACAGAGTCTGCAACCACATCCGTATCTGTAACAGCACCGGAAAAACAATGCAATTAACGAAGATATTACGCATTTTCGATTCCAATCACAGGCGGAAAATAACATACGTGAAATCAGACAGCCTGCACCGCAACAAACACGTTTCGAAATTCTTGATGAACAAACGGCACCACAAACACATGCAGGACCACAAATGTATGTGTCAAGACAGTTTGGATCGTGCAATGAAGTGGCAAGGTTAGCCAGACAAGATACCGAACTAACACCTGACAATGGAAAGCCAGGTCGCGAAGAGTACAGTGCAATGCATTCAGCTACACGTTCACAACCGATGGAAGAAAATTATTGCGTACCACCCCAACGATACTACGCAAGGGTACGCGAGAGTTACAGTGGACAATATCCAATGGATCTACCACAACCGGAAAGAACGACGGGAGAAATGATCAGAAACAAAAGTGGCGAAGAATCGCGAATTTCATATGGAACTATGACGAAGTACGACAACGATCATTTCCTCACAGTCAGAAAATTTCAACACTTTCGAGAAGGAAACTCATTACATCCACGAACTTTTATTGATCTATTCCGAGTAGAATTACCAGAACACTGGACGCTAGCACACAAATTAGACTTTATATGTGCACACATGTCAGGAACAGTCGCAGAAACCATGCAGAACGTTGCAGCGACATGCCGATCGTACGAAGATTTCAGAGAGAAGTTTCTCTCACGATATTGGTCCAGCGAAGCACAGAACAGAGTGAAGTACGAATTATTACAGAAGCCATATTTTGAAAATTCAGGAGAGAAGAGTCCCATGAAATTTTTCGAATTATTGGCAAAGAAAAATCAATGCTTAGATGTACCATACAGTGACGGAGAGTTGATTAAATTATGCGCCATGAAGTTACCATTGAAATACCAGCAATCATTAGTAGGTCGCGGAGGCAATGACGTCGAAGCATTTAAAGGTATTCTAAGGGAACTAGAGTTCATATTTTCGGAAGATGACGCAAGAAAAAGACGAAGCGCACGTGAAAACGAAAGCAAAAAGCAGTGGAATCCACAAGACACAGTACGAAGAAACAATAATTACGAACCACGTAATAACTTCGCACCAAGAAACAACAATAGATTTCAACAAAGAACCAGTTATGGATTTAGAAGAGAATATGGCAATAACTATAATTCACCCAGGAATGGCAACAACTATTACAGAGGGAATAATGACAACCGGAATGGGTATTGGAGCGCCAATAGACCGACAAATTATCAGCAAAGAAACCAATATCAACAAGCGGAGCAAGAAAACAGAATACAGATAGAAGAGGTGGAGGTAAGACCACCAAACCCCGAAAAACGTTCGAATTGACAGCTAAGCGCCCATGCCAAAGGGAATGACGCACCGACGCAGGACAATTGCAGCACCTTGAACAGAGAAGTAAATACCTTATCACGAGAGGAGAAGAAGGAAGAAACAAATCCGCAGGGACCAGATGAAAACGAAGACAGGAAAATAACAATATCGTGTTGGGACGAAATTAATTGTGAGAATACTGACGAGGAAGATGAATTACCAGAGGCATGCACAACGAATGTAGGAGGAAAGGACGAAGTAATGAATGTGGCAGAGATATTTGAGATGGAAACCAGGGAAAGCGAATTCAATGAGGATAATGCGCAGTCGACAGAAGTTGAAAATAAGTTACTAGTGGGCACACAACCCAACGTATATAATGAAGGAAGTTATGAAGCGATAATTAGAGCATTTAGATGCGATTATGTGGAAGTAGCGACGAAGAAGGAGAAGATAGACGAGGATGAGGAAAAAGTAGAGGATGTTGAAGAAAGCGTAAATGAAGGAAGAAATAGAGAAGAGGAAATAAAATAGAGAGACGTAGCAGTCGAAGCTTATCCTACAGAAAGTTTGAATTCACAAGGGAAATTCCTGAAAAGACTCATGTATGATTCAGTGGAGGATTCGTTGATGCAAGAAGAAGAAGAACAGAACCAACCCTTTCAAATTCAACCAATTGTGCAGGCCATGGTAAAGCATATCCCAGTCAATATTGTAATTGATAGCGGAAGTGACCTGACTGCGATCTCAGAAAATTTATTCATGCAGTGTAATGCCAATGAGGAATTGCCAGTTCTGAAAACACGTAAGATTAAAGTAAGAGGTCCTATTAGAAACAATGCTGCGGAAGTTACGAGACAAACAAGGTTAACTCTTATGTGTCAAGGTCAAAATATCGAAGCCAACTTCGTGATTATACCTAAACTAACTGTAGATTTGATTATAGGTGCAGATTTTTTAAATGAGAGACGAGCGATAATAGATATGGGGAAAGGTAGCGTAACATTCGGGAATGTCACATTTCTCTTTGAGCAAAAGCTAAAATTAGAAGAAATACCAGTCATAAACAAACAATTAAGAATGACGCGAGGTAAAGAGGATGAAGAATTAGAATGGTATGCACAAAAGGGGGAATCGCCTCAACTCATGTTAGAAGTCCATAAAGAAATCGACGAAAAATTGCAAGAAGTTCAAGGTATTTCGGAACACAGTAAAAGAGAATTAGAGGGTATTTTACGAGATAAAGCAGAGCTATTTTTACCTAAGACTGGCAGTATTAAACACTTTCAGTACAAGTTTGAAGTAAAACAGCACAAACCATTTAGAGTGCCACCCTATACAATCCCATTAAGCTACAGGAATAAAGTATTCCAGGAGATATCTAAAATGTTAGATGATGATATTATTGAACCAGCTACCTCCACATATAACAGCCCGCTCCATTTTGTACAAAAGCGAGATGGGAGCATCAGGTTAGTGCTTGATTCCAGACAGATCAACACAACCATAATCACTGAGACAGATCGCCCAGAAAAATTAGAGGAATTCAACAAAACTTCCACGGTGCTAAGATATTAGCATCAGTTGATTTACGGAGCAGTTTCTGGCAAGTAGAATTGGGCCCAGAATGTAGAAAATTTACAGCATTTATCGTATTCGGTAGATGTTCCCAGTTTAAACGATTGCCATTTGGTTTAAACATATCATCAGCAGCGTTTATTAGGGGATTTAATACTATAGTCAGTCCTGAAATTTTACAAAAAATTACTTGTTATGTTGATGATGTGATTATAGCAGAACCCTCTTGGGAACATCACAACGACACATTAAATCAGTTTTTACAGATCATGAAAGAGCATGGGGTCACAGTAAATATAACAAAATCCAAATTTGGAAGGCGAGAGGTCAAATTTCTAGGACACATAATTTCAGAGAAAGGGGTAATGCCCGACCCAGAAAAACTAACGGCAATCATAGAATTCTGTACTCCATATAATAAGAAAACTCTCAGAGGATTTCTAGGTCTCACCGGATTCTACAAAAAATTTATTTGGATCGACTCTCTCGCAACACCACGCCTATGTGCATTGACTGGAAAAAACACAGCATGGGTATGGGATCAACAAGCCAATGAAGAATTTTTAAAAGTGAAAAACGCACTAACAACAGCACCGATTTTAGCACATCCTGATCTAACACAAAAATTTTGTATGGCCACTGATAGCGCGAAAACAGGTTTAGGAGTTATTTTATTCCAAGAATACGAACAAGGCAGGGCTAAGATCATATATAACAATTGCATTTGCCAGTCGGGTACTCACAAAAAGCGAGAAAAACTATTCAGTCACGGAGCTGGAAGCATTGGCCATTGTATGGGACTTCCAACGTTTACGATACTTCCTATTCGGAAGAAAAACAAAAGTATACACTGACCACAAAGCATTAGAATTTCTGTTATCCGCCAAACTAACTCATGGGAGGTTAGCCAGATGGATGTTAATACTACAAGAATTTCACTTCACTATTACACACATACCAGGACCAGCGAATGTATTAGCAGATGCTTTATCACGATGTCCACAGGGTGCATCCAATAACATAGGTTTGGAGGCAGCAGATCAGTTTACAATGTACTATATGAAACAAGTACCTTTCGAAAACTACATTACGACAGCATTGAAAAACATAGGCAAAGAACAGGACAAGGATCCCGAAATACTAGGAATCAAACACAAGTGGAGAAGTAAGGATTTTCCAGACATTCGACAGCACTATCTCGTAAAAAACAATGTTTTACTTTTTAGACGAAATGTTTCAATGAATGAATGGTTAATTTATATCTCAGATGAACTAGTTAATAAGTACATATGGTATACACATTTAAGTAATGGCCACTTTGGACCAAAGAAATGCTTTTTTAAAAATAAAACATACAAGCCATTTTCCTAATATGGAAAGACAAATGAGAACAGTATTAGTCAAATGCAAAAAATGTATGAGGGCTGAACACGTCACTTTCCAAACCAAATCACCTATGTTTCCAATAATCCCTAAAAAATTAAAACAAATAGCTGCAACAGATTTGATGGGGGGCCCCCCCACACACAAAAAATGGATATATTTTCATATTTGTCGTTTTGGAACTTACTTCTAAATATGTTACCTTGACACCATTAAAACAGGCAACAGGTCTTACTACAAGTAAAGCATTTAGACAAGATTTTCTCAGACAAGTAGGTCAAGTGGAACGAATAATTTCGGATAATGGCCCACAATACAAATCAGTGCAATGGCAGAACACAATAAAACAACACAAAATAAAACCCACCTACATATCTAAGTACAAACCTAGCGCAAATCCGGCAGAACGATCTATGAAGGACATAGGCACTTTATGCCGATTATATGCAGGCAAAAGACACAACACTTGGGATATATACCTTAAAGATTTGCAAGAAGTAATAAATGAAATGCCACATAGCACTACACTGCTACCTCCAGTTACTGTACTTAAAAATATTGAACCCCCAAACACAACAAGAGAAAATGTTAGATTTTCTATTGTACCACGTAGACAGCACAAACAAATCATAGCAACAGCAGTCTCCAACATCAGAAAGACACCCATTAAAAGAAAAGAAAGAGGAGATAGAACAGCAATTAAAAGAACGTTCTCAGTAGGCCAGAAAGTATTTGTAAAAACACACCATCTCTCCAGCAAACAGAAACACAAAATACATAAGTTTTATGCTGCATACAAAGGACCTGTCATAATTAGCCGAATTGCTCATGATACTGCTGTGGAACTAATGAACCCAAAAACAGGCAAAACCTTAGAATTTCACCATGTGAGCCATATCAAAAAGATTGAAGATTAATTTTATTACTGGTAAATAATCAGCACAATATTTCAAGATTATGTTGCAGATAAGATCGTCAGGAGAAAGAGGAATGAAGAGAGAGGAAGGTGACAAAAAGAAAGTAGTTTCAATAAAAACAAAAACAAAAATAACACCAATAGTACCATAGATTAAGGTGAAGGGATAAAACATAGATAGTCTAACAGCGTGAAATACTAAAATGCTATACACCACGACACTACACAAAAATAAAAAACGAATTTGTGGATTCTTGTAGAAGTTAAGACTCAAAATATCTTAGAATTGTAACATGGAAAGGGCGCCAAAATTTGTAAAGCTTTTTAAGAAGGCGTAAAACAATGTAGGTACTAGACATATGTTAGATGATTATAAGTAAAACTTTTTGTAAGAACCATTGTAAAAACTCCAGCAAAGACCAGATGCAACGATCCACAAGTTGCAATGCGAGAAGTATCAAGAAAGAAAAGGATGTAATTAGCAAGACATGATTCCTACAAGGCAGAAGCGTTGAGAGAAGGGAGAGGACAGTGAGACCAACAGAGGGCCCTTGTAGCCGAAGTGGGCAGTAAATCTGCCCCCTAAGCGGAACCCTGCTGGGACACAACACAGAACTACAGAGTGGCGGAACCCTGCTGGGACAGAACACAGAAGACCAAGAGGGTCTTGGAATGCCCCGACTCAGTGGAGCGAGCAAACAACGGCCCGACGAGAAGACCACTTGGGCAAGCCACCACTGGCAAAAAAATATGTGTAAAAGTCACACTACTGCTATTAAACAGCACGCTGATGCACGAAACTGAAGAAAAACTCCACAAAGTAAAAATGACAGGCCCAAACAATTTATCAAACTGTTACTAAGGGGAGAACTTCAGAGTGACTAGTTATCAATAAGTATTTCCATATCCTGCCCAGAGAAGAACCAAGAATCAAGTAAGAAGCAGAGAAAAAGCAGGAAGAACATAAATTGAAGATTCGCAAGACTGAGACCAAGAAAGAAGATGGGTGAAGAATAGACCACATACCTTCCCAAATCCCTATCCTATTGTAAACAAGTCGTCTGCGAAGTATTACAACCAAAAACGACAGCTTTCAGCGACACATAACGATGACTTTCACGCATACAAAGCCAGTAAACCACGAGATTCTGCACTCATAGCTCCATTCCATTACGGTACCTCCACAACAGCAACACACACTTGCAAAGCCAACAAGGAATGACGAACGAAACTGTACATCAAATACTTGCCCACATCCATCTCGCTCAAGTCCATCACCTTCGTGCAAAAACATTTGCCAACCTCATGCTTAAACATTCATAGGATTGTGTGAATGTGTGAAATCAAATTATGTGATGTAGGAATTGTTGCAAAAGAAACGTGTGAAAAACTAAATGCGTTAAGCACACCAGACAGCTAATAAACTAAAAAATAACAGTCATTGACTATGGACTTAAGTAAAAAATAAACTATCGATAAAAATAAGTCATTAGTTCTGAAATGGACAGTATATTAAGAACAAAAGTAAGGCATAATGAACACTAAAACTATATGCCACTTATTTTCTCCTCATAAAAATAAAAGAATAACTATATTTTACTTATTTTCTCCTTATAAAAACAAAGAATAAAAAATTATCTTGTTGGATGTTTTCCCTTTTTTTTAAACATTTGTACCATTTGTTAGGATAATATCTCAGTACTTGTATATGCATATTTCTTTGTCAAAGCAATTCTTGGAAATAATTCTTATTTGTTAGTGTAGCAATGTTGAAATGAATGTCTAGAAACAAACACATTTTACTTGTACATGATATTTAGAACATGTGTTAGGAATAGCTTTTACTTAATTACTACATTTATAAAAAAATATTTCTAAGAAAATCGATGTGAAAGACTCCTCACTTTCGATAACAAACTTCTTAAAAAACAAACTTCACACTTAAATAAAGAAAGAAAATAAGTAAAAATAAATAATAATAATAATAGCACAAAAATATTCTTCTCTTGTCAATATAAACATATTTTTGAGAATAATATGGAAGAATATAAAAATATAAATTAGTAATACAAACTAGCATAGAATCAGAATAACATGGCTGAACGCTAGGCAACAAAATTTAAATAAAGGAATAATTTTTGACTGACTTAACGATTCAATCATTGCCCAACTTCAGTGCAAAAATTAAGTTCGAAGGGTGGTGATATGTAAGGTGTCAGGCAAATCCAACACCTTCCATGAAAACCCTGACATGATAAGCATATCCAGTAGTATGGCACACAGCTCCGAATAAATCGTGACATTAAATTAACCAAAGTAATACGAGTAACGAGTGAGCAAATGGAATACCACAGACTAACACAAGAATGCCTAAATGCATGTCATGCCTTCCCACCGTGAGACAGACGCAGTTCCGAGGGGAGAAACGGGAACAGAAGCCAAGAGCAGAACCGTGTTAAGCTAGAAGTCCCTACGATAAGGGACGGTCACCCACGTACCAGCTAACCACCAGGGCCACCCCCCAGCCCATGTTAAAAACTAGAGCCCTCCAGAAGAACAGTATAGATGTTACAATAACACTAAAAGGGCCACACCAGCCGAAGGCTTTAGTGTGAGACCTTGTCGAATCTCTGTTACGTTGCAAACGTTAAAAACATTGCCCCACAACGAAAAGTAACCGCCAGGACCACCCCCCAGCCCATGTTAAAAGATAAAGCCCTCCAGAAGAACAGTATAGATCTTACGATAACACTAAAAGCGCCACACCAGCTGCAAGTTTTAGCGTGAGACTTTTTCGCATCTCTGTTAGGTTGCAAACTTTAAAAACATTGCCCCACCAAGAAAAGTATAACATTTCTCATTGGATAGAAGAAATTTTTGTAGGCGGAGCTTAAGGTTAACATTGAGACCCTGATTGGTCAGATGAAAACAAAGCCAGATAGTTTTTTTTAAACCAACTTCGGTAAATGGTAGTAAGGAGAAGTTAGGAGGGAGTTGCTTCGGAGACGGTGAGCTGTATGGAGCTGCGCCGGCCGCCACCCCCTGACGAACACCAACAAGGTAATGAACGCACGCAATGCCGCATTTTTGAGCGCATAAGGCTTCACTCAGAACTGCAAAAGTCTCATCTGTTACTCCCCTTTTTACGTAATACTAGTGTCGATCGTCAATTAAAGCTCATGGTGTTCACATTTGCTACGTAAGTTAAAATCTGAAACGCGATGACTTTTCTGTTATATATTTATTGAGAAGCCACATCAGCCACTGTAATTTACAACAAGTTAGATAAGTAATTAAAGATAATTGAGGGTCAATGTAGACCATTTTGATAGTTTTCTCTTTTGTGAAAGTTAATTTAAACCTAGATTATAGATGTGATATGGCATAGGTCATCCTTCAATCCATTGCAGAACTTGGAAACCCATTCAGGGAATATTCGTTCACATTTTTGTTGAGCTAAGTTGGTTTTTATCATCCTGTATTAAAACATTTCGTTTTATCAATAGTACAATTTATAAACAATGTTTTGTGAGTAGAATAAAATTTCCAATGGTAAACTTAACTGCTTTTTCGACGTTATTTTACCAGGCAACTAAAAATAGGAAAGCCTTGAACCCCTTCCACTAAATTTAGTTAGTATTAAGATTCTTTTACAGGTTGTGCAGTGGAGCTGACGCTGAAATCATTAAGTATTTGGTTAGATCATCGCTAGTCTCACTGAACTCTTCTGAACTCTACATGTCATGTGTGGTCTGGCGTCTCCTTACCAGCAACAGGTCCCAGGTTCAAACTAGTCAATTCCCTAAAAAACACGCTCAGAGCGTCGTTGCGCGAAAGTGGTAGGGAGACACGACATAGAACAACAGACACCACGCAGAATGTTAGAATGTTAGTAATAATCTTTTGAAAATAATTTAGTTTCGTGACTGAAACAGAATCAAATCGTTAATCTTTACCCCTCAGAAAATTTCGTTGTACGTCTAAGGGGGTAATTACCCCCAGACTGAAACCATTGATCTAGCACATAGTTTCACTACAGCATTGTAATCATGAAATTGAGTGCTATTACTGCCAGTGCTATCGATCCCAGTGATGAATTCATGACAAGAACTGGAGAGCTGTGGTAAATAAAGGAAGCTAGCATGAGGCCTTGGCGCAAGCCTCAGTTGTTAATGACTGCATGTGTGATCCTTATTCACTCAACAGGCTGTTAACTTCTGTGTCAGTTCCTTGCTATGTGCTCTTGTCAAAGAGACAGAGTTCCTTTTAGCATGTCTTACAAGCTAACGAATATGTTGTCTCGCTTCCTTTGGTTTTCTGTCACAGTCTTTTTTCTGCTGAATGCGTATCCTCAGACAACAGGCGGTGTCGTAATGTGTCGACGATCTGACCCATACTGGCTTGCTTCTTGCTTCCACATCTTGCCACTGGCCTGATTTTATTTTGCCTGCGGCAATATGAGTTAGTTTCAATATTTTTTTTAAATTTCAAATAATTACTATTCTGTGTCTAATAACACATAAAATCAATCTATGGCCGTGTTCACGTTACGATTTTAAAATTAAATGTAACTGTTTGTAATTTTCTCTCTGTATCCTGGTCTCTAATTATAAACATCTTATTTGCTTGCTTTGTTATCTAGAGATCGTGAGGCTCTGCAGGCTGGTTCTTGTTCCGCTTTATGGTCCTCTAAATAACTTACAGATTTTGCTGTAAGGGTTAAAACGAGCATTTTGTCTACTGTGTTTGAATTTCAGTTAATGAAGTTGTCTCGATAAAGCAAAACAATCTAAACATAAAATGTTTTTGGAATATAACTACATCTTATGCTTAATACATTTTGTACGTGCTGTATATTATGAATATAGTTAGATATCACACAGCCAGTTCGTGAGCACTATAACTGCAAAACGCTGTGTAAAGGAACTTTTTAATAATGTAAATTTTGTTTGAGGCTTATCTATACACAATATTGCATATCGCCAATTCAAATGACATCTGTTGCAGTTATCTAACATTAAATATATGGTAGCAGTTTGCTCCCATAAGACCCTACGACAAATTTCTAAATTTCCAACGCGTTTTAATGTAGTGCGTTCAAATAAGGGTGTAACGAGGTTTAAAAATGCGGTTTCTGGCAGTCATGTATAAATAAACAAATCAGAAGAGGTAAAACACAATAAAACTATAACAAACAACCACACCTAAATGTAGTATAGCTTCACTGACGCTGGCGGTGACATTATACTACGGATCAGTTGTTCATATTTTATTTATTAATTTAGAACAACAGACATATGATGATGGTATAGATCCAAGAGAGTCACGAAAAAGAATTAAGAAATTTCGATAAAATGCTATTTTGTATTCTACATGATTTATACCCCGGGTATCTTTGTCCCTCACAGTGACTGTTCTGTATCACTACATTTGTATGTAGTCATACAAAATAATGCGTGCATCTGATACTGTTAAACGCGAGACAAGCAATAAACAGTTTACAAGAAAACTGAAGAGAATAAAGTTACAGATACAATGGGATGAAAATGATTTATCCTTTGCGAAACGATTTCAGTAAAAAGGTTTGTTTGTATAGAATGTAACAATGATATTTCCATCAAGCCGTATCACGCACGATAAAAGAATACCCATGACGGAAGTGATTGAAATATATGATAGGATAATGGCGTATACAGACGCGGTTAAGAGTGCTGGAACTTCCATATACTATCTGGAGTCCTCAGCAGAGAGGTTGTCAGCGAAATGGGCCGCTTGCCCACGCTCACGGTACTCTGATGACATGGCGCTGGGGAAATCCACGTGGCTCCATCCAGAGAGGAAGATGAAGTGAAAGTTTGCAAAATTCCACTGAGCAAGCAGGTGGAAAATTTGTAGACCCACGTCAAGAATTTAGACGGAGAGGAAAAAGAGTTGTGGTTACAAGCTTTTCTCCTCGTGGAGAGTGCAATCAAAAAGTAGGAACTGAAGTGAGTGAGGAATTGTTATATTTTAGAAGCAAAATAAAGAGGGCAGCCATCTACATGAGACGGTCTCCCGGAGCGCCAACCATGAGTTATGAGACGCCACTGCACCAGCGATTGTGCCCGTTACGAAGTTCCTCCAAATGTGCCACCGACTATGCAGCGAACATTACTTTGTAGACACTCTCACTCTCTATTTTCATTTGGGTTTTACCACGCTAATTTTTTCTCTGTTTTGTTCACGCAACATATAACTATTCAGTACGTCATTTTTTAATTTTGTTGGAAATTGTTTTCATTTGCATTATTGGGGAACTTTCTTCTCGCGTACGCAAGTACTCAAAAAATATGTTTTTTTTACTACAAATTATTTAACATATAAAATTGTGCCTATATTAAATGCCTTTTGTCACTTCATTTAATTTCTAAGTTATTTAAATTAAGTGAGACGTTGGTGCACTGGCAAAACACTATAAATTCTGAATATCAAAAGCAACTGAAGTACGAAATCGTGCCACAGTGTGCTGGGTCAATGCTTCTAAGCATTATTCACCACAGTGTTCAAGGGTTTCATGGGATCTGACGATATTTCACTAAACAGCACGTCGCAGTCTTCTTTCACGAATTTCTATGCAGTATTACGAGTAAGTGATCATTGGTCAATAGTAGTCTCAAAAGGTTAAGAAAAACAGACAAAATACTCTGTAGTAAACTGTTCCTCAACACTGGTGGCGGACATCATCTGTCTTTGCAGCTGTAATCCACTGCTACAAAAATACTTTGCCTCTCCGAGCACGATTCGAGACGATCATGCGCCAGAGATGTTTAGTCTTAGGATTGCGAATTCCATGCGGTGTTGTAGATGTGGACGAACGTTAGCTGATCGGAGGTCCTGCTACTAGGAAACGGCTTTGTCCAATCGACAACCAGTCCGTGGGATAAACGATATTGTCGCCCTCAACAGTCATGCTCCGCTAGAAATTCGTCAGTGGTTTCTTAAGAACTCGTCATCTGCGACGAGGTTAGCTTCGGTTACAAAATGCCGCTTTTAAAGTTTGGCTCTCGATGGCATGTACACTACTCCCAAAAAGTTAACCTGAAATTGGGGAAAGAGGAAGCTGGAAGGATGCACTCTAAAAACATTCCTCTAATGGCCACATTTCCCCATAAAATAAAACTGCGATATTCGTGCGGAAGAATAGATATTTCTGCTTCAAATAGGCACTAGAGACAAAGATAGCGAAAAGTAGTACAATTTTTTATTACATATTACAGCTTTAAGTCACACGAATAGAAGCATTACCGGTTTTCACTTTTTACCAAGCCGTCATCAGATTATTTGAATACGTTACGTAGTAAAACTTGAGAAGTTACTAAGTAATGCAGTCAAATACATTGGTGTCCAAAACTAAAGCAACAAACCGAAATTTTGCAAGGTAGCGTTTATTTTGCCACAAAGCAGTATAATCAAGTGATAGTAAAGCAGAAACAATATAAAGAATACAGAACGTAATAGCTACAATATCCATAACGGCAGACAAAAATGTTCGATTTTTCCAACTTAACGGATTTACACACACATTCCGACAACTGGATAATGCGATGAGATTGGGGTGTGACCACCTGTGGCAGCAATAGAGGTCTGACAAACGACGGGGCATGCTGTGAATGTTGTCACCAATCTCATGTTGAGGCAATAACGCCCATTCTTCCTGCAATACTGCTCGCAAATCTTGGAGTGTGGTTGGTGGACGCTGATGTGGTACAACTTGTCTCCGTAGTGCAAAATGGTTCAAATGGCTCTGAGCACTATGGGACAACATCTGAGGTCATCAGTCCCCTAGAACTTAGAACTACTTAAACCTACCTAACCTAAAGACATCACACACATCCATGCCAGAGGCAGGATTCCAACCTGCGACCGTAGCGGTCGCGCGGTCCCAGACTGAAGCGCCTAGAACCGCTCGGCCACAGCGGCCGGCTCCGCAGTGCATCCCACACATGCTCTATGCCATTGAAATCCGGAGAGCAAGCAGGCCTCGCCATGCGTGCAATATCTTCCGCTTTTCTGCCTCGTGATGACTGGGTGTTGTGTGATGTCCTTAGGTTAGTTAGGTTTAAGTAGTTCTAAGTTCTAGGGGACTGATGACCATGGATGTTAAGTCGCATAGTGCTCAGAGCCATTTGAACCAATACCTTCCGTTTCCAAGAAAACATCAACGCTATAACGTCGAGCATTATGGTCCAGCAATATGAATTCTGGGCCCGTAGCACCCCGCAGCAACCGCACATGAGGTCCCAAGATCTTGCAGATTTAACCGTACAATTTCATGAGTGTTCGAGTGGTCAATGTAATCCCTGCACACACCATGGGGGATCATCCTCGATATCAGTCTCTTTCCACAATGGCTGGGTCCCGAAATCGTTTTCCACATTCCCCCAGATGCGAATCCATCAAGAGCAACTGTTCAGACTACATCAGGGCTCCTCTGTGAAAGTAAGATCGGCCCGCTGTTCGACCGTCCAGGTGGCATGTGGGCAGCTGCACTATAGATGTTCCCTTCTGTGAAGACACGTCAGAGGTACAAACACAGCAGGTCTCCCACAATAAAGGCCACCCTGACTAAGTTTTCTGTATACCGTTTGCCTCGCCACAACACGTCCAGTGGATGCTGCGGGGTGGGATCGAAGTTGCCATGCAGTACTAAGACGGTACCGTCGTGCGCTTACAGCCAAATAACGGTTCTCTCTTAAAAGTGGTCGGTTCCGGCCTGGTCTTCAGGATTCAGTTTCGATGTCTATAAACTGTCGCCACATCCGGAAAACAAGAGAACGATTCACATTAAGCCATCGGGCCACATCAGTTTGCGACTGTCCTGCTTCCATTCTTCCCATGGACCTCCATCGCAGAGAACCTGATAGGCGTCTTCTCTGCGCCATACTACACCAACAGTGACTATGTACACGGCGATTGTGGTTGTGGGGTCTACGCAGAAAACACTCTCCCGTTTGATAGGTGCCCGGACGTCATCGTTGGCGTGGTTGTCCAGTGACCAGAATGCCTTCTTCCGTCCAGGACACGATCGCACATACATCTGTTGACAGTTTGTACGACTATGTCGTGAATTAGACATGTTGTTGTTGTGGTCTTCAGTCCTGAGACTGGTTTGATGCAGCTCTCCATGCTACTCTATCCTGTGCAAGCTTTTTCATCTCCCAGTACCTACTGCAACCCACATCCTTCTGAATCTGCTTAGTGTATTCATCTCTTGGTTTCCCCCTACGATTTTTACCCTCCACGCTGCCCTCCAATACTAAATTGGTGATCCCTTGATGCCTCAGAACATGTCCTACCAACCGATCCCTTCTTCTGGTCAAGTTGTGCCTCAAACTTCTATTCTCCCCAATCCTATTCAATACTTCCTCATTAGTTATGTGATCTACCCATATAATCTTCAGCATTCTTCTGTAGCACCACATTTCGAAAGCTTCTATTCTCTTCTTGTCCAAACTATTTATCGTCCATGTTTCACATCCATACATGGCTACACTCCATACGAATACTTTCAGAAATGACTTCCTGACACTTAAATCAATACTGGATGTTAACAAATTTCTCTTCTTCAGAAACGCTTTCCTCGCCATTGCCAGCCTACATTTTATATCCTCTCTACTTCGACCATCATCAGTTATTTTGCTCCCCAAATAGCAAAACTCCTTTACTACTTTAAGTGCCTCATTTCCTAATCTAATTCCCTCAGCATCACCCGACTTAATTAGACTACATTCCATTATCCTTGTTTTGCTTTTGTTGATGTTCATCTTATATCCTCCTTTCAAGACACTGTCCATTCCGTTCAACTGCTCTTCCAAGTCCTTTGCTGTCTCTGACAGAATTACAATGTCATCGGCGAACCTCAAAGTTTTTATTTCTTCTCCATGAATTTTAATACCCACTCCGAATTTTTCTTTTGTTTCCTTTACTGCTTGCTCAATATACAGATTGAACAACATCGGAGACAGGCTACAACCCTGTCTTACTCCCTTCCCAACCACTGCTTCCCTTTCATGTCCCTCGACTCTTATAACTGCCATCTGGTTTCTGTACAAATTGTAAATAGCCTTTCGCTCCCTGTATTTTACCCCTGCCACCTTTAGAATTTGAAAGAGAGTATTCCAGTCAACATTGTCAAAAGCTTTCTCTAAGTCTACAAATGCTAGAAACGTAGGTTTGCCTTTCCTTAATCTTTCTTCTAAGATAAGTCGTAAGGTCAGTATTGCCTCACGTGTTCCAGTGTTTCTACGGAATCCAAACTGATCTTCCCCGAGGTTGGCTTCTACTAGTTTTTCCATTCGTCTGTAAAGAATTCGTGTTAGTATTTTGTAGCTGTGACTTATTAAGCTGATAGTTCGGTAATTTTCACATCTGTCAACACCTGCTTTCTTTGGGATTGGAATTATTGTATTCTTCTTGAAGTCTGAGGGTATTTCGCCTGTTTCATACATCTTGCTCACCAGATGGTAGAGTTTTGTCAGGACTGGCTCTCCCACGGCCGTCAGTAGTTCCAATGGAATATTGTCTACTCCCAGGGCCTTGTTTCGACTCAGGTCTTTCAGTGCTCTGTCAAACTCTTCACGCAGTATCGTATCTCCCATTTCATCTTCATCTACATCCTCTTCCATTTCCATAATATTGTCCTCAAGTACATCGCCCTTGTATAGACCCTCTATATACTCCTTCCACCTTTCTGCTTTCCCTTCTTTGCTTAGAACTGGGTTTCTATCTGAGCTCTTGATATTCATACAAGTCGTTCTCTTATCTCCAAAGGTCTCTTTAATTTTCCTGTAGGCGGTATCTATCTTACCCCTAGTGAGATAGGCCTCTACATCCTTACATTTGTCCTCTAGCCATCCCTGCTTAGCCATTTTGCACTTCCTATCGATATCATTTTTGAGACGTTTGTATTCCTTTTTGCCTGTTTCACTTACTGCATTTTTATATTTTCTCCTTTCATCAATTAAATTCAATATTTCTTCTGTTACCCAAGGATTTCTACTAGCCCTCGTCTTTTTACCTACTTGATCCTCTGCTGCCTTCACTCCTTCATCCCTCAAAGCTACCCATTCTTCTTCTACTGTATTTATTTCCCCCATTCCTGTCAATTGCTCCCTTATGCTCTCCCTGAATCTCTGTACAACCTCTGGTTCTTTTAGTTTATCCAGGTCCCATTTCCTTAAATTCCCACCTTTTTGCAGTTTCTTCAGTTTTAATCTACAGGTCATAACCAATAGATTGTGGTCAGAGTCCACATCTGCCCCTGGAAATGTCTTACAATTTAAAACCTGGTTCCTAAATCTCTGTCTTACCATTATATAATCTATCTGATACCTTTTAGTATCTCCAGGGTTCTTCCATGTATACAACCTTCTTTCATGATTCTTAAACCAAGTGTTAGTTATGATTATGTTGTGCTCTGTGCAAAATTCTACCAGGCGGCTTCCTCTTTCATTTCTGTCCCCCAATCCATATTCACCTACTATGTTTCCTTCTCTCCCTTTTCCTACACTCGAATTCCAGTCACCCATGACTATTAAATTTTCGTCTCCCTTCACAATCTGAATAATTTCATTTATTTCATCATACAGTTCTTCAATTTCTTCGTCATCTGCAGAGCTAGTTGGGATATAAACTTGTACTACTGTAGTAGGTGTGGGCTTCGTATCTATCTTGGCCACAATAATGCGTTCACTATGCTGTTTGTAGTAGCTTACCCGCATTCCTATTTTCCTATTCATTATTAAACCTACTCCTGCATTACCCGTATTTGATTTTGTGTTTATAACCCTGTAGTCACCTGACCAGAAGTCTTGTTCCTCCTGCCACCGAACTTCACTAATTCCCACTATATCTAACTTCAACCTATCCATTTCCCTTTTTAAATTTTCTAACCTACCTGCCCGATTAAGGGATCTGACATTCCACGCTCCGATCCGTAGAACGCCAGTTTTCTTTCTCCTGATAACGACATCCTCTTGAGTAGTCCCCGCCCGGAGATCCGAATGGGGGACTATTTTACCTCCGGAATATTTTACCCAAGAGGACGCCATCATCATGTAATCATACAGTAAAGCTGCATGCCCTCGGGAAAAATTACGGCTGTAGTTTCCCCTTGCTTTCAGCCGTTCGCAGTACCAGCACAGCAAGGCCGTTTTGGTTATTGTTACAAGGCCAGATCAGTCAATCATCCAGACTGTTGCCCTTGCAACTACTGAAAAGGCTGCTGCCCCTCTTCAGGAACCACACGTTTGTCTGGCCTCTCAACAGATACCCCTCCGTTGTGGTTGCACCTACGGTACGGCTATCTGTATCGCTGAGGCACGCAAGCCTCCCCACCAACGGCAAGGTCCATTGTTCATGGGAGGGGGGGGGGGGGGGGGGAAATAGCAGTTTGTTGCTTTAATTTTGGACACCAGTGTACTTACAGGAGATACTATGGAACGTATTCGAGTAATCTCATGATGACTTCAGTTACTATGTATCGTAATCAAATACAGAGGCTGGACAAAAATACGGAAATACCGCGAGAAACGCATGTTTGAACTTAAATACACATGCTAGCCAAGCCTTCAGGGTGCAGTGTTGTATTTGACCACGAATGGTACCTGTAGAATGTCCGCAGTATCTTGCAAGTGTCAGTCGCGTCAGAACAGTGTTCTGTGTAGTTGTGAGTGCATTATGTCATACCTAAGTGAATTCGAACGTGGGAAAACTGTTGGTGGTCGTGGTAACCAAGATAGCCCAAGTTTTTGGTGTTTCAAAAGACACCGTACCGAAGATTTATAGCGCATACAGGGAAAGTGGGAAAACGTCCCTCGCTATGTCACAACGTGCACGAAACTTTTTATTAAGAGATAACTACAGGCGATCATTGAAGACGATTGCTTACTATGCAAGGCCGCATTACTGCCAGGGATTTCGTGACCATTTTGGCCGATCAGGTCCATGTGATGGTACAATTTTTCTTCCCCAACGGTGATGCTGTGATTCAAGAAGACAGAACCTCTGTTCACACAGCTCGCACCATTTAGGATTGGTCTTGTGAGTACGAGGTTGAATTGTCTCAGGAATTGTTTTGAATGCCAATGAGTTTCCTAAACGGTTTTATGAACGATAATGTCTTACGTTTTTGGTGTTTTCATATCTTTGTCCGCCCCCTATGATTTAGAAGAGCAACTGAAAGAGTAGAAAACAAATAATACGTCAGGTCCAGATGAGATTCCAGTTCGGTTTTACAGATGTACTCTTCCTCACTGGCCTCTTACTTATCCCGTATTTATCGCGAATCTCTTGCCCGTGGCAAAGTGCCAAGAAACTGGAAAAAAAGCAGGTGACTCCTGCACATAAGAGGGGGTAAAATAAACCACGAAATTACAGACCAATACCATTAACGTCGGTTTGTTGCAGGATTTTTGAAAAGCTTCTACCCCCCAAATAAAGCCAGATTTAGAAAACATCGTTCATGCCAAACTCAGCTTGCCCTTTTCTCATAAGAACGTTGGATGAAGGGCCGCAGCGAGATTGAGGATTGCTATCTTTCAGGAACTGGTGCCCCACAGCTGACTGTTGAAGATACGAGCCTTCTGAAGAGGATCCCCAGATATGTGCGTGGTCCGAAGACTCCTTAAGTAACAGAACTCAGTACGTTGTCCTGGACGGCGAGAGTTCGTCAGATATGCAGGTATCGTCAATGTCCGCCGCTCGTGGTCTCGCGGTAGCGTTCTCGCTCCCCGAGCACGGGGTCCCGGGTTCGATTCCCGGCGGGGTCAGGGATTTTCACCTGCCTCGAGATGACTGGGTGTTTGTGTTGTCCTCATCATTTCATCATCATCCAGGAAAGTGGCGAAATTGGACTGAGCAAAGATTGGATAATTGTACGGGCGCTGATAACCACGCAGTTGAGCGCCACACAAACCAAACATCATCATCATCATCACAGGTATCGTCAAGAGTGCCCCAGGGAAGTGCGATAGCACCGCGTTTATTCTCTACACACAAAAATGATCTGACAGATATTGTGAGCAGCAATCTGCGACTATATTCTGCTGTCACTGTAGTGTACGGAAAAGTGTCATCCTTACATGACCTTTGGAGGATAATTGGTCATTTTATGCCAAATTCCATCCAACTTAGACAGCATTTTTATGCTGAATAATAGCTTGCTCTAAACGTAGAAATATTTAAAGCGCAGCTGAGCGGGAAAACAATTCTGTAGTATCCGAATACAGTATTGGCGGTGTGCCGTAAGTGGGCAGCGAAGGGAGAAGAAGGTTGTTGGATTCGGCTTGCGACGACAATGCACAGGATGTCGAGCGGTCAGGAGTAGTAAGTGGGCGTCCAGGGCTGCAGTTAAATGATAGAACAGGAAATTAGGTAAAAGAAAGAGAATATATTTCAGTGTACGGTATATAAGGGGCGCACCCAGGGTCGGAAGTTACTAGGTTTAGGGCAGTCTAGGAGGTTGAACAACTAATTGAAATGGGGAGCGGAAGGGGAGGCGGTTTATGTTAACTGATATAGGTGGCCGGTCATGGAACGCAGAGCCAGAGTCTCTGCCTCCCCAAAACACGTCTGTTCTGCTCGAGGTCTGGATCACAAGAGAGCGAGGCAGCTGTGTTCCACACTGCAAAACGCTCCAGCGTCCACACACGTGATTTGTATCCCACGATCGCTATTGGCTAAATCTGAGGGTGTGAATTCACTAGCAGTTTCAGCGTAGGGCTCAGGGCCTCTCTTGTCAGTAGCTTTATTTGGACATAACTGCCTCGGTTCTGAAAGTCAGGCAAGTTGTTTCACGTAGGCATAGCGGAAGTTGCTCTGGGAGATAACTTATAAAGATTTGACTGGGCCTTAAGAATAAATTTGTAAACCAATTCCATAAAATGTTTCTCGACTGGCTGCCACCCTGTACAGCGCTGCTTGACATAGTCACGACGATTAAATACCTAGGAGTAACGTTGCAAAGCAATCTGCAATGGAACGAGCACGTGGGGTCGGTAACAGAGAAGGAAAATGGTTGAGTTCGGTTTATTGGGAGAATTTGAAGAAAATGTAGCTCATCTGTGAAGGAGATCACCAGTGCGATCTATTCTTAAAGACAACTCTAGTATTTGGGATGCCCATCTGGTCGGACTGAAGGAAGACACTGAACCAATTCAGAGGCATGCTGGTAGATTTGTTATTGGCAGAAGATGCTTCATAAACTCTAATTCGAATTCATGGAGGGAATACGACGACATGAATTAATAGGCTTTGAATGCGGAATGATTCTTGGAGCTGGACGAATAGGACATTCCATTTCGGAAATCATTAGGGAATTCAATAAACCGAGATCCACCGCATCAAGACAGTGCCAAGAATTTCAAATTTCAGGCGTTACTTCTCACTATGGGCAACGCAGTGACCGACGACCTTCACTTAAGGGGACCCGGAGGTGCCTATGCTGCCCATGTTAAATTCACTAAGTCTGAGGAACATTTATGAATAAACTACCAAATAGAAAAGTTTGAATTTTTTTTTTACATATAGAGTGGTTTAGTATTGCAGTTATGACTGAGGGATTTTGGAGTATCTTTTCTAGTTTCCTTCCAATTATTTTTTTATTAATGACCCAAATTTTTTACAAATAATTGCTTTACAATTAAACTGAAATGAAACTACTGAACATATTGCCAAATGGCTGAGTTACAATGTAAGTTTGACCACTAGGAGTGCTGTATAAAAATTTCATCTCTCTAGCTTGAGTGGATTTTGAGAAAATGTTCCTTACATTCGAAAAATTCTAATTTACGGGAAATGGCTATCAAAGTTTCTCAATACATTCCTGCACTATAGAATGGATTATCAGGATCTTCTTCTTCATCCTCCAAAAGCTTCCTCTTCTGTCTTCTTTTCTGGCCTGTTGTTCCATCATACTTCATATGCCTTTCTCTTCTTTCTGCTCCTCTTATCCTTTCTCTGTCAATATTTCTTAGTGCTCGTACAGTGTTCACCCCAGCTGTAAATCCTAATGCCTTCAGAACTTCACACTTCACACTGTTCCCTTGGTTGTAGGTTGCTATTGCATCATAAATGCCAACGTGCAGTGTTTTTATGCTTACAAACACCCCTTTAGGAATCACTTTCAAAATCAAAGTGTTTACGCTCTCATTAGTATTTTGCGTCTTTCCGTGTAAACATTTGTGTAACAATTCTGGCTGTGCTAAGTCATGAAAAATTGGTTTTATTGCATTTATCACAGCTGCTGGCAAACCATGTTTGTGATCATAGTCCTTTTTTGCATTATTTTTGCACCAGGAATCTTTTGGGCACAGGCTGTGTTGAGGGTATTCATTGGAAGAGGCAGTATGAAGGAACAATGCCAACACTGCTTTTCGCATGTCCCTAACATTACTAGTATTTTGCCTTATAGCATACCCATAGTATCTCTGTAGACGTTCAATCACCTCATCAGTAAGCCTGCCTCTCCCTCCTATTGTCTTTCCATCACTGAGATTACTTGAACCCAAAGTTTATTTGAGCCTTCGAAGCCGTGCACCCATACGCTTTTGCACATGCCCAATGGATTCCAACTTTTCAACTACAAATTCATTTATATATTGTTTCAGTTCCTCTATAGTCTTGAAACCTTTGGAGTCACCATCCCCAAAGTAGTATTTGTACCTAACGTTGTATCTGGGAACTGAACGTTCAAAAATTTGTGTCACTCCATCCACTTCCATTGCTCCACTTGATCCACTAAAATTTGCCTCACTGTGCTCTCCTTTGACTTTATTTTTGCACCTACAATGTTTTGATAATATTGCAACATCTATCACTTTTGCACTATCACCACAAGTAGCAGTTACAACCCCATTCAGGGATTTATGACCCCTCTTTTGCCAGGAACCATCTAATGCCACTGCCAAATCCCTAGAACCACCGTTCATTTCTACAGATTCCTCCACTGCTTCCTTCATGGTTTTCAAAGCCACATCTTCAACAGGGGATCCTACCAGTTCACAGTAGTACCCAAATTTACTTGGAGGCGATGGCAAGTTCATAATACCACAAAACAGTTTACCAGCAGCAGACTCTTTTCCAATGGATCGAAGACCATACACAAGTCGAACATTCACATCAAACACTCTAGATCGTCCATTATCACCAAAGAGACTGGCATGTGAATTGTAAAAAGTCACTTGATATTTGCAACATGCACAGATTATCTTCATCTCACAAGCTAAACCAAAGTGCTTTGTTATCTCTAGTCCCACTCATACACTTGAACACATTTTGCACAGAACACTTTCTTTCAGCACAGAAGATAATAATCCAATATTCAGTACTTCGTTAATATCATCACTGTCACTAACATATTCACGAAATCTGTCACTTCCACCAGTCAGCTTCTTGCTAGAAGATGTCACAGGGCTATGGCCGGCCATGTGTTGCTTAACAGAAGAACGCACTGTTTCAGTAATTGTAGTATCGCAACTTGGTATTAGTGTTAATTTTCTTTTCCCTATGTGCTTCCTCTTCTTATATACACGGTTACTAAAACGTGGCATCGTAACCAGAACAACGCTTTACACAAGAAGTATAATACTACCAACAACAAGCTCAACACTGAACTAATTCGAAACGGTAAACACTAAACAGCAAGGAGACGATGTTCCGCGCTCTTAGCGCTTCATTTGTCACAGAAAACAATGTAGCCAACCCTTGCACACTCGCTGTAAGCGTAACATAAGGCGCTGTATACGTAACAGGCCGAGAAAATCCCATATCCCAAGCAGTTCGCCAGGAAGTTACGAGAGGGTGTTAGATGCATTCAGCGGCCGCCCATTTCCTCTGCAGGCGTGGGGGAAAATGGTAATAACTCCACCTCTAGGGCGAGTAGAACAATAATTCAAAGTTTACATTAAAGAGGAATGTTCCAATTAATTTTCGGTAGCAAAAAAAAAAAAAAAAAAAAAAAACGTAATTTTTTGGTTTTGACCACCTCCGGCTCCCCTTAACGACTGAGAGCAGCGCCATTTGCGTATGGTTGTCAGTGCTAACAGACAAGCAACACTCCGTGAAATAACCGCAGAAATCAATGTGGGACGTACGACGAACGTATTCGTTGACACAGTGTCGCTTTAACGGGCTATGGCAGCAGATGACCGTCGCGAGTGCCTTTGCTAACAGCCGGACATCGCCCGCAGCGCCTCTCTTGTGCTCATGATCATATCGGTTTGAACCGAGATTACTGGAAAACCGTGGCCGGTTTCATTTGGTAAGAGCTGATGTAGGGTAGGTGTGTGGTGCAGACCCACGAAGCCATGGACTCAAGTTGTAAACAAGGCACTGTGCAAGCTCACGGTGCGGGTTGTGTTTACATAGAATGGCCTGGCTCCTCTAGACGTTCGGCAACTTGGAGACCATTTGCAGCCGTTCATGCTCCCAAACAACGGTGGAGTTTTTATGGACAACAATGCACCATGTCAACGGACCACAACTGTTCGCGATTGACTAGAAGAACATTCTGGACAATTCAAAAGAGTGGTTTGGCCGCCAAGGTCGCCCAACATGATCCCATCGAAAATCTATGGGACGTAATCTAGAAGTCTGTTTGTGCACAACATCCTGCACCGGCAACACTTTCATGATTATGGACGGCTATAGAGGCAGCAAGGCCGCGTATTTTTTCAGGGGACTTCCAACAACTTGTTGAGTCCATGCCACGTCGAATTTCTGCCCTATGCCACGTTAGGTGGTATCGCACGACCTTGGCTTTTCACTCGCTCCATTTGCAAGCGCGGTACAAGAAAGGAGACTATCAATAGCGGTACAAGATATTTTCCGCCATGCATATTATGGTGGCTTACAGAGCATGTTGGAAGAGCAGTTGAACGGAATGGACAGTGTCTTGAAAGGAGGATATAAGATGAACATCAACAAAAGCAAAACGAGGATAATGGAATGTAGTCAAATTAAGTCAGGCGATGCTGAGGGAATTAGATTAGGAAATGAGACACTTAAAGTAGTAAAGGAGTTTTGCTATTTAGGGAGTAAAATAACCGATGATGGTCGAAGTAGAGAGGATATAAAATGTAGACTGGCAATGGCAAGGAAAGCGTTTCTCAAGAAGAGAAATTTGTTAACATCGAGTATAGATTTAAGTGTCAGGAAGTCGTTTCTGAAAGTATTTGTATGGAGTGTAGCCATGTATGGAAGTGAAACATGGACGATAACTAGTTTGACAAGAAGAGAATAGAAGTTTTCGAAATGTGGTGCTACAGAACAATGCTGAAGATAAGGTGGGTAGATCACGTAACTAATGAGGAGGTATTGAATAGGATTGGGAAGAAGAGAAGTTTGTGGCACAACTTGACTAGAAGAAGGGATCGGTTGGTAGGACATGTTTTGAGGCATCGAGGGATCACAAATTTAGCATTGGAGGGCACCGTGGAGGGTAAAAATCGTAGAGGGAGACTAAGAGATGAATACACTAAGCAGATTCAGAAGGATGTAGGTTGCAGTAGGTACTGGGAGATGAAGAAGCTTGCACAGGATAGAGTAGCATGGAGAGCTGCATCAAACCAGTCTCAGGACTGAAGACCACAACAAAACAACAACAGAGCATGTATGTAAAATAGATGTAACGTATGGAAATAATCTGATGTGGGCTTGATAATAAATCGAAACCAGTGATGATAATTCGGCTAAGCTGTTCACCTCAAATATTATCGGAACCTCTTAAGAGGTCGCAATTCTTTTTTGTTTTTTAACCGAAATGAATTGTGAAAAACTACTCACCGAATGACGTATCACCTCTTTTCGTAGCTACACTGCGCAACACAATTGAAGGGTCACTTTATCGAAACCTCGTAACGGTCTCCCATTGCGACGCAGAAGTTTAAAAGGTGGCTTACAGGTGTCTAAACGTTTCCCTGTAAAGGTGCAAAAGCGTAGCGCCCTGCTACGTCACCATCGGACTCGGCGACGCTTCAGACAGCAAGTTGTCGGTCCATGCGAAAGTAAGGCCAGAGCCCAGAAGCACACGTAGGGTGTAAGGTTGGTTGGTAACATCATATTGGCACCACATCTCGCCAAAATTCCGCCTATTGCCACAGTGGACGTGTCACACGATGTGAATGCCGTGACACCCCCTCTTACACACATTTTGCCCCTTCTTTTGCGCCTCTCCGATGGAGGTCTGACCCGTGACAGACAGCGTTTAAACTACACGTTTTTCTTGGGGACTGCAGAGGAAAGCATTTCAGACACACCGCCGCGAGCACACATGTTGCCATAATGGTTTCGACTATGCCACAGAAGTTTACCTAGGAAGCCGATACAGGTCTTCCATGCACTCCCGATCTCTCTCCACATGCGATTTCTATGTTTTTGGAGGCGATTTGCATCGGAGGAAAACCTCTTGAGCCGGCCGGAGTAGCCGAGCGGTTCTAGGCGCTACAGTCTGGAACCGCGCGACCGCTGCGGTCGCAGGTTCGAATCCTGCCTCGGGTATGGATGTGTGTGATGTCCTTAGGTTAGTTAGGTTTAAGTAGTTCTAAGTTCTAGGGGACTGATGACCACAGCAGTTAAGTCCCATAGTGCTCGGAGCCATTTGAACCATTTTTGAAAACCTCTTGACTGTGTACAATCATAGTCCCGTAGGCAACTGCAAACATTTTTCCATTAAGGTACTGATCGTCTTGTCTCACAGTGGGATAAATGTATTAACAGTTATGGCGTTTACTTTTATGTTCAGATAGATGCTTTAACTTAATGTACTAACGTTTACTACGAAATATAATGGATAAAACAATATAATAAACGAACGACTTTGTTCTTTATGAATTTCCGTCAGGTGCATCGAGCTACAACAAAAGTTAAATTCCATTGTCATGATCCAGAATATCACTATACTTTCAGCCTATCGCATTTCCTGCCTGGTTGTTCGTTTCGGTCTTCTAATCCATGAGCATGAGGACAACTGTACAGCTACCCATAGACTCTTTTAGCATAAGTGAAGGGAAATCATTACTTGAAACGGTAACTGACGGAGTTACATGGTTCTGTAGGTGTGATAATAGAAATGAAAATTCTTTTGTCGCAATTGATCAGTACTGGAAAAAGACCCAACATTACGGCGTACCCGGGTTCCCGGGTTCGATTCCCGGCGGGGTCAGGGATTTTCTCTGCCTCGTGATGGCTGGGTGTTGTGTGCTGTCCTTAGGTTAGTTAGGTTTAAGTAGTTCTAAGTTCTAGGGGACTTATGACCACAGCAGTTGAGTCCCATAGTGCTCAGAGCCATTTGAACCATTACGGCGTATTCAACATTTAAAAGCTATTTTAACCGATCACGGCATTGTTCTTTATGAATGTCCGTGAGGTGTATCGAGCTACAACAGAAGTTGATTCCTAGAAATAAGCAAACGAAAGACTCTAGCGGAAGAAGCTCCAATGTCCACGTACCGTCATTGCTGACTTCTTGTTATTCATTGCTTTAACACTCGCTGGAGTAGAAGCGATTTGACAGCACTGACGAGAAATACAGGGTAGTCACAAGCAATCTGAAAAGCCTGTAATAGAGTTGCGGGATAGGTTGCACCGAGAAGTATTTATTGAGAAAAAAATTCGATACGTTGCGCCATTTCAGATTTAATTAGCATTGAAATTAGCCAGTCAATTCGTTGCACCCTCAAACTCTAGCAGCGTGCCGGAGACTGTGTCGCCAAATTCTTCGTTTAGTTTCCTCAAACCGAAAAATGATGGTAGATTTTTGTGCACTTAGCTTAAATTTGCCGTTCCCAAAAAAGCCACATTTTAACTGGTAATGAGTATTTGAACAAGTGATAACTCAAGGACCTACAGATGTCTGTGCATTACCGCATTTTAGCACGTAGAATTGCTTGAATTTGCGTGCGTAATGACCTGATTGGCTAAGATACATTCTAAATAACTCGGAAACAATTATTTCTCAGCACATCCTCCCACGCAACACCCTTAGAAGCTTTTCAGACTATTTCTGACCACACTTTTTGTGCTACCTTAGTTGTGTTCACAGGGTAATTCTGTAAGTAGAGACGACATTGAAAGGGCAGCAATAGAGGAGTTCGTTGACAGGTACTTGATGTAAAATTTGTAAGATTACTCCAGAATATGATGTGATATTACATGACTGCGTGGTGTCTGTTCTTTCGGACATGTCTGAAACCACGCGGAATCAGCAGCTGCGATTCATATTACGTAAGTTGAAAGTGGAAGATCGGTAGGGGGGAGGGACGGTGGAGGAAGGAGAGGAAAGGTAAGGAATTCGTGATGTCTCCCTTCTCCGCTTCTGCTGACATCTTCTCATTTATTCTAGTTAATCCTCGTCGTGTTTACTAACTCACTGAGAGTCAAACAACTTTACAATGAAATAAAACATATACATTTAAGAAACTCGACTGTGTATGATGCAGCGGGCCACTGCGGATTCCGCGTGGTGTCTGTTCTATATATAGCACGGAACTCGTAACGACAGATATTGAGATACGAGATTTCAGAATAGGAAAGCGAAGTCGTTTGCTTAATGGGGAAAAGTTACCTCGACAGGATGATATTCTACGGATTATGTTGTTCATGTTTCGCGCACGCGTACGTACTCTGTAACAGCATCACTCCCGTTATTTGTGGACTGTTTTCATTCGGTTGTTCCCGCTGGTTGGTTTCTCATATTTATTTATTTATTTTAGTATTCTCACTGGTTTGATGCGGCCCGCTATTATTCCCTCTCCTGTGCCAATCTCTTCATCCCAGAGCGGTACTTGCAACCTACGACCTCAGTTTTTTGTGGATGTATTCCAGTCTCTGTCTTCCTCTACAGTTTTTATCCTTTACAGCTCCATCTAGTACCATCGAATTAGTTCCCTCATGCCTTAGCCGATGTGCTTCCATCCTGTCCCTTCTTCTTCTTGTCAGTGCTTTCCATATATTCCTTTCCTCACTATTCTGCGCTGAAATTCCTCATTACTTATCAGTCCACCTAATTTTCAACTTTCTTCTGTAGCACCACATGTCAAATATTTCGATTCTCTTTTCCGGCTTTCCCACAGTCCGTGTTACACTATCATACAAAGTTGTGCTCCAAACGTATATTCTCAGAAATGTCTTACTTGAATTAACGCCCTTTTCGCCAGTGCTACTCTGCTTTTCATGTTCTCCTTGCTCCATCCATCACGGGTTATTTTGCCGCCTAGGTAGCAGAATTTCTCAACTTCATTTACTTTGCGATCACCAGTCCTGATTTTCTGTTTCTCGGTGTTCTCATTTCTGCTGCTTCTCATTACTTTCGTCTTTGTTCGGTTTACTCTCAATCCAAGTCTGTACTCATTAAGCTGTTCATTCCATTCAGCAGATTCTTTAATCTTTCACTTTCACTGAGTAGCAATGTCATGAGCGAATCATATCGTTGATATCATTTCACATTGAATTTTAATTCCACTATTGAACTTTTCTTTTATTTCTGTCATTACTTCTTCGGCGTATTGAACAGTAGGAGCGAAAGACTACGACCCTGTCCTACACCATGTTTAATCCGAGCACTTCTATCTTGGACTTCCACTCTTATTGTTCCCTCTAGGCTCTTGTACATGTTGTATGTTACCTGTCTTTCCCTGTAGATTACCCCACATTTTTCTCAGAGTTCTGAACATCTTGCACCATTTGACGCTGTAGAACGCTTTTTACAGGTCGGTAAATCCTATGAACGTGCTTTGTTTCTTTAGTCTTGCTTCAATCATCAACCGCAACATCAGAACTGCCTCTCTGGTGTGTTTACCTTTCCTAGAGCGAAACTAATCGCCATCTAACGAATCCTCAGTTTTAATTTTCCATTTTCTACACCTTCCGACTGGCGAAAAGTGCAGTTCATTCCTGTTTTCAAGAAGAGCCGAAATGATTAGAGCCCTATGTGGCTGACAAGTCTGTTGTACAACTGTCGAACACGATTTAAGCTTATATGTAATGACGTTTTTGGAAAGTGAAAGTTTGCTCTATAAAAACCAACATGGATTCCGCAAACAGAGATCTTATGAAACTGTGCTCGCTCTGTTCGTCCATGAGATCCGAAGCGCCGTAGGCAACGGCGGCCATGTTGTTACAGTGTTCCTCAGTTTCAGGAAGCCATTTCACTGAGTTTCGCACCGCCACTTCGTAAACAAAGTACGAGCTTGCAGAGTATCAGACCACTGGCTGGATTCAGGACTTCCTTGTAGATAGGACTCCATGCGTTGCTCTTTACGAAACAAAATCTTCATGTAATGGTAATTTCTGAAATACTGCCAAGTGAATGTGATAGGATCGTTATTGTTTACAGTGTATATAAACGATCTTGTAGGAAACGTCCGAAGCTCTTTAAGACTGTGATGTTTAAAGCTTTCCCGGCGAAAAACAGCAGAACTTTTATCAAATAGTTCTCTACCGAAGGAGGTTATCAAGAGACTGAAACCAAACAGTTCAGTTCCACATAGGCTATATGGACTGCCTAAGATCCACAAGGAAAATGTGCCATTACGTCCAATTGTGAGTAACATTGGAGCAGCCACCTACGACCTAGCAAAATTCTTGGCATCTTTGCTCAAACCAATGATAGGCAAGTGTGCACATCACATAAAGAATTCTGGTGATTTTATCAGTCGATTTCAGTCACTACAACTGCAAAGTAGTGACTTATTGGTCAGTCTTGATGTGGTTTCACTGTTCACAAAGGTGCCTCTGGTGGACTCACTACAACTCATTGGCAATATGTTTGGTGCAGACATTACAGCGTTGTTTGAGCACACTCCCTCCTCTACATATTTTATATTTAACAACGAATTTTACGAACAATCTGATGGTGTCGCCATGGGGAGTCCTTTGTCTCCCCTGGTGGCCAATCTTTTTATGGAGGATTTTGAGGAGAGAGAACTCGACTCTGCCACTTTTAAACCGACAGTATTTTGGCGGTACGTTGACGACACTTTTATAGTGTGGCCTCATGGTCTGGACCGTCTCCAAGAATTTTTACGTCACATGAACTCCATACATGAAAACATAAAGTTTACCATGGAGATAGAGAAAGATGGTTGTCTGCCATTTTTAGACGTCTTGGTGCGACGGAAGAGTGATGGCACACTTGGTCACTCGGTGTACAGAAAGCCCACTCATACAGACCTGTATCTACAAGCTACTAGTTGCCACCATCCAGCACAAACAATGGGCGTTCTCAAAACCTTGGTCCACCGTGCCCATCCTATCTCTGACGCCGACAGTCTTCAAGCGGAACTGGAACACCTGCAAAAATTATTTTTAGAGAATGGCTTTTCACCTAGGCAAGTGAACAGAGTGATGAAGACCTACAAACGACGGAACAAGGAAGAGGAAGAGGCCTTCAGGTCGACTGTTTATCTACCATTTACTGGGAATATTTCTTCACAGATAGGCAGAATATTGAGAAAGTATCAAGTGAGAGTCATCTTTCGCCCTCCTTCCAAAATTTCATCACTGGTGGGATCTGTTAAAGACGACCTGGGCCTAAGTAAACCAGGTGTTTACAAAATTCCGTGTGAATGCTGCAAATCATATATAGGGCAAACGACACGAACTGTGCAGGAACGCATTGTGGAACACCAACGGCATACTCGCCTTCTCCAACCCACCAAGTCCGCTATCGCCGAACATTGTATTTCCACAGACCATTCCATGAATTACGACGACACAAAAATTTTGGCACATACATCAAACTTTTGGAGCTCGATTATCAATGAATCTGTGGAAATAAGATTGTCTGACAACGAGACTCTCATCAATCGAGATAGCGGTTATCAGCTGAACTCTGCTTGGAATCCTGTTATAGAGAAGCTTGGTAGTCGACGTAGTTATCTGCATAAAGATGGAACTCGACCTGACACCGATACGCCAGGCTTTCGCAGTGGAGGGCGCGAGGAGCAGCGCACGGAGCCGTTATGCACGCGCACGCTGAGCAGCGCATGCGCAATGTCACCTCAGAACGGCTTTAAATAGCGGAGCTCAGCGCGCACTCGCCAGCCGTCCGCCGTCTCCTCCTACCGTCCCATCTGCCTTACCTCGGTCTTCAGCAAGGACCTGGAATCTATCCTCACCCGACGCATCCACCAGCATCTCCGCCAGCACCGCCTCCTTCCCGTTACCCAGTGTGGCTTTCGGCCGTCCTTCTCTTCCGACGACCTTCTCCTTCACCTCACTCATCTCCTTTCTGAACAGCTTAATTCCCGTCGCTCCGCAATCTTCCTCTCCCTGGACCTCGAACGTGCATATGACCGCGTATGGCATTCCGGTCTCCTCTTCAAGCTCCAAACCTTCGCCCTTCCCATTAACTACGTTCGTCTGATCGGCTCCTTTCTCTCCCGCCGTCCTTCCTATGTCACCATCCATAACACAGATTCCTACACCTTTTTCCCCTCCGCCGGTGTGCCCCAAGGCTCCGTCCTCTCCCCCCTCCTGTATCTTTTGTACACGGCGGACATGCCGCCGCCGTCACCCCCCGTCCACCTTCTCCAGTTTGCCGATGACACTGCCTTCCTTGCCCTTGCCCCCACCCTGCAACGCTCCCAACGCCTTCTCCAATTCCATCTTGAGCGATTCACCGCTTGGTGTAACCAGTGGTTGCTCAAGGTCAATCCTTCGAAAACCCAGGCGATCATTGTAGGCAAAACCACCCCTTCCTTCCGCCTCCTTGATTTCTATCTCACCGTCTATGGCCGTCCCATCGCCCTCACTCCCACCCTTAAGCACCTTGGCGTCACCCTCGACCGTCGCCTCTCCTGGACTCCCCATCTCCGTACAATCCAAGCCAAGGCACACTCCCGGCTCCATCTCCTCAAGCTCCTTTCCGGCCGTACGTGGGGTTTGGACCCTTCCACAATCCTCCACACCTATAAATCCCTCATCCGCCCTATCCTTTGTTATGCCCATCCAGCCTGGATCTCCGCCCCCCCCCTACCTTCTATAAATCCCTCCAAATCCTTGAACGCCATGCTCTCCGCCTTGCCTATCGCATCCGTCTCCCCTCCCCCACGCGGATCCTGTATGATCTCATCCCCTTCCCCCACCTCCTCCTTTTCCAATTATGGTAGACAGCAACTACCGTAAAATATCTAGAAGGAGCCATCTGGAGCGATCTAAAGTGTAATGATCACATAAAACAAATAGCAGGAAAATCAGATGCCAAATGGAGATTCATTGGAATAATCATAAGGAGATATAATTCATTCACGAAAGAAGTGGCTTACAAAATGTTTGAGTATCGCTCATTAGTCTGGGACGCTCACCGCGTTTGATTGCTAGAAGAGACAGAAAAGACCCAATGAAGACCGGTAAGTCCCATCATGAGAGAGTCTAGTCGGCGCTAGCGCGTTGCGGAGCTGCTCAACAAACTCCACTGCAGAAGCTGCAAGAGAGGCGTTGCACATCACGGAGAGGTCTACTACTGAAACTCCGAGAGAATACATTCCGGGAACAACTGGGAACCATATTACTTCCTCCCACATACGTCTCACAAAATGTCCACAACGAGAAAATCCGAAAAATTCGAGCTAATACGGAGGTTTGCCGACTATCGTTCTTCCCGAATAGAACAGAAAAGCGAGAGGAATCGCAGTGGAAATACTCTTGCGAAGTAGAGCTGTAGATGCTGATGTGAATATAGAATTCCAAACATAGAAAATACACAGTACAAAGCCGCATTGCTTAAACAATGACACGGTTTCTTTTCCATGGTTTCACTGACGATCGATGGAAGGCCGTAACTCATGAAACCGCAAAATGTAGCGTCGCATGCCTTTTGGCTCTCTCGTCTTGGGACCTTCGAGCGATTGTTTTCTGGTATCCACCGGCAATGGAGTCTTTACAAATCCGGCAACTCGTTTTCGAGGAAAAGCATTGAACGGTCATCGGCCGAAAATCCCGAGGTAAGTGCCAACAGGCAACACGTCAAGAAATGTCAGTAAAAGCCTTAACAAATGTGTGCAAAACATTTTCCTTTCTCAGTTGGCATAACGATAGTAGTTCCACATAGTAGCCGAAAACAACATACTAGCCTCTCCATACCATAAAGGCTGGTCTTATGCAGCCGTTGCTCAACACAACACAGTACCATCATAATCTCCTCGTCATTTCCATCCATAGAATTCTACCCACTTCCCATTTTAGTACCTTCCAAACCTTCCACTTCTTCCTCTGCTTTTTCTTCTTCTCCTTCTTACTTCGCCCTTCCTCTCCTCCTTTTATTTTGCTCTTCCTCATAGCTTTCGCTTGTCGAAACGCACCACCCCGTGAAAACAGCGTCCAGGGCACCATACGCCGGTTACGCCACTGCGTGATGTCGCACACCTCTGAGAGCGTTGTTGTTGTTGTGGTCTTCAGTCCTGAGACTGGTTTGATGCGGCTCTCCATGCTACTCTATCCTGCGCAAGCCTCTTCATCTCCCAATACCTACTGCAGCCTACATCATTCTGAATCTGCTGGGTGTATTCATCTCTTGGTCTCCCTCTACGATTTTTACCCTCCACGCTGCCCTCCAATGCTAAATTTGTGATCCCTTGATGCCTCAAAACATGTCCTACCAACCGATCCCTTCTTCTAGTCAAGTTGTGCCACAAACTTCTCTTCTCCCCAATCCTATTCAATACCTCCTCATTAGTTACGTGATCTACCCACCTTATCTTCAGCATTCTTCTGAAGCACCACATTTCGAAAGCTTCTATTCTCTTCTTGTCCAAACTATTTATCGTCCATGTTTCACTTCCATACATGGCTACACTCCATACAAATACTTTCAGAAATGACTTCCTGACACTTAAATCTATACTCGATGTTAACAAATTTCTCTTCTTCAGAAACGCTTTCCTTGCCATTGCCAGTCTACATTTTATATCCTCTCTACTTCGACCATCATCAGTTATTTTACTCCCTAAATAGCAAAACTCCTTTACTACTTTAAGTGTCTCATTTCCTAATCTAATCCCCTCAGCATCACCCGATTTAATTTGACTACATTCCATTATCCTCGTTTTGCTTTTGTTGATGTTCATCTTATATCCTCCTTTCAAGACACTGTCCATTCCGTTCAACTGCTCTTCCAAGTTATTTGCTGTCTCTGACAGAATTACAATGTCATCGGCGAACCTCAAAGTTTTTACTTCTTCTCCATGAATTTTAATACCTACTCCGAATTTTTCTTTTGTTTCCTTTACTGCTTGCTCAATATACAGATTGAATAACATCGGGGAGAGGCTACAACCCTGTCTCACTCCTTTCCCAACCACTGCTTCCCTTTCATGCCCCTCGACTCTTATAACTGTCATCTGGTTTCTGTACAAATTGTAAATAGCCTTTCGCTCCTTGTATTTTACCTCTGCCACCTTCAGAATTTGAAAGAGAGTATTCCAGTTAACGTTGTCAAAAGCTTTCTCTAAGTCTACAAATGCTAGAAACGTAGGTTTGCCTTTTCTTAATCTTTCTTCTAAGATAAGTCGTAAGATTAGTATTGCCTCACGTGTTCCAACATTTCTACGGAATCCAAACTGATCTTCCCCGAGGTCCGCTTCTACCAGTTTTTCCATTCGTCTGTACAGAATTCGCGTTAGTATTTTGCAGCTGTGACTTATTAAACTGATAGTTCGGTAATTTTCACATCTGTCAACACCTGCTTTCTTTGGGATTGGAATTATTATATTCTTCTTGAAGTCTGTGGGAATTTCGCCTGTCTCATACATCTTGCTCACCAGGTGGTAGAGTTTTGTCATGACTGGCTCTCCCAAGGACATCAGTAGTTCTAATGGAATGTTGTCTACTCCCGGGGCCTTGTTTCGACTCAGGTCTTTCAGTGCTCTGTCAAACTCTTCACGCAGTATCTTATCTCCCATTTCATCTTCATCTACATCCTCTTCCATTTCCATAATATTGTCCTCAAGTACATCGCCCTTGTATAAACCCTCTATATACTCCTTCCACCTTTCTGCCTTCCCTTCTTTGCTTAGAACTGGGTTTCCATCTGAGCTCTTGATATTCATACAAGTGGTTCTCTTCTGTCCAAGGGTCTCTTTAATTTTCCTGTAGGCAGTATCTATCTTACCCCTAGTGAGACAAGCCTCTACATCCTTACATTTGTCCGTCTAGCCATCCCTGCTTAGCCATTTTGTACTTCCTGTCGATCTCATTTTTGAGACGTGGCGAAAAGTAGTGCCCTCGAAATTTTTTTGTGTGAAAACTTAAAGCTACTTAAGTAAAACAACCAATCCACATCTACTCCTTACGTCTACATATTTTCAGCCATCTGCCGCTAGAGGGCTCCGAATTGTAGTGTGCAACATAGCGGTGTGCAACATAATTATGTCGACGAGTTAGAAACAGTGTGCTGTAATCGAGTTTCTAACCGCAGAATATTTCGTCCCTACATGGAGCACCTCCTCCTTCAGCACGACAATGCCAGACCATTCACGAGTGCTGCGACGTCTGAAACACTCCGACGCCTTGGATTCACTGTCGTCGATCATCCTCCATACAGTCCCGACTTGGCCCCATCCGATTTTCATTTGTTTCCAAAATTTAAAGAACACGTTCGAGGAATTCAGTTTGGTACTCATGAAGCCATTCGCAGCGTGCAAATCTTTCGCTTTGACGCCACTCCGTCGACTTACGTGTCGATGGGGATGAAATGATGATGATTAGGACATCACAACACCCAGTACCTGAGCGGAGAAAATCTCCGACCCAGCCGGGAATCGAACCCGGGCCCTTCGGACTTACATTCTGTCGCGCTGATCACTAGCTACCGGGGGCGGACACTGATGAAGCGGTGCAAGCAGAACCGAGGTTGTGGCTCCGTTAACAAAGTCACTGACAGTATCAGCAAAGTGGTCTCTCGTTGGGAGAAGCATGTTCCTCGCCAGTGTGACTACGTTAAGGAGTAAAGATGTAGACGTGAAGAATGAAGATACAGAATGTTAACAATGCTTGCTTTATTTTAAAATCCTTAGGAGGTTTCACATAAAAAATTCGGAGGCATTACTTTTCAGCAAGCTCTCATATTATGTTAATACATAAGTTCGTAGCGGTTTTTTACCTACGAACAGCTTTGCATTTCGAGGACATTCCTTTCTGTTTTCATCTATCTTTCATTATTTTCTCTATTATGTTAGAAAATAACTATTAACTTTTGTTTCAAAACTTTGTGTTGCTTTAGTGATTAAGGTGAAGGCTAAATTGAGAAATAATGAAAAAATTTCCGATATCTTCTCCTTTTTAAATGTAATGGAGGATCGAAGGAATCGCCGTTTCCTAACAAAAATAGCAAAAACTATCACATGCATAGGAGATTATGATATTGATCTGGAGGGGTAAGCCGGCCGGAGTGGCCGAGTCGTTCTAGGCGCTTCAGTCTGGAACCGCGCGACCGCTACGGTCACAGGTTCGAATCCTGCCTCGGGCATGGATGTGTGTGATGTCCGTAGGTTAGTTAGGTTTAAGTAGTTCTAAGTTCTAGGGGACTGATGACCTCCGATGTTAAGTCCCTTAGTGCTCAGAGCCATTTGGACCATCTTTTTCTTTCTTTTTTTTTTTTTTTTTTTTTTTTTTTTGGAGGGGTAAACGAGGCGACGCAAGTGCGAACTGCTTGTAATAAATACCATAAATACCAGGAAAATAATCATAACTCCTAGCATTTGGTAGCAACCATTAAGACTTCTTGGTGAAAACGATCTATAAAACTGCACTCACTGTCCCAATAGTTACGCATTATCCGATACAACTGACACCTCTTTCGCTCGCATTTAAATTTCTCGTTGATTCGAGAGCCGCTGGTGTCATTGACAGGAGCACGATCTTTTTAATCTTAAGAAGAGAAATGAGGTCGATGACATGGCATTCAGTAGCGATAAGGAAACGGTAAAACTGCGTGACTGCCGAGGGGCGCTGCTCATTGAATCAGCGCAACAGGATGCCAGGTTTTACCGAGTGGTGGTGCCAAACGCTGCAAAACCGCGCGCCGACCTCCTACCCAAAGTGCGAGCGGGTTTCCCACATTTCCAGGAACTCCAGACTCAAATTCGCACTAACTGCCAAGGGTGTTGCACGTAGCACCTCCGGATGGTGGCAGTACCAGGAAATATTTAGCAGGAGAGAGCGCTCTGGCGGTTTCCAGTCGTCACGTGACGACTGCCGAAACTGTGGGCAGCCCTGTAGTTACAGAATGATCAACTTTTGCTGCCGGCTAGCATAGCAAGTGTTAATGACGTACGCCCCTTCACCAGAACAATCTACCTCTGTGCGGCAGAGCGCTGTCTATCCATCTGGAGATAGCTGTGTCGAATCCTAGCTACAGAATAAGTCTTCATTGCCATCTTTTGGCCACCTAGGGGAGGACTACTGACGACGTAAATTTCCTCATTAGCAGGCTATGCACCGATGCCATGGGTGTTATTTCGAACCTGTCTGCACGGTCTCACGTTCAAGGGTGTTGCTGTTCATGGTGATCGTCCCACCCGGGGATGTATGTAGGAGTAGTATATACTTGTAAATAAAGGAGTAGTATATACTTGTAAATAATAATCAGTTACTTTTCCTCACGCACAGCACGAAACGTTCGGGGATTTATCTCCCATTTTGTGTCGCAATTATTTACTTTGGTTTTCGATGTGATACCCACGTACTTTTCCTTCTGTTTCTCTGGCTATACAGTCATCTTTTTATGGCTTTACTGCAATCGGAAGATCGAAAATATAAATCTCGGTATTTATTAGATGCTAAAATTAGAAAACAATATTTCTGTCTGTTTATTTACAGGTTCTGCACCTCCCTTCTTGGGCAGAAATTCACACACACAACAACGCTGCTTAGACTGATTGTTCCACTGGTTCTTGGTAGAATATTTTATACGTTACAAACGAGAACACACACAGCACTGGTGTATATTCTACACTATTTTAGAATGTTTCACCACTGCCTTATGTGTTTTCATTCACTACCCTACTGGGGTCACCTGAAAATACAGTAACTTTGTCCAAAAACAATGAACAAAAAAGAAACTAGTTCACACCTTAAACAATAAAACAAATACATTCTTACACTTAACAATATACAGAGTCACATGTAGAACTCAAAAGCTCAAGCTACTGCATGAGAGAGAAGGTCAGGAATTTTCATATTAGATACGCATAACGTATCAAGTGTTACACCCATAAACAGTTCACAAAAGCACTTATAGCAGCACACACAAAAGCGCAGTACACACATTCGCAGATATAGAAGAAAATCCTAAGACACTCTATTACATCCAGAAATCACATACAACGGATTTAACGGAGGAGTTAGAGATTTATGTGCATCCCAAAAAGTTGAGTGGTAGCACGCCAGTCTCTCACTTTAATAACTCTGTCACTCAGGTTAATATTCATATTTTAGATCATGATTTCGGTGTTCCCCGGTACTACATTTGGTATGTGTGGCCTATACTTTTTTACATGGTGAAATTCTGGGCAGAATGTTCATATAACTGCATGTTGTACCCAAGGGACCGTAGTGGAGGCAATGGAGAACAGGGAGAAAGATGGACTGCGGGCTATATAAATGCTGTGTCCAGTGACCTGGCTGAGCGAATGATCCTGGGAAGCAGCGCTCTGTGGTTTGTGCCTGCAGAGGGACTCCCCTCTCCCCACTTAGGGTCAGAGCAGGAGGGCGCCAGTTCGCAAAACATTTTACCTGGGCCAGGCAACAGACCATCGCGAAGACGGCCAGTTGGTGGAAAGTGGATGGAGGAATCCGTATAAGAGAGATTCCGCCCCCGTTAGCTGAGTAGTCAGCGCGGCGGAATGCCACGCCAAGAGTCCCGGGTTCGATTCCCGGCTGGGGCAGGAGATTTTCTCCTCTCAGGGACTGGGTGTTATGCAGTCCACATCATCATTTCATCCCCATCTCCGACGCGCAAGTCGCCCAATGTGGCGTCGAATGCATGCAATAAGTTGCCCTCGGCGGCCGAACTTCCCCGAATGGGGGACTCCTGGCCCAAAATGCTGTATGTTCATTTCCATTTTTTCTGTAATCTGAGCATTTGTGCAAATGGTGGGACGATCATAAAACTCCAAGCATTCTCATGTTCTTTCAGAAGAAGGCTGTTAAGCTTCCCAGACATTTTTTCGCAGTCTGTATTCCAGATCATAATAAAGACAACGATACAGTTACACACCAACAATTTGGTCCATTGTTGTTGTTGTTGTGGTCTTCAGTCCTGAGACTGGTTTGATGCAGCTCTCCATGCTATTCTATCCTGTGCAAGCTTCTTCATCTCCCAGTACCTACTGCAACCTACATCCTTCTGAATCTGGTTAGTGTATTCATCTCTTGGTCTCCCTCAACGATTTTTACTCTCCACGCTGCCCTCCAATACTAAATTGGTGATCCCTTGATGCCTCAGAACATGTCCTACCAACCGATCCCGTCTTCTGGTCAAGTTGTGCCACAAACTTCTCTTCTCCCCAATCCTATTCAATACTTCCTCATTAGTTATGTGATCTACCCATCTAATCTTCAGCATTCTTCTGTAGCACCACATTTCGAAAGCTTCTATTCTCTTCTTGTCCAAACTATTTATCGTCCATGTTTCACTTCCATACATGGCTACACTCCATACAAATACTTTCAGAAATGACTTCCTGACACTTAAATCTATACTCGATGTCAACAAATTTCTCTTCTTCAGAAACGCTTTCCTTGCCATTGCCAGTCTACATTTTATATCCTCTCTACTTCGACCATCATCAGTTATTTTGCTCCCCAAATAGCAAAACTCCTTTACTACTTTAAGTGACTCATTTCCTAATCTATTTCCCTCAGCATCACCCGACTTAATTCGACTACATTCCATTATCCTCGTTTTGCTTTTGTTGATGTTGATCTTATATCCTCTTTTCAAGACACTGTACATTCCATTCAACTGCTCTTCCAAGTCCTTTGCTTTCTCTGAGAGAATTACAATGTCATCGGCGAACCTCAAAGTTTTAATTTCTTCTCCATGGATGTTAATACCTACTCCGAATTTTTCTTTTGTTTCCTTTACTGCTTGCTCAATATACAGATTGAATAACATCGGGGAGAGGCTACAACCCTGTCTTACTCCCTTCTCAAACACTGCTTCCCTTTCATGTCCCTCGACTCTTATAACTGCCATCTGGTTTCTGTACAAATTGTAAATAGCCTTTCGCTCCTTGTATTTTACCCCTGCCACCTTTAGAATTTGAAAGAGAGTATTCCAGTCAACATTGTCAAAAGCTCTCTCTAGGTCTACAAATGCTAGAATCGTAGGTTTGCCTTTCCTTAATCTTTCTTCTAAGATAAGTCGTAAGGTCAGTATTGCTTCACGTGTTTCAGTGTTTCTACGGAATCCAAACTGATCTTCCCCGAAGTTGGCTTCTACTAGTTTTTTCCATTCGTCTGTAAAGAATTCGTGTTAGTATTTTGCAGCTGTGACTTACTAAACTAATAGTTCGGTAATTTTCACATCTGTCAACACCTGCTTTCTTTGGGATTGGAATTATTATATTCTTCTTGAAGTCTGAGGGTATTTCGCCTGTTTTTGGTCCATAGGATGGAGTAAGACGAAGGAAAACCATGTCCAACATAAACAAACCTAGAAACCAATTGCAGTGTTCTATATTGTCACCATTCTCATTGTGATTAAAAGAATTAAGTCCTCAATAAAAGAAGGAAAGATTCCTATAGAAGAACCAGAATATGACGTGACCAGTTTTAGAGTAACTTTCAAGTTCTTTGATTGCTGTATTAAGCAGGCAAGACAGCAGACAACCAACAAATTTATGGATACACTGTAAGAATTAGAATGGCTCATTCCAAAGGTTAAAGGAGATGCTCAGGGGACTTGAGGTACTTTGCGGAAAGACTATGATGTTTTCACTATATTCTTTTGGGTAAATTTACTGTTCCAGTATTAGACGAGGAAAAAAAAATCCCAATAGTTATTCAGTTATAAGGTGTCTCAGGAGTAGTAGTCAGTATTCAGGGATGTGATTAGAACGATCATTCGAAGCAAAAAATTCAAGTAAATGTGAGCTCTGTAGTACATACCTTAAGAGCTATGAGCACTTATTCATCTTCGATACTGTGGAATTAGCTTTCCATATCTCGGGAGGAGGTACTATGGACCAAAACAATAACAAATCTACAGCTGGACATGGGCTATAAAGTGAATACTTTAAGAGCTGCTGCACAGTACTCCATAGTTGAAAAACCCATATCTTTTTCTGAACAAGTGCTCATAACTCTTACGGCATGCACTTCCAAGCCCATAATTACTGGACATTCTTTATTTTTTCTTCCATACTATCCACTCCCAAAATATGGAAAGCAAAATCTTGCAGTAGAAGCGACTTTTGTCGTGGTATGGAAGATAAAGAAGTGCTCACAGCTCAGAAAGTATGCATTTTAAAGCGCATGTTTAGTAGACTCTTTTGCTTCGAATGATCGTTCCTTTCACACCCATGAATATTAACCATTCCTCTTAGGACTTAGTTGACAACATCGGTAGCTCCGTGAGGCTATTTGCAGATGACACGGTTGTCTACAAGAAAGTAGCAACATCAAAAGACTCGTACGTACTCCAGGAGGACCTGCAGAGGATTAATGCATGGTGCGACAGCTGGCAGCTTTCCCTAAACGTAGATAAATGTAATATAATGCGCATACATAGGGGCAGAAATCCATTCCAGTACGATTATGCCATAGGTGGTAAATCATTGGAAGCGGTAACGACCGTAAAATACTTAGGAGTTACTATCCGGAGCGATCTGAAGTGGAATGATCACATAAAACAAATAGTGGGAAAAGCAGGCGCCAGGTTGAGATTCATAGGAAGAATTCTAAGAAAATGTGACTCATCGACGAAAGAAGTAGCTTACAAAACGCTTGTTCGTCTGATTCTTGAGTATTGCTCATCAGTATGGGACCCTTACCAGGTTGGATTAATAGAAGAGATAGACATGATCCAGCGAAAAGCAGCGCGATTCGTCATGGGGACATTTAGTTAGCGCGAGAGCGTTACGGAGATGCTGAACAAGCTCCAGTGGCGGACACTTCAAGAAAGGCGTTACGCAATACGGAGAGGTTTATTATCGAAATTACGAGAGAGCACATTCCGGGAAGAGATGGGCAACATATTACTACCGCCCACATATATCTCGCGTAATGATCACAACGAAAAGATCCGAGAAATTAGAGCAAATACGGAGATTTACAAGCAGTCGTTCTTCCCACACACAATTCGTGAATGGAACAGGGAAGGGGGGATCAGATAGTGGTACAATAAGTACCCTCCGCCACACACCGTAAGGTGGCTCGCGGAGTATAGATGTAGATGTAGATGTAGGACACCCTGTATATATCCACATTAGAGGCAAGCAGTATGTCATCAGCAAAATGGAACTAGTTAAACTAGATTAACAACAGCCCCACTTTCATTCTTCATCTTCATTCCTCATAATTAGAAGCTTTCAACAAAATGCAAGCAAATATGCTATACACATGTTAGTGTTGAGGCGCCACAAAGCAAAATAGTGGAGGTTCCTTGTGAAAGTCGTATGATAAATTTTCTAAATTGCTGAGAGCTGAAACAAAAGTATCATACAAATATTTCGACGTTTGTAAACAATATTAGGAGGCAATACATGGTCTCTTTTTTACCTTAAGGTGTCTGGTTTTCATTCTAGCAAGGAGACCATCCAGAAATCGGATTTTTGTAATTTTTTGTATTTATGGTATGTGAAGGTCAGAACCCTAATATCACTCTCCCACAGCAGTTCAAAGCAACTCTCAAAATTCTCTAGAGAAACGGCCTTCAAGATTTGTGAGGCACTTTAATTCACCAAAGTTAAACCCAATGTTGACACTCGTCGCGTGGTTCACTTGGTAGCATCTTAGAATGTAAACTCGATAAGCAGTGGATCGTTGGATCACACCTCACAATGGGTTTTTCTTCCTTTTCACGTTCAGTTCGAATACCACATCAAATAAATATAAAATCCATCAAATATACGCTAATTAACACATATCTAAGCATAATTATTTATGAAAAATGAACGTCACATTGTTTCAGTTACATATCATATCCATTGCAGATATAAATCCTTAACTATTAATATTTGTTTCAGATACATATCAAACCAATTGCAAATATAAACCCTTAACTATTAATATTTGTTTCAGTTACATGTCAGATCCATTGCAAATATAAATCCTCAACTATTGCTTAAATTTAAAAAAATTACAAATTTATTCAGCATCTTTTATAAAGTATCGTAATTAAGTAGTTACAATGAAAACTGGAATTTTGCAAACAATATGTAATTAGAAAAAATGACATGTGTATTTTTCAATAAAACGATGGCTAGCTATTACTTAGCATACATTTGATGACTATTATATTTGAATGATGTAGGTATTCGAACTGAAAGAAAAAATGAAACTCCATAGCAAGATTCAAACCACTGACACAATGGATTTAACCAACTACCACCCTCCAACACTGCCGAGTTGTTTTTTTCTTGAATTTATTCAGCAACAAGAATCACGAAACATTTACAATGAGTGAGCTACGCATCCCATACTGTGAAAGACCTTGCTTTTAGTAAACTAAAGTTCCTCAAAAATCTTAAAAGTCGATTTTTTCGAGAATTTTTGAGAGCTGCATCGCCCCGCTTGGCACATTGATATTAGTGTTCTGAACTTTGCATACCACAAATATTAAAAATAAAACTGGTCAGGTACAAGTAGGAATCGCGCACTGGGAGATTCGTACAAACTTAATTATGAGTATGGACTGTTCATACATTCTGGGAATCAAGATACTCGACCATTTCTGCCTCTTATCCACTTTGATACTGGCAAAATACTGGAACCAGAGATTGCGAGATTTTCGAGAATGTTTTAATTTCAATAATACAGATGTGACGACATAAATTCATGCAGAAGGTGGGCGACCATTGTTATAATAATCAGGAGTCCTCCATTCAGGGTGACTGGGTCGCAGACTAGTCTGTGAATGTGTGTTTCACATACAACCTAAAATGCCATATCTACGTACAGTGATCGCTCCTGGATACATCCTAAATTCCGAAACGCGCCATAGGAGCAATGAAGGCATTCTTGGGCTGATGTTCGACTTTAACCTTTGCGACCCAGTCAGCTGAATGCACCACTACTGTCTGTGTCAATTTCAATCCACACGTTTTCCGTCTCGGTAGCTCCGAGGTCAGTGTGGTGGGATCCCGGCAGGGTTGGAGATTTTCTTTGTTCGGAGACTGACTGTTGTGTTATCCACACATACGTTTTGTCGCACTTCACATTAATATTGAGATGGCTCAGTGCCCGAAAGCTAACAAAACGAAAAAAAAAGAAGTTTGACAGGAGATAACAGATGACAAGACAAAAAATTTTTCATGTGTTATAATTACAGGTTAACAACTTTCCAATTTTTTTCCTTTTATTGTACTGTGAAACCTTTTTTTTACCAAATTCCTTGATTATAGGGGAGGGGGTGTTCCCTAGACTGAATTTGCGCGTATTAAAATATGTTACACAAATGGCCGTAGCTATTAGTTACATTGACTTAGAGAAGCTGCAACTTGTTACACCGCCAAGACACCATAGACCTCAGTACGTGACATAAATCTCAACTTGATACGTCTACCCGCCCCTAAGAAAACAAAAAAAAATTGTGTGATACAATTATAAAATTGCAGTTTTCGGGTTTTCTCCCTTTTGTTATACAGTGAAACCTTCCTTTTTGCCAAATTTCAGAATTCTACGCTAAAGGTGAGTACCCCAGAGGTTTTGATGAGTGAGTTTGAGAGTATTAAAATACGTAACATAAATGACTATAATTTTTGTTTGCATTGACTTCGAAGCTTCAGTTGAACACTGTTAAGAGACCACAGAACTCAGTACGTAACGTAAAGTTCAAGATGATACGTCTACCAGTTCCTGAGAAGAAGGTTTTTAACAGTCGGACAGACATACGGACAAACAACAAAGTGATGCTATAAAGTTGAACCGAAACATGCGTTGTGGGTACACATCTGCAGCTGTGAATGTCTTGGGACTCAAAGGGCGGCTTCCACTCATATTTTTGCCATTTCGAAGTGTGTGTCAAAAAAGAAAAGCGAAACATGTCGGCGGAACATCATTTTCCTGTGATACTTAGAGGCCGGCCAGGGTGACCGAGCGGTTCTAGGCGCTACAGTCTGGCACCGCGCGACCGCTACGGTCGCAGGTTCGAATCCTGCCTCGGGCATGGATGTGTGTGATGTCCTTAGGTTAGTTAGGTTTAAGTAGTTCTAAGTTCTAGGGGACTGATGACCTTAGAAGTTAAGTCCCATAGTGCTCAGAGCCATTTTTTTGATACTTAGAGATAACAGTCTGGAAATAAACTGTAATCTTCGTTATTTGTTTTGATTCTCAAGGAGTGCATTTCATAAACTACCCAAGTTCTGTAATACTTGTCTCTGTGACATTAATGTGGTCACCTGTCAAAAGCCTGAATAACCACCTTTTGCAGCGCGAACGCGCAAGAAGAGAGTCATTGAGGTTTTGGAAGGTAGAGTCCGCCCGGGATAAGGCGGCCAATGCACAGTGACCAATTTTCGTTCAAAGCGCCGGACGAGTTCATTTGTTCGAAAGGGGGGGCCAATAGCGTTAGCCACCCACCTTTAGGCCTGTCGGCAATGACAAAAGCGAGGAGCACGCCGTGCAGTCTTTCCCAAACGATTTTACAGAAACTATTTACTAAAAAAAATTTCGTTTTTGCAGTAGCCTACTTATATTTTTATATGTCAGGTTCATAATGATGCGCCCATCATTTCGTTAATGGTCATATTTATTGTGATATTTACATAGAAGTAACACACTCTCGAAATTCGAAAGAGTGTGCAATGAAAAATAGGAGTCCCTATGATTTTGTGTTTGGTGCATATTACGAAATATGTCCCTGCTCTTGAAATTTAGCTAACATATTGAATTTTTCTTTACGCTCGGGTAGACGTCTCTATCTGTCACCAATCTCGAGAAAATTGATCTGATGTAGCACACTCATTTGCGATCGTGCGTCGCCAGCGATAAAGCGATAAAGCCACATTCCACATATCTACAACATTGCTTCTGCCGTTTTTACTCGAAGTTCGGGGCTTTATTGTGAAACATTTACAAAAAACTTATGATTCATAGTATTGCCCATCGCTGGCCACTATATTCTCCCATCTTTCGGATAGCATACGAATCCCGTGGCGGAAGAAGTGGGTAACTGGGCGTCTTCTGTGGGGATCCACGAATCGATGCCATTTTGCACTTGTTCATATGATCGGAAGTGCTGGTCAGCCAGACTGTATGCCACTGATGGGAAAAGATGGTAGTCAGAGAGAGCAATGTACGGAGGGAGGGATGGGACTTCTCAATTCAGCAGTTCCATGTATATTTTGAAGGGTTTTGGGACATGGGGTCGAGCACTGACCTGAAGCAAAATTACCTTTACGTGTCTATCGCTGTATTGTGTTTCAGTGATGGGCTGGAACGCAAGAATTGCTTTCGATAACGATGTCCTGTGACTGTCTTCGTCTGTTTCAGTAGCTACGAAAACGTTCTGTCTTCCACCGCCACGCCGGTCTTCGACATCAACATCAGCGTTCTTAAGGCGTTGCAAACATTCTCCGCACGTTCTTCCACTAATAGTTCCCCCACCATTGGTCTTACCCGGCATTTTAAGAGCCACAGCCGCAGATTTCTTCATGTTAAAGCAGAAAATTAAAACTTCCCGCAAATGGCGAGAAATGGGTGCGTAAGTTGACGTATTTAATCGAGAATAACCTTATGATGCAATCACAAATCGTCTAATGTTTTTATGGTATTACGTTTACAGATGCCTAATCTTATTGTATTACACCTACGACCAACCACCTGAACCCCACTTGCCGCTACTGCCGTCTATTGCAAAACGGCGGAAGCAAAGTTGTAGACCTAATATTGAAATGAGGCTTTGGAAAATCATAGCATGCAAAGAGGAGAGAATTTTGCCATATGGTTATTATACAAACCTTCATTATCTGCCATGTTATTCCACTAACTGCAGACTTTTTCAATGAAAGAACGTAATTTTTAGGGGCCATCGATAGATGGTGAAATAAGAAATGCTATGGGTTAGACTTGGCCACTGTTTCTATGTTCCGATACAGTGTATCGATACGTGGAACTGTTTCAGTGTTTCGGAACGGCTACGGTTCACTGTTTCGAAACAGTGGTGTTTCATTCCACCCCTGTCTCAGATAACTGGGCCAGATTCGGCCTCGAGCCAGACACAGAAACTGTATCGTTGTTTCAAAATAAGGCTGTTTCAGTCCACCAGTGCTTGGAGCGGACTAATTGTATCGAAACAGTGATGTTTCATTCCCCTCTGTGTCGGACGAGATTCGGGCTCGGCACAGGTACTGAAACACATTTAACATACCACTTCATGAAACACTTTCAAGAGTGTCAAAATCTTTTTGACAAGCAATAGCATGAAGCTTAAGATATCCGAAAATAAAGCTTCGTTTCTAGCTGACTGTCATATTCCGAAATGGCGTAACATCTGCTTTATAAACACTAACCAAGCAATAAACAACGCATACTATTCACATTCAAAATAATAAATATGTGAAAATCATTCAGTTAAACTACACTTTTTGATAACATACGCTTCTCTGTTCATGTACAGTAATCATATTAAGAAACGTAAGTAAGCCTACAACATTTTGAATAAAAAAAGGCGTAGAGTGACAGTTATTAGACATATACATAAATCTGATGTAGGTATAATTGCAAGCAATCTGTTTGACATATCACTGATAGTGTAACGGTGAACGGGAAGGACTAGGAAGCATGGTGAATTTATAGTAACGGTTCGAAACACCTTGCAAGACAAAATTTTTTTCTGTTATATTTTGTTATTTATTCGAATTATTTGGCGTTACTTGTGAGCCTATAGTCACTGTGCCTATTGTCCTCAGTGATTCCCTTTGTGTGCATGGAAATTAGCAGGATGGGTATATTACCCATACTAACGGAATGTGGGAATTCCAGTAGCATATCCGTTGTTTCTGCAATTTGCTCCCACCTCCAGTTCCGTTCGTAGTGGCCTTTCTGTCTTCAGCTATGGCTGTCCTCAGCCAACTGAAAAGCATGAAAGCCACACGACATGAAAGCAGCGCATTTTCTGCAGAAATACGAAACTGCGAAGACGCCTAAGTGATAATTTCATACTTTCTGCGATATGATTAGCGCTCTCGCAACTCATTTGTGTTTATGTGGACATACTTATACAGTAGACATTCAAGACGATAAAATGTGCCATTCAAGATGATAAAATGTGTAGGTTTATTGATTACAAAACACAAACTGTTTCACTGTTTCGAAACAGCGTATCGAAACATTACATTGTACTGTTCCATTTGTTTCGAAACAGTTACGTGTTTCAGTTTGCCCATCTCTACTATGGGTTTTGGAACAACATAAGTGAAGACATTACACATTTACTTTGTACCAAGCATGAGCTTTGTCACAAGCTACTGAGCTTATTTTTCATCAGTTTCTCACTTAATAAACTTAAAAAACCACTGTTTCAGAATTTTCTCTCAGTTGCATGTGCACACCATGTTAGTGGCACTGTGCAAACTCCGCAGTATTTTCGTAATAGAAGCAATTTTTAACACGGCAAGAAATGTGTTAAGTAGCCCGCATCTCGTGGTCGTGCGGTAGCGTTCTCGCTTCCCACGCCCGGGTTCCCGGGTTCGATTCCCGGCGGGATTTTCTCTGCCTCGTGATGGCTGGGTGTTGTGTGCTGTCCTTAGGTTAGTTAGGTTTAAGTAGTTCTAAGTTCTAGGGGACTGATGACCATAGATGTTAAGTCCCGTAGTGCTCAGAGCCATTTGAACCAAATGTGTTAAGTTTTACTCAAAATTCGCCACTCATTATGCTTCTGTGAAAGTTACAAATGGTTAACAAGCCAAGTGGAAATAAATTCCTGCATTTTTGGCAGAATTGTTTTTAGATACTAAACAAGGAAGAGGTGATAGGTCCTTTTGAATAGTCACTACGCAAGCGAGGGTGTGGAGGGGCTCCATATTTACAAAATTGTGAGTGTAGGCTTCAGTTTAGAGTGGTACTTCCCCTCGAGCGATTGGCATTTCTCCTGCAGCGTCTGCCCGTAACCAGGACCACTACTGCTCTCCTGATGCGTGCCGTGCCGACTGCGCATCGATAGGCCACAGTACTCGACGCAGGCTATCCCCAGGAATGTGGAGCTGTGAACAATAAAGTCTTGCTTAAAAATTTGTCCTACTCAGTACAATGAGTATTATCAACTGAAAGTACTTATTGTAAAATTTATGTTAACATCTGCGAAACAAACGCACTTAGTAAAAGTTGGTTGTACCCTATGCTGCATGTCCGTCACGAATAACTGTTGACTGCGCCATCGCAAGAACAAAGAATTTCAAATTTCGATTGGTTCTTTATTGCCTTTTCGGTTTCTTGACCATACAACCATCTTCACATTTACAGAAAATATACATTGAGAATAAGGTTAATTAAGACACTGAAAAGATATTGTAATGGTAATGAGTATTTAAATTAAAGTTCTGCGAGAGTAAAAGAATAACAGTTATTGATAGCGTGTTATATCACATCGTATACACTACAATCAATTTTATCTTATTCACTTACATCGCCTTTTTGTTTTCTGTGTTACAGAGCATTGTTGTGGGCAGTTGAGGTGAGAAGACGTTGGACAGTCTCGCCCTGTATAATAATGTAGCAAAATGGCGTGGTCCGCTGAGGTTTAAATTGATTAAAGAAATAGCCTACCAGGACGATCAGAAGCGCAGATAAAATATTCAAAGACTACAAGTGGTGTAGTTGTCAGTATGCCAGTTATTGTCTCTATGCATTCCGAATCGTGAAAATGTGCCAGTGGGCAGGACAGGAATCACAGCTAACAATAAGTACTTCGTGAATGCAGTCAGCTCTCTTCATACTCATTTCGAACATTGTGAACACTTATGTATAAAATTTATGTAGTCATTCCCGAGTGCTCATTAAAATTTATAGCCTATCCCCACAGTTATTCCCCTAGTCAACCAAGTCTTAATTTCACAGCTAAAATTAAACTGTTTCCTTACTTGACTCATGTGATATAACTTGAGATACAATAGCAACAGTGTGAAAAGCTTGTAATGGAGCAGTGTGATGTAATGGATCGTAAATGGCGAAAATCGTTGACTTCGGTGCGGCGATTCATTAATGCCGAGAGTAGTATAAACTGCCTGCGAGAATTGTACTTCCGTGCTGCGGACGAATCTCTCTGGAATAAGTAACCTAAGATATATATTTCCTCTGTGGGAAGCGATTAGAGAGATCGGACATGTTTTATGTTGGTGAGATTTTGCTACTGTTGTGCGACGCTATTAAGCTCTATTTTGAATGTTTAGTTAGTCGATGGCACAATAAACAAATTCAAGAAAATAATACGCATTCAAGATGTGTATTTATCACTTTATAAAAGATTTGACAAACATTCTTCAGATATCACGTGACGTAGATCGATCGGAGGTGCAGTGTGGAATGATAGTGCGAGCCTGCATCTTTTCACGATCAATATTCGTCGAGAGAATATCTCAGAAGCAATAAACTTTTCGTTGATAAAAAAGTTAGACAGATCAATCCATACGCATCACACAACATAGCACCTAGTTGTTCCGAACGATCTTCGTAGCGAAATAAACTTTTTAGAGATTCCAGGTGGAGCAGTTCCGACGAGGAGTATCAGCGAAGTCGAAACTGCGGGACGGGACATACACTCCTGGAAATGGAAAAAAGAACACATTGACACCGGTGTGTCAGACCCACCATACTTGCTCCGGACACTGCGAGAGGGCTGTGCAAGCAATGATCACACGCACGGCACAGCGGACACACCAGGAACCGCGGTGTTGGTCGTCGAATGGCGCTAGCTGCGCAGCATTTGTGCACCGCCGCCGTCAGTGTCAGCCAGTTTGCCGTGGCATACGGAGCTCCATCGCAGTCTTTAACACTGGTAGCATGCCGCGACAGCGTGGACGTGAACCGTATGTGCAGTTGACGGACTTTGAGCGAGGGCGTATAGTGGGCATGCGGGAGGCGGGGTGGACGTACCGCCGAATTGCTCAACACGTGGGGCGTGAGGTCTCCACAGTACATCGATGATGTCGCCAGTGGTCGGCGGAAGGTGCACATGCCCGTCGACCTGGGACCGGACCGCAGCGACGCACGGATGCACGCCAAGACCGTAGGATCCTACGCAGTGCCGTAGGGGACCGCACCGCCACTTCCCAGCAAATTAGGGACACTGTTGCTCCTGGGGTATCGGCGAGGACCATTCGCAACCGTCTCCATGAAGCTGGGCTACGGTCCCGCACACCGTTAGGCCGTCTTCCGCTCACGCCCCAACATCGTGCAGCCCGCCTCCAGTGGTGTCGCGACAGGCGTGAATGGAGGGACGAATGGAGACGTGTCGTCTTCAGCGATGAGAGTCGCTTCTGCCTTGGTGCCAATGATGGTCGTATGCGTGTTTGGCGCCGTGCAGGTGAGCGCCACAATCAGGACTGCATACGACCGAGGCACACAGGGCCAACACCCGGCATCATGGTGTGGGGAGCGATCTCCTACACTGACCGTACACCACTGGTGATCGTCGAGGGGACACTGAATGGTGCACGGTACATCCAAACCGTCATCGAACCCATCGTTCTACCATTCCTAGACCGGAAAGGGAACTTGCTGTTCCAACAGGACAATGCACGTCCGCATGTATCCCGTGCCACCCAACGTGCTCTAGAAGGTGTAAGTCAACTACCCTGGCCAGCAAGATCTCCGGATCTGTCCCCCATTGAGCATGTTTGGGACTGGATGAAGCGTCGTCTCACGCGGTCTGCACGTCCAGCACGAACGCTGGTCCAACTGAGGCGCCAGGTGGAAAAGGCATGGCAAGCCGTTCCACAGGACTACATCCAGCATCTCTACGATCGTCTCCATGGGAGAATAGCAGCCTGCATTGCTGCGAAAGGTGGATATACACTGTACTAGTGCCGACATTGTGCATGCTCTGTTGCCTGTGTCTATGTGCCTGTGGTTCTGTCAGTGTGATCATGTGATGTATCTGACCCCAGGAATGTGTCAATAAAGTTTCCCCTTCCTGGGACAATGAATTCACGGTGTTCTTATTTCAATTTCCAGGAGTGTATATCCAGCTCTACCGTGATATTTAAAACCAAAGACTTATATTCTTCAGCTTTTAAAATAGTGAAGCTAAAACGTAAATAAAACCACTGGAAAACATAACTAAAAATACTAAAAATAAATAAGAAGCAGAGAATTTTCTTAAACAAAATTCCTTAATTAATTAATTAAAATATAATAAAGTAACTTGTGCTGAGAAATATCAACTAGTGTCACTTGTTTTCATGGCATAGATGATAGGGCACGAGACTGCTCTACCTTTAGCTTGATTTCGATCCTCACTACCGTCCCATGTCCAATGTTTGTAGCGCTCTCTTGTTCGGTTTTAAGAAATCAAAGAGAGACTCGTTTGGCGACACTGCCTCTGGCGGGCTGCCTCCATTTGCGCACGCAACGGCCTGATTGGCTATCTTCAGTGCTAATTAACTCGAAAACTGCGCAACCTATCGAATTTTTTCTCAACAATTACTTCTCAGCCCCATCTACCCTGCAACATCCTTACAATCTTTTCAGACTGTTTCTGACCACCCTGCGCTGCAATGGAAGGCTCTGTAAAGAACAAACTTAACTTTGCAGTTATCAAACATAATGCTATTCAACAGGCGGCTAAAAGTGACGAAGTGTGTCTTTTGAAAGAAGTTTTCTGAAGTGTTGCAAGTAGAGAGGTATGTGCAGATTCAGCAACAGTGTAAGAATAACTGCCGAAAATTTGTGAAAGAGAAACGGATAGAGTGAGCAGCAATCTATGTTTGTTTGCTGATGACGCTGTAGTATAAAGGAAAATAACGTCGTTGAGTAACTGTAGGAGGCTACGATATGACTTAGATAGAATTTCTATTTGATGTGATGAATGGCAACTTGCTCTAAATGTAGAAACATGTAAGTTAATGGGGATAAATAGAAAAAACAATCCTGTAATATTCGAATAGAATATTATGCTGTATTGCTTGACAAGGCATAGCGCTACAAATCTATTTGAAATGGAACGAGCGCATAAGCATTATAGTAGGGAATGCGAATGGTCGAATTCGACTTATTGAGAGAGTTTTAGGTAAGTGAAGCCCATCTACAAAGGAGGCCGCGTATAGAAGACTTGTATGACCCACTCTTGGGTGCTGCTCGAATGCAAAAGATCTCCACCAGCTCGGATTACAGGAAGACATCGAACAATTTTAAAGTGAGCTTCTAAATTCGCAACTGGCAGGTTTTATCAACACGCGAGTGTTATGGAGATGCTTCGTGAACTCATATGGGAATCCCTGCAGGGAATACGATATTCTTTTCGCGAAACACTATTGAGAAAATTTAGGGAATAGGCATTTTCAACTGACTACAGAACGATTCTATTGTCGTTAATGTATATTTCGTGTACGGACCGCGAACGCAAGGTAACAGAAATATGACTCGCACAGAGGTATACAGACTTGCTACTGGAATAGGAAAGGAAATGACTAATAGGGGTACATAGTACCCTCTCCCATACACCACACGGTGGCTTGCAGAGTATGGAATTAGATGTAGATGTAGACGTAAATTTTAAATCAGTTAATAGTTTCTTGTTCGTAATCTTAGATTCTCTATTAAATTTCAGCTACCGGCACTAGAATAACTCTTCTTTTCGAATGAATTATTATTATTTTATTTCAGATTATTAACGTGCCTTTGAAAGATCATTATTACTGTCGTACTTGTGTATTTATGTTGTTTTCTGCCTTATGTCCATGCGTAACGTAGTGAAGTGTGTATTCGTTTGAACGTGGTTCTATAGCGCTGCCAGCGGCTCTGTTAGGCTGCATTTGGTATAAAATAAAGAATGAGATAGCTGCCCTACCCACAAAATTTAATAAAGTAACAAGCACGCAATTTAGGTAAGATAAGCAATTCTTTAGTTACACTAATAGATAAAATAATAGAATAGAATAACGTTCGCAAAAAGTATTAATATAATAATACTGTCCAATATAGAACCCAACATCGCTACACTCACTCATCCATGAACCCCTCCACAGAATATTGAAACTAAAAGTCAGATCAGCTGTCACCAAAGTTTTCAACCACCCGCTAACAGTTAGTACACCCCCCCTCCCCCCCCTCCCCCCCCACCCCAAAGAAAAACTTCGTCGGCTCTATCCCCCTCTCTCTCACACACATACACACACACGGTATAAACATCATAAATAAAAGTTAGTCTCCAACATATACTTCGATAGGTTGACAACAAATAGGTAAACATACCAAATAAGATGAAACACGCAATATTTACGTTGTGAAAAACAGTGTACGACGAAATAGTTGTATCGAGTGACAAAAGAACAATAGTCCACCACAAAAAAGAGTGAGAAACATGGCGAACAGAGTGTGTAAGGCGAGAACACAAAGATGTGATTATATGGCAGTGATAAAAGTGGCAGTGCGACCTCCAAAACGGCAGGTTTTTTTACAAAACAAGTATTTATATGCTTGCTTCGGAGGATGGCCACATAAACAAACCTGTTAATGTTAGAAGTATTCAGCTTATAATGTCGATGCTTTCCGTAGGTGTGTCCACTTATCCACTACGAATCCGAATATTACGGTAAACATACACTCAAAAGGTCCGATTGCCACAATCGAAATTCCAATTCCCAATTTGAAAACCCACCTGATATGTTGCAAGAGATTAGAGCGAGAAGGTTAAATATAACTTTATTTACTGAGGACAGAAATGCTGCGGGGTGCCAGACGAGGCGGTTATATCATGCAGATAACAGACACGCCACAAAATGTTTCGAAGTGTCACGTAACGTTTATCACCGTTTCCTAACGACCACGTCTCACTCAGTTTTCTAGGAACGGCTAGGAATGCTTAATTGCCGGGATTCCCTTTTCATAAATGTCTGTTGAATTTAAAGGCTATTAACTGCGGATACACATTTAATTTGTTTGCACAGTGCTGCCAGGATCACGGTACTGTTCCTAGGTCAACACAATGCTGCACATTCCTCGCATAGCTAGTCTACCAAAGGAATTGCTAGAAATAGCGATGTTAGGCAGTTAATTACAGCCAGTGCATATCCTCACAAATTACAGATTTTGAAGTTAATTTCTGCAGAGAACTTTGCTTGTACTACAACAACGAATATTTCGCGTCGAGAAGCTGATCAAAAAAGGTATTCAAATGCTGCCAGTCAGAGTTTGTTCAGAAGAAGCTGCTCATAAAAAGTGTCAAAGACTGGATCTTGCTGATGCGAACGTTTCTCGATGGTAAAACAATAGCCATTAAACGGATCAAAATTCTTTTTAAATTTATGGAAGACGAGTTTTTCAGGTAATATTGAAGAACTGACTGGCGTGTGTTTTACCTCGAAGTATTGCCTGAGTAGGTGCCTACCTCCGTTTGGTGAGAATGTTACACGGAGGATTCACTGCTTTTATGCTACTTTTGAAGTGACTTTTATCTGAAAGTTTAAAAACGTCGATTTTAAGCATTGGGTCACACAGTATCCTAGAAAAGTATATCTTTCCGTATAGACAAGCGTCAGGACCACACATACTGTCCCTCGCTAAGCTCAGAGTAATGCAGAGGTCCTTCATGTTCTATTGCGGAAAGTAGAGGAAATTTTACTCTTGCACCAGTTGCTACTGTAACAGCAGATGCTACAACAATCAAACATATTCTTCTTTACACCAACAGGCGGAAAATCCGATCATCACATTTCAGATAATTGCTGATTGTCATGAGGCATTTATACATTGGAAGATTTATCCGCCAACTGCTTATGACTTACAGAAGCTCCTAATATTGTTCCACAAACGTCATCAGGAGTTCCGCTTCTGCTACACAAAACATTTTACGTTATTAAATAGAAATGATGGAAATTTCGGTTAAGGAGTGCGCTTGCTACCGGTATGTTATTAGTCAATGATGAATCCTAGCCACCAATTTCCTAAGAAGAGTTGAAGCTTCAGGTTTGGAAAATGTGTAGCAACTAATGGAAGTAGTCTTCCAGAAGCAGGGGAAGACTTTATGCACAAATCTGTCCTTCGGTACCATTACGAAACGGGTGTGACAACTGCCAATGTTAAAAGAGTTTCAACACCACGATCGCAACGCCTGAGCTACATGATTCGACGTTATTCCACAAATTCTTTACTGCAAGTTTCTGCAAAACTAAACCTTATCCTATCCTCCTCAATAACATCGTTACACAAGTGATACATTAATATATGTTTCAAATGCCTGATCGTGCGTGCGCGCGCGCGCGCGCGCGCGCGTTTGTGTGTGTGTGTGTGTGTGTGTGTGTGTGTGTGTGTGTGTGTACGTGCACACACAGATGAACTAAATATTTGGGTGGTGGACCGACATTTCGACCTACAACAAGCATAAAAGCATACGTTTTTGTCCATAGCAGCGGCTAAAACCTCATAATTATAGTATATCACTGTCAAAGGCACACACGAACGTGCCCCAGAGTCTATAAGTATTATGTATTACAGTTCTGACGTCGTACACACTGCTATGTAATAGCATACTTGCATTGTTTGGTGATGTAGCGGCCCGCACAGTATGGACCAAATACAAGTGACCTGAAAAATATTTCGTGTGTCTTAAGTTAAGCAATCCAGCTTTCATCGTCCGCCCGAATTGCAGGTTAGATAAATTGGTTTGCCTATCTTAAGGTGCATGAAATATTTTCTTCATGCCAATTTTATATTGGCAACCCTCTGTAATTTTCAACGCTATCTGTGGCAGATAAAAGTTATGTCAGTCGTAAGTTATGTAAAAGCCGTGGAGCACAAAATGTTGAAAATATTCATGTGTAACGTTGTTGCTTTAATTTGATATGAAAGCGGTGCTGATAGTCAAGACCATAAAAGTGGGTTAAAAGCTGTGAGCTGTCTGGCGAAGTTAACCTTGCATTACTGGGCAACTGTTCCACCAGGTACCCAGTCTAGCTTACCAAATCCCCAACCAGACTAACATTAATTACAATCTTTTAATAGTCATACGACAACCGGTGATATGTATATAAAAAAGATAATTTAAATAAAAATAAATAAATCAGTTTATATTTGGAAATTTATTTTAACATTGATCATTGAAATTTCAGCATATTAAACTGAATTCATAACTAAGCTGGTGCCTTATTTAGGATTGTGAACATGTGAGATTGTAATCTTATGGAACACATCAAATATGGAGCCAAGATTGGGAGACTGCATACAACACTGCATTCATAAAATAACACACGAAGAACGTTGAAACATATGCAAGAGGAAATTAACCACAACCAACCGATTCGATTTTCATCCAAAGAAGTTACGTTCGTAGCACAATCTTGTCCGTCATGTAATTACCACACATTGGTATACTAAGTTCATATTAACTCTCTGTGAAATCTTCCCGAAAAGAATAGCTGAGGGCTACTTTGATGAATACACCACATGCTTCACGTGGTCAACTTGGTTTACACAAAGAGTGTAGCTCCACAATAATTTTGATAATTAAAATAAATTAGATCGAAAAGCAATTTACAAAAGAAAAACCTCGAACTGGTTGCTATCGTCTTACTATTAACCTGATGGGTCAAACAATTGTATAAGCACTTGGTACTGGTCTCACAAAGTACACCCCACGTGCGTTGAACATAGAGAAAAGTTGCTATATTGAAAAATATTGTCAAGACGAGACGTTATAATCTCACGCACATTCGCATTGAAGATTGATGATGCTAGTTAGAATTACTGATCAACACGTGGTTCCACTTTACTCATAAAGTAGTGACAAAGCAACTACCGGAATATATTCTGAACTTCACACGAGAATTACACTGCGTTGCAATTTAAGATAACATTAGATATTTTAGAGCTAAACCTGAAACAAAGGTGATTAAATTTTCAGTTAGGCTGGACTCTAGAAATCCATTGTCCTACAGACTTAGCAGAGACACACTTAGTTGGAGATCTTACCACTTCAGACGCTCGCCACGGACAGACTGACCTGGTCCCTTCCTGAGGGGTGACTCACAAATACAAACGGAAGTGACCAGAGAGGCAGCTTCCTATACCAACATGACAAGGGACGGACAGGACCATACTAAGGATAGAAACCTCTTTGCTTTTAGAAAGCGTAGCTACCTGTTCCGACGTTGGTCCTACTGTTCCCTAGCAGACAAGCTTGTCTGCTACCATCCAGCATGCAACTAGAAATACATTTGCTCATTCATCCTCTCACACAGAAGGGAAGGGGGATGACAGTATTTTGTCATATACAGTATATAAAAGGAAACTGATGTAGGTTCTGTATGGGACTGAGAGACATGAATTACATATAAACTGTGTTTTAAAGTGTAGTAGTGTGACAGATCGTTCTTGTTTATGTGTAAAAGTAACACGTTTCACTGCTCAGTCTCCTCCCAGATAGTCAGAAACACCACAGTAAATTTAGAAGAGGAATTTATGCCGTAAATGACAACAGTTTTAAGAAATTAACATGAAAGGAATCCAACAGAGACCTTTCACATACAGATGGCATGTTGCAAAAAGTATGAGAATGATTACTACAGGACACAAAACACAAGTACAGAAATGGAGAATCACAGCGATAAAGTGTCGCCACACAAAAAACCTGTTAAGAAAGCGAACCAGCACTGAAGGTAGTGGAGAATAACGTATACAAAGGCAAACCAACCTAAATATACCACCAGAGGTCAGAGAGCGATATATACATGGTGTAAATATTGTGATCATTCGTACCTTAATATGTACCCATTCCAGCGAGTTAGTTGTTGATTCCCTGCGTCTAACAGTCTTCCCGCAAACACGTCACATAATTTACTGCCTGGCGCTTTCCACACGGCCGTAACTGCTCCACCAAATGGACTTCACCTGTCAGTGTACACTAACCGTTTCACCTCCACGCATCCACACTTCAATTGACCTGCAGCCCAGTGGAAAACAAGCATTAATGGCTTTCTCTTGCCACATGTACTTGGAGCTACTAACCAAGCTAATAACATACTATTCCTAATAACTCTAATTATTAGTCTGAAAATGAAGTAAATACTTCTGTAACGTTGTTCGGTATACTGTCTTCATTCACCAATAAAAATATCTGCACTTATACGCCTAACACTATAAAACGAAGAGGCCTGTACGATGGGTTCAGTGATAAATATTTCAGGAAACAATTATCGACCTTTGGTGTATAAAACTAGTCTGCTAGCTGCTATGGTTGCACATCACTTATAACGCAACCTGTTCCGTTGAAAATGACCTCAAGTAAATGACCTGAAGATCTACTGTAATGGATCACAGATCATTGTAAATGACCTGAAGTAAATTATCTGAAGTACTATTGCAACGGATCGCAGATCTGAAAACTGTCCTGTTTACCGAAACCGGTCATCTGACTGAAGTCCAGTAATGACAGCAAAGAAAGTGTTATTAAATATTTTGGTGAACTTGTCACACTAAAAAGTCGCTAAGATTCAGGATCAACACGTATCTAGGATAATTTGTATAAATAAAGTTTGTATAAAGTCAGTGTTATATAATCGAAATTGAATAAGTATGTCCTTAAGCAAGAATTATTATCAGTTGCCTCTGTTATAAGTACTTTATGAACTCTTCGCCATTGTGTGGTGGCATAAAAAACATTTGAAGTCAACTCGTCTCATGCTGCAAAAGAGAGATTGAGAACTCAGTGAACTAACATACTTAAAAGGAAGTAGCCGCCCGAAGATGTCTGATCCATTATATCTGCAATTACTTGGGGTGAAAGACGTATGAGGTATGACAGAATCTCTGACCAGAGAGTTATTTATCGTTGCTAGTCTGCGCTTGACCGCGCGAGAGTTCAGTTGTACTCTGTCTGTAGTAGAAGTCGGATACAGTTGCGTGTAGCGAGTCGGCTGAGGGAGTAGTCAGTCGACAGTAGTAGCGAGTGGACGGTTGTACTGAGCAGGCGTCGGCATGCGTCGACGGCGTGCTCTTCTTGCGACTCTGGTCAGGATTGTGGTGGACGATGAGTATTGTTGTAGAAGGTAATGAAGCAGCATTGCGCACATCTAGTAATATATGTTAATTGTAATTAATTTGTCCAAAATTCCCCAATAATAATTTTTTTATAAAGTAACTCTTTTAAAGAAAAACATTCATTTCAATTTAAAGAATATTTCCTATGCATTTCCTCCAAGAATCAAAATTAAATATACGCCAGCATTGCACGAAGCTGTGTCGATAAATAAGAGCAGATATAGATGCAGTTTTTTTTTAATTGAGGTAAGAATTTTTTGCTTTTTTTTTTTTTTTTTTTTTTTTTTTTTTTTTTTTTTTTTTTTTTTTTTAAATTCAGAATACAGGGCCGAAGATCAGCGCTGCTGTCCTTATAAAATTTATCAGGTTTAATTATTTCTGTTGAGATGCTAGATATGGTTCATGGTCCATTATCTAATTAATATTATTGTGGATTTATAATCAATCTTCATTCCTTAATTTTGTGGGGAGTCAACATGTGGCTCATTTTTTATTATCATTGACTTTTATTTCTGCGGAGAGGTTACAGGGGTGATCGTCGGATATGCTTTTGTAGCGATTCTAATTTTTTTCCATCAATCATCTGTTCAATACAGCCCGTCACGAATTCCCCTCCTGTGCCACTCTCTTCATCTCAAAGTATACAGAGTATATACCTCCTCAGTTAGCGGTTAGCTGTATATCTCTGTCTCTGTCTCCTCTGCAGTTTTTACCTTCGACATTTCCCGTTATTACCATTGAAGTTATTCCCGGATTAACACATGTGCTATCTCCTGTCCCTTCTCCTTGTCAGTGTCTCGCATATGTTCATTCCTTCGCCGATTCTGCGGATAACCTTTTCATTCCTCATCTTGTTAGTCTACCTAATTCTCAACATCCTTCTATAGTATCACATCTCAAACGCATCGATTCCCCCACAGTTCACGATTCACTACCAGAAAATGCTGTGCCCCATAATGTTCTTCCTCATGTTAAGTCCTGAGCCACGGCGGCTTGTCGTACCGTATCGATATCGATATGATTTTATCTTTGGCTCTAAGATGTTGCCCAGCGAACGCAGCTTCCTCTGGCCTGACATGGAGGGCCGGCTAGCTGGGTCTGCAAGGGCAGGAGGGCATTATTAGTGGTGCAACGAAGCGGAAACGAGGCCTTCCGTTGCCGCCCATCTGTCTCTGTGTTGGAGTAAACTGGGAAGGATATGCAGGGGTCATGTTGCCTTGTGTTTGGGTTGAAATTCCAAGGAACATCGGGAGTGGATTATTAAACACCCGCCGAGTTGTCGAAGGCGTGTTTACTAGAATTTTTGGATGCTTCGGTTCTGTTTATTGGCACGGAAGTTCGCGCCTCCATGGAATTTGCAGGCTGAATTGTAGGAGCAAGAATTTGTGTGTTAAAAAGGTCTGTTAAATATTTTAATTAGATATTTGTACATCGTATCTTATTGGAAGCATGATCTGTGAATTTTAAGTGTCCGTGGTGCTTTTAATTTGAGTTAATGCTAGTGTACGCGTCTACAAGGAAGCTTGTTGTAAAGTTCGTTGGCAGTGTAGTGTTTTGTGTGCTTAAGTACTTCTGCCTGCTTGTTATTAGTTCTCGCCTTTCTTGAGGCAAATAACTATCAGCTGGCATTAGTTCTGGGGCACGGTATTCGTCGATGTTTAATATTATCACTGCCTGTTTATTCATGGTGTGAAAGTGGACTTTCGTGTTGCGCGTATGTTAGCAGGGTCAGTGTTAATAACGGTGAGACTTATGTTTAATTTGAACATTTTGGATAAATGCTGTCCTCAGTTTTTAGTTGTTGTCGTTTGGCGGAAGATTAAGCGTCTTTCTGGACTTGGCTCCACTGTGTCTTATTCATTGAGGCTAATGTACTGTTTATTCTGCTTCAGATCATGCGTTTGTTTTATTTAAGTGGTCCATACGGAAATTTTAGTTTGTTGTCTGTTCTGAGCTTGGCCTGGACTGTGTATGTGCCGAGGAGTCGTAGAATTTGAGGCAACCGGCTCAGGGTTGGCTTGATCATTTATTCTAGTAGGATGTGCTATAACTATTTAATTCTGAAATTTACTTAAGCCAACTGTAAGTGGTATCTTAAATTTTCTGCTAACTTCTTAGGAGACCGTTAAATTTAGAGCATCGCTCGCTAAGAAATTGGGTGAACTATTGGGAACGTAATCATTATTTATTATAAACTTGGCTGTGATTTGAGCTTGCACTTATTGCAATTTATTTGTGCTGCAGGGAGTTTGTTGAGACCGCTTCTGCTCTGGCATCGGTGCTGTTTACCGGCCCTTAGAACCGCTCATTCTAGGCCCAGTTTGCGTACACAGCCGTCTGTTTATGCGATTCTGTACACATGCCTTAGGCAGCGAAAGCTCGTGCTGTCCTCTGCAGTATTATTTCTTCCAAGCTAACAAGTCTCGACGCTTGTGCAGTGCCTAGCTGGGCGCCCTTGCTTAGCACAGGAAATGACTCGCAAGAAACGCCGCATCGCAGCCTCATAGCGGGGTACAAGCTCTCTGCTTCCGTGGCGCGTCTTAGTTAAGCCGTCTGCACACGGGACAAGTTTGCTAACGTTGGCGTGGCGCTCTACGAGTCTTTGTGACGTAGCTTGCGGCTATTTCACTTTGAGGAGCTATTTCGTCACGTGAAAAACAAAATAATTTCTGCGGTATTTCGGCGAGGTGTCACGTAACGTAGAATCGATAGTAAGCGACAACGCTCCCTACGTCACAAGCAGAAAGCTTGAGGCGCGCAGACAGCCAGACGCCGTGGTGTACTTGTCTTGTTGAGTAGAAGCCCGTATTTGGTGGGTTTTACGTTGTACCTTACACACCATTCTTTATTTATAATAAACAATACTACACACTGATCTTGTCAAAAGCCGAGAAGCGATTCTTCTTAGTGTTTCAGCTCTCAGGGGCACTCTGGGATGCTCTCTGGGTCACTCTGGGATTCTCTCTGGGTCACTGTGGCATTTTGTCTAGGACTTTTTTTTCTCTTCATTGGCAGATTTATTTTAAACTGCTTTATTTCTTGTTGTTATCTATTTCTTTTTAATATTATATCTTTTTTATAAAGTTGCGAAGCATCCTTATCTATCTCGTGAGATTTTTTTTTTAAAGTCAACCTCTAATTTAGCTAAATTCTTATCTTTTAGATCTAATTATTAATTTTCATTTATTTACAATCAATTAGTGGGTTGCAGGGGTTCCGACCCCTGGGGAGGTGGGTGGGTTTATATGCATGGCTGTGTCGACTTAGCCTCTGCAGGTACATGCAGCACCAGTGGCTACGTAGTTCGTCTGGCTGCCGCTAGAGCTCGGAGGATCGCGCTTCTAGGCACCAGCACACTGGATGTCTCGAGAGTGAATCGTTACTGGTACGATTTGTTGAGAAGGAATAGGCACTGCGGCGAATGTAGCCGTTATGAAATACATTAAATGTATTGGGAATTGAGAATATGGACAACAGTCAGCTGTAGAATAGAATGGCGACCATGAAAATTAGTGCTGGACCAGGTTTCGAACCCTCATTCCCCGCTTATCGCATGCCTGAATGTATGTCCAAAGGAACTTTTATCGTCATTCGGAATAACACAGCCACTGTAATATCGTATCGTCTTATCTATATACTTTATTATACTGCGTAGATAGCCCACTCATACCAAGACCATTTACTAAATCACTCCGTCGTCAGGCCACGAGTGGCCTACCGGGACCATTCGACCGCCGTGTCATCCTCACTGAGGTTGCGGGTAGGAGGGGTGCGGGGTCAGCACACCGCTCCCCCGGTCGTTATGACGGTATTCTTGACCGAAGCCGCTACTAATCGGTAGAGTAGCTCCTCAATTGGCATCACGAGGCTGAGTGCACCCCGAAAAATTGCAACAGCGCATGGCGACCTGGATGGTCACCCATCCAAGCGCCGACCACGCCCGATAGCGCTTAACTTCGGTGATCCCACGGGAACCGGTGTATCCACTGCGGCAAGGCCGTTGACAAGACCATTTTCTACCGCTATAACTACTTCAGAGCCATTGCCAGGTGCCAAACCTACGTTTACACGTCTACAACCAATGACAGTTACATGTGTCAGCGAGTAGCAGTACTCCTGTGGGAGTTGGCTGCTGTGTTTATGCTATGACATAGTCAGATGCCACCAGGTCCAAAAGGTTGGGAAGACATCCTGTGAGCAGCGACTGTGGTAACATTTGAGTGCTCTTGTTCAGCGCTAGATCAGGCGCTCGTAGCAGCTGCTCTGCTCTTCGTATGAGAAGGTCTAACAACGCCGAAGGTCGTGTGGGCTGTAGAGGCTGCTGTGCGACTGTAACAATTATAGAAAAAAACTAAGTGTAATGATGCATACAATTTAATAATAATTATTAGAAATAGTAGTTGTTGTTGTTGTGGTCTTCAGTCCTGAGACTGGTTTGATGCAGCTCTCCATGCTACTCTATCCTGTGCAAGCTTTTTCATCTCCCAGTACCTACTGCAACCTACATCCTTCTGAATCTGCTTAGTGTATTCATCTCTTGGTCTCCCTCTACGATTTTTACCCTCCACGCTGCCCTCCTACCAAACGATCCCTTCTTCTGGTCAAGTTGTGCCACAAACTTCTCTTCTCCCCAATCCTATTCAATACTTCCTCATTACTTATGTGATCTACCCATCTAATCTTCAGCATTCTTCTGTAGCACCACATTTCGAAAGCTTCTATTCTCTTCTTGTCCAAACTATTTATCGTCCATGTTTCACTTCCATACATGGCTACACTCCATACGAATACTTTCAGAAATGACTTCCTGACACTTAAATCAATACTGGATGTTAACAAATTTCTCTTCTTCAGAAACGCTTTCCTTGCCATTGCCAGCCGACATTTTATATCCTCTCTACTTAAACCATCATCAGTTATTTTGCTCCCCAAATAGCAAAACTCCTTTACTACTTTAAGTGCCTCATTTCCTAATCTAATTCCCTCAGCATCACCCGACTTAATTAGACTACATTCCATTATCCTTGTTTTGCTTTTGTTGATGTTCATCTTATATCCTCCTTTCAAGACACTGTCCATTCCATTCAACTGCTCTTCCAAGTCCTTTGCTGTGTCTGACAGAATTACAATGTCATCGGCGAACCTCAAAGTTTTTATTTCTTCTCCATGAATTTTAATACCTACTCCTAATTTTTCTTTTGTTTCCTTTACTGCTTGCTCAATATACAGATTGAATAACATCGGGGAGAGGCTACAACCCTGTCTCACTCCTTTCCCAACCACTGCTTCCCTTTCATGCCCCTCGACTCTTATAACTGCCATCTGGTTTCTGTACAAATTGTAAATAGCCTTTCGCTCCCTGTATTTTACCCCTGCCACCTTTAGAATTTGATAGAGAGTATTCCAGTCAACATTGTCAAAAGCTTTCTCTAAGTCTACAAATGCTAGAAACGTAGGTTTGCCTTTCCTTAATCTTTCTTCTAAGATAAGTCGTAAGGTCAGTATTGCCTCACGTGTTCCAGTGTAGCAGTATGGTATTCTGCCTTACGGCACGTCTTGTCACTTTGTCTGTCCATAGTCAGTCTTTTCATTTCTGAATATTTGCCTCCTTTGATATTGTCCAGCATTTGATATCTTCTTTGTCCTCTTCCCCTTTTCCCCTCCACCATTCATTCTATTCCTTCCTTCAGTTAACAGTCCCTCCTCAATGTCCAATCCAGTTCAGTTTTCTCTTTCTGATGACTTTCAGAATGTTTCTTTCTTCTCCAACTCTTGTTAATACGTCTTCATTCCTTTCTCGGTCTTCCCATTTCACTTTTTGCATTATTCTCCATATCCACATCTCTAGTGCCTCCAATCTTCTTTCATCTTCCTTCCTCAATGTCCAGGTCTCCGCACCGTATAGTGCAATGCTCCATATGTAACATTTGGCAAATGTTTTCCTCAGATCTTTGTTTAGTGGTCCACAAAGTAATTTCTGTTTCCTCTTGAATCCTTTCTTTGCCATTGCAATTCTTTTGCCAATTTCTGTTGAGCAATACATATCATCCATTATTACACTTCCCAAGTAACTGAAGACATTCACTTGTTCTATTTCCTCTCCCCCTATTTTCATATGGCATTTTCTCCCCTTTCCTCCAATTACCAATTAGAAATGGATTGACATAATATACTGACGGAAAAAATCGCAGCACCGAAAAATAATGAATGTGGAATAATGTAATTTTGAGAACACAATTGCCTCTGGGCAATATGCTTAATATTGCAAGATCACAAGTTAAAGTAAGTGTTGAGGTAGGCCACTGAAAACGTGAAATGCTGGTACATTAATAACCGGTGTAAAGGACAGCACATTGCATGCAAGCGTGCAAATGGCAATACATTGTACTGTACAGGTGCCGGACGTCAGGGTGTGGGACGGAGTTCCATGCCTGCTGCACTTGATCGGTCAATACAGGGACAATTAGTGCTGTTTGTGCAGGACACTGGAGTTGTCATCTGATGATGTCCCATATGTGCTCGACTGGAGACAGATCTGGTGACTGAGGAGGCCAAGCCAACATGTCGATGCTCTGTAGAGCGTGTTGGGTTACAACAGTGTGTCACGTCCAGCGAGCGGTCTAGACGCTCAGTAACATTGGAGACCGGAAACAGTCCGTCCAGTCAGCTAACGTAGAGATGCTACCTGGTAGTTTGAAGGAGTTGTGCAAACAGAATCCTTGAATAATTACAATCTTTAATTGCTCGTCTGAGCAATAATTGGATAATAAGTTGACTGAAAGTACTCCTAATTGCAAAATCCCACGAGCGCTAGTAGCACCAGAGCGAATACTACAAGTGCAGGTCCCTGACCTATACAGAAATCCCTTCTGGACCACAGTTTGTACTGAACTCTCCCGCGGACTGCTGCATCTTTTTTCTCGAGAGACGTCTTCTTCCCCTCGGTGGTTGGTGCAGTTCAGACTTCTTTAGTTACGCCTGAAAATTACTTAGAAACGAAATATGGATACATATATACTCTTGAAAGGAGGATATAAGATCAACATCAACAAAAGCAAAACGAGAATAATGGAATGTAGTCGAATTAAGTCGGGCGATGCTGAGGGAATTAGATTAGGAAATGAAACACTTAAAGTAGTAAAGGAGTTTTGCTATTTGGGGCCGGCCGGAGTGGCCAAGCGGTTCTAGGCGCTACAGTCTGGAACCCCGCGACCACTACGGTCGCAGGTTCGAATCCTGCCTCGGGCATGGATGTGTGTGATGTCCTTAGGTTAGTTAGGTTTAAGCAGTTCTACGTTCTAGGGAACCGATGATCTCAGAAGTTAAGTCCCATAGTGCTCAGAGCCATTTGAACCATTTTTTTGCTATTTGGGGAGCGAAATAACTGACGATGCTCGAAGTAGAGAGGATATAAAATGTAGACCGACAATGGCAAGGAAAGCGATTCTGAAGAAGAGAAATTTGTTAACATATAGATTTAAACGTCAGGAAGTCGTTTCTGGAAGTATATATATGGAGTGTAGCCATGTATGGAAGTGAAACGTGGACGATAAATAGTTTAGACAAGAAGAGAATAGAAGCTTTCGAAATGTGGTGCTACAGAAGAATGCTGAAGATTAGATGGGTAGATCACGTAACTAATAAGGAGGTACTGAACAGTATTGTGGAGAAGAGAAACTTGTGGCACAACTTGACTAGAAGAATGGATCGGTTGGTGGGACATGGTCTGAGGCATCAAGGGTTCACCAATTTAGTATTGGAGGGCAGTGTGGAGGGTAAAAATCGTAGAGGGAGACCAAGAGGTGAATACACTAAGCAGTTTCAGAAGGATGTAGGTTGCAGTAGGTACTGTGAGATGAAGAACCTTGCATAGGATAGAGTAGCATGCAGAGCTGCATCAAATCAGTCTCTGGACTGAAGACCACAACAACAACAACTACAACAACAACAACATATACTCTTCACCTTTTCGTTGTCTTCTCTTTTACTGATACTTTTGTTGTTGATCATTGCTACTGCTACCTTTCTGTTCTAGCGCTTTTTGATTATATTTGTCTGTGTGGCAGGCTGCGTCGTCCCTTCCACATTGGCGTTTCCGGCCACTACCCTTTGCGGCCCACCAATGCTGTGCCACGTCTCGCCGCTTCTCAAAGTGCGCTCACACGATACCTCGTGAGCCCACATAACATTGCCGGCCAACCGTTCTGTTCGTTGCATTTTCTAAGAATGAGACAAGTGGTACGTGGGCGAGCTTAATTCTGTTGGAAAACATTGCCTGGAATGCAGTCCATGATAGCACCACAACAGATCGAATCACCAGACTGCTGAACCACTTTGCAGTCAGGGTGCACGGGATAACCACGAGAGACCTCCCGCTGTCCTAAAAATTTGCACCTCCAACCATATCCCCAGTGTCTGTAACGCAGGCAGGTTGTTTGCAGCTCCTCAACTGGTCTCCTAAAGAACGCACGGTCATCACTGACACCGAAGCAGAAGCAGCTTTCATCGGAAAACACAACAGACCTCCGTCGTGCCCTCCTGTGAGTTCTCGCTTGACACCACTGAAGTTGCAGGCGACAGAAACAGAAATAAGTGTACGGCATTGTGGGCCGGGAGTCCCCCATTCGGGGAAATTTGGTCACCGAGGGCAAGTACTTATTGCATTCGACGCCACATTGGGCGACTTGCGCGTCGGAGATGGGAATGAAATGATGATAAGGGCAACACAACACCCAGCCCCTGAGCAGGAGAAAAATCTCCTGCCCCAGCCGGGAATCGAACCCGAGCCCCGAGACGTGGAATTCCGCCACGCTGACCACTCAGCTCAAGGCGCCGTACGATGCAGACGACGATGGTTTGGGATAGGTGAAGTGCACACTACAGGGCGTGTGGCTCAGAGCTGTCCTTGAAGTAACTGATTTGTAACAGTTTGTTGTGTCACTATGGTGCCGACTCCTGCTCAGGTTGCAGTACGTTGCACCAGAGCAGTACAGCGAAAACGACGGACCTTCCTCTCGCAGTGCCCGTCCGGTCTTCTTGGGAGCGTACATTCTGGAGACCGCCATGGCCAGCAATCACGTACACTGGATCCATTCCTGGCAAGCTGCTTCACAGAGGAAGACCGCACTGCAGTTCCTTCTCTAAAACCTCGCACAAACGAAAAAATGGCTGACATCGAAATAAGTGTCCAAGGAATAGAAAAGCAACTGGAATCACTCAACAGAGGAATGACCACTGGACCTGACGGGATACCAATTCGATTCTACACAGAGTACGCGAAAGAACTTGCCCCCCTTCTAACAGCCGTGTACCGCAAGTCTCTAGAGGAACGGAAGGTTCCAAATGGTTGGAAAAGAGCACAGGTAGTCCCAGTCTTCAAGAAGGGTCGTCGAGCAGATGCGCAAAACTATAGACGTATGTCTCTGACGTCGATCTGCTGTAGAATTTTAGAACACGTTTTTTGCTCGAGTATCATGTCGTTTTTGGAAACCCAGAATCTACTATGTACGAATCAACATGGATTCCGGAAACAGCGATCGTGTGAGACCCAACTCGATTGATTTGTTCATGAGACCCAGAAAATATTAGATACAGGCTCCCAGGTAGATGCTATTTTTCTTGACTTCCGGAAGGCGTTCGATACAGTTCCGCATTGTCGCCTGATAAACAAAGTAAGAGCCTACGGAATATCAGACCAGCTCTGTGGCTGGATTGAAGAGTTTTTAGCAAACAGAACACAGCATGTTGTTATCAATGGAGAGACGTCTATAGATGTTAAAGTAACCTCTGGCGTGCCACAGGGGAGTGTTATGGGACCATTGCTTTTTACAATATATAAATGACCTAGTAGATAGTGTCGGAAGTGCCATGCGGCTTTTCGCGGATGATGCTGTAGTATACAGAGAAGTTGCAGCATTAGAAAATTGTAGTGAAATGCAGGAAGATCTGCAGCGGATAGGCACTTGGTGCAGGGAGTGGCAACTGACCCTTAACATAGACAAATGTAATGTATTGTGAATACATAGAAAGAAGGATCCTTTATTGCATGATTATATGATAGCGGAACAAACACTGGTAGCAGTTACTTCTGTAAAATATCTGGGAGTATGCGCGCGGAACGATTTGAAGTGGAATGATCATATAAAATTAATTGTTGGTAAGGCGGGTACCAGGTTGAGATTCATTGGGAGAGTGCTTAGAAAATGTAGTCCATCAACAAAGGAGGTGGCTTACAAAACACTCGTTCGACCTATACTTGAGTATTGCTCATCAGTGTGGGATCCATACCAGATCGGGTTGACGGAGGAGATAGAGAAGATCCAAAGAAGAGCGGCGCGTTTCGTCACAGGGTTATTTGGCAACCGTGATAGCGTTACGGAGATGTTTAACAAACTCAAGTGGCAGACTCTGCAAGAGAGGCGCTCTGCATCGCGATGTAGCTTGCTGTCCAGGTTTCGAGAGGGTGCGTTTCTGGATGAGGTATCGAATATATTGGTTCCCCCTACTTATACCTCCCGGGGAGATCACGAATGTAAAATTAGAGAGACTAGAGCGCGCACGGAGGGTTTCAGACAGTCGTTCTTCCCACGAACCATACGCGACTGGAACAGGAAAGGGAGGTAATGACAGTGGCACGTAAAGTGCCCACCGCCACACACCGTTGGGTGGCTTGCGGAGTATAAATGTAGATGTAGATGTAGAAGACTCTCTGCAATATTGGAGAAGGAACATCTTGCTTCTCTTAGCACTATTACAGAACCTCGTTCGTAATGGTGTCTGTTGCTTCAAAGGCATTCTTTACTGATGCTGACTTAAGCAAAATATAACAAGCATACTTGCCTGTGCATGGTTCTTCAAAGCTCAGCTGTAATACGACATGAAAGATCATTTGAATGTTATTTCGTTCTCTCCATGTGTTACTATCACTGTCGTCGTTGTGCCTGTATAAAAATCAGACGATTGCGGTGACAGCTCAAGAATTTTATTAAAAATTAAGGATCTTTTAACACCGAGTTTTTATCCCTGCATGCCACCACGAATGACTTAGACATTCCCCTCCCTACTTGCGCTATGTAGTATGCAGCACACTAACAAGGGAACTGTCCAGTCCGATATGTCGAAAGATGCTCTGAAATTTTTCATACAGTTACATGGCGCCACGTCCCGTACACGGTCACATAGGTCGGCGTTGTTCATTAAATTACTTCTCCAGACCGGCAGTCAGGGTCTGATAAGCAGCTGGAAGCTGAAAGAGAACTTTATTGCGCCTCTGCAACTGCATATTCAGTAGGTGCAACTGGTAACGGGTTTGGATTAGAAACTGAGGGAACGTCTAGATTTTTGTCGATGCAATAGTTTTGTGGGAAAATCCGGTGCAATTTGCTAAAGAGAAGTAACAGTCTGTGCTGTGGTTGCTTGACTCACGCAGTGTCACAGGAACTCCGAATGCCAGATGGCTGTTCTTCTTTGCCTTTCTTATCCAGCCACGCAAGTTGCATGCTTATGTCAAACAGATGAACTGAGGTGCTTAAGATTTAGCAGTACCCAGCTTTTATATGCTTTCCTCAGGAACGGTGCAAAAGTCTTCCGATTGGATTTGTCTGTTAGATAGCCGCACACATAACAAAACAGATCTGGTGAATTTATACAATCTCTGGACGCCACAAAATCGTGTAAAACTGAAAAAAAGGAACACACGAATGCGATATCGAAAATGTTTTAACGTATTACCTTAAATATAACTATTTTTCAGACAACAAAAATATTGTACGGCGTTGCATGAAAAATTTCTAAAAACATGTTTTTGTTGTGGTCTTCAGTCCTGAGACTGGTTTGATGCAGCTCTCCATGCTACTCTATCCTGTGCAAGCTTCTTCGTCTCCCAGTACCTACTGCAGCCTACATCGTCGCGGGATTAGCCGAGCGGTCTCGGGCGCTGCAGTCATGGACTGTGCGGCTGGTCCTGGTGGAGGTTCGAGTCCTCCCTCGGGCATGGGTGTGTGTGTTTGTCCTTAGGATAATTTATGTTAAGTAGTGTGTAAGCTTAGGGACTGATGACCATGGAAGTTAAGTCCCATAAGATTTCACACACATTTGAACATTTTTTTGCAGCCTACATCCTTCTGAATCTGCTTAGTGTATTCATCTCTTGGTCTCCCTCTACGACTTTTACTCTCCACGCTGCCCTCCAGCATCAAATTGGTGATCCCTTAATGCCTCAGAACATGTCCTACCAACCAAACCCTTCTTCTAGTCAAGTTGCGCCACAAACTCCTCTTCTCCCGAATTCTAAAAACATGGGGATGAAAAAAATTGATGAACAGTGTTGAACAAGAATTTTTATCGATAGCTTCAAAATCTGACTTGACAGAGCAAAACTGTGTTCAGATTTGAAATCAGCATAAAAAACTACATTAGAAAAGGTAAACAACATGCCAGATATCTATAATTTGTCTGTCAATGTTACTAGTATTACTTTGCTTTGAAACATTACAGGTACTTTATGTTTCGTGGGCATAGACTGTCAGAAATTGTTTGTATGTGGAATGAGCAGTCTGTAAAGAGCCTATGATGACAGCGCCGGCATGGCGCAGTAGTCCGTCGACCTTATGCCTATCATCGCTAGATGGCAAAGGCATCATTTCCATAGTGGCAGAGAACTTCGCTTCATCGTAGCTCAGCCGACTGGCACGAAACATTTGTAAAATTTGATGCATAAACCTTCCTCTTGAATCACTCTACCTATTACTGAAAACCAGATCAAAATACGTGCAGTAGTTCCCACGACTGTTGTCGGATTACGAATGCAATTTTTTTATGGAATATAATTACAAATAAACAATTTTCAGATTTTTCCCCTTTGCTTGTACTTTGGAACCTTACTTCTTCCGAAGTTTCACGACTCTAAGTAAAAGGGAAATACCAGATAGGTTTTGATGAGTGCGACGGTCAAAAAAAGACCGCATGTTTTGATTGCATTGACTTAGAAGCTTAAATTTTTTACGCAGACAAGTACGCGTAGACCTTACACGTGACATAAATTTCAACTTTATACCTCTACCTGTTCCTGAGAAGAAGGGGTCTTGACAATCATACATACACCGACTGGCATACGGCATTCTAAAAACACTGAAGATGAAAAAGTAGTAAAACATGTCTGGGTGAAAGCGAAGTGATCTTTTCTGACTTGCATAAGGCGAAAATGCTCTACGGTTTGACTCCTAGAGAAGTTCTGCGCCAGTAATCATTCTTTTGTGGCACCTGGCGCGTGGCTTTCCTCCGTGCAACGGCATCTCGTTAACGAGCGTGCGGGCCGGAGAACTGTAGATGGGCCGGCTTTTCCCGCTGCTAGCACAACGGCCGGAAGACAAGGGCCGAGGTGAGGCGGGGCTAGGCTTCCCCAGGTGACGCGTCCCTGCCCTCCCCTGTGCTTTCCGGGAAAGGCAGGCCGTCGCTTTAGGACTGCCGGCTCAGATAGGCCGGCACAGCACTTCCTGGAACCGCTGTCAGCTGGAAAGCCTGCTTATTGTCCCGCGAGGGGGCGGGGCGCTGCCTGGCTCGTAACACTGGCATTGACCCAGTTAACGACACGGGATTGTTGACGCGCTGCGAGATAGCCCGGCATGGTCACGGGAGATTCCCAGCTTTGCTGGGATTGCACTAGGACCTTGCTTTATTTTCTTTTGTGTTTCATTCCTGGGACTCCCATGCTGCAACGAACTCTCGTCAAATTGGGACACTGACTGACATTTTGTGGAAAGAAAAGCTTGTAATGTGGTAAACCAGGAAACATTATAGTGAAGTGAGAGATGCTAGGACTGATATGCACATCTCGATACACTGATTGTGGATCAGTAAACACGCCACAGCATGGCTTACCTGTTGTTGTTGTTGTGCCGGCCGCGGTGGCCGTGCGGTTCTAGGCGCTTTAGTCCGGAACCGCGGGACTGCTACGGTCGCAGGTTCGAATCCTGCCTCGGGCATGGATGTGTGTGATGTCCTTAGGTTAGTTAGGTTTAAGTAGTTCTAAGTTCTAGGGGACTGATGACCTAAGATGTTAAGTCCCATAGTGCTCAGAGCCATTTGTTGTTGTTGTGATCTTCAGTCCTGAGAATGGTATGATGCAGCTCTCCATGCTACTCTATGCTGTGCAAGCTTCTTCATCTCCCAGTACTTACTGCAACCTACATCCTTCTGAATCTGCTTAGTGTATTCATCTCTTGGTCTCCCTCTACGATTATTACCCTCCACGCTGCCCTCCAATGCTAAATTTGTGATCCCCTGCTGCCTCAGAACATGTCCTACCAACCGGCCCCTTCTTCTTGTCAAGTTGTGCCACAAACTCCTCTTCTCCCCAATGCTATTCAATACCTCCTCATTAGTTATGTGATCTACCCATATAATCTTCAGCATTCTTCTGTAGCACCACATTTCAAAAGCTTCTATTCTCTTCTTGTCCAAACTGTTTATCGTCCATGTTTCACTTCCATACGTGGCTACACTCCATACAAATACTTTCAGAAACGACTTCCTGACACCTAAATCTATATTCGATGTTAACAAATTTCTCTTCTTCAGAAACGCTTTCCTTGCCATTGCCAGTCTACATTTTATATCCTCTCTACTTCGACCATCATTAGTTATTTTGCTCCCCAAATATCAAAACTCCTTTACTACTTTAAGTGTCACATTTCCTAATCTAATTCCCCCAGCATCACCCGACTTAATTCGACTACATTCCATTATCCTCGTTTTGCTTTAGTTGATGTTCATCTTATATCCTCCTTTCAAGACACTGTCCATTCCGTTCAACTGCTCTTCCAAATCCTTTGCTGTCTCTGAGAGAATTACAATGTCATCGGCGAACCTCAAAGTTTTTATTTCTTCTCCATGGATTTTAATACCTACTCCGAATTTTTCTTTTGTTTCCTTTACTGCTTGCTCAATATACAGGTTGAATAACATTGGGGAGAGGCTACAACCCTGTCTCACTCCCTTCCCAACCACTGCTTCCCTTTCATGCTCCTTTACCTAGTACATTCCAAAACGCCGCGCATAAAAACGAGAAGTTTCCGGGGATCATACATCGTGTTGTGCTGATAATAGAAAAATAGGGTCAAGTATTTTGGATAGCTTTTGTGCTAGAGACCATTTGCATATCCAACAGAAGGACTGTCTTACTTTAACTGTCCTACAGTACAGGGACAAAGTTTGAATATTGCACAGTTACTCCAGCTTAGGCAAATGGAGCAAATTCACTGCTTCTTTTTGGATTATATACGGTCTACAGTGCGCCTTAAGAGGATTATGGAGACTCCATTTTAGTTCCTGGACGGCTATGCAAAACAATTGGCTGAAATTTTCACGGTAGTTTCCTAAGTGACTTAGAAGCTTAAATTTTTTACACAGACAAGTAAGCGTAGACCTTACACATGACATAAATTTCAACTTTATACCTCTACCTGTCCCTGAAAAGAAGGGGTCTTGACATACATACGGATGGAAAACACCGACTGGCATACTCACCCAGAAAGTTCTTTGTCTATGATGACAGGTCCTGGTGTGGCAGGGAAAAGCAGGAAACCTCAACCAACCTTGAAAATTTTCTTGATATCTTTGTCCGAGATACAGAGTTGAAAGTTACCCTACTTCTAAACATAAAATACGCACGTAATAAGAGCTCTGATACGAAAACGTAGTCTATAAAGTGACGTAGCACGGAGAAATATCCATTATCATCAAGTGGGTTCTGATAACGTGGTGTAGTACTGAAGCACATGCAAAATTTTTGTGCACGTGAATTCCGGTTTGAGTTGTAAAATTAGTTTTGCTTCATTTCAGCTTCACTTAAGTAAACTATCAAAATTTTACGCACCCATGAAGTTCTTTGCCTATGCTGACAGGTCCTGGTGTGGCAGGGAAAAGCAGGAAACCAACGGAAAATGCTCCCATCCGGCTGTTGTTTTAAAACTGGAAAGTGAGGTGCCAGTAGAGAGAAAGAGTTAGGCAGTATGAAAGAAAGAGAGAGACACAGTGACAGTGGAACGTAGTTGACAGTGAGATCAGCGCTAGGAAACAAAGTGAGGAGTCAGTTCCAGTGGGAGAGGGATAAGGAGAAGGAGAAAGAGAAAGTGGGTGAGAGACAGTGATAATGAGAGACAGAGTTGATGGCAATGACAACGAGAAAGAGATAGTTAGAAAAGACAGTGGCAGTGGTAATGAATAAATGAGATAGCAGCAGTAAGAGAGAGCAAGAGGGAGACTGAACTGAGAGGAGACAGTAGTAGTAGGAGGAGGAGGAAAGAAATAAGGAGATGAGACTGTGAGACAGGAGACAGTGATAGTTAGACATAAAGAGATAACGACAATGAGTTCGGCTGAATGATTGAATGGGAAAGGGCAAGTGAGAGTGGACGATTATAAGCAACTTACAGCAAGGAACTAGTGGGTGTAAGAGAGTTACAGCTTAAGGAAGTGAGATGTGAGTTGCATGTTAAAAAGAGCACGGTTAATATTTTGACAGCTCGTATCCCAACTTTCAGAGTCTTTTGAAACAGGAGCGTATTAGCCTTCTTTGTGCTCTGAGATACACATGTCTCCGTTACAGAACTAATGTTTCGTAAATTACCGTTAACATTTGTATACGTAATTTCACTAAAAGAATACGTTTACAATTGTCGTTACGTTTAAAAACAGGCATTTTTCTGCGTATCAGAATTTCATTATTTTACGTACCGGTAAATCTATTTTCGAAGGGAATTCAACAAAATCGGTGATAGCACTCCGTCCTCAGGCCACGAATGGCCTACCGGGACCATCCGATCGCCGTGTCATCCTCAGTGGAGGATGCGGATAGGAGGGGCGTGGGGTCAGCACACCGCTCTCCCGGAAATCGGTGAGAGACTAGTTCCTTAAATCGCAATTCTAAATTATTTATTCTGGAAGCATAAGTATATGTCAGTTACCATAACAATATTCTATGAAAATAGTAGGATTAAATATCGTATTGCAATTACAACAGAAAGTAAGTTGTGTCCGATAGTCAGTTTACTAAATGTTGTATTAAAAATGTGCGTTTCGCAGTAGTTGTCTTATAGTCATTTTTCTAAATGTTGTCTTTAAAATGTGCGTTTGCAGTAATTTGGTTTACATTATACATATCCATTGCTTTTTTAGAACCAAACTCTGTATCTGAGTTTGTACAGAGTTCAAATGTTAAATATAAGTACATTTACTTGGTCATCTCAATAATGTTATTTGAAATTATCGTTGTCATCTATTATAGACAACTAGGTGCTAAGCTCACGTGGTTCACATTAGACTTGGCCACTGTTTCTATGTTTCGATACAGTGTATCGATACGTGGAACTGTTTCAGTGTTTCGGAACGGCTACGGTTCACTGTTTCCAAAAAGTGGTGTTTCATTCCACCCCTGTCTCGGATAACTGGGCCACATTCGGTCTCGAGCCAGACACAGAAACTGTATCGTTGTTTCAGAATAAGGCTGTTTCAGTCCACCTGTGCTTGGAACGGACTAATTGTACCGAAACAGTGATGTTTCATTCCCCTCTGTGTCGGACGAGATTCGGGCTCGGCACAGGTACTGAAACACATTTAACATACCAATTCATGAAACACTTTCAAGAGTGTCAAAATCTTTGTGACAAACAATAGCATGAAGCTTAAGATATCAGAAAATAAAGCTTCGTTTCTAGCTGACTGTCATATTCCGAAATGGCGTAATATCTGCTTTATAAACACTAACCAAGCAATAAAACAACGCATACTATTCACATTCAAAATAATAAATATGTGAAAATCATTCAGTTAAATTACACTTTTTGATAACATACGCTTCTCTGTTCATGTACAGTAATCATATTGAGAAACGTAAGTAAGCCTACAACATTTTGAATAAAAAAAGGCGTAGAGTGACAGTTATTAGACATATACATAAATCTGATGTAGGTATAACTGCAAGCAATCTGTTTGACATATCACTGATAGTGTAATGGTGAACGGGAAGGACTAGGAAGCATGGTGAATTTGTAGTAACGGTTCGAAACACCTTGAAAGACAAAATTTTTTTCTGTTATATTTTGTTATTTATTCGAATTATTTGGCGTTATTTGTGAGTCTATAGTCACTGTGCCTATTATCCTCAATGATTCCCTTTGTGTGCATGACAATTAGCAGGATGGGCATATTACCCATACTAACGGAATGTGGGAATTCCAGTAGCATATCCGTTGTTTCTGCAGTTTGCTCCCACCTCCAGTTCCGTTCGTGGTGGCCTTTCTGTCTTCAGCTATGGCTGTCCTCAGCCAGTTGAAAAGTATGAAAGCCACACGACACGAAAGCAGCGCATTTTCTGCAGAAATACGAAACTGCCAAGACGCCTAAGTGATAATTTCATACTTTCTGGGATATGATTAGCGCTCTCGCAACTCATTTGTGTTTATGTGGACATACTTATACAGTAGACATCCAAGATGATAAAATGTGTAGGTTTATTAGATTACAAAACACAAACTGTTTCACTGTTTCGAAACAGCGTATCGAAACATTACATTGTACTGTTTCATTTGTTTCGAAACAGTTACGTGTTTCAGTTTGCCCATCTCTAGTTCACATTCGCAGTTTGGTTCAGTATATCTCAAATGAAGACTGATCAAAAATTAACATACATTTTTTAAAGTTAGAAAGCATACGTGACACCCTACAGGCATGAAGAACCAAATTTATTTAAACTGCAACCAACCAAGATTTTTTTTGACAATCATCCTGACCACGACAAAGTAACATTCCTGCAACAAGCTGTACTAGTATTGTTTAAGGCGCTTCGTGAACCATTTGGAAGCGAATTAGAAAATCAGTTTATATTGTCACTTTCCCATAACATTTTGTAGCAGACTGTTACAAGCTGCTGTGGTGAGACCCACTGGAAGCTGACGACTATCATGGACTTAGAGAAATGCATGCTAAACACTATCCTGGCGTACAATGCATTTATTCACAACCGGTTTCAGTCACTGATCATCTTCACAGTGGAAAAATAGTGTGAGAACTTCACATGTCATACACGCTATTTAACCGGAAAAAATGCCATAGCTAACTTGCAAACACCAGAAAAGATACTTCGCGCCATAATACCGTCTTAAGGAAACAGAAAACATTGAAAAATGAAATCATGTGACAGCAGTAAGTACACAGCACTATTGCTCAGGCACAACAACATGCAGTACTTGTGCCTGAGCACGTATGACATGTGAAGTGGCACAACGTTTGTCCACTGTGAAGATGTTCACTGACTGAAACTGGTTGTGAATAAACACATTGTAAGACAGCACAATGTTTACCATGCATTTCTCCAAATACAGGGCTATTACAAATGATTGAAGCGATTTCATAAATTCACTGTAGCTCCATTCATTGACATATGGTCACGACACACTACAGACACGTAGAAAAACTCATAAAGTTTGTTTCGGCTGAAGCCGCACTTCAGGTTTCTGCCGCCAGAGCGCTCGAGAGCGCAGTGAGACAAAATGGCGACAGGAGCCGAGAAAGCGTATGTCGTGCTTGAAATGCACTCACATCAGTCAGTCATAACAGTGCAATGACACTTCAGGACGAAGTTCAACAAAGATCCACCAACTGCTAACACCATTCGGCGATGGTATGTGCAGTTTAAAGCTTCTGGATGCCTCTGTAAGGGGAAATCAACGGGTCGGCCTGCAGTGAGCGAAGAAACGGTTGAACGCGTGCGGGAAAGTTTCACGCGTAGCCCGCGGAAGTCGACGAATAAAGCAAGCGGGGAGCTAAACGTACCACAGCCGACGGTTTGGAAAATCTTACGGAAAAGGCTAAACCAGAAGCCTTACCGTTTACAATTGCTACAAGCCCTGACAACCGATGACAAAGTCAAACGCTTTGAATTTTCGGCGCGGTTGCAACAGCTCATGGAAGAGGATGCGTTCAGTGCGAAACTTGTTTTAAGTGATGAAGCAACATTTTTTCTTAATGGTGAAGTGAACAGACACAATGTGCGAATCTGGGCGGTAGAGAATCCTCACGCATTCGTGCAGCAAATTCGCAATTCACCAAAAGTTAACGTGTTTTGTGCAATCTGACGGTTTAAAGTTTACGGTCCCTTTTTCTTCTACGAAAAAAGCGTTACAGGACACGGGTATCTGGACATGCTGAAAAATTGGCTCATGCCACAACTGGAGACCGACAGCGCCGACTTCATCTTTCAACACGATGGTGCTCCACCGCATTTCCATCATGATGTTCGGCATTTCTTAAACAGGAGATTGTAAAACCGATGGATCGGTCGTGGTGGAGATCATGATCAGCAATTCATGTCATGGCCTCCACGCTCTCCCGACTTAACCCCATGCGATTTCTTTCTCTGGGGTTATGTGAAAGATTCAGTGTTTAAACCTCCTCTACCAAGAAACGTGCCAAAACTGTGAGCTCGCATCAACGATGCTTTCGAACTCATTGATGGGGACATGCTGCGCCGAGTGTGGGAGGAACTTGATTATCGGCTTGATGTCTGCCGAATCACTAAAGGGGCACATATCGAACATTTGTGAATACCTAAAAAAACTCTTTGAGTTTTTGTATGTGTGTGCAAAGCATTGTGAAAATATCTCAAATAATAAAGTTATTGTAGAGCTGTGAAATCGCTTCAATCATTTGTAATAACCCTGTATATCCATGCTGTTGACCGTCGCCTGAAAAAAAGATTTTTTTTTTTTTTTTTACCATCTTGGAGCCTCGTTCTGTGTCTGCACCCGCAAACAGAAGTAATACGTCACTGTTAACAGGAAGAGGTGGTCAGAAGTGGCGTACATCCAGGTTGTGTGATAGTTGTTTTGCCGTTTGCGGTATGCGTGAATGGCGTGCCGAATAATGCTTGTGGTTCCAACAGGTTGTTCGCATACGACGCAGTTCTTGAACAGGAAGGTGGCATCCACAGAACCATGCTACGAAATGCAGAGGAACCTTGAAATGAAGAGAGGCTGGTGTAAAGATCTGCAAATATTAAGTGTAAATAAATGTAATGCAATGCTAGCAAGCAAACGAAAGTGTTGTGACTTAGCACGACAGCCAAGTCACAACGAGAGGAAGCCGAAAGGCACGCGTTAAATTACACGCTGACTGGCATGAGGTCTGGAACAGGACAATATCTTGAGAATTGCAAATAAAGTACGTAGTTGATATAATACTTAACTTTAATCCACAATTGTAGAACATCTCTCGTTATGGTACATGCTTCATAATATTAATTATCAATTGAATACGACGCCTTGCTAGGTCGTAGCAAATGTAGCTGAAGGGTATGCTAACTATCGTCTCGGCAAATGAGAGCGTATTTGTCAGTGAACCATTGCTATTAACGTCGGCTGTACAACTGGGGCGAGTGCCAGTACGTCTCTCTAGACCTGCCGTGTGGTGGCGCTCGGTCTGCTATCACTGACAGTGGCGACACGCGGGTCCGACGTATACTAATGGACCGCGGCCGATTTAAAGGCTACCACCTAGCAAGTGTGGTGTCTGGCGGTGACACCACAGAAAGATTGGTTCAAATGGCTCTGAGCACTATGGCACTCAACATCTGAGGTCATCAGCCCCTAGACTTAGAACTACTTAAACCTAAGGACATCACACACATCCATGCCCGAGGCAGGATTCTAACCTGCGACCGTAGCAGCAGCGCGGTTCTAGATTGGAGCGCCGAGAACCGCTCGGCCACGGCGGCCGGCGCAGACGAATGAACGCGAATTCATTTGGCTAAACGATCAACAATCAATCACGGGAATCAGTCGCAACCGAACTCCAGTTTCTTCTAATCACAATGAAGGCTACAGTGAGTATCTGAAGCACTGATCAAATTTATAAATTAATAAGCAGTATGCAGTATTGCCTCATTCGCCATACAACAGGGCCTTGTGGCAGCAGACTACCATCCGTTCAGGCCACTAAGGAAAACTTAATGTGCTCGTGTGCTCGTGGTTGGCACTACTGTGGTGGAGTACCTCTGTGGCAAAGGCATCACGGTCTTAAGTGACAAGGGGGTCAAGTGATGTGTGTGGAGAGTGTGCGTACGTGGTGTTACGGGCAGGCAGCCGCATGAGGCAGTACAGTTCTGACTGTTGTGACGGAGTTGTGGATTAGGTACTGATCGCCAATGGCGAAAGTTGTATACGTGGAAGAGACGTGGAGACACCGAATGGTTTCAGATTGATTATGTAATGGCTAGTCACAGAATTTGGAGCCATATTTAAAATTGTAAGAAATTTCTAGGGGCAGATGTGGATTCTGACCAAAGTTTATTGGTTATGAGCTGTACATTACAATATAAGAAATCGGAAAAAGGTAGGAAATTAAAGAGATGGGACTTGGATAAGTTGAAAGAACCAGAGATTGTTGAGAGATTCAGAAGGAGCATTAGGCAACAGCTGACTAGAACAGGGGAAAAGAATACAGTAGAAGACGAATGGGTAGCTTTAAGAGATGAAATAATGAAGGCAGCAGAGGGTCAAATAGGTAAAAAGACAAGGCCTAACATAAATCCTTGGATAACACGAGACATACTGAATTTAATTAATGAAAGGAGAAAATTTAAAAATGCAGCAAATGAAACAGGCGAAAGACAATACAAATGTTTAAAAAAATGACATGGACAGGAAGTCCTACATTTAATAGGAATGGCTAGGGAACAACTGTGTTTTAGAGGCATATTTCATAGGGGCAAGGATAGATACTGCTTACAGGAAAACTAAAGAAGCCTTTGGGAAAAAGATAAGCAGCTGTATGAATATCAAGAACTTAGATGAAAACCGATCTATCAGCTGCATAAGTCACGGTTGCAAAATATTAACACGAACTCTTTACCTCGGGGAAGGTCAGTTTGGATTCTGGACAAATGTAGGAACGCGCGAGGCAATACTGACAACACGACTTACGTTAGAAGACACACTGAAAATAGGCGAACCTACATTTATACACATATAGAAAGCTTTTCACAGTGCTGGCTGGAATACTCTTTCATATTCTGAAGACATCGGGGTAAAATACGGGGAGCGAAACGCTATTTACAGCATGTACAGAAACCAGACAGCAGTTACAAAAGTCGAGGGGTATGAAAGGGAAGCAGTGGTTGAGAAGGGAGTGAGATAGGGTTGTAACCTATCGACCATGTTATTCCATCTGTATACTGAACAAACAGTAAAAGAAACCAAAGAAAAATTTGTAGTAGGAATTGAAGTTCACGGAGAAAAAATAAAATTTTAAGGTTTGCCAATGACATCGTAATTCTGTCAGAGACAGCAAAGGACTTGAAAGAGCAGTTGAATGGAATGGACAGTGTGCTGAAAGAAAAATACAAGATGAGCATCAACAAAAGCGAAACAAAGATAATGGAATTTAGTTGAATTAAATCAATGGATTGTAAGGGAATTAGATTAGGAAACGAGTAAGTGAGTTTTGCTATTCGCGCTGCAAAATAACTGATGATGGCGGAAGTAGAGAAGATATAAAATGTAGATTGACAATGACAAGAAAAGTATTCCAGAAGAAGAGAAATTTGTTAACACAGTATTCAGATTTGAGTGTTAGGAAGTCTTTTCTGAGGGTATTGTATGAAGTGTTGTCGTGTATGGAAGTGAATCAGAAGATAGACTGTTTAGGCAGAAAAAGAATAGAGGCTTTCGAAATGTGGTGCTACGGATTAGATTAGATTATCTGAGACGGTCACGTAACTAATGAGGAGGTACTGAATAAAATTGGTGAGACAAGAAATTTGTGGAATAAATTGGCCAAAAGAAGGGGTCGATTGATAGGACACATTTTGAGACGTCAAGAGACCACCAGTTTAGTATTGGAGGAAAGTTTGAGGTGTAAATATGTCAGACGAAGACCAAGAGATGAACAAGGTAAGCAGATTCAGAAGGATGCAGGTTGCAGTAACTGTTCACAGGTGGAGGCTCGCACAGGATAGAGTAGCATGGAGAGCTGCGTTGACCAGTGGAAGTAGCGTTAAGAGCAGAGCGATAGCTCTTGCAGAAGGGGATATTACTTCGCGACAGTCTGACAATGCGGTGGTTACTCGGGACTGTGGCAGCGTGCACCTTATTTATTCTTGCGAGTGTCCGCCGGTAGGGAGCGGTTTCACAGACATGCATAAGGCGGGATGCTCAGCTGGTTGTGTTTGCCTGGAAGTGAAGATCTAACGGCTTTCCACAAGCGTTACTACGGTGGATTAGCGGATGACCGTTCTTGCAAAGTGGTTGTCGGGTCACTCCTTTACTGACGCATGTTTTTGTGATCCATCCCTGATTGGACTCTCGTTTCTGCAGTATCTCCTTGCTAAACATTACTGACTTTTGATGCAAGTCGTGAGGCCCAGCGCAAATCAGCGTTTTAAGGCTGATGCCGTCTCCTCAGATTAAAAATAGCTAACAGTTATCTCTGCTTGCTTAAAGAGTGAATTTCTGACAGCGCCTCCTTCCGAGGGACGCTATGAATTGTGTTTGAGGTACCGTAGCAAGTGCTGGTTGTACAACCGGGTTAACTCTGTGTGTGTTTTGAGAACCGCCGTTGGACTGTGTTTAAATTACTGAATTTGAGATCGGGGGACGTCCCGCATTTGAGAAAAAGGCAGTATGTTTATATGTAGAGAGGGGATGACTATGAGCCCGGCTCATGTCGTGTGAATGAGTAATGTAAACGGGCCACCGGCCAGCAAGATTCTCACAGACTATTTGGAAGGTTTACGAAAAAGAGTTGCATTGGATTTGGCAAACCTGGTTGATTTTCAGTTGATTTTCAGTATATTATATTTTAACTATCTATGAAGGTTGTTGGCCGGCCGGTGTGGCCGAGCGGTTCTAGGCGCTTCACTCCGCAACCGCGCGACCGCTACGGTCGCAGGTTCGCATCCTGCCTCGGGCATGGATGTGTGTGAGGTCCTTAGGTTAGTTAGGTTTAAGTAGTTCTAAGTTCTAGGCGACTGATGACCTCAGAAGTTAAGTCCCATAGTGCTCAGAGCCATCTGAGCCATTTTGAAGGTTGTTTTCATAAGTCATGTGATTCGATGTGTTTTGTTAATATAACCAAATTTTGGAAATTCTTTAAGTGCCACTGAGATATTTTGAGTTATCATTGTTTTAATAGGTTATTGTAAAAGTTTGATTTCTTGTTCTGAAAACTTTATTTTGTTTAAATTGTGTAACTGTTGAGTTTAAGCGAAACGACTAAGACTGATTTTGATGTGACACTTGTGCTAACATTATTGAGACTGAAAAGCACTCAACATTACATGTAAAATTTTGAAAGGGGATTGCACCTAAAAAAATTTAAAAAAATTGTGATTTGAAAATAAATGTCAGAACCTTGATATTATACACTATGTGATCAAAAGTATCCGGACACCTGAGTGAAAATGGCTTACAAGCTCGTGGCGCCCTCCATCGGAAATGCTGGAATTCAGTATGGTGTTGGGCCACGCTTAGCCTTGATGACAGCTTCCACTCTCGCAGGTATACTTTCAATCAGGTGGCGCTAGGTTTCTTGGGGAATGGAAGCCCATTCTTCACGGAGCGCTGCACTGAGAAGAGGTATCGAGTCGGTCGGTGAGGCCTGGCACGAAGTCGGCGTTCCAAAACATCCCAAGGGTGTTCTATAGGATTCAGGTCAAAACTCTGTGCAGGCCAATCCATTACAGGGAAATTATTGTCGTGTAACCACTCCGCCACAGACCGTTCATTATGAACAAGTGGTCGATCGTGTTGAAAGATGCAATCGCCATCCCCATATTGCTCCTCAACAGTGGGAAGCAAGAAGGTGCTTAAAAATCAGTCAGTGTAGGTCTGTGCTGTGATAGTGCCACGCAAAACAACAAGGGGTGCAGGCCCCGTCCATGAAAAACACGACCACACCATAACACCACGGCCTTCGAATTTTACTGTTGGCACTACACACGCTGGTAGATGACGTTTACCGGGCATTCGCCATACCTGCAGCCTGCCATCGGATCGCCACATTGTGTACCGTGATTCGTCACTCCACACAACGTTTCTCCACTGTTCAATCGTCAAATGTTTACGCTCTTTACACCAAGCGAGACGTCGTTTGGCATTTACTGGCTCGATTTGTGGCTTTTGATCAGCCACTCGACCATGAAATCAAAGTTTTCCCACCTCCCGCCTAACTGTCATAATACTTGCAGTGGATCCTGATGCAGTATGGAATTCCTGTGTCATGGTCTGGATAGATGTCTACCTATGACCCTCTTCAACTGTCGGCGGTCTCCGTCAGTCATACTAAAATGTAGACTTTCACGGCCGGAAATATCATGTGCATTATAATTATCCTGGCTGTTATGCCGTGGTCGGCTGACTAATTCTGTGTCGATTCCCAACGTTTCGTCTCCGACTGCGGGAGACATCTTCAAGGGGGTCCGTAGCGAGCCAGTGGGTGTGTTGGACCTTCCATTGAGCTACGGACCCCCTTGAAGATGTCTCCCGCAGTCGGAGACGAAACGTTGGGAATCGACACAGAATTCGTCAGCCGACCACGGCATAACAGCCCGGATAATTATAATGGACATGACTCTGTCAGTCAACAGGCGAGGTCAGCCTGTACGCTTTTGTGCTGTACGTGTCCATTCACGTTTCCACTTCACTATCACATTGGAAACAGTGGATCTAGGGATGTTTAGGAGTGTGGAAATCTCGCGTACAGCCGTGTGACACGAGTGACACCAAATCACCTGACCACGTTCGATGTTCGTGAGTTCCGCGGATAGCTCCATTCTGCTCTCTCACGATTTCTAATGACTACTGAGGTCACTGATACGGAGTACCTGTCAGTAGGTGGCAGCACAATGCACCTAATATGAAAAACGCATATTTTTGGTGTCCGGATACTTTTGACCACATAGTGTACCTGTTCCCTGTCTCGTTTAATGTGGACATCATGGAGAATTCTGTATAGAAATAGTTCAAACATAAAGGTACTGTAACGTTCCCTGGCAGCACACGCTATTAATAAAATGAAATGACATTTAATTGTACTATGTACGCCACTATGAAGCAATTCGTATGTACTGTAATTGTTTAACAAAAAAATATTATTTAATTTTATACAAAGGACATTCGTTATTATTGTAATATTTTCTGTAATAATATTCTCGATGTATTTGTGATTGTAATATTTCTATACTCATAACGTAATTATGAAATACGTTAATATCTGCTAAAAAAAATGTAAAATACAGCCACGGAGGAAAATAATGTTGTAAGATTACAAAGAGGCATTAACAATCAGCAATAGTATAAACAGGAATACATAATGTGCATTCTTTGTCGTCTTCCTCGAGAGCTGAGAGAGAGAGAGGAACCTGTGACGTAGCATTTTATGAATGAGTAGACTTCTTTTGTCTGTATCTATCTTTAGCCGCCATTAGAGGAGAAATTACAAAGTAATGTAAATTTAATTATTGTTGTGGTCTAAATACATTATAATTTATCAAAATTGTGTATTACTAATGTAAATTAGCTTGCCCATGTCATCTATAATATTTCCTTAAAGAATTTTCAGCATTTTTAGCGATTATCGTTGGTGTTGCTGGGCTGTGCCGCGACCGAACGATTTGCAGCGGCGGAACATTTAAAAAATTGTTCCGCTAAAAAAATTAACCAAACCCGTAAATCGGGAGCAGATAAAATTTGCAGTGAATTACGAAATATTTTTCTTTTCAGCGATCCTGAGGCTGACGGAATTTATTACTGGTTTTACATTTGTGCATTCATAGGCGGATAATTAACGTTGAAGTTGTTAATCTGTTGGTTCTTTCAATTTCTAAAGCAAATAACTTAAACGTATAGTGAAGTGTGTTTTGTCAATGATAATTAAACGTTCAGGTCGGCTTGGCAATATTTAACCATTTTATGTTAACAGAGACAGTCTTGTGTTCCATAGCTAACGCCGGGAAAGAATTCAGTAAATATTTAAAAAACCACTGCATTTAGAAAATGTGTGCCAAGGCCGAAATACGTAAAAAAAATTTAATTTATACAATTTTCAACTAAATGTTCTTAATCAGTTAATATGAATTTATCAGCATGAGAGGGTTGCCAAGGTTCACGTAATTTTAAATGTGCTTAATTCTGTCTAAATGAATTTTTATTACCACACGTAAATAAGGGGTTCTACAACAAAGTTCGTACTGAAAAAGCAAATAACAAAAATATTTAAAGCAACATTTCTTCTCCATTTTCGTCCATTTTCATTTTTACATAATAAATATATATATAAATATTTTTCTTTTTTTATTTCATTAAAGTACACAGAAGCATATACCCCGGATAAGCCAGAGATTTCTTTACCTTTCAATGCGAGAAATTGCTCCTGTATTTTTATTACGAGTCGAGTTAATTTCGTCTTGTTTTTCTTGTGGATTAACACCGAAACAGCCGATCTGAGTGACGTACACTCACTTGCTCGTATCAGATGTAGGTACGCCCTGTGAGGAGAGCGCTCACAGGATTACGGCCGTCTTCCCAGCCAACAACTAAGCAATATTGTCTGAAACCGTCAGGTCAGAAGGGCATGGGTCTATTAAATGCCTGAAGTTCAAAGTATGCGACGAATAATGACACAGCACACTGATTAAGATATAAAGAATCGAGTGTAAACTCGGTTTTCGTCAGGTTGAAGGCGTCATTACAGAAGCACCTGAAGACAACAACTTCACAAGGGATTGACATTAGTACCGACGGTGGGTGTCGCCTGCACTATGTAGTCATACTTTGGCTCCCCGAAGGGATCCAGAAATGGGTGAGTTGTGTCGCGTCGCTGATCTGCCTAAGCCGACCACGTGACACTCTGTCAGCAAACACATGCGGGGTCCTCTAGCAGAAGCGAAAATGGACAAGGCTGAAGCTAGTATTTTGAGGTGATAAGAGCTCGGATGAAACCCAGGAGATTCTGATGTAACAAATGTTAGTGTACCAAACAATGATTACACTTGGGTCCACTTAGTTGACCCACGACTAAGTTACGAACTTAAAAGAAGTGTGAACACATTCATCTGTGCATTACTTTCAGTTGACCCCACTGAAGACAAGTTAAACTTGGAATCAACGGCTAGCTATATTCTGTAACTTTCTGAAATACACGGACAAGACTTAGATGACAATGCAGCTTTCAGCTTACCTAGGCATTCCCATAGCCTCGTACAGACTGTCTCTCATTACTCAGTCTAGACTCTCAGACTACCAATCCGTGGATTATGAGCTACTCTCCTTGACGTCAGTGGTAGCGCGTTGTGACTTACCGGATGACGTTTTCCTGCTTTCCCTGTATGCGGTATAAAACTTCCATACGGTGCCTCTTGAAACGCGAAACACTTCTGTTCCCTTGGCTAAGGAAACACCCACCGTACTTGCACCAACAATTTTCCCACGTTCGAATTCACTTAGCTCCGACATAACACACTCACACCTACACTGGACACTGCCCTAACCTCAGCTGACACTTGCAACGTATTGGGGATAATGCGCAGGTGACGTACGTGATCAAATACAACAGCGCCATCGGCAGGCTTGGCTACCATCTGCATTTATGTTCAAGCACGCAATTTTCGCGTTGTTTCCATATTTTTTTGTCCAACCCTGCACCCAGAACACACTTATTGCCCACGGCTATAGCTACTCCTTGGTTGGTTCTTAACTAATGGTTCCTAACTAATGATTGCCATCATTAATTTTGGAGGTCCGATTATGTTGCGTGTACTCAGTAGCTGATCAGACTTGCTCAGGGTGGTAAGACGAAGCCGAACCATTGCCACACTGATGATATAACTGATCGCAACATTCATACTTAAGTACGTAAGAGAGATTATGGCGTCTTTATGGCAGTTGGGGTTTCCAGTTCTTAGCTATTAAAACCCTGAACGCAGTTTTATCGTTGTGATAAACGTGTGTTCATCGGAAGAAATCTAAAATGAATATGAGGTTGTCTACCTGTTGTGTTGCGTAAGAAACAGAAATCCGTGGATGTATGCGTACTGATTTGCCCAAGATTAATTGTTAAAAGCAGGTAAAACTTAGTAGCTGTAATTTCGGTAGCCGGTCTCACCCGTTATAGTAACACAGTTTCGTAAATAAGAAAATTTTCTGTGAAGTCTTTCTACAATGTTGTCCTAAAAGTGACCTAGAGTGGAGACTTCGTAATGCCAGCCGAAGTGGCCGTGCGGTTCTAGGCGCTGCAGTCTGGAACCGCGAGACCGCTACGGTCGCAGGTTCGAATCGTGCCTCGGGCATGGATGTGTGTGATGTCCTTAGGTTAGTTAGGTTTAACTAGTTCTAAGTTCTAGGGGACTAATGACCTCAGAAGTTGAGTCCCATAGTGCTCAGAGCCATTTGAACCATTTGAACTTCGTATTGCCGGAGATGACTATTTGGTAGTTATGAACATACCTTACTTCTACGATCAAACGTAGAAGGCGACGAGTTACCATTAATGAATTAAATAGAGTAAAAATGGACTACAATAGAAGGGAAACAGCTTCACTGATGCCATGCCAATGGCAGCTTTTCTCCAAAGAGTATCATGTGCTACAAGCCAATTCAGGGGCGGCCGTCGAATGTTATGAGGACGCTGTGTTGCGAATGAGTCAACACAAGAATGATAACCAGGATGAATAGGCACTTAACTAGCGTGCGAGGATAACTGCGAACTCGTGGCTGTCTGCCCAAGTAGGAAGCGGCCCAAGAGGGCGGCAGCCTGATCCAGTGTGCGTGCCATATGCCCAGGCCAGCAAGCTAGAATAACAGGCCGTTTCTCAAATTAAGGCAAATTTCAGTTCAAATTTTTGAGTTTGACATTGCTTTGAAACTGCCTCCTCTTTTGTCTGAGTTACTTTAAAGTGGTCATTTTGTTTTACTACGCCCGTGTACCAGTTATTACTTTCGTACACGCGCAATACGTAGCAGGTGGCAGCTGTTACTGCGGCAGCTAATAAATGGCATTGTCAACGCCGCTTGGCGCACGAACTGTATGTGCTGCCAGCATTGTGTGACGCTAGAGCGGCTTGTTGCCCTACGCTCTGTCTGATTCCTCCGTAGCCCGTTGTTGTTCTTGTGGTCTTCAGTCCAAAGACTAGTTTGCTGCAGCTCTCCATGCTACTCTATCCTGTGCGAGCGTCTTCATTTCCGAATAGCTACTGCAACTTGCATCCTTCTGAATCTGCTTACCGTATTCATCTCTTGGTCTTCATCTGCGGTATTTACTCCCCACACATCCCTCCAGTACTATACCGGTGATCCCTTGATGCCTCAGAATGTGTCCTACCAACCAATCCCTTTCTCTTAGTCAGGTTGTACCACAAATTTCTCTTTTCCCCAATTCTATTCAGTATCACCTCATTAGTTACGTGGTCTGCCCATCTAACCTTAAGCATTTTTCTGTAGCACCACATTTCAAAATCTTCTATTCTCCTCTTGTCGTTCATCGTCCATGTTTCACGTCCATACATGGCTATACTCCACGTAAATACTTTCAGAAAGCAGTTCCTGACACTTAAATCTATACTAGATGTTAATAAGTTTCTCTTCTTCAGAAATGCATTTCTTGTCATCGCGAATCTACATTTCATATTTTCCCTACTTCGACCATCATCAGTTATTTTGCTTTCCAAGTAGCAAAACTCATCTACCACTTTAAGTGTCTCATTTTCCTAATCTAAATCCCTCAGCGTCACCTGATTTTATTTGACTGCATTCCATTATCCTCGTTTTGCTTTTGTTGATACTTATCTTACATCCTTCTTCCAAGATACTGTCCATTCCATTTAACTGCTCTTCCAAGTCCTTTGTTGCCTCTGACAGAATTACGAAGTCATCGCAAACCTCAAACATTTTATTTCTTCTTTCTGGACTTTCATTCCTACTCCAAATTTTTCTTTTGTTTCCCTTACTGCTTGCCCAGTATACGGACTGAATAACATCGGGGATAGTTCCTGCGGTAGCGTTCTCGCTTCCCGCGCCCGGGTTCCCGGGTTCGATTCCCGACGGGGTCAGGGGTTTTCTCTGCCTCGTGATGACTGGGTGTTGTGTGCTGTCCTTAGGTTAGTTAGGTTTAAGTAGTTCGAAGTTCTAGGGGACTGATGACCATAGGTGTTAAGTCCCATAGTGCTCAGAGCCATTTGAACCATTTTGAACGTCGGGGATATACTGCAACCCTGTCTCACTCCGTTCTCAACCACTGCTTCCTTTTCGTGGCCCTCGACTTATAACTGCCATCTGGTTTCTATACAAATTGTGAATAGCCTTTCGCTCACTGTATTTTACTCCTGCCGCCTTTAGAATTTTAAAGAGAGTGTTCCAGTCAACATTGTCAAAAGCTTTCTCTAAGCCTCCGCAGCCTACACAGAAAGAAAGTGAATTAGCGGCACAGGGAGGCCCAGCGCATGGGGTTATCCAGGGCACAAAATATCCTCTTGTTATCTAATGGGTCAGCAAACGGTGGCAGCCGGACGGCGGCGCCTATTGATGCAGTCAATGAAAAATATGCATCGCTATAATTTTGCATGTGTAGGAAAAGGGAGAGAAGGAAACGTAGTAGGTGAATATGGATTGGGGCTAAGAAATGAAAGAGGAAGCCACCTGGTAGAATTTTGCACAGAGCACACTTAATCATAGCTAACGCTTGGTTTAAGAATCATGATAGAAGGTTGTATACATGGAAGAACCCTGGAGATACTAAAAGGTATCAGATAGATTATATAATGGTAAGACAGAGATTTAGGAACCAGGTTTTAAATTGTAAGACATTTCCAGGAGCAGATGTGGACTCTGACCAGAATCTATTGGTTATGACCTGTAGATTAAAACTGAAGAAACTGCAAAAAGGTGGGAATTTAAGGAGATGGGACCTGGATAAACTGAAAGAACCAGAGGTTGTACAGAGTTTCAGGGAGAGCATAAGGGAACAATTGACAGGAATGGGGGAAAGAAATACAGTAGAAAAAGAATGGGTAGCTTTGAGGGATGAAGTAGTGAAGGCAGCACAAGATGAAGTAGGTAAAAAGACGAGGGCTAGTAGAAATCCTTGGGTAACAGAAGAAATATCGAATTTAATTGATGAAAGGAGAAAATATAAAAATGCAGTAAATGAAGCAGGCAAAAAGGAGTACAAACATCTCAAAAATGAGATCGACAGGAAGTGCAAAATGGCTAAGCAGGGATGGCTAGAGGACAAATGTAAGGATGTAGAGGCTTATCTCACTAGGGGTAAGATAGATACTGCCTACAGGAAAATTAAAGAGACCTTTCGAGATAAGAGAACCACTTCTATGAACATCAAGAGCTCAGATGGAAACAGAGTTCTAAGCAAAGAAGGGAAAGCAGAAAGGTGGAAGGAGTATATAGAGGGTCTATACAAGGGCGATGCACTTGAAGACAATATTATGGAAATGGAAGAGGATGTAGATGAAGATACGATACTGCGTGAAGAGTTTGACAGAGCACTGAAAGACCTGAGTCGAAACAAGGCCCCCGGAGTAGACAACATTCCATTGGAACTACTGACGGCCTTGGGAGAGCCAGTCCTGACAAAACTCTACCATCTGGTGAGCAAGATGTATGAAACAGGCGAAATACCCTCAGACTTCAAGAAGAACATAATAATACCAATCCCAAAGAAAGCAGGTGTTGACAGATGTGAAAACTACCGAACAATCAGTTTAATAAGTCACAGCTGCAAAATACTAACTCGAATTCTTTACAGACGAATGGAAAAACTAGTAGAAGCCGACCTTGGGGAAGATCAGTTTGGATTCCGGAGAAATGTTGGAACACGTGAGGCAATACTGACCTTACGACTTATCTTAGAAGAAAGATTAAGGAAAGGCAAACCTACGTTTCTAGCATTCGTAGACTTAGAGAAAGCTTTTGACAATGTTGACTGGAATACTCTCTTTCAAATTCTAAAGGTGGCAGGGGTAAAATACAGGGAGCGAAAGGCTATTTACAATTTGTACAGAAACCAGGTGGCAATTATAAGAGTCGAGGGGCATGAAAGGGAAGCAGTGGTTGGGAAGGGAGTGAGACAGGGTTGTAGCCTCTCCCCGATGTTATTCAATCTGTATATTGAGCAAGCAGTAAAGGAAACAAAAGAAAAATTCGGAGTAGGTATTAAAATCCATGGAGAAGAAATAAAAATGTTGAGGTTCGCCGATGACATTGTAATTCTGTCAGAGACAGCAAAGGACTTGGAAGAGCAGTTGAACGGAATGGATGGTGTCTTGAAGGGAGGATATAAGCAAAACGAGGATAATGGAATGTAGTCAAATTAAATCGGGTGATGTTGAGGGTATTAGATTAGGAAATGAGACACTTAAAGTAGTAAAGGAGTTTTGCTATTTGGGGACCAAAATAACTGATGATGGTCGAAGTAGAGGGGATATAAAATGTAGACTGGCAATGGCAAGAAAAGCATTTCTGAAGAAGAGAAATTTGTTAACATCGAGTATAGATTTAAGTGTCAGGAAGTCATTTCCGAAAGTATTTGTATGGAGTGTAGCCATGTATGGAAGTGAAACATGGACGGTAAATAGTTTGTACAAGAAGAGAATAGAAGCTTTCGAAATGTGGTGCTACAGAAGAATGCTGAAGATTAGATGGGTAGATCACATAACTAATGAGGAAGTATTGAATAGGATTGGGGAGAAGAGAAGTTTGTGGCACAACTTGACCAGAAGAAGGGATCGGTTGGTAGGACATGTTCTGAGACATCAAGGGATCACCAATTTAGTATTGGAAGACAGCGTGGAGGGTAAAAATCGTAGGGGTTGACCAAGAGATGAATACACTAAACAGATTCAGAAGGATGTAGGTTGCAGTAGGTACTGGGAGATGAAGAAGCTTGCACAGGATAGAGTAGCATGGAGAGCTGCATCAAACCAGTCTCAGGACTGAAGACCACAACAACAACAACATAATTTTGCATTTGGTGCATGGTACGTCATATGTTGCTGTGTATGAAATTTAGCTAACGTATGTTCTCAATCTGTAATTGTTCATTGTATTTACATTGCAACTGTGTACTTCACTGTGATAAGCATTTTTTTATTGGGCTCTAACAATTTAATTGTTTGTATCTGCAGCAGTTCAAGATATTGAGTTTGTTGAGCAAGACACTTGTACTTCGGGCTTAGCTGCTTTATTTAGTTGTGCTTGATCTAAAGCCTTCTTTATTTCTTGTGCTGCACCTTTTTAAATTTTAGAATGGTTTGCCTACTGTGATCCCCTTATTGATATACTTTCTCATTGTAAGATTTTAATTGTTTTTAATAAACTGTCTGAAGATTACTTGCAGTCCCAGTACCCTTGCAGTCCCCCAACCACCACCTGATAATACTATCCTTCTGCAAAGGGAAACCCACTTGCCAGAGGACAATGATGGGGAGAACTGGATGAGCGCGAGGGATCGAATATTCGACAATGCCCACAGAAGGTCGACAAACAGAACAAGCATAATGTAGGGTGTTCTACAGACAAACGTTCGGAAGATTTTACGGATTACAGTATGGATCACAAACTGAATATATACAAGGACATGTCTCAACAATCCGTAGAACGTTATCTAAGGAAACGGGAAAAGAGACGAGAATGGAAATTTGTCAAATGATGGATGCACCAATTTTTCTGTATGGTTGAGAGACGTCAGTGCCGAATAAAAAAACTCTTTGAAAGATAAATACATAACGAATTAGACGTTTGAGGTCCGTCAAAGTTTGCAATAGGCTAGATTTAAAAATAACAATGTGCAAACTAAACGTTTTAAAAACAGAATCCCAGTAAATAAAGAAAGATGGTTCTCTAACATACACAAACTACAGACAGGACAGCAAGAGACACGCTGACAAGACTCCTGCAGCACTGTGGAAAAGAAAGAAAAAAGAAAAAGCTGTGCAGTTTCGGCATAGGAAAGGCAAAATCTGACACTGTTTTCCAAGTTTCAGCACAAGAATTACATGACATTTTCCAATAGCAGTCAACTCTCAAGGTGCTACAAATTTTGTCACAAGATAACAACTTTTCGACTGACGTGATTTTCTTAAAACGCAGTTTACGAAAAGCAGTTATGAGCATCTCCTCAGAGGCAGCAGATAATGATGTGTCCGTACGTACGATTAAAATCGTAGTCGATACTATAATTCCAGTTCTCAGAGTCATCTTCTATCTCTCCCTTATTAGTGACACATATCTTACAGAGCGAAAGCGAAGCTTAATTCAGGCAATACCCAAGAACAACCATAATCAGCAGACGATTACAGGCAGGTCAGTTTATTATACGCAGTACCTAAAACCTTGGTGTACATTCTTCAAATGCAGCTGACAGATTGCCTTAAAAGTTACAACATCCACGATAAATATCATTCCGGCGTTCTAAGATATAAAAACGCAATAATAGCATTAGTGAAATTAACAGACGACATCGAGCATTCCATGGACAAGCATGAAGGGACCATTTTAATCCTACATCACTTCATCACGGCTTTTGATAATGTTGATATCGATACATTACTTATTAAAAGGAATCAGGTGAATTTCTCAAACATTGTAATACGGTGGTTATATAATACTCTGGTTCGACAGTTACCTCAAAAAAAGATGCCAACGAGTTGTCTGTGGATCGGTGAGGTCATCTCTGTAGTCACCTGGGGTCCAGTGCTTGATCCCATGTTATTCTCACTGTATATCAAAGATGCCTCCTTGGGGACTTTTATGGGCATTAGGCCGTGGTCTAAGGCATATTTTTCACCCTTATGTTTCGGCCTCCAACGCTGAAGACATCATCAGAGGCTATAAAGTCTCAGACAGCAGTACAAACCAAAACAAGCTCAGCAAGCCGAACTGTTTGCATGTTTCCAATCGCAAAGTAGTGCCGACGTGTGTTATGGGGATTATAGTGGGGAAGAGTTGACACTGTTTGCTTTGTTTAGCACTGAAGATCACAATGTGTCTAATATCAATCCTTCTTTTCTGTTATAATTGTTTTTGTTCTTTTGAATTTCTAAGGCCTCTGTACAATCTAACGTAGTAATGATTGGATCCTGGTAAAACCTTAGTATCGGACACACGAATTTCGTGGTTGCCTGGTCGCAGTGCATGAACTGCTACCGCCGATTTATAGTTGTTCCCAGACGGCATTTGCTCTTGTGTTCCTGAAGTTAGGTGTTAACGCTTCTTTTTGTAGCTCCTATAAACACATGACATTATGTGCAAGTCATTAGCAGTATTCAAATATTCCCACATGTTTTTTGTTGGTTTAAACACTGTGTCTATGCCGTGTATTCTTAGTACTCTGCTGAAGTGATCTGTGACCATTTTTACGAATGGCAGGAAAACTAAATTTTTAGTTGCTTCTGTTCCACTAGGAGCTCCAGATCTTTTAGGGTGTAATGCCATTTTTATCTCTTTGTAGCCGTTTCTTGTGAAATCAGTTATTAAATGATCGAGTTTGTCCAAGTATTGTGGTTCACAGATTCTTTTAATTCTTTCCACCAATAATTTGAGCACTCCTTTTTTCTGCTTGAGATGGTAATGGGAATTTTTGTGAAGGTATCTTTCCGTCTGAGTGGGCTCTCTACAGAGGCTTTGCTCTATAGTTCCGTCGGATTTTCTAAGTACCTGTTTTTCCAAAACCGAAATTCGACTTCCTTTCTCTTTTTCCGTAATGTACTTTATATTGAAATCAAAATCTATCAAAACATGTAGAAACTCTGAGCGTTCCTTTTCTCCGTGAAGGCATATAACAAAGACATCATTAAACGCACCGAAATCAATATGAGCGTTTCCTCTTCATCTGAACGGCTGCTTCTTCAGATTTAAAATCAGCTATTACTGCCCTGAGTTGGAACTCCAAAGCCAGGCCATAAGTTTGGTCATTAAATTAGTTGTCTCCCTGAAATTAAATTGGTACGGGACAATGTCTAAGAGATCTGCCACATTCTATGCGAAAATGCTTTCCACCTGTGACATCTCCTCATTAAGAGAAATCATGGTAAACAGCGATACATCAGAACTGACCATGATATCTTCTGGACTCAACGTGAAGTATTTTATTACTAACTAAAATTTTGAGTCACAGCTTAGCGGAACATGATGAGAAAACTGAATAGTAAACATTAAATAAGAAACACTGCCTAATGTCCTGTTTACCCTAGAGTGTTTCCTGCGTAATACTGAGGATTTTAATTTTTAGATAAAATTAATAGAATGTTTAATATAAAATTCCTTGGCATTCCCGTAGGTCAGACAATCAATACGTCATAATGGAATGCCAGGTTTTTGAATTTTGAGAAACTTTATAACCTTGGTGGAAACGCTTCTGATTTCATCACACTTTTCTTATCAGTGGGAGAATTCGACGAAGGTATTATCAAGTTGTTCGCTATCCTAAGAAAAGAAGTTGTACGATCTCTTCTTGGTTCTAATATATCTCGAATTTTACTGCGGTAGTCTTCTTTCTTCGTTACCGCTGTATTATTACCCTTATCTGCTGGAAGAATTAGAACGTCTTTATTAGAAATCTCAGAGAGCTCTCGTTAAGTTACTACTGGGTGGTTTGCTCCTAAGCAACATCCTGGCTGATACCAAGCGTATTTAATTTGCAGCTTTGTCTGGGCAAACACCGGATTCCAGCTTCGAAATTAGGAATAGCGTCTACCGCTGCTATTCTAGAAGGTGTGACGGCATAGTTTCCTGCTTTGACAAGCGTGCCTGTTTTACTCTTACAACACTGTCAGATATATAAGTAAAAATATGACCCACAAATGAAGGTAAAAAAATCTCTCTCTTCTTTTGCAAACTATGAATTTTTCTCCCTGTCTATTAATTTATATCACAGAATCGACTTCCATGGTTCGGTGCGATAAACTATCGATTTTGCTCCGATGCGTTTTTTCTTTTTGTTTGGTCTCCAGAGTTTTCAATCTTTTTAGCCATCTAAAATACATATTTACATTGTATTCGTAATTGCACACAGAAAATACATAAATAAATATTCACAGATTTAAAAGATCAAGCTGTCTAAATTTTTTTTCGCAGTAGATTTTTAACAAATGACATTAGAAGTAAATTAAACATTTTATATCATTTCAGTCTATTTCTTAAATTTAATCATAAGCTATAAATAAAACTGAAAACAAGACTACTATTAAAATCAACTTTTTTTCCCTGTAGCCTCAAGGAAATTAACAGTCATTTTATAAAGGCTTTTGGTTTCAGTAAAAAAAAATGAAGCTGATTGTGGGATGTGATATCCCCTACTTATCAATGTCTTCAAAAAAACCGATCTTTCGCAGTCAAATTTGGAACACGAAAACAAGATGTGGTGTACATCAGCTTCTAATTCGAGATCACACTCACACGCAAGATATCCGTAAATGTTAATTCTGTATAGATGTAGCGGAAAAGAAGTGTGCTTAAAATGAACTCAAATTGTGATGGAAATCGTTGATCAGCCCAAATGTGCCCTCGTAAAGCACAGCCTTGTAAGAATTTGAGGTTGTAATGCCGCGTAATATTCATCATTCGTTTGTAGGGACACGTTCCACATCTCTTGACGTTGATGTTTTCCATGGCTCTCGACCTGACGCAAGTAGTCGGTATGCGGGAATTTCAAGTCAAGAACAGAGACTATAAATGCAGTTTGCTCGGTAAATACGTCAGCTTCCTCACTGTAGCGAATGACAGCGTAGGAATGTACCCACAGTACATGGATTCTCTCCCCTTCATTTACTGCAAACATATTGCAGTATCATATCTAGCATGAAACGGCTGGTTGTTTTATCCCATCTCTGGTTTTGAATATTTTTAAGAGCACTTTACTTGTCGGACACGATTAATATCTTTAAGAAGGGAGTTGAAGATATAAACCTGAGTGCTTCCGAAAATGCCACTGTCTCCACAGTAAAAACTGAAGCGCCTTTAAGTAGCTGGAAAGCTTTGTAAAGTGACTTGAATCTTAGGACATAGTGAAAGATAACCATTAACTTCTCTTGGGGAATTTTGGATCCATATGTATAGGTATAACCATGCCAGTGAGCTTCAGCGGGACGATTCAGTACGCAATTTATATTTATACTTTCCGAGATTATCGTACTAAAAAAAGAAAACGACTGGAATCTGGAATCTGGCAGCTGAGTGAGCCAAGAAAATATTCAAATAAAGGCTAATGCGAAGTGTATGGAGGCAGTGTGTAATTGGTAGCCCACGCGGGATTAGCCGAGCGGTCTCGGGCGCTGCAGTCATGGACTGTGCGGCTGGTCCCGGCGGAGGTTCGAGTCCTTCCTCGGGCATGGGTGTGTGTGTGTTTGTCCTTAGGATAATTTAGGTTAAGTAGTGTGTAAGCTTAGGGACTGATGACCTTAGCAGCTAAGTCCCATAAGATTTCACACATATTTGAACATTTTTGTAATTGGTAAAAGCAGTCTCTACATCTACGCACAGGACTACCCATGACTGCAATGTCTTGAATGAAAAGTTTATCTGATACCATTTGACGTCTAATGCTCCAGCGCATCTCTCCTGCCTCCAGCAAAAGAGTGCTTGCATGTGTTGAACGCATGGCTCCAAGACAGGTACGAATAATGTCTTTGTATTGAAGAAGATCTGATTTGATGAGATAAATCTTAGGTGCCATGTGATAAAGTGTAGCAATTCCTCGGTACATGAGAGGAATACTTTGATGTGCTTCCCACTACACATGGATGAGCGATCGAATAAACCTTAATCCTTCTTCGCACTTGTTAACAGTAGACTGTATGTGAGGCACCCAGTAACCGCGAGTCAAGTATCATTCCGAGATTTTAACTGAAAAGCATTCTTCCCACATGTTCTGTTACTGTCAGTGCAAGCAAAATTCGATTTTTAAAAAGGTAGGTCCACGTATTTCTCAGCAGAAATCTCCATCCCATTCGTAAACAGTCATTCGTCGATGTGGTCTAAGGTGATGAGTAATTCCGTTCTGGGCTGAAGATACGAATCTGCGATTGAATAAACACAAACATCGTCTGCACACTGTAGAGAGTTGTTACGAATCACGAGTATACAGTATACAAGAGATGCCTTAAAACTGCACCCGAGGGTAATAAACCTTGGAAGCCGAAAAAGGTGCGACTACTACTTGTATGCTGACAAGTTGCATGTAAGTGTAAGCACTATGAACAATGCTGCTGCCGTATCAGGTATGAATGACGATCTTCGTTCAGTACCGCAACTGACACAAATCAGTTACCGTTCTAAAATTTCGTTTTTATTATTATCATTATATATTGCTCTTGTGTTACACAAATTAATCTTGACGCATTAAGGATATCTGGTTAGATATAAGAGAGGGGCTGAAGGTTGTCAGCTGAAACAAATGCATAAATGGGTAAACAAATAAATATGGGCATAATAGTGGAATAGGCACAAAAAAAAACAACGAGAAAACGTTGCTGTAACAGATTCCTCTGCACCCAGATAAGGAGAATCGATTACACGTAAGAAGTAGTTATTTTTACGTAGTCCAGGTACCAAAATATTCACCGAGCGAGGTGGCGCAGTGGTTACCACACTGGACTCGCATTCGGGAGGACGACGGTTCAATCCCGCGTCCGGCCATCCTGATTTAGGTTTTCCGTGATTTCCCTAAATCGTTTCAGGCAAATGCCGGGATGGTTCCTCTGAAAGGGCACTGACGACTTCCTTCCCCATCCTTCCCTAATCCGATGAGACCGATGGCCACGCTGTCTGGTCTCCTTCCCCAAAACAACCAACCAACCAACCAAAATATTCATTCTTTCCGTCTTCAGTTGGGAATCTACGTCCGAAATCCACAGCACATAGTTAAGGAACATTACAGTAAATCAAAATGGCGCTAATGAGGATACAGATACAATAGCCCTCTTGAGAGCAAGGATTTTGTACGGATGTTAAATGCGAGTAACAGTTAATCATACACTTGATTAATATTACAATGAGGTAACATAAAGGACAATAAAAATAATTGAAGCAACATATAAAACGACCGTTGGGTGCTATATCTGTATTACGTCGACGCTGCCACCTCTATCAACTCCATCGGTTAAGATACACATAATCCAATGATTGGTAATTTAAGGAAATGGATAATGTCGGGTTCGACTGAGAACAGTGGGTCATGAACCTTATGGATTATTACCCACAACACTACTCACAGCAAACACTTTTAAATATGTGCAGTTTAGCAGTATTCCGCATGCCACCATACGACATCGATCTTTTCGCACTGCACATTTAGCGTGAGCAACGCGGCGTGGGTAATCACATTCCAGAGAAATTAACAATTTCATCGGAACAGTGCCGGCCCGCATATCGTCTCAGCCCTACCCCTAGGTTCAGACCCTCACACTGTACTCAGCTAGCCTACCACGCTAAGTGATCGCGCACAACAATGGCAAATGTCTTGACATTTGACGATACAGGGCTGTAATCTCCCCCCACCTTCCTAATTCCAGTTATTGTCTACAATAAGCAAAGCGTTTTATGAAAAATTTGAGAAGAGAGAAGATTAAAGTAAGCTTTCTACATACCTTACGTGTAGAGCTGGCTCCAGTTCTTCTTGTGTAGGGGTCTGATTCTCGTAGTTGAAATTCTCACATTTTAGGTCCTCATGGTTCAATTGATCTAAATAAATTTGAAGATTGTTGTTGCAGACTTTTTGTTGTTATGTTAATATACGAGTATTTTGTCACATTTTAGTATGTCATAGTGTTTTGAATTTTCACATTAAGAAAGCCGAAAAGACATTGTTCGCCTGAAATAGAAAAATACGTCCGATCACATCAGAGGCATGTCATACTGTGGTAATAGCCACATTCCAAAGGGTTACAAATTTTTCTTGACAAATGAATTTCTTTTAATTTCGATTGTTATTTCATAAATGAGTCAAGAAATAAATGTAGTAAGCAGTACTAGATTGCGTAATTAATAAGACAAATTTTAAGTGTGCCAAATAATTCGTAATTTCAAATGTTTCTAAAAGGAATAATTTTAACTGCACATTCAGAGCTAGTACTTATCAATTGTAACATAGAAAATTAAGTCATTCCTTTTCATAAACTTTAGCTTGAAATATACCGTATTGTGTATAAAATTAACTGAAAGTTTTCAGAAAAGCAGGTGAGATAATAGTGACCTGTACAAAATTCGAAAAATAATACTGGTTGAGGAAAAATAATGTCAGAGGAGGGTGTCCCGTTACAGGGTGTCTCTATTAAGAGTTGTCAGGCGCATTTTCTCTGGTGCTTCGACAGATATTTGCAATGGTCTGACTGTTGGTGGGCTTGTTACTGGAAATTAGGGAATCCAGTTGAATTCGGCCCCTCTGCACACGACTTTGTTGGTTGTTCATGTTGGCGTAACTTGCTTAATAAGTTATGTACATTGATGCAGATAATGCTTGGGACCTGAAGGTTGATGATGATGATGATGATGATTTTAAGTGAGGGGCCCTCAACATCATGGTCATCAGCGCCCTGAAAAGTCAGCATGCTAATCTCATGAGTGGGGACGAAGGCTATCCCCACATGCGGAGCAGTTTGTAATGCATTAAAGTCTGCTTCACTTTCCCGTCAATTTAGGGATTACGCCTGACATTTCACAAAATGTCACCACTCTTGAAACATTGGAATCAGTATCGGCGACGGTGGTGGGCGGCTCTGCGTCGAGACTAAGGGCTGCCCTGATATCAGTATGTAAGACACACGTTGCCAAAATATGCTAAATTGAAAGTGGCTCACCACTCCTCCCGCCAGAGGAGGAACCGTGTGGTAAAGAACTAAGGCCGGTGCGCAGCGGTGAGGCCGACATGACGTCCGTCATGCCTGTGTGGTCGATTTGAGCGACCACAGTTTTTCTGTCGCCTGCAGCCATTCAGTCTCCCTCTGACGCATGATGCGTCTGTCAGAAAATGAGATAACGGCGTGCAGTGGTATGGGACACTGACGGACAACACCATCCCGACATGCTTCCATGGCCACTTTGTCGGCCTTTTCCCTGCATCCCGATGTGCCCAGGTATCGAACAAAAGATTACCTCCTTGCCACGGCGTTGGCGACGCTGTAAGGAATCAGGGATGAGCTGAATCAACTCTACTACTGGACACATTTGGTGAAGTACTAAGCGAGTCGGAACAGACAACAAACCTTGTACAGTGGTGCCTGTGAACCCCGAAGGAGGAGGAGGAGGACAAAAGTATTTTAACATCCCGTCAACAACGCGGTCATTAGAGATAGAGCTCAAGCTCTGATTAGGGAAGGATGTAGAAGGCTCTGCCCTACCGATGGACCCATTCCGGCATTTGCCTTAAGCGATTTAGGGAAATCACGGAAAAGCTACATCTGGACGGCCGGAAACGGGTTTGAACCGTCGCCCTCCAGAATGCGAGTCAAGTGTGCTAACCACTGCGCCACCTCGCTCGGTACTTGGGGTCTGAAGAGGGCGCTTTTCGGAGTCGAAACTCGTAGCACGTTTACAATAAACGAAATTGGATTACAATACAGTTTTTGGTTTCAATTATTGTTACTCAAGTACTTCATGTCCGCCTGCGTTCCGATTGTCCTCGGTGGAACACTGGAGACTCACATAAAACAAGTGATGAGAAGGATTTGTTTGGGCTTAGCACCAGCCACACTTTGGAAAAAATGAAATTGAATATTTTCCGAAACACCAGAGACAGTGCGCCTGACGACTCAGATAATAAACACTCGGTATAAGATCCTCATAAACAGAACTGGGTTAGACATAATAAAAGGAACTAAAGACTTGTTTAGGACGCAAAATTATAGTCAGATAGTCAGATAATTCAAAACATAAGAAATAAACTTATTCTATCGCAGGATATTTTCGGGAAAAGAAGAAAACTATTCTCTCAACTAATATAAGAAGGTGCTATACCTGGGCGTATTCTGCTCAGAATTGTACCGAAGTGAAACGGGGAGCTGGTTACGAAGAAATTAAAACCACTCGAAATTTGAAACATGGCTTTTCAGACTGATGTTAATAATCAAGTGGGCTGAAAGGTACGGAATTAACCGGTGACAGACATGATGGGTATCGAAACAAACGACTGCAAACTTTAGGTTAACAGGCAGATCAGTGAACCATGCTCCCAACGTTTGAAAGCTATCTAACTTGTTTTTCTTTTTTTTATACTTACAATGTACGTGTATATCAAGTACTACTGTAATCTAATTATGTATTTGTGTGTGTGTCGGAGGGCGGGGGGGGGGGGGGGGGGGGACGGCGGGTGCGGGTGTATGTGTATGTGTGTGTGTGTGTGTGTGTGTGTGTGTGTAGGTATCTGTGGGACTTCTGAGGTCATCACTCCCCTAGAACTTAGAACTACTTAAACCTAACTAACCTAAGGACATCACACACATCCATGCCCGAGGCAGGATTCGAACCTGCGACCGTAGCGATCGCGCGGTTCCAGACTGAAGCGCCTAGAACAGCACGGCCACACCGGCCGGCCTGTGTGTGTGTGTGTGTGTGTGTGTGTGTGTGTGACTATTTTCTTACTACGTCAAATATACGTCAAAGAGATGATTTTCGGGTTAAATGATCGACTTTTTTTTGAGATTCTGCTTGCCGAGATACGCAGGAGTGTGCAGGTGGTATCCGAGACTGAGCGAACGGCTCGTGATTTGCAAAAAGACGAGAACAAGTGGAGTGCGTAACACGCGCGGGAACTGAATCTGAAATGTGGGCTGCGAAATCAATCTTCTACCATTGACGTAGGTGAGGTCAGAAGCCTGGCGCCGTGCGTCATGTGGAGGGAACGTAACTACGACCTACGTTCTCGTGACGTCGGCAGCTGGTATGATTACGCTCGCTCTGCCCGACAGAAGCAGTTCAGAAATTTCAATTTTTTTTTTCCGTTAACGAATAGGGCCTTGGGAAAACTAGAAACAACGCACAACCGCCTGAGTTCAATGTTTTTCCTTTACAGTATCCTTACAGTCATATCGCGACTTCTTTCCATCTTTTTTCCTAGATTTTTCTGGATAATAACACGTAATATTTCTACGAATTAACTATTTTTGTATTTTTATTTACTTATTCTTTCATCATGAACCTGGGTGTGTGTCGATGTTCGGCACGCGATAGCAGCTCAAACAATATATAGCCGTTGTTAAGAATGAGGAAGGCGTATCACTGACCGCCCCCCCCCCCCCCCCCAAAATCATGAACCATAGACCTTGCCTTTGGCGGGGAGGCTTGTGTTGTCTCAGCGATACAGATAGCCGTTCCTTGATCTGGCCTTGTAACATTATTCAAAACGGCCTTGCTGTGCTGGTACTGCGAACAGCTGGAAGCAAGGGGAAACTACAGCTGTCATTTCTCCCGAGGGCATGCAGCTTTACTGTATGGTTAAATGATAATGGCGTCCTCTTGGGTAAAATATTCCGGAGATAAAATAGTCCCCCATTCGGATCTCCGGGCGGGGACTTTATCAGGACAAACAAAACTGGCGTTCTACGGATCGGAGCGTGGAATGTCAGGTCCCTTAATCGGGCAGGTAGGTTAGAAAATTTAAAACGGGAAATGGATAGGTTAAAGTTAGATATAGTGGGAATTAGTGAAGTTCGGTGGCAGGAGGAACAAGACTTTTGGTCAGGCGAATACAGGGTTATAAATACAAAATCAAATAGGGGTTATGTCGGGGTAGGTTTAATAATGAAAAAAAAAAATACGAGCGCGGATAAGCTACTACAAACAGCATAGCGAACACATTATTGTAGCCAAGATAGACACGAAGCCCAAGCCCACCACAATAGTACACGTTTATATGCCACCTAGCTCCGCGGACGACGAAGAGATTGAAGAAACGTATGATGAGATAAAAGAAATTATTCAGATAGTCTAGGGAGACGAAAATTTAATAGTCATGGGTGACTGGAATTCGGCAGTAGGAATAGGAAGAGGAGGAAAAGTAGTAAGTGAATACGGAATAGGGGTAAGGAATGAAAGAGGAAGCGGCCTGGTAGAATTTTGCACAGAGCATAACTTAATCATGAAAGAAGGTTGTATAAGTGGAAGAGGCCTGGAGACTCTGGAAGGTTTCAGATAGATGATATAATGGCAAGACAGGTTTTAAATTGTAAGACATTTCCAGGGGCAGATGTGGATTCTCACCACAATCTATTGGTTGTGAACTGTAGATTAAAACCGAAGAAACGGCGAAAAGGTGGGAATTTAAGGAGATGGAATCTGGATAAACTGAAAGAAACGGAGGTTGTAGAGCGTTTTATAGAGAGTATTAGGGAACGATTGACAAGAATAGGGGAAAGAAATAGAGTACAAGAAGAATAGGTAAATTTGAGAGATGAAATAGTGAAGGCAGCGGACGATCAAGTAGGCAAAAAGACGAGGGCTAGTAGAAATCCTTGGGTAACAGAAGATATAATGAACTTAATTGATGAAAGAAAATATAAAAATGCAGTAAATGAAGCAGGCAAAAGGGATTACAAACGTCTCAAAAATGAGATTGACAGGGAGTGTAAAATGTCTAAGCAGGGATGGCTACATCCTTAAAAATGTAAGGATGTAAAGAGACCTTTGGAGAAAAGAGAACCACTTTTATGAATATCAAGAGCTGAGATGGAAAACCAGTTCTAAGCAAAGAAGGGAAAGCAGAAAGTTGAATGGAGTTTATAGAGGATCTTCACAGGGGCGATGTACTTGAGGACAATATTATGGAAATGGAAGAGGACATAGGTGAAGATGAAATGGGAGTTATGATACTTCGTGAAGAATCTGACAAAGCGCTGAAAGATCTAAGTCGAAACAAGGCCCTGGGAGTAAACATTCCATTAGAACTACTGGTAGCTTTGGGAGAGCCAGCCCTGACAAAACTCTATCGTCTGGTGAGCAAGATGAATGAGACAGGCGAAATACCCTCAGACGTCGAGAAGAACATAATAATTCCAGTCCCAAAGAAAGCAGGTGTTGGCACCTGCTACTTACCGAAGTAAGTCATGGTTGGAAAATACTGACACGAATTCTTTACAGACGAATGGAAAAAATGACAGAAACCGACCTTTGAGAAGATCATTTTGGATTCCGTTAGAGAAAGCTTTTGACAATGTTGACTAGAATACTCTCTTTCAAATTATGGAGGTGGCAGGGGCCAAATACAGGGAGCGAAAGGCTATTTACAATTTGTACAGAAACCAGATGGCAGTTATAAGAGTCGAGACGCATGAAAGGGAAATAGTGATTGAGAAGGGAGTGAGACAGAGTTGTAGCCTATCCCCGATGTTATTCAATCTGTATATTGAGCAAGCAGTAAAGGAAACAAAAGAAAAAATCGGAGGAGGAATTAAAATCCATGGAGAAGAAATAAAAACTTTGAGGTTCACCGATGACATTGTAATTCTGTCAGAGACAGCAAAGGACCTGGAGGAGCAGCTGAACGGAATGGACAGTGTCTTGAAAGGAGGATATAAGATGAACATCAACAAAAGCAAAACGAGGATAATGGAGTGTAGTCGAATTAAATCGGGTGCCGCTGAGGAAATTAGATTAGGAAATGAGACACTTAAAGTAGTAGATAAGTTTTGCTATTTGGTGAGTAAAATAACAGATGATGGTCGAAGTAGGGAGGATGGCAATGGCAATGGCAATGGCAATGGCAATGGCAAGAAAGGCGCTTCTGAAGAAGAGAAATTTTTTGACATCGACTATAGATTTAAGTGTCAGGAAGTCTTTTCTCAAAGTATTTATATGGAGTGTAGCCATGTATGGATGTGACACGTGGACGATAGATAATTTAGACAAGAAGAGAATAGAAGCTTTCGAAATATGGTGCTACAGAAGAATGTTGAAGATTTGATGGGTAGATCAGATAACTAATGAGGAGGTACTGAACAGAATTGGGAGAAGAGCGATTTGTGGCACAACTTGTCTAGAAGGAGGAATCGGTTGGTAGGACATGTTCTGAGGCATCAAGGGATCACCAATTTAGTACTGGAGGGCAGCGTGAAGGGAAAAATCGTAGAGGGAGACCAAGAGGTGAATACACTAACCAGATTCAGAAGGATGTAGGGTGCAGTAGTTACTTGGAAATGAAGAAGCTTGCACAGGATAGAGTAGCATGGAGAGCTGCATCAGACCAGTCTCTGGACTGAAGACCATCACAACAACAACAACAACAACAATATCCGATTACCCAGGTTAATGCGGATCAGAGACTTCACAGATAACTGAAAAACACAGCTAATCCAGGGTACACATATTTTTATCAGAAACAGCTGCTTACTTTATTTACAGAACATGCTGCATGTCACATTTGAAAGCCTACTGCATTACTTACTCGTAAAAAACTGACAACTTATTTATAAAATTTAAACACACTAAATTTCTTATCACTTGCTTTCAGTTCACTTTTCCAAATTCTTGTCCTTTTCTACTGTTTCTGTTTTTGATTCGCTTTTTTCCGGACAACAGTCCCTCTTGTCTGGTGAATTGCAATATTAGCAAAGTCAAATGACTTTTGTCCAGCGTACTCCAATAAACAGATCAACGCACTTCCGTGCTTCGATGTGCGTAATAACGGGTTCCACGATCGCCTCGTATCCACACTCTTCCTCTACCGAACACACTTTGTTCTCTATACCTACATCATTTAGCTGCTCAAATCCCGATATACAGGTCGTCCCAGCATTACCATAAATGTCACATTACAGCTGTTGTACAGTCCATGTTGTGTACATAGTTCCGCTTAGCCAGCGCCTACACAACTTTCCCACTAGAGCGCGCCCCGCCAAGCACAACAGCGCAGGCGCAGCGCTCGTCCGTCTCCGCACTACGAGATGGCGCTGCCTTAGAGACGGACCAAATTCTGCTTCCACCGATTAGCGTATTAATATGTAATGCAGCCAGTGAGATTGCTGCTAACGTAGAACCTTTTCTCCTCGCGGATCACACTTGCGCAGTGATACCTGAACGCTCGAGGTATTATAACAAGTGTACAGACCTCCGATTAGTCAGTCTGCATTAGTCTGCATTTGTCTGCACTAGTCTGCATCAGTCTGCATTAGTCTATAGTCAAGTTTCAGTCTGTGCCTAATAAGATTATCAAATTCCTGTACATAGCCATGAAGAGAAATGTATAGACACTTTGTCAAGTATCAGAGATATGTGAGAATAAGATTAACGTACCAAGACCAAAGGAATTTCAGATTGGCAATTGTGAATAGCATCCAGAACCAAGTTAAGTTATTTTTACGCTTGTTATTATTTTAATAAATGTATGTGAAAATTAATCAAGTTCTGTTTAAAGTGGGTCACCGTCAATCTGCTACTCTAAGCGTGCAAGTGGCATTTCTATCGTCTGACCTAACGGCAGAAGATAAACAAGCCACGATAAGACCACGAGACAAATTGCCGACACTCGCCTACTTCGTTAGAGCGACAAGTCAAATAATCTGATGGTGTGTGTACCGAAGGTCTGACAGTGCGCACACCACACTCCACAATAAATTTTCGACTATCCCACCGTAAACTTCAATGCATTTATGCACTCTTGGGAAAAATGTCGTACAAACAACTTTCTGGGTAGGACAACCACAGCTCAGAGGCATTATGAATAATAATAAAAACACTCAAAACTCTGTAACCATTCCAATTATCGTAAAAATTACAAAAATTAAAAAGTCGACAATGATGAGTTGTTTCCAAAAGTCGAATAGCTTTAAGTTTCTTTATTCGCAACTACCAATTTCACGTCAGTATAACGCATCTTTAGTTTTATTATAATTGTATTTTCATAATTTCCATTTATTTACGAGGACATGCAGCTCTGCTGTAGGGTTAAATGATGGTGCCGTACTTTTGGGTAAAATATTCCGGAGGTAAAATAGTCCACCATCCGAATCTCTGGACGGGGACTACTCAGGAGGATGTCGTCATCAGGAGAAACAAAACTGCCATTCTACAGATCGGAATGGCAGGTAGGTTAGAAAATTTAAAGCAGGAAATGGATAGATTGAAGTTAGATACAGTGTGAATTAGTGAAGTTCTGTGGCAGGAGGAACAGTCATGGGAATGTATAGTTATAAACAAATCAGATAAGGGTAATGCAGGAATAGTTTAATAATGAATAAGGAAATAGGAATGCGGGTAAGATACTATGAACAGCACAGTGAAAGCATTGTCGTTGCCTAGATAGACACGAAACCCATTCCTACCACAGTAGTAGCTACGAGTTTACATGCCAACTGGTTCTGCAGATGATGAGGAGATTGAAGAAATGTATGACAAGATAGAAGAAATTATCCAGATAGTTAAAGGAGAGTAAAGTTTAATCGTAATGGGAGACTGGAATTTGACACTAGTTAAAGGAACAGAAGGAAAAATAGTAAATGAATATGGACTGGGGAAAGAAATGAAAGAGGAAATCTCGTGTTAGAATTTTGCACAGAAGATAATTTAATCATCGCTAACAGTTGATTTTACGAATCATAAAAGAAGGTTGTATATTTGGAAGAGACCTGGAGACACCGGACGTTTTCAGACTGATTATATAATGGTTAGACAGAGATTTAGGAACCAGATTTTAAATTGCAAGACATTTTCAGAGGCAGGTGCAGAATCTGACCACAATTTACTGGTTACGAACTGTAGATTAAAACAAAAGAAACTGTCAAATAGTGAGAATTTAAGGAGACGGTACCTGGATAATGTGGAAGAATCAGAGGTTGTTGAGAGCTTCAGAGGGAGCATTATACAACGATTGCCTAGAACAGGGGAAAGGAGCACGGTAGAAGTAGAATGGGTAACTTCAAGAGCTGAAATAGTAAAGACTGCGGAGAATCAAATAGGTAAAAAGACAAGGCCTAGCAGAAATCCTTGCGTAACACAAGAGATATTGAATTTCATTGATGAGAACAATTAAAAATGCAGCAAATGAAGCAAATAAAATACAAAAGATTAAAAAATGAGATTCACAGGTAGTGCAGAACTGATAAGCAGGACTGGTTAGAGGACAAATGTAAGGATTTTAAACCGTATTTCACTAGGAGAACGATAGATACATCCTAAAGGAAAATTAAAGAGGCTTTTGGGGAAAAGAGAAGCAGCTGCATGAATATTAAAAGCTCAAATGGTAAACCAGACCTAAGCAAATAGGGGAAAGCCAAAAGGTGGAAGGAGTATATATAGGGTCTGTACAAGGGAGAGAACTTGAAAGAGCTGCTATAGAAAGGGTGAGAGAGTGCAGGGCGCTCATACTTCTGATACAGTGTCTTAGGGAAGATGATCTTCATTACATGGTTGCTATACTGGATACGATCTGACTCCATTCATATGATGAAATGGTTGACAGTAGCTAACACTCTTGCTTGTGTGCTCTAGTGAAGGAATAGCTGTGGGCTTTACATGTGTTCAAAGGAAGAGGGTGTCGAGTTAATTGACTGCAATAAAAGCGTACGGCGAATGAGGAGCGTGGAGAGTGTTTTTTCTGCGAAACCTGGATGAAAACGTTTGTGGACAGAGCACGGTGGCGCTGTGGTTAGCACACTGGACTCGCATTCAGGAAGACGACGGTTCAATCCCGCGTCCGGCCATCCTGATTTAGGTTTTCCGTGATTTCCCTAAATCGCTCCAGGCAAATGCCGGGATGGTTCCTTTGAAAGGGCACGGCTGACTTCCTTCCCCGTCCTTCCCTAATCCGATGAGACCGATGACCTCGCTGTCTGGTCTCTTCCCTCAAACAACCCAACCCAACCCAAAGCGTTTGTGGGCTGCCCAGTCCATCAGACTCATTGTGCAGACACATTCGATGGTGCCGGTCGGTCGTCGGCCGCATCCAGGTAGGCTGACTAGCACCGAGGAGCAGCTGGAGCTATGTCCAGAGCATTGGTTACAGGTAATAAAGCAGAGGATGGGCCCTTGTTATGTAGGAAACCGATGAGATGGCTGTGACTTTTCGCGAATTTCCGTGGGACAGGTCAGTGGCGCCCACGCGTCCAGACTCTGCTACGAAACATACCTGTGAAGGCACGAGGCTTTTAGCGAGCTTGTGGCTGTTCTTTGGAAAGTTCGAAATGGATGCAACAGGGGAGATAATGATCTTTTTAAGGAGGGCTGTGGTTCTACCCAAGTCATGCTTTTAGCAAAAACATGGCAAAAACACGTGGGAAACAGGCCGTGAAGCTGAATCTTTTTTCCTTTTCTCTCAGTTAATTTTGAAAGTTGCTGGTTGGTCTAATCTGTGTATGCAGAACAGGGGGGCAGTCTCCCAGCTTCAAATGTGGCACTGCAGCTCGCGATTGGCTTGTGTTAGAGTGGGTGTAGTCTAACCAAGTAAATGTGCTATGCTACCGAGCGGCCGGCCGAAGTGGCCGTGCGGTTAAAGGCGCTGCAGTCTGGAACCGCTAGACCGCTACGGTCGCAGGTTCGAATCCTGCCTCGGGCATGGATGTTTGTGATGTCCTTAGGTTAGTTAGGTTTAACTAGTTCTAAGTTCTAGGGGACTAATGACCTCACCAGTTGAGTCCCATAGTGCTCACAAGGGAACCTCCCCATCGCACCCCCCTCAGATTTAGTTATAAGTTGGCACAGTGGATAGGCCTTGAAAAGCTAAACACAGATCAATCGAGGAAACAGGGAGAAGTTGTATGGAACTATGAAAAAAATAAAATATACAAACTGAGTAGTCCATGCGTAAGATAGGCAACACCAATGAGAATGTGAGCTAAGGAGCGCCGTGGTCTTGTGGTTTGCGTAAGCAACTGTGAAACTAGAGGTCCTTGGTTCAGCAGATTCCACTGCAGACAGCAATCGCCAGAGTCCTCCCCAGCCTGTGACCCTCAGCACCGCCACCAGCCACCTCACCACAAGAATAACGTGTGCAGTGATAGTGAACAAGTGCAACACAAAAGATAAAGAGCTTTCTCTTCTCGCATCAAATAGTGAAGTATAGTAGTACAAAGTGTTTCTTCCTAGTGGAATCAGTGACACAAAGTGCTCCCTAGTGGAAAGTGCCAACTACTCATTATTATTAGATATTTTGATTTCCTTTACTTTGTGCCTATAAAATTCTATTGATTACTCACACTATCCTTTCTGCTTCTCTTATGTATTATGAAAAAATTTTCTCTCTTCTTCAATTAGGTATATTCTGTAGTATACGTAAAAAAAAAAAAAAAAAAAGTTTCTTCCACTTCTGCTCCACCTAAAAAAAAAAAAAAAAAAAGGGTTTAAGGAACAAACAATAAGAGAAAAACGAAAAAGTAAAATATAAAAACGAAAACATATAAAATGACAATAATATTAACCATCACTAGGATAATAGATTAATAGAATAAAATGTCTTTTTTTTAAATGTATCGTTGTTAAAATATTTAAAGAAATATATATGGTTACAAAAAAAAAAAAAGGTTCAAGTCTTCCCTCGAGTGAAAATTTTAATTTTTTATTTTCAGACGATTATTATCTGACAAACTCTTATGTTTTCATCGCTTATTTGGGAGTGATTATCACATCCACAAGAAAACCTAAATCGGGCAAGGTAGAAGAACCTTTTTACCCATTCGCCAAGTGTACAAGTTAGGTGGGTCGACACCATATTCCTGTCATGTGACGCACATGCCGTCACCAGTGTCGTATAGAATATATCAGACGTGTTTTCCTGTGAAGGAATCGGTTGTCCTATGACCTTGCGATCAAATGTTTTCGGTTCCCATTGGAAAGGCACGTCCTTTGGTCTACTAATCGCACGGTTTTGCGGTGCGGTCGCAAAACACAGACACTAAACTTATTACAGTGAACAGAGACGTTAATGAACGAACGGACAGTTCATAACTTGGCGAAAATAAAAAAAGTAAACTTTTCACAGGAGGGAAGACTTGAACCAAGGACCTCTCATTCCGCAACTGCTCACGCTAACCACGGGACCACGGCGCTCCTTAGCTCACATTCTCATTGGTGTTGCCCATCTTACGCATGGACTACTCAGTTTGTATATTTTCTTATTTTTTTCATAGCTCCACACAACTTCTTCCTGTTTCCCCGATTGATCTGTGTTCAGTTTTTCAAGGCCTATCCACTGTGCCAACTTACAACTAAATCTGAGGGGGGTGCGATGGGGAGGTTCCCTTGTCAGAGCCGTTTTTTGCTACCGAGCTGGCGAGCAGGCCTGAGAGAAAGAGAAGAATTCACTCTTGTACTGGCAATTCACTAGTAAAGAACGGCAGCTCTTTACCTAAACAGTGAGACTTGCGTCCTTTGCTAGTGTGGCACTTAGAGCATGTGCCAGTCACTGTCTGATCCATCAGAGGCACTGCTTCTTGCATCCCGCACACAACGAGTGATGCGTGGGTGTACTTATTTGTTTTGAGTTGGCCATCTAGACGTGACACATTCCGTCACGCATAGTCGTGCCACGGAGTCAAATTGGTTCGGCAGACCAGCAAACGGGACCTCCTGCACACTGGAATCCTCTGGTGTTTCAGAGGCTCGTAGGGAAGTATCTGTGTTCCGAATCAGCCGAACGCTAGGCCGCAAACTCGCATTTTTTCGAGCGCATGCCATTAATAACAGATTGCTGCCATCCATGACTGCAATGGCCGGGCACATCGTGGTGTGCCGCCCTGACCAGCAGAAAGGTAAAGTATTCGCTGCTACGGCGTATGGCTCCAACATATGCTTCTCAGCACCCTGTTCTTTGGAACCATATTTTTCTTTATGGAATAGCAGAGTATAGATGCTAGATAGTAGCATAGCTTTTGGGTCATACCACGGTTTCACATGTATGAAGTCAGGTAAAGCGATTAGTTCTGGTTCGCGTCGCGTGTTGATCCCCAGATGATCACTTTGTTCACCATAGACCCCATGTTATTGAACGCTTTCGTCAAATAAAAAAATATTTGTGTGGCGTTTCTTTAACCATGTTCTGTAATGTGGTGTTAAGAATGAAGAAATCAATTGTTATTTAGACCACAGCTCCTCCCAATGTTCTGATTAACATTATTTTTGCCATTTCATTTATGTCTTGATTGCAATTGAAAGATGGAAGCTTGCAAGGGAAGTGGACATAGATGAAGATGAGACCGGAGATAAGATACTGCGAGAAGAATTTGACAAAGCTCTGAAAGATCTAAGTTGAAATAAGGCACCGGGAGTAGACAGGATTCCATGAGAACTACTGACAGCCTTGGGAGAGCCAGCCATGACAAAATTACTCTATCTGGTGCGCAAGATGTATGAAACAGGTGAAATACTCTCAGACTTCAACAAGAATGTAATAATCCCAATTCCAAAGTAAGCAGTTGCTGCCAGGTGTGAAAATTACTGAACATTCAGTTTAATTAGTCATGGTTGCAAAGTACTAACACGAATTTTTACAAAAGAATAGAAAAACTGGCAGAAGAGGACCTTGGGGAAGGTCAGTTTGGATTCAGGAGAAATATAGGAACAGGGGATGCAATACTGACCCTAGAACTTATTACGAAAGGCAAATCTACATTCACTGCATTTTGACAATGTTAATTGGAATACTCTCTCAGGTATTCTGAAGGAAGCAGGAGTAAAATACAGGGAGCGAAAGGCTATTTGCAACTTGTACAGACACCAGACGACAGTAATAACGAGTCGAGGCGCATGAAAGAAAAGCAGTGGTTGAGAAGGGAGTGAGACAGGGTTGTAGCCTATCCCCGATGTTATTCAATATGTACGTTGAACAAGCATGTAAAGGAAGGGAAACCAAAAAATTTTGGAGTAAGAATTAAATTTCAGGGACAAGGCACAAAAATTTTGTGGTCTGCCGATAAAATTGTAGTTGTGTCAGTGACAGCAAAGGACTTGAAAAAGCAGCTGAACGGAAAGCTTCGAAAGAAGGATATAAGAAGAACATCAACAAAAGCAAAACAAGGATAATGGAATGTTGTCGAATTAAATCAGGTGATGCTAAGGAAACGAGTCACTTAAAGTAATAGATGAGTTTTGCTATTTGGGCAGCAAAATAACTGATGATTGCCAAAGTAGAGAGAATATGAAATGTAGACTGGCAATGACTAGAAAAGTATTTCTGAAGAAGAGAAATTTGTTAACATCGAATATAGGTTCAAATGTTAGGAAGTCCTTTCTGAAGGTATTTGTCTGTAGTTTACCCATGTGCGGAACTGAAACAAAGGGAATAAACAGTTTACATAAGAAGGGAATAGAAGCTTTCGAAATGTGGTGCTACGGAAGAATGCTAAAGATTATATGGGTCGATCACGTAACTAATGAGAAGGTACTGAACAGAACTGGGGAGGCAAGGAATCCGTGGCAAAACTTGACCAAAAGAAGAGATCGGTTGATAGGACACATTCTGAGACATCAAAGGATCACCAATTTGGTGTTGAAGGGAGTGGTGGGGCGTAAAAATCGGAGACAAGAGATGAATACAGTAAGCAGAGGGCCGCGCAGGGTAGCTGCGTCGTCTTCGGCGTCTTGCCGCGGTTCGTGCGGCTACCACTGTCGGAGATTTGAGTCCTCCATCGGGCATGGATGTTTGTGCTGTCCTTAGCGTAAGTCAGTTTAAGTTAGATTAAATAATGTGTAAGCGTAGGGACCAATGACCTCCGCAGTTTGGTCCCATAGGAACTTACCACAAATTTCCAAAATTTTCCAGTAATCAGATTCAGAAAGATGTAGGTTGCAGTAGTTATTCGGAGATGAAGATGCTCGCACAAGATAGAGTAGCATGGGAAACTACTTTCAACCAGTCTTTGGACTGAAGACCACAACATCAAAAAGTATACAATTTTCGGGAAATTATCCACATTAAAAGTCAAACCACAACGTTGGGTTGTCATAATGAAACTTGAGGATACCCAAAAGATATTTGTAAACTGTACAAAACATGACTGCTGAATGAGCCAAGCCGGACAACATCACGTACAGGGTGTTTCAAAAATGACCGGTATATTTGAAACGGCAATAAAAACTAAACGAGCAGCGATTGAAATACACCGTTTGTTGCAATATGCTTGGGACAACAGTACATTTTCAGGCAGACAAACTTTCGAAATTACAGTAGTTACAATTTTCAACAACAGATGGCGCTGCGGTCTGGGAAACTCTATAGTACGATATTTTCCACATATCCACCATGCGTAGCAATAATATGGCGTAGTCTCTGAATGAAATTACCCGAAACCTTTGACAACGTGTCTGGCGGAATGGCTTCACATGCAGATGAGATGTACTGCTTCAGCTGTTCAATTGTTTCTGGATTATGGCGGTACACCTGGTCTTTCAAGTGTCCCCACAGAAAGAAGTCACAGGGGTTCATGTCTGGCGAATAGGGAGGCCAATCCACGCCGCCTCCTTTATGTTTCGGATAGCCCAAAGCAATCACACGATCATCGAAATATTCATTCAGGAAATTAAAGACGTCGGCCGTGCGATGTGGCCGGGCACCATCTTGCATAAACCACGAGGTGTTCGCGGTGTCGTCTAAGGCAGTTTGTACCGCCACAAATTCACGAAGAATGTCCAGATAGCGTGATGCAGTAATCGTTTCGGATCTGAAAAATGGGCCAATGATTCCTTTGGAAGAAATGGCAGCCCAGACCAGTACTTTTTGAGGATGCAGGGACGATGGGACTGCAACATGGGGCTTTTCGGTTCCCCATATGCGCCAGTTCTGTTTATTGACGAATCCGTCCAGGTAAAAATAAGCTTCGTCAGTAAACCAAATGCTGCCCACATGCATATCGCCGTCATCAATCCTGTGCACTATATCGTTAGCGAATGTCTCTCGTGCAGCAATGGTAGCGGTGCTGAGGGGTTGCCGCGTTTGAATTTTGTACGGATAGAGGTGTAAACTCTGGCGCATGAGACGATACGTGGGCGTTGGCGTCATTTGGACCGCAGCTGCAACACGGCGAACAGAAACCCGAGGCCGCTGTTGGATCACCTGCTGCACTAGCTGCGCGTTGCCCTCTGTGGTTGCCGTACGCGGTCGCCCTACCTTTCCAGCACGTTCATCCGTCACGTTCCCAGTCCATTGAAATTTTTCAAACATATCCTTTATTGTGTCGCTTTTCGGTCCTTTGGTTACATTCAACCTCCGTTGAAAACTTCGTCGTGTTGCAACAACACTGTGTTCTAGGCGGTGGAGTTCCAACACCAGAAAAATCCTCTGTTCTAAGGAATAAACCATGTTGTCTACAGCACACTTGCACGTTGTGAACAGCACACGCTTACAGCAGAAAGACGACGTACAGAATGGCGCACCCACAGACTGCGTTGTCTTCTATATCTTTCACATCAAAATGGTTCAAACGGCTCTGAGCACTATGGGACTCAACTGCTGTGGTCATAAGTCCCCTAGAACTTAGAACTACTTAAACCTAACTAACCTAAGGACAGCACACAACACCCAGCCATCACGAGGCAGAGAAAATCCCTGACCCCGCCGGGAATCGAACCCGGGAACCCGGGCGTGGGAAGCGAGAACGCTACCGCACGACCACGAGATGCGGGCAACTTTCACATCACTTGCAGCGCCATCTGTTGTTGAAAATTGTAACTACTGTAATTTCGAAAGTTTGTCTGCCTGAAAATGTACTGTTGTCCCAAGCACATTGCAACAAACGGTGTATTTCAATCGCTGCTCGTTTAGTTTTTATTGCCGTTTCAAATATACCGGTCATTTTTGAAACACCCTGTAGGATATATTATGAGATCAGGCACACACCAACTGCGTAAAACCAATGAAGTAAAACTTAAAATCCTGTGTAATGTGCGTAGTTCGACCGTAATGGTAACCGGCCGATGCGGTGTAAGAGGCCCGTGAAAGCTAGCAATACACTGGAAGGCGGAAGGCCACGTTGACTGAGAGGCAACCAAAGTAAACACACAAGCAATATTATAAAATTACCTCTCAGTCAACGAGGCCTTCCGCCTTCCAGCGTATTGCTAGCCTTCACGGGCCTCTTACACCGCATCGGCCGGTTACCAGTACGGTCGAACTACGCACATTACACAGGATTTTAAGTTTTACTTCATTGGTTTTATGCAGTTGGTGTGTGCCTGATCTCATAATATATCCTACGTGATGTTGTCCGGCTCGGCTCATTCAGCAGTCATGTTTTGTACAGTTTACAAATATCTTTTGGGTGTCCTCAATTTTATTATGACAACTTACCATTGTGGTTTGACTTTTAACGTGCATAACTTCCCGAAAACCGGGAGTTGGTAACTGTCCATTTACATCATGGAAATATAACCATGATAAACCTGAAGATGTGTCTGTACTGACGTGAAACCTATAGTTGCGAGAAAAAAACCAATTTTGTACAGCTATGCGACTTTTGAAAAGACCTCATCAATCTTGACTTTTGTAATTTTTATGATAATTTGAACTGTTACTGAGTGTTGAGAATTTTTGTTGTTACTCAGAAAATGTCGTGTTGTTTGTCTGAGTACTTCTTATGAGGGAAGCAGCGTCCATGATGCGACCAAGTGGTTCAGCTCGTGTGTTCACCTTTCGTTTGTACATCTCAGACTTCATCCAACCCCATAAACAAAAATCAAATGGCTTAAGGTCTGGCGATACTGGTGGCCAGTTAATGGTACTAACACGACCAAGCCAGCGACTAGCTTTACTGCGATTGAGATGATAAAATGTGGAGGCTTTCCATCATGCTGCACGTACATTGCAGTCCATGTGGGCAAAGTAACGTCCTCCAAAAAAATCCAAGTAACTCTGTCCCACCATTCGTTCTTCTAAAATGACTGGATGTATCAACATGTTACCGAGAGTGCCGCACCAAACACCGATCGAAAAACGAACTTTGAAATTAGTTTTCGCTCTAGCGTGTGCATTTTCCTGGGGCCGTCGATGATTATTACGTATGTTGCTGATTTCCTTCCGTGTAAACAGGGGTTTATTGGCGAATAGTATTAGCGGCAGCAAGTGACAATTGTCATTTAACTAGTGGCAAAATTCAAATAGTGTGGCATTGTCGCCAATGTGGAGATTGTAGATACACGTGGAATGGGTGCAAGTTTCCCGCATGTAACGTTCGCCGAACACGTATTCATTGGACACTGATACGCGCAGAAAGTTACCGTGTGCTGGTAGCAGAAACTGCGTCATTTCAACAGTGTGTTGCTGTTCCTTCACACGTGTTGAATTGCACGTTCAGAAGAAAAATTAGAACTGGAAAGAATACCTGTTTCCTTGTGACTATATTCTTGCTACCTCTAATATAGACCCATCAAAGAGATGGTTATCGGGTTATGTGATCGTAAAATTACAACTCCGAGACTGTGCTTGCTGAGATACGCAGAAGTGTTCATGTGGTGTGGTGTCACCGCCAGACACCACACTTGCTAGGTGGTAGTTTTAAATCGGCCGCAGTCCACTAGTACATGTCGGACCCGCGTGTCGCCACTGTGTGATCGCAGACCGAGCGCCACCACAAGGCAGGTCTCGAGATACGGACTAGCACTCGCCCCAGTTGTACGGACGACGTAGCTAGCGACTACACTGACGAAGCCTCGCTCATTAGCCGAGCTAATAGTTAGAATAGCCTTCAGCTAAGTCAATGGCTACGACCTAGCAAGGCGCCATTAGTAACATTGCATGTATCTAAAGAGTCTCACTTGTATCGCCACAATCTCCAGATGTACCACAAGGATGGATTAAAGTTAAGTATTCCAGCAGTTACGTACTTTTCTTTATAGCATTCATTACGTATCCTGTTTCAGACCTCACGCCATCCTGCTTTAGCTTAGCGCGTGCCTTTCGGCTTCCTCTCATTGTGTCTAGGCTGTCTTGTCTAGACACAACATGTGAGACCCAAGTTTCAGCGAGCGGATCGGGAATTATAAAAACAAGAGAACAAGTGGAAAAACTCTTGTTAAAAAAAACGAACTTTTGTTACGTGCGCCTCGGTAGCCGCGCGGTCAGCGCGGTGGATTGCTAACCAAAAGGGCCCTGGTTCGATTCCCGGAGGTGTTCTCTGCTCGGGGTCTGGATGTTGTGTTGTCCTTACGTTCGTATCGTCATAACTGACATTACACTGTTGAGATGGCTGTATGGACACGTCCCGAAGACCACTAAATGAAAAAAAAAAATCCGGTAAACACTCTACGACCACGAATTCGACGCGTCAGAAAAGTGCCGACTGTATTCTTCGACAGCAGCAGGAGCGCTAAAATCGCAGTACCCGTAAACGAACGCCGTATCTGCATATTCGTCATTTGTGCAGATGTGTGGCATTTCAGCCACCATGTAAACGAACACAGTTAACCGGTTCTTCTCTCTGGTACACTCTCTATCCGAGGACAGCTGCACGCTCAACAGGCTACTTTAATAGCAGAAAGACACTTCGAGCAATGAGATTGAAAGCAACGATGTAGGTTGGGCTGAATAGAACGTCAACGAGACTGAGTGGATAAGATATGTAGTGCACGCCACTGCCCCAAAAATAAATGTACATTAAATGAGTTATGTCTAGGAAAGGACTAGGAGTAATGCACATGTCCATATGACTTTTTTGCTTCAAGCGAGCGTTTCTGTCACATCCCTGAATATTGACCAGTACTCCTCCAACACCTTGTACAGGCATCGCTATATGGCCAGTCGCGGATCATTTCATCAGCTTTGCCTTCACAACAGAAATTTATATCCTAAGCTAATATTTTCGTTCCAATTGTGACAGAATACTTCAGGATTCGTTTTTTACTTTTACAGAAATCGCTGATCTGATAATCCACAAAGCAGATAATCTTCTCCTGGATAAGCAGGTCACTGCACTTCTTTGTGAGCAACGGTGCTGCCTTTGTGGTCGTAGAATAAACGTACAGATAGAATGATTCCAGTTATATGAATATCTGTGCAGAGAATGAGAGCTCCGGGTTACAAATAAGAATTACATGAATGCAGGGAGTCTGTTCTTTCAAACATGTCAGAAAGAAAAGAGACCACATATTCATATAAATGATTCGCATGGATGGATAATGAATCCACCACCTTCAGTGTGGATGCACATTTAAGTTAGACCTCCAGCGGGAATCCAAATTTAGTGAACATGGAGGAAATGGACGGGTACTGTGGATAGGTGGCGCAAGGTGGGAATATTTGTCAGCCTGGGAGCGTGCCGAGATAATCGGCGTATTTGCAAAGAACACTGTGTCTGGATGGCTCAGTGGTTAACGCAGCTGCCTCGTAAGCAGCCGGTCACGGGTTCGAGTCTCAGTCTGGCACACATTTTCGCTCGTCTCCACTGATTCCGCATAAAGTCCCGGTGCAGCTGATGTGATTAGTTCCTTCCCTTTCCTTTCCTTTCACCTCCTTCCACCTTCGATTTACATAATTACAAATGTGAAGTCGAGTGTCAAAATCGGGCAAACACGCGAAAAGTTTTGATAGTACCTCGTGCCACACATCTATACTGTGGGATTGTGATAGAATATTCGCGATTTCATCAGTTGTGCTGTTAAAGTGAACAAGGATGTCGTCAACATACTTCTGTAGGAGAAAGATTTTTCTAAACGTATTAGTAAATTTTTCCAAGAACTGCTTCGCTACATGATTTATGACGATACCTACCACAGTGCTACAATACAGTTGCTCTTGGCAACATCATTAGGTTAGGAACACGGCTAGCAAATTCTTTTACTACGAGGATGAGTCAAATGAAAACCTTAAATTTATAACAACAAATAGAAATTTCGCGCCGTTATCCTGTAAGTTGGTAAGAGTGCTACAAACAGCGTGCAGAATGGCCTGTAGGTGGCAGCATAGTGCAGATGCACACATACCGTCGCAGTATCAGTATAAAGATAGCCGCCCCACTTGCGACTTCCACCAGGGAAGAACAGCGTTCTGTTACTCGGTTTTTGCGTGGTGAAGGTGTGAAACCTATCGAAAATCATCGACGAATGAAGGTTCAGTACGGTGACGCATGTTTGTCACAGCAGCAAGTCTACGAATGGAGTAGGAAGTTCGCAAATGGTGTGACTTCCGTGGAAGATGCTCCTCGTCCAGGTCAGGCACAACGAGTTGTGACTCCACAGAACACAGTTGAAGCCATAGTGAAGGAAAACCGCCGAGTGACACTGAATGACACTGCAGCATGTTTACAGATTAGCCATGGGTCAGCACACCACATTGTGCATGATACGCTCCAGTTTCTCAAAGTGTCTGCAAGATGGGCGCCACGGCAGCTGACTCCTGAAATGAGAGAACGACGTGTTGATGCTTGTGAAGAACTTCTTCGGCCCTATGAACGAGAAAGTGATGGCTTCCATGCAGGAATCGTTACTGGGGACGAAACCTGGGTTCACTTCAACCAACCGGAAACGAAGAGAGCGAACGAAGAATGGCGCCATTCCCAATTACCAAAACCAAAGAGGTTTCGAACAGAACCATCAGCAGGGAAGGTTATGCTGTCTCTTTTGGGACGAAAAAGGCGTCATTTTGGAGCATTACATATCTAGAGGGACCACTGTCACCAGTGCATCATACATAAATCTCCTAAAAAAATCATCTGCGGCCTGCAATCAAATCAAAGCGACGTGGATTGCTGTCAGCAGGTGTCCTTTTGCAACATGACAATGCAAGGCCCCACACTGCCCGTACAAGAGTTGCAACAATCACAGACCTGCGTTTTGAGTGTCTTCCTCATCCACCATACTCACCAGACCTTGTCCCAATTGATTTCCATATGTTTAGACCACTCAAAGACGCAATGGGAGGAAAAAAGTTCCATATGAAGAGGTACGCCACGGGGTGCATGAGTGGTTGCGCGGACTACCAAAATAATTTTTTTAGAGGAATTTATGCACTTTGTAAGCGCTGGAGGACTTACATTGAGCGTGGGGGAGATTATGATACAGCTTTGTACCACTTCTGCACAATAAATAATATTTTAAAAAATATTTAAGGTTTTCATTTAATTCACTCTCGTACAAGAGGTAGGTTGACGACTCTTTTGTCCTCTTTTATGAAACGATTCCTGAAGTCGAGACTATGCTACTAGAAATCGGTACACATCAAATACTGCTCTCACTATGAAACTAGAGAAGCAGCTTTCCACTATTCTTTTTTTTTTATATGACGATAAAGAGAGGCAACAGCATCTATACATTCCAAATACATCGGAAACCAGCCTGCACTGACAGCATAATCCATAAAAGTTCGTGCCATTCAGGAGTCAGAAAGCACTTTTCCTTCCATGATAAACAGAATCCTCAACCTCCTTTTATAACAAACCGAAATTACCGAAGAGTTACGTACACAAAAACATACAGAAACTACTAATGGCCACAGCGCCGACATGGTAGGTAAAATTACAGAACAAAAACGACAAAATAGATAAAGAAATCATATTAAGACGAGAATTGGATTAAAAAAAAAGCGAGATACATTGATTTGCCTTATTATAGTGCTTTAGCGGATAGAATAACCCATAATTTTCGTATAACTACTGTACTAATCGGCTTCTACACAGACAAACCGATAAGGAAAATAGTCAGGCACAACACCCACAAAACAAATTACGCAATCGGAAATTTATAGAATTATAGAATCGAATGTAGTGAATGTGAGCGTTTCTGTGTGGGGTAAATGGATAAGCGTCTCTCCATCTGATTCAGAAAACACAGATGAACTCAAGCGAGAATTTTAAATCCTCATTCACTGTACATACGTGTAACTACTATTATAAAACCAGCAACACTGGGGAATCTTTGAAGATACTCATAGCGTCGAAAAGCGTACGTTAATGGACGGTCTGGAAGTAACTGAGATTTACAGCGTCTCCAAAGAGCAACGGAAAGAAATACTCAATGAACAAACAGACCTCGGAAACTAGAGCTTTTTATAAAGCTTTAGACATTTACTGTAATGGGATTTAGTTACACACTTTTAGCTACGTAAACCCCGATTGTGATATAACTGGTACACAGTACGGTCAAGATTATACTGTTCGTTTTCAGCATTAACATGCACTTTTACTGCTTTAAGGGCATTTACCTGTATTCTGTGTCAACAGATCTTTGCCTCCCCTCTCACGTACAGACACCGTTCTTACCTTGACTTTTCACTACTTGAACAAAATGATTTTAGTCTTGTCGGCGAATCATTAATTTGGTGTATCATGACCGATAACATTCAGTTCACTAGCCATTCTTTGAAATATGTTCCCCGTTGTTCTTTCTCCCCCACATTGACTGACTTTGTTCAGCCACAATAGTATTTAGACTTAAATTTATATAACACAAGTTTACACATAATGTCACTTGTGTCATTGATAAATCCATCACCTCTATTGTCAGTATTCTCGCTCCAATGACACCTTGTGCACGCATGAAGTTTGAATCTGTTGCACTATATACGATGTATGTACCTATCATTTATTTACAGATCAAAGGAGACACAGCGTTCCAAGGGCATTGCCGTTTTTACTCTGTTTCTATGCCGTAATATGGTATTGAGTTTTGAAAGTATCCGAATGTTAGGGAACTGCAAATTTTCCTGGTATATGTTTGTTGGTGACTGACAATGGCACATAGGCAGAAAATGGAATAACATTACAAAACTGTTACAGGCAAAAACGAAAAATGACGCCACTTAAAGAAACTGCAGATATCTGCTGAAACGCTAGAGCAAATGTGCCAGATAACTCTTGGGGAGAAACACACGATATACAGGCTGCAAGTGACACTCCGACTGTTCGATGTTTACTGCAGTGGCGAAGTCGAGGTGAACAATTTGATATAGAACACTTGCGGTCTGCCAAGCAGAGAAACAACCTCAAATTCACCTACAAAAACTGTTTCGTTAACATTATTAATTTAAACTTCCCCGTGAGAGTAGTGAGAGGAACAAATACTTTCGTAAACAAATTAATATTTTAGTGAGGTGACTTTGTACAGCTTCCAGATACTTAAAGAAGTGCATTTTTAACCATCAGCTGTACAAATAAACCTTTTTTTTCTATCGGTTTCCGTCACTCACACCATCATCACAGGAAGAGAAGGCAAGAACATCAGATGGAAAAGTGGTTCACCTTTCTCGTAGATCAGGGGCGGCCAAGATTTCGGCTCGAGGACTGTTCCCGAACATGAGTGCCAAAGCGCTCAGCCTTACTTCACGTTTCTCCCATCACCACGCCACGCTTCTTTAATGGCAAAGAGCTCAGTGAATTGGACTGCCTTCGTCGGAATGTGTCCCTTCCACAATGCCATTTTCTTTTAAAACACATTCCTACAAATCAGAAGGAATTTACCTTGCAATGTCTTACTGTGGACAGTAAGCAGCCAAGTCCAGTTAAAAAGCAAAGTCTACACTCCATTCCGGATGCTCTAATTTTCGTTCCTGCACTCCTCTCTCCTTCATAAGTTCAACAGTAGCGAGATTTTAATAAAAAATCGTTCCAGTCATGCCCCCTGACGTAACCTGCGTACTTTGCAGCAACATATGAAGTTTCCATACTCTTTGTTCAGTTCCACTGAAAAGTATTGCAAGAAACAATGGAACAATGCGTGCGACTTCAAAACTTACACCATTCGTACCAGCAATTTCTTCACTTGCTCCTGGCCTACAAATTTAGCACAAATGATTTTTGATGTACAGATAAATTAATCTCGTCTGTCAATCGTTGTAATTTCTTTTCTTTCATTGTCAACTAAAACTTTAACTTCTTTTTCCATGGTATTGTAAAGTACCGTATCTGTCACTTTGCGAATGGAGAATTCTCATCCCTCAATTCTGTCACCTCCATTCATTATAAATGTGACTATAGATAGCTAGTGCCTCGTTTTGTGCAGACAGCACTTCTGGACCTGTGAACGTCCTCTATACCGCAAACGAATAGCGAAGACTAAACAGCGCTGACAACACGATTCTGCCGAACTGAAGTGGGTTGTAAGCACCAAAAAATACTGCACTGTAGTGCTAAATGAAACGTAGTGCTCTTCCAGGTACTTTCGAAAAGAGCCGAGCACAGCCGAGTGACAGAATGGGTCTTGGCCCGCCTGCGACCCGCACACACCGCAGGTATGGAGTTTGGCACGCCGTCGCCGCACCTGTCTTACATGTTTCGAAGGTTCTCGACGTCACAATAGAGTATACTTGACCATTTAATGGTCTTAAATAACATCAAATTGCTCTTACAACGATACACGACCAAATGTGAAGAAGCTATCATGAAGTCGCGAATCATTGTAAAATCATTTTGATTCCACAGGGTGGAGCAAATAAGAGTGACCCGGAGAACACAGTTCCAGGGTACAAAGAAACACAGCAGAGGAAAGGAAACACAATACTAACCTGACTATAGCAGATGTTGAAAGTGACCACCATTCATCGCCTGGCACTTTTGGGCCCTGTTCAGAAGACGGATTGAAGCTGGACTGCTGGAATTGCTGCAGTCTTGTCTGAAACGTCCTGCTGTAGTTCTTGAAGAATATGTGCGTTGTTGCGATCTTTAATATGGCTGACGTTTAGCAACCGTATTTAAGTTCTAATTAAGTATAAAAACAGCCAACTTGTTAAACAAATTTTATTGCACTCATAGAAAGTGCTGTGGGGAAGGCGAACCAAGGACTGCTTTTTATTGGCAGAACACTTAGAAAATGTAACAGATCTACTAAAGAGACTGACTACACTACCCATGTCCGTTCTCTTTTGGAGTACTGCTGCGCTATCTGGGATGCGTTCAAAGAAGAGCAGCACGGTTTGTATCATCGTGAAATGGGAGAGAGCGTGTCACTGATATGATACAAGATTTGGGGTGGACATCATTAACACAAACGTGTTTTTCGTTGCAGCGGAATTTTCTCACGAAATTTCAATCACCAACTTTCTCCTCCGAATGCGAAAATATTTTTTTGACGCCAACCTAAATAGGGAGAAACGATCATCATAATAAGCTAAGGGAAATCGGAGCTCCCACGGAAAGATATAGGCGTTCGTTTTTTTCGCGCGCTGTTCGAGATTGGAATACTAGAGAATTGTGAAGGTGGTTCGATGAACCCTCTGCCAGGCACATAAATGTGATTTGCAGAGTATCCATGTAGATGTAGACCTGGTTTCGATACTGGCTAAGGGTATCTTCAACAGAATAAGTTACAGTTTGTTGCAATGCGTGGGGAGATAATAAAACCACATGAGCTGAAGTGCTCAAGTCAAATAAGTAAAAATTATCTCGTAAAGCCGACATTACAAACACAACCATAAAAAGCTGCTGGGAGTGACAACACTCCAGTTGGCTTCACAAGATAACTTGCTCTTATTTGTCTTGAGCACTTAGTGTCATATGGTTTTATTATCTCTCTTTGCCATAAGAACTTATGTAACTATAACTTATTCTGATGAAGATACCCGTAGTCGGTGTCGAAATCAGATCGCCAATACGATAAAATGTATGCACCCGGTTGGGTGTTTTTATTCTTCATTGAATAGAAAGTCATGATAGGTGGTCATGTATACTCATTGTGAGACTGGGGACATTCTAAACGTCTAAGAAAAAGGTGAATTGCTTTTCCACCTGATATTTTTGCCTTTTCTTCCCGTGATGATGATCTGAGTGACCCAAACCGATTGAGAATAAAGGCTTATTTGTACAGGTGATGGTGAAACACGCAGATCTTTAACTTTTGTAACGTAGAAAATTATTACGAGTTGTCATCTTGCACTGAAAGCCTGGCTTGACGTGGGGCCGGCAGGAGAGCAGATTTTCACTCTTACGCTGCCACAGTTGATAATGGCTACAGGGCCGTGCGAGCAGTCTACTGCCGCCACGCTTGCTCTCTGTGAATCTGAAGACCTATATTTTTCATACTTAGTATACCAAATTTTATGGATAAGATGACCATACTGTTAAAATTTCGAATCAATAACTAGCATACTCTGGGAGTTATAAATTTTTACCTAAAACATGTAATAACCGTGCTGACATTGTGAAACTGAATTAGGGACTGTAATATATTCATCTATAGTACAATTGAAACTACAACCAAGAGGATAGATTCATATAATCTAATTTTCTAGAATTTTCCTTAGTTCCATTACCACAGATATCTTACGTAATTAAAAGTACGTAGGAAAATTATTATTTCATCGTATTTTGGTTGCGTGAGTGTTTTGGAGAGACAGAGAGTGTGAATGGAGAACATACGTAAAATGAGAATCCGATATTTTATTGACACTGAGTAAATGTATGCGCGAGAAAGTTATTGTGCAACAGGGGAATTTGTGGCGTCTGTCCGAGTGAGCCTGATTTTGTAGAAGGCAGCGATAAGAGGATTCACTATTAAATTTATTAATAATTTACATCCTATTTTGTTTTCATTACACTTTGTTTAGTTTCGAAATCAAGACATTTCTAGTCTAAACTACTTGTGGTAATCTGATTGGCTGACATTATAGATGTCAAGACGTGCTCGAGATGATCTGATTGGTTGCTTGACATACTAGCCAATAGGAATTTCCCGCGCGTTTGGGTAGGGCTTTGTGCCTCCGATCTACGAGATGAGATAGTCACTCGGGAGCCGTCTCTGTTTATACACCTGTGTTAAACCACACTGATCAAATTTGTACCTAAATGAAGAAATTCGCGCGTTTGATAGGATATCGTGTCGTTGACGAAAAGCGACTACAGTATTGAGTATTTTGTGAAAGTACTGTGGTTTCGTAGTAAGAAGGCCAGCAAACAAACCCATGTAATTGTTGATGTTATATCGTCAAAATCCATAGTATTTTGAGGTAATATTTACAAAACTTCAGTTATACTTTCTGTAAGCGCAAAAACAATTTTAATATTCAGGAATGAGTTCAGCCAAAATCTCATGTGGGGCGTTTGCGCTATAACTTAGGAGGCGTTTGGGGTTGGGTTGTTTGGGGGAAGAGACCAAACAGTGAGGTCATCGGTCTCATCGGATTAGGGAAGGACGGGTATGGAAGTCGGCCGTGCCCTTTCAAAGGAACCATCCCGGCATTTGCCTGGAGCGATTTAGGGAAATCACGGAAAACCTAAATCAGGAAGGCCGGACGCGGGATTGAACCGTCGTCCTCCCGAATACGAGTCCAGTGTGCTAACCACTGCGTCACCTTGCTCGGTTAGGTGGCGTTTGTAGGCCAGTTTCACGCGCTTTCCCGGCTTGATACACCAAAAGTGTCCTGTACCAAGTTGTCCGCCTCGACTGCACCTACCCAATTGTGGTACGTTGCAAACAGTTCTTACATCCTATATAGAACAGCATCTCCACCACGCGTTGTCCACCATATGCAGGTGACAAGATTCAGAAAATACATGCAAATTGCTCTCCGGATGTTCTTGAGCTCACTCTTTAATAATTGTCTCGTGTTTATGCAGATAACGCCAGGAATTCCCCTCTGCAGTAAGCACCACAGATTCATTATCCATCTATCTTCTAAGGTAACCACAACAATCATAGCTACAACATCTTCTCGTAAATCCACCCACCATTCTTTAACCATTAATTTTACAATAATTTGCATGCAGGTGCATTACTGACAAGAAAACAGTAGAAAATAGCATCCATATCATATGTCACGTACAGACGCCATTTTTATTTTCGTCTTGTCTGCAGTAAACATCTGACGCTAGATTACGCAAGAGGTACCGAGTCCGTCATAGGTGATGGCTTATATAAACAGTACGTTGGTGGGTTGTTTAGACTGATGCGGAAATGCAGTTAATAGCTTGATTTGTCTATCTTAATACCAACATTTATTTTTTAACTTAATCTCCACTGCATTTCGCTTATAAATATTCCAGTATCTTTATTCTCCCAGAGAATAATTTCTAACTCTCTAAAAAACTAGTTTAGAGCATTGACAACCAGTTAAGAACAGACATTTTCCTTGCTTGTCAATTTTTAAGGTTAGAAATCGGAGAAAGCCACGTGGCTCGATAATATCAATGGCTTTTTCCACAGCTCACTGTGCAAACAAACCAGTAGCGCTGCGTAATAAGAGATTGCCATCATTTTTCTTTTCCTAAAGAGGACGTCATAATGACAAACTGTTAGTTCCATCGCTTTTGTAACCCTTCGAAGCTTAATGTTGCACCAAAACACGTTATCATTTTTGTCAATGTAAATGTCTCTTTCTGAGATCAAGGGAATAATAAACAGCACAAATGGGACAGAACTACACGTGTTTACAAATAAGCTCTTGGAAGCATCCAGTGTATGTCATAAATTTGACGCTATTTTTTCTTCAACTGGAAACTGCTCTACAGTCACGACCAGCTGAATTAAAGACAGCGCCACTCGAATAGTTTCGCGTGTCACGGGACTCGTACATGGTCACACCTCAAATTGGCCGTCGGCGTGACATTTGAGCGCAGTATGGCCAAAATGCGCTTTATCGCGGCCGTTAACACCAGATATTATTATCACTGTTCGCTTTTCTACAATGAGTAATTTATTTCTAAATGATGAGTTACTCCAAAAAATTACGAAATAAGACAACAAGTTGAAATTCGCAAACAATTTATTATACTGAACTCGAACTCCAGACCTTTGCCTTTCGCGTGCAAGTGCTCTATCGACTGAGATACCCAAGCAAGACTCACGTCCCGTTCTCACAGCTTTACTTCAGCCAGTACCTCAGCTCCAGCATCCAAATTTCACAGAAACTCTGCTGCAAAATCTGTAGGACTAGCAAGAACTCGGGAATGGGTGTGTGTGTTGCCCTTAGCGTAAGTTCAACTTAGATTAAGTAGTGTGTAAGCCTAGGGACCGGCGACCTCAGCAGTTTGGTGCCATAGGAACTTACCACAAATGTCCAATTTTACCAGCACTTCTGGAAGAAAGGCTATCGCGGATACGTAGCTTGGTCACAGTGATGTTTCCAGAATGAAATTTTTGCCCTGTAGCGGCTTGTGCGCCGATATGAAACTTCCTGGAAGATTAAAACAGTATGCCGTACCAAAACTCGAACTCACGATCTTTGCCTTTCGCGAACAAGTGATCTACCGACTGATGTCCAAGAACGACTCATCACGCCTCCCTCCTCATAGCTTTACTTCCGCCAATACCTCATTTCATACCTTCCAAACTTCACCTCCTGCGGAACTTGAAGAACCAGCACTCGTACTTGAGTAGTGCAATGGGTGGAGCACTTGCCCGCCAAAGGCAAAGGTTCCGAGTTCGAGTCTCGGTCCGGCACACGGTTTTAATCTGCCAGGTAGTTTCATATCATCGCACACTCCGCTGCCGAGTGAATATTTCTTTCTGAGAAACTATGGTTTTATTTTAATGATAGGAGAGTCTGTTTGGAGAGGCCATTCAATAATTGTCTGGAAAATGTTATCAACAATTTCCTCTGTTGCTTTCTCTGTAGCACGGTTAACTGTAACTCTTGTTCTTACTGCGCTTTGTCTACGGTAAGTAGAATGTCATTCACGTATAGGGCGTAACAAAATGTATGGCCAAACTTCCAGGACACATTCCTCACACATAGAGGAATAAAATGTGTTATATGGACACGGGTCCGAAAACGCTTTATTTCCATGTTAGAGCTTATTGTCCGCTTCTCCTTACGATCACATTAATCACGGGAAACACACAGAAACAGAACGTAAGATTATTAAATGAAACGTTTTGTTAAATGAAATATTCAAAATACCCTTTTGGTTACGTTTGGTTAGAACGTACAGCAAGTTGTAGTTCTTAGGTTCACCACCAATGTTCGTTCTTCCAATTGAACGAAGGCAATGTTATCAGGTGACTTACTTCCTCGCTTGTGCTGACGAACTTCATAGCTCTACCAGCATCAACTGTTTAGCTTTCATCGCACATTTGGTTTCTGGTACAGTGTAGTGGAAGTGTACTCAAATGCGGAGTTGCAAGATGCCCATTTGCCGGCCGCGGTGGACGAGCGGTTCTAGGCGCTTCAGTCCGGAACCGAGCGACTGCTACGGTCGCAGGTTCGAATCCTGCCTCGGGCACGGATGTGTGTGATGTCCTTAGGTTAGTTAGGTTTAAGTAGTTCTAAGCTCTAGGGGACTGATGACCTCAGATGTTAAGTCCCATAGTGCTCAGAGCTATTTTGAGATGCCCATTTGCTGCACGAATTAGCAGATGATAAAACGCCCATTGCACTCACCATTTATGTCACGAGAGATTTCCAGAACGACAGTGCACTGGAGGACGTTTGAAGCAACTAATCATTGTCTTTGGCAGCATGGGATGTTCAATCCTACTACATGAGACTGGCTTGGGGGAGACCTAGAAGGACGAAGACACCTCAGCCGATGGAGGAATTTCTCCGTGCAATTGACGACAACCCAAGTCAGCATAAGAAATTAGTTGGAACATGTACTGTTAACCACGCGATTGTCTGGAGAGTCCTACATGAGGAACTATTGTACTGTACCATGTACAGCTTGTGCAGGCAGTATCAACAGCTGATTTGCCTGCACGGTTACGCTTCTGTGAGTGATTCGTTCAACACTTACTTCAGCGCAAACGTGCTGTTCGGGAATTAGGATTCGTTTCAACGTGAGCCGGCTGTAAATTTTCACAGTCACCACGTGCGGACTGTCGAGAATACTCACAAAACTGTGTAATCACGTCATCAACAATGATGTTCATTCAGCGTTTGAATTGGCAATTTTGCTAACTCTTTGTTAGGGCCTCATGTTCTTCCAACCAGGCTCAGCGGAGGAACTTACCGAGTCGTAGAATATGAGATCTAACATGGCAATAAAGAGTTTCGGCTCCATGTTCATGTAATATATTTTCTTCCTCTACGTAGGAGGAATGTTTCTGGGAAGTTTGGCCACACTTTTTTGTTAGATTCAGTATGCAAGGAATAGGGATGGGCCCAAAACTGAATTCTGTGCAACTATCTTTGTGATATCTCCAAATTATTAAAATGTTCTCTTATTCTAGCGTTGTTTGAATCATTCAGCACAATCTTTCTGGTTCTTTTTGTTAAGTGTTGTTTCTAAAACGATCAATTCCATAAAACTTCAGCTTTTCTAAGGGATTATCATAATGAACATAACCAGACACCTTTCATGTGCAAAGCAAAATACCGATTGCCGATATTTCGTTATTTAATGTTCGCAATGTTCAGTGAGTCAATGTATAAGTGCCATTGTAATCAGAGCAACCTTTCTAGAATGGAAAACATGACGTGTTTAGTAAACTATTTTCACCCACAGGTGCCACTGATCTTGAGACGTTTCTCAACAACAAAAGAAAGAACACAACACACAGACAATGACCACATGCAAGACGCAGCAGAACAACAACCGATACACAAAACAGAATGGCACATACTTACCGGTGTTGTGGTCTTCAGTCCACAGACTGGTTTGATGCAGCTCTCCATGCTACACTATCCTGTGCAAGCTTCTTCATCTCCAAGTACCTACTGCAACCTACATCCTTCTGAATCTGTTTAGTGTATTCATTTCTTGGTCTCCCTCTACGATTTTTATCCTCCATTCTTTCCTCCAATACTAAATTGTTGATACCTTGATGCCTCAGAACGACTCCTACCACCTGATTCCTTCGTCTAGTCAAGTTGTGCCACAAATTTCTCTTCTCCCTAATTCTACTCAATACATCCTCATTAGTTATGTGATCTACCCATCTAATCTTCAGCATTCTTCTGCAGCACCACATTTCCAAAGCTTCTATTCTCTTCTTGTCTAAACTATTTATCGTCCATGTTTCCCTTCAATATATGGCTACACTCCATACAAATACTTTCATAGATTACTTCCTGACACTTAAATCCATACTCGTTATTAACAAATTTCTCTTCTTCAGAAACGCGTTTCTTGCCATAGCCAGTCTACATTTTATATCGTCCCTTCTTCGGCCATCATCAGTTATTTTGCTCCCCAAACAGCAAAACTCATCTATTACTTTGTCTCATTTCCTAACCTAAATCCCTCAGCATCACTTGGTTTTGCTTTTGATCATCTTATATCCTCCTTTCAAGACACTGTCCATTCCGTACAACTGCTCTTCCAAGTCCTTTGCCGTCTCCGACAGAATTACAACGTCATGGAAAAACCTCAAAGTTTTTAATTCTTTCTACCACAGATTTTTCTTTTGTTTACTTTACTGCTTGCTCAGTATACAGACTGAATAACATTGGCGGTAGACTCAACAGTGCCTCACTTCTCAATTACTGCTTCCCTTTCATGCCCTTCGACTCCTATAACTGCCATCTGGATTCCGAACAAATTATATATAGCCTTTCCCTCCCTGTATATGACCCCTGCCACCTTCATAATTTGAAAGAGAGTATTCCAGTCAACATTGTCAAAAGCTGTCTTTAAGGTAACGTAGATTTGTCTCTCCTTAACCTATCTTGTAAGATGAGTCGTAGGGTCAGTATTGTCTCGCGTGTTCCAACATTTCTGCGGAATCCAAAGTGATCTTCCCCGAAGTCAGCTTCTACCAGTTTTTCCATTCGTTTGCAAAGGATTCATGTCAATATTTTGCAACCATGAATTATTAAACAGATAGTTCAGTAATTTTCACACCTGTCAACACCTGCTTTCTTTGGGATTCGAATTATTACATTCTTCTTGAAGTCAGAAGGTATTTCGCTTGTCTCATTCATCTTGCTCACCAGATGGAAGAGTTTTGTCATGGCTGGCTCTCTCAAGGCTGACAGTAGTTCTAATGGAATGTTCTCTACTCCTGGGGCCTTGTTTCGACTAAGGTCTTTCAGTGCCCTGTCAAATTATTCACGCCATATCATATTTCCCATTTCATCTTCATGTACATCCTCATACATTTCCATAATTTTGCCCTCAAGTATGTCTACCTCGTATAGACCCTCTATATACTCCCACCTTTCTGTTTTCCTTTTTTGCTTAGTACTGGTTTTCCATCTGAGCTCTTGATATTCATATAGGTAGTTCTCTTTTTCTCCAAAGGTCTCTTTAATTTTCCTGTAGGCAGTATCTATCTTAACCCTAGTAATATACAGTTTGCTTCTACACCTTACATTTGTCCTCTAGCCGTCCCTGCTTAGCCATTTTGAACTTCCTGTTGATTTAATTTTTGAGACGTTTCTATTTCCTTTTTCCTACTTCATTTACTGCATTTTTATATTTTCTCCTTTCATCAATTAAGTTCAATATCTCTTCTGTTACCCAAGAATTTCTACTAACCCTCATCTTTTTGCGTACTTGATCGTCCGCTACCTTCACTATTTCATCTCTCAAATTTATCCACTCCTCTTCTACTGTATTTCCTTCCCCTGTTCTTGTCAATCGTTCCCTAATTCTCTCTTTGAAACTCTCTACAACCTCTGGTTCTTTCAGTTTATCCAGGTCCCATCATCTTAAATTCCTACATTTTTGCAGTTTCTTCAGTTTTAATCAACAGTTCATAGCCAAAAAATTATGGTCAGAGTCCACATCTGTCCCTGGAAATGTCTTACAATTTAAAACCTGTTTCCTAAATCTCTGTCTTACCATTATATAATCTATCTTAAACCTTCCAGCGCCTCCAGGCCTCTTCCACGTATACAGCCTTCTTTCATGACTCTTAAATCAAGTGTTTATTTATTTATTTAACCTGATCAGATTAGGGCCATCAGGCCCTCTCTTACATCGGACCAGTGTTCCACACATGCAGTATTTCACACATCAGAGTTACCTCATGACAATAGTTTAAATGAGAAAATTAGATTACTCTAGTGACCATATGAATAAAGAGTAGTGACTAAGACCTAATAAAGTAAATGCGGCAGTATTTTTACAACAGGTGCTATACATACAGATTATGATAAAAGCAATAATAATAACAGTAAAAAAAAGTCAAATAATAATGATAAACATGACTAAGACCTAATAAAGTAAATGCTGGCAGTATTTTATAACAGGTGCTATACATACAGATCATGATAAAAGCAATAATAATAACAGTAAAAAATCAAATAATAATGATAAACATGAGAAAAATTGGCAATAGTAATGAAGATCTGTGCAGATGTACATTAATATCTTGGTGTGTAAAGTAGGTGTTTACTAGTGTAGCGAGGTTTGGGTAAGGGAGATTTAAGGAGGGGGAAAGAGGGAAGTAATGAGGTGAAGTGCATTCATGTACAGAGGAAGGCATTACTGTTGCTTAAGTAGATACTTCATTAACTGTTTTTTGAAGCCGGACATGTTTTTAAGTTCTCTAACATACCGAGGGAGGTTATTCCATAGTCGGGTTCCTGCTACTGTAAAGGACTTGGAGAAGGTGACTGAGCGATGCAGTGGAACAGAGAGGATTTTATTATAATGGGAACGTGTGTTTCTGTCATGTTGTCCCGACATAAGCGTTAGGGACGAGGAGAGATGTGAGGGACAGTGTACATTTATAAGGCAGTAGATGACACAGAGTGTATGGAAATCTCTGCGTTTGTCTGCACGCAGCCAGGACAATTTTGCATATGCTGGTGAAATGTGATCAAAAAGTCGAACGTCACAGATATATCGGACGCAGGCATTCATGACCAGTTCTAGGCGTCGCGAATTTTCCTGAGAGAGGCCTTGTAGGATAATATCACTGTAGTCAATGATTGGGAGTATAAGCGTTTGTACTAATTTCTTTTTCAGATCGAAAGGGAAGAGTTTTTTATATTTTTGTAGGACATGAAGGGATGCTGATGCTTTTCTGCACACTGCAGTTACATGCTCTGTCCAATTTAGATTTTCATCTATTATAACTCCCAAACTCTTTGCTGAGGGAGAGAAGTTAATATTTGTTCCATTTAGGATAAGACATGGTACGGATTCCCGATGTTTTGGGCTAATGAGCTTAGAGAGACCAACAAGTACCGCTTGGGTTTTAGATGGGTTTAGTTTTAGACCTATGTCCTGTGCCCATTTTGACAGTGCATCGAGGTCAGTATTGAAATTTTCAACAGCTTTCTTGAGATTACTTGGTTTCGCACTTAGATACAACTGAAGGTCATCAGCATACATATGGTATTTGCAATAGGTCAGGACCGATGACACATCATTGACATAAAGAGAGAAGAGTATAGGACCTAATACTGAGCCTTGGGGAACGCCTGACACTACCTGCCGCCATTGTGATTTTATATTCCCAGACAGGACGCGTTGCTGACGAGACGTCATGTATGAGCGAAACCATTGCACTGCACTTGGTGAGAAATTTAGACCGCTAAGTTTGGCTAGTAAGATGTCGAAGTCGACAGTATCAAATGCTTTGCTGAAATCTAAGAAGCAAATGATAGTCGCTTCTTATCTGTCCATGGCAAGTTTCAGGTCATCTGTCACCTTTATCAGAGCGGATGTTGTGCTTCGATGTTTACGGAAACCTGATTTGTATTCGTCTAGTAGGTTGTTAGTAGTTAGGTAGTTGGCGAGCTGGTCATGAACTATATATTCTAAGGCCTTTGATAGTGCAGGAAGAAGGCAGATGGGGCGGTAGTCAGAGGGTGCTGTGGCGATGTCCTTTTTGGGCTGTGGCTTAATTTGTCCCAGTTTCCAGGCCTCAGGGAAAACACTTGTGATTAATGAATCGTTGAAAATGTCTGTTATAGAGGGCAGTAGTTGGTCAATAATAAGTTTTACCATCTGGATGGTGATGCCATCATGTCCAGTAGATGCTGATCTAATCCGCATTATGGCTTTCTTGACGGTACTGCAAGTGACGTGCTGTAGATAGAATTTTTCTTTGCTACAGTCATTCATCCCCATGAAGTAATCAATGATTCTCTGTTTTTTTTGCGGTTCAATTGTAGCTGTAGGTAATGTGAAGAAACTGTTTAGTTCTTCAGCTGGGACCATGGGATTTTCTGCAACTTTTATTTTGCCTAAACCGAGACTGCGGAGATTTTTCCACAGGATAGCTGGTCTACATCTATTGTCAGCTAATGTACGGGCATGTCTGAGCTTAGCGTTTCTCACCGCTTGACTGACTTTGTTTCGTTTCTGCTTGTAAACAGTATGATTTCCAGGTGTAGGGTGTATCTTGTATGCTCGATGTGCAGCGTCTCTGAGATTCATGAGCTCTTTTAGTTCTTCAGTCAGCCAAGGTGCAGGTTGCCTTTTTACTTTTCTGGTCTTTATTGGAGCATATTTGTCATATAGTTGAGTAATTTTGCTAGTGAAATCCTGGAGTTTGTCGTTTATGTCCGTGAGGGGAGTAGAGGTCAACGCCCAAACTATTTCTTGTGCCTCACTTTCGAGTTCAGGAAAATTTATGCGTTTGAGGTCTCGGTATGTAGACAGTTTTTGTTTCTTTCTAGGACATTCTAGTGAATACGTCATGAAAATGATGTCATGGGCAGACATGCCGGGCGCAGATATTTGAGAGGTGCGGATTATTCTGTTTGGAGATTTCGTTGCGAATATATCTATGAAAGTGTGGCTGGTAGTCGTGTGATGAAGTGGCTGAAGTAGCGTCATATTTGAGGAAGAAAGCATTCTCTTGAATTTCCCAGTGGAAGGACTATTGCGCAGAAAATTAATGTTAGTGTCACCTGCTATAATTACATGTTCATATGACGATTCGAGACTAGAGAGGGCAGTTTCGAAGCAGGCGAACCCGCCTACTTTAGGAGGTTTGTAAAGGACACATATTAAGCACTTTCTGTTAAGGGATTTGATCTCAATGAACATATATTCCTCTTGTTTATCTACATTGTTGTCGGATGTGTGTAGTACTGTAGGTGACAGATCAGAGCGTATGTACGCCCCTACTCCGCCCCCTCGTCTGTTGCATCTGTCGTGCCTGAGAAAGATATAGCCATCTAGGTTTACGGAAGTTGTAGGAATACTTGGTTTGAGCCAAGTCTCTGACAAAAGTATTACGTGTATATCAGCAGTTTGAAATATATATCTGAACTCGTCGAAGTGAGCTGGCAGAGACCGGACATTTGCATGTGCAATATGCAGCTTGGTGCGTTCGGGTGTTGATTGCCCGAGGAGGCTGCCGACCGATGTTTGCGGGTCGTGGTTAGCGGTGACAAGAGGGTCTGGCATGAGGAATGCGGAAAGCGTGTGAAGGGAGGGGGGGGGGGGGTGAGGGAGTGTCCTCCCAGTTTTGTGCAGTGAAAGCGGCCGGGAGGGGTGGGGGAGGGGGTGGGTCCCCAGGGATGCAACGGGATCTGCGGCCAAGGTCAATGAGGTCTGAAACGGTTCTGGAAGTAGCCGTGGGCTGGCAGGGGAAGGAATTTCGCTAAACACAACGGGAGTGATCTGCACGTTACGACAGAGTGTGATATTAATTGCACTTATGAGGATAACAACCAAAGTATGATGGTGGGTTGCCAATTAAGGATGGAAATGAGACCACCTTATGTAGTAATTAACAAAACTACATGAGAAAAATAATTAAAGATGAAAACAGTTATGTAGAGAAACGAAAAGTTGATAATACAAATAATAACAAAACTACACGAGAAAAAATAATTAGAGACAAAAAAAATGGTTATGTAGAGAAACGAACAATTTGATAATACAGTAGTTAAGCTATAGTTGACAGTGTAAACAATATAAACATACAGGTTAGTGGCAGCAAGATCAGACATGATTTAGCTTCTAAAGCACAGGCTTTCGAGTTCATTTACACTGCAAATTGTTTTCTTTCCGTTTTCGGTCTTAACCATTATCCTGCCGTCATTTGTCCATACGTTCTGCAGCCCAAATTTCGAAATCGCGCTCTTCAGAATGTTCAGTCTTTCAGAGGTCAGATCCTCGCGTACTGTCAGACCCGACTTCGCGAGATTCTTCTTTGCTCTGAAGACTTCAGATCTTTTCCTATATGACATAAATTTCACGATTATAGGTCTTGGTTTTGTAGAACCTGGCGACTTACGACCCACTCTATGACTTCTGTCAATGTCACTCACAAGGGAACCTCCCCATCGCACCCCCCTCAGATTTAGTTATAAGTTGGCACAGTGGATAGGCCTTGAAAAACTGAACACAGATCAATAGAGAAAACAGGAAGAAGTTGTGTGGAACTTCAAAAAAATAAGCAAAATATACAAACTGAGTAGTCCTTGTGCAAGATAGGCAACATCAAGGCTACTGTAAGCTCAGGAGCGCCGTGGTCCCGTGGTTAGCGTGAGCATCTGCGAAGCGAGAGGTTCTTGGTTCAAGTCTTCCCTCCAGTGAAAAGTTTAATTTTTTTTTTCAGTTTATGTGACAAACTCTTATGTTTTCATCACTTTTTTGGGAGTGATTATCACATCCACAAGAAAACCGAAATCGGGTAAGGTAGAAGAATCTTTTTACCCATTCGCCAACTGTACAAGTTAGATGGGTCGACAACACATTCCTGTCATGTGACGCACATGCCGTCACCAGTGTCGTATAGAATATATCAGACGCGTTTTCCTGTGGAGGAATCGGTTGACCTGTGACCTTGCGATCAAATGTTTTCGGTTCCCATTGGAGAGGCACGTCCTTTCGACTACTAATCGCACGGTTTACCGGTGCGGTCGCAAAACACAGACACCAAACTTATTACAGTGAATAGAGACGTTAATGAACGAACGGACAGATCATAACTTTGCGAAAATAAAGAAATTAAAATTTTCAATGGAGGGAGTATTTAAACCATGGACCTGTCGCTCCGAAGCTGCTCACGCTAACCACGGGACCACGGCGCTCCTGAGCTTACAGTAGCCTTGATGTTGCCTCTCGTACGCATGGACTACTCAGTTTGTATATTTTGCTTATTTTTTCGTAGTTCCACACAACTTCTTCCTGTTTTCTCGATTGATCTGTGTTCAGTTTTTGAAGGCCTATCCAGTGTGCCAACTTATATCTAAATCTGAGGGGGGTGCGATGGGGAGGTTCCCTTGTCAGAGTCACCTGCACGCCCAGCTTTTCTTGGACAAGATTTATCACAAGTTCATCTGTGTTCTCTCTGCTGCTCTCTGGAATGCCGAAAGGTCTGAGATTATTGCGTCTCTGATATTGTTCGAGCTCGTCCGTCTTCTCGATCAATTTCTGTTCTTGCAGTCGTACTTTCTCCTCACTCGCTTTTAACGGTGTGTCCAGTGCACGGATCTCACTCGCATTCGCCTCCAGAGTTTTCTGTATTTTGTCCGTCACTGCTGCAGTGACGGCATCAGTGATGGTTTGAACGACGAGCCCCAGCGCCTCCTTAGCCTGCAGCGCGGCACTCACCCCACCTCAGCCTTCACGAGTGCGGCGACGCCAGCGATGCCGGGCGGGGCGGCCGCAGCTCCCGGTGTGGACTCCACACGCCTGCGCCGTCGCCGGCCTGGCCGTTGGCTGCACTGCGCGTTGTTCGGCGATTTTCCATTTTTAGTGTGAATCCTTGTAATTGGTGCTCAGTATGTGATGTAAAATACGACACTCGGCAGTAGATATACAGCTTTATTATATGTAGATTAGCCTAACTGCTTAAAACACCTCCAGATTTCACGTAAACTTGCGAGCCAAGCTACCGCACGTCACTCACTCGCCGCCATGTTGTCTGTCTGCTGTCTGCCATGTTAGCTATGATTAACTTGTGCTCTGTTGAAAATTCTGTTGTGACTTGGCAAGACAGCCAAGCCACTACGAGGTGAAGCCGAAAGGCACGCGTTTAAGCTCACGCAGGCTGGCGTGAGGTCTGGAACTGGACAAGGTAATTAATATAGTCAATAACGTACGTAGCTGCTGGAATACTTAACTTTAATCCACAACTGGTGAACATCGGTCTGACGGTACATGCATTTTTTAATTTTATTTATTTATTTATTTATTTATTCATCCGTGGAACAATAAATATTGTATAGATGTCGTCAAATTACAACACATGAGTACACATTTACATTTACAATTAAACAGGTTTCTCATATTTTGTGTAGTTTTTATAACTAGTCATACACATATTTATAATTACATAATATTTTGGTGATAATGTCATATGTTGCTAATAATCTACATCTATGTTAAATATTCTTTTACAGTATAACCACTTTTACTTACTAAAAATGTTTTAAGCTTTTGTCTGAAAGTGAGGGGCTCATTTATTTCTTTAATTTCTTGTGGTAATTTGTTGTACAGTTTTATCCCATTGTAAAATATACTTTTTTGCGTCTTTGCCTTGTTCTTTCTGATGTGTCGGTAGAAGTGCCGACACAGTGTTATTTTGAGGGGGCCGACAGGCACGCTAAGTAACGCAGACGGGCGTGAATTCTGCAACAGGATAAGTAGTGAATTCTCATAAGAAAAGTATGCAGCTCCTCAAATACTTATCTTTTATTCTTTGATGAATACAGCGTTCTTCTTGAGACATTTATACTATAACTCTCAAAGTAGGTAAGGCTAATGGCGCCTTGCTAGGTCGTAGCCATGGACTTAGCAGAAGGCTATTCTAACTGTCTCTCGGCTAATGAGCGAGGCTTCGTCAGTGTAGTCGCTAGCTACGTCGTCCGTACAACTGGGGCGAGTGCTAGTCCGTATCTCGAGACCTGCCTTGTGGTGGCGCTCGGTCTGCGATCACACAGTGGCGACACGCGGGTCCTACATGTACTAAATGGACCGCGGCCGATTTAATCTACCACCTAGCAAGTGTGGTGTCTGGCGGTGACACCACACTTTCTATCTAGATGGATGTGGTGACAAGCTCTTGTTTCATGGTCATGTATTAGGCTGTTTGTGTTGTACATGTTGAGATTTTTCTTAATGAACATTATGTTCTGAAAGATATACTCACAAGAAACAGTTAGAATTCCTAGCTTTCTAAATAATTCTAGACAGTGGGCCCTGTTGTTGCTATTTGTTATTATCCTTATGGCTCTTTTTTGTACTTTGAACGCAGTTTGTATGTTACTGGCACTTGTTCCCCAAAACATGATCCCATAGCTGAGGACTGAGTGTAGATATCCGTAATATGTTATTTTAAGACAGGTATTATTGCATACCGGTGCAAGGATTCTAAGAGCATAGCATGCTGTGGATAATTTCTTTGCCAAAATGTTGACATGGTTTGTCCATTTCAGTTGGCTGTCTACATCACAAGATAAATAGCAAATGATAATGGCGCCTTGCTAGGTCGTAGCAAATGACGTAGCTGAAGGCTATGCTAACTATCGTCTCGGCAAATGAGAGCGTAATTTGTCAGTGAACCATCGCTAGCAAAGTCGGCTGTACAACTGGGGCGAGTGCTAGGAAGTCTCTCTAGACTTGCCGTGTGGCGGCGCTCGGTCTGCAATCACTGACAGTGGGGACACGCGGGTCCGACGTATACTAGCGGACCGCGGCCGATTTAAAGGCTACCACCTAGCAAGTGTGGTGTCTGGCGATGACACCACAAATTCTACCAGGCGGCTTCCTCTTTCATCCCTTACCCCTATTCCATATTCACCTACTACTTTCTTTTCTTCCTTTTCCTACTATCGAATTCCAGTCCCCCATGACTATTACGTTTTCGTCTCCATTAACTATCTGAATAATTTCTTTTATCGCATCATACATTTCTTCAGTCTCTTCATGATCTGTGGATGTAGTTGTCGTATAAACTTGCACTACTGTGGTAGGGGGCTTCGTATCTATCTTGGTTACAACGATGCGTTTACTCTGCTGTTTGTAGTAGCTTATCCGTGCCCCTATTTTTTTATTCATTATTAAACCTACTCCTGCATTACCCAATTTTGATTTTGTGTCTATAACCTTGTATTCACCTGACCAGAAGACCTGTTTCACCTGCCAACGAACTTCATTAATTCCCACTATATCTAACTTTAACCTATCCAGTTCCTTTTCTAAATTTTCTATCCTACTTGCCCGATTAATATATCTGACATTCCACGCTCTGATCCACAGAACGCCAGTTTTGTTTCTCCTGATAACGACGTTCTCCTGAGTAGTCCCCGCCCGGAGATCCGAATGGGGGACTATTTTATTTCCGGAATATTTTACGCAAGAGATTGCCATGATCATGTAACCATACAGTAAAGCTGTATGACCCAGGGAAAAATTACGGCCGTAATTTCCCCTTGCTTTCAGCCGTTCGCAGTACCAGCACAGCAAGGCCGTTTTGGTTAGTTTTACAAGGCCAGATCAGTCAATCATCCAGACTGTTGCCCCTGCAACTACTGAAAAGCCTGCTGCCCCTCTTCAGGAACCACACGTTTGTCTGGCCTCTCAACAGATACCCCTCCGTTGTGGTTGCACCTACGGTACGGCTATCTGTATCGCCGAGGCTCGCAAGCCTCCCCACCAACGGCACCGTTCAAGATTCAAGGGGAGGGGGGCATACTTACCTACAATAATAAAATACTTCATATAATAGGCAACATTTTAAAAACAGGGACATGAAATAGGACAAGGGATAAACAATGCAACACACAAGAAGCTATGAACACCGACCACACCCACAGATAATTTCAATAGATCAGGCATACAGGGTGGTCCACTGATAGTGACCGGGCCAAATATCTCACGAAATAAGCATCAAACGAAAAAAACTACAAAGAACGAAACTCGTCTAGCTTGAAGGGGGAAACCAGATGGCGCTATTGTTGGCCCGCCAGATAGCGCTGCCATAGGTCAAACGTATATCAACTGCGTTTTTTAAAATAGCAACCTGCTTTTTTTTTACATATTCGTGTAGTACGTAAAGAAATATGAATGTTTTAGTTGGACCACTTTTTTCGCTTAGTGATAGATGGCGCTGTAATAGTCACAAACTTATAAGTACGTGGTATCACGTAACATTCCCCCAGTGCGGACGGCATATGCTTCGTGATACATTACCCGTGTTAAAATGGACCGTTTACCACTTGCGGAAAAGATCGATATCGTATTGATGTATGGCTATTGTGATCAAAATGCCCAACGGGCGTGTGCTGTGTATGCTGCCACGGCCTGCAACAAATGATGATGCCCAAGTAGGTGTTTTAGCTGCTGTCGCGGCTAATCCGCACATCAGTAGCAGACAAATTGCGCGAAAATCGGGAATCTCAAAACGTCGCTGTTGAGAATGCTACATCAACATCAATTGCACCCATACCATATTTCTATACACCAGGAATTGCATGGCGACGACTTTGAACGTCGTGTACAGTTCTGACACTGGGCACAAGAGAAATTACGGGACGATGAGAGATTTTTTGCACGCATTCTATTTAGCGACATAGCGTCATTCACCTACAGCGGTAACGTAAACCAGCATAATATGCACTATTGGGCAACGGAAAATCCACAATAGCTGTGACAAGTGGAACTTCAGCGACCTTGGCGAGTTAATGTATGGTGCGGCATTATGGTAGGAAGGATAATTGGCCTCCATTTTATCGATGGCAGTCTAAATGATGCAGTGTATGCTGATTTCCTACGAAATGTTTTACCGATGTTACTACAAGGTGTTTCACTGCATGACAGAGTGGCGATGTACTTCCAACATGATGGATGTCCGGCACATAGCTCGCGTGCGGTTGAAGCGGTACTGAATAGTATATTTCATAACAGTTGGATTGGTTGTAGAAGCACCATACCGTGGCCCGCACGTTCACCGGATCTGACGTCCCCGGATTTCCTTCTGTGGGAAAAGTTGAAGGATATTTGCTATCGTGATCCACCGACAACGCCTGACAACATGTGTCAGCGCATTGTCAATGGATGTGCGAACATTACGGAAGGCGAATTACTCGCAGTTGAGAGGAATGTCGTTACACGTATAACAACAAAAACACGTCTTCACTGATGGCTCTCTCAAAAATCGCGTGATGTCTGTATGGAACTGAAACACGGACTGCCGGCCGGAGTGGCCGAGCGGTTAAAGGCGCTACAGTCTGGAACCGCACAACCGCTACGCTCGCAGGTTCGAATCCTGCCTCGGGCATGGATGTGAGTGATGTCCTTAGGTTAGTTAGGTTTAAGTAGTTCTAGGTTCTAGGGGACTTATGACCACAGCAGTTGAGTCCCATAGTGCTCAGAGCCATTTGAACCATTTTGAAACACGGACTTAGCGTCTGGAAGGGGTGAACACACCAACCTACACAAGTAGAAGAACACAACACTGACAGATCGCTCGCAGTGTTGTCAGTCTCATTACTTTTCTGGCACAGCTCCTAAACTTAGATGCAACACTTGCCAGTCAGCATACGTAGGGAAAACATGGAGGAACTTTGAGACAAGGTATTCAGAATACCTCCAAAGAATAGCAGCCCCCACATTTTCTGATCACATTATAGTCCACAGCCACGACTCAACTAAAATAGAAACAGATTAAAAAACACAAAAATTCAGCCACAACTTATATCACAAGCTTACCTCAGAAGAAAACTTCCACATGCAGAAAGCATTAGGAGAAAGAATATAGTTTATAAACTACTACACTACTCTAGCTAAGGCTGTTTAACACATTAAAGGAACTCTACAGACAGGACGACACAAGCAGCTAAACACACACAGATACACTCACTCACACACACATACAAAAACATAAAGAGAAAGAGAGGGGGTATGTTGTTGTTGTTGTGGTCTTCAGTCCTGAGACTGGTTTGATGCAGCTCTCCATGCTACTCTATCCCGTGCAAGCTTTTTCATCTCCCAGTACCTACTGCAACCTACATCCTTCTGAATCTGCTTAGTGTATTCACCTCTTGGTCTCCCTCTACGATTTTTACCCTCCACGCTGCCCTCCAATACTAAATTGGTGATCCCTTGATGCCTCAGAACATGTCCTACCAACCGATCCCGTCTTCTGGTCAAGTTGTGCCACAAACTTCTCTTCTCCCCAATCCTGTTCAATACTTCCTCATTAGTTATGTGATCTACCCATCTAATCTTCAGCATTCTCCTGTAGCACCACATTTCGAAAGCTTCTATTCTCTTCTTGTCCAAACTATTTATCGTCCATGTTTCACTTCCATACATGGCTACACTCCATACAAATACTTTCAGAAATGACTTCCTGACACTTAAATCTATACTCGATGTTAACAGAGACTGAAAGTGAGCAAAATTTAAATTTGGCGCTAAACTTACTTGAGAACAGGTGGACGCCAACAGGGACTGGATACCCAAGAACAACACTTACATTGTGATCTGGTGTTTGATCGGTATATTTATAAACGAAGTGCTGCAAAATATGTGTAGTGTTCGAGTGTTCATCACAACTCGAGAGAATACAGATGAAAAAAAGATAATTAAATGTAAATAATCGCTAATATAGTCGCAAAATATCTTTGCACTAGAATTTTACGTTTACTTATAAAGTGAAGAGTTAACTAGCCAACAAAATTCATATTAACATAATTTATTTGTAGATGACATGCTGACAGTACACAATAATGCACAGAGACTCGTGCATAACCATATAATGGAAAAAAAGAAAGGTAACGACGACATCAAACAAAAACTGTTTTAGGCTTAATTTGGGCATAGATTAATTATCTCTTAAAACATGTTCAAATCTTACAGATCTTGGTAAAGGACACCCACTGACGGTGACACGAAGGTGGTGAAACACGTTTGGGTTTATATGGAAAAAAACAGTGTTTTGCATAACAGACGGACCCTATATCTCAGTAATTTTTATCTGCAAACACGGCGAGTGCAAGAGCAGTAAAACCAAATGTTGAATATTGTTTTAACAGATCGAGAAAAAAGGAAATTGTATGTCAGTCGTATATCCCCAGACGTACAGTTTACGCAATTATAGCATGTCATTATCTTCCCGCAATAAGATTTCCCAGACAGTATGAGCCGGAGAAACCTGCGGGTTGCCTCACGTTGATGGGATAGAAATGAGAGCTTCCGCCGGCTATATCAACACCCAGTATGACAAGACACTCCGCGGCGAAAGCAGTGATGTAAGGGACCTGTCTGCCGGTCGGCGGCCTGAGGTCATTACCGGATGCCAGATAGGATCTGCTGTCATCAGAGGTAGCTGCCGACAGCTATTAACTTCGTAGACTGGCTGTCCAAACAATGTAGCTTGAAGCGCTCCCACTAATGACCTCGTCGCCCCTTCTCAGTACATACAATGAATGGTTCTGTTGTCTCATACACGAAGTCATCGAAAATGTGAAGCTCTTGGACATATCGTGTCTTCTGTATAATAAGTGAGATGATGTGACTGCGTAGGCATTCCTAGTGTAATAATTCGTGGTATTCTCCTCTGGTTTGACGCTAACACTTATCAGCGGTATTCAGCAGTGGCAGGTCTCTCTCTCTCTCTCTCTATCTCTCTCTCTCTCTGTTTCCCTCTCTCTCTCCTTTTTTTTTAAAAAAAAATTTGTGGTAGTTCTTATGGGACCGCACTGCTGAGATCATTGGTCCCTAGGCTTACACACTACTTAATCTGCTTAAAAAACTAACTTACGCTAAGGCCAACACACATGCACACATACACACACATGCACACATACACACACATGCACACATACACACACACACACACACACACACACACACACACACACACACACACACACACACACCTGTGCACCAGGGAGGACTCGAACCTCCGACGGGCGGAGCCGCGCGAACCATGGCAAGATGCCCAAGACCGCACGCTACCCCGCACGGCAAGGTCCCTTCTGAAGATGAAGACCAGATGAATCGGCGAAATAGCCAGTCATTTTGATTTTGCAACCCGTCAGAAAGCCCGAGCAAACTACTAACTCATATGGCAGTAGCACTTCTGTAATGATAACTCTGTGAACAATGGTAGACACTGTTTCACTACGCCACTGTTAAAATTACACGCCTCCGGGTTTTAAAGCCGCTGACAACTCTCTGAGAGAAATAACGGACGAGGCACAAAGTTTTTAATTATCTCCATAAAAAAGCAATCAAAGATCATGAATCGTGATGGTGGTGTTAGTCCTACATGCGTGCATGTCCGAAGGACAACGGGCACTGCAATATCTTATTTATCTGCCCATACCAAACAGCGATTTTCAATTAAAATACGAGGCTTGTCCAGAAAGTAAGTTCCGATCGGTAATGGAAATGAGCGTTCGGCGTCATTGGCCGGGAGGCCCCTTGTGGGGCTGGTCTGGCCGCCTTGGTACAGCTCTTATTACGTTCGACGGCACATTGGGAGACCTGTGAGCCGGATGGGGATGAAATGATAATGAGGACAACACAACACCCAGTCCCTAAGCGGAGAAAATACCCGACCCAGCCGGGAATCGAACCTGGGCCCGTAGGATGGCAATCCGTCACGCTGACCGCTTTTTTTTCTGCTCTGCCTTTTTTAAAATTTATTTCTTATTTACTTTTTTTTTTACATAGCCATGCCCAAGATTATAACTGGGGTCGACAGCATCGTCGTCTACCACCTTGACAACTTTTTTTAATTTTTTTATTAGAACATTCTGTCGCGCTGACCACTCAGCTAAATTTTTTCTGTTTTTTTTTTTAATTTTTTTTTCATTTTGCGACGACCGTGGCAGGCAGGCAGGTGGCGGCAAGGAGGTCAGGGGTCAATTAGTCCGAGGGCTGGCCACAATGCCGCCCCCATACCCGTCACCACTCACATTGACTGTAAAGGAACATTGATTTGTTTTTTTTATTTTTTTTATTTTTTTTGGGGAAAGCGTCAATACGGAATTTGAGCCAGACTATTCGCTTGATACATAAACGGAGGAAGGTTTTTGAGCCGGCCGAAGTGGCCGTGCGGTTAAAGGCGCTGCAGTCTGGAACCGCAAGACCGCTACGGTCGCAGGTTCGAATCCTGCCTCGGGCAAGGTCGTTTGTGATGTCCTTAGCTTAGTTAGGTTTAACTAGTTCTAAGTTCTAGGGGACTAATGACCTCAGCAGTTGAGTCCCATAGTGCTCAGAGCCATTTGAACCATTTGGAGGAAGGTTTTAGAGCTCGAACAGCTATCCAATCCCCGTTCTATTGAATGCAGTATGGAGCATATTACCGTACTTACGACGGTGATCCGCGTAGTGTATAATTTGAATATATTCCGTTTCCATGTGTAATTGAAACTCGCTGTAATCGTCGCCCGTCAGCCGATTGAATACATGACTTGTCTAGTGACCCAACAGCCACATGACGGCATTATTTTTGGTTGGCGGGAAATATTTGACGTCTGGTCTGTGCAGTAAGTTTGTGTCTATGTTATTTTCAGAAGTCCTAGTTAGAAGGTCGACTTTTTGACGAACCCATTGCCAATTGCGCATGCGGTGACTGCAAGTATATCTTTGGAGGACAGCATCCACTTGGTGACAATCTGGACACTGGGCTGTGTCGCTTAGCCCAATCGCATGCAGGCGCTCATTTGTGCTGATAATGTTGCTGAGCGTTTTGTACCACGTCGACCTGACCAGGGACGGAAGTACACTGCTGCTGATGTTCGCCCACAGGACATTCCAATTGACACCAGTATGCTTTTGTTCGATTTTGTTCTTGCCCTCATATTGTTTCCTGTGCTCCAGAATGTCCTTGGCAGTTAAGAGGCGATGTTGGAGAAGGACCTCACCCAAGTAGCTCTTTTCCAGATAATATGTGCGGATGTGGGAGAGCTGGTAGTCGATCTTCTGCACACTGATCGGCGGTTGTACGCTTTTCGGTGCGACTGCCTCAAACAACTTAGCCGTAAGGATGTCAGAGTAGCTGTGGATTAAGGATGTCATCCGTTTAATGTACAAAGCCATTGCTTTGGCGTTCAGATCGGTCAGACCCATACCGCCATGCAGAGGGTCGAGGGTCGCAGTCTTCACGTCAACTCGAAATATTTCCCCCCGCCACAGAAAATTGGTCAACTTGTTCATTATCTGTTTGGCTATGACAGTGGGGATTGGAAAGACCTGTGCCACATAATATGCTCTCGACAGGATGCGTGTATTTATAAATTTAACCCTCTGAAATGGGTCCATTGGACATTATCTATTAAAGCACCCTTGACTCTGAGCGAGACATCCCGTCAATTTGCCGTTATCATCCTCTGTGGGGGGACTGTCAGTATCGTCCCAAGAGATATGTGTTCCGTAACATGGTTCGCCCATTCTAGGCCGACATCGTCAAGGCCCCTTATACGTAGAAATTTGCTTTTAGTTTCATTCAATTTTGCGCCAGAAGTGGAACAATAGCTTCTGAGGTCTGCCTCCAGTTGAATCACATCTTCCCTGTTCCTCACGACGACGCCGACATCGTCAGCATATGCACCAACTGCAGTTTTCTTCCCAGCGATCGTTATGCCCGTCATGTGCTCTTGTACTAGCCGCGGCAATGGTTCTAGTGAGATGACAAAGAGCAACATGCAAAGGGGGCTTCCCTGAGGGACGCCCCTTGCGATGGTAATTCGTCTTGTGAGCTGGCAGTTGACGGAGATCGTGGCGGCCAGACCAGTGATCATGTTGCGCACGATAGCGATGGAGTCCTGCCGGAAGCCCATCCTCCGCATCGTTTCTAAGAGGTATTTATGGCTGACACGATCAAATGCTTTATAAAAATCGACAAAAAGAAGGCCACAATTAATGATGCTGGCAAACGTCAGAGCGACGATATCTCTATATTGTGCTGTAGTCTGAAATATTGTTCGCTTATAAGCAAAAGTTTGCTGTTGCCCAATTATGGTTGCGGTCAACGGCATCATTCGTTTGTTTAAAGCTCTTGCAATAATCTTATAATCTGAATTAAGAAGAGAAATCGGCCGGAAGTTGTTAATCTTCTTACAAACATTATTTTTAGGAATCAACACGATTTTACATTCTTTAAGTTCTGGTGGTACAAACTTTCCCCGCAGGACATCGTTAACGGCTTGTGTCAACTTATCACCTACGATACTCCAATATCGTTGATAGAATTCGACCGGAAGGCCATCAGGTCCCGGCGATTTCCTTTTAGGGGAGCCGCGAATTATTTCAAAGACGTCATCTGGACTAAAAGCCGAAAATAAGCTGGCGTTGTCATCGGCCGTAATTGTGGAGGTTGTGAACGCAAACAACTCATCCGAACCGTCCTCTTGCGTTGCTTCCGCCTCATACAGGGCACTGTAATACCTGTGGAGTTCTCTGATTATCTCGTTTTGCACGGTGAGGACAGTACCGTTTTCTAATCTAAGTTCGTCCATGAATACCCGTCGTCGGTTCTTGCGGAGTTTAATAAGATGATACAACGCAGCCGTTTCGTCCTCGCTGACAGATCTGGCTTTTGACTTAATTTTAAGACCCTCTAGTTGTTTTCTCTTTAAGCTTAAAAATGTCGTTTTAATTTTCTTGATGTCGGACAATCGCCTTTCTGAACCAACTGCGTGATCATACAAGTCCCCTAAAACCATGTAGTAAAATTCCATTGTACGGTGAACTGCCCGAGATCTCTCTATACTGTAAGATATAATTACTTTCCGTAATTTGGGCTTCGCTTTGCGGGTACACCACTCCAAAACACTCGGAAAGTTGTGTACAGAGCGCAATCAAAATTCCCAAGCTGTCGTTAGTTCGGCTTCGAGCTCGTCGTCTGTTAAAAGGCCGACATTCATGCTCCACTGATTCCTAAACCAGTGAGTGGGTGGCCGGTCTAAGTTTATGCAGGCACTCACACTACAGTGGTCAGAAAAGCTGACTGGAGTTATTTCCATTTGTAGCAAATTCCTCACTATGTGACTCGACATATACACTCCTGGAAATGGAAAAAAGAACACATTGACACCGGTGTGTCAGACCCACCATACTTGCTCCGGACACTGCGAGAGGGCTGTACAAGCAATGATCACACGCACGGCACAGCGGACACACCAGGAACCGCGGTGTTGGCCGTCGAATGGCGCTAGCTGCGCAGCATTTGTGCACCGCCGCCGTCAGTGTCAGCCAGTTTGCCGTGGCATACGGAGCTCCATCGCAGTCTTTAACACTGGTAGCATGCCGCGACAGCGTGGACGTGAACCGTATGTGCAGTTGACGGACTTTGAGCGAGGGCGTATAGTGGGCATGCGGGAGGCCGGGTGGACGTACCGCCGAATTGCTCAACACGTGGGGCGTGAGGTCTCCACAGTACATCGATGTTGTCGCCAGTGGTCGGCGGAAGGTGCACGTGCCCGTCGACCTGGGACCGGACCGCAGCGACGCACGGATGCACGCCAAGACCGTAGGATCCTACGCAGTGCCGTAGGGGACCGCACCGCCACTTCCCAGCAAATTAGGGACACTGTTGCTCCTGGGGTATCGGCGAGGACCATTCGCAACCGTCTCCATGAAGCTGGGCTACGGTCCCGCACACCGTTAGGCCGTCTTCCGCTCACGCCCCAACATCGTGCAGCCCGCCTCCAGTGGTGTCGCGACAGGTGTGAATGGAGGGACGAATGGAGACGTGTCGTCTTCAGCGATGAGAGTCGCTTCTGCCTTTGGTGCCAATGATGGTCGTATGCGTGTTTGGTGCCGTGCAGGTGAGCGCCACAATCAGGACTGCATACGACCGAGGCACACAGGGCCAACACCCGGCATCATGGTGTGGGGAGCGATCTCCTACACTGGCCGTACACCACTGGTGATCATCGAGGGGACACTGAATAGTGCACGGTACATCCAAACCGTCATCGAACCCATCGTTCTACCATTCCTAGACCGGCAAGGGAACTTGCTGTTCCAACAGGACAATGCACGTCCGCATGCATCCCGTGCCACCCAACGTGCTCTAGAAGGTGTAAGTCAACTACCCTGGCCAGCAAGATCTCCGGATCTGTCCCCCATTGAACATGTTTGGGACTGGATGAAGCGTCGTCTCACGCGGTCTGCACGTCCAGCACGAACGCTGGTCCAACTGAGGCGCCAGGTGGAAATGGCATGGCAAGCCGCTCCACAGGACTACATCCGCATCTCTACGATCGTCTCCATGGGAGAATAGCAGCCTGCATTGCTGTGAAAGGTGGATATACACTGTACTAGTGCCGACATTGTGCATGCTCTGTTGCCTGTGTCTATGTGCCTGTGGTTCTGTCAGTGTGATCATGTGATGTATCTGACCCCAGGAATGTGTCAATAAAGTTTCCCCTTCCTGGGACAATGAATTCACGGTGTTCTTATTTCAATTTCCAGGAGTGTAGATTCTATCAATCCTGCTGCTGGAATTATGTGAAATGTACGTGTATTTCACAAGCGTGGGATGCTTAACTTCCCACGCGTCGCTCAGTTTCGTTTGGGAGACAAGAAAGTTTAATTCATGGGAATAATTAAAATTGGGGGATTGATCTTTATGGTGTAGTACACAATTAAAATCGCCAGCAGTGATCACGTTCGGAAGGTCTCTCCGCAATGAGTGAATGATATCCTCCTTAAATAAACTTTGATCTGTCAGCGCGCCGTGCACTTCCAGATGGTGCGTAGAGATTGATTACACTGACGCCCATGCCATTCACGCTATCCCCCGTCCAGAGTCTAACTTTTCGACATCGGTTAGAGGTATTCTTTCCCTGACTAAAATTGCTGTGCCAGCACTCACTTCGGGAGCGACATTGATTATTGCAAAATGTTAATTTGCCATGTTGCGACCTCTTGTAAGAGGGCAATATCCGTACCAGAGTCAAACAAATATTATTTTAACAAAGCAAGTTTTAACTCTGACGTAATCTTATTGATATTAAGGGAGGTGATAGTGTAGGCCTGTAGCATATAGTTAATGAGATGCAAAAATATAACAAAACAATGGCATGGAGCTCAAGATAGCCGTCTGCAGGATTAAAAAAGGTATAACGTGAGCAGCCATGGGAGGATTATTGGATCAGGAAGCTAAATAAAGACCATAACAAGTGATACGCTGTGAATCATAGGCCGGTGTGAAGCAAAAACGACACAGTGAATGCTGCGAACCACAACCGGATAAGAGGATAGAAAGAAACACGAAAAAGCTTTGCAACCTTAGGCGACAGCACGGAACAAACCTTGTACCAACGGAAGTACTACTGTGGGGGATGGGCTTCGCCGGGTTCTTTGCTGTTGTCATCACCGAATCCTTCCCTCACAATTTCGTAACTAATATTTCGGGGTACTACATCCGCTTGCGACGAATTGGAATTTCCCTTGTTGCGAGGAACGGAGAGATTTGGCTGTGGATTGAGCCTTCGTCGTGGGGCGTTTTGAGGTCCCGGAGTTTTTGTGGGTTGTTTGAGACGCGGTGGTGCCGTTGTCGCAGCACTGCCGCCGGCAGCTGGCAGGTTGGTAAACACTTTCGCTTGTGTACTTCCGCCCGGAACTTGTTGTCGGGCGTCAGCTGTATCGCGTTGTTGACACAACACTTCCTCACTGTGTGCGCGTTGTAGCGGCTGTTGTCCTTCGGGCGCAGCACGCAAAATTGGAGGTTCCTGTTCGTGACCCGGCGTCTCAGAATTCGGCATCCCCTCAAGTCCATCCGCACTGGCTTCAAAGTCGACCCGCATAACATCATCTGGTACTAATTCCTCCGCGATTGATGGTTTTGGTTTCCGGGCTGCAGGAGTCGTGCGAGATACTTCCTCATATGAGTGCTTATCACTATGTTCCAGCGGCCTTTTCTCTTGCTGAGATTCACTTTCAAGACAAACTGGCGCAGCAGTTTGCCGTCCTACGAGTGATGGAAACGCATCAGCGGTTATGGGCGGGATCTCGGAGGTAGTTGCCTGGGGAGCATCAACATCAGTGTGAGCAGAAGAACCAGAAGTATCTAGCGCCATTACTTCGCTAAGTGTCAATCTACGCCGCGGCTGGAGACTATTTTTCAAGACAAAAACTCGGCGGGGGCAGTCCTGGCGAAGATGGTCTAATTCATTGCAGATATGGAAGGTGGGGGCCTGACCAGAATATATAATGTGAGCCTTATAACTATCGACCGTAATGTGAGAAGGAATGTTTATTTTTATTTCCATGTCCACACATCTAATCCCATTGAAACATTGTAATTTGTTGCGAGACGACCACTTTTCGTTGAGAATTTCGTTAACCTTGAAACGTCCCCTTAGAAAAATTATACATGACTGTGCTGAAACTGACACACAATATTTTTGGCGCAACGCAATCTGACTTTCAAAAATCCCAACAAAAGAATGGCCCTGACTAACATTAACCTATACCCTTCACAAATCACTTACCTCACAAAAAATCTTCGTTACTCGAACTACTGCAATACAGCTGGCGCCACTACTGCCAGCTAAATAAAAGATTCAAACTACTGAAGGCACTAACTACTGATGGGCATAGTTAGCAAATGAAAGATTTTAATAGAGAACAAACAATGTATTTACCTTAATAGTCATCAAAAGTCATAATATATATAGCAGTTCATGACATCCAGTCTTACAAATTTCAAAACTCCGCCATTTCTCTCCCCACATCCACCACTGCTGGCGGCTCACCTCCAACTGCGCAACGCTACGCGCTGTTAACAGCCAACTGCCCAACACTACAATGGCCAACAACAATGCAAACCAGCCACGGACTGCACACAGCACAGCCAGTGATTTTCATACAGAGCGCTACGTGGCGGCGGCGTTACCAGTATAAGAACCTAAGCAGCCTACTTACAACCTCACCAAACTTAGAAAGTGCATCTTTAATTTTAGCATTGTCAATCTCTGTGGGCAAGTTAAGTACTCGAACAGTCTGAATCGAGGTATCGGCACGTGTTACAGTAACCACAAAAAAGTACAATACACGTGAATCACTCGGAATCCAGGAACACACAACGGCAAACAGCAAACACGGGGAAGGGCACCGGCGATGCGGAGCACGCAGCTAGCAAGTCGGAACGCGGCGACAGCGAAAGCCAGAATACCACAGGCACCGGGCGGACAAGTTGCGATCGGTCAAGAAAATGCAAACCACTGTGAAAATCTAATAAAAGCTTTGCACGTATGTGTCCCACAGTGTCTCTAGTATGCCTGTCGGTTGCCTCACTTCGCTCCTTTCAGTTCTGAGCGCATGGTGAGCACATAAAGATGCGTAGAAAATAGTGTCTCCCGCCAAGTATGAGGTCCTGGTCAGAGATTTCTCCTGATGTTATGCAGCCCACATTACAGAACTGTCATACGCTTCCTACTTCGTGACAATTCTCGGTCGCTATCTACAGGGGCAATGAAAATGCTCCAGCAGCATTTTCGATCACCCGCACTTTAGCCCGTATTTGTCTCCCTCTGTGTTTAATCTCTGCTCATATTAACTACTGGCTATGAAGACAACATTTTCGCACAGACAACGAGCTGTAGATGAGCGTAGAGAATTAGCGGGAAGCACAGGCGGCTGCCTTCTATGACGAGGGTATCGGAAAGTTGGTACAACGCTACGACAAATGTCTAAGTCGGAGTGGTGACTATGTAGAGCAGTGGCTGGAAGCTGTAACTAACAGTTGCAGATAAAACATTTCTGATTTACACTGCGGTTTCCATTTCGCGACCGATCGGAACTTACTTTCTGGACAACCCTCTTATGTTCCACTGTAGAGAACTAAAATGTCTGTACGGGCACAGGTTGTGACGCAGCAACGACGACATATGGAAGTCTGGGTCTAGTCGTGAATCGAACACGGAGAGCCAAAGCTGTTAAAGCAGCCTCTCGTGTAAAGTGGGAAAACCGGGTTCGATTCCTTGTCCCACACAAATTTTCACTGTCATAATTCCCTTACACAGCCGATGGTTGTTTGGATTCGCAACTGCGAATATATTTCATCTATCGAGAATCTCCTCGATCGGGCTGTTTGTGCCACGGATCCTTAACCGAGAAACCTAGCTGCCCACAGCAATGGAGTAGGAATGGCTCTGTCGGTACCTTCCAGAACCTCAAAATCCGTGCTGCAAAAGGTGGTTAAGGCTTTTGGCATGTGGTCACATTAATGTGGCTGGACAGTGTAGTGCTCCGTCCGAAGAAGTCTCGGAAGGTCCAATCGTGTCTTCCTTAGCGGACTAGCGTCATACAACGCGGATATGGAGAGGCGTGGGCTCAGAACACCTCTCTCCAGGGCGTTGTTTTCGTGACGTGTAGCCGCCATATCTCACTCAAGTAGCTTCTCAGCTGGCATCACGAATGTGAGTGTACCGTGGTGGGCCAACAGCGCATGGTGACTCCGATGGTCACCTAGCCAATCGCCAACCATGCCCCACTGAGTTTAACTTCGCTGATCTGAAACGGACCACTGTAGCCATCGCGGCAGGGCCGTTGACTAGACCTCTAATAAATAGTAATGATTATCGACAGCAATTAAACTATCAATCAAAGTTAATTTTTCGATCGTCATACGTCTTTAACAATCAGCCTGATCACGTAATGAAAATGAAAATTTGCCCTAGAAAATCAATAGTGAAATATATCATTATCATGCCACACAAATAACAAAAAAATGAGTTCCTTCTATCATCAGTACTGTGTACCAATTGTGAGCACATTAAGAACCACTGTGCAAAAAATCAATGTAGGTTGAATTGTATTTTGTTAAAATGTAAAACTGACGTACAAGTATACTCAGCCTTCAAAACTGCACGTGATTTCCGTTGGTTCACTCGCTACACAAGCGAAAGACGACTGGTCGACTTAAATTTGTTAACACGTAATAGGGAAGGAAAGAGAAGAATAATTCCACATCGACTTTGAATTGATTGATCGCCCGCCGTTGGTGGCTGGAGAATGTCATAAAAAAAAGAAAAGCAATGCTGTCATGGATATACTTCGACAAAAGAAAGCAAATTTTTTCGACACACATAAATTTTCAGAGGAATTCCACGACTGTGATTGTTTATTTTGAATTGGAAAACGAATCACCAGTGCGGATAGCCTTTCACGTAAAACTTAAAATAAACTTCTACTAATTCTAGGACCGCGACAGAGATAATGAAAGTTTGTTCTTCAATAGTTCAGTCTCATAGACAGTGGAGGCTATTAGCACACTGAAATTAGTTAGAAGCACGTTGGCACAAAATTTCATTACTCCTGCGATTGCCATCACAATCTATGACACACTTTTGAAATTATAAGAGCGGCATAATAACAGTAAACAAAATTTACAGTTCGTAATCTTCTTTGCATAAATAGCTAATTCACTTTGTCCGTAATCTAATTGAAACTTCCCTACATCGTCAAATTTTGTTGGAGTATTGGTTGTGCATTGCTCAGTCGTACTACAATCTTCAATTATTATCTATTGAAAGTCAATCACACATGAACAAGTTCTTCCAAGGCTCCATTCTTTTTTACTACCTAAAGAACAAACCTTCAGCCTCTACACCAGTACACAAATATTATTTACATTTACAGTATTCTTGCAGCTAATAAATAGCAGTTCAGTTAGTTTCTTAACACAAATGCACAACACATATACAGGGTGAGTCACCTCACGTTACTGCTGGACATATTTCGTAAACCACATCAAATACTGACGAACCGATTCCACAGACCGAACGTGAGGAGAGGGGCTAGTGTAATTGTTTAATACAAACCATACAAAAATGCACGGAAGTATGTTCTTTAACACAAACCTACGTTTTTTCAAATGGAACCACGTTGGTTTTGTTAGCACATCTGAACATATAAACAAATACGTAATCAGTGCAGTGTGTTCCATTGTAAAATGTTAATTACATCCGGAGATATTGTAACCTAAAGTTGACGCTAGAGTACAACTCCTCCGCTGTTCGATCGTGTGTATCGGAGAGCACTTCAACATACTTCGCGTTTCTACAGAATGATCTGCCAACGTTGCTCGAAAATGTCCCACTGGAAACGCGTTGACGTATGTGGTATCAGCATGATGGTGCACCTGCACATTCCGCAATTAACACTAGGCTGACCCTTGACAGGATGTTCGACGGGCGTTTCATAGGACGTGGAGGACGCATAAATTGGCCAGCCCGTTCTCCTGATCTTACACCTCTGGACTTCTTTCTGTGGTGTACGTTAAAGGAGAATGTGTACCGTGATGTGCCTACAACCCCAGAGGATATGAAACAACGTATTGTGGCAGCCTGCGGCGACATTACACCAGATGTACTGCGGCGTGTACGACATTCATTACGCCAGAGATTGCAGTTGTGTGCTGCAAATGATGGCCACCACATTGAACATCTATTGGCCTGACATGTCGGGACACACTCTATTCCACTCCGTAATTGAAAACGGAAACCACGTGTGTACGTGTACCTCACCCCTCATGGTAATGTACATGTGCGTCAGTGAAAAAGACCCATAAAAAGGTCAGCATGTGGACGTAATGTGATGTTCCAGTCTCTTCTGTACCTAAGGTCCATCACCGTTCCCTTTGGATCCCTACGTAATTCGGTGCTCTCCGATACACACGATCGAACAGCGGAGGAGTGGTACTCAAGCGTCAACTTTAGGTTACAATATCTCCGGATTTAATTAACATTTTACAATGCAACAAACGGCACTGATTACGTATTTGTTTACATGTTCAGATGTGCTAACAAAACTAACGGGGTTCCATCTAAAAAAAACCTAGGTTCGTGTTAAAAAATACTTCGGTGCATTTTTTTATGGTTTGTATTAACCAATTACACTATCCCCTCTCCTCACGTTCGGTCTGTGGGATCGATTCGTCAGTATTTGATGTGGTTTACGAAATATATCCAGCGGTAATGTTAGGTGACTCACCCTGTATATGAAACAGAAAATAATTTTTCCTATAAATTAAAATTAGCAGCACATAGATAGGTCAACAAGACATTTCACTTTCGTCACTATTGACACTGAAAGTTATGTACCTATATTTTTTCGTCAATTCCTGCTTGCTCAGTCTCGAGAGTCCAAACTTCTTGATGATATATCTTTGTACGCTACCTGTCAATACTGATCATTTGATTTTTGAGACAGCAGAACTTGCAAGTCAGAATTAATATCTGTCTGGTTGCTTGTTTGTGCTGAACCAGCAAAACAGTCAGGTGCTATCACTAGAGAGGCCAGAGACACACCCACGAGCAAAGCGCCGCCAACGCCCTCTCGACAGTAAGTGTTTAGGCCGCCGCCGCTGACTGGAGCGCCTCATTCAAATATCCAGTTTCGCGTCTGTCAGTTTACTCGCAGAGTGGGTTTAGTTCGCACAGGCTACGACAATTCATAACGACCAGATTAGTGACTATAGAGGGACTAGTTTACCCCTAACAGAATTGTACTTTACTAACAGCGAGAAATTAAAGTTTCTAATAGCAAGATTACCGATATTGACATTACATCAATCTGCAAGAGGACTATTACTGATGAGCTTGTACCACAAAACATAGACTCTAATCAAGTTAAGTAAACGTCTCCAGTTCATGTAAATAAAGAACCGTATAAATCTAAGTGTGCGTTTGTGTTGTAGGAAGAGGATATCAGCCACCCTCAACAACATCCTGTCCCTTGCTTCCTTGCGGTGAAAGATTCTACAATTTACAGCCCTGTCCGTAGCCCGAAGATGTTCCTTGTCTAAAGCAAACAACGTTCATACCATGTTGAGACCTGCCTTCATTTCCATATTTCGAAATACTTCGCACCCACTTTCATTGCAATGGGCAGGTGTACCGGCAAGGTTAGGTTCACACATCTGGTTGTCATCTTTATTGTTTATACGTACCTTTGCTTTCCAACATTTCTCCTTTTTTCAAAAGCCTTCAGAGGATTCCTAGTCGCTTTACGTTTAACCATGATTATCCTTCAATAAAACAGAGATTTCAACGAACAGAATTCGCTACCAATATTTTCAGGATTAAAAAAGAGTAAATAAACATGAAACACAAGACAACCGAGGGAGAGAAATATATCAAACTATCACAGGTTAGACGCAACACTTATTTTGTAACATGATAAGCATGTAGGTTCGTGAGTACAGCATTTGATAGCAGTTTAATAGCGTCACACTGTGTCACGCCCTTGCAGAACATATTTCAAAAATATTTAAAAAATAGTTGTAGTCTTCTGAACTGAATAAATGATATATCAGTTGAAAGGGGAAAGTCTGCAGATTTTTAAAATGCGAAAAAGTATAAAAATTGAACATTGCATGATTTTGAACCTTTCCAGAGCCCCTTAAGACTTGGTAACTCGAACAAACCTGCATTCACAGCTTATGTTACTAAAGAAAACCACTCAGTGACTTGAGACAGATCAGTCAGAAAAAATATCTTCTTCTTCTTCTTCTTGTGTGTCCGTCCTGCAGGGTCGGCATGGTTATTAACGGATATGACAAGGTTACGTTAAGGGGTGGTAGGGTGCCCTTCCTGTCGCCACCGCCTTACAACCCAGGGTGTAGTGTTACTCATGTGAAACTGAGCGAGAGTTTTTCTAAACGTTCGTGAATCGTGTAACTCAGGAACGATTTAGGTACCAGCCCTTCTTCATTGCATAAATCACATAACGGAGATTCCTTCAATTCTTTTCGGAAAAACTGGGTTCGGGATTTGCCATGATTTAAGCGCATGCGCGTAATCATTCTTATGAATCGTCTGCTCTTATTCCAATCAGTAAAACAATGGGATAAAGTTATCTTAGGTTGCAGCTGGCCATATTGTGCTCCTCTTCACGTCTCAGTCGAATCCCACTGCGTTCGCCAGTCATTTCTCGCTTTTTCATTGGTTAAACTCAGTACTTCTTGATAAGGAAGTCTCCCATTCAGGATTTCATCCCAGTTGATTGCTCGCTTCGCTACGATGTGTACTATTCCTTTATGAAAGATGCCCCTGTGCCCTGGAATCCAATAGAAATTTGTTACTATACCGTCTTGCTTATTTGTAACGACTTCTTTAATAATGTCGATAATTATAGGCGACACACTTTTGTCCCATTTTTGGTTTCTTAAGGCTCTTCAGTATACTTATGGAATCTGTTAAAATGGCTCAAATGGCTCTGAGCACTAAGGGACTTAACATCTATGGTCATCAGTCCCCTAGAACTTAGAACTACTTAAACCTAACTAACCTAAGGACATCACACAACACCCAGTCATCACGAGGCAGAGAAAATCCCTGACCCCACCGGGAATCGAACCCGGGAACCCGGGCGCGGGAAGCGAGAACGCTACCGCACGCCGGAATCTGTTAATATCGTCCACTAACCCTCATACTGTCCTGGTAATCTGTAACTCCTCTACCCACCGAGCTGGCCACTACGGTGCATGCACAACTCTACGCGCTACTATACTATGAGATCCGAATTACTGGACAGATATATAACTCTAGTAAGTCTCATTAACTGGCAGAACGAAACTGCGTTGCCCGTTAGGACTACATATACAGGGTTATTACAAATGATTGAAGCGATTTCACAGCTCTACAATAACTTTATTATTTGAGATATTTTCACAATGCTTTGCACACACATACAAAAACTCAAAAACTTTTTTAGGCATTCACAAATGTTCGATATGTGCCCCTTTAGTGATTCGGCAGACATCAAGCCGATAATCAAGTTCCACCCACACTCGGCGCAGCATGTCCCCATCAATGAGTTCGAAAGCATCGTTGATGCGAGCTCGCAGTTCTGGCACGTTTCTTGGTAGTGGAGGTTTAAACACTGAATCTTTCACATAACTCCACAGAAAGAAATCGCATGGGGTTAAGTCGGGAGAGCGTGGAGGCCATGACATGAATTGCTGATCATGATCTCCACCACGACCGATCCATCAGTTTTCCAATCTCCTGTTTAAGAAATGCGGAACATCATGATGGAAGTGCGGTGGAGCACCATCCTGTTGAAAGATGAATTCGGCGCTGTCGGTCCCCAGTTGTGGCATGAGCCAATTTTCCAGCATGTCCAGATACACATGTCCTGTAACGTTTATTTCGCAGAAGAAAAAGGGGCCGTAAACTTTAAACCGTGAGATTGCACAAAACACGTTAACTTTTGGTGAATTGCGAATTTGCTGCACGAATGCGTGAGGATTCTCTACCGCCCAAATTCGCACATTGTGCCTGTTCCCTTGACCATTAAGAAAAAATGTTGCTTCATCACTGAAAAGAAGTTTCGCACTGAACGCATTCTCTTCCATGAGCTGTTGCAACCGCGGCGAAAATTCAAAGCGTTTGACTTTGTCATCGGGTGTCAGGGCTTGTAGCAATTGTAAACGGTAAGGCTTCTGCTTTAGCCTTTTCCGTAAGATTTTCTAAACCGTCGGCTGTGGTACGTTTAGCTCCCTGCTTGCTTTATTCGTCGACTTCCGCAGGCTACGCGTGAAACTTGCCCACACGCGTTCAACCGTTTGCTCACTGCAGGCCGACCCGTTGATTTCCCCTTACAGAGGCATCCATAAGCTTTAAACTGCGCATACCATCGCCGAATGGAGTTAGCAGTTGGTGGATCTTTGTTGAACTTCGTCCTGAAGTGTCGTTGCACTGTTGTGACTGACTGATGTGAGTGCATTTCAAGCACGACATACGCTTTCTCGGCTCCTGTCGCCATTTTGTCTCACTGCGCTCTCGAGCGCTCTGGCGGCAGAAACCTGAAGTGCGGCTTTAGCCAAACAAAACTTTATGAGTTTTTCTACGTATCTGTAGTGTGTCGTGACCATATGTCAATGAATGGAGCTACAGTGAATTTATGAAATCGCTTCAATCATTTATAATAGCCCTGTATGTAAACTGCAGCTCTGACACAGAGCCATCAGGCGACAAAATTAATTTCTTCGTGGTTTTAATTTCAGAACGTGCTTCAAGATTATAATGAATAAGTTATTTTGAAAAAAGAATAAAGAAGATAAAGGAGGTAACCAACGTATCTACACTGAACATGCTTATGCAGAATGCCTCAGAGTCTTTAGGATTGGAGATACATAATAAAATATCTAGGTACCGTCAAAGCCATTCAAGATTAGAATGCCGGGCATCAGTTACCTACCAAAGGGTGATAGCACTACTGTCTTTTCATCAAGACATCGAGTAATCAGTAATTCTGATTCTTAATCAGTTTCAACCTGAACATTTGGATGCAGCTTCATCAATACCTTCAATGTATACTTCCCACCTGTTTGCCCTTTCTTCTGCATTTAACAGATGTCCATCTACATCAACCAGGTAAACACTTCTTGGTATTACTTCTCCGAAGCTACTTTTAATCTTCATACTTGCCTGTCATTTTCTTACAATAATATCTTTCTCAATCTTTTTATATTTTTTTCCCAACTATTCTGATTCAGCCTGTTTGGACTGCCTGATAATTTTATTCCTAACGAGTGCTGCTCATTCTGAAGGTAAAAATGAAGAGTTGAAACCACTTGGTCAAATAGCAATAGGGAATGCTTGTGATGTGGGTTTAGTAGCTAGGATTAATGGAATGGTAGGACATGGAAACCAATAAAAAAGAGATCTGTAGAAATATAGGATCTTACTACGCTGTAGATTCGTCTCTTACAAACTGGCGAGGTTATTCAACGATAAAGATGTTAAGAGCAAAGGCAGGTGATAGTTGGATAAGAAGAGCGGGAGCATATGAAGTAACATGTCAAGATTTTGGGACTAAATATGTTAATAAAGTTGAAAATAAGGTAATAGTATAATAAAGAGAATGATCTATCGGCGGTGGTACTGAGCATTGAGAAAGAGAACATTCATTAGGAAGCATCACGGACGGCTTGAATACTTTGAATTTACAAGAATAAGTTCGGTTCCTGTCAACTTTAGAGGAAACAGAATTTTTTGTGATATCGGAGATGAACGCGTTAACGAGTTAAACGAAATACAGAACTGTCAATATAGTTCAAATGGCTCTGAGCACTATGGGACTTCTGATGTCATTAGTCCCCTAGAACTTAGAACTACTTAAACCTAACTAACCTGAGGACATCACACACATCCATGCCCGAGGCAGGATTCGAACCTGCGACCGTAGCGGTCGCGCTGTTCTAGACTGTAGCACCTAGACCCGCTCGGCCATGCCGGCCGGCACAGAAGTGTCAAATGGATATTTCTGCGACCACTTCAGGGATGTTCTTGTGAAAAGCAGCCACCTACCTAATCTCGTTAGTAATAATTAAGTTTTTATGTCTCTAGTTTGTAATATAAACCGTATATAGTGAGCACATTTTAGAAAGTGGATTAAGCGTTGGTCGTAATGACTTTATTGGTTGCCAAGGAATGCGAGAAATAACATATCAGTGAATGTTACGGTCCGTCAAATGTGAAAAGATGAAAACGTTGTAACATAAGTGTAAGATTGTTATTAGATTTTGCTGTAAGATAGACACACAAACTTTCAAAAGTTTTTGAGTTGGCAGCTATATAATTGGTTGGCTGTGATGGATGAATACTTAACAAGATATTACAATCATTGCGAAGTGAAACACAGTTGATTTTCGTTAGTAAACAGAGCCCTGTGAGAGAATCAAGCGTCATCAGTAATTACAAAGTTTAAACCATGGTACATGCAATGGAAAGTCGTATGTGTCTGCTGCTTGGTTATTTTTGGCACTGCCTAATTAAAATAATTTTAATATGCGTTACACTAGATCAACAGCATAGACAGATTTCCAATATATGTATAGTAGTGTGTGAAATACTACGAAATAATGATTGTGAAGTTAAAAAAGGGATGACGTCTTGCCGAAACATGTTATATTTTTAAATGAATTATACATTTGGACAAATGGCGCGTCATAATCGTCGTACTGATGCCAATTGATATTCGACACTTAGGCAATCGATCTTTGCAATATTGAAACAGCAATTGCAAGAAGGTTATCTGCCACATACAGCCTTCGAGTAGAGCTTTGTTGAACAAATGTTTCTGAGAAAATATCATAGGGTCAAAGATACCCATAAAGAAATGCATACGTTTTACGATGAGAAGTACTTGTAATGTCAAGATATCTACAATGGTGCGCCATTCCTTCAAGAGGAACGCTCATCGGAGACCAGCGTGATGTCGGCTGACAACAACAGACTGCCACAAAATCAAATGTCCAACGGAATGAATGCTTAGTCTCAGCTGACAGGTGGTATTGGTTGCCTGCTCGATCGGCATCGACCAGATCACACAGCTCGTATATGACAGGTCAGGATATCACAAAGTCTGTGCTCGGTGGAAGTCGCGGGTGCTCATCACAGAGCTCAAAATGCAAAGGAGGCTTTTGCAGTTCCTCAACCGCTGCCCATATGGAGGGCACAATATGCTAGACCGAAATGTTACAGGCGATGCGTCTTATTAATGCAGTCGTACCAACCTCCAACATTTTCTAGGAAAGAAAAATTCCCTGTTACGGGGAACATCAAGGAATACTATGCACTACATTTCATTTTCAATGAAAACATAAATGTGTTGCAAAATCCGAAAATATAATCGAAACGCTACAAAACGTCAGGTGGGAAGTGCTTCCTGGGTCCCTAACCTAGCTCCACAAATTCAATTTCTTTATTTATCAGATAGAGCAAATTCAGGTGTAGGGTTTGTGGGTGAGATTTTATGCAGTATACTATATTTATTTTAGTGAAACTAGTGTCAGTCAACGGCTATTCGATTTTGAAAACGCGGGTATTATAACAATGCACGTAGCGAAATTGATTCGTTGCGAAATTTATACTGAGGTGTTTACCACCACGCTCTATTATTTTCACGTATCTACAAACTGTTAATGATTTAAGGTGGAGGACGTCTAATAGACAGACAACCAGTTACAATAAATGGCGCTTTTCAAGTAACATTTACCGTGGTCTCAATAGATTTAAGCCCGTCTTCCTCAGAAGAACAAGAAAAAAACTTCACATTAGCAGTCAGTAAAATCAATCTCATAAAATACCAGACCATTCTAAGAGATACATGCCGACTTGTCACATGAGTAAAACCAACCTCCAAAAATACCAGACCATATTAAGAGGTACATGCAGACTAAGTCGGCACGTAGCTCTTATGGTCTGGTATTTTATGAGACTGGTTTTACTGATGCGACAAGCCCTTGATACTAGGGGCCTTAACTTTTACATAGGATTTGTCGACCTGGATAAAGCGTTCGACAGTGTAAAATGGTGCAAGATGTTCGAAAAATAGGGGTTAGCTATAGGGAGAGGCGGATGATATACAATATGTTCAAGAACTAAAAAGGAATAATAAGAGTAGGCGACCAGGAACGAAGTGCTCGGATAAAAAAGGGTGCAAGACAGGAATGTAGTCTTTCACCTCTACTGTTCACTCTGCATATTGAGGAAGCAATGATAGAAATAAAAGAAAGGTTCTGGAATAGGATTAAATTCCAAGGTGAAAGGATATCAATGATACGATTCGCTGATGACATTGCTGTACTGAGTGAAAGTGAAGAAGAATTACAGAATCTGCTGAAAGGAATGAACAGTCTAATGAGTACAGAATATGGACTGAGAAAAAATCGAAGAAAGACGACAGTAATGAGAAGTGCAGAAATGAGAACAGCGAGAAACTTAACATCAGCACTGATTGTCACGAAGTAGATGAAGTTAAGGAATTCTGCTACCTAGGTAACAAAATAACCAATGACGGGCGGAGCAAGGAGGAAATCAAAAGCAGACTAGCACTGACAAAAAGGGCATTCCTGGCCAAGAAAGTCTACTAGTATCAAACATAGGCCTTAATTTGAGGAAGAAATTTCTGAGAATGTACGTCTGGAGTACAGCATTGTATGGTAGTGAAACATGGACTGTGGAAAAACCGGAATACAAGAGAATCGAAGCATTTGAGATGTGGTGCCACAGACGAATTATGAGAATTAGGTGGACTGATAAGATAAGGAATGAAGAGGTTCTGCGCAGAGTCGGAGAGGAAGGGAATACGTGGAAAACACTGGCAAGAAGAAGGGACAGAATGATAGGACATCTGTTGAGACACCAAGGAATGACCTCCATGGTTCTAGAAGGAGCTGTAGAGGACAAAAACTGTACAGGAAGACAGAGATTAGAATACATCCAGCAAATAATTGAGGACGCAGGTTGCAAGTGCTACCCTGAGATTAAGAGGTTGGCACAGGAGAAGAATCCGTGGCGGACCGCATCAAACCAGTCGGAAGACTGATGAGTCAAAAGAAAATTTGTATGTATGGATGTACAGACCGTTGCCGAACATTTCACGTGAAGATAGCTTTGCTAACTGATTGGTAATGTAAAGTTTGTTTCTTGTCCTTGTGAGGAAGACGGGTTTAAATCCGTTGAAACCACGGTGAAGGTTAACTGAAAACCACCAATTATTGTAACTGTCTGTCTGTCGGTTACATCTTCTGTTCTGTAACCGTTGTTATAGTGCAGCCATGTTCAAAGCGTACGAAACGTAGTAACAACCAAACCGGTTGAAATTTACGTATGCCGCTTTGCGATAACATAGTGAGATATTTAGAAAGGTGAACGAAAGCGTCACGTCCCCCTAAAAAAAAATTTAATACTGAGTCCTTAGCATGCAAGGTGATGCTCGCAGTATTTTTCGGTGTCCGAGGGTCCGAGGTCAGATACTCAACGATTTCCTCGAGCCCCGTAAAACTATTAACGGTGACCTACAATATGAGACACTACGTAGCCTACGCCAAATCCTTCTCCACGATTACGCGCGTCCACACGTCTCAAAGGAGTTCAAGTGGGAGCAGCTCGAACATCCGTCCTACAGCCTGGACATGTCGTCCTGCGGGTGCCGAGTGTTTGGTTCGCTAAAAAAAAAAAAGGAACTGAAGAACTTTAAGAACTGAAGCCACAGGAATTCTGCTGACAGGGAATCCTTCGGGTCGTAAAACAGTGAGGTAGTCGTGCTCTGGCATCGCGTGATTACTTTTGAATAAATACTTCAATTATATTCACAGTACTGTTTTGTATCTTTTCTTTTAAACACCTCTCATGTGTTTGATAATACGGCGAGATATTTGCAAAACGCGACCTTGTGTGGCTAGGAAATCCGTCATAAGTTAAGTTTAAAATTATAATTTGTTGTGGATTTTAAAGGCAGAGTTCTAAGAAAAATATGATGTGTTGCTAGTGTTATATCTGTTTCTTAGGGCCTATTTCGCGTCTTAAGCATAAGTGAAATAACCTGTGTGTTATATTGACCTGGCAGTGACGCATTACAAATTACGCATGTGTTCATGTTGTGGGTATTACTTCATATGATAAAAAGATAGGATGTATTTATTCGGCGCCGGCCGAGGTGGCCGAGCGGTTCTAGGCGCTACAGTCTGGAACCGCGCGACCGCTACGGTCGCAGGTTCGAATCCTTCTTCGGGCATGGATGTGTGCGATGTCCTTAGGTTAGTTAGGTTTAAGTAGTTCTAAGTGCTAGGGGACTTATGACCACAGCAGTTGAGTCCCATAGTGCTCAGAGCCATTTTTTTATTTATTCGGATTAGTTCCAGCAGCCTGTCGATTTTGAAATCCAGTGACTGTCGCCAACAATCAACATCTCACTGGACGACTCCTTCAGAGGCGTAAATTGTTGCACTGTCTCATTTGCTGAAGTGCCAATCACAAAATTTGAAAGCTGTGTCGCTTTTGTAGCGTCAATAATACGTTTCACAAGTAAAATAAGTGTTATTAGGCCAGTCAAATCAGGCCAGATTTTGACGTTTAGGGGATAAAATTAGTAACAAGCTGGATTTTCGCACAGACCTTCCTTTTAACAAGATACTGGATAAACCCCCCCCCCCCCCCGCCCCACCCCCAAATCGGGCTGGAGCTTCGTCCATCACACTGGAAATTGGCTACAAAAATATCACCTTTTCTCATTTTTATGGAAAACGGCTGCATTTATGGGCAAAATAATTAAAAAATGAAAGAATACAAAATTATCTACAAAAAGGTCCTATGCATTGTGTTTATAGGATAAACAACCGTTTATCCGTTTATCGTGTTACCATAAAGGCCTCGTGTTTGACATCTTATTACGGAACAGCGCCACCTGTAAACTTTTTCGTGTAGTCTGTCACAAGAAACTAAACTGATTATTGTCTGTCTGATTTTCTATAGTTATATGCTTAAGTGTTATAGTCTTACAGTGTCTCGTTGAGAGCTGCATTATTAATTTCTCCTCTATTTCTATTTTGCAGGAACTGAATGCAGTATGGTCGTGAGCCAAGGCATCGTGACGGCTGCTGATGAACCTTCTAGTTGCTCCGGTATTATGTAGTTAGTGCGCAAAATGTCTGCCCCGTCAGCTGAATGGTCAGCGTGACTGATTGCCGTCCTAAGGGGCCCGGCCTCGATTCCCGGCTGGGTCGGGGATTTTCTGCGCTCGGGGACTGGGTGCTCTGTTGTCTTCATCATCATTTCATCCCCATCCGGCGCGCAAGTAGCCCAATGTGGCGTCGAATGTAGTAAGACCTGCACCATGGCGACCGGACCTGCGCCGTAAGGGGCCTTCCGGCCAATGAAGCCAAACGCTCATTTTCAATGCGCAAAATGGTTGAAAATGGAAAATAATAATATTTATGAAGGAGAATCGTGAGAACTGTTTGATCTGTCATGGACTTGGTAGGTGCCAGTGCGAGACGTTGTGACGGGGAAACGTGAAGCTTTTAGTAGTCCACCGGGTTTGAAACTACACGTTGCAAAATGGTGAAGAGATCATAGTGGCAAATGCAGATAAAATACACTATACTATTTGTTTAAGAAACACGGACTATAAAATCTTAGCAGATGCTAAAACGTGAAGAAGAGTGACGCAGACGACTTGGAATTGTTGCAGCAGCGGCTGTATTTGTACGAGAGGACATTAGATCCAGCTTCTGCAAAACAGATGAAAATCCCCCAATACACGAATTTTTGAGAGATGCGCTAACTGTGATTCCACGGTCTTTGAGTACGGTAAAGAAAGAAAAAAATGTGTCAGTATAGGACATCAAAACATTTCAACTACACTACTACGACTATTCACACCTCTTCCTCGGTTGTTAGTTTCTACACTGAAAGTATGATTCAAACATCTTTTAGCAAATCTTGGAATGTATGCTAGTTACAGTGATGTTCAAATTTTGGAACAGTTCAGAGCAGTTGTAGGGAGAGTACTCCACAATGCTCTAAAATATGCGGCTTTTGTCGACGCGTGTCTTGCCCTAACAAATGCTCCACACCATCCCTGCAAGAAGAAGTTACCGAAACACCTGACACTGACGGTTTAACAACAGACGAGGATGCTGACGCTCAAGAAGGTTACGATTGTAAGTCAAAGGAAGATGACAAGCCTATCTTACGAACCATTCCACTACGTGTATAATGTTACACAATACACTACTGGCCATTAAAACTGCGGCACCACGAAGATGACGCGCTACAGACGCGAAATTTAACCGACAGGAAGAAGATGCTCTGATATGCAAATGATTAGCTTTTCAGAGCATTCACACAAGGTTGGCGCCGGTGGCGACACCTACAACGTGCTGACATGACGAAAATTTCCAACCGATTTGTCATACACAAACAGCAGTTGACCGGCGTTGCCTGGTGAAACTTTGTTGTGATGCTTCATGTAAGGAGTACCATCGCGTTTCCGACTTTGATAAAGGTCGGATTGTAGCCTATCGGTTGCGGTTTATCATATCGCGTCATTGCTGCTCGCGTTGGTCGAAATTCCATGACTGTTAGCAGAATATGGAATCGGTGGGTTCAGGAGGATAATACGGAACGCCGTGCTGGATCCCAACGACCTCGTATCACTAGCAGTCGAGAAGACAGGCATCTTATTCACATGGCTTAACGGATCGTGCAGCCACGTCTCGATCCCTGAGTCAACAGATGGGGACGTTTGCAAGACAACAACCATCTGTACGAAGAGTTCGACGACGTTTGAAGCAGCATGCACTACCATCTCGGAGACCACGGCTGCGGTTACCCTTGACGCTGCATCGCAGACAGGAGCGCCTGCGATGGTGTACTCAACGACGAACCTGGGTGCACGAATGGCGACACGTCATTTCTTCGGATGAATCCAGATTCTGTTTACAGCATCACGATGGTCGCATCCGTGTTTGGCGACATCGCGGTTAACGCACATTGGAAGCGTATATTCGTCATTGCCATACTGGCGTATCACCTGGCGTGATGGTATGGTTCAAATGGCTCTGAGCACTATGGGACTCAACTGCTGAGGTCATTAGTCCCCTAGAACTTAGAACTAGTTAAACCTAACTAACCTAAGGACATCACAAACATCCATGCCCGAGGCAGGATTCGAACCTGCGACCGTAGCGGTCTTGCGGTTCCAGACTGCAGCGCCTTTAACCGCACGGCCACTTCGGCCGGCGCGTGATGGTATGGGGTACCATTGGTTACACGTCTCGGTCACCTCTTATTCGCACTGACGGCACTTTGAACAGTGGACGTTACATTTCAGATGTGTTACGACCCGTGGCTCTACTCTTCATTCGATCCCTGTGAAACCCTACATTTCAGCAGGATAATGCACGAACGCATGTTGCGGGTCCTGTACAGAAAATGTTCGACTGCTGCCCTGGGCAGCATATTGTCCAGGTCTCTCACCAATTGAAAACGTCTGGTCAATGGTGGCCGAGCAACTGGCTCGTCACAATACGGTAGTTACGATTCTTCATGAACTGTGGTACCGTGTTGAAACTGCATGGGCAGCTGTACCTATACACGCCATCCAAGCTCTGTTTGACTCAAGGCCCATGCGTATCAAGGCCGTTATTACGGCCAGAGGTGGTTGTTCTGGGTACTGATTTCTCAGGATCTGTGCACCCAAATTGCGTGAAAATGTAATCACATGTCAGTTCTAGCATAATATATTTGTCCAATGAATACCCGTTTATCATCTGCATTTCTTCTTGGTGCAGCAATTTTAATGGCCAGTAGTGTATATGAACAATTAAATCGTAATCAATAAATGTTAATTAAACCTTTATTATTGTCATTCCATGCTGTTTCTACAGCAATTTCACTGACATCCGCAAAAACAAGTGGAATTCCCGCCATTATAAGGTCAGAATAGATTTATAAACTTCGTTAGAAAGCAGAGCTGTTAATCCTATGAAACAGTACCAAGGACCTTTTTGGTAGATATGTTTTTTTAATTTTTTACTGAAGTTTTTTACTCATAAACGCAGCCGTTTTCCGTAAAAATACGAAAAAGTTATTTTTTTTACCGCCATTTTCCAATACGAAAAACGAAGCCCCAGCCTGACCGGTGGGGACTTTTAGTATGTAGTTTACAAAGGTGCAAGGAAGGTCTGTGCAAAAATCCGTGTTATTACTAATTTTCCGTCTAAAAATCATGTTTCACATGGCATGCTGTATTAAGAAACAAACATCAGTTTGGCAAGAAACAAAAAGAAAAACTATTGAAATTTTTCAACAAGTAACTAGCAACAATTAATAGCGAATACGAAGTTCGTTTACCTGTGTGGATTTGTGTGTTTCCCTTAATTTTAGTATTAAAAATAAATTCATGATAAAATCTTGACGAAACATATCGACCTAAAGCAAACAGTTTTGCTCAAAACGGGCCCTCCAAACCCGCACTGTCTTCAGTAGACACTTTCAGTCAGGAAAATGTACAGTCGTTCAATGTCTTTCAAAGGATGGAACAGTGATAAAGGAAGTCATAGCCTGATTTGTACTGTAGCCCTAACATCTCTATAATAGTGATTCCCATGGGCATTTACAGACATTACACATAAATATTTTCTTTTGAACAGTATCTAATCTTACCCTTCTAAGCTTCACATACATTTGCAAACTGCTTATGACTGATTCTCACAATTGGATGACGATTTCTGATTATGAGCGTCCGAATTTTCTTAATAGTTTTCACATTACAGCGTTTGGATATCGTATCCAAATTTTTGCCTCTCTCTCACAACGCAGAGAAACCACTCTTTCGTCTGCATAATCGATGGCATCATCGCTAAATGTGTGCTCAGCGTTGCGGATTGTTTTCTTTCGGGTTTTCCCAAGCATTGAGCAAACGTAACGCACTTGTCAGGTATGTTCTAACGTCCAGGAAGAAATACAATCGCCGTGAGCGTATAGTACACCAATTCACTCGCTTACTTCTTGGAAGCGAATGACATACCTGAATGTTCCGCGAACCATCATGAAAACAGTTTTGGGTTTCCTTAAGATGAGGACGTGAAACCTTTGTGCATTACTTTATGCAAAGTGAGTGGTAGGGCACAGTTTAGTACTTGTCAAGATAAAAGTTGATACAGCCAAAGCAACAGCTCGATAGGACGATGATTGACGAAACAATCGAGCGTGTAAAAGACATCATATTCGAACACATTTTCTTTGCTTTATCCTTTCGGTGGGCGCACCTATCTACATTCCATGAGTAGGAACCTTGGGATTTCTACATCGAAATTAGCAGTTTCAGAATTTTACCATTTTAATTTAGGAAATTTTTATTTTAGAAACATGTTTATGCAAATTTTAAGTGTGTTTTAATGAATCATTTGAGACGCATAATGAATAACTTAGGCCAACGATGGAAAAACATTTGTAATGAATATGACTGAAATCCTAACATGGTTACAAAAAGGGCGTGTCACCCACCATTTTTTAAAGTTATACAGCCACGTAAAAGCATTTAAATATCTTGGAAGTACGATCACTGAAGACTTGTGATGGCACCAGGATGAGAAAGATCATATTGCTATGGTGAAAGAGCCATTCAGTAGAAAGATGAGATAATTATGAAGCAGATTAGATAAATGGCTGAGGAAAAGACTTGGCAAGTGTTTTGTCTGGAATGCGGCACTCTGTGGGACCGAAACACGGACACGGAAACGAGAGAATGGGAAAGAGCTACAAGTATTTGAAATGTGGATGTGGAGGAGAATGGAGAGGATAAGCTGGATGGAAAGATTAAGTAACGGAAGAATACTGGAAAGCGCTGGTGAGAGCAGAAGACGGCTGCAGGTTATAAGAGAGAGGAAGAAGAACTGGATGGGACATTCGGTGAGACGGAAGTGCCTCCTAACAGTTATTTTGGAAGGTCTAATTCGTGGGAGGAGATTGAGAGGAAGTAGGAGAAACCAGATGATATGATGGGAAGTGGAAATTACGTGGTCCCAAAGAGGATGGCAGAAGACAGGAGAACATGGAGATTTACCACATGTAAACCTGACTCTGGGCTAAACTCTGACAATGAGTTGGTACTTCATTTAATAAATATGAAGTTGAACACTCAGTGTCAGTGGCTGTACTGGTTAGTGGGTATCAGTGTTCGAACACAATTCTTTAAACAAACGAATTTCCATGTATAAAAGCCATATTTCCCGAATTATGTATCGTACAATGATGTTAGTAGTAAAGAAGTAATAAATTAAAAATTCATGCCAGATGCTGACGTTTTACTGCACGAACAGCGAAAAAATTATTTTCCTTTCATCATTTTGCAGGGAGTGTCAACTAGCAAAAGTTTAGAAAAGGTTTGAAATTATATGTGAAGGTTGTTGGAATTTGCTAAGTGTTCTCATTCTCAAATACTGGGTGAAGATAGTTTGGGTAATTTGCGTGCTATGAGTTACACTGCCTCAATAAATACACACTTTAATATTTACTGTGTTAAAACATTAACGCACGATTATTTTTCTTAATGATTAGATTATAACAGAATTTTAAATTCGGTAAATAATTAAATGAAATATTAGAAATCAAATATTTGTTGCCCCTGGAAGCCGTTAGCCGCAACTGGAACCGTGCACTGAGCACCGTTTCACCCGCTTATCGATACACATCGTACCTGCTGTAACTAGCTGTTTGGCGCCACAACATTTAAGCAGCACCTCTTACAAGGGGAGGCCGCCAATTGTGAAATTCAGATTCGATTCATACTGCGCATAATAAAAGCTCATGGCCAGAGGTGTAATGTGGCAAAGCACCAAGATGCACTTCTCAGCCGTTGTAGAGAAAATCGACAGTTAAAAGAAACCGTTGCGGTGAAATACTCTCTACGATTAACAATATTCTACAGCGTCGTGGCGCAGCGGTAAGCGCTCGGGTTCGTAATCCGAAGGTCGCCGGATCGAATCTCGCGCCCTGCAACCTCTCTTTTTGTATTTGTTTTTTGTAATTCATATATATATATATATATATATATATATATGTATATATATATATATATATATATATATATATATATAATTTCCGGCGATCAGTTGCAACAATTATGCATATAATAAGTTGTTGAAAATCGTTTGTCGTGCAAAAACTGGCGACTTCGAACATCATTATGTTTTCCGCAAACAAAGTTGTATTTCACAAATGTTATTAATTGTCTTCATAATGTTAACCACGTATAGTTAACGGAAGACGTAGAAACGGTATTCGGAAAGGAATACGTGTAGCGTAAGTCAAACGTTCGAATTAGAAAAGAGACCCCACGAACACAAATTTGCTGCGGCATGTATGAAATATAAACTCCGTTACTCGCTCGTTACACTTGAAGGACAGATGTTGAATGGGCCGAAACGAGCCGCCGCACAACAGCGTGGTTGCCTGCTAACTTCGAAAGAAGGTAGATGCGGTCCCTAGCGCAACTTATAACATCGTCGAAAATCAGTGCGGACGGGAGAGCTTTGGTACACCCTGTTAAAAAAACGGAAAAATGGAGGCGGTACAATTGGAGAGCGATCCGCCTTCACCAACATTCATAAGCAATTCATTAATAGTTTATAAAATATATATACACACACGCACACACACACACACACACACACACATATATATATATATATATATATATATATATATAATTTGAATTACAAAAAAACTAATAATTAAAAAAGTTGCATGGCGCGAGATTCGATCCGACGACCTTCGGATTACGAACCCGAGCGCTTACCGCTGCGCCACGACGCTGTAGAAAATTATTAATCGTAGAGAGTATTTCACGGCAACGGTTTCTTTTAACTGTCGATTTTCTCGACAACGGCTGAGAAGTGCATCTTGGTGCTTTGCCACATTACACCTCTGGCCATGAGCTTTTCTTATGCGCAGTATGAATCGCATCTGAATTTCACAATTGGCGGCCTCCCCTTGTTAGATCCGAAAAATATTATCACCTCTACACATTGTGAGAGACTCACACAGAGAAGGAGAATGATTCAAGTATATCTGCGAGAAGCGTCCCTTTCCAACAGTAGCTAAACTGAAAAAGCATATTCATTGTATCCGACTTTGAATAAAAAATTACAGTGAAATGAGACATGGGTATATGTGCACCCATTCCGGTGTCTTATATCCAGCTACTGCTAGATGGGACTGGGATGCCACTACTCCAAACTCTTGGAGAACAATACCTGTATGAAACCCATTATTACGATGGGGTCACCACTCCCAAATACGTTTTCAAACTACTGCCAGCTCGTTCCGGGTGAGGAAATCTTTCTGACTTCACGCAGTGTCCACGGAGGTGACAATAGTCATGGGATATCGCCTAATATCGTGCCGGACCTCCTTTTGCCGGTGTTGTTGTTGTGGTCTTCAGTTCTGAGACTGGTTTGATGCAGCTCTCCATGCTACTCTATCCTGTGCAAGCTTCTTCATCTCCCAGTACTTACTGCAACCTACATCCTTCTGAATCTGCTTAGTGTATTCATCTCTTGGTCTCCCTCTACGATTTTTACCCTCCACGCTGCCCTCCAATGCTAAATTTGTGATCCCTTGATGCCTCAAAACATGTCCTACCAACCGATCCTTTCTCCTGATAACGACGTCCTCTTGAGTAGTCCCCGCCCGGAGATCCGAATGGGGGACTATTTTACCTCCGGAATATTTTACCCAAGAGGACGCCATCATCATTTAATCATACAGTAAAGCTGCATGTCCTCGGGAAAAATTACGGCTGTAGTTTCCCCTTGCTTTCAGCCGTTCGCAGTACCAGCACAGCAAGGCCTTGGTTAATGTTACAAGGCCAGATCAGTGAATCACCCAGACTGTTGCCCCTGCAACTACTGAAAAGTGTTTTGCCGGTGTAGTGTAACAATTCGACGCCTCATGGGGCGATCTGGGTAGCCAAATCGTTCGCTCGAATTGTTCAGAATGTTCTTCAAACCAATCGCGAAGAATTGTGGCCCAGTGACATAGTGCATTGTCATTCATAAAAATTCCATCGTTGTTTTTGAGGCTATTATGTCCATGAATGGAAAATGGTCCGCAAGTAGCCAAATACAACCAGCATAACCATTTCCAGCCAATAATCGGTTCAGCTGGACCAGAGGACCCAATCTATTCCGTGTAAACTCAGTTCACACCATTATAAAGACACCACTAGCTTGCACAGTACATTCTCTTCCATAGCTTCGTGGGATCTGCGCCGTATTTGAACGCTGACATCAGCTCTTACCAACTGAAATCGGGATCATCTGACGAGGCCACCGTTTTCCAGTCGTCTGAAGTCCAATCCATATGATCACGGGCCCAGGAGAGACGCTATAGAGGCGATGTCCTGTTAGCAAAAGCTCTCGCGTCGGTCGCCTGCTACCATAACACATTAACGCCACCTTTCGCCGCACTGTCCTTCCCTAACGATTTCCGTAATGGGAATGCCCCATTCGTTTAGCTCCAACTACCATTCCGCCTTCAAAGTCTGTTAATTCCCGTCGTGCAGTCAAAATCACTTCGAAACGTTCTCATATAAACTACCTGAGTACAAATGACGACTCCTTCAACGCACTGCTCTTTTGTACCATGTGTACGCGATACTTATGCCATCAGTATATGTGCATATCCCTATTCGATGACTTTTGCCAACTCCGTGTATGTCGTACGGTCAACTGTGACCTCGTTTTTCATGATTGTGCGTCGTGCAACTGAGACGCAACCTCGAAACTAGACTGGTTTTGGCATAAGCGGATGTGGAAAACCGCCTAAAAACCACGTCCAGGCTCTGCAGCATACCGGCCCCCCTCGTTAATCCGCGAGGAGGGCTCGATCCAGGGCCGACGCGCCTCCCCGAGCATCGAAAGCAATCGCTTTAAGCACTCACCTATCATTACAGATGGTTATTAAAAAGTCCTTAGACGACATAAAGGTTTCAAATCATGTATCTGTTGGAGCAATATGATGGTAAATTTAAAGAATTTCGGCCGTTTTGATGAGTTTCATTGATTTTTCAAGGTGAGTGCTTCCAACTAGACATCAAAGTGATGGACATACTGTATCAGGGTCACTGGTTTCAAATATGTTTAGAGACAACTATCGGTTTTTTCACCAAGACATACATCGTACAAAAAAGTGTTACAAGTTTTAGGAAAAAGAGAGGAGGGATACGTACACATTAATATGTAATAAATAACTGTATTCATGTTTGTATTCCAATAAAACCTTTGTTCAAATTGAAAGATTAAAAAAAATGTCTTTCCAGTTACAAGAATTTGGTAACTTTCTAATTCATAAATAAAGGTGGCTGGATCAATATAAGGAAAAAATTTGATGACAGTATTATAAAGGGAGAAGAGGAAGTCCATGACGATGAGATAGGAGATATGATAATCCGAGAAGAATTTGACAGGACACTAAATACCTAACTCCAAACAAAATACCTGCAGTAGATGACATCCTTGGAATACCCAGTCAAGAGAAAACTTTTTCACCTAGTGTAAAAGATGAAATTCCCTTAGAGTTCAAAAAATGTGTAATAATTCCATTTCGAAACAACGCAAGTGCTGACACTTGTGAACACTAACGAATCAACAGTTTAATAAATCATGGTTGAAAGTACTGACAGTACAGTATCTATAGAAGAATGGAAAACGGATAAAAACTGACACCACGGAAGGTCAGTTCGGATTCCGGAGAAATGTAGGGACACTTGAGGCAATACTCGTCCTACGACTGAGAAGATTTGTTAAAGAAAGGCAAACCTGCGTTCATACGATTTGTAGATTTAAGGAAAGCTTTTGACAATGTTTATCGGATTATACTCTTTGTAGTTTTGAAAGTAGCAGAGATAGAATACAGAGAATGAAAGGTTGTTACAACTTATGCAGAAACCAGACGTAAGTTATAAGAGTAGAAAGACATGGAAGGAAAGCAGTCGTTGACAACGGAATGAGATAGGATTAAAAAGAGAAAAAATAAAAACATTGAAGTTTGCTGAATACATTACATTTCTGTCAGAGATGGCAAAACACTTGAAAGAACAGTTGGACGGAATGGATACTATCTAGAAAAGTGGTTAGAAGATGAACTTTAATAAAAATAAAACAACTAGAATGAATGGGGTCGAATTAAATCTAGCGACGCCACGGAAATTAAATGAAAAAATTATCACTAGAAAGAGTACACTAATTTCGCTATTTGGGCAGCAAAATAACTGATTTGCGAAACAGAGAGGATATAAAATAAAGACTGTAATGAGGAAGAAAAGCATTTCTGAAAAAAAAGGAGCTTATTAATCTGATATAAATTTAAGTGTTAGGTCTTTTCTTCATATACTATAGTGTAGCCTTGTACAGAAGTAAAACGTGAACAATAAGCGTTCAGATAAGAAGAGAATAAAAGCTTACGAAATTTGGAGTCATAGAAGAATGCTGAGGGACAGATCGAACAGCTAATGAAGAAGTACTGAATCAGACTGGGGAAGAAAGAGCTTTATGGCAGAAACTGACTAAAAGAAGGGATCGATAGGACATATCCTGAGGCAACGAGGAACCGTCAGTTTCGTAATGGAGGAAACTGCGAGGGATTTGGGTGGTGGGGGGGGGGGGGGGGGTGGGGGGGGGGGATGGAGTTTAAAAATTGTAGAGGAGGGACCTTGGCACGAATGCAGTAAGCAACTTCAAATGGATGTCGGTTGTAGCAGCTATTCGGAGATGAAAAGGCTTGCACAGGATGGACTAGCGTGGCGATCTGCATCAAACCAGTCCTTGGGCAGAAGATCGTGTGAGGATCCTATACGTATCTGCCTACATACATTCTCCGCAAGCCACCGTATGGTGCGAAGTTGTTATTGTTTGTGATATTTTTCGTACATTTATCAATTAGCGCCATCGCAGATTGTGTATTATATTACTGCAGGTACCGCTGGTTTAACCGAATCCAGCATTTTAAAGTAATCGCTGACCCGCTGATATTGTGTTCCGACGTATTTTCTTTGCTTCGGGTGGGCCCTTGGCGTGGCAGACCGGCAGATGAGTTCAGTACAGCTCGGTCTGTGAAACGGCATTGATCGGACGTGATTGATAATTGCGTTCGCGGGAGACGCGCAGTTTTGTAAGAAATAGATTCAGTAGAATTATCCGCGCCGCGCTCGTTCGGCCTTAAAGTCTCTGTGCGAAGTGATTAATGTCCTATTTGCTTCTACATCTACATAAACACTCCGCAAGCTACAGCATGGTGCGTGGAAGACTGTGCCCTGTACCACTACTCGTCATTTCCCTTTGTGTTCCATTCGCAAATAGAGCGAGGGAAAAAGACTGTCTATATGATTCCAAACGAGCCCCAATTTCTCTAATCTTATCTTAGTGGTCCTTACGCGACATGTGTGTTGGTGGCAGTAGAACGGTTCTCCAGTCAGCCCCAAACGCCAGTTATCTAGAATTTCTCAGTAGTGCTCATCGAAAAGAACGCCGCTTTTCCTCTGGTGACACCCATTTGAATTCCCGAAGCATTTCCGTAACACTTGCGTATTGCTCGAGCCTACCGATAACGTAATCAATTTAGAGAGATCCATTTACTTGTATTGCGATCGGGCCAGTCAGTGCAAGAGTTCCAATCATTGCATGTTGGCGGAAACTGGCATGTTGGCCGCACGGTAGGAACGCCAACAACTGCTGTGTGGAGGACCATACCCGAGGTCTGGTAGCGCGGTGGCACTGGCCCGACCGCACCTTCTCTATTACCAAACACTATGGTTTCATGCAGCTGAAGATGCGATTTTAAAATTTCGAAACCGGTCGTCGTTTGAATAGACGTTACTGCAACTTAAGCGGACCACTCTAAATTAATTATCATGCCTCTCAGTTGCGAATTTCCTACGTACCGAATCTTGTGCTACCAGTAACAAATCAAGCAGTCTACCTCTGATTTACTGCTTCGATGTCTTCCTTTAGTCTGATCAGTTCGGATCCCAAACACTCTAACAGTACTCAACACTGGGTGCACTAGTGTCCCATATGTGGTCTCCTTTACTTCCCTGCAATTCTCGCAATAAACCGAAGTCGACCATTTGCCTTACCGCTACAGTTCTTACATGCTCATTCCAATTCACAATGCTATGCCACGTTTCTTTCTTTCTTGGGGCCTTTGTCCCACTTCAAAACGGGGTCAGCCATGTTACTATTGATTTGGCAATGTTAGTCGCAGATGGTGGCCAGATGCCCTTCCTGTCGCCACCCCGAACACCCCCCCCCCTCCCCCTCCCGGACGGAATTAGTGTACCCCAGCTGTATGCATCTAGTGTAAGCCATGTAATATTGCGAACGTTTTCAAATGCCTGCGATTCGTGTAACTGAGGCGGAACGTGGGGGCCAGCCCGGTATTCACCTAGCGGGATCTGGAAAACCACCTAAAAACCAGATCCAGGTGGGCCGGCATACCGGCCCTCGTCGTTAATCTGCTGGGCGGATTCGATCCGGGGCCGGCGCGCCTACCCGAGTTCAGGAAGCAGCGCACCTAGCACTCTTGGCTACCCTGGCGGGTTACGTCTAGATATTTAATCAACGTGACTGTGTCAAGCAGCACACTACTAAAGCTGTATTCTAATATTAAGGGTTTGTTTTTCCTACTCATCCGTATTACCTTTACATTTTTCTACATTTAGAGCTAGCTGCCATTCATCACACCAACTAGAAACAGTGTCTCGTCGTTAAAAGTGAGTATGATTAAATTGTACTAAGTAGATTAATTTCATTAAGAAACTGTATAGTGTACAGTCTATGGTTCGATCTTAACTGTTCTCAATCAAGCTCATCATTGTCTGCTTCCTATGATACAAGGTACCAGCAAAATGAAATATATATCCTTAGGTATATATAGTATCTACAGGAACCAAGAGGAGACAATGAAAGTGGAAGACCGAAAACGAAGTGCTCGGGTTAAAAAGGCTGTCAGACACCTATGCACTCTTCCGCCCCTACTTTTCAGTCTATACATCGAAGAAGAAACGACACAGAAAAGGAAAAGTTCAAAGGAGGAATTAAAATTCGGGCGGAAAGGGTATCAGTGATAAGATTCCCTGATGATATTGTCATCCTTAGAGAAAGCGAAGAGGAATTACAGGATCAGTGGAACAGAGTACAGAAGTTGCACTGGAAGTAAAACGAAGAAAGACGGAAGTAAGGACAAATAGTGCGAATGAGAACGGCGAGAAACTTAACACCAGAATTGATGACCACGAAGTAGATGAAGTTAAGGAATTCTGCTACCTAGGTAGCAAAATAACCCAAGCTGGACGGAGCAAGGTGGACATTAAATGCACACTAGCATTGGCAAAAGGGCATTACTGGCCAAGGGAAGTTTACTACTATCAGAGATTGGTCTGAGTTTGAGGAAGAAATCCCTGGGAATCTACGTTTTCAAGACATCACTGTATGGTAGTGAAACACGGACTGTGGGAAGACCGCGACAGAAGAGAATCGAAGCGTTTGAGATGTGGTGGTACAGAAAATGTTGAAATTTGTTGGACTGCTAAGGAATGAAGAAATTATCGGCAGAATCGGCGAAGAAAGGAACATATGGAAAACACTGACAAGAAGAAGGGACAGGATGATAGTACATGTGTGAAAGACATCAGGGAATGACTCAGATTTTGCTACATTATTCCATCAGAGCAAGAACAAAATATTGCAGAAAAAATTGTCTCCTGTTGTGTGTATTAGTATTGTTGAACTTGAAAATAAAAATAAAATTTATCCCAGCAGTAACGAGATGTTTCCAGAATGAGATTTTGACTCTGCAGCGGAGTCTTTGCAATAGCATACGCAATCATCGTTGTGCTATTCTGGAAGTTATGAAGTTGTTTAGAATGAGCACGTCTCTCCTGTTATGAATATTAGTGTTGCTGAAATTGAAAATTAAAATAAAATTTATCCTTGCAGTAACGAGATGTCTGTGTAATAGTGTACGCAATCATCGTTGCGTTGTTCTGGAAGTTATGAAGTTGTATAGAATGAGCACATCTGGTCTACTGTCTGATCTGGTCTTTTAATTCTTCTACTGCCAATTCTGTTAGTACTTTCTCATTGTGTTCAGACTACTACCCAGTTCTGTGACGCCTATCCAACACCTTCTTTTCCTCCATGTGGACACTTTTATGAGACCCAATAAAATGAATGCGTATAACAATTCAATATTATTCAGAGAAGCTAGTCGGTAACTTTTTTTTAAAATTAGAATAATAGGAAAAATGCATCTAAATTTGATTAGAACATTCAACACCTGCAACACATAACGAGAAAGCTAGGACAAAAAATTCGCAGGTATAAAACGTATATTACAGTGAGCATTGCGTTCTCCGAACACGACTTTCATTTTAAAAATCGCAACTGAGATTAAACTGTTGTCAGCAAAAGCTGCACAAATATTGTGAGTGGTTACATCTCTTATCGATAATGAATGCTATTCGGAAGTGTCACCAAGCATTAATTCCAGCTATGTTACTTTGCAAAAACTAAATTCTGCAGGCTAACAGCCATGGGCATTCCAAACGAAGGATTTATTACTGAGCATTTTATTAATAAATGCGTATTGAGCATGGACAATTTCCAGTGCAATTTAATATGGAGAACAGGATACTAGAAAATTATTCTGTTAAGTAATCAACAAAAAAGAAAATCAACATTGGAGAAAGGGGACAAGAACATCAATCTCAGTGACAGCCAAAAGTCAATTAAAAATTTTTTGGTGTTGTCTGGTGAATTAAGTATACAGCATAGCTGAGTATTTTATGGCCACTTATTGATGCATCACCAGTTGGTTATTGTCTCAGGATCTACAGTCGTGGTTTGTTTAATTATCTTCCTTAAACTTCACCAGCACGAATAGCTGTCACTGTCACTCCATTGCTGGGGGCGGACTGGAGTAGAGACTGTCGCCCGAGATTATCTGTAGAGGAGCCCACACACAGGTGACTGGTCCGCCGACCCACTTGCTGAGCCACTCAGCCCCACCCACTCACCTGTGTGTGGGTGATGGGCTTGTGGTCGGATCTGCAGTTCATGTGCATCAGTTCTACCGGCGGGCCCATACCTGCTTACCCCATGCATACATCAGTGCAGGTGGGTAGGGCCCACCTAGCGGTGGGCGGTGTCCACGCACAGTGGGACAGGTAGTGCTTATGGTTAGCGAGAGAGCTGCCGACCGACTGGTCGGGCCGTGAATGGGTGCCTTCACTGTCAAACCAACGCCTGAGGGCTTTTCCCTGCTCATTACAACTACGGTTCTCCCATTGCAACCTGCAACTGTCGTTCACTGCTGCACGGAGATCAGAATCCATCTACTTGAGGTAAAACTAGATAGAACTGTTTCTGCGGCTTCCCTGAACGATTGGGCATGGTGACTCTTCTCCACAGCGAGATCCTGCATGTGTAACAACTTGTCACCTTTTCCTGTCTTCTTCAGCACCGCCATTACAGGTCCCCACATATCATTCAACTAAAGTCAACTTTCGAATGAGCCATATCAGCACACTTCACTCCATAGCGGCGTTTCTTTGGACCCTGACATGAGACGTATCAAATGCAGGTATTTAAGAATCAGTTACACAACTGTTCCATACATAAACTGATCGTTGAAAGATTCATGCACCAGCGATATTCTTTTTTATTGCCAACTTAGGGGTCTCCATGTGCCACTGTCCAAATACTTGAAAGAATTTAACTACATACATTACGGTATTAACTATTATGTGTCATTGACAGTGGTCAAGATGTTACACATACCGACAGATTTTATTACGTAGTCGGTCTCACACAGCGCTACAACCGACGTCTCCATCGGTATCAACCTGCAGTATTAATTATTGCACTTGGGCTCTCTTTTGCCCATTTCTGATCTGTCACATTCTTTAATCCACTTTCTTCGAATTGTAAATAGTTTTTACGGAGTGTTTGCATAATATACGCCTAATTCTTCCCATTATCTGTGGTTGTAAGGCAGAAGACCATACACAACATTTCTTATTCTGATGTGTCACTTGATTGAGAGATTTGTGACACTTCTCAAGCAAATAGTGGAGTACCTATTGCTCCTCAGAATGCGTTCCAGGTTTTAAATTTTGCATCTGAGGTTTGGCAGATATATTCGACTTCCGCATGTCACTAGTGTACTAACTACTTCTCTTTCCTGGCACGGGCGATGATTTGTGTGTTTTTGTAGGTGTATCGGTTTTCAATACGCTCTATGTCCCAGGTTCTTACCATTCCCCGTAACCAGCACATTTGTCTATATGGTAAACATTGTGCTGGCATGGAGACTGTTCGGGTTTCTTGGGAAGTCACCAAGCCGTTACTCACCATGGCTCCACACGACGAAACTACCGGCGATCTACCTGTACTAGACCTTAGTTTTACAGGGTGTCAACTCCAGTGTCTGTCTTTCAAAATGCTTCATGCCGAAACTGGCTACTACTGGACTACACATAGGGATGCCTTCCAGCTGTTTGTAGAAATCGCGATTCCACGTAAAGCAGCTGTGGTAAGATGTGCATGAAAGACCTTAGTGATGCCCTTTCGGGGAATTAGAACTGATACGATCCACAGAATCAATGAGTGGACCTTTCGTAAACAAAGAAACAATATCAAAGCTAATCAGGATGTCGTCTGGTCCAGCTTTTAGCTCCTCCAGCTTCTCAATTAAATGTTCCGAATTTTCTTTTGGTATGTTTCAGTCTTTCCCACATGCACATGTAGCATTTTATATGTTGGTCAACCAGGAGTGCTTCCAATGGGTCTTAATCGTACATCATCTTTATGGATTTTTGGTTGCCTGTACGGCCGAAATGATAAGGCTTTTGTGTTGCGCAAGTTCCTCAATATATCTCCTATGTTGCCAAGGTTGTTCCAGGTTTACTAGATAAGTTTTACTCGTAAGTGCTTACACGTTTTCCATGCAGTCCCAATCTCTTCCCATGCACTTCCATATTTTTTGGGGGGCCCCGAAGAAAGACTTGCATAGCCATTGATTTGCTTCGGACGAAGAGGTGCATGCCTGGGTACAATTATGGTTCTGAAGGCAACCTCAGACATTTTTCCATGAACGTATTGACGATGTTGTCTCAGAGTGGAATAAATGTACTAACATTTATGGTGATTATTTTTCAAATGATAAACAGTTCACTTAATTTTCTCTATCCGTCTCGTTTTCATTTGACTGCCTCGTATAGATTTAGCATTCTTTGGCACCTGATTAGACGTTATTTCATTCTAATCACTAAGGCAACAGACCATGAAGGTGATGCGAGGGATCAAAGCAAAGATAATTGAGTAAGAGAACGGTAAGCTCCAGCCGGTGTGGTCGAGCGGTTCTAGGCGCTACAGTCTGGAACCGCGCGACCGCTTCGGTCGCAGGTTCGAATCCTGCCTCGGGCATGGATGTGTGTGATGTCCTTAGGTTAGTTAGGTTTAAGTAGTTCTAAGTTCTAGGGGACTGATGACCTCAGCAGTTAAGTCCCATAGTGCTCAGAGCCATTTGAACAAGAACGGTAAGCTTTCAACGTAATCGTTGTTATAAATTCATTTATTCCTGTAATAAAAGCTGATGTTTCATAAAGGCAGGTTGATAAGTCAGTTTTCCATAAATGTATTTGTTGCTATCGAGGCAATCGATATTGTTATAAAGCCAATTATTATTATATAGGCAATTGTGATATAAAGGCAGGTAAATGAAAACTTAAATTTCCATAAAGTTAATTCTTACATTATGGTTATAGTAGCGCTAAATCAGTTTCTTATTTACAATTACGTTCAAAATGAGATCATAAAGGATTTCACTGGAGAAGAACCAGCAATTTCCTAAAAGACACAATTCATGAAGCAAATGCTTCTGGAGATACTGGAAGGTGTCAGATAGATTATATAATGGTAAGACAGAGATTCAGGAGCCAGGTTTTAAACTGTAAGACTTTCCAGGGGCAGATGTGGACTTTGAACACAATCTATTGGTTATGAACTGTAGTTTAAAACTGAAGAAACTGCAAATAGGTGGGAATTTGAGGAGATGGGATCTGGATAAACTGAAAGAACCAGAGGTTGTAGAGAGCTTCAGGGAGAGCTTTAGGGAGCGATTGACAAGAATGGGGGAAAGAAATACAGTAGAAGTAGAATGTGTAGCTTTAAGAGATGAAATAGTAAAGGCAGTGGAGGATCAAGTAAGTAAAGAGACGAGGGATAATAGAAATCCTTGGGTAACAAAAATCGTTCAAATGGCTCCGAGCACTATGGGACTTAACTTCTGTGGTCATCGGTTCCCTAGAACTTATAACTACTTAAACCTAACTAAGGACCTCACACACATCCATGCCAGAGGCAGGATTCGAACCTGCGATCGTTGCGGTCGCACAGTTCCAGACTGTAGCGCCTAGAACCGCTCAGCCACATCGGCCGGACCTTGGGTAACAGAAGAGGTACTGAATTTAATTGATGAAAGAAGAAAATATAAAAATGCAGTAAATGAAGCAGGCAAAAAGGAATACAAACGTCTCAAAAATGAGATCGACAGGAAGTGCAAAATGGCTAAACAGGGATCGCTAGAGAACAAATGTAAGGATGTAGAGGCGCATATCACTAGGGGTAAGATAGATACTGCGTACAGGAAAATTAAAGAGACCTTTGGAGAAAAGAAAACCACTTGCATGAATATCAAGATCTCAGATGGAAACCCAGTTCTAAGCAAAGAAGGGAAAGCAGAAAGGTGGAAGTATTATATAGAGGATCTATACAAGGGCGATGTTCTTGAGGGCAATATTATAGAAATGGAAGAGAATGTAGATGAAGATGAAATAGGAGATATGCTACTGCGTGAAGAGTTTGACAGAGCACTGAAAGACGTAAGTCGAAACATGGCCCCGGGAGTAGACAACATTCCATTAGAACTACTGATAGCCTCGGGAGAGCCAGGCCTAACAAAACTCTACCATCTAGTGAGCAAGATGTATGAGACAGGCGAAATACCCTCAGACTTCAAAAGAATATAATAATTCCATTCCCAAAGAAAGCAGCTGTCGAGAGATGTGAGTCCTGGCGGAGGTTCGAGTCCTCCCTCGGGCATGGATGTGTGTGTTTGTCCTTAGGGTAATTTAGGTTAAGTAGTGTGTAAGTTTAGGGACTGATGACCTCAGCAGTTAAGTCCCATAAAATTTCACACATACTTGAACATTTTTTGACAGATTGAATATTACCGAACTATTACTTTAATAAGCCACGGCTGAAAAATACTAACACGAATTCTTTACAGACGAATGGAAAAACTGGTAGAAGAGGATCTCGGGGAAGATCAGTTTGGATTCCGCAGAAATGTTGGAACACGTGAGGCAATACTGATCCTACGACTTATCTTAGAAAATAGATTAAGGAAAGGCAAACCTACATTTCTAGCATTTGTAGACTTTGAGAAAGCTTTTGACTGGAATACTTTCTTTCAAATTCTGAAGGTGGCAGGGGTAAAATACAGGGAGGGAAAGGCTATTTACAATTTGTACAGAAACCAGATGCAGTTATAAGAGACAAGGGGCATGAAAGGGATACAGTGGTTGGGAAGGGAGTGAGACAGGGTTGTAGCCTATCCCCGATGTTATTCAATCTGTATGTTGAGCAAGAAGTAAAGGAAAAGAAAGAAAAAATTGGAGTTGATATTAAAATCCATGGAGAAGAAATAAAAACTTTGAGGTTCGCCGACGACATTGTAATTCTGTCAGAGACAGCAAAGGACTTGGAAGAACAGTTGAATGGAATGGACAGTGTCTTGAAAGGAGGATATAAGATGAACATCAACAAAAGCAAAACGAGGATAATGGAATGTAGCCGATTTAAGTCGGGTGATGCTGAGGGAATTAGGTTAGGAAATGAGACGCTTAAAGTAGTAAAGGAGTTTTTCTATTTGGGGAGCAAAACAACTGATGATGGTCGAAGTAGAGAGGATATAAAATGCAGACTGGCAATGGCAAGGAAAGCGTTTCTGAAGAAGAGAAATTTGCTAACATCGAGTATAGATTTAAGTGTCAGGAAGTCGTTTCTGAAAGTATTTGTTTGGAAGTGAAACGTGGACGATAAATAGTTTAGAAAAGACGAGAATAGAAGCTTACGAAATGTGGTGCTACAGAAGAATGCTGAAGATTAGATGGGTAGGTCACATAACTAATGAGGAGGTATTGAATATAACTGGAGAGAAGAGAAATTTGTGGCACAACTTGACTAGAAGAAGGGATCGGTTGGTAGGGCATAGACTGAGGCATCAAGGGATCACCAATTTAGTATTGGGGGGCAGCGTGGAGAGTAAAAATCGTAGAAGGAGACCAAGAGATGAATACACTAAACATATTCAGAAGGATGTAGGTTGCAGTAGATACTGGGAGATGAAGTAGCTTGCACAGGATAGAGTAGCATGGACAGCTGCATCAAACCAGTCTCTGAAGACCTCAACAACAACATGCTTCATGTGCCTTTCATTTCTATTGAGCTTCAAATCAGAGAGTGAACATTATTAGACAACTCATAAATTTATTTCAAAAAATTTGTTTCAATCTCGAAAGTTAGAATGAACTTAGTAACGTTCTTTAAAAAATTCTAGCAGATGGATGTCAGTGACAACATGATACTTTGCAGCAGAGTCTGAAATAATACAATGTTCTTTGGATCCCATACACGTGAAAAAATGTCTAAATTTACGTCAGAAGTTTTAGTAATATATGGTGAACTCTAGAATCACAAAATTTCATCAAACGTAGCAGACAGAATAAGAAAACCCACCAGCACGAAGTATAAAATCATTGTTTGAGATGTGATAACGGAACAAGACAAAGGACTCCACTTGTTGTGTACGCTAGCGGCCATTTGATAGAATATTTTAGACTTCCCGTGCCTTTACGGTCAACAGGTAATATCAGACTTTACTCAACTTACATCTTCAGGTTGCTCAAACACACAATATAAGATATACAAAAGATAAGGAATTTGCTGTGTCGTCTGGTTACATTAGTGAAAAATTATATGCGAAGCTCTGTGTCGCCATTACCTACTATCTTGGCAGTGCTAGGATGGATAGTATAGTTATTGAAGTTGCTTACACAGTGTACTTCTGCCACATTTGTTAGACAACTGTCAAGAGCGACCACATGAACGTAAGAAATGTCTTTGTTCTAGCTTTTACCTTGTTTTATTTGCGTATGTTATGATCTAGACACCGTTTGTACTCTTTTGATATTTGGACTAGTGGCATGTTTACGCCTGGTCGGATATTTGTATTTGAGACCTGTAAGTGCCTCACTCACAGATTTTTTTGCATAATACATACGGATCAAACGCTTACTTTTGTGAACTGCTTTATGCGCTGATCTGTTGTATGCTTCCAGCTATTTGATAACGAGTATTAATACTCCAAATCACGCTCGAACTGAATAAAAAGATGAACTGTTGGGCATAAGCGGAAATAACCATGTTGAATAACTTCATGAAGGCTGTTGAGCCATTGAATATCAGATTACATGTATAAAGCTTCGTTACTGTGGTAAAAAAAAGAAAAAGGCAAGCTGCCTAAAAATACAAGGTATTACAAAAAGTATTTCAGCTTTGGAGAGATGGTAGTATGGACTAAAACAAAACAAAAATGTCCAGTAAACAACGAAATAAAACAACGGCTATCCCGGTTCATGTTTCGTGGTTCATAGTTCCAATCGCAGGTGGTCTACCTAACGCTTCAAGGTACAGCAAAAATTTGATTTTCTGTGTTAAGCGGAATTACTGACCGAATTTAGAAATTTAAAATGCTTTCATAATGAACTCATTAAGTTAAAGGTTTAACACAACAATGCAAGTATAACAGCTAGAAACAGTGTATTTGTCTTGAGGCAGCGTAATTCACCGCGTGCAGTATCCAAATTATATTCCTCGAGTATTTGAGAATGAGAGCACTTAGAGACTTGCAGCAAATTTTACACACAATTTCAAACACTAACGAAGTTTTTTCTCGCTGACACGTCTACAGAATCATGAAAGTAAAGAAAAGTTAATCGCTTACTACATTTTTGCTGTTCACGCAGTAAAACTGCCGCATCAGGCATGACGTTTAAACTTATTACTTATTTACTACTAATTCTATTTGATAAACATTTTTCAGACAGTATCGACATACAATACTAAATGCACCTGCAAAATTATATCTCTGTACAACAGATGGTTTAGAAGATATGACGTCATAGTGCTTGGAAAACTAGCTTTTGCTTAAAAAGGAGGGCAAATTATCCAGACTCTACTTATCCAGAGCTAGAGAGAGCATTAGGGGCTTACATCAAATTTTAAACATAATATCAGATCTTTTCTAAACTTCTTCTAGCTTATACGCAAGAATTTAGCACACTAATTCGTTTTAAAATAACTAGAAGTTTGAAGCTGTTTTATACATAGCAGTCCAATTCTCTTATCTGGAGAATTACTGGATGATTCTAAAATGCACATCTTACGAGCTATGAGCATCTGCTCATCTTCATTACTGTGAAACACATCTATTGGAGTCTCTACCCTATTACGAACAACCCACATAACACAGTAAAGAAATCAGCATTTCTATGTTATTATCTATGATTGCAGCACGCAGTAAACATGTTAGTGTTGTTATTACAATAGTTCTGGGTAAGAGCAGAGCATACATTAATTCTAATTGAAGTAGTTTGTGTTTTTTAGTTTTTGAAATGCTTTTACACTGCAGTTTCATCTTTGCACTTGCCAGCATAATGAATGCCTGTTATTCCACACGGGAAATGTCACACAAGATCTTCTGTTGCGGTCTCGCAAATGGAAGCAACCGTCGAGCCATCTCTTGTACGCTGAAAAATGTCCAGGAAGGGTATCATCTGCACAATTAATCAGCCGTCGTGTCCAGGGAATAGCAGGCTCTGGCTTCAACAACGGCAAATCATGTCATAATTTTGTTATAAAATGGTAAAATCTTTTTGAAAACTAGCGTCTATAAACCTCTGACTACTTACTAATCTTTGTTCTACAAACGTGTAAGCATGTTAGACATGAGACTTTCTCCCTTTCTGGCAATGAGAAGATAATGATGTAAGTACATCCGTTGTTAACGTTTTAACAATAATAAATGGAACAGTATATTCGAAAAAAAGTGTTTTACCTTGTAAAATGATAAACCTTTCAGTTGTCGTGTCTTGATTATGTAACGCAAGTAATTTCTGTCCCTGATCATTTTTATTTTGGCTGGAGCCACAACCATAATAATTTTTTTGCATGATGCTCCCGCCATTTCACTGAAATAATTTTTTATTTTATTGTTACAGGATTCATATTTGGACCCTAGGCCATTTTCGCGTACAAAAACTTATTTATATGTCAAAAGGCATTAGACTGGTATGAAATACTAGTCCTTGTCGAAAAGGCGTACCTGATCATATATTTGCTAATGCTATATGATAAGATACGCTTTTTCGACAAGATCTTGTATTTCATACTAGTCTGTTGTCTTTTGACATATAAATAAACTTTTGTACTTGGAAATGGCCTAAGGCCGAAGTCTGGATCATATAACAATCAAATAAAAATTATTACAGTCAAATGGTGGTAGTATCATCAAAAACAATTCCGGCCGTTTAAATTAGGATGGAAGCAACTTGCTTGGTGAGGCAATGATTGAGCGCATTAAGCGCTCTATCGTAAGTATTTCATCTTCTAAAATTCGAATCTGCGTCTTAACCCGAAGTCCGTTTAACTTTTTACAGACTAATTCCTTTTATGTGAGCATTAACTATGCACACTGTTATTCGACACCAAGCTCGGCGGCAACCAATAATGACCATTTTGCCCCGAGTTCAATTTTCATACAAATCAATGAAGTCAATCAAGTTAACTTTATTCAAATTGAAAATAAATAAGTAATTACAACACTTTCAATTAAAAATGAAAACAATAGTATATTCTCCTTTTTTTACCCACTTTGAAGTCATTCCTTTTGTTTGAGACTTAATGATAGACACGAACAGGAAATTTAATTAGCTTATTCGAAGGGAACCACTTCAACCAGTACAAGTAGAATTTCAGCATTATCGGGATTGGTCATCCTTTAGACTGGACGATCCTGTATGTACAGTTGTTGGACTCATATCAAGTACAGAGTTTCCAAGCCCTTCGGTCACAAGATCAGCCTGGCAGAGAGCCGTTTCCCCAACGGCTTTTGCTAAAATGTGGTGAAGTTCAACTATTCGCAACAAAGATATTGTTCACAGACGATGCTGGTGAGATCGGATTTCCAATTTTCGCCATCAATATGTGTGGGCTGATGCAGTTCACACGAAGATTGAGGAACAAGGTGTCAGCGCAGACTCCCAAATACTGTATAGCCAGGGATTATTCACGAGGACTAACAGAACCTTATATACTACCAAAGAGTTACAAAGTACCGTCAGTTCCTATCAAAAGACTAGTCTGTCCTGCTAGAGGAGGTACCATTACAACAAAGGCTTGAGATATGGTTCATGCATGATGAAGTACAGGCCAGTTTTCTCCGAAACGTCCAAGAACACACCACACAGACAGAAATAGGCAATGGGTTGGTCAGGAATGTCCAATACTTTGGTCATCTCGTTTCCCCGATTTTAATCCCTTGGATTTTTGGTTGTGGGTACGCTTGAAATCTTTCGTGTATGAGAGTCCAATTAATGATTTACAAAAATGTACAGAAACGCGTCGTTAGTGCCCGAAAGCGCTTCCATTACCTACCCAGAGTTTTTCATAGAGTGAGTGATTCCCTAAGACGTCAGACAGGAGCATAGCTCGCTATGAACGGACAAAATATTGAGCACTTGTAAGAAATAACAAGCAGATTATATCGGAAACTCTGCTGTTTCACGGTAACGGAGTAACGTATTCTCGGTTGTTTAGTGCACTCTGTGGGTCGGCGCTAACAGCAAAGAGCTTGCTGTAGGAGATGTGTTTCGCATTAGCGAAGATGAACAAGCGTTTGTAGCATGTTAGAGCCTGCGTTTATTGGGGATTTTTTTTGTTGTTTTCTTCCATATTGTGTCCGCAGCTCGTGGTCGTGCGGTAGCGTTCTCGCTTCCCGCGCCCGGGTTCCCGGGTTCGATTCCCGGCGGATCAGAGATTTTCTCTGCCTCGTGAAGACTGGGTGTTGTGTGATGTCCTTAGGTTAGTTAGGTTTAAGTAGTTCTAAGTTCTAGAGGACTGATGACCATTGATGTTAAGTCCCATAGTGCTCAGAGCCATTTGAACCATTCTTCCATACTGTCACCTCTGGAAGTAGGAAATACACTTTTTTAACACTCTGCAAACGTGCATATGTTGGTTGGCCAAGACAGTACACCACTCTGTCTCTCTCTCTCTCTCTCTTCCGCACTCCAACATGTCTCATGTGTCCAGTAAAAGTGAACACGAACTAGACAGGAGAAACGAGATTTAGCACGCCTCCATTGGAATCAACAGTGAATCATGAACAGATGGTACGTTTTGCTAGCTGAGAAGTTCTTGAGAAGCGCCAGCCAAACGCAAGGAGGCCATCTCCGTACGCTACCTACAGTTGATAATAGTTTTCAGTATTTTGTAACATTAAATTACTGTATTATGTCTGTCAGCCTTGTCTCGAGCTTAAGCTTCCCCTTATAAATTTGATTTGTAGTCGTTGGTGTAAGACTCTAATGTATTGTGCGAGTGCTTGAACATGCTATTGCTGTTTCGCTCCCCTCACTCAGCCAGCATCGCACACGTTGTATAGAACGACCTTCGACGCTTCCCACTGCATCTTCCGTCTCCTTGTGTCGTGGTTAATTTTCATACCACAATGAGTCAGTCGACCTCTCCTTAGTTCATTGATATTCTCGCCACTAGTCATCCACACCAACCACACAACACTTTCACCTGAGTTTATAACTCAAAACCGAGTGAGGTGGCGCATTCGGAAAGCCCAGCATTCGCATCCTTGTTTGACCGCTGTAGTGTTCCCTCTTGGATTTTTATTTACTAGGTTTACTTGAGAATTAATATTCTTCAGCTTTTCTTCTTCTTAGTTGACCGTTCCCTAGGATGCAGCAATAGAAGACTTCCTCTCCTGACTGAACCATTCTTCCTGAAAGAAAATGTCACATAACAATTTCTGCTTTTCTTTAATAAATGTTCGGACACTCTTCACACTCATATTGGCCGCGCCAATGTATCGATAGTATTTGCGAGTGTATCTTTTCTTAACTGGAGAGAATGTGTTTACTATCCGGGCCTACAGGGGCAGCCGACCCAATGTTGACATTAGCCGAGCTCCCCGGGACCGTCATGGCCCTATCACCAGTGATGGACCGGGCGTGGTACATCGTGACGTGACTCTGTGCTGTGTCCGAGTGCGCAAGTTCCTACTGTTGGTGCCCTTCTGCTCCGGGTGTTCCTGCAGTCCAGGCCTGGCTGTTAACTTAGGAGGACAAGGGGACTGCGCCTATTATAGTTCAATTCTTTTATCTTGGCGGCTCGCGCATGCCCGCCCAGACGCTGGAGATTGCTGCGTTGCCAGTTGCACACGACGCACGCGCCAATAGAAGCAGCGCCATAGTATAGCCTAGTTCGCAAGCTTATGTGAAGGGGGGAGCGAGCAGTTCATGAAGTAAAGCCATCACGGCCGCATTAACCCTTTCGCTGCTACAAAGACGTGCTCCGTGCATTCCGCGCTGTGGGCGATTTTCTCACTGCACTGCTCGCCTGTGCAGTCACATTGTGTTCCGACTGCTTTGACACTCTTTATCATTCGATTCCACAAAAACTATTTGGCTCAAAAATTAGATTTTTACCTATCTTCTTGACTGATACCTTCCCCCCATAAATGACTTAATTTATATTAACGTACTTTCTAGGCACTGGTTGGATCAGCCGAAAAAACACAAAATGTTAATTCGATGGTCGTGGTGTCAAGTCCTTACATGGAAACTTTTATTTACGGATGTTGTGATACATTACAATACTTACACTGTAAATAAACTAAAATAATGCACAGCGTATTCTATTTATTAATATTTTCACAAAAGGCATGAAAAGGAAGGACAAAGAAATGTCGTCATTAGTTTATCAAAACCCGCAAAACTTCCACAAAAGCCTTATACAAAGAAACTTTTGACTGGTGTGATGAAGCCCTACGCACAGGAGAAAAAATTTCTTCTACTATTTGACTGTCGGGAGGAAAAGAAAATCCACAATTGTACAACGAAATTTTTCAAAATGCTGGAGGATTGCCACCTTGCAGCATTAAAATGATTCCCCGCAAATGCACTCTAATAACGCAACCATGCGATGTCTATATTTATCTTCGGGTAAAGGATTTATTCGAAAAGGGGAGAGAAAGAAATCACATCCCCGTGAAGCCAGTATCGTAATACATCCCACTCTACATCACCAACTATCCTCGACAGTATTTCGCGGAATGATTGTTTTCCATGGTTTGGTGCCAAGCTGTGCGATGAGAGAGAATCTTTTATGAATGTAAATCAAGCTTGTTTTTCTAAAGAAACTTTAAAACAGCCATGTAATTGTAAAAATGCGTCGTTTATAATGCCGAGAAAATTACTGCTCCCCACAATTTTACGATCAGTATCACTCAAGAACGTGTAAATTATTAGCTGCATAATAATAAAAGTATATTTATATACGAAGTTCTCGTGTACGCCTTGATTACGACCTTTCCTGGATATTTATTTGCAATCTCAAGTTGCCTTCAAGTCTTCGGAGGAAGCATTTGAGAGTTCACCTTCCAGAATGAGATGGCCCCAGTATGCCATTATCGATAATTTTTGAGAGGTGCATATGTAGGCTGAAGATGGCATATTGAATTGCCGTAACCGGTAGCGAAAATAAAATAACTTCTCAATTTGCACGACTGTTTGGCGAATTTCTGTGTTAAATATTTACCTTTTCTGTCTATAGTTTTACTTGTTTTACTTTGATGTTTATCTTCAACTGAATCGGCTGCTAACCAGTGAGAATTTAGCATTTCAGCTGGGGGACCTTGCATATCCTCTCCCTTCTTTTCTAAGCCTTACTGGTCGTGAGGGAGATCTTTTTTGAACGATGTAATTGTGTTCCTCTCTCTGTTATAGTTTTGGCTCACTTTTTATCCTGACACTTATTACGAGGGCACGCTGAAATGTAACTCCCCGAATTTTTTAAACTCATTTGCCGCTTCGCTCACGCAAGTTGCTACCTCTGCCGCTAGAGGGCTCCCGATTTCTGCGTGTAACATGAAGGTAGGTAACGTAGCTACGTCGGTGCGTAAGAAACAAGCGTACTGCAATCGAGTTTCTGAAAGCACAATTTCGAAGAATTCGTCCACAAGTGGAGCACTTTCCTCTTCAGCACGACGATGCCCGACCACACTCGACATCTGAAACACTTCGATGCCTTGGATTCATTGTCATCGACCATCCTCCATACAGTCCCGACTTGACCCCATCCGAGTTTTCATCTGTTTCTGATACTTAAAGACCACCTTCGAGGTCTTCTCTTTGATAGTGATGAAGCGGTGCAAGCAGAGGTGAGGTTGTGGCTCCGTCAACAAAGTCAGACCTTCTACGGTGACGTCATCAACAAACTGGTCTCTCGCTAGGAGAAGAGCGTTCCTCGCCAGTGGGGTTATGTTGAGAAAGAAATATGTAGACATGATGAATAAAGCTTTAAGAGTTCTCACAGAACAAAATCGGAGGTATTACTTTTCAGCATACTATTCCAGGGCTCCAGTGGGCGCGTTACGTGATCACCTCAGAATTGCGGTGAAGTAAAAGTTATTTGAAACTTTCTAGCAGATCAAAACTCTCTGATGAACCAGGACACGAATCGGGGAGATTTTTTTTTCTCGTAGGTAAGTGCTCTAGCAACTGAGATACTCGAGCACGACTAAGGACGTGTCCTTACATCTTTACTTCCCGTAGTATTTTTGAGAAAGGCAAAGCTCCCGGGTTCAAGCCTCAGTCCGGCACATAGTTTTAATCCGCCAAGAAGTTCCACGCGCTACTGGAGAGTGAAAATGACAAAGTTATTTAACTACGTCAACCCGTCGTTCGATGCCTTCTTTTATTAAATGTAGCGAGATTTGTTTTTTTAAGATATTCTGTGTTCCAAAGTTTCCGTGAAATCTCCCTTTGGGAAATTGCCTCAAACGATAGCAGTGTCCAGAACGATCGTTTTATCTACTTGAATTCATATTACAGTGGCGTCGCGGCTAAAAATCTGCGAGGGCACTTCAAAAAGCAAGTTACACAGTATTATGGAAGGGAAAGTAACTTTACTGCGCTACGCTTGAGAGTGACAGAGATACATTACACTGTTTTTCAACATAGTCACCAAGTCTGTATAAGGAACCAATTGTTCCCAACGCCTCGACTATAGAAATCCGCTCCTCTGTTACGGAGTATTCGAAAATCGCTTTGTGAACGTCCTCATCGTTGGAAAATTTCTCTCCCCCACCCCCACCCCCACCCCCCACCCGCATGCCATGTTCTTTCAGCTTGCTGAAAAAAAAGGGAATGGCATGGTTTGATATTTGGACTTCCAGAACAACATCATCCACGCCAGTGCGGCCATGGTCAAATTGGTGGCACCATTCCATTGCGCAAGGACGCGGCATTGGATTTAGTTCGTATACCGCCAGAATTCCATGGCGAATCTGTGTGCAATTTGTATGTTTTGCCCACACGGCTCGTATTGCCCAGCATACTTTGGATTATGTTTCCAGTTGCGGTGCCATTTAACTCCCACAGTGTGGTGCGCCTGTTATCCGTACCGCAGCAGAACTGTCTCTGAAGGAAACCCTGAAAGTGTACTTACTGTCTTCTCACCACGCGCTACTGCGGTGGGCACTGGTCCCTGCGTGAAATGACGTGTGTAGCCTAGCTCCTGAAGTTCCCACGAAATTTGAGCAAAATTTCCCCAAATTAGCTCTTACCCTTACTCAAGCCCTGTCCTTATACACTGAAACGCCAAAGAAACTGGTATAGGCATGCGTATTCAAATACAGAGATATGCAAACAGGCAGAATACGGCGCTACGGTCGGCAACGCCTGTATATGGTTCAAATGGCTCTGAGAACTATGCGACTGCTGAGGTCATCAGTCGCCTAGAACTTAGAACTAATGAAACCTAACTAACCTAAGGACAGAACACACATCCATGCCCGAGACAGCGTTCGAACCTGCGTTCGTAGCGGTCGCTCGGTTCCAGACTGTAGCGATTAGAACCGCACGGCCATTCCGGCCGGCAACGCCTGTATAAGATAACAATTGTCTGGTACAGTTGTCAGATAGATCACTGCTACTACAACGATCCGTTATCAAGATTTAAGTGAGTTTGAACGTAGTGCTATAGTCGGCGCACGAGCTATGGAACACAGTATCTCCGAGGTAGCGATGAAGTAGGGATTTGCCGGTAAGACCATTTCACGAATGTACCGTGATTATTAGGAATCCGGTAAAAGATCAGATCTCCAACATCGCTGCGGCTGGAAAAAGATCCTGCAAGAAGGGGACCAACGGGATTGAAGAGAATCGTTCAGCGTGACAGAAGTGCAACTGTTCCGCAAATTGCTGCAGATTTCAATGCTGGGCCATCAACAAGAGTCGGCGTGCGAACCACTCAATGAAATAACATCGAGATGTGCTTTCGGAACCAAAGGCCCACTCGTGTACCCTTGATGACTGAACGACACAAAGCTTTACGCCTTGCCTGGGCCCGTCTGCACTGACATTGAACTGTTGATGACAGGAAACATGTTGGCTGGTCGGACAAGTCTCGTTTAAAATTGTATCGAGCGGATGGACGTGCATGGGTACGGAGATACCTCATCAATCGGTGGACCTAGCACATCAGCAGGGAACTGTCAGGCTGGTGGAGGCTCTGTAATGCCGTGGACCGTGTGCAATTGGAGTGATACGGGACCCCTGGTACTTGTAGATACGACTCTGACAGGCGACACGTACGTAAGCATCCTGTCTGATCACCTGAAACCGTTCATGTCCATTGTGCATTCCGACGGACTTGGGTAATTTCAACAGGACAATGCGATACCCCACACTTCCAGAACTGCTACAGAGTGGCTCCAGGAATACTCTTCTGAGTTTAAACGGTTCTGCTGACCAAACTAGCTAGACATTGTAGGGAAGCAGCCTACTCACGCTGTAGTAAATTCACATCTGTTTCCATTGTGTGCCAGCCAGTCTGCTGTAACTAGCTCTGACGTCATAAATGTTGCGCAATACCTTAAAAATCAAGCAAATGAACTAAAACTTTTCTAGCATGTCAGGAATAATACTAAATTAATGTGTGTTGAATATCAGTTCGATAACTTAAGTCATTTTCGAAATTTGGACGTTTTTCTGAAAAAATCATTGGCGCAACAGAAAAGAGCTAGAGACTTCAAAATTTATATTTAGATTCATCTTTCATAATGATTTAATAAAAACAGTACTTTGGATTTCACGAATTAAGATTTTAGTGGAAATTCATGATTTTCTGGTTTTCATCTCAAAACTGAAGGAAGCATGATAGATTAAGTAGGCTAATAAATAAGGCTAGGATGTTTAGATTTAAATAGGTTGGAGGTCCGCTATGACTATGAAGATGTGTAAAGTTTCTTTTGAATACCTATAAAATTATAGCGATAGCGGATCTCAAAAGGGCCAGTTCAGAGCTCATCTACTGCGTACAGTGTAATTTAATTAATTCTCTCGCCCAGAATATTTAACTTAGCCACGTCAAAATTTTATTATCAATACTTACCTGCGTGCTGAATGCACGTTTAAATTAAGAGCTTCTTCGGCCATCAGCAAAAGAAGCTATAAATTATTATGTAACTTGAAGTGGTGCGTTACTAGCCCAGCGGCTAGTCGGGAGAGCCGAAAAGATCAGGCGTTCCCTTAGCCGTCCGCACCGCGGCTTTATATATAAGAACGCTGCGAGAGGAAAAAAGGCCCCAGGTCTCTCCAGACGCTGAATGACACGCCATCTGTGTCGGGAGCCGCGTCGCATCAGTGTCACTGCTACAAACAGCCTCGGGTGCCGTATTAAGTTACTAGAGATACGCGGAACCATGAAAACATTTCATGTGAAGTGTTAATTCTGGGATGATTTTCATTATCTAGCTTCAGTTTGCGTATTGTCGCGTTTTCACGTGCCGTCGCGGGACAGACATTCTACCAAATATTTAGCGTGGCGTTTGATGAAATATTTTCATCAAATTATGGCGAGCATTCTTTTCAATATTTAATTCGGACATTTATACACTCCTGGAAATTGAAAAAAGAACACATTGACACCGGTGTGTCAGACCCACCATACTTGCTCCGGACACTGCGAGAGGGCTGTACAAGCAATGATCACACGCACGGCACAGCGGACACACCAGGAACCGCGGTGTTGGCCGTCGAATGGCGCTAGCTGCGCAGCATTTGTGCACCGCCGCCGTCAGTGTCAGCCAGTTTGCCGTGGCATACGGAGCTCCATCGCAGTCTTTAACACTGGTAGCATGCCGCGACAGCGTGGACGTGAACCGTATGTGCAGTTGACGGACTTTGAGCGAGGGCGTATAGTGGGCATGCGGGAGGCCGGGTGGACGTACCGCCGAATTGCTCAACACGTGGGGCGTGAGGTCTCCACAGTACATCGATGTTGTCGCCAGTGGTCGGCGGAAGGTGCACGTGCCCGTCGACCTGGGACCGGACCGCAGCGACGCACGGATGCACGCCAAGACCGTAGGATCCTACGCAGTGCCGTAGGGGACCGCACCGCCACTTCCCAGCAAATTAGGGACACTGTTGCTCCTGGGGTATCGGCGAGGACCATTCGCAACCGTCTCCATGAAGCTGGGCTACGGTCCCGCACACCGTTAGGCTGTCTTCCGCTCACGCCCCAACATCGTGCAGCCCGCCTCCAGTGGTGTCGCGACAGGCGTGAATGGAGGGACGAATGGAGACGTGTCGTCTTCAGCGATGAGAGTCGCTTCTGCCTTGGTGCCAATGATGGTCGTATGCGTGTTTGGCGCCGTGCAGGTGAGCGCCACAATCGGGACTGCATACGACCGAGGCACACAGGGCCAACACCCGGCATCATGGTGTGAGGAGCAATCTCCTACACTGGCCGTACACCACTGGTGATCGTCGAGGGGACACTGAATAGTGCACAGTACATCCAAACCGTCATCGAACCCATCGTTCTACCATTCCTAGACCGGCAAGGGAACTTGCTGTTCCAACAGGACAATGCACGTCCGCATGTATCCCGTGCCACCCAACGTGCTCTAGAAGGTGTAAGTCAACTACCCTGGCCAGCAAGATCTCTGGGTCTGTCCCCCATTGAGCATGTTTGGGACTGGATGAAGCGTCGTCTCACGCGGTCTGCACGTCCAGCACGAACGCTGGTCCAACTGAGGCGCCAGGTGGAAATGGCATGGCAAGCCGTTCCACAGGACTACATCCAGCATCTCTACGATCGTCTCCATGCGAGAATAGCAGCCTGCATTGCTGCGAAAGGTGGATATACACTGTACTAGTGCCGACATGTGCATGCTCTGTTGCCTGTGTCTATGTGCCTGTGGTTCTGTCAGTGTGATCATGCGATGTATCTGACCCCAGGAATGTGTCAATAAAGTTTCCCCTTCCTGGGACAATGAATTCACGGTGTTCTTATTTCAATTTCCAGGAGTGTAGTTGCATCAGCGCATTAGACTCTGAACTGCTTTGTTAGTTAGGTTGTAGGGATACTTGTGTTTTTTATCAGTGAATTTCAGAATATACTCAACTATTTTGGAAAACCGTTTTTGATTAGAAATCCCGGACAATCTCCTAATTCCTCAGAGCTATAAGCTGCAGCTATAATAACATTCTCAGATAAAGTGGGCACTAGGATCTCTAATTACTGGTTCCATGTTTTATTAAATCACTTTCTGGGTGCCAAAAAGTAAATAGAGAGCCAGTGTTGAGAACGGCGAAAGACAGCATTAACAATATTCTAAAAGCCAGAAACTGATTCTACATGCAAGCATTTATACAGTATCCAGCAATCAGCAATTAATTATAGTTCATTTTTACAAACTTATTCGCCGCCCCACAACATGAACATTATGGAACATATCTGGGATGTCTTGCAACGTGCTGTTCAGACGAGATCTCCACCCCCTCGTACTCTTACGGATTTATGGACAGCTCTGCAGGATTCATGGTGTCAGTTCCCTCTAGCACTATTTCAGCCATTAGTCGGGTCCATGTCACGTCGTGTGGTGGCGCTTCTGCGTGCTCGAGGGTGCCCCGCACGATATTAGGCAGGTGTACCAGTTTCTTCGGCTCTTCAGTGTAGTTTGTCTCTTACATGATCATCTAACGAGAATTTCTCTCTTGTGAACTGGAACCGAGTTAGGTGATGTAATGGTTAGGCAACACGAGATTCGTATTTCGAGGGACGGTGGTTCAAATCTCCGTGAAAAAATACAAATTTAATTTTCTTGTGGTTTTCCTTAAGGAAACAAATCTTCCTTCCTTTCGCTCTCACTATGTGACTTGGATGTGAGATCTGTCAGATAACATTCACAGATAAAGTAAGGGTTTTCATTAGAAACATTTGTTACGGCAGACAACGCCGTTACAACACTCTTCCTGCACTGTCCAACACATGCCAGCACAAGTTAATAATAACACATAAAATTCCACACGTACGAGAACAGCTGAGTATACCATAGATCTGCTAAAGAAAATTAAGAAATCTTTATTTACAATTTTGTGAGACGATGGTGGTATAAAAATAAGAAGTTATATAAGACCTGACATGCACATGTTTGTGGAGTCCCTAATCTTACTTTTCAATACAAAATTTATTTGTCTCAATCGCACCTCCATAAACGTACATCATTTAATAAATGTGTAATCAAGACAAATAATTTTTAACATAAAAAGTTAGCTGTTTTCATTCAATAATGTCACGCGGAAACAATTTTTGAGGTAATTCACACAGGTTAACGTTTTCCGAATCCAAAAGCGAATAACAGAAATTATTTGTGCTGTAAATTCAAGAACGCCTTTCAGAGGCCAGTTCAAGAACTGCGTTTAGAAACTACTGCTCCCCAACATATTTATTCGCTAATGAAATTTTTCATAAATGATGTATCTCTCTGCTCATGCTATCAATACTGAAAATGAGAATAATCTAGACAAACGTTCATCTAATGATTTTTCTGACGTTTCGCCAGCACGAGTGGCTGGCATTGTCAAAGCTTCACCCTCCATTGCCATTGCGCGCCAACGTCCGAGGGCTTCTCCGCGGTCACTTCCGGTGCGCGCCAGGTACATATAGTCTGCGGCTGCGAGCTCGGCTCCAGTTCACCACCGGCAATGGAGGGTGAAGCTTTGACAATGCCAGCCACTCGTGCTGGCGAAACGTCAGAAAAATCATTAGATGAACGTCGGCCGAAGAACCCGAGACAGAAGCCAATAGGCAGTTTGTCAACAAGTGGCCACGAAAGCCTTAACAATTTTGAATCTAGACAAAGATTTAAAGTCACTAGCTATGGTCCAGAAAATTGCCTGTTATTGAGAAAGACACATTTTCAAACGTGTCATCAGCCATAAGATTATCAGGAAGGATAGGAACACAGCAATCAGTCGCAATCTCGTTGGTTTTTTTATTATTCTTGCATATCTAGATTTCAGCTATAAATAGCCATCTTCAGTGCATTTGAGTGAGTTATAATCCAACAAATTCCCAGCAGAAAATGCTGTACAGGCAGAAGGAAACTGATTCATAGCTGAAATCTGGATATGCAAGAATAATATAGAAACGCTGGGATTACGACTGGTTGCTGTATTGCTATCCTTTCTTATAATAACATACAGTCGGTGTGTGTGTGTGTGTGTGTGTGTGTGTGTGTGTGTGTGTGTGTGTGTGTGTGTCTGGAGTTTATGGGTGCTCAACAGCGAGGTTATCAGCGTCCTTACAAAGATGAAGTGAAACGAATGTGGGTCAAATAGCCAAAATCGTCATCACACCATGAGCGGTAAACCTACAAAATGACGATCACTCACTTACTCCTAGCTCACTCTCGTTGATCTACACAATCACTCTATCTCACACGCCTTAACACAACGGAGAAAGGGTTAAAGGTGCTATACCTAGGAGTGAAACACAAGTAAATCGGAAGAGGAGTTAAAATAACAGCACAGGGAAATGTGACTGGTTGACCAGTTAGAAAAACCGGAGGTGACCTAGACTGTAGAATACCTTAAAAAACAAAAGAAAAACAGAAAGACGAGACAAAAGCTGAAACAGCACCATGGGGAAATGTCATTTGCTAAACACTTACAAAAAAATGGGTGAGCCATTCAACTTCTTAATACATCAAGAACACCTCCCTAAAATTTTAGGAAACAATCTGGACGTAGCACAGAACATTAAAATTCTAAGGACATTCGTTTGACTGTCAATTAAAGCTTAGGGCAGACCTGTCAGCATATCTGACGCTGCCCTCTAATCTGAAGATAAAAAACTGTCCAGTAAAATGTGGCTAAAAGCGATCTGTGCGCCCCAACCAACATACGAGGAAGGGTCCTGGAGCACGAAGCCATGCGTCATGCTGCGGGGTGTACATCATCTCGTCTTCGTGTCCGGAAGAAGGTACGCCACGGCTGCACTGTGGGGTTTACCAGACGCAGCTTATTGTACGATTATGTCACTCCCTTCTTCCCACCTATCGCATGACTCGGTACCTCAAAAGCACGGTGGGAGGATGGGGGTGGGGGGGGGGGACAGAACGAAGTAATCCGGCGTCACGACACGCCTCCTGGGCCCCTACACTCGCCCTTTCGTTCGCTGCAATTCCCATGTATCCTGGCACCCTGCTGGAAGACACATCCTGCACAAGTCTTTGTAGCTGGAGGAGTGTGTCCTGGTTATTCTGGACTACTTTCTAAGTATAATCGATTGATGTATATATTATAAGTAACATCAAAATGTCACTTCTGTAGATATTCTGTTTAATGATGTGACCAATGAAAATAGGTTTGGTTGGGTTGTTTGGGGGAATAGACCAAACAGCGAGGTCATCGGTCTCATCGGCTTAGGGAAGGATGGGGAAGGAAATTGGCCGTGCCCTTTCGAAGGAACCGTCCCGGCATTTGCCTGAAGCGATTTAGGGAAATCACGGAAAACCTAAATCAGGATGGCCGGACGCGGGATTGAACCGTCGTCCTCCCGAGTCCACTGCGCCACCTCGCTCGGTTGGAAATAGGTGTTGCAAACTACTTCCTTTAGCCTCGTGTGTATTATGCATCTCAGTGCAGATACATTTACGTATTTGTGAAAAGAAAGGAAATGGTTTTTAAACGTTTTATTCCAGACCCATGAGGACCATTCCACTTAGGATAAGTGGAAGTAACATTAATATAGCTCTGTTTTTTGTAAACGTTTATTATTTATTGTGATTTTGTGACATGTTCTACATCTTTGAGGATCTCCTCACAATGAACATATGGAACAAAAACTGGCCACGTGTTAGTAGCACTCGAGCACTAGGGGTTCCGTACAAACTTAGGTATATATACCGACAGTTCATCCGCCCTGAGAATCGAGAATCTCGACGATTTTTGCCTTGTTATCGACATTGATACTGGCAAGATATCGGTCCTAGGAATTCCAAAACTTTCGAGAGTGTTTTAATTTTACGTATGAAGTCGGATACCAAACGACAACACAAGTTTTTACGTATGAAGTATTACAAATTAACAATTTAAACTTCCTGGTAGATTAAAACTGTGTGCCGGACCGGGACTCGAACTTGGGCTTTTGCCTTTCGCGGGCAAGTGCTCTACCAACTGAGCTACCCAAGCACGACTCACGCCCCGTCCTCACAGCTTTAATTCCGCCAGTACCTCGTCTCCTACCTTCCAAGCTTCACAGAAGCTCTCCTGCGAACCTTGCAGAACTAGCACTCCTGGTAGAGCACTTGCCCGCGAAAGGCAAAGGTCCGGAGTTCGAGTCTCGGTCCCGCACACAGTTTTCATCTGCCAGGAAGTTTCATATCAGCGCACATTCCGCTGTAAAGTGAAAATTTCATTCTAGAAACAAATCCCAGGCTGTGGCTAAGCCATGTCCCCGCAATACGCTTTCTTCCAGGAGTGCTAGTTCTGCAAGGTTCGCAGGAGAGCTTCCGTGAAGCTTGGAAGGTAGGAGACGAGGTACTGGCGGAATTAAAGCTGTGAGGACGGGGCGTCAGTCGTGCTTGGGTAGCTCAGTTGGTAGAGCACTTGCCAGCGAAAGGCAAAGGTCCCGAGTTCGAGTCTCGGTCCGGCACACAGTTTTAATCCACCAGGATGTTTCATATCAGCGCACACTCCGCTGTAGAGCGAAAATTTCATTCTAAATTAACAATTATCTGAATTTTCCTTTACTTGGACTGTGAAACATTGCTTCTTGTCAAATTTCATTATTCTGGGTCGATAGGAAGTGCCCTGTAGGTTTTCATGAGTGAGTCTGCGAGTGCCAAAGTGTGTGACATAAAAGGCCGTATCTTGTGATTGCACTGACTTTGAAGCTTAGATTTTATAAGAATGCGTGGTGTCTGTCCTTTCAGACATGTCCGAAATAACAGACACCACGCTTTCGCATAACTGATACACGCCCAGCTAGGCAAGTGATCCATCGTCTTCAGTTCGGATGCCCACGTACGTCCGACCTCCTGTGGGAATCTCAGAGTAGCGAGCATAGAAGAAATAGACAGCGGCTGCGGATAGGTGGCGCTCGATGGGAGGCGGTGAGGCGTGCCGAGATAGTCCGCGCAGGTGTATTAACGCTGTGTTACACATGGCGCGTTGGTTATCGCGCTTGCCTAGTAAGGAGGAGATCTCGGGTTCGAATACCGGTCCGGTACACATTTTCACTCGTTCCACAAATGTCCCGATGCACCTGACAGCAAAATGGTTCAAATGGCTCTAAGCTCTATGGGACTTAACATGTGAGGTCATCAGTCCCCTAGACTTATAACTACTTAAACCTAACTAACCTAAGGACATCACACACATGCATGCCCGAGACAGGATTCGAACCTGCGACCGTAGCAGCCGCATGGTTCAGGACTGAAGCGCCTAGAACCGCTCGGTCACAGCGGCCGGCCCTGACAGCAGTTATCCCTTTCCTCTCCTTTCCTTACTCCCCTCTACACCTTCAGTTTACATATAGAGCTTAGATTTATTACACCGCCAAGGAACCACAGACGTCAGTAAGTGACGTGAATTATAACTTGATACGTCTGCCCGCTCCTGAGAGAAAAGGGTCTTAACAGACAAACGAACGGATGCACAGACAGATTACAAGTGACCAAACATTTCTTTCTTGTGATAAAATTACGAACTGACTATTATAGGATTTTTTCCTTTAGTTGTACTGTGAAACCACGCTTCTTTCCAAATTTCGCGGTTCTAGGTCAACAGGAAGTGCTATAAGTTTCGATCAGTAACCTCGCGTCTATCAAAACATGTGACATAAACGGCCGAATCTTTTGACTGCGGTGACTTAGAAGCTTCAGTTTTATGCGAATCGAAGGGACCATAACTTTAGTACGTGACATAAATTTTAATTTGATTCATCAATCAGTTCCCGACAAAAAGCGATTTTAACAGTCAGATAGAGAGACAGGCGGACGACAGTGATCATATAAGAGTTCTCTTTCTACCGATTATTTTTTTTTTTTTTTTTTTTTTTTTTTTTTTTTTTTTTTTTTTTTTTTTTTTGGTGGGGTTTAAGGGCGCTCAACTACTGAGGTCATTAGCGCCCAGTCACTGTTGTTAGAGCACATGGAATCTAGTAAAACTCAAGGGGAGGGGGGGACACCAGAAAGACCTGACAAAGACGCAAATAAAATAAGTAAAAAGGTTAGATGTCTTTGGACAAGCCAGTCAAAGTTATAAATCGCAGAACACGAGCAGCTGCTCGAGCGTCATCAGCTAAAATAACCCGCAAAGTAGATGGCAGGGACAGGACAACACGAGATTGACTAAAGTGGGGACACGACAATAAAACATGGCGCACAGTTAATGCCTGACCACAAGGGCACTGCAGGGCTGGGTCACCGGAGAGCAGGTAGCGGTGGCTAAACCGGCAATGCCCAATCCGCAACCTGGTCAGAAGGACCTCCTCTCGCCGAGATGGTCGGGAGGAGGTTGTCCAAGCAGTTGGGAGCGGTTTTACTGCCCGGAGCTTGTTTCCTTGGAGGGATGACCAAGCATCCCACCACAACGACACAAGCCTCTTACAAACATCCCCACGAACGTCAGATGACGGGACACAATGGGAGGCTGGCCGAGGCAGGAGGACTGCAGCCTTGTCTGCAGCATCCGCAGCCTCATTCCCAGGCACGCCTACATGTCCGGGAACCTACAGAAAGCTGACAGGAGAACCATTATCAGCGAAAGAATGGAGGGACTACTGTATCCGTTGAACCAAGGGATGGACCGGATAGGGAGCTCCAAGGCTCTGAAGAACACTGAGTGAGTCAGAGCAGAGTACATACGATGAATGGCGGTGGCGGCGGGCATACTGAACAGCCTGATGGAGAGCAAAAAGCTCGGCCATAAAGGTGGAACATTGGTCGAGGAGCCGGTATTTAAAGGTGGCGGCCCCGACGACAAACGCACAGCCAAAACCATCGTCAGTTTTGGAGCCATCGGTGTAAATAAAGGTGTGACCGGCAAGTCGAGCACGAAGTTCGACAAACCGTGAGCAATACACTGCAGCCGGAGTACCCTCCTTCGGGAGTGAGCTGAGGTCGAGATAAATATGAACCGGAGCCTGAAGGTTGTAGGGAGGGCAAAATCCAATTGTCGAAGCAGGCGACGGAAGCGGACTCCGGGGGGCAGCAGGGCAGACACATACAACCCGTACTGACGGTCGAGAGAATCGGCGAAGAAGGACTGGTAAGAGGGGTGGTCGGGCATAGACAACAGCCGGCAGGCATACCGACACAGCAGTACATCGCCCCGGTAGGTCAATGGTAATTCGGCAGCTTCAGCATAAAGACTCTCGACAGGACTAGCGTAGAAGGCTCCGGTCGCAAGACATAACCCCTGATGGTGGATGGAGTTGAGACGGCGTAAGAGGGATGGCCGAGCAGACGAGTAGACGAAGCTCCCATAATCCAGCTTCAATCAGACTATGGACCGATACAAGCGAAGCAGGACAGTGCGATCCGCTCCCCAAGATGAACCACTAAGAACTCTGAGGACATTAAGGGAAGTGTACAACGGGCCGCCAAATAAGAGACATGCGGAGACCAACACAGTTTCCTGTCCAACGTGAGCCCTAGAAACTTAGTTGTTTCCATGAATGGGAGAACAACGGGACCGAGATGTAAGGATGGCGGAAGGAACGCTTTATATCGCCAAAAGTTGATACAAACCGTCTTCTCTTCAGAGAACCGGAAGCCATTTGCCATGCTCCATGAGTATAGGCTGTCTAGACAACGCTGAAGGCAGCGCTCCAGGAGGCATGTTCTCTGGGCACTGCAGTAGATCGCGAACTCATCGACAAAGAGAGAGCCTGAGACATTAGGTGGAATGCAGTCCATAATTGGATTGATCGCGATGGCAAAAAGGGCTACGCTCAAGACGGAGCCCTGAGGCACTCCGTTCTCCTGGAGGAAGACGTCGGACAATACGGAACCCACACGTACCCTAAGCTTTCGATTTGTTAAAAAGGAATCAATGAAAAGGGGCAGGCGACCGCGTAGGCCCCACCTGTGCATAGTGCGGAGGATACCTCCTCCCCAACAGGTATCATAAGCCTTCTCCAAATCGAAGAACACGGCTACCGTTTGGCGCCTTCGCAAAAAGTTGTTCATGATGAATGTCGACAAGGTCACAAGGTGGTCAACAGCGGAGCGGCGGCAACGAAAGCCGCATTGGACATTGGTAAGTAGCCGTCGAGATTCAAGAATCCAAAGTAACCGAGCATGAACCATGCATTCCATCACCTTACAGACACAGCTTGCAAGAGAAATGGGGCGGTAACTAGAAGGAAGGTGTCTATCCTTCCCGGGTTTGGGTACAGGAACAACAACGGCGTCACGCCAATGCATGGGGACCTGACCTTCGGTCCAGACGCGATTGTAGGTACGAAGAAGGAAGCTTTTGCCCGCCGGAGAAAGATGTGCCAGCATCTGAACGTGAATGGCACCTGGCCCCGGAGCAGAGGACCGGGACAGTGCAAGCGCACGTTCGAGTTCCCACATAGTAAAGGGGGCATTCAGCGAGTGGAAGGAAGGTCGCCGAGTCTCTTCTGCCTCTTTCCTGGGAAGGAAGGCAGGGTGGTAATGGGCGGAGCTTGAAACCTCCGCGAAAAACCGGCCAAAGGCGTTGGAGACAGCCACAGGACCAACGAGGACCTCATTACCTGAGGTCAGTCCAGGTACCGAGGAGTGGGCCTTAATGCCCGACAGCCGGCGCAGGCCACCCCATACGACAGAAGAGGGAGTAAAACTGTTAAAGGAGCTGGTGAAAGAGGCCCAACAAGCTTTTTTGCTGTCTTTGATGACTCTACGGCATTGCGCTCGGAGTCGTTTGTATCCAATACAATTCGCCAACGTAGGATGGCGGCGAAAGGTGCGTAAAGCACGTCGTCGAGCACGGATAGCGTCTCTACAAGCCTCGTTCCACCAGGGGACGGAAACGCGACGTGAAGAAGAGGTAGTACGAGGAATGGAGCGTTCGGCAGCATTGATGATAACAGCCGTGAGGTATTCGACCTGACTGTCACAACTGAGAAAATCGTGGTCCGGAAAGGTCGCCAGGGAGGAGTAAAGTCCCCAGTCAGCTTTTGGTATGTTCCAGCTCGAAGGACGTGGGGATGGGGTGTGGTGCAGGAGACGAACGACACAGGGGAAGTGGTCGCTCGAATAGGTGTCAGAAAGGACATACCACTCGAACCGATGGGCAAGAGTGGTAGAACAGATCGAGAGGTCCAAGTGGGAGTAGGTATGAGTAGAGTCCGAGAGGAAAGTCGGGGCGCCAGTATTGAGGCAGACAAGATTGAGATGGTTGAAGACATCCGCCAAGAGTGAGCCTCTTTGACAGGATGCAGGAGAGCCCCAAAGGGGATGATGGGCATTGAAGTCGCCAAACAATAAAAATGGCGGGGGAAGCTGAACCATCAGGTGTATCATGTCAGCCCGACTAACAACAGATGACGATGGAGTGTAGATGGTACAAACTGAAAAAGTAAAAGCAGAAAGAGTAATACGGACAGCTATTGCTTGGAGTGGGGTGGTCAATGGGATGGGATGGTAATAGACATCGTCCCGAACGAGCAACACGACCCCACCATGAGCTGGGATACCGTCCACAGGGGCGAGGTCATACCGCTCCGAGGTATAGTGGGTAAAGGCAATACGGTCAGTCGGGCGCAACTTAGTTTCCTGGAGACCAAGGACGAGCGGACAGTGCAGGCGGAGGAGCAGTTGTAATTCCTCCCGATTAGATCGAATACCTCTTATGTTCCAATGTAACAAGGCCATCGCTAGTCAAAAAAGAGGGGGAACGAGACGGGGGAAGAGCTGGTCACCTCGACGGCCGCGGAGAGCCAGGTTTCGAGGGAACAACGCTACAACCGGCGGGAGGCGGATCCTGTTCCATCGAGTCATCGCCAGCTGCGGCCGCTGTCCCTGGTTTTGTAGGAGGGGCAGCATCATTTGCCGACGAGAGGCCAGCTGAGCGCCTGGCAGCAGAGCGTCCCGGCGAAACTGAGGACGGCCGGGAGCAGCGACTCACGGATGGAGCGTCAGACGAAACGCGCCGGGGTGGAGAGGGGGATAGAGACTGCTTCTTGGAAGTCCGTGGAGGCACAGGGATCGTCCTCACGCGCGGGGTCCGTTTTGGAATGCCGGACCTCGGAAGCTGGGGTCCGGAACGTTTCCCCGATGGATGCCTGAGAAGAAGATCGCTTCTCAGGCGGAGGGGGGGGGGGAGGATTAGGAGGAAGGGTGGCCCCTGGGGTAGAGGGGGCGGGGGCCACGGGGGAGGAGGATTTGGAAGGGAGGGATTTGGGAGGCAGAGGTAGAGACCCCGGATGGGGGAGGAGGCGGAGGGGGGACAGGATAGGGGTGAGGATACCACAGAAGGAGTGGACACAACTGAGGCAAACGAAGTGGTCAATGGCACGGGATGGAGGCGGTCGTACTTCTTCCTGGCCTCAGAATAAGAGAGACGATCCAAAGTTTTGAGTTCTTGTATCTTCTTCTCATTCTGATATGCGGGGCAATCTGAGGATCTAGGCGAGTGGATGCCAGGACAATTAACGCACCAAGGTGGTGGGGTGCATGTATGTTCCTCACGAAGAGGACTCCACAGTCGCCACAAAGGGGCTCAGCCTCACACCGTGACGACATGTGCCCAAAGCGCAAACACCGAAAACAGCGCATAGGAGGTGGGACGTAAGGTCGCACATCGCACCGGTAGGACATCACCTTTACCTTCTCCGGGAGAACGTCCCCCTCGAAGGCGACGATAAAGGCCCCGGTGTCGATGCGACGGTCTTTGGGGCCGCGCTGGACTCGCCGGACAAAAATGCACTCCTCGGCGCTCCAGGTTGGCCCTGAGCTCCTCATCAGACTGCAGCAGGAGGTCCCAATGAAAAATAACTCCCTGCATCCTATTTAGTGCCAGATGTGGGACAATGGACACTGGGATGTCCCCTAGGCGGTCGCACACCTGGAGCGGCGCCGACTGTGTGGCGGAGGTGGTCTTTATAAGAACAGACCCCGAACGCATCTTACTGAGAGCCTCGATTTCCCCAAAGATGTCCTCAATGTGCTGAACAAAGAACATGGGCTTGGAGGTGGCGAACGTCCCCCCATCGGTCCGAGAACAGACCAAATAGTGGGGGAAGTACTTCGCCCCAAGCCGGCGGGCCTGTCCCTCCTCCCAGGGAGTGGCCAAGGGGGAAAGGGCAGGAGAACCAGAACTAGAGACAGTACCTTTCCATTTGAAAGACTTGGCCGCAGAGCGACCTGATACATGTTGACGTTTCATCTGCAAAACGTCCGACCAGGGGCTTTCCCCACGGGCGCCACCCAGCCTCAGCAAGGGCCACCTGGCAGGATGACCGTTGCCGGGAGTCCTGATGCCCCAAGGAGACGGGCATCTACTCCTTGGCCGACGTGGGGAGGGTGCAGCTCAGGTATCGGCAGTACGATCCCTGTGTTGTCAGGCGGCTACAACCTAGACGGTACATGACGACCCCACCACAACGGGCTGGCTACCGTGCTGGATTTCTGGTGCCATGGAAAGTCCATCATGATCGTAGATGCAGATGGGGACGCACTATGGGCGTAACTTGTACAATCCATCAGGCGTTTAGGCCCAATTTGAGGAATAGTGGGTATGGTTAAACGCCGGTACAATGCTGAGTGCCAAGGTCTTAGTGCACTGAGGACCTGTGGTACACCACGTAAGGCGTCCTTCCCCAAAAGGCTCGTACTTCTGTAGAATTTTGAAAAATGGAGGTCAAACCCCACGGGGGACCATCACATGGAAGGCCAAAACGGTTGCGACTCCTTTTAGTCGCCCCTTACGACAGGCAGGAATACCTCAGGCCTATTCTTACCCCAGCCCGCAGGGGGGGGGTTTCTACCAATTGCAGTGGAACCGTAAAAAATATATCTAATATAAAATATCACAATCATGAACTTGCAACTGTTCTAGATACAGCTCCTGTAACCTAACAAGGGAAACCCCCACTCACACCCCCCACAGATTTAGTGACAGGATATCCGCTGATAGCCCGCCAAAAATTGTACACAGATCAAGCATTAAAACAGGAAGAAGGTCTACTGAACTGAGAAAAAGGAAGCAAAATAGAAAGAGTGAACGGCCCAAGCATAAGATATGCAACGTCGAGTGAATTTCAGTAGCCACGGCGTTGTGGTTACTTGGTACCGGTGTTGGGCTACGCAGGGGGATGTACGTGTTCAAATCTCCCTCCTGTTTTATTTTTTTTTCCAAAATTGTTTATGTGTGTATGTCGCGGTGCAACGCCCTTTTGCAACAGCGAGATGTAAGGAAGGGAACTCCAGACTTACGCATCACCTTTTTGTTCTTGTTTGTTTTGTTGTTATAGCTCTCGCGTTCCGTTTTGGAACTTCTGGCTCTTGAATTCCTTTGTGGTAACATAGTTGACACCCGTTTATTCGCTGTATTCATTTCTGTGAGAGGTCTCTGCGGCATCTCATCTGCTCTCACTTTTCATCACATTTACTTGTGTCGGTATGACATTCTTACTACATGGCTCATATTTTAATATTTTATAACCTACAAATATCATGATAATTGCCAAGACTACAGAAAGAGAACAGACACATCAATGACCGGACGGAGAGTTGGTTATCTTTTGGGGAAAAAGATGGGGGCCGAGAGAGATTTGAACACGGATCTCACGCTTTGCAGTCTAACACCATGACCACACAACCATGACGCCATGAACCTTCCAAATAGCTCGATTTTACATATTTTGAGCTTTTACTACTCAGTTTCTATTTTGCTTCTTTTTTTATAGTTAAGTACACCTCGTTCCTGTTTTCATGCTTGATCTGTGTTATCAGGGAGGCGGGGGGGGGGGGGGGTTGCGATGGGGAGTTCCCCTCGTAAGAAACATTTACTTCTCAGAGAGGTGGATGATGGGAGTAGTTTAATCGATAGAGCTCGAGTGTTGTTTATAAATCATCTCCGATGGCCGCCCTCTTATCTGAGTGATCAGCGCATCTCACTACCTTGCAGCGGGCCCGGGTCCGATTTGCAACTGGATCGAAGATTTCTTTGCCCTCGGGGACTGGCTGTTGTGTTATAATATCTCATAAGACATTTGAAGAACATCGATTATGATTCCTTTGTTCAGATAAGTCATTGCTTTCGAATATTTTCATATTTTAAATGCTCTCCAAATACAGTCTAAAAATACGTCAATTGGTACTTAACATTGTTTACTGGAGCTTAACACCGGTTAGCATCGACTTAGCACAGTGTACGAGCTAGCCGGACGAATTAACGAAACATTACTGTGAAACGTCACAAAAATACAAAATTAAAAGGACCGAATTGTTACAGTTCACGGTACACAGATTTGCATTAGCAATTTTTGCAATAATAAAGCAAAACAACCTCAAAAATTGATCTATAATTCACTGCAATATAAAATTAATTTCATTGGCGACTTCTACAGCACATAAAAAATTTTGAGGATTGCCCTTAATATTTCTGCCATTACGCCGTCATATGATTTCACGCAAGTTATGGTAAGGGACACAAATTAACATTGTTTACTTGCTTAAAAGTTTTACAAAGTACACCTTTTGTTAGAATTTGCGTTGAGACACATATTCAAGATGTTTATCTGAATCGTAGTTATCTACAGCATCGCCGGATTTGTAAAAATCTTCCCCGAAAAGCATTTTCCTGGCCGAAACACTGGCATCTACACTGAAGAGCCAACGAAACTGGTACATCTGCCTATTATCGTGTAGGGCCCCCACGAGCACGCAGAAGAGCCGCAACACGACATGGCATGGACTCGACTAATGTCTAAAGTAGTACTGGAGGGAACTGACACCATGGATCCTCCATTATTTTCAATAAATTCCTAAGAATATGAGGGAGTGGATATCCCTTCTCAACAGCACGTTTCAAGGCATCCCAGATATTCTCAGTAATGTTCACGTCTGGAGAGTTTGGTGGGCTGCGGAAGTATTTAAATTCAGGAAAGTGTTCCTGGAGCCACTGTGTAGCAATTTTGGGCATGTGGGGTGTCGCATTGCACTGCTGGAATTACCCAAGTCCGCCGGAAAGCGCAATGGACATGAATGGATGCAGGTGACCAGACAGGATACTTATGTACGCGTCACCTTTCAGTGTCGTATCTAGACGTATCAGGGGTCCCCTATCACTCCAACTGCACACGCCGCACAGCATTACAGAGCCTCCACCAGCTTGAAAAGTACCCTGCTGACATGCGGGGTCCATAGATTTATTAGGTTATCTCCATACCCGTACACGTCAATCGGCTCGATACAATTTGAAACGAGACTCGTCAGACAACGCAACATGTTTCCAGCCATCAATGTCGGTTTTAGCGGGCCCAGGCGAGACGTAAAGCTTTGTGTCGTGCACTCATCAACGGTACACGAGTGGGTCTTCGGCTCCGAAATCCCGTATCGATTATGTTTCGTTGAATGCTTCGCATGCTGACACTTGTTGATGGCCCAGCATTGGAAATCTGCAGCAGTAAGAGAAAGGGTTGCACTTCTGTCCCGTTGAAAGATTTTCTTCAGGTTCGTTGGTTCCGGTCTTACAGGATCTTTTTCCGGCGGCAGCGATGTCGGATATTTGATGTTTTATCGGATTCCTGGTATTCACGCTACACTCGTGGAACGGTCGTACGGGAAAATCCCCACTTCATCGCAACCTCGGAGATGCTGTGTCCCATAGCTCGTGCGCCGGCTACAACACCACGTTCAGACTCACTTAAATCTTGATAATCTGCCATTGTAGCAGCAGTAACCGATCTAACAACTGCGCCAGACACTTGTCTTATACAGGCGTTGCCGACCGCAGCGCCGTATTCTGCCCGTTTACATATCTCTGTATTTGAATATGCATGCCTATACGAGTTTCCTTGGCGCTTCAGTGAATGTTTTTGTGACTTACCAATGTTTACGTGGTACACATCCAAACACATTCCAGATAGTGAAAACAAGAAGGTGCCGACATGAAGATGGCGAGTGTTGCTGCAAACTGGATGACAACAGGAAAAACATAAGAAGAGAAACGCGTGTGTATTGTGAAGAGTGCGATTTGGATTGTGTGCAATACCATGCTTTGAGCTAAACCATACAAAGAGTCATTCTAATAAATATTCTTCAAGAAACTGTGTTTCCTTTAGATCTACCACTCCCTTCCTCATTGTATAAAAGTTAATAATAAATAATTTTTAATTCTGCAACAGCGTTACCACTGTGAAAACCTTCGAATTGTTTTAGGTATTCGGTTGTTAAATAATCACTTACCCCCACAACAATGGCACATGAGCGTGTCAAATACGCGCCGCTACAATAAGCGCTAGAGGCGCGAAAAGAATTACACGCGCGGGAACAGTTGTAGGCGCCAAAACTCCCCGCCTGAGCAACGCTGCAGCGGCTGGCAATAGCCGGCCACTGGGCGCTTGTCGCCACAATAAACAACACGGTCGAGGGGTTAAGCACGTGCAGATCAGCTTGTACGTATTTATCATGGCAGATCTAAATCAAGAAAGGCGATGGAAAGAAGAATTTGTGAGAAGGATGTTACAGATTGAAGAACACGACGAAAGAGAAAACCACTACAATCTTATGACAAAAGAATCTTACGATAAATTAGTGGACGAAATTGAAGAAGCACAATCGGCCTAGAAAAAGACACAGAAGCAGTGAAGAAGATTAAATCAATTCAGGGTTATTAATACTTGTAGGACCAGGAGGTTAGTGACAAGAAAAGAGCCTGTGAAGTATTACTTATGTGTCGAAGAAATTTTCGACATTATTGAAGCAGCTCACCAGGCTGTTGGGGAGGTCGAGACACATTAAAGGTTGAAACTTCAAGGAAATATGCAGACATTACAGTGGAGAAGATAAACATTTATCTGTCTATGTGTGAAACTTGTCAGAGCAAAAGGAGCATTAAGAAAAGGGGGCATGTTTCGAAACCTATACTTCATTCAAAAATGAACAGTCGTTGCCAAGTTGATCTGATCGACATGCAAACTCAAGAAGATCATGAATCTAAGTGTATAATGGTGTATCAGGACCACTTGACAAAATTTGTTTTGCTACGTGCACTGCAAAGCAAGAGGGCAGAGGAAGTGTCACATCAATTAGGAGATATATTTTTGACATTTGGTGCTCCTTGTATTTTACACTCTGACAACGGCACAGAATTTGTTAATTCTGTCATGAACGAGCTGGCTGTATTTTGGTCTGAGTGTAAACTGGTTCACGGAAAACCAAGGCATAGCCAAAGCCAAGATTCTGTTGAACCCTCCAACCATGACGTTGAAAAAATATTAGCTTCATGGATGCAAGACAACATTACCACCAACTGGTCAAACGGTCTTCGCTTTGTACAGTTTATGAAAAATCGGGCTTATCATTCTGGTATCAAGCAAACACCTTACAAAGCTATGTTTGGCACAGAACCACGAGTAGGGCTTATGACTGCGAATTTGACTCTAGTTGTAATTAAGGAGATACAACATGAAGATGGTCTTATGGTCTTAAAGAGGCTTTAAATAAGATTAATGTGGTAGACGCAATAAATGAGACACCTGATGAACTGGAACTGTTTCACGACTCAGAGGAGATAGCTGTTATGGCTAGTAGCAATGGACAGATTATAGCTGCAACCAGACAAGAAGATGCAGAAGCTTTGCCCAGTACAAGTATACACTCTCCAACAACACCAGCAGCCAATCAAGAGGATCGAGAAGCCGTTGCTAGTACGAGTGCAGAACCTCAAATAACTCCAGCTTGTCACGAAGATCCAGAAGCTGAAGATATTACGAAACGACAACCTCAAAACGAACAGCTAGAGAAAACGCTCAAGAATACCTGACGAAACAGGCCAAAAGAATGAAGATGGCTTCAGATTCAATATACGCCACTGTAGAAATCAGCGACAATATAATTATACCAATTCTGTTATCGACAGAGCAAAAGCAGATCTCCCCTATATTATTGGAGTTGTTCTTCAGAAAGATGAACAGGGCTTGCACAAGATTGGAACGAAATATGGGATACTCGACAAATTGTATTGCAGGTATCTATTTCTGAATTGATTTCAATAATTTTAAGGACAAATGTCAGACACATTCATTACTTCATTGATTTAATGCTCTGAAAATGTTGCTAACTATTCAAGTAATTAATTAGTATTTTAAGTTTTAATACTTACATTGTAATATATTTCATCATATGCATTAAGTACCTAATCGCCTTTCAAACAAGCTAATTAAAAGTTCTCTTCCAGATCCGCATTCGAATGTCCAAAGAGAAAATCTTGCTGCTGGAAGACGTGCCAGAGATAAAGGTATCATTAAGAACTGCTGCCAAGATGGCAGCCTTAGGATCAGGACAAGGATTTGTTCGCTGTGTGTGTAAGAAGGCATGTATTTCAAAAAGGTGCTTTTGTAGGAAGAAAGGAAACCTTTGTAACTCAAAATGTCGCGAGAGTTTGCCTTGCAATAACAAACAATCAAAATTTAATTGTTAAATTTTTTGGTTCATTTCTCTTTTATTAAGACTGTAGCAACTTCTGTCAACTGTATGAGTAATTAATATACATTTATTGTATGATTATTTTGTTTCCACTTTCGTAACTAATACTGTTAATATGGCTCTGTAATGTTCCTTAAAATGTTTCTTCAGTGTACAGTTATTTTTGTATTGCTGAAGTTAACATTAATGACTTAGATGTATGACCAATATTCTCAATAAATATTGCATTGCACAATACAAAAATGCTGCTTTTTATTTCAATCAACACATACTTCCTCTTAATTTTAATATTTGCCCCTAAATAAATTTGGTGAAAACTAGTTCTGTCTAGTTAAGTTAGAAAGCGTTCTTACTAGTTGAAACTAGTTGATACTGATAGCCTTAGTCACAACTAGAATTTACTGCTAGTCAAAAGCAAAAGTTAGTTACAACTACACTACTGGCCATTAAAATTGCTGCACCACGAAGATGACGTGCTACAGACGCGAAATTTAACCGACAGGAAAAAGATCCTATGATGTGCAAATGATTAGCTTTTCGGGGCATTCACACAAGGCTGGCGCCGGTGGCGACACCTACAACGTGCTGACACGAGGAAAGTTTCCAACCGATTTCTCATACACAAACAGCAGTTGACCGGCATTGCCTGGTGAAACGTTGTTGTGATGCCTCGTGTAAGGGCCGGAAGGTATGGCCGTGCGGTTTTAGGCGCTTCAGTCTGGAACGGCGTGACCGCCACGATCGCAGGTTCGAATCCTGCCTCGGGCATGGAAGTGTGTGATGTCCTTAGGTTAGTTAGGTTTAAGTAGTTCTAAGTTCTAGGGGACTGATAACCACAGAGTCCCATAGTGCTCAGAGCCATTTGAACCTCGTGTAAGGAGGAGAAATGCGTACCATCGCGTTTCCGATTTTGATAAAGGTCGGATTGTACCCTATCGCGATTGCGGTTTATCGTATCGCGACATTGCTGCTCGCGTTGGTCGAGATCCAGTGACTTAGCAGAATATGGAATTAAAAAAAAATGGTTCAAATGGCTCTGAGCACTATGGGACTTAACATCTGAGGTCATCAGTCCCCTAAAACTTAGAACTACTTAAACCTAACTAACCTAAGGACATCACACACATCCATGCCCGAGGCAGGATTCGAACCTGCGACCGTAGCGGTCGCGCGGTTCCAGACTGTAGCGCCTAGAACCGCTCGGCCACTCCGGCCGGCAATATGGAATCGGTGGGTTCAGGAGGGTAATACGGAACGCCGTGCTGGATCCCAACGGCCTCATATCACTAGCAGTCGAGATGACAGGCATCTTATCCGCCTGGCTGTAACGGATCGTGCAGCCAGGTCTCGATCCCTGACTCAACAGATGGAGACGTTTGCAAGACAACAACCATCTGCACGAACAGTTCGATGACGTTTGCAGCAACATGGACTATCAGCTCGGTGACCATGGCTGCGGTTACCCTTGACGCTGCATCAGAGACGGGAGCGCCTGCGATGGAGTGCTCAACGACGAACCTGGGTGCACGAATGGCAAAACGTCATTTTTTTCGGATGAATCCAGGTTCTGTTTACAGCATCATGACGGTCGCATCCGTGTTTGGCGACCTTGCGGTGAACGCACATTGGAAGCGTGTATTCGTCACCACCATTCTGGCGTATCACCCGGCGTGATGGTATGGGGTGCCATTGGTTACTCGTCTCGGTCACCTCTTGTTCGCATTGACGGCACTTTGAACAGTGGACATTACATTTCAGATGTGTTACGACCCGTGGCTCTACCCTTCATTCGATCCTTGCGAAACCCTATATTTCAGCAGGATAATGCACGGCTGCATGGTGTAGGTCCTGTACGGGCCTTTCTGGATACAGAAAATGTTGGACTGCTGCCCTGGCCAGCACATTTTCCAGATCTCTCACCAATTGAAAACGTCTCGTCAATGGTGGCCGAGCAGCTGGCTCGTCACAATACGCCAGTCACTACTCTTGATGACCTGTGGTATCGTGTTGAAGCTGCATGGGCAGCTGTACCCGTACACGCCATCCAAGCTCTGTTTGGCTCAATGCCCAGGCGTATCGAGGCCGTTATTACGCCCAGAGGTGGTTGTTCTGGGTACTGATTTCTCAGGACCTAAGCACCCAAATTGCTTGAAAATGTAATCTCATGTCAGTTCTAGTATAACATATTTGTCCAATGAATACCCGTTTATCATCTGCATTTCTTGTTGGTGTAGCAATTTTAATGGCCAGTAGTGTAGTTTTAGCTAGGCAAAACGCGTTTTGACGAAGTGGACCAGTATAAACTAGTTTTAACTAGTAAGAACGCGTGCTAACTAAAAACAGGTTTTGACTGTAACATATAAACTATTTTACTGGGGAAGCAGGACATCATGGAAGAAAGAAATGTTAGAGCGCGGCCAGGGGCGTTACAGGAATACGAGGGTCTGAAAACAGTCACAAGGTTTTCTTAGAGACAGTTGCTCACCAGTTTCAACTACTGCGTTTCAAATCCAATATGTAATAGTACAAAGCTACCTCTTGGCATCGGCAATAGATGAGCAGTCTTGTAATGTACAACGCACTTAGGAGCGACTTAGGCCGAGAACTTCATTTAATTGTCCAAGCAACAGTTTGTTGCACGTCAATGAAGTGGCTTTGCTAGCCGCGCGTTGCATTCCAGGCGCGTTTCCACCCACCAACTGCCGCCCCCGTGTCCTGAAAGGGAAGCGGCCGACCCTCTCACAGTACAGGATCTTCCGGCGCTAAGTAAACACTTGTTGCCACGCCCTCAGTGTCCACAGACGACCGGGGAACACATAACGTGCAGCAGTGGTATGAAGTACCTCTAATTGGCGCCAGCATCAAATCGAGGCGCAACACGGCCCAGTTTGCATGCACAATTCCCGACAAAGCTGTTTGTTAGTGAGAATCTGAAATTAAACATAGAGCTGCCATTTCTGGGTTTATCGTGGAACTATCAACTGAAGTAAAGCACATTACGTACCATGTTTTCCGTGCAACAATTCTGTTTCTGCTCCATTGTCCCTTAGCACTGTTTACCGCCGAGGCTTCTTACAACATTTCAGCGATCGTTAATTCCATGTGTTGGTTCTGCTCTCGTGGTCACAGACGAATCAGACAGAATGGTGTGTATCAGTTAAAGCTGGCAGCGATCAGAACCCATTCAACACTAGTTTTATCTTCTATCGAATCAACACTTCCATCAGCCATCTCATCGAGAGTCTGCTCTGAGTAAGCGAATAGTCGAAGAGAGCATTGTTCAAATGGTTCGAATGGCTCTAAGCACTGTGGGACTTAACATCTGACGTCATCAGTCCACTAGACTTAGAACTACTTAAACGTAACTAGCCTAAGGACATCACACACATCCATGCCCGAGGCAGGATTCGAACCTGCGACCGTGGCAGCATCGCGGTTCCGGACTGAAGCGCCTAGAACCGCTCTGCCACAGCGACCGGCTGAGAGTGTTGTATCTTGGAACACTTTTCGAACTTTCGCCTCAGAAAAACATATTAATGAAGAGCTTCTGATTAAAGAAGCATTTCCTTGAGATCACGTTTTACCCAGTTCATGTACACGGGCTCTAGTGTTGCCTGCATTCTGCATTCACATCAGATATGCATCTTTCTCAGCTCACGGTGGAAACATGAGCCTTAGCCGATCTGCCGGTAGTCAGAACCTCCTGCTTTGTTGAGAAATGAGGAAAAAGATGACGTCATGTGTCACGTACGATCAGGTGGTCGATCTGTGGTCTAGACTAGAGTGGGGAGGATGTTGAGGAATGAGGAAAAGACAGACAACGACTTCTACGATCATCTGATCGATTCGTAGGCGCTATTGTCGTTTGCAGTCTCAGAACATATTACGGTGTCAGAGGGAAGAGATTATGTGTAGGTTAATTCTTTGTCTACATTCAATAAAGTGTATTCTTAACTAAACGTGTTTTATCCTTCCAACATTTTCCGCAGTCATTTAGATACTACCCTGCTCCCTTGACTCACATGGGTGCACAAAGTAATTTTATCCGTTTAGGTTTTAACACGAACTGAACTGCTGCTGTAACAGTCATAGTGCACAGTACTTTCACTCGTCTTCCTTAGGGGGTTCATCTTCAACTAACTATGCAAAAGTGCCATTATCGTCAAGAATCAGCGCTGCATTCATAGACCTGCGTGTGTTCGTGTGCATGTAGGTCAATGACAAACTCCTCTGCTTCAAAAGAGGTATAGCGAATGCTGTGACATACTTCGTTGCTAAGCGCAACATTCGTAATTTTCGAGCTTCAAATCTCTTGAAAATATCTTTCTTGTATTTGAATCCTCTTCTTTTTTCTCCTTTCTTCCCAGATTTCTGCACCAAATTTTAATTTTACAGAGTATTGTAACGAGTATGAGTAATATTAAGGAAAATGATTAAAACGTATACGGCGCAACATATTTTACTAAATACATGGAGGAGTTTAACTGTGGTTGTAGTTATGTGGCATTTGCTTTTCATTTTAACTTGAGTAACTACTCGTGCAGCAGCACCACGATCTCGAGAAATAGCGCTGATGACTACGCTGTTTAGCTCCTTAAAACTTTTACATCCATCCATCCAGCCACCTTTGCACGTAACTTCAGGAAGGAAACCGAATGTGGGAAACCTATTTGCAAGTTAAGGGCTGAATCGGTTTCGATAGTGCGCTCAAATATTGGTTTCCCAATTGTCCACTGTTTTATACAAATGGCACCTAGAAATGTGCTGTTCCTTTTCCAGTTTAGTCGCTGCACAAAAAGTCACTTCTTCCACATTAGACGACAATTTTAAAAACCAGTAAGTAAAACTTTACAATCCAAGATACTTTCAAAAACGGTAAGGCATTTTCAAGGATTACGGTATATTAATAATTTTTACTTATGGACCGTCTGACAGCAACTGAATAAAACACAATTTTAGTGCCATACGCGTTTCGCCTTTATTTCCTGCACTAAAATTGTGTTTTATTCAGTTGCTGTCAGACGGTCCATAAGTAAAAATTATTAATATACCGTAATATTACACGCAACTGAGGAAGACAGGACTATAAAAGTTGAAGATGTCATTTTCAAGGAAGCGAATATGGATTGTGAAAGGAGAAATCTGCCTACCGGAAACATTTCCAGTATCGATACTGGAGTATTTACATTACCAACCAAAAGCCATATTGGGAAATAAATGTACGAAAACCGAATTTGGGAGCCACCTGTAAAATTACGAGGTGTGGCTAGAAAAAAACCGGACTAGTACTGGTGAAACAATAAAACGAATGCAATAAGGCTGAAAGTCGCGTGGCCTGTCACGTGACTCTCGCTCCGCCTACTGCTCGAGTTTCATCTGCCTCCTGCACTCAGTCTGCCCGTGGCGTCTGTTTTAAGTAGTTGACGTTTTGTCTGTGCGTCGGAAAATGTTGAGTGTACAGAAAGAACAGCGTGTTAACATCAAATTTTGTTTCAAACTAGGAAAATCTGCAAGTGAAACGTTTGTAATGTTACAACAAGTGTACGGCGATGATTGTTTATCGCGAACACAAGTGTTTGACTGGTTTAAACGATTTAAAGATGGCCGCGAAGACACCAGTGATGACACTCGGACTGGCAGACCATTGTCAGCAAAAACTGATGCAAACATTGAAAAAATCGGTAAACTTGTTCGACAAGATCGCCGTTTAACAATCAGACCAGTGTCTGAGTTAACAGGAGTTGACAAGGAAAGTGTTAGGCAGATTCTTCATGAAAGTTTCAACATGAACAAAGTGTGTTCAAAAATGGTTCCAAAGTGTCTCACAATTGAACAGAAGGAACGCCGAAGAATGATTTGTTCTGACATCCTGGAAAACATTGAAAGTGATCCCACCTTCTTACAAAATGTTATTACTTGCGATGAATCGTGGTTTTTTACTTACGATCGCGAAACTAAACGCCAATCGATGCATTAGAAAACTCCTGGTTCTCCACGACAAAAAAAAAGCACGAATGTCAAAATCGAAATTCAAGGCAATGATGATTGTTTTTTTTTTTTTTTTTTGACATCAAAGGGATTGTGCACATTGATTGGGTACCAGAGGGACAAACAGTGAATCAGCATTACTACATTAGCGTCCTGGCTACCCTACGTGAGCGAGTACGGAGAAAACGGAACGATTTGTGGAGAAAAAAGTCATGGATCCTTCACCAAGACAATGCCCCAGCTCACAGTGCGTTGTCAGTGAAGACGTTTTTGGCAAAACACAACATTCCCATCTTAGATCATCCACCCTACTCACCTGATTTGGCCCCCTGTGACTTTTTTCTTTTCCCTAAAGTCAAGTCAGCTTTGAAAGGAACTAGATTTGAGACTGTTGAAGCAGTAAAAGAAAAAGCGACGGAAGTAATGTATGGACTTACCGAAAATGATCTGCAGCATTGCTATGAACAGTGGAAAATTCGTATGGAGCGGAGTAGAGACCGAGGAGGAGAGTACATTGAAGGAGATAACATGAAATTGTAAATAATTGTAAATAAATGTTTTTTCCAGCACCAGTCCGGTTTTTTTCTAGCCGCACCTCGTATACTGAGGTATGTCCTAATATCATGCCGGACCTCCTTTTCCCAGGCGTAGTGCACCAACTAACCGTGGGATGGACTCAACAAGTTAGTGGAAGTCCGCTGCAGAAATGTTGAGCTGTCCATAATTGTGAAAGTGTTGTCGGTGCAGGATTTATGTGCACGAACTGACCTCTCGATTATGTTCCGTAGTCGTTAGATGGGATTCGTGTCGGGCGATCTGGGTAGCCAAATCATTCGCTCGCATTGTCCAAAATGTTCTTCAAACCAATCATGAACAATTGTGGCCTGGTGACACAGCGCATTGCCATCCATAAAAATTCCATCGCTGTTTGGGATCATGAAGTTCATGAATAGCTGCGAAGGATCACTGATCGGTTCATTTGGACCAGAGGGCCCCGTCCACTCCATGTAAACACAGTCTACTTCAGTATAGAGCCACTACCAGCTAGCTCAGTGCCTTGTTGACAACTGGGTTCATGGCTTCGTGTGGTCTGCGCCACTCTAGACTGTATCATCAGCTCTTACCAACTGAAATCGGGACTCATTTTACCTCGCCACGGCTTACCATTCGTCTGGGGTCCAACCAATATGGTCACGAGCCTAGGAAAGCCGCTGCACGCGATGTCCTGCTGTTAGCAAAGACACTCGCGTCGGTCGTGTACTGTCATAGCCCATTAACGCAAAATACCTACGCAGTGTCCTAACGGATACGTTCGTTGTATGTGCTACATTGATTTCTGAGGTTACTTCATGCAGTGTTGCTTGTATGTAAGCACTGACAACTCTAAGCAAACGCCGTTGCTCTCAGTCATTATGAGAAGGTTCAAATGGTTCAAATGGCTCTGAGCACTATGGGACTTAACATCTGAGGTCATCAGTCCCCTAGAACTTAGAACTACTTAAACCCAACTAACTTAAGGACATCACACACATCCATGCCCGAGGCAGGATTCGAACCTGCGACCATAGCAGTCGCGCGGTTCCGGACTGAGCGCCTAGAACCGCTCGGCCACCGCGGCCGGCCATTATGTGAAGGCCGCGTTGTCTGTTGTGAGAGGTAATGACTGAAAACTGGTATTTTTGGCACACTCTTGACATTTTGGATCTCAGAATATTGAATTCCGTAACGATTTCCGAAATGGAACGTCCCATGCGTCTAGCTCTAACTACTATTCCGCGTTGAAAGTCTGTAATTCCCATCTTGCAGACATAAACACGTCGGAACCCTTTTCATAAAATCACCTGAATACAAATGACAGCCACGTCAATGCACAGACCTCTTAGACCTTATGTATGCGATACTACCGCAGACCGTATATGCGCATATCGCAATGACTTTTGTCGCCGGCCGGAGTAACCGAGCGGTTCTAGGCACTACAGTCTGGAACCGCGTGACCTTTACGGTAGCTGGTTCGAATCCTGCCTCGGGCATGGATGTGTGTGATGTCCTTAGGTTAGTTAGGTTTAAGTAGTTGTAAGTTCTAGGGGACTGATGACCTCAGAAGTTAAGTCCCATAGTGCTCAGAGCCATTTGAACCATTTTTGACTTTTGTCACCTCACTGTAGCGAGTACAGGCCAAAAAACGAATAGGTGACTGTAGACAAAGTTATCTACGTTTTGTTCATTCCTCAACATCCTTGGCGATTTCTAGGAGCAATTCTCTGCGCGATGTACAACGACAAGGACAGTGCGGTATCAGTATTGGTAAATGGCTAATCCGGTATTATTGTTCATGGGGCACGAGCCCAGATGCAACGAAATTTGATGTTCAGCATTTAGTACAATTACTGACCAAATTTAGGAATTTAAAATGCTATTGTAGTCTACTCATTAAGAGGTTTAATCGTATGTTAAAGGTTTAACACAGTAGGACAAGCATTGCAGTTAGAAACTGTGTATATGTGTTGAGGCAGCGTAACTCGTACTGTGCAAATTAACCAGAGTATATTCATTTAGTATTGGAGAATAAGAGCACTTAGCGATTTCCAACCTAATTAAAAAAAAACTATCTCCATCCAAATATTCTCTGTCCGACTCATTTGTAAAGTAATCAGACGTCTGACGCTGCTTTATACATACGAGTTCGATTCTTTAAAGAATCAGGTAATTCCTGGTTGATACTATTCAGTAAAGTAATGAAACGACTCGTATGTCAAAACATGCGTTTTTTTTCCGTGGTTGCAGTTCGGGGTGCATGTAAAGTCTTGCAACAGTTATCATGACAGCAGCGTCGCTAGCCGTGTGCCGTATTGGGAAGCTACCAGCTGTTGCGTTGGGAGTTACCTCGACTCAGCTCCTACTCATAATAATTCCACTGTATAGCGTCGTTTGAACGGCGAATACCCGCCCTCTCACCACATCTGAGGGTTGAGAGGACGCCATATCTTCGCTACACAGCTTGTCACCCCAGGGTGAAAGACACTAATTCCAGCAGTCGCCAGACTGTGGCCGCGGACCTCATGCGGCCCGAATCAAGTGTTCGTGCGGCCCACGATTCTCGGCCGTGTTTTATAATAATATGCTTGTAGAAGCTACCAGCAGAATATCAAAACGTCACCTGACGTCAAGAGCTTCTTAAGAGTGTATTTTTCTAGCTCAGCAACAAACAAATCTGCTTATAGACTCAAAAATATTTTAAGATGTGCTTCATTTTAATTGAGGAACACGGCAGTGAGCTAAGTAAAGTTTGTCACTCAGTCAGTGGCAGAGTGGTACATAGAGCGGTCACTGCGGGGTTAATAGAAGTGCGACTGGGAAAATTTCACTGTTTATTCGATTAATGATACCAAAACTACCGGCTGTACTCGAATCCAACGCCGTTTATGCATTTTAAAATATGCCGTCCTCCGAGTAGTGAACAAACTTAAATCACTTAATAAAAGCAAGTCTTCTGGTCCAGAAGGTATACCAATTAGCTTCCTTTCATAGTATGCAGATGCAATAGCTCCATACTTAATCATATTCGCTGGCCGGTGTGACCGAGCGGTTCTAGGCGCTTCAGTCTGGAACCCTGCGACCGCTACGGTCGCAGGTTCGAATCCTGCCTCGGGCGTGGATGTGTGAGATATCCTTAGGTTAGTTAGGCATAAGTAGTTCTAAGTCTAGGGGACTGATGACCTCAGAAGTTAAGTTCCATAGTGCTCAGAGCCATTTGAACCATTTTGAACAATCATATTCAACCGTTCGCTCGACGAAAGATCCGTACCCAAAGACTGGAAAGTTGCTCAGGACACACCAATGTTCAAGAAAGGTAGCAGGAGTAATCCACTAAATTACAGGCCCACGTCATTAACGTCGATATGCTGCAGGATTTTGGAACATACACACATGAAAAAAAGTTTTGCATCACGTCGGTTCCGAGAGTTCCGGAACCTGTACAAAAAAATTGGAATAGAGATTAACATAAACATCATTTCCGCCCTTTTTATTGCTCATGAAAACCGCACATTCCATGTTGTACCCCCATACAGCGAAACCTTCAGAGGTGGTGGTCCATATTTCTGTATACAGCGGTACCTCTAATACCCAGTAGTACGTCCTCTTGTATTGATGCATGCCTGTATTCGTCGTGGCATACTATCCACAAGTTCATAAAGGCACTATTGGTCCAGATTGTCCCACTCAGCAACGGCGATTCGGCGTAGATCCCTCAGAGTGGTTCGTGGGTCACGTCGTCCATAAATATCCCTTTTCAATCAATCTCAGCCATGTTCCATAGAGTTCATGTCTGGAGGACATGCTGGCGATGTCGTTATCCTGAAGGAAGTCATTCACAAGATGTATGCGATGGGAGCGTGCCTCGAATGCCTCGCCAATATGCTGCCGATATGGTTGCACTGTTGGTCGGAGGATGGTATTCACGTGTTGTACAGCCGTTAAGGCGCCTTCCATGACCACCAGCGGCGTACGACGGCCCTACATAATGCCACCCCAAAATAGTGGGGAACCTCCACCGTGCTGCACTCGCTGGACAGTGTGTCTAAGGCGTTCAGCCTGACCGGGTTGTCTCCAAACACGTCTACGACGATTGTCTGCTTGAAGGCACATGCGACACTCATCGGTGAAGAGAACGTGACGCCAATCATGAGCGGTCCATTCGGCAAGTTGTTGGGCTCATCTGCACCGCGCTGCAAAGTTGGACTTCGCCATGGATTTCGGGAGTGAAGTTGCGCATCATGCAGCCTTTTGCGCACAGTTTAAGTCGCAACACGACGTCCTGTGGCTGCACGAAAAGCATTATTCAACATTGTGGCGTTGCTGTCAGGGTTCCTCCGAGCCATAATCTCTCTGTATCTCCTCCATGTCCGAACAACATCGCTTTGGTTCACTGCGAGACGCCTGGACACTTCCCTTGTTGAGAGCCCTTCCTGGCACAAAGTAACCGCGATATTGACCCTCTAGGCATGGTTGAACTACTGATAACACGAGCCTTGTACCTCATTCCTAGTGGAACGGCTGGAACTGATAAGTCGTCGGATACCCTCCGTCTAATAGGCGCTGCTCATTTATACACTCCTGGAAATGGAAAAAAGAACACATTGACACCGGTGTGTCAGACCCACCATACTTGCTCCGGACACTGGGAGAGGGCTGTACAAGCAATGATCACACGCACGGCACAGCGGACACACCAGGAACCGCGGTGTTGGCCGTCGAATGGCGCTAGCTGCGCAGCATTTGTGCACCGCCGCCGTCAGTGTCAGCCAGTTTGCCGTGGCATACGGAGCTCCATCGCAGTCTTCAACACTGGTAGCATGCCGCGACAGCGTGGACGTGAACCGTATGTGCAGTTGACGGACTTTGAGCGAGGGCGTATAGTGGGCATGCTGGAGGCCGGGTGGACGTACCGCCGAATTGCTCAACACGTGGGGCGTGAGGTCTCCACAGTACATCGATGTTGTCGCCAGTGGTCGGCCGAAGGTGCACGTGCCCGTCGACCTGGGACCGGACCGCAGCGACGCACGGATGCACGCCAAGACCGTAGGATCCTACGCAGTGCCGTAGGGGACCGCACCGCCACTTCCCAGCAAATTAGGGACACTGTTGCTCCTGGGGTATCGGCGAGGACCATTCGCAACCGTCTCCATGAAGCTGGGCTACGGTCCCGCACACCGTTATGCCGTCTTCCGCTCATGCCCCAACATCGTGCAGCCCGCCTCCAGTGGTGTCGCGACAGGCGTGAATGGAGGGACGAATGGAGACGTGTCGTCTTCAGCGATGAGAGTCGCTTCTGCCTTGGTGCCAATGATGGTCGTATGCGTGTTTGGCGCCGTGCAGATGAGCGCCACAATCAGGACTGCATACGACCGAGGCACACAGGGCCAACACCCGGCATCATGGTGTGGGGAGCGATCTCCTACACTGGCCGTACACCACTGGTGATCGTCGAGGGGACACGGAATAGTGCACGGTACATCCAAACCGTCATCGAACCCATCGTTCTACCATCCCTAGACCGGCAAGGGAACTTGCTGTTCCAACAGGACAATGCACGTCCGCATGTATCCCGTGCCACCCAACGTGCTCTAGAAGGTGTAAGTCAACTACCCTGGCCAGCAAGATCTCCGGATCTGTCCCCCATTGAGCATGTTTGGGACTGGATGAAGCGTCGTCTCACGCGGTCTGCACGTCCAGCACGAACGCTGGTCCAACTGAGGCGCCAGGTGGAAATGGCATGGCAAGCCGTTCCACAGGACTACATCCAGCATCTCTACGCTCGTCTCCGTGGGAGAATAGCAGCCTGCATTGCTGCGAAAGGTGGATATACACTGTACTAGTGCCGACATTGTGCATGCTCTGTTGCCTGTGTCTATGTGCCTGTGGTTCTGTCTGTGTGATCATGTGATGTATCTGACCCCAGGAATGTGTCAATAAAGTTTCCCCTTCCTGGGACAATGAATTCACGGTGTTCTTATTTCAATTTCCAGGAGTGTAGTTGTTTACATCTTTGGGCGGGTTTAGTGACTGAACAGTCAAATGGACTGTGTCTGTGATGCAATATCTACAGTCAGCGTCTGTCTTCAGGCGTTGTGGGAACCGGTGTGAAGCAAAACATTTTTTGATGTGTGTATATTGTGTTCGAACATTACGAATTACCTGGAAGAAAACGGTCTGTTGACACACAGTCAACACGGATTTAGAAAACATCGTTCTTGTGAAACACAACAAACTCTTTATTCGCACAAAGTATTGAGTGCTATTGACAGGGGATCTCAAAATGATTCCGTTTTTCTTGATTTCCGGAAGGCTTTTGACACTGCGCCACACAAGCAGTTTGTAGTGAAGTTGCGTGCTTATGGGATATCGTGTCAGTTATGTGACTTGATTCGTGATTTCCTGTCAGAAAGGTCACAATGCGCAGTATTTGGCGGACAGTTATCGAGTAAAACAGAAGTGATTTCTGGCGTTCCCCAAGGTAGTGTTATAGGCCCTTTGCTGTTCTTTATCTATATAAACGAATTGGGAGACAATCTGAGAAGCCGTCCTAGGTTGTTTGCAGATGACGCTGTCGTTTATCGACTAGTAAAGTCATCAGAAGACCAAAACAAATTGCAAAACGATTTAGAAAATATATCTGTACGGTGCGAAAATTGGTAAATGACACTAAATAGCGAAAGGAATCCGATAAACTTCGGGTACACGATAAATCAGTCAAATCTAAAAGCCGTAAATTCAAAGAAATACCTTAGAATTACAATTACGAACAACTCAAATCGGAAGGACCACAAAGAAAATGTTGTGTGGGGGGGGGGGGGGGGGCTAACCAAAGACTGCATTTTATTGGCAGGACACTTAGAAAATGTAACAGATCAACTAAGGAGACTGCGCTTGTCCGTCCTCTTTTAGAATACTGCTGCGCGGTGTGGGATCCTTACCAGGTAGGACTGACAGAGTATATCGAAAAAGTTCAAAGAAGAGCAGCACATTTAGTATTATCGCGACATATGGGAGAGAGTGTCGCTGAAATGATACAGGATTTGGGATGGACATAATTAAAACAAGGGCGTTTTTCGTTGCGGAGAAATCTTTTCACGAAATTCCAATCACCAACATTCTCTTCCGAATGCATAAATATTTTGTAGACCACGACCTACTTAGGGAGAAACGATCACCATAATAAGTTAAAACGGAGCTCGTACGGAAATATATAGGTATTCGTTCTTTCCGCGCGCTATACGAGATTGAAATAATAGAGAGTTGTGAAGGTGGTTCCATGAACCCTCTGCCAGGCAATTACATGTGAGTTGCATAGTATCCATGTAGATGTACCAGGTTCGACACCAGATGGTGTTATCTTCAGGCCCCAAGCATAAACTGCCATCCACAATCGTTTTCACGTGCAATAAACAGTATCCTCTGCAGCGGGGCAAAATTAACGTGATTCCGTACGGAAGATAAGAAATCCAGTTAATTTTCGTCCGCAGCATACGATTCTGTTCATAGCGCATGAAAACGGTTGTGGATGGCAGGTTACGCTTGGGGCTTGAAGATGACACTATTTGGTGTCGAAACTCGTAGCACGTTTTGAAAAGAATAAACGACGTTGTATTTAAATACAGCCGCTGGTTCTGTTATCATTTTTCAGGTACTTCGTGTCTGTCTGCAGTCCCACTTTCCTTGGTGGATTACTAGAGATTTTACTGTTTGTCTTCCAATGCTAATTAATTAAAGCGTGCCCATATTAATAGCTACTTTGATATAAATGTTAAATGGAAGTAACAGAGATTCGTGGACGCGCATTATAAGACGGTTATCTTCAAATGTGATACACGTTTGTAGTAAGTAATATGAAATCAAATTAAGCCTGTTGTAATACAGTGCAACGAGTAAAAGAAAAGCGACATTCAAAACATTTAGTAAACATTTGTGATCGTGTCACGTACCGCCATTATTGCAATCAATTAATATGACATACCCATTTATGTAGTTCACCAATTAGCAGTGAGATCGGTAGGGAAAGGTGTGGTAAAGTGGGAAGCGAGGGAAAAGTGGTCACTGCATATTTTTTGCCCTCAACAGTGCTGCTGCCAACCGAGATGTGGTCACACTAGTTGTAATATACAGGGTAGCCATAATGAAACTATCTCTGCTTGAGCCAGTGTAGAGAGAAGACTATTTACCTTATGGGTTTCCAGCGTAGCAGGAATTATGTTCAGACTGTGCGCTGCAGGATTTGCATCGATATTGGTTTTAGTACGATGACTTACCGTTAGGCGACTGGTACGGCGACGTAGGATTGAAACACAAGCATCAGTGTGCAATACAGTTGCAGAGAGTCAACATGGATCTGGACGAGGTGAGCAGGCTTTACTCGTAAAGCTATTTCATGGAAACAGCAGCAGGAGTGCTGCTACTCTTTGCGAGTGTTGACGATTTGAATAAATAATGAGAGAGGTTCTCCTTCAGCGTTTGAGGAGCATGATTCGGAATTTCGAATTAAGTAGCGTTTTGGGAATTGCTCCTGGAAGAGGAAGACGGCTAAGTACGCCACAAATTGCTGAAGAAGTTACTGTTGCCGTGGCTGAGAATGGTGGAGAAAGTGGAATCATTGGCCGACCAATCGTTCCAAACCGCGTGGCCACCAAAGATCACCAAATTTCAACCCGTGTGATTTCTGGCCTTGGCGTCACCTGATGGGCTGGGTTTATGAATGGGGACACGAACACACGTTGAAAGCCGAAGATGAGGTAGCCAACAAAGATGTTTCGGACAGCACCAGAACGATCTCTAGTGCGCTTGAGGGCTGGCATGGATACCAATGGTCGTCACATTGAGCAACGTCTGTAGCCCGGAACGTAAATATGGTACGCAATTAACAAATGTTATCCTCTCTTGTGTAAATAAAAATGCGTTTTTTCAACGGTTAATTTGCTCTATTCCGCATGTCTTTACACTCGTTCCTACATAGTTCCAGTGTCATACGATGATCTTTTCATGGGGTCTCTCTCAAGTAGTAGAATTTTCACTATAACCACCCTGTGGATCAGTGGCATTGACACTGGAAACTTGTACCGTTCTTTTTTGGAAAACCTTTTTTGTGTCTGAGTTGTCTGTTGTAAGATTAGTCATTTATATTATTATTCTTACGTCACTTGCATGCAGAGTGATAACTTTCTGCAACGTCAGTGTTTAAACTGTGTCTTTTGTCGTGCAAATGTAGCTCCTTGGTGGTTATTTCAAACTGACAATTTCTTCTATAGATCACTAATGCCGACATGGCGTCCGATCGGCAAAAAGTGGCCACGCTAGGAGAGTAGTGAAGAAGGTGTTTACCCCGATAAAAGTTAGCTACTTCGAAAAAATACTCATAAAACAACAAATAAAACTGACTTCTGAACGCCTTTATACTCGCATACAAAACTACCCATCCACCATTCCGTTCCATTGTGGCAATTTTGAATTATTTAAGTTACTTAAAACAGTCTCTCGTCTGTTACACGGCAGTTGACCTAATACGAAAGTCCAATTGAAAATAGTGTGTTATAGCTCCCTGGTAGCCTTTCAGATACTAGAGCATAGAACTGCCCAGGAAAAGTACCTGGAAGTCAAAAAAACAAACCTGGTATCCTGTTGCGATGGCCCTGGCCACTTTACCTGCTTAGGTCCAGAAAACTGGTCACTATGTAACGTTCCAGAAAAATGGGTCTATTTTTAATGTATTATTTTCTTTTTCAGTTAAAAATGTTTTGTATGATACCATATAATATGTAGTGTATGTAAGCGGTAAGCTTCTATCGATAACCATGTTTTGGTGAATCTAGAATTTCTCTTTGACTGACCACTTTCCTAAGCGCTTTCCTAAGCGGCTCGATGTGTCGCTATACACAGGGTGTACATAAAGTCCAGTAACACTTTCAATTATTTATTGCACGAGAACCAAACATTGTACAGACATCATACATATGTCATTTTGAAGAGAAACCCCGCAAATTTTTGTCATGTATACCGCCACAGCGTATTTTGGTGATTTGCCGATGCTCAGCGCTAGTCGCAAACATGGCAAGTTCAGGTGCGGAGCGAGTTTTCTGTGTGTTAAATGGTTCAAATGGCTCTGAGCACTATGGGACTTAACTTCTGAGGTCATAAGTCCCCTAGAACTTACAACTACTTAAACCTAACTAACTTAAGGGCATCACACACATCCATGCCCGAGGCAGGATTCGAACCTGCGACCGTAGCGGTCGCACGGTTCTAGACTGTAGCGCCTAGAACCGCTCGACCACTTCGGCCGGCTTCTGTGTGTTAGAGATCGACAAAAACAAGTGTGCTGCAGCTGTTCAACGGATGTTTCGAACCAAGTACGGTAGGAAACCACCAAGAAGGAAGGCCATTTACCAGTGGCACAACAAATTCGTTACGACAGGTTGCTTGTTCCCGTAAAGAGAAACTACGTCCCAGTGTGAGTGAAGTGAATGTGGAGCACCTACGAGAGACATTCATAAGGAGCCCAAAGAAATCGGTGCGTCGTGCATCCCATGAACTCGAAACGGCTCCAATGACAGTGTGGAAAGCCCTGCGACAGAAGCTGTCTATGAAACCATTCAGATTGGAGCTAGTGCAGAATCTCAATGACGACGACAAAGACAAGCGTTTTGAGTCTTGTTCGCAGAAGAATGGAATGACGATGGGGACGGCACTGTTGATTGCTTAATTTTTAGCCACTTTTCTCACTAATGAGAAAATGAACAGGCATATTTGTCGAATCTGTGGTACAAAGCATCCACACGAATGTATTGAATTTGAGCATTTTTCCCAAAAGGTAAATTTTTATTATGCCTTGTCCCTTCAAAACTGTACCGGCCATTCTTCTTCGCTGAGAGCACTGTCACTGGATATTTTTACCTGGACAGCAATGTCTGAAGCCTCAAATGCATTCCTCTCCGTTCATCTTTCAGCAGGATGGGGCTCCACCCTGCTTTCATCGTGAAGTTCGTGGGTACCTGTCCACGGAGCTGCCACATCGATGGATCGGCCGTGCCACAAAAGGAGAGAGTTGTTTCATGATATGGCCTCCCCAGTCACCAGATCTCACTCTGTGTGACTTTTATCTGTGGGGACACATTAAAGATCTGGTGTATGTACCGCCCCTACCACGTTATGTAGCAGAGCTCCGGGAGAGAATACGGTGACTGCCACAGTCGACGAAGCCATGCTGGGACAGGTATGGCGAGAATTCTGTTACCTTACTGACGTCTGCCGGGTCACTCATGTTTCGCATGTCATATGTTTGTAAAAAAACTTTCAGAGTTTCTCTTCAAAATGCAATATTTATGACATCTATTCAATGTTTATTTCTTGTGCAATAACCCGAGCGAGGTGGCGCAGTGGTTAGCACACTGGACTCGCATTCGGGAGGACGACGGTTCAATCCCGTCTCCGGCCATCCTGATTTAGGTTTTCCGTGATTTCCGTAAATCGCTTCAGGCAAATGCCGGGATGGTTCCTTTGAAAGGGCACGGCCGATTTCCTTCCCAATCCTTCCCTCACCCGAGCTTGCGCTCCGTCTCTAATGACCTCGTTGTCGACGGGACGTTAAAACACTAATATCCTCCTCCTCTTGTGCAATAAAGAACTGAAAGTGTTCCCGGACTTTATGTACACCCTGTAATGCTCTTAAGCAAAACAGTTTGACGACCATTTAACTATAGACACAATCCTAAAAGGAACCATTTGACACAGAACTGAAAAAAGAATTACAAAAGCTTTGTTCTTCACTGAACTGCTTGCCTGTTCAAAAATGGTTCAAATGGCTCTGAGCGCTATGCGACTTAACTTCTGAGGTCATCAGTCGCCTAGAACTTAGAACTAACTGAACCTAACTAACCTAAGGACATCACACACATCCATGCCCGAGGCAGGATTCGAACCTGCAACTGTAGAGGTCGCTCGGTTCCAGACTGTAGCGCCTAGAAACGCACGGCCACTCCCGCCGGCTGCTTGCCTGTGTAACTAGATAAACCGTCACGTTTCAGCTTTACTTCGCATGTTTATTCCGGCAAACCACCGTTTTGAACATCTGCTTACTGACATCGCTATGCCATGCCTGCCATCTGTAGCATGCCTGGACTGCTTGATAGCAGTCGATTTTCACGTTGGCCTATTGGCCCACAGTTCTACCAATGAAGGACTCGGCAGTGGCGTTACCTAAGCTTTGCTGCGCTAGTATTAGTCTTAGTCGTAGGAAAGGGGAATTTTGTTAAAATTCAGTAGAGGCGCGGGTGGGCGATGAAGTCTGTGGCCGCTGGCAGTGTGCGGTAATAGTCGGCAGCCAGTAGGCCAGACAGGGTTAACATGGCGCAGAGCCGCAGCGGCGTATTGCACGTATGATTTGTTTGGTGTTGAGCAACAACAAGGCAGGCACCTACAGAGTTGCTTTAAGCTATTGCCATGTATGAGGCGAGGCAGTAGGCCAGACCCGGGAGTGGCGATGTGTTAAGTGGCTGACGTATGGGAATTTACCCTGCCATAGTTTCTGTCTCTCTCTCTCTCTCTCTCTCTCTCTCTCTCTCTCTCTGACAGTACGTCAGAAGTGGGGGAATAGCAGTATAAATAGTCAGGCACTTTTAGTATAAATAGTCAGGCACTTTTAGCATGAGGGGGTGAGCCAGGTCAGTTGAGAGTCGGGTCGGACCTGTGCTGCTCTACGCTTGTATGGGTCAGTCTGGCAGCAATGTTGTAAATATTCTGTGTAACCCTTTACTTTGTTTCTATGTACTTGTTCAGACTGCATTCTGCCTCCAGGGACACAACCCTGGGGCGGGACGAAACGGCAGCCGGGTACTTGGAGATTGCACGGTCTGCCTGAAGGAAGGCAGTGACAGCGGTCTGCAGCGGGTCCAGGATGGGCCACGTTCGCTTCCCACCTGGCGTACTGGGGTCTGGGAGAGTCATACGCTGCGGGACGCATGGCAGCGCTGCAGCAGGGACAGCGGCGGGTGTCGCCATACGGCAAGTACCACTAGCGGCAAGTTGCGGCACAGCATCCAGGAGGGCGCGGGTTGGAGTCTGGTCCTGTCCTGGGAGTAGCAGCGGCCCGAGAGCCACGGGTGACCAGTACATCCACCTTCGTCCCCTGGTCATCAGAGCACGCCAAACAGGGCAGAGAGCGGCGAGGACCAGGGACTGTAGCAGCCTCCGGAATCACGCGCAGTTACGCGACACAAGACGCGACGTCTCGGCGGGCGAGAGCGGCTCACTTCCACCATTGGGTGGCCTTATTGACCGCAAAAGCAGAGTCAGCGGTCCAGGAGTGCTGAGATGGCCGGACTCGCGGAACAGCGCGTGGGTGGCGTGCCGACATTACGCTTCTGCAAACTAAGTGAATAAAGGACTACTTCGGAATACCGCTGTATCACTCTGCACTGCCCCTTGACGCTATTGAACTTGCTCGGCCTCCTGACGAGAAACGGCGCGGTAGGTCCCGGCTTCAGCTCTGCCAGCTGGGTTCCCAGGTTTGACCTTCGACACCACGCATCAGTGGTGTCACAAGTGGTGCCAGTTACAACGCTGGTACCGGATTTTCACTCCCGCATCTTATGTCGAGCAAGTAGCGTTGAGGTGTGCCTGTGTAGAGGGCTAGTTGAGGTGTTTGGTTGCGTTTCTGTCAGGTGGTTGTACACTTCTTGTTATGTCTTGTCCTTCATGAAGTGTTCATCCATACCAGTACAGGGACTGTCACCTGCGCACGAGCACGATGGGGATGGGTGAGTGACATTTGATTTATTGTTTATGTGTCATTATTTTGTGTTTTAAGGAGCTAAGTGTCAATAAGGATGGACTTTTTGAAGCTGTCTTTTGTAAGTCCAGAGGAGCCTGTAGATTTATCTGAATGCAGGGGAAATGGGGGACATGACCACATAGTGTCTAAGAAATGCAATTTTTGTAAGCTGTCGGGTCACTGATTATCATGTACAGAGTGGGTGCCAAAGAGTTGTTTTATTTGTAACAGATTTAGACATTTGGCGAGCAATTGTTCGGAATGTAGATGGGCGATGATTCGCTGCAAGAACTAAGTTTTAGGAGTAGCAGAGTGGAATTAATACTAACAGTAGAGCTATAAGCAAGAATGGTGGAAACACAGCAAGCAGCGGAGGCTGCGGCAGGGACTACAGTGGAAGCTGTGGCCGCTCCAACTGAGGAAATTCGGGTATTGTCGGAGGCAAGGACAAGGGACAATGAAAAATATGAAGAATTAGTGGGGAGATTTGAGGCATTGCAAATAGGGGAAGGGACATCGGGTGAAGGTAAATTGCAGGTCAGGTAGTGTCATAGACCGTTTGACCTGGCAATCGCGGCATTGATAAACCCCTTTTCGGGTAAAACAACGGAGGATGTGTCGGCATTCCTTAATGATATTATCACAATGGCTGAGGCCAACGGGTGGTCGGATGTGGTAATGTTGTGAGTGGCGAAGTTATGCTTGATAGGGGATGCTAAGTCGTATGTACTGTACAATGAAATATTGAACAATGTGGGGACGTTTGCAGAGCTTGAGGCCAGAGGTACCAAAAACAGAATAGTATCAGGTTTTTTCGGGAAAAATTAAGTGCGTTAGCTATGAGAAGAAATGAGATTGTGGAGGTTTTCTCAGACAGGATCAGAAAGCTGAATGCGCAAACGTTCGAAATGTCACCAAATGGGGAGACGAATAGAGTGCTGTTACAGGAGTCTGAGAACAGGGCATTAGATGTGTTTTTGTGGGGAGTACCGCTGGAGATGTCACGTTGGGTGAGAATGGAGAATCTCAGTGATCTTGCGGTGGCTCTATGGATTGCCACATACTTAGAGGAGATAAATTATGCGATGAAGTAAAGGGTGGAGCATAAAGTTCTGGCAGTGGAAATTAAGTGGGAAATTAAGTGGGAAAATGAGTCACCGGTCAATGAACTGCAGGAGTAAAAGTAGGGGAGAATCTAGGCGACAGCAGCCGTTAAACGAGAACGGGACTGCATCAACCATCGGAGGGTGGTCCCACTGAAATTAGGAATGCGCTTGTAGGTGCACAAACGGAATGCTGCTTATTAGGCTTGGTAACGGAAGGAAACTGAGGTTTCTGGTTGACATGGGGGCACACGCGGATATTATTAGTCTAGACCTGGTTAGCAGGAGAAGGCTTGATCCACCACGTTATAGGTTACGTGGGTTAGGGGATAATAAAGTGGAGTTATTGGTAACGGCGGTACTGCAATTTGTGATAGCAGGAACTAAGTTTAGTGAGCAGGTAGATGTGTTACCGTGTGTGGGTGAGGTGTATTCAGTGATTCTCGGACTGGACTTACTTGACAAACATTGTGCGAAGATAGATCTTTGGCAACAAATAGTGGAACTCACTGGAACAATGTTTTGCATCGGGGAAACGGTTGCAAATGGACGAATGTCGCAAGGCGCACTTAACGCGAAGAGGTGATGCCAGATAAACTGCGAACGGATTCATTAAAGGTCGATCAGCAGCCTAACATACCGGCAGGTACAGGCACGGTAGTCTGGTTTTCGATAAATACGGACTTACCAAAGGAGACTTTGTACGAGGGCCGTTCAGAAAGTAACCTCCGGTTGATTTAAAAAAATACACCAAGTTAAATAAAAATATTTTAATATATACATCTTACAACTACATCTTTGCACTATTTTTCTACATAGTCTCCATAGCGATTGAGGCACTTATCGTATCTCTTCACAAGCTTTGAAATTCCTTCTGCATAAAAATCACCCGCTTGTGCCTGGAGCCAGCCTGTGACCGCATCTTTGAGCTCTTCGTCGTCATCAAACCGCTGTGACCCGAGCCATTTCTTCAAATGCATGAAGAGGTGATAATCACTTGGCGCCAGGTCTGGGCTGTAAGGTGGATGGTTGATAACGTCCCACTTGAAGGACTCAAGAAGGGCCGTTGTTCTGCGAGCAGAGTGAGGACGGGCGTTATCGCGCAAAAAAACGATACTGGAAGTCAGCATACCACGGCGTTTGTTCTGTATAGCCCGTCGTAACTTTTTTATTGTTTCACAGTACACGTCTTGATTAATGGTCGTACCACGTTCCATGAATTCAACCAACAACACCCCTTTGGCATCCCAAAACACCGTTGCCATCAGTTTTCTGGCAGAAAAATCTTGCGAGGCTTTTCTTGGTTTGGTAGGCGAATTTGAATGTGCCCACATTTTTGATTGTTCTTTTGTCTCAGGGTTCACGTACTTAATCCAGGTTTCGTCACCGGTCACGATTCTGTTTAACAATGGTTCTCCTTCGTCCTCATAACATGACAGAAAGTCTAATGCAGAGGCCATTCTTTGAGTTTTGTGGTGGTCGGTAAGAATTTTGGGCACCCATCGTGCACAGAACTTACGGTAACCCAATCTTGCTGTCACTATCTCGTACAAGAGAGTCTTAGAAATCTGTGGAAAACCAGTAGACAACTCCGACATTGAGAAACGTCGATTTTCACGAACTTTTGCATCAACTGTCTGAACGAGTTCGTCAGTCACCAATGATGGTCTACCACTCCTCTCTTCATCATGAACGTTTTCTCGTCCACTTTTAAATAAACGTACCCATTCACGGACAACTCCTTCACTCATAACTTTTGGTCCGTACACGGCACAAAGCTCACAATGAATAGCTGCTGCAGAATATCCTTTGGCTGTAAAAAACCTTATGACAGCACGCACTTCACATTTGGCGGGGTTTTCTATTGCAGCATACATTTCAAACTGCCACAAAAACTAAACTAGCGCAGGTACGACGTTCACTCGACCACGGCTTGATGCCGACTGACCTGTTGAGTGCGTGAACGCACAGATGGCGTCGCTACTCCACCCACAACCCGCACTGTGACCAATCGGAGGTTACTTTCTGAACCGCCCTCGTACATGGTGGAGCCACTCTCGAGTAATGAGGAGTTGGATAATGCGCACTGTTTTGTGCAGAGGAGTTTAGCTCACGCAAGTTATGTGGAAGGGGATTATAGGGTTCCTGTAAGTATAGATAACTTCAGCAGAGCGGATTTTAGCTTGTCGAAAATGTTGTTGGCCACATTGGGGGTTTTTGATGAAGATGACCTCAATAGGGAAGATTTAGAGGCGAGCCATAAGCAAAACGTCGATGCAGCGCAATTAAGGGGAAAATTACAGCATTTACTGGGAGACGACAGGGTCACGTTGGGAGAACTGTTATTGACATTTAGCGATTTATTCAGAATGGAGGATAGGTTACTGGCAACACCGATTACGAAGCATCGCATACCAACGGATGATAATACAACAGTGTTTAGGAAACCATATAGGGTAGCACGTCATATGCAACAGCTACTGGAGGGGTTTATAGAACAACAAATATGGTATGGAATCATAGAACATAACGATAGTCCGTATTCGAGCAATGTAGTTCTTATACCTAAGAAGTCGGTGGATGGTACAAGAAAATACAGGTTTCGTTGTGATTATAGGTTTCCGAATGCGAAAACCATTTCGGACGCATATCCGATTCCGAATACCACGAACACATTGGATAATTTGGGACAATGTAAGTATTTTACGACGATGGATTTACAGAGTGGATACCACCAGTTGGAAGTAGCGACAGAGGATAGGGCAAAGACAGCTTTTATTGTTCCTGGGGGACAGTATCAGTATATACGTATGCCTGTCGGAGTGAAGAATGCACCGGCCACTTTTCACCGATTATTAGATGGGATTTTAAGGGGATTGAAACCAAAGACATGTATGATTTACCTAGATGACATTATAGTATTTTCGAAGGATATGCCAGAACATGTATCGTGTTTAGGAGAAGTTCTAAGCAGACTGCGGTAGGCACAGTTAACATTAAGTTTAGAAAAATGTAATTTTGCGCAGACGCAGGTCAAATATTTAGTTCGTGTAATCAGTGAACAAGGGGTTCAAACCGATCCTCAGTTAACAGGGGCAGTTCAAAATTTTCCGACACCACGTACAACGAAGCAGTTACAATCGTGAGTGTGTGGGTGCTATTCTGTCATTCTGTGCAACAGATTAATCTGAGATATACCCTTTACCCTGTGGCTCCTGCAAGATGCAATTTCCACCCCCACACTACTACAGAAGTCAGACAGACGCTCCTGACGTTCTAAAGAGAAATGCCTCAAAAACTTTCAGCAATAAATAATTTCTGGAGTCGTCCGCTGTAAGGAAATGACACAAAAATTCACAAAATTTCTTACGTAACTAGTGGGATACTTGGGTACTGGAGTAGTGCTAGTTAGTGTTAGAAAAACATGAAACTAACGAAAATTATTATTTATTTTGCAAAAATTTTGTGAAATCAAAATGGCACTTTTAGTTATAAAGTGAACAAGTTATTTCCGGGTTCTTTTCAGAATGTGAAGTTACCCCTTAAGGATAGGATTCGCTAATGAAATTTCTATACAAAGTTTAAGATCGTTATTGACTTGGCATAATGGCTGAAAGCCATACTCAACTTGAGTAATTATCCATTAGAATGTTGCTAGGTACGGTCGAGGCTGTCGCATGTGAAATGCAGTGAAGTGTACTGTTGTGGTGGAAATATGGGGCTCGCAAGAGCTGTAGCGCACAATACTGTAAGCTGCGATGACTGCTGTCTGAGCTGCTCGCTCCTGACAAATAACTCTCATTCTATCTGGATTGACCTTCGCCAATCAAACTCTCCCTACGCCTTGATGAAGTCAAGGACTCCTATTTGCCCCTAGTCTAACTATTGGCGTGATACACCGGTCATATAACCAGTCCACCGCGATGCCACTCAAAAATTCGCTCGCACGCGTTTAACTATAACTCTGTCCGTTCACACCACACAATAAGTGTGGTGGCCAACACAGTGAACAACGCTTAATCGCAAGGACTCAATATAGAGTCGCACTCCGATTCGCTCTCAACAGAGGTGCTCTCCCAGTGAAGTACTGAGGAGAGACTTGTTCCTCGCTCTTTGAGTACACGCACGAGCGCACACGCTCTCGTTACGTGTTCTCACTCCAAGAGCGACAACGGAACGACCCCTCTCCACACCAGACGCGAAGGGGTATATCTTACGGTCTCTTCTTTGTGGAGGGAAATTTGTTGTCCAGAGTTACCAGGTGTGGACCACGGGTAGTGGTACCAAAGAGTTTCAGAGAGGAAGTCTTAAAGCAGGCCCATGATCACGAGCTTTCAGGGCATGGGGGGCGGGGGGCAGTCGAGCAATGGAAAGACGAGTAGCAGAACGATTTTGGTGGTGCACTCGGAGAAGGGATGTGGAACAATACGTAGCAAATTGTGTACCATGTGCACATCCGTTATCCACGTAAGCAGAGAAAAGTCTTTTAAAGGAATGGTGGACAGTTTACCTCAATTACAAGGAAGTAACCGAATTGCAGAGGCAAGGCAAAGCAAACGGAAGGAAAAGGTCGTGGCGGAAGAACAACAGTGGGCGCATAACATTCCGTATGTGTTACGGTCACGGAGGGAGTAAATTGTTATATGTATTGTTGTGGATTGGCAAGAGAGCCAACCCACTATGAGAGGAAGCCGAAAGGCACGCGTTTTAGCTCACGCAGGCTGGCGTGAGGTCTGGAACAGGTCAAGGAAATTAGACTAGCAAAAAACGTACGTAGCTCCTCGAATACTTAACTTTAATCCACAATTGGTGAACATCGCTCTTGACGGTACATGTTTTACAGCATCAATAGTAACTGGTAATGGCGCCTTGCTAGGTCGTAGCAAATGACGTAGCTGAAGGCTATGCTAACTATCGTCTCGGCAAATGAGAGCGTAATTTGTCAGTGAACCATCGCTAGCAAAGTCGGCTGTCCAACTGGGGCGAGTGCTAGGAAGTGTCTCTAGGCCTGCCGTGTGGCGGCGCTCGGTCTGCAATCACTGATAGTGGCGACACGTGGGTCCGACGTATACTAACGGACCGCGGCCGATTTAAAGGCTACCACCTAGCAAGTGTGGTGTCTGGCGGTGACACCACATGTATAATATTGTATGGCAAGTTTACATTTTGTGTTTTTTATCAAGGGATAATTTGCATTTTTTTGTGTTTTTGTGGGTCAGATAATAGTTGCGTTTTTGTTGTTTGTTGGTTTAGTTTTGTCATTGTATGGGGGGACTTTTTTTTGTTCAGAGAATTCGATAGGAGCAGAGTGAACTATCGGGAACGTCTGAGGGTGTCGTATGATGCTGTAGTGACTTGTAGTGGTAAGGGGTTCTGCAGGTATTACCAATGCAGAAGCTGTCATATTTATACTCCGTGTTAAATCCAGAGTTTTTGGAAACATTGCTTTCCTTCATTCATGCACAGGAAGGATCTATCATGGTTAATAAAGTATTGGAGCACGTTTGAACGTTACAACAGCATCGGAGCAACAGGATAATGACAGTGAGCATTTCAGCCATAGGGTGTGCCAATTTTCTATTTTTCTTGAGTACAGCTTTGTGGAGAGTGTGGAAACGTGCACCAGTAGAGGAGGTGCCAACACATCAGTTGTCTACAGCATGGGTAACCAGTGTAAACTGTGTATAGGGATAGTGTTAATGTTTTTATGTTCTCATTAGTTCTAGTCTGTAGCATATAAGTTTTGTGAACAAAGTATGAGTATGCAGCCACAGGCCATGGCTGTTACATTTCGATTCGGGGCGAATTTTGTTGAAAGGAGGGAGGTGTGCTGTGCTAGTATTAGTCTTAGTCGTAGGAAAGGGGAATTTTGTTAAATTTCAGAGAAGGTGAGGTTGGGCGATGAAGTCTGGGGCCACTGGCAGTGTGTGGTAATAGTTGGCTGCCAGTAGGCCAGACAGGGTTAACACGGTGCAGAGCCGCAGTGGCGTATTGCACGTACGATTTGTTTGGTGTTGAGCAACAACAAGGCAGAGAACTACAGAGTTGCTTTAAGCTATTGCGATGTATGAGGCGAGGCAGTAGGCCAGACCCGGGAGTGGCGATGTGTAAGTGGCTGACATATGGGAATTTACCCCTGCCATAGTTTCTGTCTCTCTCTGATACTACATGAGAAGTGGGGGGAATAGCAGTATAAATAGTCAGGCACTTTTAGCTTGAGCCTAGAACCGCTCGGCGCAAGACGCGAAGTTTCGGTGGGCGGTGACCGAGCGAGCGCTGCCGACTCCCAATGTTGGGCGGCCTTGCTGACCACAGCAGTGATGTCAGCAGTTCAGGAGTGCTGAGACAGCCACACTTGCAGAACGGCACTTGGGTGGCACGCCGACATCATGCTTCTGTGAACTAGCTGAATAAAGGAATACTTCCGAATACCGCTGTATCACTCTGCACTGCCCCTTGATGCTATCGAATTTGCTTGGCCTCCTGACGAGAAATGGCAAGGTGGGCCTCAGCTTCAGCTGTGCCAACTGGAGACTCGGGTTCGACAACTAATGACCCGCAACAGCTTTCTTCAAAAAATGCTCACATGTGTGTGAATTTCTAAGGGACCAAACTGCTGAGGTCCTGAGTCCCTAGACTTACATGCTACTTCAACTAACTTATGCCAAGAACAACACACACACCCAAGTCCGAGGGAGGACCCGAACCTGTGGCGGGAGGGGCTGCACAATCTGCGACATGGCGCTTCAAACCGCACGGCCACTCTGTGCGGCTGATCTTCCTTCTGCGGATGGATTACGCTGGTTAGTGGACAATTCGAAACTCATCTATTCTGGAGCACTACGGTTCTACGAAGATTCGCAAAACGGTCTACCACCCACCGCCAACGATTTAGTATCAATGTTGTCAACTAAAGACTGCTTTCAGATGCCACACCTCTATCTCCTACATTCCAGGTTCTATCTTCTCCCACAAGTTTTGACTTCGGCCACTCTCTCTTTTACCATGAAAATTTTTCCTACATGTCTCGTGTCCAACCGTCCTGTCCATTCTGATAGGTACTGTTTTTCATATATACCATCTGACCCAAACCATCTCCACTCCCCTATGTGATGCGGGGTGACTACTGCATGTTACGAGAGCCGGGCCCGCCATTATAAAAGGGGATGAGGAGTATTGTGTGATGAGCAGAGAAGCAGCAACAGCAGAATGGGTATGTCAGGAGAGGTCAGTGACTTTAAACGTGGGTTAGTCATTGGGCGTCACCTGGGTAACAACTCTAGCAATGGCGTTTCAGCCCTTCTAAAGCTGCCCAAGTCGACTGTTGGTGACGCGCAAACGCAAAGCAATAACCGCAGCTAAACGAAAACCACGCGGACCTCGTGGACTGCCGGACAGGGACTGCCAAGTATTGCAGAGGACGATTGAGAAAAAAATCGCGTGAAATCAGCGGGAGGAATCACTCCTGAGTTTCAAAGTGCTACCAGCAATCCAGCTATACTCTGTTCATCATAAGAATTGTGGTGTCACCGCCAGACACCACACTTGCTAGGTGGTAGCTTTTAAATCGGCCGCGGTCCATAAGTATACGACGGACCCGCGTGTCGCCACTGTCAGTAATTGCAGACCGAGCACCGCCACACGGCAGGTCTAGAGAGACTTAGTAGCACTCGCCCCAGTTGTACAGCCGACTTTGCTAGGAAAGGTTCACTGAGAATTACGCTCTCAATTGCCGAGACGATAGTTAGCATAGCCTTCAGCTACGTCAATTGCTACGACCTAGCAAGGCGCCAATTATCCTTTGCTATGTATCTAATGACGCATATACTGTATCAACAAGACCAATGTTCACCAATTGTGGATTAAAGTTAAGTATTCCAGCAGCTACGTACTTTTCTTTATAGCATTCATTACGTATCCTGTTTCAGACCTCACGTCAGCCTGCGTGAGTTTAATCGCGTGCCTTTCGGTTACCCGTCACTGTGGATTGGCTGTCTTGCCAGTCCACAACAAGAATGACTCTATCATAAGCATTAACCATGTATTCTTCCGCGTTTGCTTTTCGCGGATGATGCTGTAGTATACAGACAAGTTACAGCATTAGAAAATTGTAGCGAAATGCAGGAAGATCTGCAGCGGATAGGCACTTGGTGCAGGGAGTGGCAACTGTCCCTTAACATAGACAAATGTAATGTATTGCGAATACATAGAAAGAAGGATCCTTTATTGTATGGTCATATGATAGCGGAACAAACACTGGTAGCAGTTACTTCTGTAAAATATCTGGGAGTATGCGTGCGTAACGATTTGAAGTGGAATGATCATATAAAATTAATTGTTGGTAAGGCGGGTACCAGGTTGAGATTCATTGGGAGAGTGCTTAGAAAATGTAGTCCATCAACAAAGGAGGTGGCTTACGAAACACTCGTTCGACCTATACTTGAGTATTGCTCATCAGTGTGGGATCCGTACCAGATCGGTTTGACGGAGGAGGTAGAGAAGATCCAAAGAAGAGCGGCGCGTTTCGTCACAGGGTTATTTGGTAACCGTGATAGCGTTACGGAGATGTTTAATAAACTCAAGTGCCAGACTCTGCAAGAGAGGCGCTCTGCATCGCGGTGTAGCTTGCTCGCCAGGTTTCGAGAGGGTGCGTTTCTGGATGAGGTATCGAATATATTGCTTCCCCCTACTTATACCTCCCGAGGAGATCACGAATGTAAAATTAGAGAGATTAGAGCGCGCACGGAGGCTTTCAGACAGTCGTTCTCCCCGCGAACCATACGCGACTGGAACAGGAAAGGGAGGTAATGACAGTGGCACGTAAAGTGCCCTCCGCCACACACCGTTGGGTGGCTTGCGGAGTATAAATGTAGATGTAGATGTAGATCTAATTGGATTTCGTTTCACGTGGAGCGGAAGCCAAGATGTGACCAGTACAGCCAAGTACGATCATCACGATACGTTTTATGCTCTGTTACACGGGCACACACTGAGCGATAATGTGCGGGACAACAGCTTTACCGGCACATTAAACTTGGACAGCACTGGGCAATCAGCGGTCCAACTAGCCTGTAATTATGTGAGCGCTTGCAGTTCAGACGTAAAAAGAGACGGGCGAAGAAACAGTATAGCGTCGTACTTCATTCAGTTTTTAAAGAGAATGAAATAATATTCGGCAAAACTCCAGCATTACAGCGCGCTTCATAGGTGACCAGGCGGAAAGCATCAAATGATCTCGTTGTCACCTGACATAGTAATCTAATTACAAACAAGTGTGATGCAAATTCCTAACGTAAACGCAGGGTAATTTTTCTGAGCGAGCTATGTGTGATGGAAAAAAGCATACTGCATGGATTTTACCGTACTGTTGAATACTGAAGCCACTGAAAGGTATTACTTACAGTCGTCTCGTAATCCCTTAATTCCTTCCTTATCCGACCCCGAGAAATATATTTCCGTACAGGAACCGTCATTTACTACGTTGATAACGAGTTCAAATGGTTTAAATGGCTCTGAGCACTATGCGACTTAACTTCTGAGGTCATCAGTCGCCTAGAACTTAGAACTAATTAAACCTAACTAACCTAAGGACAGCACACACATCCATGCCCGAGGCAGGATTCGAAACTGCGACCGTAGCGGTCGCTCGGATCCAGACTGTAGCGCCTAGAACCGCACGGCCACTCCCGCCGGCGATAACGAGTCGATCAACGACGGAATCCACAAGACATACTGGAAGTACGGCACCCAACTTCTTCACACGTCACTGCCGAACGTCATAAAAAAGGAGAAAATCCGGCGCCTGGGTGGCTTCATGGATTCTGTTATTGATAGGCTCGTTATCAACGTAGCAGATGACACTTCCTGAACTGAAACGTATTTCTCGGATTCGGACAACAAAGGAGCTAAGAGATTACCAGAAAAATGACTGTAGGTAACACCTTCAGTGGCTTCATTATTTAAGTACACGGTGAAATCCTTCAGTACTCTCTTACGTTACACACAGCTTATGCGGAAAAATTACGCCGTTGTTAAGTGACGAACGTTCGTCATTCTTGTTTTTAATTACAATAGTACATTAGCTAAAAACGATAACGTGTTACGGTTTTCGGTTGGTCGTCTAAGGAGCGTATTCTGGGAGATCTGCAGTGTATTATTTCATTCGGGTTAAAAACTGAATGACATTCGAAGCTGTATTGCTCCTCTGCTCGTCTCTTTTTAAGTGCGAGCCGGCCGTTGTGGCCGAGCGGCTCTAGGCGCTTCACTCCGGAACCGCGCGACTGCTACGGTCGCAGGTTCGAATCCTGTCTCGGCCATGGATGTGTGTGATGTCCTTGCTTAGTCAAGTTTAAGTAGTCCTAAGTCTAGGGGACTGATGACAGATCCCATAGTGCTCAGAACGATTTGAACAATTTTTTACGTGCGTACTGCAGTTGACCACGTCACTGCAGGCCAGCTGTACCAGCTGACCGGCCAGTGCTGTCCGAGCTAAATGTGGCGGTAAAGCTATTGTCCCGTATTATCGCTAAGTCGATGTGCGCGTAACGCACAGCACAAAACGTACCCTTATATAATTGTACTTGACCGTACTTGAGACAGCTTGGCTGCAGTCCCACGTGAAACAGAAATCCAAAGAGGTTCCAGCAAACGCGGAAGAATACATGGTGCAATGTTTACATCAGTTTTATTCTTATGATGAACGGACTATAGCAGCTCCTCATAAGCCACACATTTCTATAGCAATCCTAAGGAGCGCTTGAGATGGTATAAAGAACGACGCAACTGGGCAGTGGATAAATAGAAACGAGTGTTTTGGTGTGATGGATCACGTTATACCTTGAGGCAACCCGACAGAAGGATTTGCGTTTGGTTAGCGCCCGGACGATGTTACCTCCCATGGAGTTTAGTGCCAACAGTGAAGTACCGAGGCGGTCTAAGGTGCTGCAGTCGTGGACTGTGCGGCTGGTCCCGGCGGAGGTTCGAGTCCTCCCTTGGGCATGGGCGTGTGTGTTTGTCCTTAGGACAATTTAGGTTATGTAGTGTGTAAGCTTAGGGACTGATGACCTTAGCAGTTAAGTCCCATAAGATTTGACACACATTTGAACTTTCTTTTTTTGAAGTACCGAGGAGAAGGTGTTACATTATGGGAATGTTTTCGTCTCCTCCCCCAAATGTACTTAAGAAAATGCTAAATGCGATAGGATGTGAACGTATTTTAGAGCGTTATGTACTGCATACAATAGAGGAATAGTTCGGAGACGATGCACCCTGTCAAAAAGCAGCATCTGTGAGGCAATGGCTTGTGAATAACATTTCTGAAATGGACTGATCTGCTCACAGTCCCTACCTGAACACAACGGAACACCTTTGGGGTGAGTTAGAACTTCGACTTCAGACCCCATCGTCCGACAATACTACCTTCCCGTGTTTCGGCTTTTCAGGAAGAATCGGCTGCCACTGTACCTCAGACACTCAGACATCTCATTGAAAGTCTCCACAGTAAAATTCAAGACGTGATACAAGTGATGGGTGGACACACCCGATATTAATGTCTGCTAACAGATGTCCGGATACTTCCGATCCAGAGGCGTATCTCGGTGGCAGAACGGGGCTATGGGGTTACAGAACTACGGCTGTTTCTTCTTAATTTAAAAAAAAATATTCTTTGTAACATAGCTTTGAAACTCAACAGTTTAGACGCACGGGGTAGCCGTGCGGTCTCAGGCGTCTTGTCACGGTGCGCGCAGATCTCCCCGTCGTAGGTTAGAGCTCTCCCTCGGGCAAGGGTGTGTGTGTGTTGTCCACAGCGTAAGTTAGTTTAAGTTAGATTAAGTAGTTTGTATGCTTAGGGACCGATGACCTCAGCTGTTTAGTCCCATACGATCTCAGCACAAATTTAAAAGAAAAATTGTTAAACTTAACAGAATCGAATATTTTCTCGCTATTGTTGTCGCTATTGCAGCAAATTAAGAAAACACATTCGTTTAGAGAATTTGGAGGCTCAAAATTTCTTTGAGCCCGGACCCCTCATACCGAAACCCTGGATTCGACTCTGTTTTAATCAAAGGTTGTATTCTGTTCTGCAGAGAACTCTCCCGTTTTTTTCTTGTCAGGCCATCGAATCTCTTCTTTATTCACGAAGTCCATGACTGACTTCCATACAGGGCTGTACTCCAGCCATACGATGTCAGAAACGCTTTTCGAACGGATGATTATGCTTGATACTAATCTTTTGTTGAGGAGCACTCTACTGTCTGTACTAAGTCTTATGTCCTCCTTCCTTCGTTCTAAGGGCGTTTTTTTGCTCCCAAGATAGCAGACCTCCACCTCGTCTAATAAGTGATCCTCATTTTCGCTAATCTCTTTTCTATATCTCCTCAATGCGTTCGTCTTTTATTGATTTACCTTCAGTCCATGTTCTGTGCACATTGCACTGTTAATTATATACAGCAGGTATTACAGTGGCTCCTCCCTTTCACTTCTTATTTACGCATATGTGACAATAGTAACGGGATACCTACCAATATCATGTCGGACTTTCTTTCCCATGGCGTAGTGCAGCAATTCGTCGTGGCATTGATTCAACATCTACATCTACATCTACATATATACTCTGCTAGCCACCAAGCAGTGTGTGGCGGAGGGCACAATTAGCGCCTATTCTCCCCCCCCCCCCCCCCCTCACCTCCGTTCCACTCGCGGATCGCGCGAGGGAAAAACGACTGTTCGAACGCCTCAGTATGAGCTCTAATTTCCCTTATCTTTGAATGGTGAACATTGCGCGATTTGAAAGTTGGTGGTAATAATGTATGCTCTACATCCTCGGCGAAGATCGGATTTTGTAATTTAGTGAGCAGCCCCTTCCATTTAGCGCGTCGTCTATCTGCAAGTGTGTCCCACTTCAAACTTTCTAGGAGATCTGTAACGCTCTCGCGATGGCTAAATGTAACAGTCACGAATCTTGCCGCCCCTCTTTGGACCTTCTCAATCTCTTGAATCAGACCCGACAGGTAAGGGCCCCATACAGACGAACAATACTCTAAGACTGGACGAACTAAAGTATTGTAAGCAATTTCCTTTGTTGTACATCTACATCTACATCTACATGGTTACTCTGCAACTCACACTTAAGTGTCTGGCATTCATCGAGTCATTTTCATACTACTTCTCTACCATTCCACTCTCGAATGGCGCATGGGAAAAAGGAACACCTAAATCTCTCCGTTAGAGCTCTGATTCCTCTTATTTTATTATGATGATCATTTTTCCCTTCGTAGGTGAGTGTCAACAAAATATTTTCGCATTTGGAAGAGAAAGTTGGTGATTGAAATTTCGTAAATAGATCTCGCCGCAAAGAAAACCGCCTTTGTTTCAGTGACTGCCACCCCAACTCGCGTTCATCGCTTCAGGATTCCACTAATAAACCGCAGTCTAGGGTTCGCCTTACTCGTTACTTGTATAATTCGATCGTTCCATTTAAGATCATTTCGAACAGTCACACCCAGATACTTGACGGATGTTACCGCTTCCAAAGACTGCCCATTTATTTTGTACTCGTACATTTTCGCTTTGTTATAAGCAGTAGATAACTGCCAGTCATTACACCACGCATTTATTTTCGTGAGATACTACTTTCCTGTATACTACAGCATCATCGGCAAACAGTCTAATGCCGCTGTCAGTACCATCGGAAGTCGTTGGAAGTCACCTTACCATCCCAAATCGAGACTCATCTGATCAGGCCACGGTTTCCCAGCCGTCTAGTGACCAACGGATTGGTCACGAGTCCAGGACAGGCACTACAAACGATATCGTGCTGTTAGCAAAGGCACTTGCGTCGATCGTCTGCTGCAGTTGCCTCATTAACGTCAAAAAAGCGCAGGTGACGCCTGTATATAATAAGGGTAGAAGGACGGATCTTCAAAATTACAGACCAATATCCTTAACCTTGGTTTGTTGCAGGATCTTCGAACATATACTCAGTTCGAATATAATGAATTTCCTTGAGACAGAGAAGTTGCTGTCCATGCATCAGCACGGCTTTAGAAAGCATCGCTCCTGTGAAACGCAACTCGCCCTTTTTTCACATGATATCTTGCGAACCTGGATGAAGGGTATCAGACGGATGCCATATTCCTTGACTTCCGGAAAGCGTTTGACTCGGTGCCCCACTGCAGACTCCTAACTAAGGTACGAGCACATGGGATTGGTTCCCAAGTATGTGAGTGGCTCGAAGACTTCTTAAGTAATAGAACCCAGTACGTTGTCCTCGATGGTGAGTGTTCATCGGGGGTGAGGGTATCATCTGGAATGCCCCAGGGAATTGTGGTAGGTCCACTGTTGTTTTCTATCTACATAAATGATCTTTTGGATAGGATGGATAGCAATGTGCGGCTGTTTGCTGATGGTGCTGTGGTGTACGGGAAGGTGTCGTCGTTGAGTGACTGTAGGAGAATACAAGATGACTTGGACAGGATTTGTGATTGGTGTAAAGAATGGCAGCTAACTCTAAATATAGATAAATGTAAATTAATGCAGATGAATAGGAAAAAGAATCCTGTAATGTTTGAATACTCCATTAGTAGTGTAGCGCTTGACACAGTCACGCCGATTAAATATTTGGGCATGTTGAGTGGTACTTAAGTAAATAAATTAGTGAAATCAAAGTGAAGTAGAAATTAGAATATAAATGAAAAACTTAGTTTAGTTTAGAAGAATTACACACTGGCAAACAGCGGGCAGAGCAGAAGAGACAATGACCATGAAATCAGCAAGTTCCACATAAGCAGACGCTGTCGATTCAGCCGTCAGGGCATCGCCCGACCGGCTCACGTGTTTCTCAGTTGTCACATGTGAGCAAAGGCCCTCGCCTACATTAAGAAGATTCTTCGAGAAGCTTTTCAACGTGACAGACGAAGCAATGCCCGTGAAGTCGTTCACCTCCAGTAAACTGAAGTGAATAAATACGCGAGACGCAGTGGGCCCGAGAGACGAAGAAAAGAGAAGAGAGTAGCAGTAGTTTTCAGTCAGTTTCGGTGCTGAAGACCGTCATGCAAGACGAGACTACATCATACACAGACGCACCAAGTCCGCCGCTGTAATGGAATAGGAAGCAGCAGCCTCGGCGCCAGAAGACAGAAGTTAAAAGGTATTTGAAGTCTGATTTTTACGTACCCGGGTGACTCGTGAGGACGGGAAGGAGACGGCCTCACATCAGCAGTCACCTGTGAGCTGGGATGAAGATCTGACAGCCGAAGACTGGCAAGCGGGAGTCCGTTGTTCGAGTCCGGGACTCTGGCCTTCCCCCGCCGCGCCGCTCCGCTGGCCGACGCACAACACACGCGGCCGCTTAGAGAAGAGAAACACTGGGACGCCACATCCAAGGTATCACCATCCGATGCACGACTTCGCTCGCAATAATTTAACGGGCCACCTCGCGCTGCGCGTCTCCAGTCAACTGGGCGAGACGGCGACACGAGATACACACCGCCGCGCGTAATCAGACGCCGCCGCTGCCGCAGCAGAAGGCTTCGCAAACGACACAGCTGCCGTTCTCCGAGCCAGAACATCGAGTAGGGAAACAGTTGTACGAAACTTACAATAAAAGTTATCTTATGTAAAAATGCTGTTTCATTCTACCTCATACCCGAGCCAAGGAAGAACCCACCCTGCCCACATGTTGTTAAGAGAGAAAAATTAATTTATTTAGTATTTTCACCCTGACATAATGCTTTAGAATCAAATGCCCTTTGCAGTAATGCTCATCCTGACAATTGATTACATCAAAAGAGAAAACCCAGTTGCATTTAGTATCACAACTGTTACAGGCGTAACATTGCAGAGCGATATGACGTGAGACAAGCATGTAATGACAGTTGTGGGGGAAGTCGAATAGTCGTCTTCGGTTCATTGGTAGAATTTTGGGAAGATGTGGTTCATCTGTAAAGGAGACCGCTTATGAAACACTAATACGGCCTATTCTTGAGTACTGCTCGAGCGTTTGGGATCCCTATCAAGTCGAATTCAGGGAGGACATAGAAGCAATTCAGAGGCAGGCTGCTAGATTTGTTATTGGTAGGTTTGATCGTCACGCAAGTGTTACGGAAATGTTTCAGGAACTCGGGTGAGAGTCTCTAGAGGAAAGGAGGCGTTCTTTTCGTGAATCGCTACTGAGGAAATTTAGACAACCAGCATTTGAGGCTGACTGCAGTACAATTTTACTTCCGCCGACTTATATTTCGCGGAAAGACTCCAAAGATAGGATAAGAGAGATTATGGCCCTAGAGAGGCATATAGGCAGTCATTTTTCCCTCGTTCTGTTTGGGAGTGGAACAGGGAGAGAAGATGCAAGTTGTGGTACGAGGTACCCTCCGCCACGCACCGTATGGTGGATTGCGGAGTATGTATGTAGATGCAGATGTAGAAATTTCGCCGCACTGTCCTAACGGATGCGTTCGTCATACGTCCCACACTGATTTCTACGGTTATTTCACACATCGTTTCTTATCTCTTAGCACTGACAACTCTACGCAAACGCCACTCATCTCAGTCGTTACGTGAAGGCTGTCGGCCTCTGCATTGTCAGTGGTGAGAGGCAATGCCAGAAATCTGGTATTCTCGGCACAATCTTGACACTGTGGATCTCAGAATCCTGAACTGACTATCGACTGCCGAAAGGGGAAGTTCCTTGCATCCAGCTGCAGCTACTATTCCACGTTCAGAGCCTGTTAAATCACGTCGTGCGGCCATAATCACGTCGGAAATCTTTTCACATGAATCACCTAGTACAAATGTCAGCTCCGCCAATGTATTGCTCTTACGTACCTTGTGTACGCGATACCACCGTCACCTGTGTATGTGCGTATCGCTATGCCGTGACTTCCTTTTACTCCTGAAATATTCCATTATTTTCAAGTTATTTCAAGAAAAAAGTTGTGCAGGCTGTTACGTAGCGCGTCTACTACCCTGCGTTTGAAGGCTGCAGCTGCTTTAGGTTTCTCGTCGCTGCCGCGGAACCTCCGACAATCGTACTGTGCCGCTAGATGGCCGCTCGTGCCCTGGTCGAAGGCCCTCGTGCTTACGTCACGGCGAGTCACGGTTAGCGTGGGTGTGGCGGCCGCGTACGCTACCGTATGTGGGTGCGCGGCAGTGCAGCGCCGTCACCATTCCCTGGCGCAGAGAGTGATGCTCACACGGCCTTCAGCTAAACTGGAAGGGGCACGCCAAAGGAAAAACCGACGGCTCCCATGATGGATGAGCAGTGATTTGTATCGCTGTCTGGACACAAAGGTCGAGTGGCCTACAACTCTAGGCTCTATACAGAAATTTCAAAATCATCAGGAGAGAGAATGACATACCAAGTGAGAATACTAAACGTCTCTGTCCCACAGGGATCCATACTTCGCCCAATGCTCTTGGTTTTACACATAAATCACATCCCAAATAGGGCCATTATTGACTGTGGCAATATAGTTACTTATGCAGATGATACAACTCTCCTATAAAGGACAAAGACACAGAAATCCTGGAAATAAAAGGCAACTTAGAAGTAAATAAATCCAAAAATTTGCTGAAATAATTTTGGATATCAACACTGCTAAAACAATACGTATGTTTTTGGATGGGGTCCACCATTAGCAAAACATAATTTTGTTTTTCATCCCAAACATGTTTCACTGCAGTTGCATCATCATCGGCGGGCTTTCATTTTATGGATGTTAAATATGAACAATGTTGAAACTTCCTTGCAGATTACAACTGTTAGCCGGACCGAGACTCGAATTCGGGACTTTTGCCTTTCGTGGGCAAGTGTTCTACCGTCTGATCTATCCAAGTACGACTCACGCCCCGTCCTCACAGCTTTACTTCTGCCAGTACCTCGTCTGCTACCTTCCACACATCACAGAAGCTCTCCTGCTAATCTTGCAGAACTAGCATTCCTGAAAGAAAGGATATTGCGGAGACATGGCTTAGCCACAGCCTGGGGGATGTTTCCGGAATGAGGTTTTCACTCTGCAGCGGAGTGTGCGCTGATATGTAACTTCCTGGCAGATTAAAATTGTGTGCCCTACCGAGACTCGAACTCGGGACCTTTGCCTTTCGCGGGCAAGTGCTCTATAAAGAATGTTCTTTACTGTTTGTACACATGTAAATCTTAGTTTTTAAATCGTAATTACAAATTTTTGAAGAATACATAAAATTATGTATTCATACCTTTTCCTGAGGTATTATGTTTTTATGGTGCCTGCTTTCTTTCACAGTTTGTCATCTGCAGCCATATATAACTTAATATAGGCAAATTATTTACGCATAAATTACGATTTGGAAACTGTTATGGCTATGCCTGAAATTAATTAATTCTATGTGGAAGGTGTGTACAGACAGTAAAAAACATTCTTTATGTTTAACAGTCATAAAATAAAAGCGCACTTATGATGCTGCAACTAGAGTGAAACATGTTTGGGATAAAAAACAAACTGTTTTGCTAAAGGCGGACCCCATCCAAAAACATATGTATTGTTAAAGCAAACACGGACAAAAGACTTCAACCTCAAGATGATTGCTATAACACTCTGTTAAAATTGCAGACAAAAAAATCGACACAATGAAGATATCAACATTTGTTTTGAGGAGTGTATAGCGCAACACTAAATCATTTGGTTAATAATCGACGAAAATCTAAACTGGGTTAGCATATAGAATCTAAGTACAAAACTCAGCTTGAACCTACATGTCTTGCATAAATTTAGCTCTTGAAGGACACATGCGATTCACTAATTCATTCTACATGTAGTTATGGCACAATTTTACGGGATGGCACCTCGTAACAAATACTAAAATGTATCTACAATGTAGAAAATATCAATCAGAATTACAGCCAACTTTAAGTGGAGAGAATTACGTAGGCCAGCATTTAAAATACTAAAAATACTAACACTACAAAGCATATACCTACACGGACTTCTACGCTGGAAAAAAATATAATACACTCCTGATACTTAAAACATAAAGACACGACACAAACACGACACGAGGCAACGAAAATTCTTCCTTGCGCACAGACACAATACCACGAAATTCAAATTGAAGCCATCACACGAAAGACCAAAAGCCCTAGAGAAATTCCCTTCAAACTTGAGTAAGCTAAGCAATAAAAATATTTTCAAAAACTTTCATATAATTTTTTAATTAACATCTGTTTGTATTGTATAAACTATTTTATGTGCAGTACAGTGTAAGAAAAATTGTAACGTAATCATCATCATGATGATCAGTGGGTTGTCTGCCTTGAGGCAGGTTTTGGCTGCATAGCCCTCCATGCTTCTCTGTCTTCTGCGTTCCTATTCTTTCTTTGGTACCCTCCTTGTGGCCTGCTGACATCATCCAGCATCTGGAACCTTCTTCTCCCCTTCCCTCTCTTTCCCGGAACGAAACCTTCAATTTCCTCTACAAGAAAACAACCTCATCTTAGATTGTGCCCTATCCGGTTTAGTTTCCCGTTCTTCACCGTCAGCAGAATCCTCCGTTCTTCTCCAAGTCTCCTCAGTATTTCTTCATTCCTGAGTTAATCATTCCAGCTGATCTTCTCTATTCTACGCCATATCCACATTTCACAAGTTTCATTTCTCTTCTCATCCTGCTTTCTCAAAGAACACATTTCTGCTCTCTGTAACGCAATAGAGTATACAAAATGAGATTCAGCTTGCATAAATCAAAAAATATTTTCTTAAATGAGAAAGAAACTTTCATTATATATAGCACAGACGAAAAGCAATGTTGTAATTTAATATGGTACAGGCCTAAAATATTGATTTGCATAATTATAGTTTGCTAATTAGAGATATATACTCTTTGCCATGCTTGGGATGCAGATTTGACTTGATCCTCACGATGTCCATTGTCTATGGATCCAACAAAACTTCACATTTACATTTGCGTATGTGCGTCTTCTGCTACAGCTCGGTTGCTATCCGACATGATAGATAATCTTGGCACAATATTCAGGTAATTATCCTCAGCGGAGCAGGGAAATGCGATACTGTTTTCTATTAAACGCCTAGCTCGAGGTAACATACGCCGAATATTATGCTAAAAATGAAGATTAGAGATTAACGTTCCATTGATGACGAGGTCATTAGAGAACAATCTCGGATGGAAGTGTCAAGGTTCGTTGAATATCTTTCCCCTCTTTCCTCTTCTTGTTATTTCTGTGTTCAGAATATTAGCTTCCTACAGAACGTAGGTCACGGTATTTTCTTTGCTTATAGAAATGGGTTTAATATTTGATTTGAATAATAACTTACTAGATGATGCACACTGCCTCACAAAAAAAGTGAAGCACCCAGAAGACACGGTCGGTTATCACGTTATTTTGTACACATGCACACCATCGGCGGGTGTGTAAATTATCAGAGTTGCAGTTCCTTTGTGACAGGTAGACCGCATGAGCGTTGTTACCCGACCAGGTAGAGTATAAAAGGGGTGAAAAGCGTTGTATGTTGAGTGATGGCTGTGAAGGATATGGAGATGCGGCGTACTCATATGAGACAGCATTATCAGCAGCTGACAGAATTTAGAAGAGACCTCATTGTGGATATCCATGTAGTCGGCTGATCAAATCTACATCTACATCCATACTCCGCAAGCCACCTGACGGTGTGTGGCGGAGGGTACCTTGAGTACCTCTATCGGTTCTCCCTTCTATTCCAGTCTCGTATTGTTCGTGGAAAGAAAGATTGTCGGTATGCCTCTGTGTGGGCTCCAATCTCTCTGATTTTATCCTCATAGTCTCTTCGCGAGATATACGTAGGAGGGAGCAATATACTGCTTGACTCCTCGGTGAATGTATGTTCTCGAAACTTCAACAAAAGCCCGTACCGAGCTACTGAGCGTCTCTCCTGCAGAGTCTTCCACTGGAGTTTATCTATCATCTACGTGACGCTTTCGCGATTACTAAATGATCCTGTAACGAAGCGCGTTGCTCTCCGTTGAATCTTCTCTATCTCTTCTATCAACCCTATCTGGTACGGGTCACACACTGGTGAGCAGTATTCAAGCAACGGGCGAACAAGAGTACTGTAACCTACTTCCTTTGTTTTCGGATTGCATTTCCTTAGGATTCTTCCAACGAATCTCAGTCTGGCATCTGCTTTATCGACATCAACTTTATATGATCATTCGATTTTAAATCACTCCTAATGCCTACTCCCAGATAATTTATGGAATTAACTGCTTCCAGTTGTGCAATATCCAGGTTTGTGAGGCATCCGGATGCGACAGTGGCCGAATGTTGCACTGTGTGGGAGGGTGGGGGCGGGGAACACAAGGAGGGATCATCATACTGCCCAGCAAGAACACTGTAAACTCTTTACATCTGCTCCTGTTATCCGATAACATGTGATGGGCTTCCCACAATATTTTGTGTCATCGTGCATCAATGATGGGCCTGGATCCGACACGTGCGTTGGCCGCACCACAAAATAACGGATATGTTTGGGCTGTCGTTTTTACACCACAAAGTAACTACGTGACTGGGAACCATGGACTGCTGGTGAACGGCGTCGCACAGTGTTTAACAATGAATCGCGTTCCTGCACTAGCCCGGATGTCATCGTCAGCGAGTAATACAGTAACCTGGGGAGTGGGAAGCCATCGGTTATGACTTCAGGTCACAGCAGGCAATGACTGAGGGAACTCTGACAGCACAATAGTATATCACTCCTGCATTCGCATATGCAACAGTATCGCGGTGGCATTTTTCAACAGGACTTGTCCCCCCACACAAGGAGCGTGTCTCTGCGGGCTGTATGTATGACGTTGAAGTACTCCCGTTGCCAGGAAGATTCCCAGATCCATCCTGGATAGAACAAGTTGTAGTGGGACGAAATTAAACGTCACCCATCCACCAAGTCAGCCCAGTTTGCAGGTGACTATAAGTTTAATTTAGTTTTGTTTATGTGTTTTCTTATTATTTGTAATAAGTGTGAATTATCTAAAAGTTTGTATTTTTTTATGTGTTTCATGTACGGAGAGGTCGGCGCAACAAGCGGGGACAGCATCTTCGTTGCCGCGACCAGAGAGGAAATTGCTGGCCGCTATACGTCGCGGGTCGACAGCCAAGGAGCAACAGAAGATCCTGGAACCGAGTTGTTGCGTCGTGCTTCTAAAAATTAAAAATGAAGTTTTATACTCTTTTTGTACAACAATGACGTCATAATGAGCTTAGTCTTATTGAAATGTTAGTCACTGTCTGTCAACGCTCAAGTTCACATCTGTATGTGTAGGAAGCTAATAAAATAGTGTATGCTACTAAAGTTGAAACACGTTTCTTGAAGATTTATTTATGAAGAGTTATGTGAACGGATTAATAATATATTTGACAAGATTAGTAATTCTTACGTCGTTCACCGAAACTTTGAATCTAAAAAGTTTATTTAATGTGTGATTCTGATATCGATTAGATCAAGATAACGTGTGTCTATATAATTTTCTGAGGAGAAACAAACGAAATTTAAATTCGAAAAAGTTACGAAAACCAATTGGCCCAAGTGATGTAATTCTCTGCAAACGACTCAACTGATGTTTTACAGTTTCGTTCAAGAACCATTCTATGACAATTTAAAAAGAATATGAATCATTTTTGAAGTGGGTTGTAACTGACGTAGGTGACGAAGTCTGCACATGGTCATACATATATCAAACGAAAATTTAATACGTCGTTACACCGCACCGTGACAGGACGTATTTAGGTTTTCGTTTGATATATGACCATGTGCAGACTTCGTCACCTACGTCAGTTACAACCCACTTCAAAAATGATTCATATTCTTTTTAAATTGTCATAGAATGGTTCTTGAACGAAACTGTAAAACATCAGTTGAGTCGTTTGCAGAGAATTACATCACTTGGGCCAATTGGTTTTCGTAACTTTTTCGAATTTAAATTTCGTTTGTTTCTCCTCAGAAAATTATATAGACACACGTTATCTTGATCTAATCGATATCAGAATCACACATTAAATAAACTTTTTAGATTCAAAGTTTCGGGGAACGACGTAAGAATTACTAATCTTGTCAAATATATTATTAATCCGTTCACATAACTCTTCATAAATAAATCTTCAAGAAACGTGTTTCAACTTTAGTAGCATACACTATTTTATTAGCTTCCTACACATACAGATGTGAACTTGAGCGTTGACAGACAGTGACTAACATTTCAATAAGACTAAGCTCATTATGACGTCATTGTTGTACAAAAAGAGTATAAAAATTCATTTTTAATTTTTAGAAACACGACGCAACAACTCGGTTCCAGGATCTTCTGTTGCTCCTTGGCTGTCGACCCGCGACGTATAGCGGCCAGCAATTTCCTCTCTGGTCGCGGCAACGAAGATGCTGTCCCCGTTCGTTGCGCCGATCTCTCCGTACATGAAACACATAAAAAAAATACAAAACTTTTAGATAATTCACATTTATTACAAATAATAAGAAAACACATAAACAAAAACTAAATTAAACTTATAGTCACCTGCAAACTGGGCTGACTTGGTGGATGGGTGACGTTTAATTTCGTCCCACTACATACCCCACCCACAAGCTCAGTTTGTCAGGTTTTAACCGAAATTAAAACTGTTCAATATACAATATTTAACTGTTAATACATTTTCCTCACATTTTACGTAACCTAGAGTCCTTGCTATTAGAGAGATTTAATCCTTTTAATACGATATCGTTGTGACTATTTGTCATTTACTCTTAATTGTGCTCTTATGGTAATTCGTAACCGAATATAGGGAGATTGCTCCTCTTCAGTTAATAGTTGCTAATAAATACTAATTTAGTACGTTCTTTAACGTTGTACATTAGGACAGAGCGTTCAAATTGTGATAGATTAGTTTCAGTTTCATTTATTTACTAGAGTTATTCTTTTCAAGAATGTATATTACTAATAAGTTTCTCACAATAACTAATAGTACTATTTACTTTACGTCATCCTCTTCCCTAATGCCTTATTTATGCCTGAGGTCAAGAAGAAATCAAGCAAAACTTTCTTTGGAATCTCGGCACGGCTTTCTTTACCTTCGGACACCTTGTTGGGTAATGGCCATTTATTTAGGAGAAACAAGCGAGAGAGCCCCATTTGGTGTGTTCTATATTAACACTATTACAAACCTCTATTAAAGGCACTCTGCTATGTTCTCGTGAGCCATATAGCTCTGGACGCCCATGGTCCCTAAAACTATTAACCATCCCCTTTGGTTCCTACTATCCGAGTAAATTTAAAATACGCAAAATTCCTTTAGACCTAAGAGCAAAGTTTCCTCCATATAAATCCCCCTTTTGGTTATCTTTCTCTTTTTAAGTACCAGTAGATTATTGTAGAACACATGTTTAAGCTTTCTGTCATTTATTTAAAATAACACGTAACTATCACGAAAAACTTCACATGAATAAACTATGAACGCTCTTCCGTGTGTAACATATACTAAATATTAACTTATTTAGGAATGAAGGGTTTCATTTGATCAACACTATATAATCCTTTAATTACACCTGATGAAGGTTCCATAAGAAGTAATGCTTTGGGATGTACAATCTTATGTACAACATATGGACCTTCAAAGATCAAGAAGAATTTTCTACATTCCTTACCGATCTTAGAACTTTTAGGATGAGATCGTACTAACACAAGATCTCCTACCTGAAATGAGGGTTCTATAGCCTGTTGATTATAACTTTTAATTCTCCGTTCGGCATTTTTTACAATCTGTTCGCAAACTTTTTCGTCTGGGATACATTGTTGGATCTCATTTACTGGTGGCCAAGGTAAAGCATCTAGTAAAGGCTCACCTATAATTCGTTTGCCTAAAATTTCTATAGGTGATAATCCCGTCGTTAGGTGAGGCAATTCATTTAATACCTTTTCGAATTCAGGCATTAGTTTGGCCCACCGAGTATGTTTATGTGCACAATAAGTTCTACATAATCGTCCTAATTCTTTCATGACTCTTTCTACTAAATTACTTTGAGGGTGAACCGCGGGTCGACAGCCAAGGAGCAACAGAAGATCCTGGAACCGAGTTGTTGCGTCGTGCTTCTAAAAATTAAAAATGAAGTTTTATACTCTTTTTGTACAACAATGACATCATATAGATCTTAATCTTATTGAAATGTTAGTCACTGTCTGTCAACGCTCAAGTTCACATCTGTATGTGTAGGAAGCTAATAAAATAGTGTATGCTACTAAAGTTGAAACACGTTTCTTGAAGATTTATTTATGAAGAGTTATGTGAACGGATTAATAATATATTTGACAAGATTAGTAATTCTTACGTCGTTCACCGAAACTTTGAATCTAAAAAGTTTATTTAATGTGTGATTCTGATATCGATTAGATCAAGATAACGTGTGTCTATATAATTTTCTGAGGAGAAACAAACGAAATTTAAATTCGAAAAAGTTACGAAAACCAATTGGCCCAAGTGATGTAATTCTCTGCAAACGACTCAACTGATGTTTTACAGTTTCGTTCAAGAACCATTCTATGACAATTTAAAAAGAATATGAATCATTTTTGAAGTGGGTTTGTAACCTCCCCCTCACTTATCGACCTTAATGACAGTGAAAAATTAAACCGCGTGTACCTAATGGAAATTTGGGAAAAGCAATCGTCACCGAAGTTAATCTATCGGTAAAGAGGGAGGAAAGGGTTACATCTAAATGAAAGGAAAAATGCAAATGAAACTGGTGGAAATTAATTTTGAAAAGGGGTAGAGTTAATAAAGAAAGTAAATGTGCGGCCGTTACGTTAACAATTAACTAGCGGTAATTAGATATTTGAGATTTGGGGGAAATCACGGTCGCCAGTCCTAAGGACAATTACTATAGTAACTGAAAAAGAAAGGTTATTACACATATAATTAACACTAGAAGCGTGGCAACTGAAGGTTGACACGTGTAGTGTGAAAACTGAAAGTTTGTCAGAAGTAATAAATTTCGCTACACTCTGACTTAATTTAGCAAAAGAATTAATAAAACCGGAAAATCGAAAGTTAATTTAGTGACTGAAGTTAATAGTGAGCTTTCTTTCTGAAGCACATCGAAATCCAGTAAAATACGGTTAGTCTTGGACTACCTCAACAATCATTTCAAAAGCAACTTGACTCTACGCAATTTAGAAACAAGAGATTTTACTTTGAACTTGAATTAAATGATTCTGAACTATTAACAATAGTAAAATTTAGTACGTACCAAGCTGAGCTGCAGTCACAGGTAAGCTAAAATATGCTAACAAAACTCGCACTCTAAATTTGTGCTCGTGTAACCTAAATATTGTAGCCAGCTACTGAACTTTGAAATTAAAGCAGTGAAATCTAATTATATTATTTTAATGCTGGCGTTTGAATTTCAACGACTCTCGGGTTCATTTCGGAAAAGGAAGGGACCCTGCTTGGCAATGAAATTGGGACAATGAGCAACAAAGGTTCATGCTAAGTTGCTGTAATTTTGCGAGGCAAACGGAACAATTTGAAAAGCTGAGGTCTGCCATACAGTTCTGAAACTTTACGTGCTTTTAGTCTTCCTTGTTGGTTGATTGAAGGTTTGAAGCCGTCGATCGAGGAGGTGGCGACAGTCACTCATTGTCGGCCGTCGCTGTTGCAGAAGCTGGATGTTGGCGCGCCTTCTTCTCGACACGGTCACCAGGCGAAACGGGCTCTTTATGTGCGCCAGCTAATGCTTCCCGTCCGCGACACCATGTCAGAAACTATCATCGCGAGTCGAGCGCAATTACATGCTGCCAAACCCCGAAAGCGCGGCAACTCGCGGGAGCGTCACACAACACCTGCTCCACTCGCTACTCCCGCCAGACTCTCACTGCCCTGCCCGCGCTCCACGCGGCAGAGTTAACACTACCAAAGATCCTACACACTTTGATTCTTCACACGACCCATCGATGTAATCGTTCGATAGCAGTTTTCCCTAGGCAAGACCCAGCGTAAAAATACAAATAATATTTACGAAACAAACCAATTATACATCGACATAAGTGCATAAATATATACATATCCAAACAGTAAAGCAATTACAATATATAAAGAGACAGAAATGTCATATCTTGAGGTAACAAAACAAGGAAAAAAATAATAGTACAATAGATGGAAATAGGAGGATATGCATTTCCGGCGTTACACGTGCCCCACATTGTCTGAGGATGTTCGTGTAACGTAAACAGACTCAGAAAATGTCCCAAAAAAGAAACAGCGGAAATGCATATGCTCAAAACATCAACAAAATTTAGCATTCGTCTAATTAACCATAAATCAATTTTTAGACCATAATAACTGAGTGGAGACACTCCTAATCTTATTCCACTCTGTCATCTTGCACAAAATAAAACAGGTTGACAACATATTAAAATTCATAGAAGATATAGAAAATGGTTTAGCTATTCCAAAATCGTCAAAATTCCTAACAGTATCAAGAAATGGAATACTATTTGCAAAATTAATCAGAGTACATGGTCATAAAAACAGGTAGATCAAAATACGCAAATTAATAATTAATTACATAGAATACACATTTTTACATAACCCTTTCATAATTAATATTCTCGTCATGGGAGTCCATTAAACGCTAAACAAGAAAATAACACACATCAGATCGAAAAAAACATAAATATTGACAGTAGAATTCTTTCAGCTGTCCAGGAAGAAAAACAATTCCGCCTTCCGTACTCGCAAGTACAAAGAATGCCGACAGCGGCCCAGGAGCCGACAGCGGCACCGCCTCGCCAGTATTGTTGCGCCCGCCTGCGCGGCACGCTTGATCTCACTCGCCTGTGTAACGGCATTTCCAGAACGTCCGTTTCACTGAATTCTTTCGGAAAAACTCACTCCCGAGTAATCTCAAGGAGTCCATAAACACTATCACAGTGGATAACTCAACACTGTCCATCATCACACATGTACAAGCCTGAAACTTAAAACAGCGTCTAAGTACATCGGCAATGACTAGTAAAAAACACATATTCATGGGATCTCACAGCTAGTTACAAAATCATATTTACATTGCTTAATCTACTGTGACTCAGCTGAAAACTTAAACTAGCAGCTTGGATTTTTAAATTGATTAATATTCAGTAACTCTTAAATCATTTAATCAACATAAATTACTTATTAATTTCAACTTCTTTAATGACCTCTAGGTCAGGCAAAAGCATCGCCACATGGCACATCCTTAAATCTTACACTCTATATCTACATACTGCACAAATTACCCTATCTGTGGTACTAATCAATCCTTGGTTGGTACAATTTCAGGTCTACAATGTTTCGTATACCTAATAGCTTTCCAGAGCTTGGATACTCTAAGCAATAAGCATTTGTGTGAGGTATACCAATGACTTTATATGGTCCATTATAAACAAACTTAAATTTAGAGATTTCATTGTCTATCTCGCTCGATTTCTCATGAGCTTTTACAAGTACTAAGTCACCGATCGCAAACTTAGCAAAACGCGCTTTAGCGTCATGACGACGTATGCGAGCATCGGCTTTAAGCTTCATTACTTCTCGCAAACGATCTTTTTTCACACCAATACTAATGTCAATCCGTGGAGGGAATTTGATTATCTCTTCCACTAAACTTTTACTTCTGTCATCCAACAGGATTTCCTCTGGAGAAAATCCCGTCGATTCATGTCTCAAGGTGTTCATAATTCTCTCAAATACTGCTACATATTTGCCCCATGCCCTATGGTTGTGATGGCAATAGGTACGGCACAGTCGGCCTAGCTCGCGCATATACCTCTCAGCGGGATTCCCAGCCGGACAATAAGCCGAAATATGGATCACCTCGACCCCATTACTTTTCATGCCTTCATTCCACAACTTAGAAGTAAATTGTGCCCCATTGTCTGATAGAATCGCCTTGGGCTTACCAATATGAACAAAATAATCGTTCACAAGCTTGCTATAGACCGCTTTGGCTGTAGCTTTCCTAATCGGGTATAGCTTGATGAACTTGGAAAAAGCTTCTAGCACTACTAAAATGTAGGCAAAGTTTCCTGATGACTTGGGCAAAGGTCCGTACAAGTCCACGCACAGTAATTCAAAGGTGTCGTTAGGCCTTTTACTTTGCATAGGACCACGACTCGTACAGTTGGTAACCTTCACCTTCTGACATAAATCGCAAGTGTTCACTCTGTCAGTAACGCGTCTTAACATGTTGTTAAAATGCACTACTTCACACAGCTTTTCCGTACATTTCTTCGGTCCACAGTGACCATACGCCAAATGGTAGTAGTCTATTATTTCCGTGACGTATTTGGTGGGCCAGCATACCCGCCAAATATTACTATCTTCACCCTTACGTATGTACAAGATATGACCGTATATCTTGTAATACTTCCTTAATTTCTCTCCTTCTGGACTCTTTTCATCATATCGGGTTTTCACCATATATAAACAACCATCCTCGTTCTGATGACGACGTAGATTCTTACAGATGTTCATTATTAATTTACGTCCCTCAACTTCTTTAAAATAGTACAATTTGACCACTCCATCTGCCTCATCTTTCAATAGACCTTGATTAGACTCGGGCAACCGCGACAGCGCATCCGCTACGCAATTGTCAGTCCCTTTTACGTAACAGATGTCATAGTTAAATTGCTGTAAATACAACGACCACCTAGTCAGTCTTTCGTGAAGTAGTTTACAATCCTTCAGATAAGTGAGCGCCTTATGGTCCGTATGAATAATCACCTTACGGTCCCATAGGTATCCCTTGAACTTCTTGAATCCCCACACGATAGCGAGACACTCTTTCTCAGAAATCGTGTAGTTTCGCTCACTTTTTGATAAAGTTCGACTCGCGAACGCTATCGTCCGGTGTTCCTTATCCTCTCCTTTACCAACTTCTTGGAACAGTTCTATCCCCATCCCATAATTCGACGAATCCGTTCCCAGATGGAAGGGTAGCGATAAATCAGGATGAAATAGTATGTTAGATCTTAACAACTCGTCTTTTAATCTCTCGAAAGCGGCCTGACACCCGTCAGTCCACACAAACGGAACGTTTTTGCGTAAGAGGTTATTCAAATTTTCATCATTAAACACTTGTCCTTTTACAAATTTACGGTAAAATCCTGTTAGCCCTAGAAAACTTTTTAACTGTTTCCTAGACTTGGGTGGAGGACAATTCCTTATTGCCTCTAGTTTCTCTGGGTCCTTTGTAATACCAGCAGTGATAATTACATGCCCTAAAAATTTCAGTTCCTGCTTCACAAATTCGCATTTCTTTAGCTTTAGAGTCATTCCGCCACGGCGCAATGCTCTAAAAACTTCATCTAACAGGTCACAATGGTCATGCCAAGTGGCATTGGCCAACAATAGGTCGTCAACATATACAGTTAATCTTGAACTCAAAGCCGGTCCTAGCACTTTATCTAGGGCCCTGATGAATACGGACACAGATATATTAAGTCCAAACGGCAGTACTCTATACTGATAACACCTGCCCGCAAACAAGAAGGCGGTGTATGGCCTAGATTCTTCTTCGAGTTCTATTTGCCAGTAACTAGCCGTCAGATCGAGGCTAGTCATGAATTTAACGTCATGAAAACGTTGCAAAATGTCCTCCATACTCTCTGGTCTGTCTGTTTCACGTTGAACGACCCTATTCAACGTGCGTGCGTCAATCACAATACGCACACTACCATCCCGTTTTGCTACAATGACCAAACCGTTATTATATGGACTCGTACTTCTTTCAATCACTCCCCATTCGATCATCTTATCTATCTCCCGTTGCACTGCTTCCTTTTTGGACAGCGGTATAGCATACGGTCTCACGAAGAATGGTTCGTGCGGAATCACATGCAACTTGCATTTATATCCTTCCACAAGTCCCGGTTTGTCTGAAAACACACTCTTATTCTTCATTATTACTTCATACAGGCCTCGTCTTTGTTCGTGTGTTACGTTTGACACACCGTCTACAATACTTTCCAATTCACTTTCTACACTATTGTCAATGCCGAGATTCCTCACATTACAGTAGTTCAAATTCATACCTACGTCAATAGCATCCGGCCAATTAACAATGTGTATAGGCTGGTATTGCCTATGCACACCGTCTCCTGTCTCGTCAAAACTAACTACTATTGTTTTATCTTGTGACGTACATGTCAAAGTTTTGCTTTCGCAATTAATCACTGCACGGTACTTTAATAGTCAATCTAACCCGATAATTACTTCCGTAGTTAAGTCTGGCACGACGACAAACTCTTGTTCAAATCGTGCCCCACATATCTCGAAGTTGACAAAAATCTGTTTTGTGACCGGTTTACTGGCCTTCCCAGTAGCACCGATAATTTTCACTCCTGTTACTGGCATAACTACGATGCCAGGTCTGTCTTTCAGTAACTCAAATATTTTCCCAGATACAGCACTCAATTCTGCACCGGTGTCAGTCAACACGTTTAGTTGTAGGTCGTGCATATTAACAGACACTACTATCTGTCTAAACTTGTCCTCGACTGTTTCTTTATTTTCCCGCAGTAAATCCTCGTCTATATCCAGGTCATTCCAGAAAAAACCATCCGGCTTTGATCCTAAATCCGGTTTATCTGGCGGCTTTTTCAGCCTCTGTTCACATACAGTTTTAATTTCAACACGTCTGTCCTGAGGCTTAGTCTGTAGCTTCGCCTCCAATACCGAAACCTTTTCCTGTAACTCGTCAACTAGTGAGTGCTGCTTTGCTATCACTTCACTAATTGTCACCTTCGTTGATTCCTCTTTGGTCAGATTGATCTCATCTGCCAATCTACCTGGAAGAATGTGCCCAGTAGCATCTGAAATTACTTCCTCTGGATCTGCGCAACCCACACTGCTACCGTCTGACCGTATAACGTCAGCTCTAACCTCATACACGCTGTAATCTACGTGCTTTTCTACCAATCGTTTCCGGCTATCACTAAAATTTTCGTAATCTTTCTCCTTAATACTCTCGCAATGTTTAAACTGGATGTTCGCGTCGGATGGGTCGGCTACTTCTACCACTACAACTTTCGGTAAAGTCTGCCGGTTAGGGCCAGAGCTTTCCGTTACTACTTCAACATTCAACTCTTGCGGGACGAAACACGACGCATCTTGCTCGTGCTCCCCATTAACATCAACTATTTCTAGTAAAGTCTGCCGGTTAGGGCCAGAACTTTCTATCACTTCACAATCACTATCTTCCTGCGGGACGAGACGCGGCAAATCCTGCCCGCGCTCCCCATAAACACTTCTCCCGTACAGGCCCCTATAATCTTTTAGTTCGTCGTATAAGCGACCGAACTGCCTTAACCAGACCTCATCCCTCTCTGCATCCCCTCGCTCGATGACGGACGTTTTATCCGACATCTGATCTTCTTTCAACACTTGCGAATCATTCTTAAACTCAATCTCCAGTTCTGCTGTGGGTATTACAGCTGCCACTTTATAGTCGATTTCCGGAACACTACTTAAATTGTTCTCACTGACAGTGAATGTATTTTCTACTGCCGTGTCTACAGCTGATCTACTACTTGTGGGCGCACTCCTTTCTCCTAATACTGGCACACTCTCCCGCCGTTGATTATTCCATACGGAATTTTCATAACGACGACACCTGGGTTTTCTCCTGTTATTGGGCCGCCAAAATTTCTCCACGCCCGGTCGGCCCCTCACCGGCGCGGCTAATGGTTTCCCTGTCTCGTCCCAGCAGATACGCTCCCCGGATGCTGCTGAGGCGGCTGGTCACACCCTCTGGCGTTATTACTATTCTGCGCAGCCCGTATCATGCTAGTATGATACTGGTTTCCGTCATTCCGGTTATTATTTGCATTGTACCGATTGTTATTACGGTCCGAACCATTATTGTTATTGCTGCCATGGTTGCGGTGTGCATTATTCCCATGGTTATCGTTGTTGTGGTTGCTGTGGTACCCGTTGTTGTTACCACGGCCTCTACCACTATCGCGATTATTGCGCCAATTGTCCTCGTCCTCAACTCTTTCCAGGAAATCATTGATTGTCCTGTAATTGCTTCCTACGTAGCGTTTTGTATCATCTGGAAGCTTCTTGTAGAGTTCCCAGACTATTTCGGATTCCGTGCGGCGATCACGCAAGTATTCCAACTTGCGGATCCAGCCCTCACAAAACTCCTTCATCGAACCGCGCGAATTCGCATCGAAAGGCCTCGATACGACAAATTCGCGCCAGACACCTTGCTGTTTCTGCTCTGACCAGTATTCAGCCAGAAACAAATTTTTAAACTCGTCAAAAGTCAGGTTCGTAATGTTGAGGTTTAAGCCCCAACGCTTGGCATCACCAGCCAACACATCAATAACCGCATTAATTTTTCTCTCATTAGTCCATGATCTGGGTAAAACTCTTTCACAATTTTTAATGAAATCCGTCGGGTGTATACCGCCTTTTTTCAAGGGGTCGAACCGCTCCTCTTTCGTCAACAACTCCGAACTATGTGCACAGATTGGCACATAGCTCTGTTTTTCGTCAAGTCTCCTTTCTAATTCCGACACCCTCGTAATCACTTGGCAAGTGGTTGTCGCAAGCGTTTCCACTTCCCTCTTTTTCTCTTCGCAGGTATTAGCCTGCTTCGTCACTTTGGTATCTACTTCGGATACTAAAGCCTTTAAAGTTTCCACCTTCTGATGATCCTCTTTTCTCACTAATTGAATTTGTTCCGTCACCTTATCCTCGATGATCGGAGCAACTGCGTCTCCTACACTTTTCTCGATTCTGCTAATTTCGGAATCAAAACGAGTATTTATGCTCGCAATTTCCGCCTGAACGCCTATCATTTCCTGTTTAAGATTACCGATTTCGGTATTAATTACAACAATATCTTCTTTGATTTTATCAACTTTTGTGTTAACAACTCCAACATTGTTGATAACAACGTTAATAGCTTTGTTCTGATTGTCTAGCATCCGTTCAAATTTTTCAGACTGAGCTTCTTGCTTGGCAGCCTGAGCTTCTTGTTTGGCAGCCTGATCTTCTTGCTTGGCCGACTGACTCTTGATTTCGTTAATCAAAACATTCAATAAATCAGTTAAATTCCCGGAAACTACCGGTTTTACTTCCGCAGCGGCTTCCTCTTTAATTGTCCCCCCGTATTCTTCATCAAGGGATTCAGATTCGATTTTCACTTCCGATTCCGAAACAATTTCTAAAGTTTGGAATTCCATTTCTGCTCTTTGTTGCGTTTCGGCGGTCGCGTCTTTCATGCTAGCCGCCTGCCCCTGAACAATGGGTACCGTGGTGCGCGTTTCCCACTGTTCGACCGATTGTTCCGTATCCAAGTCTACCAAATTTTGGCAATTGTTGCCTTCACTCATTTTAATATTTTTCAATATAAATGCCAAATCTCAAATCTAATTAGGATTACTCCCACTACTTATTCTCGCTGACGTAACGGCCTGTACGTAACCAGCACTTTGTTACGAGATTTGCACCATACAAAATTCGTGTCCAGAACAACCTCAAAACTGAAGATCGTCCTGTCACCAGGTCGCCACGTGTAACCTCCCCCCTCTCTTATCGACCTTAATGGCAGTGAAAAATTAAACCGCGTGTACCTAATGGAAATTTGGGAAAAGCAATCGTCACCGAAGTTAATCTATCGGTAAAGAGGGAGGAAAGGGTTACATCTAAATGAAAGGAAAAATGCAAATGAAACTGGTGGAAATTAATTTTGAAAAGGGGTAGAGTTAATAAAGAAAGTAAATGTGCGGCCGTTACGTTAACAATTAACTAGCGGTAATTAGATATTTGAGATTTGGGGGAAATCACGGTCGCCAGTCCTAAGGACAATTACTATAGTAACTGAAAAAGAAAGGTTATTACACATATAATTAACACTAGAAGCGTGGCAACTGAAGGTTGACACGTGTAGTGTGAAAACTGAAAGTTTGTCAGAAGTAATAAATTTCGCTACACTCTGACTTAATTTAGCAAAAGAATTAATAAAACCGGAAAATCGAAAGTTAATTTAGTGACTGAAGTTAATAGTGAGCTTTCTTTCTGAAGCACATCGAAATCCAGTAAAATACGGTTAGTCTTGGACTACCTCAACAATCATTTCAAAAGCAACTTGACTCTACGCAATTTAGAAACAAGAGATTTTACTTTGAACTTGAATTAAATGATTCTGAACTATTAACAATAGTAAAATTTAGTACGTACCAAGCTGAGCTGCAGTCACAGGTAAGCTAAAATATGCTAACAAAACTCGCACTCTAAATTTGTGCTCGTGTAACCTAAATATTGTAGCCAGCTACTGAACTTTGAAATTAAAGCAGTGAAATCTAATTATATTATTTTAATGCTGGCGTTTGAATTTCAACGACTCTCGGGTTCATTTCGGAAAAGGAAGGGACCCTGCTTGGCAATGAAATTGGGACAATGAGCAACAAAGGTTCATGCTAAGTTGCTGTAATTTTGCGAGGCAAACGGAACAATTTGAAAAGCTGAGGTCTGCCATACAGTTCTGAAACTTTACGTGCTTTTAGTCTTCCTTGTTGGTTGATTGAAGGTTTGAAGCCGTCGATCGAGGAGGTGGCGACAGTCACTCATTGTCGGCCGTCGCTGTTGCAGAAGCTGGATGTTGGCGCGCCTTCTTCTCGACACGGTCACCAGGCGAAACGGGCTCTTTATGTGCGCCAGCTAATGCTTCCCGTCCGCGACACCATGTCAGAAACTATCATCGCGAGTCGAGCGCAATTACATGCTGCCAAACCCCGAAAGCGCGGCAACTCGCGGGAGCGTCACACAACACCTGCTCCACTCGCTACTCCCGCCAGACTCTCACTGCCCTGCCCGCGCTCCACGCGGCAGAGTTAACACTACCAAAGATCCTACACACTTTGATTCTTCACACGACCCATCGATGTAATCGTTCGATAGCAGTTTTCCCTAGGCAAGACCCAGCGTAAAAATACAAATAATATTTACGAAACAAACCAATTATACATCGACATAAGTGCATAAATATATACATATCCAAACAGTAAAGCAATTACAATATATAAAGAGACAGAAATGTCATATCTTGAGGTAACAAAACAAGGAAAAAAATAATAGTACAATAGATGGAAATAGGAGGATATGCATTTCCGGCGTTACAGGTTGTAACTGACGTAGGTGACGAAGTCTGCACATGGTCATACATATATCAAACGAAAATTTAATACGTCGTTACACCGCACCGTGGCGACCTTAGAAACAGGACTTGTGTGCAACTAAGGCACACAGGTACGAAACAAGAAATCAAGAGTCCTTCGGAAGTCAACGCGAGTTTTCGTGGAGCCTTCACCAGCCAGCGGCGACTTCGTGGGTGTGGGCATCTGACGGAGCCGCAGCCAAGCAGTACGGTCACGCAGTTGTTCCACGAGAAGGCGCATCTGTTGGGCAGCAGCTGAACGCTGCAAACCCCGACAACCTTTTTTCTCCCTAAACTAATAGGCCCAGTACGTCAGCTGCGGGGCGTTCCTCCGGCTGGTATTAGAGGTGTTGCTGAGGGCTTCGCCTGTCTACGGCGGTGCCGGGCGTGGTTGCAGCCAGCGACGTTTCCGGTGTTCGACTCAGCGTCCGGCCGGTTGCGGAAGCGGGGTCGCAGCATCTCAGCGGCTGCATCGACGGCTGTTACATCTGCAGCCCATAGCAGCACACTGATCATCGAGAACTACAAATTACAATATTAGTGTCCGGTGAGTTTGTTTCAAGTTGGAAGTGGAGTGTTGTACATAGGAAGTGTGCTTTTATAGGATTGTTGATTACAAGTCTGCGTGTGTAAATAGTTAATATCTTACAATAATGTCGGGAAGTGAAATGTCAGACGAAGAGCAATCTATGTCCGATAGTAGCATGAGATCCCTTTTTAGGGCGATAGCTAAATTAAAACAATCTAACGGGGATTTCCTAGCTGAATTAAAACAGTCTAACGAAGAATCTACTGCTAGATTAAAAGAGGAATTAAAACAGTCTAACGAAGAATCTATGGCTAGATTAAAAGAGGAATTAAAACAGTCTAACGAAGAATCTATGGCTAGATTAAAACAGTCTAACGAAGAATCTATGGCTAGATTAAAACAGTCTAATGAGGAATCTACTGCTAGATTGAAACAGGAACTAAAACAGGAATTAAGACAATCTAACGAGGAATCTACTGCTAGACTTAAAGGGGAGCTAACAAAATCAACAGACAGGTTGCAGGAATATCTTAATGAAACCAGTCGAGAATTAAGTGATAAAATAGAGTCTTCTAAAGTTGAAATGCAGGAAAAATTAGTAGGACTTAGTAATAAGATTGCTGATAATTGTAAAAGGTTAGAAGAACATATCCAGGAATCGCGCGAGGAAAAAGCTCGCATGCGACACGATATTACTGACTTATCCGAGAGACTAGATAGTGTCAATATCTTAGTTGTAAATGAAATACAGAAAAATAACGATATGTTACGAGATGAATTTTCTATGCAAACAGAAACTGTTCGCAGAGAATTATTGAAATCTATTAAAGAGGTCTCTACCAAACCTGTAGAGATTTCTTCAATAGATAATGTAGAATTAGAAACATTAACTCATCAAGTAGAAAAGGACCATACCGAAATCGAAAACATGAAATTTTTAATTACTGAGATATGCAGTAATCTTGAGACTGCCAAAGATAATAATATTGACGAAGGTACAGAGCGTTCACATCGTGAACACAGTGAAGAATCGATATTAGCTAATCGCGTATCCAATACAGAAATGCGGATACAGGAAATTACGAAACGGTTATCGGAATTAGATAATAACGAGAACATTTCAGGTAGCAGAGGTAATAACATAATCAGAGACAACAGTCGCATCGAATTTGCTAGCACGGAAGACAACAATATGAATAAAGCAATCACGGCAAGCCAATCCGATGCAACTCCGTCTCTGCAATCTAAACAAAATCCGACTATTTCTCTCGCAGAATGTCTGGATGACATAACGACAAATTCAAATGTAGCAAGTCGATTTCCTGTATTCAAACCAGGAGGCGAACTTCATCCTATAATCTTTATAAAAGCTTTTGAAACATCATTATCTTCTAAATGGAGTAGTGAAAAACGCATTCAATTTGTAATAGGACATTTAGAAGCAGAAGCTGCGGAATGGGCAGTACTACATAGAAATGAATTCAGGGATTGGGATGATTTTGTTAAGCAGTTTAAACAAAATTATTGGTCAAGACGAAAACAACAACACTTAACTTTAGAGTTGTTAGCCCCTCCTCCATATTCTAAACGGTGGAAAGGTTATAGGAATTATTTTGAATGGAATTTAAACCGTGCTAAATTAATTGAAAGTCATCTAATACGAGTCCTAATTAGTAGGTTACCGTATTACATAAAGGAAAGAAAAATGTTATTCTACGAATTATACAAAACCTTAATAATGGGGACGAAACAGTTAACACCTGGGGTGTGTGGTTACATTTTAACGACTTGTTGTATTGGAAAGCACAGAGGGAACACCAGAGATGGAAAATCTGCATTCCGAAAACTGTTGTGGACGAGTTAATTACTTATATTCATGAAGGTTACGGGCATTTTGGAATTCATAAATGTATTAAACATCTAATGAAGTATTATTATTTCAAAAATATGTCACGTATTGTGAGAAGTATTATTAGGGCTTGTGAAACCTTTCAAAAGGTTAAAGTTAATAACAAATCCAAGCGTTATAAATTATATGCTGTAATTCCTCGAGGTTTGTGGGATCTACTATCATTAGATTTTTTCGGCCCTCTGCCTCGGAGTTCAGGAGGATTAACATATGTGTTTGTTGTAATGGAATGTTGGTCCAAACATGTGAAACTGTATACTTTGAAACGAGCGAATACAGCAAGCGTTATACGCTGCCTCACCCGAAATTACTTTGTTAACTGGGGCATTCCTAAACGACTTATGTCTGACAACGGTAGTGCCTTTATTAGTCAAAGATTTCAAGATATGATAAGACAATATGGAATCAAACATATCTTAATTTCGAAATATCACCCTCAAAGTAATTTAGTAGAAAGAGTCATGAAAGAATTAGGACGATTATGTAGAACTTATTGTGCACATAAACATACTCGGTGGGCCAAACTAATGCCTGAATTCGAAAAGATATTAAATGAATTGCCTCACCTAACGACGGGATTATCACCTATAGAAATTTTAGGCAAACGAATTATAGGTGAGCCTTTACTAGCTGCTTTACCTTGGCCACCAGTAAATGAGATACAACAAGATATTCCAGACGAAAAAGTTTGCGAACAGATTGTAAAAAATGCCGAACGGAGAATTAAAAGTTATAATCAACAGGCTATAGAACCCTCATTTCAGGTAGGAGATCTTGTGTTAGTACGATCTCATCCTAAAAGTTCTAAGATCGGTAAGGAATGTAGAAAATTCTTCTTGATCTTTGAAGGTCCATATGTTGTACATAAGATTGTACATCCCAAAGCATTACTTCTTATGGAACCTTCATCAGGTGTAATTAAAGGATTATATAGTGTTGATCAGATGAAACTCTTCATTCCGAAATAAGTTAATATTTAGTAGATATTACAAACGGAAGAGCGTTCATAGTTTATTCATGTGAAGTTTTCGTGATAGTTACGTATTATTTTAAAGAATAGAACAGAAAGCTTAAACAAGTGTTCTACAATAATCTACTGGTACTTCAAAAAGAGAAAGATAACCCAAAGGGGGATTTATATGGAAGAAATTTTGCTTTTAGGTCAAAAGGAATTTTGCATATTTTAAATTTACTCGGATAGTAGGAACCAAAGGGGATGGTTAATAGTTTTAGGGACCATGGGCGTCCAGAGCTATATGGCTCACGAGAACATAGCAGAGTGCCTTTAATAGAGGTTTGCAATAGTGTTAATATAGAACACACCAAACGGGGCTCTCTCGCTTGTTTCTCCTAAATAAATGGCCATTACCCAACAAGGTGTCCGAAGGTAAAGAAAGCCGTGCCGAGATTCTAAAGAGAGTTTTGCTTGATTTCTTCTTGACCTCAGGCATAAATAAGGCATTAGGGAAGAGAATGACGTAAAGTAAATAGTACTATTAGTTATTGTGAGAAACTTATTAGTAATATACCTTCTTGAAAAGAATAACTCTAGTAAATAAATGAAACTGAAACTAATCTATCACAATTTGAACGCTCTGTCCTAATGTACAACGTTAAAGAACGTACTAAATTAGTATTTATTAGCAACTATTAACTGAAGAGGAGCAATCTCCCTATATTCGGTTACGAATTACCATAAGAGCACAATTAAGAGTAAATGACAAATAGTCACAACGATATCGTATTAAAAGGATTAAATCTATCTAATAGCAAGGACTCTAGGTTACGTAAAATGTGAGGAAAATGTATTAACAGTTAAATATTGTATATTGAACAGTTTAATTTCGGTTAAAACCTGACAAACTGAGCTTGTGGGTGGGGTATGTAGTGGGACGAAATTAAACGTCACCCATCCACCAAGTCAGCCCAGTTTGCAGGTGACTATAAGTTTAATTTAGTTTTGTTTATGTGTTTTCTTATTATTTGTAATAAGTGTGAATTATCTAAAAGTTTGTATTTTTTTTATGTGTTTCATGTACGGAGAGGTCGGCGCAACAAGCGGGGACAGCATCTTCGTTGCCGCGACCAGAGAGGAAATTGCTGGCCGCTATACGTCGCGGGTCGACAGCCAAGGAGCAACAGAAGATCCTGGAACCGAGTTGTTGCGTCGTGCTTCTAAAAATTAAAAATGAAGTTTTATACTCTTTTTGTACAACAATGACATCATATAGATCTTAATCTTATTGAAATGTTAGTCACTGTCTGTCAACGCTCAAGTTCACATCTGTATGTGTAGGAAGCTAATAAAATAGTGTATGCTACTAAAGTTGAAACACGTTTCTTGAAGATTTATTTATGAAGAGTTATGTGAACGGATTAATAATATATTTGACAAGATTAGTAATTCTTACGTCGTTCACCGAAACTTTGAATCTAAAAAGTTTATTTAATGTGTGATTCTGATATCGATTAGATCAAGATAACGTGTGTCTATATAATTTTCTGAGGAGAAACAAACGAAATTTAAATTCGAAAAAGTTACGAAAACCAATTGGCCCAAGTGATGTAATTCTCTGCAAACGACTCAACTGATGTTTTACAGTTTCGTTCAAGAACCATTCTATGACAATTTAAAAAGAATATGAATCATTTTTGAAGTGGGTTGTAACTGACGTAGGTGACGAAGTCTGCACATGGTCATATATCAAACGAAAACCTAAATACGTCGTTACACCGCAAAGTGTGAGACCAGCTCGCATGTCAACTCCATCTCAGTGCCAGTAAGTACGATATCAGCGATCAGTTATACCAGTCGTGGGTCAGCTTGTCTCTGAAAAGGATGCAAAGTGCCTTTATCCAAACAGTGATTGCAGCGATGCGAAGGGGTAGGAATGGAGGGAGGGGGTGGTGTGGGCGGAGGGGTCGGGGGTGGTTGGGAGCAAATCAAACTGGTAGGAAGACTCATACCGCCAAGTTCTTTCTAGTGCTTCGATTTTGTAATCACTGCAATATTATCATATACCCTCTCAGCTCTTAAAGTTTCGTCCGGTTTACTCCTTCCCTTCTAAGTCCTTACGTTTTCTGTCAGGGAGTGTATTTATAGGTTTTTTGCAAATTGTAATAGGAATAAAGAAAATTCATTTATCTGTCATATGTGTTGAACCAGCTATTCTCTTTCACACAACCATAATTCTGTACTATTTTTTTCAGAGGCACACATACGCTCGAGATAAGTTTCCTCTTTAAATTCCAGTTTAATATCATAATAAGCTTTAACTGGCCAGTTCGTGGTTAATATTATTGATCAGTAATAAGCACAGTGTGATTAATGTTTTCGACAAACTGCTCAATAAAGATGTACAGTAACATTGTGCAGTATTTTTTCTTGTCCGAAACGTGAATAATCAAAACAGCGCTTCTGTAATTTAAGCTCTACTTCATTGCAAGCAGAAGAAAAATAGAAGCTGTTTGAAAAATTAAGCGTCAAAAATTCCTGAATTTTAGTCTTAAACAAATAAATTTACAAAATCTTCGCTCGTGGCTGTAGGATATTGTAAACTGTCTGTACACAAGTCACTTCATTGACTTTCATGGTTGATTTCCACTTTCACAATTCTTAACAGCATCGCTTATGTCGGTGCTCCAATAAATTCAAACTGAGAGGAATATTTTCAACTGGATGATATATCTGGCAGCCTTAATGATATTTCAGTACAAAATTACCATTTTTGATCTGTATTTCCCATCTAAATTATTTTCCATATTAGCTATGGATTGTCTAAATATGTCTTTGGGTTCGGGGTAAGTTTCTCTGAATGTAGGGGCACCTTAGCCAACTTTTGTGCAAAGCAAAGGGGAACTTTTCTGGGTCAGAGAGAGACATGTGAGTGACGATCCGTCGCTTTTGTTGAAGTTGGCTCAGTTACAACGTGCATATTGTCTGTGTGCTGGTTTCCTGTCTGCACTAGGGACTATGGGTCTTACAGCCTCAGTGCGCAAGGAATCGTCGGAGAGGTAACATCAGGTTTTGGCCCTTAGTGCAGTAATTTTGTGTATATGAAAGTTCAGTTTAACTTCATTGTTAGTAGGTTTCAGATATTATAGTCTAGCTCAGAATACTTTGTATGTATAGAAATTCAGAGTAATTTGTAATAAATATTGTATAAATAATTTGTATTTATAGCAGCGTTTTTCGCGCTGCGTAACTTTGCAATTGAGGGGCGTTAGGCCATGTGGATCTATGAGTGTGATTATTTTCCTGAATAAATCTTGTAACTGGTTACAAAAAAACCAGGCCATTGTATCTGTGGAGATGTGAGTGAATTTTCTTTGGCCATTGGTTGAACAGCCGTTAACACGTAGTTGATTGTGAGATAGTAGTTTTAGTATCCCTTTCGTAAATAACTTCTCGTGCGCTACAGTTTGATTTCGTGGTATTTCTTGCCGTGATTTTCATATTTAATCGATGTTTCTTTGTAGTGGAAGGCCACGTGGTTAGTACTGATGTACGGTGACTCCCATCTTAGGAAGAACTTTTCACAGGACGTAGTTCCTACTCTTTGTTTCTTAATTGAAATTACGCATAAATTTTACTATAATTTCCGGAGTAATTTTGTGTTAAAATACGCGACCATTGAGACTAGTCTCACTCTAACCCAACTTAGATCTTATTTGCTTGTTGAATTACTGAATAAGTTTTTTCTCTGATCTGAATTTGTAATTTATCTTTCCCACCACGCTTTCCATTTTCAAAGACAGCATCAGTTACGTATTCATTTCCGTGCGTTCTACCACTAATTTTTCAGTACCAGCACTACGTACTAGACTAAATTTTTTTTACACAATTGTTCTGATGCATCCTGGTAAATATTTTAATGAAAAGAATAAATGCATAGGACACTGCATTCCTGATGTTTAATAACTCACACGCTAGTTATCCAATTACTAGCAAGCCCTCTTCTGGCTTAGCTTAGATTACACGTGTATGATTGTTAGAATACTTTAACAGCATTTTCACAAAACTGAATTAATCAAGAAATTATCTATGTACCCAAGATTGAAATTCACAAAATGAAGTTCCACAGATAAGTCTAGCAACTATCTTTCTAACAGATAAATTACAAGTGCTCTTTGTATTTAGTGAATAACAACTCACAACAGCAAGCTCCGCTCCTTGGAGTGGAAAATGAAAAGAGCAAAAAACAAAAACAAGAATCATTCCTAATTCCGACAACCGCAGACCATGAGACTATTCGAGAGAGATAGTGGCCAATGCCACCTGGACAAGAAGAAATTCGCAGGAAGACTGTAGTAACCGCTTTTTGAGCTATTAGTCCGCTACTACACTAACAAGACATCGTTCTTGTACAAATCAAAATACACAGGACACGAAGAGTTAATGTAAAATCTAATTAGGCATCAAAATATTTCTGATATGAAACTTATTCATAAGTATTCTACATCTACATGATTACTCTGCTTTTCACAATTAAGTGCCTGGCAGAGGGTTCAATGAACCACCTTCAAGCTGTCTCTCTACCGTTCCACTCTCGAAAGGCGCGCGGGAAAAACGAGCACTTAAATTTTGCTGTGCGAGCCCTGATTTCTCTTATTTTGTCGTGACCATCATTTCTCCCTATGTAGATGGGTGCCAACAGAACGTTTTCGCAATCGCAGGTGAAAACTGGTGATTGACATTTCATGAGAAAATGTCGTCGCAAGGAAATACGCCTTTGTTTTAATGATTGCCACTATAATTCACGTATCATTTCTGTGGCACTATCTCCCCTATTTCGCGATAATAAAAGACGATCCGCCCTTCTTTGAACTTTTTCGATGTCATACATCAGTCCCACCTGATGCGGATCCCACATCGCACAGCAATACTCCAGAATAGGGCAGGCAAGTGTGGTGTAAGCAGTCTCTTTAGTAGACCTGTTGCACCTTCTAAGTGTTCTGCCAATGAATCGCAGTCTTTGGTTTGCTCTACCCACAGTATTACCTATTTGATGATGCCAAATTTAGATTATTTGCAGCCGGCCGCAGTGGCCGAGCGGTTCTAGGCGCTTTAGTCCGTGACTGCACGACTGCTATGGTCGCAGGTTCGAATCCTGCCTCGGGCATGGATGTGTGTGATGTCCTTAGGTTAGTTGGGTTTAATTAGTTCTGCGTTCTAGGGGACTGATGACATCCGAAGTTAAGTCCCATAGTACTCAGAGCCATTTGAACTATTTGAGATTATTTGTAATTGTAATTCCTAAGTACAGGGCTATTACAAATGATTGAAGCGATTTCACAAATTCACTGTAGCTCCATTCATTGACATATGGTCATGACACACTACAGATACGTAGAAAAACTCATAAAGTTTTGTTCGGCTGAAGCCGCACTTCAGGTTTCTGCCGCCAGAGCGCTCGAGAGCGCAGTGAGACAAAATGGCGACAGGAGCCGAGAAAGCGTATGTCGTGCTTGAAATGCACTCACATCAGTCACTCATAACAGTGCAATTACACTTCAGGACGAAGTTCAACAAAGATCCACCAACTGCTAACTCCATTCGGCGATAGTATGCGCAGTTTAAAGCTTCTGGATGCCTCTGTAAGGGGAAATCAACGGGTCGGCCTGCAGTGAGCGAAGAAACGGTTGAACGCGTGCGGGCAAGTTTCACGCGTAGCCCGCGGAAGTCGACGAATAAAGCAAGCGGGGAGCTAAACGTACCACAGCCGACGGTTTGGAAAATCTTACAAAAAAGTCTAAAGCAGAAGCCTTACCGTTTACAATTGCTACAAGCCCTGACACCCGATGACAAAGTCAAACGTTTTGAATTTTCGGCGCGATTGCAACAGCTCATGGAAGAGGATGCGTTCAGTGCGAAACTTGTTTTCAGTGATGAAGCAACATTTTTTCTTAATGGTGAAGTGAACAGACACAATGTGCGAATCTGGGCGGTAGAGAATCCTCACGCATTCGTGCAGCAAATTCGCAATTCACCAAAAGTTAACGTGTTTTGTGCAATCTCACGGTTTAAAGTTTACGGCCCCTTTTTTGTTCTGCGAAAAAAACGTTACAGGACACGTGTATCTGGACATGCTGGAAAATTGGCTCATGCCACAACTGGAGACCGACAGCGCCGACTTCATCTTTCAACAGGATGGTGCTCCACCGCACTTCCATCATGATGTTCAGCATTTCTTAAACAGGAGATTGGAAAACCGATGGATCGGTCGTGGTGGAGATCATGATCAGCAATTCATGTCATGGCCTCCACGCTCTCCCGACTTAACCCCATGCGATTTCTTTCTGTGGGGTTATGTGAAAGATTCAGTGTTTAAACCTCCTCTACCAAGAAACGTGCCAGAACTGCGAGCTCGCATCAACGATGCTTTCGAACCCATTGATGGGGACATGCTGTGCCGAGTGTGGGAGGAACTTGATCATCGGCTTGATGTCTGCTGAATCACTAAAAGGGCACATATCAAACATTTGTGAATGCCTAAAAAAACTTTTTGAGTGTTTGTATGTGTGTGCAAAGCATTGTGAAAATATATCAAATAATAAAGTTATTGTAGAGATGTGAAATCGCTTCAATCATTTGTAATAACCCAGTATATAGTTGAATTTACAACTTTCAGATTTGTGTGACTTATCGCATAATCGAAATTTAGCCGATTTCTTTTAGTAGCCTACTCATGTGAATAACTTCACACTTTTCTTTATTCAGGGTCAATTGCCACTTTTCGCACCATACAGATGTCTTATCTAACTCATTTTGGAATTTGTTTAGGTCATCCGATGACTTTACAAGACGGTAAATCACAGCATCATCTGCAAATAATCTAAGAGCGCTACTCAGATTGTCTCCTATGTCGTTAATATATATCAGGAACAATAGAGGCCCTGTAACACTTCCTTGGGAAACGCCGGATATTATTTCTGTTTTGCTGAATTACTTTCTGTCTACTGCTTAAACTGTGACCTTTCTGACAGGCGATATTCCATAGGCAAGCAGTTTTGTTAGAAGACGCTTGTGAGGAACGGTGTCGAAAGCCTTCTCGAAATCTAAAACTATGGAATCAGTTTGACAAGCCCTGTCGATAGCACTCATTACTTTCGAACGGTGGAATATAGTATATGTTCCAAAACCCTACTGCAAATCGACGTTAGTGTTATGGGCCTGTAATTCAGCGGATTACTCTTATTTCTCTTTTTGGGTAATAGTGTGACTTGAGCAATTTTCCAGTCTTTAGGTACTAAACTTTCTGTGAGCGAGCGGTTCAGGTGACAAATTACTACACTAACAATAACATTTATTCTTACAGTGACCTGCGCTTCAGCAACCAACTAAAAAAAGCACCTACAATTAACAATAATATCGGATCTGAAACAGAATCTTTGTTCTGAATCGTAAGAAACCACAGATATGTTCGGACTATCATGGCGAAGAGTTTTCTGGAATTTTACAAACATTACAAGTAAAGCCAGGTCGTAGTATGTTCGATATTTTAAAGAAATATAGTGCATCAAAAATCAGTATGTTGCAATACTTGGTGATGCATATGATGTTTACAGGAGCAAACTAAATCAGTCACCTGAAAGTCTGAGAATGAGCCTGAGTAAAGTAGCAAACAATTATTGTGACAGACATCGCTTACAGAAATCATCTAATACATTTCTCCTGTGTTAGAGACATTAGAAAAGCATGGCAATATGTAAATAAATATCTGCTAGTCAATTGGCAACATATTTTGCGTGTGTGTCTTATATGTTCTCTGTTTACTACAAATACCCACTGATTTCCTTTCCACATTCATTGTTGATACCGTAATCGAGATGTTCTCTACCACATAACGCAGCACATTATCAGTGATTAGTTACATATTTAATGATAATGGTACATAATTTGTACACCATTAACCTTCATTAGATTCTATTTAAGTGCAAATGAAATATGATGTAATTTAAATATTGTAATGTTGTACCTTTCACTGTAAGCTGTTTACATGTATAAAAAACGCTTTGGTCTAGTAGGAAAAGTTTTATCTGCGCAAAGTTTTGTTGAAAACTATGATCGCCATACTGTTGTAGAAGCGCACTAAGTTTTAAGAAGTGGCTCAGATTTTCATGGTATCACTGAATAAGAGAAGATGCAAGAGAAGGAGCTTCCATGAAAGAAGATTGCAAGAGAGAAGATAGCAAGAAAGAAGATAGCAAGGAAGATGATTCAAGATTGCAAGATTTGGCAGTGAATATTTGCAGAAGAGCAGAAGAATCTAACACTAAAGGTGTTAAAAGAATCAGCTGTCTTGTGGACAGTGGTATGAAAAGTGATTGTTTAGCGGCCTACTTTATTTACAGAATTTCGACTGAGAACTGACTGTCTGTGACTGTATTTAAAGAATCACCTATTAGGAGAACCGAAGAGTGAAAGTCTAAATATAATTGTACACATTGCTATTACAACATATGTTTTGTGCAGACATTAATTATAGTTAAATTTGAAACACTTTAAAGATTAGAGACTGTTATCAAAAGAACAATAGCCTATACATATTTTTATTTTCAGTGAAACAAAGTTTTGTCTTGTAATTAAATATTTTGTTATGCTATTAGAGGCTGCATGATTACGTTGTAGCCCAGAGTTTTCTTGCACAAGTACAACACTTGCTAGCGATTGCGTTTCACATAAAGTTTGCCCACCCTACAAAAATGAATAAACCTCAATTACATAAGAGTCTGATTACCCTCAGTGATGATTCTCAGACCCTGATACTTAAATAGTGCAATGGACTTTATATTTGATGCTTGAAATAATTTAAATTTTTTCTGCTTGTTAACTTTCCTTTTACTGAAACCAGATAGAATGTTCCTAACATCTAGCTTTCCTCTGACTAGAAAGATATAGGCAGAAGCTGTTGCATTCATACACAAAATGACTACCTATCTGCGGCAAGAGTTTAATACCACAAAGTATGTAATCAGAAAATGATGTAGTTATCTTCTCAAAGTAAGTAGCTTAATAATACAAATAATATCCTATTTCTCAATATTAATTATGGACAAAACTGTTTCTGAATGAAATATAATTTGAAATGTTCGTGAGAATATTTGATTAGTTACTTTTGCTCATAGCATTGAAGAAATGCTGTATACTTGCTAATATGTATTATCTCACAACAATTGTACATCATTTAGTTGATTCTATCATTGATATGCATTTAAAATAAAGTTTATAAGATTTATAGCTTGGTCTATTATTGTGCCTTGCACATACAAAATCTCCATAATCCTCATCAACTACGCTAATATGAAGCACGTGCTGTCCTTAGCACACTCAGTCAATAATCAGTTTCTCATCGTGTACTGGAAGATCATGTAAGGCACAGCCTATTTAGGGAATGAATTATCGAATTTCTTAAGCCGACCGCAAGATAAATACATTTCGCAACGCAAATTAGTTGGTATTCTGCCACAACATTCAATATTTGAGCCAGATAGAGTTCGACTAGCCCACATGGTTCACCTTCTGCGAGCTTTTAATATACACACATATATAAGTGTGTTTGTGTCTGTGAAAGCAGCAGTAGTTTGTCTCTCTCTCTCTCTCTCTCTCTCTATATATATATATATATATATATATATATATATATATATATATATATATATATATTATTATTATTATTAGCGAATGTCCCCATGGGAGAACGATAAGCAGGTGATTAACATTTCTTAATGTTCTTCTTATTTCCCCAGTATTTCTTCATTGCCTCCCCAAAGGCCTTCTTCCTTTCTTCGGTCCACTTTGGTCGGAAAGGTTTAGATTCCGTCTCTGGAGTAAACTTCCACTTGTCGATTTTTCTTCTGAATGTATCCCGGTCTGATGTGTTTGTTATGTCAATTTTTGCCTTTTTCAAATCCTTCTTAACTTCAGTTACCCAGGGTATTGTTGCCTTAAGTGATGTCATATAGTCCAATAGACGTTTAGTTAACCTGTTTCCAGGTAATCTGTCTATATGTCCATAAAACTTCATCCGCCTCTTCCTGATATCTGCCTCGATGTTTGATATTTTTTCGGTTGTCTCGGTAGTCTGCAGCCTGTATCCATCTTGTGTGTATCGTGGTCCTAGGATTTTTCTAATAATTTTTCTCTCTACTTTCTTAATTTCGTGTAAATCTAATTTTCTATTCAGGGAGAGTGTTTCACTTGCATATGTGACTGTTGGTTTGATGACTGTGTTGTAGTGTCTGATTTTAGTGCCTTTTGATAGACATTTCTTGTTATATATATTTTGAATAAGTCCGAATACTTTCTTGATTTTCTGTAATCGGTTTTTTTGTGCTATTTTCTCAAGTCCTGTTGGTTCAATAACTTCACCGAGATACTTAAAGTGCTTGACTCTAGTTATTTCACCATACTTTGTTTTTAGTTTCGAAATATCTAATTTTGAGCAGATGAATTCTGTCTTCTCAAAGGCGATTTGCAGGCCAACCTTCTCAGCACATTCTTTAAGTGTCTCAATTTGTTTTACTGCTGTTTCTTCACTGTCAGTTATAATTGCCAAGTCATCTGCAAACGCTAAATAAGGGATGTTCAATTTTCCTTTACCTCTTCCTAGTTCAATTGGCTTCCAAAAGCTTTGTTTCCTTAGTGTTACTTCCCACTCTTTCATAACTTTGTCCAAAACTATATTGAATAATAGTGGTGAGATCCCATCTCCTTGTCTTACTCCTGTTTTAATTGAGAATGGTTCCGAAATTTCCCCTCTGAATTTAATTTTTGATTTGGTTTCTGTTAGTGTTTGTTCAATTAGTTTTCGGGTTTTAGTGTCTAGGCCTCGTTCTTCGAGAATGTGACATAGAGACTGTCTGTCTATGGAATCGTATGCCTTTTTGAAATCAACGAATGTGCAGATTATTGGTTTTGACCTGATTGCTTTAATCTTTAAAATAGTTTTAAGGTTGAATATCTGTTCCGGGCATGATCTATTAGGACGAAAGCCTGCTTGGTAGTCTGAAATTGTATGTTCTAGTTGTTCTTGTGCCCTCTTTAGGAGACATGCAGATAGAATTTTGTAGGTAACTGGTAAAAGTGAAATGCCTCTGTAGTTGTTTACGTCTGATCTTTCTCCCTTTTTGTGCAATGGGTGAATTAGTGCACACTTCCACTCCTCTGGGATATTTTCTGTCTGCCAAATTTCTTTGATGATGCTAGTGATCTCTTTTAACGAATTTGGACCAAGGTTTTTCAGTAGTTCAGCTACAATTCCATCTTCTCCCGATGATTTATTATTTTTGAGTTTTCTAATGTGACTATAAATTTCTTCTTGAGATGGTGGTAGTGAAGTCTCATTCGTGTGTTCTGGTTGTAATCTGGGGAATCTTGTACTTGGTTGTGGGCAATTTAGGAGTTGTGAGAAATATTTAGCTAGTTCTTGGCAATTTTCTTTGTTAGTTAGTGCCAATTTTCCATTCTGTTTCCGGAAGCAGAGATTTTGTGGAGTGTATCCTTTGATTTGATTTGCGAATATTTTATAAAAATCTTGAGTGTTGTGGTTCTTAAAGTTTTCTTCAATTGTGTTTAGCTGTTCATTAAGGTATTTTCTTTTAGTTTGTCTAAGTATTTTAGCTGTTTGTTTTCTCACTTTGAAAAATGTTTGTTGTGTGGTTTCTGATTTGTCACAATTGTAATTTAAAAAGGCTTGTTGTCTCTCTTCTAATGCGTTATCACAATTCGAATTCCACCATGGATGCTTGGATATTTTCTTTAACGGAATCAAATCTCTTGCTTTCTGTATAATTTTCGTTCGGAAATCTTTCCAGTTGTTTGTTGGTTGTTTATCCCATGCTTCTGTAATTTCTGATTCCTTGATATTTTTCAAGTCAAATTTGGGAATTAGTGGTGATTTCCTTTGGCGTTTCCTTTTTGGAGTGAATTTAATTTTAACTCTGGTAAGGTAGTGGTCAGAATCTATATTTGCCCCTCTGCGGACTTGAACGTCGTGTATTTCTTTCTGGAAGTCATAGGAGATCGCAACATGGTCTATTTGAAATTCACCAAGCTGAAGGTTTGGTGATCTCCATGTTTTTTGTTTCTTGGGGTCTTTTCGAAGTGATGTTGTCACGATTTTTAGGTTGTTTTGCTGACATAACTCGATGAGTCTCATGCCGTTCTTGTTTGTGAATTTGTGTGCAGGGTAATTACCGACTGTTTTTTTATATTTCCTCTCTTTGCCAATTTGCGCGTTGAAATCCCCTAGAAGAATTTTTACATCCTCCTTTGGAATTTTGGACATTTCATATATATATATATATATATATATATATATATATAAAAGCAAATGAAGAAGATTTCAACGACACAAATTCAATCTTACGGTTACCAGGCTGAGTTGGTGTGTGTAAAAAATATAAAAAAAATATAATTTCTCCTGTCAAGCATGGTGACGAATATGGTTTTCTAAATTTCCCAAAACACAAATCTCTGATGGATAAGAACTCACTGTAATCAAAACCAGATTATTCCTCACAATTGTAACAACCAGAACCTTCAGCCTTCTTGGCTGTTTATTCCGCTTCTTCCCTATTCTGTGACTGTTCCATCACCATACTGAGCCTCAGTTTTTGTGAATTCATTTCTAAGATATGTAGTAATGCATCATGACTCGAAATTTTCTCTTTAATTTTTTTATGTACCTCCTGCTGAGATATCTATTCCTCCCTCAAATTTTGAAAATCATTTTGTATGTGTTAATTTTGTCAGTAACAACTAGTTGAAATTGACCAATACCCTCCAGCGAAGATGTTAACTGTGGATGCCGAAATCAGAAGCGAAGTGGACGTTCTCACTGATTACAGAGGTGTTACATTCGGTTCATGTCAAGGTTCTGGCGACGTAGTCCATTTCAGAAATTTTATAGTCCACAAAAGATTGGCTCAAAGATGTTATTCTATGATAGGGTATAGCATCATGCTAAAACGAACAATCATCGTTCCGAAATATCCCTCTGCTGTATGCACTACACAGTCCTGTGATATCAGCTCATATCCTTCTGCGTTTAGCGTTCCCTTAAGCGTTGCAATGGGACCACTACCTAAACATAAAAACAACGTCATACTATAAGAGTAGTCCGCAGCTCGTGGTCGTGCGGTAGCGTTCTCGCTTCCCACGCCCGGGTTCCCGGGTTCGATTCTCGGCGGGGTCAGGGATTTTCTCTGCCTCGTGATGACTGGGTGTTGTGTGATGTCCTTAGGTTAGTTAGGTTTAAGTAGTTCACAGTTCTAGGGGACTGATGACCATCGATGTTAAGTCCCATAAAAAATGGTTAAAATGGCTCTTAACATCTTAAGTCATCAGTCCCCTAGAACTTATAACTACTTAAACCTAACTAACCTAAGGACATCACACACATCCCTGCCCGAGGCAGGATTCGAACCTGCGACCGTAGCAGTCCCGCGATTCCGGACTGCAGCGCCTAGAACTGCATGACCACCGCGGCCGGCTTAAGTCTCATAGTGCTCAGAGCCACCGTAACAGTATTTGTTTTGCACTCAGGTGAAATCCAATGATTATTCCACGTTAAATTCACTAAGCTCTCCCCACCTACTGCATCTACTGATACTACTTTTCTACTGACAATCCAATATCCCCTACCTCGTTTTATGCTTTCGGAGCCACCTCCCATGACATCTAATGGTTAATTTCATATTACACCAAAGTGTTCCAATACTACTGTATACTATGAAGAGTGGTGGTGCAATATCTCTAAATAGAAGTACTGTAAATGGGCCGTGTTTACAGGCGTAAGACTCCGCTGCCTGTCGCCAGGTTCAAACGTCGGTCCTCTACAGGGCATGGGGTAGAGGATGGTTGGAGTGTGTCCATGGATGGTTCCTGACAACAAAATAACAACATTTATTGATCAAAAGTAATACATCGTGGGCCCTTTGCGCGAGTTTTTCTGCTGCTCGTAATATTCTCAGTTGCAACGAAGGAGCCCGGCGGATTTTCAGATGTGCGTCCACTACGGCAGCAGTAGCTCTGCTGACATTAAATGGAATCCGCTGCCTCGGCGGGGGCGCTACGGCCTTTCGGGGTCGTACTGCAGTGGCTGGAACCAACTGCCACAGGCCTCTGTTGTGATTACGACTGAAGGTGTGGCAATGTGACAGGTCAGTGCCCTGTGTAAACGACCATCCCCAGCTGCAGCTGTCTGGCGTCAGTGGGACCTGAGTCCTCGTCTCTGGCACTGATCACAGGGTTTGTGGAGGCAGCATTCCAGGATGATGGCGACAGTGGCTACCACAACGCACCCCAAGTGATGACTCCCACGGCACGTGGTTGGCTGTTGACAGCACCCAAAGACAGTTGCAGCATCATTCGGGCTACGACTACATTACGAGGGTGACTATTATGATGACTGCAATGACAGGGACGATTCCGTGCTACTTGCAGTGCCAAATGACTCAGGTCACTCCAACGACTCCTGGCGGACGATATTGATGAGTTGGCTGCCAGTCCTTAAATACGGGTTCCGCTGCTGATGTTTGCCATTATTCTTCCCCAGTGGGTCGATAAGATATTCTGATGTTGCTAGACTGGCGTAACTGAACCCATTACCGCCTTTGATGTTGTCACCTTGGCGAGCGACGAGATGGTTGGTGACACGGTGTGCTACTACGTGTTGTTTAACTCGGCGCTCCACTGACCCAGTTGCGTCACAGTAGCACACCATTGAACTGCGCAACAAACTGAAACACACATACGACTTCTGGCTCTCAATATTCCTTCACATTTTAATTAAATTCATTACTGTAATACTCCTACCTTTAACTACCTTAATCGCTCTAATCATTCAACCCTCTACACTCCTACCTTCCGCGGAAAGAACACGTCCCCTCATTCTGTCTCTACCTCTATTTGCACTGGACACTATTAACATGGTTCTGAGGCCTCTACCAATACCATATTTACAAAGTTCACTTCCTTTGAAACTTTGTACTGTGGCATGTCACTGTTAATTAGAAAAGAGTTTTCTCTCTTTATACACAATTGTTCCTAATGGTCGTTGAGCACAGTTGGTCTTTGCCTTCATGATCGTTCACTCACTACAATGCCTTGTCGAAGGGTGCTTTTCTGGACGGTTCAAATCCATAGGTGGAAGTTGAGAGGGGTCAAATTTGGCCAGCTCTTCTCTTGAACAAAAAGTATATAGCTCCAATCACGAGAAGGAATACACAAGCAGTTGATATTCAGGAATCAGTGAATACCAAGTGCTGCTGCTTACTACTATTGCTTATCGTGCGCTCTATGAGATGTTCCATGGTGACACAACCATGCTGTGTGGTAATCATCTGATCCAGATAGGTGAGCAGGTCCTCTTCAAGGATACTGTTAAGAAACGAAAGGCACTTGACGCCAAAACTAAGGTAGGAAGGTCAGGTATCTAAATTAAGGAATGGACAATACTGAAGACTGTGGTTCCCATTATAGTAACTGGGAAGCGGAAAATGTTTCCAGACATTTCACAGCGGGCTCCATTGGACATTAATCCTTGACCCTGCAGAACGAATCTTGGTGTGCCACCTAACTTCCTCTGCTTGTAACACGTACAAACGACGACTGTCAGCTCTGGCATCAAATATAATTAGAGATATCCTACCCACTGAAAGTATTCCCCGTCGTCCAACAATAGTCTCGTAGGGCATTCCAGATGCCCCTTTTCAGAATGAAACAACACGAATTCGCAAAACTTCGGCACTGAATTCATTAACTTCAGAGGGCAGATGGGAACCGGTCTGTGGTCACAGCGTAACAACTGTTGTGTAGACATTAACTCATGACTGTGTCTATCTCGTGCCACTAGTAAGTTCTGATTCAATTTTAGTCTGTCGTGCTTCCACAAAGGCTCCATTGCTACTGGGTATGTGTGTACTGTATATCACTCCAAATCACAATCTCCACAAGTTCGTAGTATTTGTGTGCTAACTTCTAGGTGAGGCCCTCTATGCTGGCTCATAACGGTAGCCAAGCAATAGCACATAGTCAAGTATTCCTCCCTGGCCAGTTTAATAAGTCCCAAAAGCGCTGGCATAACAGTCTGGATTTCTTTCAAACATGTCGAAAATAATTTCGGCCGTAATAGAATTAATGTAAGGTGCCCATGAATGACATGCAGCAGTGCTTCCTGCAACCCCACAACTTCAGTACAAAGATCTGTCAAGTTGTCGGCAAGATAGCTTAGTAATGCGGCAGTCATTACCTGTGCATCAAAATTACCCAAGCGGTTACCAGTAACATGCAAGTCCTGATCGGTGGTTTCGGAAGATGATCTAACATGTGACATTAAAGCAGCGGCCACCTCACGAAGCTGTCTAATGTTGTTCAGCACATTGCTTTCCAAACTGGTGAGCTGGATTGTGTGCAAATTCGCACTGCCTCAGGGTTGCTTTCCGCGTCCTTAGAACTTCCTGTAATGCCTTATTAACGTTAGTTACATCATCCGCTTTGGCTGTACTAAACATTGTCTCTAACATCCTACCACTTGCATCCAACCAACCTCATTTCTGTCTAATCCATGGGACCAACCGTGTTGTCTATTGCAGTTGCACCTGCGGCTTTGCAAACTCCAATCGTGAGAGACGATACTCTCCTTGTGTGCCGTTATACCCTGACTGATTATTCATCTTGCCGTGCATGACAGTCTCAAAATCTTCTTCAAATGGTTCAAATGGCTCTGAGCACTATGGGACTTAACATCTGAGGTCATCAGTCCCCTTGAACTTTGAACTACTTAAACCTAACTAACCTAAGGACATCACAGACATCCATGCCCGAGGCAGGATTCGAACCTGCGACCGTAGCGGTCGCGCGGTTCCAGACTGAAGCGCGTGGAACCGCTCGGCCACAACGGCCGGCCCAAATCTTCTTCCCAAGTGCTCAAATGCTGCAATTTATCCTTAATGTCCACTTGTTATCTGACATAATCACATTTGTCTGCTTGGAAAACACGACACCTCCCAACACTGAACATGCCTTAGCTAGTTTGGCTGCACACCCAAAGTACAATAGGCCGAACACGTTAAGACTTCATACTCCATTCCTCCTCCATGGACCGAGTGTGCTCCCACATACTGCTTCCATCTTCTGCCTTTCCAGGGGAGGAATGTGCATCCTGCAAGGAAGGAAATTTCTAATGTCAGTCCCACATCCCTGTTCCAGTTCTCAGCATATACCGATGTTTCGCCACATTATCCAGTGTCTTTCGCTTTGCGTTTTCCCTTTTATAGGGTCTTGCCCACTCGTATGTTATAGGGTACCTAAAGAATGTTGCCTTCTCGGACAGCTATACAACAATTCAAGCAAATCACATTAATGATTCTTATTCCAATAAAGAAGATTGACAATACTTTGGGTTTACAATGAGATGTCGCAAGTGATGGGCGACTTGCAAACAGTCATTGTCCTTCACTATATACAATGTCTATGTAAGCATTCACACTCGCTCATAAGTTACTGCTATCGCTAATGTTACTGCTCATCTAGGCCTCTATGCTAGTGTCCATCTTCTACAGTTCCTGAGGCTGGCAGGAGCGACGCTTATATTCTCTTCAAATAGAGGCCGCTCCTGTCGTGGTGCGGTCCTATTCAGTGGGCTATTGCCTGACGTCGTTTCACAGCATTTTCTGCTCTTGCGTTCTTCATCTTTGCACCGGGGCTTTCGTTGCTCCAGAACACTTTTCCTGCTCCTCGTCCATGGTTTCTCTCCGCCCTTCTGTGGAAACTGGGGTCACATGAGGCAAATTGTCCATATCCCCTTACATGGCCGAATTTGCCTGTGTGGAATGTTGAAGGGTATGTTGGGAGCTGCAATTAAACATAAACTGGAGATGTCATCTCTGTTATCTGGTAAGGGCCATTATACTGCGACACAAATTTCTCTTTTTCCGCCTCCTCACATAACCATTCGTTAACATAACCCTATCACTAGCAGCGCCTCAGACGGTGTTTATCTACATGCGAGAGTCAGGTACAGTAGTACACATACCTGCGCTCGCCGTAGAGTCTGTGTTGTCCTAAACGGTCTGGCTCCATGAGCCCAAACGCTCGACTTGTAATACACAATACCGATTAAAATTACATTTCGGTATATTCTTACTGGGCTTGGTGAAAACTGAAAACTTCTTTGGCCAACTGTTGCTATTTCCTTCAGGATTTTATTGCCTCTCTTTCAGACGAATACTGTATGGGCACAAAAGGCGTGCTTTTCGTCGCTGTTGGTATCAAAATACAGGGCCGGTCGTGATTAGTACCTGACAGTGGAAGGCATTATCCTCTCTGACTGTTCACCTTTGTTGGTTAGCCACGAGAGCGTGGTCAGCCACAAGAGAGAAGCTGATGTCTAGAGGTGCCTTCAGATTTGAAATTCCGTAACCGCAAGCAAAATTTAACCTTTGTACAGTCGAACATACCTGCTGCACGACTCTCTGTTGTTGCTTCTCAATGGTGGCAATATCTGTTCACATCGAACTGCGATAGGAGACAAAACATACGTGAGGGAAAATATTCACAACCCGAAATGAGAACTATGTCTCTGAATGTGAAAAGTATTGGCCGAAAACGTGACACACCACTAGAAATTTACGGGGGATAACCACATACCATAACAATTACTACGTTGCGTTCGAAGGCTCATTTGCGAATTATGAATGTGGCTCATCACAGTTTTTGGGTAGAATTGTAAGATAAAAGTCATGTGATTAAGTTCCGGATATTCCGTAGCTCTTCAAACAAAGAGTTAAAGGCGTTCTATCACTTCTTGATTACTGGAACAATTTTTGGTATGAAACGTATTCTGCACCTTTCGGCCAGGTACATTCCTTTTCCCCTAATATGAAATGACCTCATCCATTCAGTTGCACCATTCTCACCCTTTATCTCAAGGACGTTAACCCCAGTCTTCTTTCCTCCTTACTTTTACCGTACCTTTCACACTCTGCACTCTTCTAGAAATGGATACATAGTCAACCCATCTGTAGCATTTTTGTATTAGCACACGTTTCGCGTTTAAGGCCTTCAGTCATATGGGTATATTGTATTTTCTGAGAATGGTATTTCACACAGAGCTCTGCTATTTAGTACTTCACAAGCCCAATCCATGCCAGACAGTCCAGTTTAGAAACAACTGCATGCAGTACTCCTTAGTTAAATCGTTCACACTTCTTAACGTGACATTTACGCCTCAAATTCAGTCTTCCTTGACGCTCGACCACTTGAATGTCGGTTGTTTTTTCCAAAACCTGAAATAAAATTCCAGACATTCCAACGCACTATAGAATGTCTCGTTGCTTTGGTGCATACATTCACAAATTTCACGTTGAATGCCTCCAGTAATCATATTTTGGCTCATTGTTTCCATAATATCAAAATATGCAGACGTTTAGGTCTGATTACAATAAAATGAACTGAGGAACGTTTCTAGTCAAAGAAACTGCAAAACACATGGGAATTGCTGAAGGTCTCTATTAAGCACTTATTTTGCTCTTTTGAATGAATTTCAAATTACATTCAATATTTTCGGTGATGAAGATATAAATTGTTAGTGTTATTTTCTTTTCGTATGAGAAAATGGTTCAAATGGCTCTGAGCACTATGGGACTTAACATCTGAGGTCATCAGTCCACTAGAACTTAGAACCACTCAAACCTAACTAACCTAAGGACATCACACACATCAATGCCCGAAGTAGGATTCGAACCTGCGACCGTAGCGTTTCGTATGAGAATTGTTATGATGAATAACTACGACTATTAAAAAGAAAGTTCACGAATGGTCAGAAAAACAGTTTTTTTCTGTCACAAAGTATGGTAACTCTTTAGAACTGTTCAGAGCCGAGGTTCATAACAATGAAACATCGCTGGACGTGGTGTGTGCGTTGCCTAGCATTTGTCTGCCTGGTGAACTGACGTTCGCGTGTGTATCGGAGTTTGTAGGAAGCGAATTTGGTGAAAACCGAGGTGTGCTGCGTATCTTCTGTTAGGAGGAGCTTAAGTCAACGCCGAAACAAGTTTAACTGTAGAAGACAGGCAGATATCAGAGTTAGAAAGCCATGAAGCCAGTGGAGGTAAGTGGCCACTAATTATTTTTACTGCGTCCACGCAGAAACCCTCTACTATCTAATTCAACTATAAAACTGCTACTGTAGAATGCTGTGATCTCATACGTCATAATCACAATAATACAGAGCTTGAATCCGAAGTCAATCAAACAAATTTCGTAGGTTGTTAACAGATATACCCTGAGTGCCTACCATGTGAGATCGCAGTCTCCAGTGTGAATCGCGTATCGCTGTACATAGAAATCTGTGCTCCGCAAACCACCTTACGGCGTGTGGCGGAGAGTGCTTCTGCCTTCCCACCTTTATTGTTGTATTAGCGAGAGGTGCTTGAGAAGATCGCGTAATAAGACGCTACCGTAAGGGCTCTAATTAGTCTCAGTTTCATGTCACTGTCAGTTCGCAGCAGCTGCAGGGGAGGAAATAGAATGCTGCCCGATCCTTTCCGGAACTTAGTCTCTCGGATTTTTGACGACAGCTTCTCCAACGTCCACAACAATGCCTGTGGGGGCTGCCACTGGAGTTGAGAATTTCCATATCGCTTTCGCGCCCACTAAACAGTCCCGTGACACCTCTCGATCACCTTTGGATCTCCTCCAACTCCTGTATTATTCCAAGCTGGTAAAGGGCCCAGACTAATCTGTAACACTGAACAATTCGTCGAACAAGATTTTTGAAAGGATATTTTTCGTGGATGAATTACACTTTCTCAGGGCCCTTCTAGTGAGTCTCACCTAAGCGTCTGCTTTTCCTACAATTAGTTTTAAGTCATCATTCGACTTCACATCGCTTCGGATTGTTAATCGCAGGTATTTTTTCGTTGTTTCGGTTTCCGTTGATTTATCGCCAGTGACGCGATTGAACAATTCCTGTGAAACTAATCGGTTCTCCGCAGAAATTTCTCCATTTCGCTTACAGTCTTTTGGCATTGCAACCTTCCTGTAGACAACAGAGTCTCCTTCGTGTAGCCTCAAGAAACTTCCGACGTTAACCACTAAGCTCATTAAGATCTGTGTTTTCAGAAGAATTTTTTTCAATTTTCTTTCTGCAAAAGCTTCGTTATGTGTGAACATAAAACATGTTTAACTATTCTTCAACAGATTGTCCTGGCAATACAGGCATATAGTTAGGTGCATCTATCCAACAACCATTCTCCTGCACTTTTCCAATCCAATGGTACTCTCAATTGCTCCCGCGACCAACGATAAAGTTGTACTTGGAGTGTCATAAGTTCTTCGGATAATCTGTATGGAATGTCTCAGTATCTCATCTGGTCCCAATGTGTTTCCCGCCGTGAGCGATTTTACTTGATTTTCTTTTTCGTAGTAACTTATCTTGAAACTACCACTTAGGCGTTTGTGCGGCAACTGAACAGAGAAATCGTATTACGATCATTTTTGGTGAAACATTTTCTAAAATTCGAATTCATTATTTTGGTTTTCTCTTTACGATCTAACATTTCGATACCAGTATGGTCAAACGAACCACCGAATACAAGATTTCGATTATTTAAGAGTATTTGCGATGACCTCACAAGTCCCCAAAGGATTAACACTTAAGGCAGGCTCAGCATGGGCCTTTTGGTTTCCACCGAACTGCCGATGTGCTGTTTGCGTGAATCTAATTTCATCAAATGGTTCAAAGGGTTCTAATGGCTCTGAGCACTATGGGACTTAACATCTGAGGTCATCAGTCCCCTAGAACTTAGAACTACTTAAACCTATCTAACCTAAGGACATCACACACATCGATGCCCGAAACAGGATTCGAACCAGAGACAGAAGCAGTCGCGCGGTTCCGGACTGAAGCGCCTAGAACCGCTCGGTCACCGCGGCCGGCTAATTTCATCAGTCCACAGCGTGGATGCAGTAGCCTAGAATACAAATTCCTAAATTTTAACTCCTACAGCTCCATTCTGGTGTGTTCATGTTACTCCCAACAATACGAACCTTTGTCCGAAGGAAATAAATCTTTTAAAAGATTCATCCGCAGTTCTCCGAGATAACACCCTCACAGATAAGTTCTCTGTGGTATGTGCCATGCAAGTATATTGCCTTATAACCAGGGTCAGCCAATTTAAAGTTTTTGAGAACCCAAACTGACTGAATGTTATCCAAAATATGTGTGAATCACACGTAATATGAATGTAGTACTACTACAGTCAAACGAGGATCCCAGTTGAGCTTTTTTCATTAAGCACGAACCTGTGCTTCTGATTACCACAAATAATTTGTGTTAAATCCACAATAAGTTGCGAGTGAGTGGATAGTAAAAGGTATCCCATCTTTAAATCATTATCACTCTTCCCTCTCAATTTCAGAATTTTGTTTTTCCACTGCTTAGAACCACATATAGTGAAAGACAGAACTGAAACGTTGCGCAATAACTACGTTCCTACTGAATTCCATCATCAGCTTAGCAATAACATTGTCATTTACGTGAAGTGTTTCGAAATATTTTACACTGGTTAACATGCTCTGTAAAATAAGTTACATATGCTTATTAGCCGTTGTAAAATCAGTTTCCAGTACAACACACGTCTGTACTACGTCACGTCTGCAGTACGTAAACTCACCGTTCCTTTCATAGTATTTTATAGCTAAGTACTATGAATAAGAAGACAATTTAGGTTTCTAAAACTTTATTTGCTTATTCCTGAATCTTCGGCCTTTGATTCGGACACAACGATATATCAGTCACCAATAAGGTCTATATAGGATAAGAATAGTTAAATGCCACTAAGTCTGTTGTGCATATATATTAAAAGATCTGCGGACATAATAGACGCCACCGTGTTTCATCATCTTGCCACAGCTGCATTTTGTACTCCAGAGTACATTGACAACGCAACGACTCATAGTAAAAGCAACTAGCAGCTATTTTTCTAATCGTTGAAATATTTACGGAAATTTGTGACTAATGTAGTGAAAGAAAGTGTTTAGCACTGTTTAGAGCAGGATACGGTCGCTACATAGGAAGACATCATCAACACCAAAGAGACGGGTGGAAATGGTTGTTTACTGTGGTCCATTTATTTTACGGGGCGTTAGTAATCTTCTTCGGCCTAAATTTCAATTAAAATAGTGATTTTGGTGGGTTCCAGGTACAATATAGGAAGACGCAAACTTTCTTACCAGGAGGCAAACCATCGATTAAGGATCCTAAAATCTGCCACGAGACTAAAAGGATATCTAGAGCTGTGTTGGAACTCCAGCCTATGCGGTGAATCACAAGGCAGCAGAAACGAAAAAGTGACAGCGGTTAGCGGTTAGCACGCTGGACTCGTATTCGGGAGGACGACGGTTCAAACCCGCGTCTGGCTCTTCTGAATCATGGTCACTGTGATTTCCCTACATCGATTCAGGCAAATGCCGGAATCGTTCCTTTAAAAGGGCACGGCCGATTTCTTTCCCTAGCCTTCCATAATCTGCTGGCACCGATGATCTCGCAGTTTGGTCCCCTCCCCTGAATCGACCAATCAACGTACCCAAATCAACCAACCAAATTGTGGAAATGATATAAATTTCATCTGAGATAGCTGAACCGCTCGAATCGTAGGAAACTCCAACGCGTTAACCTCTCCGCCAAAATGTCCTGCACTACTTACTCGTCCACATTCAAAATATACGTCGCAGCTGACCAAGAAGGTTGGTGTGGGCACCTGGAAATAGATGCATTTGCGAAGCCTGTTTCCTTCCTCTTTGGCGTCGTTAATCTCAGCAAATTGCTGGTAGTTCTCTCATACGGTTGCTACTCCTTTACCAAAGTCTGCTATGCCATGAAGTACAACCTACAGTGGATATCCCATGAATCCTTCCCTGTATGTCTGGGTCAGTGTCCAGGCTATGCCCGGTGATAGCATCACGTCACTCTTATCAATTTTCAGAGAGCAAGTAAAATGCCTACAAAATATGGTCTCACGCAAAATACAAGTGTCTGCCGAGACATTTCGCCTGATTACGTGCAGCTCACGTAACTTAAACAGTCAGGCATTTCCTTCCTCATGACACTTCTGGCCGCAGAATGCAGGGACATTGAAGATGCCACTGCAGCGTTTCCAATGGAAAGTCTTTGACCACCCGCCTTTCGGCCCGGAATGTCTCCCTCTGCGTTTCATCTCCACTCACGTGAACCGGTCTCCATGAAGGCAACATTTCGGTACAGACAACGAATGCTGACCAGCGTACAGAATTTTTGGGGGGCGCAGGAAGCTGCCTTCTATGAAGGAGGGGTTGTTAATGTAGTACAACGCTACGAAAAGTGTCTAAGGCTGAGAGGCAAATATTTAGAGAAGTAGCAGAAAGGTGCAGTCAACTCATGCAAATAAATCATTTTTGGTGTCTTCGTCGTTTCCATTTCGCGACCGATCGGACCTTTATAAAAGAACAGCCCTCGAAGTAAGGTGAGGCAATGTGTGGAGTTATCTGAAAAAGGCATAAATATAACAGGCAACACCCACTACGGCTTTGCTTTGTAAGAATTTTAGTACTAATACCTTTTGACTTGGGTTTATTGAGCCATGTTGCAAAAAGCTTGATACAAACACAAAATTATATCTACTGAGAAAGCAGAATGTAAGCTGTAGCTACAGTGATATCAAATTCCACAGTTTCCACATAAGGACCAATGTTGGTACAAAAGAAACCAAACATATCAAGTAGTATGTCACGACAGATAAGACGCCAAGCTTCGTATAAAGACATTATTACCTCGTGTAAATCATTAAAAGTTGTGCATCCTTCTCAGCCTTGACGTTAGATTTTGTGGGTGAAAATTGTTTGTAGGTGGTCAACTATTGGTGCTGGGCCTAAATAAGACAGAAACACTATATTACAAAATTTTCTTGTGATTCACCTAACTATTAGCACACGAAGCATATTCACTACAGCAGGACTCCACACGATTTTCACCCTAGTAATGACGTATTTCAGCGCATTACTTTGCAGCAATTTATTTGTAAACTGACACCCGAAATGCTTAGGTATATTTGTGTAAGTAACACAAAATGTTAGCTTATTACACTATGTGGTCAAAAGTATGTGGACACCTGGCTGAAACTGACTTACAAGTTCGTGGCGCTCTCCTTTGGTAATGCTGGAATTCAATAAGGTATTGACCCACCCTTAGCCTTGATACATCTTCCCTCTCGCAGGTATACGTTCAATCAGGTGCTGGAAGGTTTCTTGAGGAATGACAGCCCGTTATTCACTGAGTTCTGCACTCAGGAGAGGTTTCGATGTCGGTCGGTGCGGCCTGTTACGAAGTCGGTGTTCCAAAACATCCGATAGGTGTCTATAGGATCCAGGTCAGGATTATGTGCAGCCAATCCTTTACAGGGATGTTATTGTCGTGTAACATCTCGCCACCGGCCTCTCGCCATCACCGTGTTGCTCTTCAACAGTGGGAAGCAAGAAGGTGCTCAAAATATCAATCTACGCCTGTGTTGTGATATTGCCACGCAAAACAATTAGAGGTGCAAGCCCCCTCCATGAAAAACACCACCACACCATAACACAACCGCCTCCGAATTTTACTGTTGGCACTACACACGCTGGCATATGACGTTCACCAGGCATTCGCCATAACCATACCGTGCCATCGGATTGCCGTATTGTGTACCATGATTCGTCACTCCACACAAAGTTTTTCCACTGTTTAATCGTCCAATGCTTACGCTCCTTACAGAAGCGAGGCGTCGTTTGGCAGTTAGCGGTATGATGTGTGACTTAAGAGCAGCCACTCGACCATGAAATACAAGTTATCTCACTTCTCGGCTAACTTTTATAGTACTTGTGTGGATCCTGATGCAGTTTGAAATTCCTGCGTGATGGTCTGGATAGATTGTCTGCCTATTGCACATTACGACCTTCTTCAACCATCGGCGATCTCTTGTCAGTCAACAGACGAGGTCGGCCTGTACGCTTTTGTGCTGTACGTGTCCCTTCACGCTTCCACTTCACTATCACATCGAAAACAGAGGACCTAATGGTGTTTAGGAGTGTGGAAATCTCGCGTTCAGACGTTTGACACAAGTAACACCCTATCACCTGAACACGTTTGAAGGCCGTGAGTACTGCGGAGAACTCCATTATGTTCTCACATGATGCCTAATGACTACTGAGGTCGCTGATATGGAGTACCTGCTTGTAGGTGGGAGCACAATGCACCCAATAAAAAAAGCGTATGTTTTTGGGTGTGTCCGGATACTTTTGATCACATAACGTACTACACGTGAAAATAGAATGAGAAACTATTTAGTGCTAGGTGCCCTCAAATCAAATTAAATATTTTCATGATAGGCCAGACTGACGCAGATACATGAAACAATTTTGGAATATAGTCATCAGCCTGTATAGACATCTCTTGGAGCCTTCTGAAAAACGTTCAGTTACCCGACGATAGAAACCCAATTGTTGGTCACAGAGGCATTCCAGAACCGCCACACGAATATCTTCATCGCCGGAAAAGTGTGACTGCTTTGAAATAGTTCTACAATTGCATGGACATTCGTGTCTGTGGTCGATGTCGGTATCGATGGCCTTCCTTTCTGATCAGCGTCACCCACGTCTGTGCAGCGTTGGTCGTTTCAGTACGGCACGACGCGATATCGCATTTTGCCCACATGCCGCCAGAACTGACTGTCAAACTGTACGCAGTTTAGACGTTTTGCTCACACGAATCCTACTCTACCGCGCACCTCAACTTTCGAGTACCTTTCCAGTCGCCGCGCCATTTCAGTCTCCCACTGTGACACAGTTATTATCCGTACCGCAGCGGTGCTGTGTCTGCGGGATATCCTGGATATTCGCTCTCATCTGACAGCAGGCCCCTCTTGTTTCGCAGTGACCTTACAGGAGACGACATGTGTAACATACCTTCTGAAGCAGCTGCGTGTATGGGACATTCCGCTATATTATACGCAAATGCAAAGAAAAGCTCCTTTTTTCGGTGAAATAAATGTATTTAGTGCGACTACTCCGGGTTTTATTCACTACCTCAGGTGGACAAAAAATGGTTCAAATGGCTCTGGGGACTTAACATATGACGTCATCAGTCCCTTATGACTTAGAACTACTTACACCAAACTCACCTAAGGACATGACACACATCCGTGCCCGAGGCAGAATTCGAACCTGCGACCGTAGCGGACGCGCGGTTCCAGACTGAAGCGCCTAGAACAACTCGGTCACATGGCCGGCTCAGGTGGACAAGATACATTGCATGGAACATCTTTGTTGTTAGTATTGGCTGAGGGTTTGGTGTTCGGGGGCATTTCCTCATTCGAAATGCGTCAGCTTTGTCATCACATTCCGCCTCTTCTTCTACGTCTTTTATCCTGTATTGTGACTGTGAATCTATATGTCGTTGTTGATTGTGTAGCGACTGCTACGAGGGCGAACTGAACCGTAATGCTTCCGACATTTTTATCTGAAACTGTTATAGATTTTTAAATAAAACATACGCTTTTAATGTTCGATATGTGTATTTTTCATGCCTACATATTTCTTTCTCATCGTAGTCCCTCCAGTGACGAACGTATTACTCCCAACGAGAGATCAGTTTGTTCATAACGTCACTGTACAATGTCTCGCTTTGTTTGACGGAGCTATAACCTCACCTTTGCTTGCACCGTTTCTACACTACCAAAGTGGAGGCCTCGAAGGTAATGTTTAAGTTGTGAAAACAGATGCAAATGGAATGGGACCCAGTCTGGACTGTATGGAGGAAGGTCGATGACAGAAAACACAAAGCGACGGATTGTTGCTGATGTCGCAGCGCTCGTTTGCTTTCCATGTGTGGACGAAATCTTAAAATTCTTGCTTTATTGTTTTCTGTGATTCTGTTTCTCACGCAACGACATAGCTACATGACACACAGCCACGTCACACGCTAAAATCCGGAGCCCTCTAGCGCCAGAGTTTTGCAACTTGCGTCAGTGAAGTGGAAAAGTCGACCGACTAATACACATGACATGTAGTACCTCAACCGACATTGAGAACGGAATTAAAAATTCGGAGGCGTTAATATACATCACGATCTCGTACATCGAAAAAATATATCGCTTAATTGTTGTGAGCCAGTAAACATTCTCTTATTCTACAGCGGAGGATGTATACACACATACAGCCTGAAATTTCCTTCATTTCTCCAAACTATGCTATCATTTTGATAAATTTCTGTCTTCATCTAGATACTGAAACTAACTGGAAGATTACAGAAAAGGAAACAAATAATGAACAGAAAACGCATGGTGTAAAGTATAACCTACAATCAGACACAGCAAGTTCTGTTAATTACCTGATTCAGAGAAAAATAAATAAAACGTCGATGCCGAGTATATGGTTCTTTAGAACGGAGAAGGATATTTGAGGATCTCATGATGCAATAAAACAGGAGCACTTGATGGGACTTCTTCAAGATTTTGCAGTAAATATTTGGCTGTGTTTCGTTGTAACTGCAGGAAAACACTTAGCTGCTTATATCTCCAGCTTCTATCTTGTGACAGTCACTGGAAGGGTTATACTTGACGCCTATCCGACGTACGTTGGAAGTAGTTGAACGATGATTTGTACGATTATCAGCTTCTTGCACTCTGAAGTTTCCGAAACCAGGTGGAGCTTCTAATTAGTGCCTGTATCGCAATGTAGTATTGACTTCTATAGTAGGCTACACTAAAAGGCCCCAACATTCTGCCCATTCTTGCTCGGCGAGTTTCTACCCTCATAATGTGAAATCTGAGGATGGTAAATTGTCATCCATTAAATGGCCAGAAATACTGACCTTCTTCGGAATCTACTCGGCCTTCTCATTGTAAACTAATCCTAAATGACCTCGGCTCCTCAGCAAGGTGATTGTCGTACCTCTTCGCTTATTTTGCAACATAATTTTCAGGTCCTGAATATTCATTTTACTTATCCACAGTCAATGTTGAATACATTGGTATACGCTTTTGGAGTAAGACTCCACAGAACGTTCTGGAGCACCGGAGCACGACCAGATGCGAGAGTCTCTCGAATTACTGTCGCCTCTGCTGTAAAAATGGAAAATATGGGGGCAGACGAAACTGTTTTGAGTATTTCAGCTTCGTATTGGTGAAATCACTTAGAACAGTGTGAGTCCAGTAAGGATTAACGTAAGCACAGACACTTCAACTCATTGTCACAAAGCAGTTTTTCATAATACTGTAATAGCGAATTTCGAGTTTTACAAACTGATATAGGAATGGGATTGGAAATGCGTCTATGTAGGTATCTGTTTGAATCCAAAGGTAGATGACATACACCGAGTCTAATACTTAAACCAATAGAGATCAGACATGACATATTTTCGATGTAGATCCTATGTGCGGAAGAATTTCTTTCATTTCCCCTAGGAGAGAGATTCATCTACAGTAAGCATGATACTTCCTGACAGATTAAAACAGTGTGCCGAACCGACACTCGAACTCTGGGGCTTCCTTTCGCGGGCGAGTGCTCTACCAACTGAGCTACACAAGCACCCACCACGACCCGTCCTCACAGCTTCACTTCTGCCAGTACCTCGTCTCCTACCTTTCATACTTCACAGAATCTCTTCTGCGAACCTCGCAGAACTAGCACTCCTGGAAGAAAGGATATTGCAGGGACATGGCTTAGCAACAGCCTGGGGGATGTTTCCAGAATGAAATTTTCACTCTGCAGCGGAGTGTGCGCTGGTATGAAACTTCCTGGCAGATTAAAACTGTGTTCCGGACGAGATTCGAACGCGGGGCCTTTGCCTTTCTCGGGCAAGTGCTCTACCAACTGAGCTACCAAAGCACAACACACGACCCGTCCTCACAGCTTCAATTCTGGCAGTACCTCGTCTCCTAACTTCACAGAATTCTGCCAGTACCTTGTCTCCTATCTTCACAGAATTCAGAGTTATTACGGACTGGTCATTAGACGATCTGCATCTCTGAATGATGTTAGAGCAACGAGAAAAACTGAAGGGGTACCTTCTTTCATAGGTTGTCCACAGATGACCACCCTGCTCAAAGACTTTGGCCTAAAGGAACAGATTCTTGGTGTGGTTACTAAAAAGCAAAAGAAAGTGGTCAAATATACCATCAAAAGCATTCTCTTCCTGTGCTTGTTATGAACGAAATAAAACTAATTTTTAGAGACCTGAGTGACCGTATTTTGCTTAGTAAATGTCTTCATACGGGCACTCAGAATACAAATGAAAGTTTCAACCATTTTATATGGGAAACATTATCCAAGGCCTTTTTTGTAGGGGTAAATACATTAAAAGTTGGTATACTAGATGCAGTGACATGTTTCAATGATGGAGTGATAGAAATATTGGAAGTCCTGAGAAATTTAGGCATAAAATCTGTCTCTAATTTGGAAGATGAGATGCTTGCGTGTGGCAGACAACGGATTAATGAAGCTGAAAGATTCACTCTTCAAGTTACCAAAGAAGCAAAAAGTGCTAAAAGGAATGCCAAGAGGAAGTTTGAAGATGAAGAATTACTGCAGGACGAAGACTATTCTTCAGGAATGTTCTGAGGCACAGTTTAATTTTACTCACATCTTCATTCGCAAATTTCCTGCAAGTTGTATTTTTGAGAATACAGGTACAAATCCACTCCTGGAAATGGAAAAAAGAACACATTGACACCGGTGTGTCAGACCCACCATACTTGCTCCGGACACTGCGAGAGGGCTGTACAAGCAATGATCACACGCACGGCACAGCGGACGCACCAGGAACCGCGGTGTTGGCCGTCGAATGGCGCTAGCTGCGCAGCATTTGTGCACCGCCGCCGTCAGTGTCAGCCAGTTTGCCGTGGCATACGGAGCTCCATCGCAGTCTTTAACACTGGTAGCATGCCGCGACAGCGTGGGCGTGAACCGTATGTGCAGTTGACGGACTTTGAGCGAGGGCGTATAGTGGGCATGCGGGAGGCCGGGTGGACGTACCGCCGAATTGCTCAACACGTGGGGCGTGAGGTCTCCACAGTACATCGATGTTGTCGCCAGTGGTCGGCGGAAGGTGCACGTGCCCGTCGACCTGGGACCGGACCGCAGCGACGCACGGATGCACGCCAAGACCGTAGGATCCTACGCAGTGCCGTAGGGGACCGCACCGCCACTTCCCAGCAAATTAGGGACACTGTTGCTCCTGGGGTATCGGCGAGGACCATTCGCAACCGTCTCCATGAAGCTGGGCTACGGTCCCGCACACCGTTAGGCCGTCTTCCGCTCACGCCCCAACATCGTGCAGCCCGCCTCCAGTGGTGTCGCGACAGGCGTGAATGGAGGGACGAATGGAGACGTGTCGTCTTCAGCGATGAGAGTCGCTTCTGCCTTGGTGCCAATGATGGTCGTATGCGTGTTTGGCGCCGTGCAGGTGAGCCCCACAATCAGGACTGCATACGACCAAGGCACACAGGGCCAACACCCGGCATCATGGTGTGGGGAGCGATCTCCTACACTGGCCGTACGCCACTGGTGATCGTCGAGGGGACACTGAATAGTGCAAGGTACATCCAAACCGTCATCGAACCCATCGTTCTACCATTCCTAGACCGGCAAGGGAACTTGCTGTTCCAACAGGACAATGCACGTTCGCATGTATCCCGTGCCACCCAACGTGCTCTAGAAGGTGTAAATCAACTACCCTGGCCAGCAAGATCTCCGGATCTGTCCCCCATTGAGCATGTTTGGGACTGGGTGAAGCGTCGTCTCACGCGGTCTGCACGTCCAGCACGAACGCTGGTCCTACTGAGGCGCCAGGTGGAAATGGCATGGCAAGCCGTTCCACAGGACTACATCCAGCATCTCTACGATCGTCTCCATGGGAGAATAGCAGCCTGCATTGCTGCGAAAGGTGGATATACACTGTACTAGTGCCGACATTGTGCATGCTCTGTTGCCTGTGTCTATGTGCCTGTGGTTCTGTCAGTGTGATCATGTGATGTATCTGACCCCAGGAATGTGTCAATAAAGTTTCCCCTTCCTGGGACAATGAATTCACGGTGTTCTTATTTCAATTTCCAGGAGTGTATTTCCTACAGTTTATAAATCATAGCTCTAATTTTTTCCTGTAACTTTCAATAGTCCATACTTATGTAGTAACCTAAGCTTTATTGAAGAATCAGATAAATTATAGAAAAATAACATTTTTATCATGAAAAAACTATAGAAATTAAAAAGTAAGATGCGAGTTTTTTATCCTTGTTATATTTATAATAGGTGGAATTAAATAGGTCTAGTACCTCAGCCATCACGTCATGCGCATCTGGTAAAAATTTGGTCTTCTTCAAATGTACAACATTGCATTAAATGGTACCTCAGTTTGAGGAAGTAATTAGGAAAAAAACTGCACCTATTTCTCTCTAATTTTTATAATAATCCTAAGCGGGTTCAAAAATACTAAAATACTTGTAATTGGTTTAGAAAGTCTGCTGCATTACCTGTTATTAACAAAAAATCTGTAAAGCATACACACTATAAACAGTGCCTAATAGAATAAGGTGTTGCTTTTCACATAACATTGAACCGGAAAGGTACCCTGTATCCTTAAGCGCTAGTTGACGTCATGGAATAATTTGTGAGGATTCCGTTATTCAGTATGTAACAAAGTCGTTAACCTGTAACGAAGTACCATTTTGATTTTGGGATAGAGAAATCAGTCACATTTAATACACTGAAGAAAGTACACTAGGACATGTGCGCTGGTTCCGTTTCTAGCACCACGGCTGTTGTATTTTCCATTATGTTTGGAAAGGGTGCCACTTTCCTCTGTTGATGTTCGAAAAACTGATAGGAAAGAATTTTACGTCTCTTGCTGTTGGTCCGTCCTCGGAACATTAGGGAAATTATCTGATCTTAATTCGTCATGCAGTATTAAGCAGAAATCCTGGCATCTGCTGACGAGCATAACGAAAAGGCCCCAACAGAGCAGCTTTTGTGGGGAAGAGACATCAGGACATCAGGATACGACAGGCATAGTTGGAATTAAGAATATGAGAACAATAATATCGACAGCAATGCTCGTAAGACGTTTTTAAGTCATTACAGCAAACTCACTTTAGTCACTGTGGGACCATCTTCAGTGCACATACTAAACCCCTGAAGACTCATTTAATAAGAGCACTAATTCCAACTTCAATATGACATCAACATAGAAGAACACAACAGTTAAGTGTTCTTCTATTACGTATAACCAAAAGAAGCATCGTGTTAGTGTTACTACGATACAGTAAAGTGTCAAAATATGAACTTAACACACTTCAAAATTTTTAAGGCTTTCATCGCCACTTGTTGACAAGCTGCCTGTTGGCTTCTTGCTCGGACTCTTCGGCCGACGTTTGTCTGATGATTTTTCTGACGTTTCGCCAGTAGGAGTGGCTGACATTGTCATAGCCTCAACCTCCATTGCCGGTGGTGGACTGGAGCCAGACAATATGTAACTGGCTCTCCAACGACCTAGTGCTTCTCTGCGGTCATTTCCGGCGCGCTTCTCGTCTTGCTTCTGGAACGCTCATACGCTGCAACACGGAAATCCAGGATCCGTTTACCTTCAGGATTTGTTCTTTCTTGTTGAATCTAGTCTCGTGTTTGCGTATTACTATAACTTCTCTGAATAACCGGGTGTGCTAGCTATTTTCTACAGCCAGAACCTCACTGTCGGCGAATATTACTATGTTGTCGTCCTAACACGACGCTTTCTCCGCCATGAGCGATTCCTCCAACTTCCCACCCTGCAATGTCGGTTATGTTATGTGATCCTGGCGTTGACTGAGTGTTGGGTGACTGGACGATCAGTCAACACCAGGATCAGATGGGTCTTAATACAACTTTCAAGTGTTCTTCTGGCTCAAGACGACGTTGTAATTCCGGCTTTGCTCTTAGTCAAAGAGCTGGAAGCATTATTTGAAATGTTCAGTGAGGAAGAAAAGTCCCAGCCAGATATGTCTGAAAGGTTGTAGAAATGTTGTCAACGCACGATTTGGCGGGTTACAGGGCGCAGGCCAGTGACTATGATCCACTCCAAGGAATGAGTCCGTCGTGGACCTTAGCATTTACTTTAGATCTTTCAGCTGAAACGGTGATCACAGGATACGGTCAGATACTATGACTAGTGATGGAATAGGGGCACTGCAGTCTAAGAAAAATCTAGTTGTCAAGCACAACAACTAACATATAGTCCAGGTTCCACTTAATATTTATGAGTTACCTTCTTGTACTCCACGCAGCGGAAAACTTTATAGTATTTATCGTTTTACAATAATTTATCTTGTTCAATTTTTTACAGCCTGTTAGTTTTAGCATCTGCATTACAACAGTGCAGGATGTCTACTCAAGAGAAAGATATCTTATATTGCATAAGCGCTATTCGACGCTGCGCAATCACGTGTGAGGATTCCATATTCCACCATATCACAGATTTGTTAACCTGGAAGGAAGAAGCGTAAAACTGTGCGAGTCGAAAACGTAGTTTATAAAGTAGCATAGAACGGATAAAGTTTCTTCATCATCAGAGTTCTGGGAATTCCACGTTGTAGTATTGAGGCACAGGGAAGTTATCTGCACGCTAAATCCTGTGTGAGGTGTAAAGTCAGATGTGAGATATTTGATTTTCACATACGCATTCTATCAAAACTGTACTGACCCACGAAGTTCTCTTCATATGAGTGATGTGCCCCTCTGTGTCTGGCAGAGGGGAAATAGCGGAAAGATACTCCTACTGGAGGACAAAACAATGCGAATATGCGCCTGTTTTAAAGACTCTGACTGAAAAGTGGGGTACCAGCTACGTCATCCAACCTTTCTCAGCGCCATTAAAAATTTCCCAAACATTTGGAAACACGAATAGAGAAAGAGAGTGAAACAGTGGCAGTGGAACAGCAAAGAGAACGCGTAAGTGGAAGTGGGTGACAGCCAGTGATAAGGAGAGACAGTGCCTATAACAATGACAAAGAGGAAAAGAGAGATAGTGACAGTGAAAGACAGCAGCAGAGGGAAGGGGTGAATGTGGTAGTAGGGATAAGAGGCAAGTGGGAGACAACTACAGTGAGGGGAAACAGTAGTCGTAGGGCAGAAGGAAGGAGACAGTGGCTGTGAGACAAGAGACAGTGACAGAGAGACACAAAGATATAATGTCAATGAGTTGTGCTGTATCAGAGAGTGGCAGTGAATAAGTGGGAGTGAATGAGTATCAGCGCTTACAGCATGGACTAGTGGGTGTGAGCGAGTTACAGTTACATTAGCTTTCTGCTAATGAGTGATGAGTTGCATGTTGAAAAGAGCGCATTTATGTTTCCATGCAAAACATTTGAGAAAAATTTGTAGGTGCTGAGGAAAGTATAATGAAGCAACTGGTACATCACACATTTTATTTGTGCTACCGATATCTATAGTTTTACAGTAGAGAAATGATCTGTGCTTCCGAAAAGGTATCGTCTTTCCACACCAGGACAGGGAGCCTGTCTTTCCACCCTGGTCTGCTAGACCTGATAACAAAGAACGCTCTACAGTTCATATATACCCCTACGTCTACATCATACTCCGCAAGCCACCAAATGGTGTGTGTCGGAGGGTACTTTGGATACCACTGTCTGATCCTTCCAACCCTGTTCCACTCGCGAATAGTGCGTGGAAAGAATGGTTGTCGGTAAGCCTCTGTATTGGCTACAATTTCTCTAATTGTCTCCAGTGGTCAATACGCGAGATGCATTTGGGAGGGAAGTAATGCTTTGTCCGACTCCTCCTCAAAAGTGCTGTCCTGAAATTTCAATAGTAAATCTCTCCATGATGCACAATGCCTCTCTTGTAACGTCTGCCAGAGGAGTTTGTTTAGCATTTCCGTAACGCTATGTTCCCAGCTAAACGATCTCGTCGTGAAACACTCGGCCCTTCGTTGGATCTTCTCTATCTCCTTTATCAGTCCTACAAGACAGGGATCCCAGATAGACGAGTAATATTCAAGAATTGGGCGAACAAGCGTCGTATATGCCACTTCTTTCATGGAAGAGTTACATTTCATTAAGATTCTTCCGATACGCCAGTCTATCGCGAACAACGTTTCAAAAACACAGGCTGCGGATGTATTTTGCTACGAAATCTCTTGGAAACCTCTCTTTATGGTCTATGGATGACAGACCACTGTATTGAACGATCCTGAAAACCGTGATTAGTAATAATGCTTAAAATACCATTTCTTAACTCTCTCATGTATAGCTCTGCTTCGGTATCTCGGTTGTTGATATGATGCTTGAGATGTTTTTTGTGTCTTGATAACGTCTCTCATTCGTCGTGGAAGTCCTGATCACTGCTGGTGTGCCTGCCTCACGACATGACAAGGACACCCTGTTCACCTGCAATAGAGGAAGGAGGGGAATAGTCCGTGGGCTTTCATCAGTCTTGGTGTGATATTTTATAGTTTTAGGCTAAAAGGAGGGGAATAGTCCGTGAGCTTCCATCAGTCTTCGTGTGATATTTTATAGTTTTAGTCTATTTTTATAACAAACTGAGGAAAGGGTCAACTCCACAAAAAATTACCGAATTTCTGACTGCTCTCCATCAAAAGTTTTATGTGGCGTCATTTTGCTGACTTAATGTATAAACTCTGAATCACACATGTTGTAACGTTCTTTTGTGTTCGCAGGTGCTATACAGCATTTTATGCTGTCTGTGTCTTCCCTGCAGGAGGAAGACACGTGGTTTTGGCGACAAATCAAAGAAAGCGCGTTCGACAGAAGTCTATAATGACCGTAAAGTGGACATGGAGAAGGTGAGCATTGAGCAACTCCAAGGTCTATGAAAAGCCCCACAGTGACTCGAAAGACCGGTTACATTCAAAGTTAATATCGTCACTGCCGCAACACCACACTGAATCTCACTGTATCGGTTTCTGGACTCGGCAAGACTGTCGTAGCTTCTCTAGTCGCAATGAAGTGATCGTCAAAGGACAGCTCCTTGTTTAGAACACACTCACTGCACCCTGTTGTCAATACATTTATAGCGACAGTGAAATAAATGTGGATCGAAGCACACATATACCTTCGTGTTCGTCAGCCCCATAAGACTGGCCGCTCACTTCCCTGTGGTTTTCGGATCACCGTCATAGCTATACCTGCTTACATAAAGAACTGATAAACATCGATAAATAATAGTAACAACACTAATGTTTGGAAGTAAGCTAGTAAACTGAACTGATGAAAACAGAACATTAAAATTACGAACTATATTCACTAATTTCGAATAGATTGAGCCTTCTGCTTTTTATTTTATTAGTGTGACATGACAACCTGTACGCGAACGGGGCTCGACCTAGATTTATCGCTTATCGCTAGTGATCGCCCTAATCATTTCGGCTATACATTCCCGCATCCCAGACCCACTAACGTTTCGTTATGTCACATGTTACCCATATTTTCTATTTCCGCACTTTGAGATTCATGAACAGGACAGACAAATTTTTGCAATCGTCATTATAGCCCATCGACGCAAATATAACAATCATTTACACAATCTCTGTTTTTACGGAGTCTGTATATTGTATTACGTGTATGCAGATGTTAACGGTCTGGGGGAAGAAAACTATACACTTAAGTTCGCTGTACTAGGACGCAGTTTCTATATACAACGTCACGATCAGTTACAACGCTGGTGAAAGCGGCATGCTGTCTTTGAGAAATAGTACTTTTCTTGCTACAATTAATCTATGAGAGCCTCAGACGTATATGTTATTAACAACCGTACTGGATGTACTGTTAACTCAATCTGATTCGGCAGAGGATTTAGGGTAGTATTATCACCATAAAGCTACATTTTTGTTAACAAGCTTTAATGTTTATGACTGCCTACATATCTGAAATTTCGTGGCAAATTAAAATTGTGTGCAGCATCGTGACTCGAACTCGGGAACTTTGAATTTCGCGGTCACGTGCTTATCGACAAAACTAACAAAACATGACCAACGACCCGTCCTAGCAGCTGTACGTCCGCCAATACCTCATCTCCTACCTTCCAAACTCACAGAACGGCAAAGGTCTCATGTTCGATTCACAGTCTGGCATATACTGGCCTTCATATTTCACTAGGTGTTTCGTGTACATATCTATGCAATTTTGCTTCACATGTTTTAAATTTTTTGAATACATACAATTTTTTCCTTTGAAGTGTCTGATTAAATATTACAGAATGCTGTAACAGTAGTGACATTAACGTTCCTATCATTCTGTTTATCGCTTTCCATAAAAATGTTACCTCACCTTTTCATTTTGTAGCTGTCAGTTCTCTAACTTATTTGATGTCCTAATTTATAACCGCCGTACGTACCACCGCACTTCACATTCTAAACGTCACACCTATGGACTGCTTACTTTATAAAAATCTGATCCAACCTGGTAGGACAAGTGTCTATAATATTCACATCTATTAGAAACCCGACATCCCGTGTGAGTCGTAATGGTAAAAATATACCACCCACACTTTCAGGTGTATGCTCGCTTGAGAAAGAAGAGGGTGGCAGAAGTACCGTCTGTCTTCGAGATCTTTCCCTGTCAATGGAACCCGGAATCCGCCAGTCGTATTAAGGATGGGGAGAAGAGTGTGGACTATCCGCTGAAGGACGGCTGTGCACGGGTAAGTCAACATCAGTACAACTACGCAAAGTAAACACGAAGAAAGTAGAAGAGAGAACAAGAACGAAGAACGACAAAATAAAGTTCAAATTGTACCCTTTGCAGAATCTATTACTCTTCCGGATAACTCTTCCGTTTGTAGAAGAAGGACTAAATAAGAAATGCATCTGATTACAATCCAATAAGACTATGGTGCACTGTTTTACAAGAACCTAAGGTAAATGTAAGGTGAAACGCAATTGTAGTACTTGTTCAGTAAGCTTCCACTGTAACATTGCTGGAGGTTCCGAATGTATCACTCGATTGACACGAAATACAGTTCATCGGAGCTCGACCTTCACCAAATGAAAAACGAAGGTTAACAGTTAATTCAGTCCTACGAGGTCTCGCAAGGGCTTTCGACGTGACACCCTACGTCCAGCACACAAGATACGTCCGAAGGAAGAGTTAGTTTGAGTACCTGTTCATAAAACTAAGCAGTTCCATACACTAATATAATTTATGCCATCCTTAAAAAAAAAGACGAAATCGAAATTTGTGTGCAGCAATCTGAGGAAGGAGGTACGATTACATTGCGTAAAAATGTTCACATGCTTGAGTGATGTAACGTAGATTATAGTTCCAATGTCTGTGACGCCTTCCAAGATCTTTTTGGTGTAGTGTCGTAACTACTAAACAAGAAAAAGTATCACAAACGATAACTACGAAACATACTATACACAGTTCACGGCGTTTTTAGATCATACGTTCCCTGACTGTTACCATTATTCGTCAGGGGTTAATCATGACACACTACGCCGGCAATAAGCTGCTTCTTCTATTCTAAGCATTGCATATTTTCACAGTTTCACCTTTCCAGTGCCTGGTTAACTGTTCCAGGATACCTTAGCAGGAGTCGTACCAAACTACACTTAACTCGACTAAGTGTGCTCCATAAACATCTTTTCTCGCATTTTCGCTCTTGTACCTCTCACTTCTCTACCTTATTCGATAACTTAACTTTTAGCACAGATGAATTGCACCGCGTTCAAATTCTTTAAAAGCTACACTTTTGGTCTGCTTATTTAATGTATAATCTGTTTAATTATTACAGGTCAGATATCTAAACTTTTATATACGCTATGTCTATGGCGTCTTACCTGAATTAATGCTGGTAAATACGAAACTCCCACAGGTGGGTGTATTTGGGCGCTTCAAGGTGCAAAATGTGGCAGAAGAAATTCCACCGCTTGTTGCCCACGACGGCCAGCTGCCTGCACAAGCTCGCAACCGCAGGAAGAGACGACAGAAGAAACACGAGCAGCCCCTTGATGTAAGTTATTATCATTACTGCCATGAAAAACAAGCAGTTTGTATCTCAGACGCACTGCGGATTCAGCTACTCTGCCAGATAATTTTACTGAGAAACGCTCAACCTCCATAGACGCCATTCTAGCTGAGTCAGTGATGATAATCTCAAATTTCCCGCAGGTGGATTTTACTTGGGACTTCGGCGAGGAAGAGGTGGCTGGTGATATTCCACGTTCTGAGGACCACACTTGCGAAATGTGTGCTGAACCGGAAATTTTCGCGGTGAAGCCAAAGATAGACTTGCAGGATGCGCCGCAGGAGGGCCGTACTGAGGTAAGTCAGTGCCATTACTACCACGAATAGCCGGCAGGAAGAAACGGCCTGACATGGCGACAACGGAGGAAAGCCAATTACACCTCCGTTGCATGCATTGCAGAATCACCCACTCTTCCTGATTCCTTTTTTTTTTTTTTTCGAATCTCTTTCGCTCCAGACATGGCTTCATGACTTTAAAATGGACTCATTCGTCATATTTATACGAAGGACTATACAAGGTATTCACTTTATTACAATCCAACAATACTAACGGCCATTGGTTACAGGACGTTAGAGTAAACTTAAGCTGGAACGCAATAATACTACGGAGATGCAGTGAGCTTCAGTTGTAACACTGCCATGAGTTCGGAATATCACTAGCGTGACACATGTCAGTGTATTAAGTTCTTGAGATGCCCCGATTATAGACGACAGTCTTGGTGATTCACAACTGACCGAACTCTACTGCTGGTCTTCTGTCCGTCAGTGTAGTAAGCTCGAGGTAAACGTGTAAGGTCAGTGGCTGACGTTCGGACTGTGACGAGGCATTATACACGTAGTGCGATTTCGAATTGTGGGCCGAGGGAGACTGACATCGGTTGTCTCAGTATTAACGCGACTACGACGACAACTGTGTTAAGCTATTTACGAAAACGTGGAAAACTTAAATACCGGTGGCAAAAGCGAAATTAACAGTCATACTGATTGCAAGTCCTTTGACTTAACCAACTCACCAAGTTGCGGTTTCTTGCGGAAATACATCTTTGTTTAGCTTGTGTCTTTCAGAAAGATGTAATACTTTGCTGCAACAAATTTGGACTTCAGTTGCCTGCAAATAAGCTTAATTTGACTTGTTGCTACCAGTGGATTGCGTCCTTAGCCATTTTATGGAAAGAAGAGATGACGCCGGCTACCCGCCTCCCTGTACAGTAAAAGTGGACTGCCGATGCACAGAATCGTCTCGCCAAAACACACTAAACAGAGATATTACTGCGAAGACCTAGAAGTATTTAAGCGAAAAACTGTGATGCACGTCTGTAATTGTGTAAGCGTCGTTAGGCAAACCTGTTAGTTGAACTACTCTCTTGAATCGGATGTGATGGGATGTGAAGCCAAGAGCGGGAAACAAATGAGTGTAAATACCATAAATTAACATGTTATGTAGGGCTGGGCGACAGGTAAAGTGCACAGAAAGAACTATAACAACACAAGGATTGTTGCCGACATGAAGGTGAATGTGCCACTTAGCATACACGATAGAAACGGAATAACTATTACATCAGTTCATTAAGCTTCATAACGGGTACGATGGTTCGATTCCTCGTAAAAGTTCGAAACGAACTTATGAAATATTCTGTGACATAGACAAAGGGCACTCCACGGGAACTCTTCATCTACCTTCGAACTTACCTCCCACACAAAGTGCTTCACTTACACTTTCGTGGGGTCTGTTTTGCCCTGTTGTGATACTGCCGACGGTTGTTCTAATGTTGAGGCTCACGCGATCTTGCAATTAGGTTCTTAATGCACAATATCGGGATGAGTAGAATGTAAGAGTACAAAAAATTGTAAGAGCAGTTGGCAATGGCCAAGTGGAATCAATGGCACAAGCCATAATGAGAGAATGAAGGGTGGCGTAGTCATCTCGGTAGAGCTTATGACAGACTTATTAGCAGAACTGAACCATATGCCATCCAGTCTGTAAGTCCAAAGCTGTATTGATCATTGTTAACACCCAAGTTAAAGATGATTAGTATTGTATTACGACTTCTTTAGTAGATAGAAATTCATAAAAATGAATAAGGCATAAATTTGGTTTTCTGCTCAGAGTAATAGTCTGCCTTCGTAGCTAAACTGTTTAAAATGTGGCTACGAAGCCTTTCGCGACGTATTTCCTGAGTAAAAATTTCTCGGTGTACATGCCGCGTCAAATCAGGATAAATCTCCAAGCTTTCGACCACTACCTCCATGGTCGTCGTCAGGGCTAAAACTGACTGTCGTGAACTAGCGAGGTTCCCACTTTTATATGCAAAGGACGGCTTCTTATTCGCTGGAATACGTCAGCGATATGGCGCGTAGCGAAGTGGTGCCCTCTACTTCCATAGATGTAGTTGCTATCCTGCGTTGCTTGCAGCGCCATCCCTTAAATCAGGAGGTAAAGTGCGAGAAGTTTTTCTCTGCGATTTTTCTTTATCCAGTGCACTCTTAAAATTTGGATGTAACAACGTTGTGGATTACCTCTTGTCACAGGCTGAGCATCGTCTCAGAGGCAAACTCTACAACGAACTTTATAATCACGTAATCCGAAGAAAACTATCTGCGATATACGACATATGTAATAGTCTTTGCTAGAAGATTGCGCTTCTTAGCCGCAGAAGAGTATTATGTGTAACCAGTGTCCACTTCAAGGACTTAATCACTGTAAATGAATAACTTAGCAGGAGACGGAAAGTTGTGTGATCAGTATTATGTAAGGGTTTCGCTTGTTCTGTCAAGCTACAGCAAGGATGCATCCAGTAGGAAAGCACACATGCTGTATCACCCGCCGTCCATTCCCATATCTAGACCGAGTTTAATAATGACCTCGTCAACGATGGGATGTTACGTCCCAGTCAGGCACGCTTCTTTCATGGCGGCTGACATAGCAGGCACTTTCCACATACTTGTGCGCCCTGCCACAGTTGCGCTGCTAGAGAGACGTCGGATAATACCTTTTCGGATTAAATATTGTGTCGTTGATGATGATACATTGGTTATCTGATATCCTAGGGAAGTCAACACTTTACTGAATGAGGCGATCTGGAACAGATGGGGTATCGTTAAAAATGCTCCTCACACGTATCATCTGGATTGATTTGACTGAAAAGAGTGCCACCTATAAATGTATGAGCACTGGATGAGTACTAAAGCGTGATATAAATGTAAACAGAAAAGATTTATTAAAAGATAACAGTTGATGAGAAATAAATTACTCCACAACGTGAATACCCATAATGCATTTCGAAGTAATTCTATTTCGTGGAGACAAAGCATAAGAGATCAGCTAAACACTTTTATTTATATGGGTAATTAATTATCTCGACAACTGATAAATATACTATTACTAACTCCCAACGATTTAACTATTATTGTACATATTATGTAACTATCCTATGATTCAGAGTGTAATAGATAAGGAAATTAATGTTTTCTTGAGCGAATTCCTTTGTTTACAGTTGACTGTGTGCTTTACTGTGTATTTGGTGTACTTCTGTATATGCTTTATTGTAAACAGTAAACGAACAACCATCACAAACATTGCATACCACACTGATCACAGACAATGCATGTTGTTAGATCATCACTCTCTTAGCTGGTTTCATTCTTCTGCATAGTACAATCATTTTGTATCGCTGTGTGCACCAAGCACTGCGTACCAAATTACCTGCTTCTTATATTCCAACTTGTGCGTATATTAACAATTTTTACTTACAAGTGCCCAATTAACTATTCCTCGCTGCCTTACCAGATTTCACGTCAACCTGCACATAATTCGTTCTCACGCCTTTAAATTTATGGACCTGACCTCTCAGTTCTCTACCATATGTGATATCTCTCTTTTTGACAGACATCTGTGGCACCGTTGTTCACTTTTATTACAACCTACACATAGGGATGCTTACTTAATATAAAATCTATTTAAGAAAGTTAGTGTCTAAGGTTTTTTACGTGTTAGATATATGCCTTTGTAGCTGAGTCAGTGATGATAAGGTCAAACCACCCACAGGTCCGTGTTATTGGGCGCTTCAGCGTGACGTTTGTGCCGGAAGAAATTCCACCGATTCAGGACGACGATTGTAAAGTGACTGTAGAAACTGAGATTACTGCCAAGGAACCACAGATGGAATTCATTGATCCACCACGCGAGGATCCAGTTGAGGTAAGTTAGTATTATTAGTGTAATGAAGAACTAGCAGGAATAAACGGCCACTAAGTTTGGAGCGAGGGAATGGCAGTGGTATCTCAGACTGTCTCTAATGCTAAACCAACGAGGGCTTTTGTCAGTCAGAGGGTGGGTCGGATGGCAGACGGAAGATTCATGGATATTTTTATGACCGATCCTTAGACTAAGTCTTTCGGATATAATCTCCCACGCACCTTCAGTTTATCTTCACTCAGATTAGGCCTCTGTGGCACAGTGATAATTACCGAATGTTTCTGAAAAAAATGGTTCACATGGCTCTCAGCACTATGGGACTTAACTTCTGAGGTCATCAGTCCCCTAGAACTTAGAACTACTTAAACCTAACTAACCTAAGGACATCACACACATCTATGCCCGAGGCAGGATTCGAACCTGCGACCCTAACGGTCGATCGGTTCCAGACTGTAGCGCCTAGAACCGCTCGGCCACCCCGGCCGGCTTTCAGAAAAGGCGATGGGTAACGTAACAAGCCAAATGACGGTAAACGTGTTACCATGTGATATGACAGTTAAGAACCGACAACGAATTTACAGAAGAGTGGGGTAATGATAGTGTGTTGAATGTTAAAGTTTAATGAAACTACTGTTCGTGGAGATGTAAGAACAGTTCCTATATTACTTACATTCAGTCGCCACTACTACCAGAATGTAGGGGACAGAATTTTTTTCGTGTAAGGCTGGTCTATTTAGCCTCATCCACTGTTTTGTTATGAATTTCAGGGAACTATTAGAGAATCAATCTGTGGCACAGCTCTTGCCCTTAAGGTCTCCTGCCTGAAGGATGTCGCCATGCAGCTCGCCACACTAGCCTCTCCTGCGAGAGCCCCTTCGTTTCTTCATAACTATGACAAGCGACGTTCATCTGAGTCCACTTATTGTGCTGAAGACTGAATCTACCTGCACAATTTTACATCCCCTCCACCCTTCATGTCCACACTCACACATCCCTTTATTACCTGTCTGATGACCCCCGAAGCTTTATGACACATCGTATCAACAGATCACGCCTTTTATTCACTTTTTGTCATAAAGTTATTTCCCCACCAGTTCGATTGAGTTCCCCCATCTAAGCCACGCGTTCCGTCCATTTGATCTTCAGCACCCTCTTCGAATACCTCATTTCAAAACAATCTATTCTTTTCCGCCCTGAAATTTTTATCGTCAGCGATTACTCATATAGAACGCTAGACTACGGACAAATACCTTCAGAAAAGAAAATCTGACTTCAAAATTTAAATTCTTTGTTAACAAATTTTTGCTATTGGTGTTCTCAATTGTACATCATCTGTACTTCAGAATTAGTCTGCTGTTTTGTCGCCCAAACAGCAAACCTCATTTGTTCCTTTCAATGTCATTTTGTAATCCGTTTCCCTTCGTAGCTCTGATTTGATTTACTGCATTTTAGTGCCCTGGTTTCAGTTTTTTAATATTCACCTAATTTCTTTTCAAGACAGTACTCATTCCGTCCATTCCATTCAACAGATGTCCCAAGTAAGTGCAGTTTCAGATAGAATTACGCTGTCATTGAGTAAAAAAAAAGTTTTTTTTTTCTCCCAGAACTAAAATCTCCGTTCCATGTTCCTGTTTCCTTTCAGTATTGGTTGCCGAATTTATACACTGAATAACATGTGGAATAGGCTGAAAACCTTTCTCATTCCGTCTCGTATTTTATCCCTGTTATTTTAAGAAAAGCAAATGCTAACTGTGTACTGCGTCCCTACTTATCCTAAGGCAATTCGTCTTTCCTTTCGATAATATTCACTCCAAGTTGGTACCCTTTGTTGTACCTATCTATACACTGTATCCCAGTTTCAGTCTTTCTTCCTTTGCTTCATGCCGGCCGAAGTGGCCGTGCGGTTCTAGACGCTGCAATCTGGAACCGCGAGACCGCTACGGTCGCAGGTTCGGATCCTGCCTCGGGCATGGATGGGTGTGATGTCCTTAGGTTAGGTAGGTTTAACCAGTTCTAAGTTCTAGGGTACTAATGACCTCAGAAGCTGAGCCCCATAGTGCTCAGAGCCATTTGAACCTTTGCTTCACACTGTCTTGCAAACTGAGCTCTAGGTATTCGCTGGCGTCATACGGTTTTCCTCAAAGTTTTCTTAAATTTTCCTATGTGTAGAATCTATCGTTTACAAGGTCAAGCTTTGATTTTCTTCTCCATTATTTTTAGACGTGTGTGTTCACATCTGACGGCTTAATTTTCTATATTTTGATATTTTCCTCTGTCGTGAGTAAAATTCAGTATCAAAGGATTTGTTCTGGGCACTGTGTCTTTTTCTCCAATTGTTACTACGCTTCCCCCAGTATTTCATCTCTCAAAACTAACCATTCGCCTTTTTTTGCTACACTTCCTCCTTACTCAGCCGGTGGATGCCTAAGGTTCCCTTTGAAGCAATAGACACCGAAGAATTTTTAACTTTTTTAGAACCGATTTCCTTCATTTCTTACCTTTCTGATAATCCTTCCACTCCTATATGAAGTTAAAATCTGGTTCCTAAACATCTGTCTTATCACACATAACCCATCTGAAGCAGTCTGATATCTCCAGATTTCTAGAAGATATACATCCTCCTTTCACGTTTTTTAACCCACATTCAACTGATTTCTGTGCAAATTTTACCAGGTGACTTTCTCTCTAATAATTTTCCCATAGTTCCTGTTGCCCTACAATTTTTCCCACTCATGCTTTTCCTAATGTCGAATTCTTGCCCCCTCCACAACTACATTTCTGCCTCTTTTGATGCAACGACTAATTTCTTCAAGCTCAACGTTTATTATTTACATCTCCTAATGATCTACAGAGCTGGAAGCCTATTGTACTAACATAACGTAGGTGTGGGATTCGTGATTACCTGGATACGATATCACGTTCACTAAGTTATTCGGCTGCATTCCTATTTTGTTGTCCATAATTAGATTAACACGTGAGACATTTCCTCTTGCTTTCAGCTGTTGAAAGTATTCATACGACAAACCCCACCCACTGACCAAGTTAACTCTCTTGAAGAGGAATACATGTATCAATGGCCAGTGTGTAATCAGGACGCAAATGAAGACTTTATCTTGCCTCGCTGGCGGGAATGAGGCTCATCTCAGCCAGGTAGTGGGCTTCATCAGCCACACCCAGCCAGTCCTCCTCCCAGTGACATGGGACTCTGCGGCTCCACAGTGAGGCAGCTGCGCTAGTGGCACTCTACAACGAGTCGACGCAGGCAGCGAGTGGTCTTTCTTGGTTGCTACATCCATAATTTAACTACATCAGACTCCCTCCTGCACTGATACCCAGCATAAATCACATATTACCGTATGTGCTTTAAATTATGTTGGGTGTCCTGAATGCAATGAAGTCACTTCGTGCAAAATGCACTCAGTAAGTAGCTGTGCACAGAGGGAATGGAGAATGGGGGAATTTTGGAGCACACATAAGAGCTGAAATCACATAATGCTTATAACTGACGCGTAGTTCTTCATCAAGTAGCAGTACACCACCGAGCTGCGCGGATCCCAGCAGAGAAGACTGCTTGGAAGGACTTACTGTGAAAGGACAAATTAACTGATAACGAAACAGAAACTATTTCAGTGTTTCGCTAGTTACAGCTTCATAGACAAGAGGTTGATCTTCAGCGGTACCACATTGTACTGTATGCGATAACAGAAGACTACTGTTTTTAACCATTTACTTCTCTTTCATTTTTTTTTAAGATATCAGACGTGCTGCCTTCATTGAAGGCTGGGCTTCTTGTTGTTGTGTCTCAGTATCATTTTAGAGCTTGTCGGACATTATCACGACATTGGCCTCCAGTCCTATTGCGCTCCTCTGGTTCTGGCTATGCTTATTCTATAACTTGAAAGCTTCTATCACTGCCTGTGAAACTCTTGCCTGGTGCCATTTTTTCGGCTGGACTGTTCCCATATATTTTAAATATCGTGAGGTTGATCTAAGATTTTCAACTTCTTCGAGCAGTTTTCTGCTACTTCGTTCAGTCAGCTCATGACTGCATTAAGCTCACTATGCAGGGTTCTTTCGGGATGAGTTTCAAGCATCTCCAAGAGTTTCTTTATATTTGTCTGGCATACTGTGCCGTAAATACTTCCGTATTCCATGGACTTAACCATCAGTGCGTTACAATATCTTATTTTTGTATTGCCTTTCACGTTTCCGCTTCCTAGTGATCTATGCAGGGCACGAATTAGTCCGCTCATCTTCTCTTTCTTTGCTTGTATGTGTGAGCTGAATGTGAATTCATTGCCTAGTAAGACACCTAAGTACCTGACCTGGTTGGTCCACTGTATCCGTGTATTACTGATTCGCAGTTGGACCATGAGGCTTGGTCTTCTTCTGGTGAACACGACTGACCCATTTTGATCCGCACTTGGAGGTATTATGTTACAATTTGTCCGCTGTTATGTGACAGTTAGCTGCCTCTGAGGGCGGCCTGTCACTGCATTGACTCTATCTCAAAACCATTTACTAAATTCCTCAATTTGGAAGTTTATAGTTCGTAGCAATGTTGAGAGCCCATGTGTAATGGTTTTATTTCTTAGCTATTACCTATTGTGAATGTAGCTCAAACTAGCATTTCTTTGGTGCAGCACACACGAAATGATGAGGATGGTAGCCCCCATTAAGTCTTTGATCATCACGGTGTCTGGATATGCTTTACTACTATTATTTTGTTACCTAAGTTATAGTTGATCAATGTGTTGTCGCCACTATAACAATCATGTCATGTTTGCCTAGGTGGACCCTGCTGACAAGCAAGAACCCCGAGGAGATTCGGAGGAGGGGGCAGCCAAGGACTCTAGCAGCCTGGCTTCAGGTGCTGCTCCCAACCGCTGAAGAAACAATTCATTTGTTCTATCAGTTTTCGTTTGTTCTTTTTTCTTTCGTTCCAATTATTATTTTTTGTTCAGTTTCTTCGTTTTCGTTTTGTTCAAACTATTATTTGTTCCATTTTCTTAGTTTGTGTTGCGTTCAAGTTATTGTTTGTTCAGTTTTGATGTTTCATTATCAATCTTTGGAAACAAAAAAATAAATCTTTTGTTTTTCGTCAGCTGTTGCCTCGTTTTTTACGTGTGTAACTGTAAAATGATAGTTACTCAATAGACTTTCTACAAAGTTCCGTTTTCCAGTCCTTACTAACAAGCAACAATAAATGCTACACATTTAGAAAAGTTACCTAAGTTAGCAACAATAAATAAAATAGCCTCTGGCCTCAAGGATGGCTCTTCTACTCTCATCCTTTTCGGCACTGATAGTCTCACCTTCAGGCACACCTTAAATACACAAATAATCAATGTTAGGCATTATTCCCTCGCAATAACACCTGGCTGTCAACCTCAAGGTAAACATGCAAGCCCCATGTCCACAGGACCACACACAATGACACCTCACTGTTGGGCCATTTTTTAGGTGTTGTGTGCGTAGGTCGAGAACACTTCTCATTCTATTAACAGCCAGTTGCAATCCAGAAAAATAGTATTCAGAGAAATAATATTCAACATCAATTCGTTGGATAGGTGAGGTACACGTGAAGATGGGACTAGCAATTCCAAAATCGATCGTGTAATGGAAAAAAATATGTATAACACTATCCTTGCACCCACAGGAAACAGTACTTATAACTGCTTATCATGCGCAGCTGCATTCCCACCATTCACTACGATGCGTATTCAAGATAACGGCCAGTTCTAGTGTGCAATTCCACACGTCGGCTTTGAGCAATGACGTCATACGTAAGGCAGAGAAGCAACATAAACGCAATCTCTGAGAGCGACTGATCATATCCATAAACGAATCTAGCGTACGATAAAATTAATTAATTAGCCACAAATTGTAACGACAAGAATTAAAGGTAACTAAAATAAATATAATTAGAATGTCGGCATTGGTCGTAATTTTGATGATGAAAGCATAAAAGTGGAAGGAGTATATAGAGGGTGTATACAAGGGCGATGTACTTGAGGACAATATTATGGAAATGGAAGAGGATGTAGATGAAGATGAAATGGGAGATACGATACTGCTTGAAGAGTTTGACACAGCACTGAAAGACCTGAGTCGAAACAAGGCCCCGGGAGTAGACAACATTCCATTAGAACTACTGACGACCTTCGGAGAGCCAGTTCTGACAAAACTCTACCATCTGGTGAGCAAGATGTATGAAACAGGCGAAATACCCTCAGGCTTCAAGAAGAATATAATAATTCCAATCCCAAAGAAAGCAGGTGTTGACAGATGTGAAAATTACCGAACTATCAGTTAGTAAGTCACAGCTGCAAAATACTAACACGAATTCTTTACAGACGAATGGAAAAACTGGTAGAAGCCGACCTCTGGGAAGATCAGTTTGGATTCCGTAGAAATGTTGGAACACGTGAGGCAATACTGACCTTACGGCTTATCTTAGAATAAAGATTAAGGGAAGGCAAACCTACGTTTATAGCATTTGTAGACTTAGAGAAAGCTTTTGACAATGTTGAGTGGAATACTCTCTTTCAATTTATAAAGGTGGCACGCGTAAAATACAGGGAGCGAAAGGCTATTTACAATTTGTATAGAAACCAGATGGCAGTTATAAGAGTCGAGGGGCATGAAATGGAGGCAGTGGTTGGGAAGGGAGTGAGTCAGGATTGTAGCCTCTCCCCGATGTTATTCAATCTGTATATTGAGCAAGCAGTAAAGGAAACAAAAGAAAAATTCGGAGTAGGTATTAAAATCCATGGAGAAGAAATAAAAGCTTTGAGGTTCGCCAATGACATTGTAATTCTGCCAGAGACAGCAAAGGACTTGGAAGAGCAGTTGAACGGAACGGACAGTGTCTTGAAAGGAGGATATAAGATGAACATCAACAAAAGCAAAACGAGGATAATGGAATGTGGTCCAATTAAGGCAGGTGATGCTGAGGGAATTAGATTAGGAAATGAGACACTTAAAGTAGCAAAGGAGTTTTGCTATTTGGGGAGCAAAATAACTGATGATGGTCGAAATAGAGAAGAAATAAAATGTAGACAGGCAATGGCAAGGAAAACGTTTCTGAAGAAGAGAAATTTGTTAACATCGAGTATAGATTTAAGTATCAGGAAGTCGTTTCTGAAAGTATTTGTATGATGGAGTGTAGTCATGCATGGAAGTGAAACATGGACGATAAATAGTTTGGACAAGAAGAGAATAGAAGCTTTCGAAATGTGGTGCTACAGATGAATGCTGAAGATTAGATGGGTAGATCACATAACTAAAGATGAAGTATTCAATGGAATTGGGGAGAAGAGGAGTATGTGGCACAACTTGACAAAATGAAGGGACCGGTTAGTAGGACATGTTCTGAGGCATCAAGGGATCACAAATTTAGCATTGGAGGGCAGCGTGGAGGGTAAAAATCGTAGAGGGAGACCAAGAGATGAATACACTAAGCAGATTCAGAAGGATGTGTGTTGCAGTAAGTACTGGGAGATGAAGAAGCTTGCACAAGATAGGGTAGCATGGAGAGCTGCATCAAACCAGTCTCAGGACTGAAGACCACAACAACAACAACAACAACATGAGCAGCAACATCGATTTCCGATCACATAATGACCTTCAGTGATGGAAGTTAAACATTTCACATAGCGATCAGTGAATAAGAAACAAAAGACCACAAATACACCAGAGTAAAACCAACTGTTGGTAAGAATAACCCTTTAGGGTACAAATTAAAGCTCGTAGGCACTGGTGTCTTGTTATTAGCAGTAACAGAAGCTTTCAAACAATCACAATAGCTGAAGCCGCTTTTTAGATTCACCTATACAGCAGACCTCTGTGTGACAGGAGCTTGGAATGCCTTCTATGTGACATGAGTCACGTGAAGGCTTGATGTCTGAACATGGCATGCGGCAACCAGGAGAGAAACATGGTGGTCAATGTAACAGGGATAATTGAAACCAAACGTAACAAAGATTGGAAACCTTCGCATTACGGTTATCAGTTTCCAGACAGCCAATGATATACGCTCACGAGTTGCCATGTGCTCAGTACAATTCCGCGTGCAACGGTCGGTGCCAATGTTAGTTGCCGCTTCCAACCGACCGCGACGTGAAGAGAGGCCGGGGTTGTACTTCAGCTACGTAGTTTTATTCGACATGGTACCACGGTACTATAGGTCTTAATTTTAATGCTGACTATGCCTTACTCTGGCATGTTATAGTAATTTTATGCTTCTAAAGAAGACTAGTAAAGACCAGAAAATTTGTGCAGCTGAGGTTGATTCTTCAAAATATTAGTCCATTACAGTTGCTGACGGGTCTGCAATATGCTAAAAATTCTTAAACAGTGTTCTCTTTAAGATATAAAAGCTTTGTCCCAAAAAAATACATCTAACTCTGGTTATACAGATTTGAGAACCTTCAACATCGCAGCACGTCAGAAATCGTTGGTTAATATATTAAAAAGCTAAAAACCCGCCTCGATTGCGAAGAAAGCACCTAGTGTTTTAGTGTTAACCCAGGTTTCGGCGTAGATAACTACACCTTCTTCAGAACAACAATAAAACCCACAAGTGCCTAAGAAGACCTTTGTCAATGGTTAAAAGAACACCGTAGCTATACATTTATAAACGAAAAAGAAAAGGAAAACACAAACAGTACATATGTACAAAGTCAAAAGCACTACTTAACATAATGGTGTACGCTCCACCTCACACAGGCCTATGTCCGATGGGCCATGACCCGCCATAAACTGCAGCTACAAACGGTCGCTCACTTACAATCCTGATCCGCTATCTATGCACATGCGCAAGACAAGGGAAGTTACTTGAATGCGGATGAGCATACGAATACGAGAGAGTTTATACATGTGTCGGGGCTAAATAGCCCATATATTACCAACCGTGGATCAACGTATTTCAAAAAATGAAATGGATAGAACAAGAGACGAGCTAAATAGGAGATGGAACCTAGAAATAACGGCACACGGTTGCTTATGCTAGTAAAGAAACTTATATATGAAGCTACCTATGACAACATGTCTTGGATAACTTAACGAATGACAAGCCCTTCTGACAGCTCATAATGTTTAACTAATCGCAATAACGATATAAAAGAACAAATATGAGACGAAAACTGTCTCTATCCAACACCAAATGTTAAAGTCCTACTTTAGACAAAAAAAGAACTGCATGTGAGGCATCTCACGAGACTATAAGATGACTTGTTCTTTCAGTGAACCTTGGATCAGTAACCAACTAGTAAAAGGGAAAAAATATGTGCCAGCAACTTACCATGACCAATAGTTAGCAGTAAGCAAAGCCTACTGTTATGGATCGTAATAAACTAGAGATAATCATCGTATGTTGGCACAACCGGGGCCAGGAAACACGCGCAACTTTACAGACAAACATGCAAGGATATTCTGATGGTGGTAGCCACGAAATTTAAAAGAAACGTAATGCATCAAAAAATCGGAATATTGTGATAGTTGGGGGTGCGTATGATGTTAACAGGAAATAACTGAGTCATCTCAAACTTTGAGAGTCAGTCTGACTAAAGTAAAGAAGCCAACAATTATTGTGACAGATCTTCTTCACAAGAATCATCTAATAGGTTCTTACTGTATAAAAAACATTCAAAATGCATGTCAGTATCTACAGAAATATCTGCTAGTCAACTGCAAATCTATTTTTTTCCTGTGTGTTTTAAATCTCCTTTGTTTACGATAAGTGCCCATCGATTCTTCTTGTTTCCTCGGTTCATGGTAATACTGTAATGAAGATCTCCTCTGCCATAAAACGCAGTACGTTTTCACTCATTAACTAAATATATAATGATAATTGTATATAATTTGTATGCTATAATTTGTATGCTATAATTTGTTTTGTTAGCCTATGTTTAAGTGTGAACGAAATATGATGTATTTTACGTGTTGTTATGTTTCAACTAACTTGCACAGTATGCAATCTACATGTATAGAAAACGTTTTGGCCTGGTATGAAAAGCTTTATCTACGCAAAATTCATTTAAGGAGAAAGCAAGAAATGAAAGGAGTCTGTCGATGATACTACCCGGTAGTGTAATGACGAACAGACAAGACGTGTTGTTTAATCAGTAAAATGTGTGAAGAGCGATCAGTTCCCGGAAAGGGAGGCATATCGTAACAGTGAAAGTCCGATTTTGTTTAGGGAAGAGACTTACAGTAATGAGCAAGAGAAAGCAATTTGATTATGCTACGACAAAAGGTGCGCAGAAGTTTACAAAAAGCTACTATTGTCATACTGTTGCAATAAAATGCTATGTTGCAAGAACAGATACAGGTCTTAATGATATCAACGAAGAAGTGGAGGTGCAAGAGAGGACGATTGCTAGCAAAAAGATAGGGAGCAAGAAGTGAGCAAGAAAGAATTTTCAAGACTGTAAAATTTGCTATTGGTTCAATGCACAGGGACAGAAGAATGAAGACATCGAAAGTATGAGAAAGGTCCAGCCATCTTCACAAAAACTAGTACACATTTAATTTTCTGAGGCTGAGTATACTTAACTGTTATCAGCTCTGCTTTGATTGAGAAGAGACAGTGAACATCAGCATTAATATGAACGGCGTTCGGGAAAGAGATTGTACACAGGCCTCTTGTATTTACATGATTCGGACTATCAGTTGACCGCCTATTAAGAAATTATTTATAGGGGGGACCAAGGCATACATTATTTGAAGAGTGAAAGTATAGATAAAATTATAAATATTTACATAGATGTTTTGTTTGGGTATTAACTACTGTTATAGAAATTTAAATGACATTGAAGGTTAGAGACTGTTTACTGATACGAAACATATATTTCTATTGCAATTAAATGATGATGTCACGCTATTTTTCTTGTAGCTGTCTTCACTCCAAAGACTGGTTTGATGTAGCTGTCCATGCTACTTTGTCCTGTGCAAGCCTCTTCATCTCTGTGGAACTACTGCAATCCACATCCCTCGAATCTGCTTACTGTATTCATCTCTTGGTCTTTCTCTACAATTTTTACCGCCTATGCTTCCTCCAGTACTAAACTGGTGATCCCTTGATGCCTCAAATTGTGTCGTACCTACCAATCCCTCTTTTTAGTCAGATTATCCCACAAATTTCTCTTCTTGTCTGAACCGTTTATCGTCCATGTTTCACTTCCATACATGGCTACACCCCATAAAAATACGTACAGAAAGGACTTCCTGACACTTAAATCTATACTCGATGTTATCAAATTTCTCTTCTTCAGAAACGCTTTTTTTGCCATTGCTAGTCTTCATTTTCTATCCGCCCTATTTCGACCATCATCAGTTATTTTGCTTCCCAAACAGCTAAACTCATTTACTGCTTTAAGTGTCTCATACGCTAATCCAATTCCCTCAACATCACCTGATTTAATTAGACTACATTCTATTATTCCCGTTTTGGTTTTGTTGATGTTCATCTTTTATCCTCCTTTCCAGATCATGTCCACTCGGTTCAACTGCACTTCCAATTCCATTGCTGTCTCCCACAGAATTACCATGTCGTCGACAAACTTCAGCGATTTTATATATTCTACCTCGACTTCCTATTCCAAATTTTTCTCTTGTTTCCTTTACTGGTTGCTCAATTCGCGGACAGGCTACAACCCCATTTCACTCCTTTCTCAACCACTTCTTCCCTTTCATGCTCCTCGACTCTTAGACCTACCATGTGGTATCTGTACAGATTATAAATAGCATTTCGCTCCCTCTATTTTAGTCCTGCTATCATTTGAATTTTTAAAAGAAAGTTTTCCAGTCAACAGTGCCGAATGCTGCCTATAAGTCTACAAATGCTATGAACATAGATTTACCTTTCCTTAACCTATCTTTTATGAGAAGTCGTAGGGTCGGTACTGACTCTCGTGTTCCCGTATTTGTTTGGAATCCTGGCTTATCTTCCCCGATGTCAGCTTCTATCAGCTTTTCCGTTCTTCTGAATAGGATTCATGTTAGTAATTTGTATCTGTGACTCATTAACCTGATAGTCTGGTAATTTTTACAACTGTCAGCACCTGCTTTCTTTGGAAATGGGATTATTGTATCCTTCTTGAAGTACCAGGTATTTCGCCTGTCTCATACATCCTCATCAGATCTAAACGTTTTGTCATGGTTAGCTCTCCATATACTATCAGTAGCTACTCCGAGGGCCTGGTTTCGACTTAAGTCATCCAGTATCGTATCGTATCTTCCTTCTCACCTAACTCTACATCCTCTTCCATTTCCATAATATTGCCCTCAAGTACATCTCCCCTGTGTGGCCCCTCTGCATACTCCTTCCACCTTCCTGCTTTCACTTGTTTGCTTAGAACTGGTTTTCCATCCGAGGTCTTGATATTCGTACAGATGGTTCTCTTTTCTATAAAGGTCTCTTTAATTTTCCTGTAGGCAGCATCTATCACACCCCTAGTGATATATGCTTCTACCTGATTACGTTTGCCCTCTAGATATTCTTGCTTTGACATTTTGCGCTTCCTGTCGATCTCATTTTCTAAACGTTTGTATTTCTTTTTGCCAGCTTTAGTTATTGCATTTTTATGTTTTCTCCATCCATCGATGCAGTATCTCTTGTGTTACCCAAATATTTCTACTAGCCAAATATTTCTACTAACCCTCATCTTTTTATCTAGATGATCCTCTGCTGCCTTCACTATTTCATCTCTCAAAGCTACCCATTCATCTTCTACTACATTCCTTCCTCCTATTCTTCTGAACCGTTGCTATTTCAGTTTATCCAGGTCCCATATCGTTAAATTCCTGTCATGTTGCAGTTTCTTCAGTTTTAACCTGCAGTTCATAAACAATAAATTATGGTCAGAATCCACATCTGCTCCTGAAAATGTCTTACAGCCTAAAATCTGGGCCCTAAATATCTGTCTAACCATTATATAATCAATGTGAAACCGTCTAGTGTCTCAAGGTCCCTTCCACGTGTACAACCTTCTCTTATGATTCTTCAACCAAGTGTTAGCTATGATTAAATTCTGCTCTGTGCAAAATTCTACCAGGCGGCATCCTCTTTCATTCCTTTCCCCCAGTCTATAATCAAGTACTACTTTTCCTCCTCTTCCTTTCCCTACTATCGGATTCCTGTCCCCCATGACTATTAAATTTTCGGCTCTCTTAATTATCTGAATAATTTCTTTTATCTCATCATACATTTCCTCCATCTCCTCCTCATTTGCGTAGTTAGTTGGCACATAAACTTGTACTACTGCGTTGGGCATCGCCATTTAACAGTACAGTAGAGCTGCATGCCCTCAGGAGAAATTACGTCTGTAGTTTCCCCTTGCTTTCAGCCATTCACAGTATTAGCACAGCAAGGTGATTTAGGTTGATGTTACAAGGTAATGTCAGTTGATCATCGAGATGGTTGTCCCTGCAACTACTGAAAAGGTTGCTGCCCCTCTTCAGGAACCACACGTTTGTCTTGCCTCTCAACAGATACCCCTCTGTTCTGGTTGCAGCTACGGTACAACTATCTGTATCGCTGAGCGACAGAAGCTTCATGCAAGCGTCATGGTGTGGGGGGGGGGGGGGGGGGTCATGCAGTTAAACAATTAAAACATGTATGATGTTTGTGTAGTGAGGATTTTCTTTTTCTTTAAATTGTAGCCCATGCTGTTGATTATGTCCAACATAATGGCTGCCCAGAACTAACTGAACCTCAGTGTGTCTAATGGAATCTGACTACTTCTAGTTATGGTTAATATTTCCATATTAAAATTTTCACTTTGCAATGGAGTGTGGACTGATATGAAACTTCCTGGCAGATTAAAAGAGTGTGTAGGACCGAGACTCGAACGCAGGACCTTTGCCTTTCATAGTCTAGTGCTCTACCATCTTTTATTTTTGTCTTCTTACCAGACTGAGACACGAACCATAATTTCCACTTATAGTGAGCGGCTGCTTTACTATTTTGTTAAAGGGACCTTCCTGGCGCCCAAAGGGAGGGGGTGGGGGCAAAGTGGGCAGGGGTTGCAACAAGCGACCTGGCCACCTCTTCCAGTTCCCAAACTCCAGTAACAAAGGAAAGCGCAGGGAACGTGGAGTAGAGGTACCATGAACACCTTTATTTATTTATTTTTCTTATCTTCCTTTTTTAAATTTTTTTAACGTTAATACCACCGAGAGTACCAGGAAACCGGCGTCGTTAGGAGGAGGTCGCAACAAGACATCAGGCCCATTGTGACTATCAACATACAGTTTGCCCGAGCAGAACATTCCGATGACCAGAGAATATATCGGTTTTAAGTGTGATAGAGGCGGGGATCAACTCTTCATGATAGGAATACCCAACTCTGGCATGGGTTAAGGACGACACTGCAAAGGAAATTGGAGAAAAAATGTTTGTATTTTGGATTGGAGGCAACTGCACAGTGGTGTTCATTAAGGAAGTGCCAAAAATGAAGGATACTTATTTTGTCATCAGCAAACCGGTAGTGACCTTTGTGTCCACAAATTTACTTCACAGAGCTCTTCTTCACTTCTGGGAAGTATCCCGGGTCCCTAAAGAGGAACTGTTGAGTGGAATCTGATGAGGAGACGTACAGCAAATTAGGAACAACATCTGTTGCACCAAGAACCAGACACCTCTTGCCAATCTGCACACCAGGTGGTGCTTGTCTGTGTCACAACATCACACGCGTTACACAGCGGGGTGTCTGCGATGTAAATTCTGTGAAGTTGTGACTGGCATACTTGCTTCATTTACCACACAGATTCGATGTGTGAAGAAAAGGACTGCTCACCAATAGTAAAACAGCTTCCCCTCAACTACATTTAGTGACCTGTGCTACTGAAGGAAACCATAGATCGTCTTCTTGCATGCAGTAGTAGTAGTAGTACTAGGAGCTTTATTCATCCCTGGATCTCGTTTTACATGGATATAGGACATGTCAAAGTGTTTACAAATTTAGATCAATTTAAAATAAGCTAATTCATATACACATATCTTTACAGACTTCTAGTTAGACAATCTTACATTTACTCCTGGTATGTAATACTTTTTTTTACATTAAATTATTAAGTAAGTTAAAGGCACACTGTTCACTTATTTCTCATTATCAGTCACTGCACACACTATACACACATTGTTTCATAACACTTCACTCACTGCACGCACACACACACACACACACACACACACACACACACACACACATACTAGTGATCTATCGGCCATTTTCAGTACTGCAACTTCCCATTTGCTATGCTGAAAAACTGATTCAGCATCCCTCCATAATGAGTGAGATGTTTAGCTCAGAAAGAGCGAAGAGGTGTTAGTATTGTACTATGCATGGCTTGGCGCTAAGTATTTCCAGAAAGGAAAAAAGAAGGAAAAGAAACATAAAGGGAAGGGTTATGTGGAATACTGGATAATTTATTTTCATTATTATTATTATTTATTTTTATAACATTTTTTATCAAACTCCTACTCTGTTTGAGCTAAGTAATCCTTCAATATATAAAACATATTGCATAACAGGTACTTTTTAGCTGTCTTTTTAAGTAAGTGTATTATTACAATTTCTTTAATCTCTTTTGGTAATATATTGTACAGTTTTATTCCTTGGTAGAAAATGCTGTTTTGAGTTTCATGTTTATTTTTTCTTGGTAAATGTAGGTTGAGTCTATCTCTTGTTGCATGCTCATGGACAGAGCTGTTTGTGCAGTAATTAACAATGTTACTTTTGATGTGTACAACTGACTGGTAAATGTATTCACATGGAGGACTTAAAATCCCCAGTGTTTTGCAGTGTTTTGTACAGATCTTTACAGTGAGCTCGACTATTGTTTTTGGTTATTATTCTTATGGTTGTTTTCTGGAGTTTGAAAGCTGTGTTTATATTTTGTGCATTTGTTCCCCAAAAAAGAATGCAATAGCTAAGAATTGAGTATAAATATGAATAATATGTAACAAAAAGACACTGAATGTTACACACTGATGATAAGATTCTCAGAGTATAACATGCTAATGACATTCTGTTTGTTAGTACCTTTGTGTGTTCACACCACTTCAATTAAGAATCAACATTCATTCCTAGAAATTCTGCATTTGTTACACAGTCTATAGAGGTGCCATCTACGTTTAATTTAACATTGTCATTCTTCCTCTTCAAACTGAAATTCATGGCACTAGTTTCCTTTATGTTCAATGTCACTTTATTGATTATTGACCAATCATAAACTTTGTTGAGAGTTTCATTTGCTTTCTCAGCAAGAAATTCTCTTGTTTTTTCAGTGACTATAATTTGCTGCCATCAGCAAAGAGAAATGTTTCACCATGAGTAACACTACCGGGAAAATCATTGATGTGTATCAGGAACTGTATTGGTCCTAATATGCTACCTTGCAGAGAAAATTGTTCAAATGGCTCTGAGCACTATGGCACCTAACATCTGAGGTCATCAGTCCCCTAGAACTCGGAACCACTCAAATCTAAGCAACCTAAGGACGGTCGCGCGGTTCCAGACTGAAGCACCTAGAACCGTTTGGTCACAATGGCCGGCCCCCTTCCAGAAACCCTGTATTAATGTATTTGGGTTCTGATAAGTGTTTTACTAAATATTTAGATATATTTGATGTATGTGTTATCTCTATTCTTTGTACCCTATCTCTTAGGTATAATTGAAACCATTCATTAGCTACCCCTCTTATTCCTAATGCATCTAATTTATTTAATAGAATCTTGTGGTCGACTGTATTAAACTCTGTAGAAAGATCCAAAAATATGCCTGTAACACACTCATCTTTATCAAGAGCAGCAAGAACAACTTTTGTGAATTCTACTATGGATGACTCCATATTTTTGCCACCTTGGAAACTAAACAGCGATTCGCTTAAAAGTTTGTATTTATTCAGGTAATTCATTTATCTGCCTTTCATAAGAGCTTCTAATATTTTTGAGAATGGTGACAGCAGGGAAATAGGCTGGTAATTGTCTATGTTTTCAGCATTACCTCTCTTAAGCAAAGGTACAACTCTTGCCTGTTTTAACTGCTCTGGAAATGTCCCTGATAAGAAGGATTCATTTATTGTATTTGTTAAGGGACCTTGTATAATCCCTATGCATTGTTTCACTACACACATTGGTAATTTATCTAAGCCTACTGACTCTTTATTTTTTAGTTTTTGAACTGTTTTATTGACTTCATTGTCTGTGGTTGGAAGTAGCATCATTGTATTTAGTGGAACATTATTTACAGGTGTCGTATTTGTTTGGGGAACCTTTTGCTGTAACTTCTCTGCAATACTTGAAAGATGCTCGTTTACATAGTTTGCTATGTGTTGTGGATCATTTATTACCTTACTCTTCTCCCTTAGCAGTATGTTATTCTGCATTTGTTTGCCTTTCCCCATTTCTTTTTTTGATAATATCCCAGACTGCTTTGCTTTTATTCTCTGCATTATATATTATTTTTTCATTAAATGACTTTTTTGCGGCAATCAGCACCTACCTATGATCTTTTTGTATCTATCATATAAATTTAAGAATTCTGTATCATTGCGAATCTTTTTCATGGAACTGAGGTGTTTAAGTGTTTAGGGGGACTTCTTAACACTGCTGCTATCGATCAGTTCTTATGAGATGTTGATACAGGTATGCATTCTTTTGGAAATGCCTTTTCAAATTTCAGTTTAAACAACATGGAGAATTTAGAGACTTTCATATTCACATTGGTTTCCTTATACACTTGTTTTTCTAGTTCTTTGGAAAAATCTTTTATTTTGATTTCTGATAGATGTCGTTTGTAGTTTAGGGAATGATTCGTTCCATCATTATACTGTTGTTATTTGACAGAGATGGTTTGATAGTCCAAGATCTTTTACAGCTACATCACATTTTCCCTGTCCATATTTGTTGCCACATGGCCAATTACTGATGAAGTTGTTGCACTATTGACCAATAGGGACATGTCAAAACTTTGAAGGATATTTATGCAGGTGCTGCTGAATTCTCTTATGATATTAGTGTTGATGTTAATGTACCCACACAGAATTACGTTGACCTTTGTACTTGAGATTCTATCTAGAACTTCTGTTAACTTATTGAAAAAAGTGTCCACGTAACCATTGGGAGATCTGTACACAAAAAAATGGCTCTGAGCATTATGGGACTTAACATCTGAGGTCATCAGTCCCCAAGAACTTAGAACTAATTAAACCTAACTAACCTAAAGACATCACACACATCCGTGCCCAAGGCAGGATTCGAACCTGCGACCGTAGCGGTCGCACGGTTCCAGACTGAAGCGACTAGAAGCACTCGGCCACTGCGGCCGGCTGATCTGTACACACACAACATGATTAATTTCTTGGTGATATCAAACCCTGTTAATTCAATAGCTGATATTTCAAGGTGTTTGTCTTAACTTACTGTACTGCGGTCATGTCTTGATTCGAATTGTGTTCCTTTTCTGATATAAATGCATGATACTCAACCCCTTGGAGTATGTCTGCAGTAAGAGTTTGCTTTTTCATACAATGATAATACTACATGTTGGATTTCTATGTCTCTACACCAGTGCTCCATAATACAAACTACTTTGCAGTTCAAAGATTGGAGCTCAACTTCTAATAGGTGTGTTGTATTTTTTATTGATTGCATGTTTTCATGGAGGATTTTTAAGTCTGTGAAATGTTCCATGTTACTTTTTCCAAGTGTTTGTTTTTCTTTCTGACATCTGGTATATGTGATATTTGAGGTGTTAAAATCTGTCTTGTGAGTGATCATTTCAGTATTTTTAAGGTGCTGGAGATACTCTTTAGGCAGGGGAACCTGTTGTCTGGATTTATCCTAAAAAAATACTTTTCGTACCTATGACTTAAGTATTTGACCATGTGTGTCCCGAGATCCACTTCCTATACTGTCATGAATCAGCTGTACCAATCTCCCCTCCCCAGTCCTGTTTAGGTGTAGGCCATGCCTAGTGAAACCCCATCTGTTGGTAGTCCGGATGGGCACCAGAGATACATGAGTAAAGTTGGCTGTCCTCAGAGCCATCCCTAAGCCACATTCATTCGCCTCACAGCTCCAGCAAGGTGTGGTCGATCATGACACCGGAACAGCTCAACACAGTGTACGTTGGTGCTATGAGTTAGGGAGGCTATCTTGTCCAAGTCACCACCTATGTCATACGATTCACCCCTGTCCAAACTGTTTCCCAACCCACCCACTATCACTACATGGTCCTCTTTTGTAAAGTCCTTACATAAAAACCCTAGGTCCTCTATCACATGACTTAGCTCTGCATTTGGATTGTAGATACTTGAGGCCTGGTACGTTGACCCTAACTTTCCTGTAACTGAGGGCCTACACCTCGCCCAAGGCTACTACCTAGCAGCAGCCCTTTCTTCTTCCTAAGACTCTGTATATTCCTACGGTTCTTAGGCTCGGTTGAAGTGTGCTGCACATTTCCTGCTCCTCGTTCTACCTAAAGCTCTTCTCCACGTAACTCTGGCAGTGGTAGATACCTGTTTTTGGTGTTGATGATAAAACGTTCTCTTTCTTCCTATCCTGTGTAAAGTGATCTGGCTGTATTTCAGTATGGAAGTAGGTTAGGTGGAGGACAAAGTGAGGGAAGTAAAATAAGGGTGGTGGGACTTCCGAAAGCTGCATAGGTGGTGAAAGGGTGTTTTGCATGGTGCCATTCTCTAACTCGACTGATGTCTTAGGAAGACAGTGAGGAGGTACCGTATACATCAGAACATACATGCTTGCCGTCTAATAGGCCACACCACACGGCTACAGTTATAGAATTGGTTCAGCAATGCTGTACCAATCCGTATGTAACGTCTTTCTTCCTAGTTTCTGTCGCCATGGTTACTAAAGTAGCACTGAACGTGTTCCCCATTTTCTGTATCATCCCAACATTTCAAAGCAATGGATATTTTGCAATTAAATATTACTCATTACATAAAAAAGTTCAATTATAGAACCAAACATCATAGCACGGCTGCTAAGGCAAATTCATAGGCCGATTTTTTATTCAGCTATTAGTAAAAAATGGAAAAAAGTTCCTGCTATCACAGGAAAAAAACAAATACGGAACAATGTCGGTTTTTCAGAACTATGATATCGACATCGGTTTTAACCTGCCGGTTTTTCCCATCGCTAACATATTATAGCGGTTCATATTTATGTACCACAACTACAAAATTCGTGTCTCATGTAATGCCGACGTTTAGTGGGGCTAGACGTTCAGGTATGAGTACTGTGCATTGAGGAACAGATTGTCTGAAGACAGCGTCGACAGTGTGGCAGTTTTCATCTAACGTTTTGTGTACGTCGCGAAGATAGTTACTTCTATAAAGTAAGTGACAATGATATCCTCTACTTAGGGGCAAATATACATCCGATAACTTTAGTTTCAGGTAGTTATGAAACTGTTCTGGTAGCGTTTCGTCTGCCGTACACTGATGAAAAGAAAACTGTGACCTCGAATATAATTTACTACTATAAGTTCTTGATATTGTGTCGGTATTGGAATGCTGAAAACAGTATCAACCCTAAAATATCTGCGTGTATCTATCTGGTGCCACCTTAAATGGAATGAGCACATAAAGCAAATAGCAGGAGAGTTCCCGTCAGGTTTGGCAGGTAGGAGACGAGGTACTGGCGGAAGAAAACATGTGAGGACGTGTGGCAAGCCGTGCTTGGGTAACTCAGTCGGTAGAGCACTTGCGAAAGGTAATGGTCCCGAACACGTCATGAGATTCGTTTAGAAATTTGCATTACGAAGAAATACACGTTCTGTTTTGCTGTGCCTCACGAAGGCTTCAGTAACCAAAAATTAAAGCTCTTCAAGGCACATGGACTCTAAGGAATAGTTACAATGTCATGTCGTACCGTTTTTTTTTTTTTTTTTTTTTTTTTGGTTTCGTTCTTTAATGTTGTAAAGGGGAGAAGATTCCAGTCACCCTTTGTCGGAACATGACATTTACGTTTAAATTTATCTAATTGAGTGAAGCTCGCCTTTGTAGGCACGTTTGAAGAGCTCAAGGAAGGGTTGGGAAGGGCTAGGAACTTTCATATCAGCACACACTCCGCAGCAGAGTGAAAATTTCATTCTGAAAGTTACATACAGTCTGTTTATTTTTCTCAGGATTTCCATTCTACCTTCTTTAAATAAAATGCCAAGAAGAGCATCGTCCAGTTGAGGATATCACTGTAAAAATAGTTTTATAGCTCCTTAGACTTTAACAAATAAAACCTCAAAAGAAGTACAGTTTAGGCATCTCTCCCTAGGTATCGCTATGAGTGTGTTACAACCAATCACTAATTACACTTATATGTTGCGCGTGACATCGGTACGTCGACAAATGTGGTTCACGTTATTCCTCCGAGGGTCCTACAGTGAAACTGGAATATGCCTACTTGGACTGGTTCACTCATGAAGAAAAGTTATGAGTAAAAATTTAAAATCAAAGTAATACGAGGGCGTGCTAGATAGCAATGCCTACTAATTTACAATGTGAAAACTCATAAAGCTTTTTTAAATAAAATAAACATTATTACCATTCTACATAGTTATTCTTAATGGCCAAATATTTGCAGCCCTCTGCCACTAGAGGCCTCCAAAACCTATGGTGAAACATGCCGGTGTGTAATAAATATGTCGGCGCGTGGAAAATCGTATATGGGATTTCAAGAGTTCGCCCACACATACAGCTCCTCCTTCAGGCTGACAATGCCAGTCTACACACGAGGGCTGACACATCTGAAACAATCCGGTGCCATAATTACACTGCCATCGACCATCCTCCATGCAGTCCCGAATTGGCTTTATCCTGTTTTCATCTGTTTCCTAACCTTAAAGAGCGCCTTCCAGGACTACACTTTGATAGTGATGATGCGGTGCAAGCAGAGGTGAGGTTGTAGCTCTGACAACGAAGTCAAATATTCCACAGTGACGGTATCAATAATCTGATTTCTCATTGGGTTGGGAGGAATTTGTATGTTGAGAAATAAACATGTTGGCATGAAGAATAAAGAGGTAGAATGTTAATAGCTTTTGTTTTCTTAAAAATCTTTAAATGTTTCACATATAAAATTCAGAAGTATTACTTTTTAGCACGCCGTCATATATTGTTTGAATAGACACAGACATTGTGCTGTCTGTAAACCCTCTAAATGGCGGTTACGGTTATTGAACATTACTATGAGTCAGTCTGTGCATAACACTCCACTGCATTGTCAATACTTGGTGTAATTTGAAAAAAAGTTTCTGGCTTCGATGCATCAATTGATTCCAAAAAGGCGTAATTTCCGACCAGCGATCTACTATGCCTAATACGTGTCTTCACTCAGTGATATGTTCTGTGCGATGTATTTTGACGACACACCATCCGAAGCTGTTTGCACTACAACCTCTCCAGCCACAGAGGAGGTGGGAGGTTATAGATACGAGACGCGTACGCACTGTATAAGAAGTGGAGCAGCGTATTTCGTACGAATATTGACGAATTTATGGCCTACTTCACTCGAATACTGTTCAAGAAAAAGTGATTACACGCCACATACGATTATGTAAGCATTATACCCACAGATGTCCTCGGACTTCGGTTCTTCAAGCTTTCCAAACAGATTTTCATTAGATCAACGTCGTCTTCTTTCAAGCATAGACCCCCTCCCCCGTTCACCCATCCCAACACTTCCGTTTCATTTCGTATGATGTTTACGGCTCAGTTACGGATCGTTCGATATCTAGTGTGATTTCTACCACATAAGAGTGCAAAGGCTGAATAAACAGTCAACATGTGTGGAATCAAGCCTCTCGTACGTGTTCTCCTTCACCCATGCGCAGCGCTTTCGCAGAATCCTCACAACAAATACGGCTTCACTTCGCCTTCCTTACTACAATGTTTTCATGTTCATCTCATTCAACTTCGTTTCTTAATATGGCTCACATTCAAACGATGGAAAGAGCTCCAAACTTTCGAGACTAATATCTTAATCGTATATTACCCAGTCTGCATTTCTACTTTATTCTGGAAATTACCAAGCGCTCGTCTACGTTTAATAGAACAGTGGTTCATTACTACAAGTCGGAAATTTGGTCAAGTCTTTCTGCATTTTATAACGATCGTTCAAAAACGACTGTTTCCGGTACACAAATCCATCGTCTTGAATAATCTGGCCCTCTGTAATAAATATTTCATGTATAGTGGGATTGTGTTGTGTGGGTATGTGATTGTTTTGTGTGTGTAAATGAACATCGTGGGAACCTCCTTTCGACTAATATGATGAAGCCTTACAGCAGCATTTACACGCAACATTCAGGTTTATTTATTGGATTATTTCGGTGTTTTCCTTCAACTGAATACAATATTTGCCCCCTAGTTCCTGGTGCATAGAACTAAAGTGCAGTAACTCACGAAATACCTATGTGGACTGCAGTTATGGTATGACAGTGGAACTTGGTTGATACGCAATGCGTTCGTGCAGAACCGATTTACTCTGGAAAAAATTAGTTCACGTTTTGGCTACCAGGTGCAAATTTAGCGTTGTCAATGCAATTAAGACGTATAGATATGTTTCCATATACACTCCTGGAAATTGAAATAAGAACACCGTGAATTCATTGTCCCAGGAAGGGGAAACTTTATTGACACATTCCTGGGGTCAGATACATCACATGATCACACTGACAGAACAACAGGCACATAGACACAGGCAACAGAGCATGCACAATGTCGGCACTAGTACAGTGTATATCCACCTTTCGCAGCAATGCAGGCTGCTATTCTCCCATGGAGACGATCGTAGAGATGCTGGATGTAGTCCTGTGGAACGGCTTGCCACGCCATTTCCACCTGGCGCCTCAGTTGGACCAGCGTTCGTGCTGGACGTGCAGACCGCGTGAGACGACGCTTCATCCAGTCCCAAACATGCTCAATGGGGGACAGATCCGGAGATCTTGCTGGCCAGGGTAGTTGACTTACACCTTCTAGAGCACGTTGGGTGGCACGGGATACATGCGGACGTGCATTGTCCTGTTGGAACAGCAAGTTCCCTTGCCGGTCTAGGAATGGTAGAACGATGGGTTCGATGACGGTTTGGCTGTACCGTGCACTACTCAGTGTCCCCTCGACGATCACCAGTGGTGTACGGCCAGTGTAGGAGATCGCTCCCCACACCATGATGCCGGGTGTTGGCCCTGTGTGCCTCGGTCGTATGCAGTCCTGATTGTGGCGCTCACCTGCACGGCGCCAAACACGCATACGACCATCATTGGCACCAAGGCAGAAGCGACTCTCATCGCTGAAGACGACACGTCTCCATTCGTCCCTCCATTCACGCCTGTCGCGACACCACTGGAGGCGGGCTGCACGATGTTGGGGCGTGAGCGGAAGACGGCCTAACGGTGTGCGGGACCGTAGCCCAGCTTCATGGAGACGGTTGCGAATGGTCCTCGCCGATACCCCAGGAGTAACAGTGTCCCTAATTTGCTGGGAAGTGGCGGTGCGGTCCCCTACGGCACTGCGTAGGATCCTACGATCTTGGCGTGCATCCGTGCGTCGCTGCGGTCCGGTCCCAGGTCGACGGGCACGTGCACCTTCCGCCGACCACTGGCGACAACATCGATGTACTGTGGAGACTTCGGCGGTACGTCCACCCGGCCTCCCGCATGCCCACTATACGCCCTCGCTCAAAGTCCGTCAACTGCACATACGGTTCACGTCCACACTGTCGCGGCATGCTACCGGTGTTAAAGACTGCGATGGAGCTCCGTATGCCACGGCAAACTGGCTGACACTGACGGCAGCGGTGCACAAATGCTGCGCAGCTAGCGCCATTCGACGGCCAACACCGTGGTTCCTGGTGTGTCCGCTGTGCCGTGCGTGTGATCATCGCTTGTACAGCCCTCTCGCAGTGTCCGGAGCAAGTATGGTGGGTCTGACACACCGGTGTCAATGTGTTCTTTTTTCCATTTCCAGGAGTGTATAATGGATAATGAGCAGGGCCTGGGCATGAAAGATCAAACAAGTGAGAAAAGCGTAAGTTAATTGTACTGTTAATCACCTTACACGAAAACAGTGATTTCCATATAGCTGCGCACTTGAACCACATGCTGATCGTTCGGACGTCATGGTACACCTGAGAGCTCCTCGGGTGTATTCTTTACAAAGAAGAACGGACCAAGAATACAGGTGCTTGTGAATTACACCACCCAGCCACATGCGACGAGTGAAATGGCTCATCGTGCACAACACGCGATTTACCCCAAATTCGGCAGTTCTGTGTATTAACTGCGTCCTGTAGTGTAAAATGTGCCTCGTCACTCCATAGAGTATTTCCTGGCCACATGTCATCAACTTCGATCAGTGCCACAAACCAAAGAGCAAATTCAGAACGCTGCTGCGGATCGTAAGGTTTCAGTTGCTGCGCATTCTGGATTTTGTACGGGTACCAGTGTAATACATTCCGTACTGTTGATAAGGTGACACACAGTTTCCGTGACACTGCACGGACACTAGCACTACCCGGAACACGTGTCAGTTCCAGCAACAACCACTTCGTCAGTAACTTCCGACGGGGCAGGAAGCCTTCCTCTTCCAGGAACAACACCAAACTCATCCGTGAATTTTATTATCATCTTCTTCTAACCATTAACAACACTGATGCCTCTCCTGAGACCTTTCAGTCGGCGATACTCTCCCAGCGAAGAACTGTAACTGCTGCCGTTCACATGAAACAATTTCACTAAAAGTGCAAGGTCTCTCCTCTCGACATCCATTCTGTGCACTTGGCTTATAACTTGTCAAATGACAGTGTGGATGCCATACAGACATACAAACAGCGTATAGCGCAAGATTTTATCTGGTGGCCGAAATTGGAACACTTTTTTTCAGCGTAGATCTGTTCCACATTAACGCATAAGCGAATCTACCAAGTTTCGCTGCCACACGACATTTATAGTAGACAGTGGTCCTCCGTGAGTCGCTGCACATTAATTATAACTACCCGGTACTATGGCAGTCATTGCCTGATGCTTTAACACGCAGTCGTCCCTGCCATTCTCCTCGTCAATATTTTCCACATATTGCAATCCTGACCGATGTTATTCTGTTCAAATTAACAAAAATGTTAGGTGAGAACTTCGAAAACGTCACTTCTACAATTTGTAAGTGGTCTACTAAGCCCAAGGCGTAATGGCGCCAGTCAGCGAAGGTCAAAATGGTCGAATGTAGGAAATAATTCCTGCAGTCGCACATTTTTGTACAGTGGTAGGAGGGAGTGCCTTGGACAACATGCTTGACACCCTGACCGGTGGAGTGCAGGAGTGGTGGTGGGTTTGAAACTCAGTCTCATAAGTTTCTTGTCTTGAATAACTCGAAACTGCGGCCTTTAGCGAAGACTTAGCCCATTACAAAACATAACTACATTAATTTTCCTACAAAACGGTAAGTTACAAACTGGTGAGATGGTGACTAGAAGAACGATAGGGCAGGAATTACGGAAAACTGTGCTCGTGTGGACATTAACAAATTTACATTAACAAATTTTTCATATAAATCTCACGTTGAAATAGAAAGAATAACGTTATATGGGTGTTGCAATTGTAGGTATTAATTGAAGTAGACATGGCAGATAACTAAGAGAAACACTGAATAACAATGATACACAGGTACCAATCAAACAAAGTTCTTCATTACTTACTGCTACGAAAAGCAACGATAATCACACGCGAACAAGATGTAAGGCATTGTAGACAAAGAACATGAGGAATTAGGAGATTCATGGCGGTTCATGGGAGTCAGTAAAGTAAAATGGAAGGAAGGTTTTCAGCTCAGACGTACATCAACAGCAGCGGAAAATAGTGTAGCGGGAGTAGGATTTATTAAGAACAAAAAGGTAGGGCAGAAATTTATTGCGAAAAGTTCAGAGATAGGATTGTCCTTATCAGCATCGACATCAAACCAACACCAACAAGACTAGATCAGTTATACATACCAGTCTCACAAGCAGAAGTTGAAGACATAGAGAAGGAACATGAGGATATTGAATGGGCATTTCAGTATGTACAAGAAGATACTTGCCTAATTGGAAGGTGAAGTACAGGAAGAAGCCAAAGAAAGATTGACGGGAGAATATAGACCTGGTAGTCGGAAAGAGAAACACTAACTTAGGTATGCAACAAATTTCAGCTAGTAATAGCGAATACGTTGTTAAAATCTCTATAGAAATCTCCTTTACGTAACAGCACACTCTTACAGCAGCCTTCCAACAGATCTCAGTCATCCGTTGGCGTTGGCCGGTTCTAACTGTCCACTTTCTTTCCGTTTCGTCTCACTTCATTGTATCAGCCCATATCACTTATACGATGTGACGTGCTCTACTTTTCCGATACTATCGCGTTATTACTGAGCAGACAATAAATAGCGATTTCCTCTTGCGATTTCATCCAGAGGTATTTTCTTACTTCTGGTAAATCTCATTAGGCTACTTTCCAGGAACGAAAGACGTGCTAAACTCGAGGAAACGAATAGAGACGGATATCTGGAATCTCAATGCTGTGCTACAAATTTTCAAAACTGTACGCAATATCAAAATAAATTATTTTCATTTTTTCTCGTTTAAATCTTCTGGGATAGGTATCAGTTTAATGGGATTCAAAAGAAATTATATTTTAATTATTCCACAGATACACTGGAAAATGCATAAGTTTATTAATCTTCGAGCTGAATACTTCACTGCATTTGTGTAATCCAAATACAGAAATCAGCCAGTCCAATCTTTGTCCTGCAGGATGCTCGAAATAAACATCTAGTACTTTAATTGAGCAATACAGAAATGGCTCTGAGAACTATGGGACTTAACATCTATGGTCATCAGTCCCCTAGAACTTAGAACTACTTAAATCTAACTAACCTAAGGACATCACACAACACCCAGTCATCACGAGGCAGAGAAAACCTCTGTCCCGCCGGGAATCGAACCCGGGAACACGGGCGTGGTAAGCAATACAGAAATCGGTCGCATAGCAGACGGTGACACATCCTTCGCATTCGTACCTGACTGAAACAAGTAAACAGAAATCAAGGAAAAATGTTACGTATGCTGTTATACGCGTTAGTGGGAAAATCGGAACAAAGAAGGTTCAAATGGCTCTGAGCACTATGGGACTAAACATCTGAGGTCATCAGTCCCCTAGACTCAGAACTACTTAAACCTAACTAACGTAAGTACATCACACACATGCATGCCTGAGGCAGGATTCGAACCTGCGACCGTAGCGTCAGCGCGGTTCCGGACTGAAGCGCCTAGAACCCCTCGGACACAATGGTCGGTCTAACAAAAAAGGATCGAAGCGATTGAGATATGGTGCTACGGAAGAATGTTGAAAATCAGGTGGACAGATGAGATAAGGAATGAAGAGGTTCTCCGTTCAGTCGGTAAAGAAAGGAACGTATAAAAAGCACTGAACAGAAGAAAACACATGATGATAAGACATGCGTTAAAGCAAAAGGGAACACTTGAGAGACCTGTGCGGGTATAAATTGTAAGGAGAGACAGACTGGAAAGCACATAGCAAATAATTGAGGACGTGGGGTGGAAGTGCTGTTCCGAGATGGAGGGGTTCGCGCAGGAGAGGAATTCGTGGCGGTCCGCATCAAACCAGGCAGAACTCTTGTTGATAATGGAAGAAAAAAATCTCTGGATTAAGTGAACTGTTCGTGTGCCGGTAAAGTTAGTAAATCCGTTACACTCCGAAAATTTTATGAGTAGACTGAAACAGAAGTTTGTAATTGTAGCAGCAGACTCTCAGAAACTTACAGAGTAAGAAAGTCAGCACACCGTAGCTTTAGGGTTGCATTAAGTCATAATAATCATTGTCATCATGAGCTACTTGACATCCGATCTTTGACAGTGCCTACTCCATACAAGCCCTTGCATTCAGATTTCTGAGTGCTCATCTTTGTTGCTCCTAATCATATTTTGATGTTTTCTTTGCTTTTCACTGAAGACATATCTTTACAAACATAAGAAGAAAACATTGAAAATAAGCACTCTATGTGATCAATGACATTAGTTTTCGGATGTCCTGCACGGCATTTGTGGGACATTGTGGAGACAAAAATTTTGCCAAATGTTATAATATCCCTACTACAACAAGAAATTATATGTATTACAATGAAAAAGGTAGAGGATTCTGAATGGCCCACAACCCCAGAAGTCCACGCCCCTCTCCAAGGATACTTACATGTAACAGCCAGTGGGTTCGTCATTTGTATTCTACTCTCAGCGTCGTTGGGACCAGAGATATGTCGACAGCTGTGTATTGTCCTAGGGAGAAACAAACTAGAGCAGTGGAACCGCTGTCAACGTAGATCAGATTTGTTGTAAGGAATGGCATATGCAGCAACTTTAATGCTAATTTTGGCAGATCAGAAGACAGTCAACAGGATTGTTTTACTTAAGGAATCTTAAATACAACACAACACGCAAGGGACAGACACGGCTCGTGCACATCAATCACAAAAATTCTGCAGACCCTAGGAAAAAGGCTGACCACTTCCTCTGGCAGCCTCCCGTGCATTCGGAGCTGCTACCTCTCTGTCCCCCTCCCCCGCCCCCCCCCCCACCCACCGCCCAATGAACCGTGAACCTTGCCGTTGGTGGGGAGGCTTGCATGCCTCAACGATACAGATAGCCGTACCGTAGGTGCAACCACAATGGAGGGGTATCTGTTGAGAGGCCAGACAAACGTGTGGTTCCTGAAGAGGGGCAGCGGTCTTTTCAGTAGTTGCAAGGACAACAGTCTGGTTGATTGACTGATCTGGCCTTGCAACACTAACCAAAACGTCCTTGCTATGCTGTTACTGTGAACGGCTGAAACCAAGGGGAAACTACAGCCGTAATTTTTCCCGGGGGCATGCAGATTTACTGTATGGTTAAATTATGATGGCGTTCTCTTGGGTAAAATATTCCGCAGGTAAAGTAGTCCCCCATTCGGATCTCCGGGCGGGGACTACTCAAGAGGAAGACATTATCAGGAGAAAGAAAACTGGCGTTCTACGGATCGGAGCGTGGAGTGTCAGATCCCTTAATCAAGCAGGTAGGTTAGAAAATTTAAAAAGGGAAATGGATAGGTTAAAGTTAGATATAGTGGAAATTAGTGAAGTTCGGTGGAAGAAGGAACAAGACTTCTGGTCAGGTGACTACAGGGTTAAAACACAAAATCAAATAAGGGTAATGCAGGAGTAGGTTTAATAATGAATAGGAAAATAGGAATGCGGGTAAGCTACTGCAAACAGCGTAGTGAACGCATTATTGTGGCCAAGATAAATACGAAACCCACGCCTACTACAGTAGTACAAGTTTACATGCCAACTAGCTCTGCAAATGACGAAGAAATTGAAGAAATGTATGATGAAATAAAAGAAATTATTCAGATTGTGAAGGGAGAAGAAAATTTAATAATCATGGTTGACTGGACTTCGGCAGTAGGAAAAGGGAGATAAGGAAAGGTAGTAGGTGAATATGGATTGGGGGTAAGAAATGAAAGAGGAAGCCGGCTGGTAGAATTTTGCACAGAGTACAACTTAATCATAGCTAACACTTGGTTCAAGAATCATGAAAGAAGGTTGTATACATGAAAGAAGCCTGGAGATACTGACAGGTTTCAGATAGATTATATAACGTTAGGACAGAGATTTAGGAACCAGGTTTGAAATTGTGAGACATTTCCAGGGGCAGATGTGGACTCTAACCACAATCTATTGGTTATGACCTGTAGATTTAATCTGAAGAAACTGCAAAAAGCTGGGATTTTAAGGAGATGGGACCTGGATAAATTGCAAGAACCAGAGGTTGTACAGAGTTTAAGGGAGAGCATAAGGCAACAATTGACAGGAATAGGGGAAAGAAATACAGTAGAAGAAGAATGGGTAGCTTTGAGGGATGAAGTAGTGAAGGCAGCAGAGGATCAAGTAGGTAAAAAGACGTGGGCTAGTAGAAATCCTTGGGTGATGGAAGAAATACTGAATTTAATTGATGAAAGGAGAAAATATAAAAATGCAGTAAGTGAAGCAAGCAAAAAGGAATACAAACGTCTCAAACCGAGCGAGGTGGCGCAGTGGTTAGCACACTGGACTCGCATTCGGGAGGACGACGGTTCAATCCCGTCTCCAGCCATCCTGATTTAGGTTTTCCGTGATTTCCCTAAATCGTTTCAGGCAAATGCCGGGATGGTTCCTTTCAAAGGGCACGGCCGATTTCCTTCCCAATCCTTCCCTAACCCGAGCTTGCGCTCCGTCTCTAATGACCTCGTTGTCGACGGGACGTTAAACACTAACCACCACCACAAACGTCTCAAAAAGGAGATCGACAGGAAGCGCAAAAAGGACAAATGTAAAGATGTATAGGCTTATCTCATTAGGGGTAGAATAGATACAGCCTACAGGAAAATTAAAGAGACCTACAGAGAAAAGAGAACTACTTGTATGAATACCAAGAGCTTATATGGAAACCCAGTTCTAAGCAAAGAAGGGAAAGCAGAAAGGTGGAAGGAGTATATAGAGGGTCTATACAAGGGCGATGTACTTGAGGACAATCTTATGGATATGGAAGAGAATGTAGATGAAGATGAAATGGGAGATATAATATTGCGTGAAGAGTTTGACAGAGCACTGATAGACCTGAGTCGAAACAAGGCCATGGGAGTAGACAACATTCCATTAGAACTACTGACGGCCTTGGGAGAGCCAGTCCTGACGAAACTCTACCATCTGGTGAGCAAGATGTATGAAACAGGCGAAATACCCTCAGACTTCAAGAAGAATATAATAATTCCAATCCCAAAGAAAGCAGGTGTTGACAGATGTGAAAATTACCGAACTATCAGTTTAATAAGTCACGGCTGCAAAATACTAACACGAATTCTTTACAGACGAATGGAAAAACTGGTAGAGGCCGACCTCTGGGAAGATCAGTTTGGATTCCGTAGAAATGTTGGAACACGTGAGGCAATACTGACCCTGCGACTAATCTTAGAAGCTAAATTAAGGAAAGGCAAACCTATGTTTCTAGCATTTGTAGACTTAGAGAAAGCTTTTGTCAATGTTGACTGGAATACGCTCTTTCAAATTCTGAAGGTGTCAGGGGTAAAATACAGGGTGCGAAAGGCTATTTACAATTTGTACAGAAAGCAGATGGCAGTTATAAGAGTTGAGGGACATGAAAGGGAAGCAGTGGTTGGGGAGGGAGTGAGACAGGGTTGTAGCCTATCCCCGATGTTATTCAATCTTTATATTGAGCAAGCAGTGAAGGAAACAAAAGAAAAATTCGGAGTAGGTATTAAAATCCATGGAGAAGAAATAACAACTTTGAGGTTCGCCAATGACATTGTAATTCTGTCAGAGACAGCAAAGGACTTGGAAGAGCAGTTGAATGGAATGGACAGTGTCATGAAAGGAGGGTATAAGATGAACATCAACAAAAGCAAAATGAGGATAATGGATGTAGTCGAATAAATCGGATGGTGCTGAGGGTATTAGATTAGGAAATGAGACACTTAAAGTAGTAAACGAGTTTTGCTGTTTGGGGAGCAAAATAACTGATGATGGTCGAAGTAGAGAGGATATAAAATGTAGACTGGCAATGGCAAGGAAAGCGTTTCTGAAGAAGAGAAATTTGTTAACATCGATTATAGATTTAAGCGTCAGGAAGTCATTTCTGAAAGTATTTGTATGGAGTGTAGTCATGTGTGGAAGTGAAACATGGACGAGAAATAGTTTGGACAAGAAGAGAATAGAAGCTTTTGAAATGTGGTGCTACAGAAGAATGCTGAAGATTAGATGGGTAGATCACATAACTAATGAGGAAGTATTGAATATGATTGGGGAGAAGAGAAGTTTGTGGCACAACTTGACTAGAAGAAGGGATCGGTTGGTAGGACATATGTTGAGGCATCAAGGGATCACCAATTTAGTATTTGAGGGCAGCGTGGAGGGTAAAAATCGTAGAGGGAGACCAAGAGATGAATACACTAAGCAGATTCAGATGGATGTAGGTTGCAGTAGGTACTGGGAGATGAAGATGCTTGCACAGGATAGAGTAGCATGGAGAGCTGCATCAAACCAGTCTCGGGACTGAAGACCACAACGACAACAACATGCCAACTAGCCCCACAGATGACAAAGAAATTGATGAAATATATGATGAGATAAAAGAAATTATTCAGATAATGAAGGGAGACGAAAATTTAATAGTCATGGGTGACTGGAGTTCGATAGTAGGAAAAGGAAGAGAAGGAAACGTAGTAGGTGAATATGGATTGGGGGTAAGAAATGAAAGAGGAAGCCGCCTGGTAGAACTATGCACAGATCATAACTTAATCATAACTAACACTTGGTTCAAGAATCATAAAAGAAGGTTGTATACATTTGAAGAGGCCTGGAGATACTCGAAGGTTACCGATACATTATATCATGGCAAGACAGAGATTTAGGAACCAGGTTTTAAATTGTAAGGCATTTCCAGGGGCAGGTGTGGACTCTGACCACAGTCTATTTATTGGTTATGATCTGTAGATCAAAACTGAAGAAACTGGAAAAAGGCGGGAATTTAAGGAGATGGGACCTGGGTAAACTGACTAAATCAGAGGTTGTACAGAGTATCAGAGAGTGCATAAGGGAACAATTGACAGGAATGGGGGAAAGAAATACAGTAGAAGAAGAATGGGTAGCTTTGAGGGATGAAGTAGTAAAGGCAGTAGAGGATAAAGTAGGTAAAAAGACGAGGGCTAATAGAAATCCTTGGGTAACAGAAAATATATTGAATTCAATTGATAAAGGAGAAAATATAGAAATGCAGTAAATGAAGCAGGCAAAAAGGAATACAAACGTCTCAAAAATGAGATCAACAGGAAGTGCTAAATGGATAAGGAGGGATGGCTAGAGGACAAACGTAAGGATGTAGAGGCATATCTCACTAGGGGTAAGACAGATACTGCCTACAGGAAAACTAAAGAGACTTCTGGAGAAAAGGGAGTCACTTGTATGAATAACAAGAGCTCAGATGGAAATCCAGTAATAAGCAAAGAAGGGAAAGCAGAAAGGTGGAAGGAGTACATAGAGGAGCTATACATGGGCGATGTTCTTGAGGACAATATTATGGAAATAGAAGAGAATGTAGATGAAGATGAAATGGGAGATATAATACCGCGTGAAGAGTTTGACAGAGCACTGATAGACCTGAGTCGAGACAAGGTGCGGGGAGTAGACAACATTCCATTAGAACTACTGACGGCCTTGGGAGAACCAGTCCTGACGAAACTCTACCATCTGGTGAGCAAGATGTATGAAACACGCGAAATACCCTCAGACTTCAAGAAGAGTATAATAATTTCAATCCCAAAGAAAGCAGGTGTTGACAGATGTGAAAATTACCGAACTATCAGTTTAATAAGTCACGGCTGCAAAATACTAACACGAATTCTTTACAGACGAATGGAAAAACTGGTAGAAGCCGACCTCTGGGAAGATCAGTTTGGATTCCGTAGAAATGTTGGAACACGTGAGGCAATACTAACCCTACGACTAATCTAAGAAGCTAGATTAAGGAAAGGCACACCTATGTTTCTAGAATTTGTAGACTTAGAGGAAGCTTTTGTCAATGTTGACTGGAATACTCTCTTTCTAATTCTGAAGGTGGCAGGGGTAAAATACAGGGAGCGAAAGGCTATTTACAATTTGTACAGAAACCAGATTGCAGTTATAAGGGTCGAGGGACATGAAAGGGAAGCAGTGGCTGGAAGGGAGTGAGACAGGGTTGTAGCCTCTCCCCGACGTTATTCAATCTCTATATTGAGCAATCAGTAAAGGAAACAAAAGAAAAATTCGGAGTAGGAATTAAAATCCATGGTGAAGAAATAAAAACTTTGAGGTTCGCCGATGACCTTGTTAATCTTTCAGAGACAGCAAAGGACCTGGATGAGCAGCTGAACGGAATGGACAGTGTCTTGAAAGGAGGATATAAGACGAACATCAATAAAAGCAAAACGAGGATAAGGGAATGTAGTCGAATTAAATCGGGTGATGCTGAGGGTATTAGATTTGCAAATGAGTCGCTTAAAGTAGTAAATGGGTTTCGCTGTTTGGAGTGCAAAGTAACTGATGATGGTCGAAGTAGAGAAGATATAAAATGTAGACTGTCAATGGCAATGAAAACGTTTCTGAAGAAGAGAAATTTGTTAACATGGAGTATAGATTTGAGTGTCAAGAATTCGTTTCTGAAAATATTTGTATGGGGTGTCGCCATGTATGGAAGTGAAACGTGGGCGATAAATAGTTTGGACAAGAAGAGAATAGAAGCTTTTGAAATGTGGTGGTACAGAAGAATGCTGAAGATTAGATGGGTAGATCACATAACTAATGAGGTGGTATTGAATAGAATTGGGGAGAAGAGGAGTTTGTGGCACAACTTGACTAGAAGAAGGGATCGGTTGGTAGGACATGTTCTGACGCATCAAGGGATCACCAATTTAGTATTGGAGGGCACCGTGGAGGGTAACAATCGTAGAGGGAGACCAAGAGATGAATACACTAAGCAGATTCAGAAGGGTGTAGGTTGCAGTAGGTACTGGGAGATGAAGAAGCTTGCTCAGGATAGATTATCATGGAGAGCTGCATCAAACCAGTCTCTTTACTGAAGACCACAATAACAACCTTTCTGTCATCCTCGACCACTGCGCTGCCCAGTTACTCGTACATCTTACCGCTCAGCCGTCAGCCGCCAAGCGTATTACTCACTCTGCTCGATCCAGAGCTATCGAAAGACTACACCCTCTCGCCCCAGTTACCACTTTCCAGTTGTTGGTTGTGCTGGCTCTTGTGCTCTTTCACGTTTCCCGCACTCTCTCGCTCACTGCAAGAGCATTGCTGGAGCATTTGTCAACACCTGCTGAGTAGTGCGGGATCTTCACAGTGTTGTGTGTAATTTCATGTACAACGGTAGGGAGAGGTGGGCTACAGAATGTTCGGAAAAAGAAGTTGTAGGAAATCTGGACAGGAACAGAAATGACTAGCGAACAAGTTAACACAGTAAACAGAAGATTTACTTGCATTTCTCCAAGTGTACCAAGACTCATTACAAACAATGCAGCAAGAAACAGAGTCCAAGTGGTACAGCAGCAACATGAATGAGGGTCTCTGTACTAAAGCACAAACGACGGAGTCAGAGCCACATATAGGCAGCGTCATATATGCAGCGTCTGCTTAGCGTCATGTAATGAACTGGCCCTGAGTGCGATTGGCTCGTATTGCTTCCTCCGGCGGGTTCATCTCTTGGCGACTGAAGGCGCCTGTAGCCCAGGGGCGTGGCTCAGCTGCCCTGCACCATTGGGGCCACCAAATCTCGCAAGACCGCTATCGCTGTTCGGCAGAAACTTGCGGTTCCGTTGCCAGCTGTGAGACTCTAGTAGTATGGTATCCATGTGTGAAGCCACACACTATGCTGTGGTTATTACAGAAAACTGCAAACCATTACATTCTGCTGCTTGTAAAACATCCACATAGTCGGACTGTCGGAAATGCATACATTTTCAGGAGTACAGTGCATACTGGTGAGAAATTGGTGGATCTTTTCTTAACTTACAGCAGAATATACGCAGGCTGGTTCCCAGGTAGACGCTGAGCAACTCAAACCACCTCTCACTTTCGTTAACACCATCAAAATATGTCATGAGACTGTGCATATTACTCAAGAAAATGCACACGAACGAGCACTGCTACAAATCAGGCTCCAGAAATAGTGGTTCATGCAACTGTTATAATAAATCGCATCCCATTTCTAGTCAAATACAAACACTGGCCTGTATTAGACAAAAAGCGTTCTGCGTATTCCTCATAGACATAAATTCACCTGTTCCCTATTGCCGGTTCTCTAAATTTCCTCAGAGACGTTTCGCGTAAAGATCATCGCTTTTGCTACAGGGACTTTCATTGGATTACACGAGTGTGGACTCGCTTTCGGGTGGACGACGGTTCAAGGCCGCATCTGGCCATCCCGAGTTAGGTTTTCCGTTATTTCCCTAAATCGCCTGAGGCAAATGCTGAGACGGTTCTTCTGAAGGCGCACTGCCGATGTCCTTCATTGTCTCTTAATCCCAGTTTCTGTACCTTCTCTAATGACATCTCTGTAAACGGCAATCCAAACACTTACCTTCTTCCACAAAATCTGGCCATCCTGAATTGGGTGACTCTCATTGGAGTACACGAGTGTGGACTCGCTTTAGGGTGGACGACTGTTCAAGCCCGCATCTGGCCCTCTTGAGTTAGGTTTTCCGTAATTTCCAATTTCCCTAACTTGCTTCAGCCAAATGCCGGAATGGTAATTGTTTAAGGGAAATAAATCAACAATAAATATCTGCATAAAAAGAGTGAAGAAGTCTACACACTACCATATTGCCATGTGGCACACACACAAACACACACACACACACACACACACACACGGCATTTAAAAGGTATATCTTGCTTGCTATTACACTGTTCCACATTGATGGACTACGAAGTTGGTAATTTATGTTTGCAGATTACGGTATTATATACGTGATATCAGAACCAAGTTAGATTCCTTATTTGTTTCGGTAGTTATTCCATGGCATACGGAGGTACACTCAGCATTCACAGGGGCCGTGCTTCTGTGCCACCAAAGGTGTGGAAATTGTGAGGTAGCTGTTAGGGTTTGAAGTTCATAAACTGATATTTTAGCTTCAGTCGAGCTCAGCTGATGCCACAGTTTCATTATTATGTTAGAGGCTGTTGTATTACCAAAGACGATGCTTTAGTTATCTGTAGCATCTAGTTTGATGGTACATTCTTAGACTATGCTATTCGGGTGCTGATTGTTCCACATTCACATCTGTATGAGTATGTGGAACGTTGTCGTACTTTCAGTAAATAGCTAACTGGCTGTGGACCATGTCCCTAGAGGTAGTGTATAGATCCTTTTCTCGGAAGGAAGTACAACACTCTCGTCCTTCATTTCAGGTTAGGAAGGGATTGGTGAGTTCTCCTCACGGTTCCTGCCCTCTCCCAGATTTCTTGTCATTCTCTATCGATGCATGCCTTTACTTCCTTACTCGGTATTGCTCTTATGCCCAGCATCTTCTTTACCTTACCACGTTCGCCCTTCTTGGGCCAATATTGTAGACATTTCTTTCTTACGGTAGGTCTAGAAGTAGTAGCACTAGCAGCGCCTCAGACGGTGTTTATCTACATGCTCTAATCAGGTGCAGTAGTACACATGCCTGTGCTCCACGTAAAGTCTGTCTTCTCCTAAACGGTCTGGCTCCATGAGCCCAAACGCTTGATGTGTAATCCATATACAGTCTGCAACCGCGCGACCGCTACGGTCGCAGGTTCGAATCCTGCTTCGGGCATGGATGTGTGTGATGTGCTTAGGTTAGTTAGGTTTAAGTAGTTCAAAGTTCTAGGGGACTGATGACCTCAGAAATTACGTCCCATAGTGCTCAGAGTCATTTGAACCATTTTTGTAATCCACAATACCGATTGAAATTACATTTCGGTATGTTCTTAGCGGTCTTGGTGAAAGCTGGAAACTTGTTGGGCCAACTGTTGCTATTTCGTTCAGGATTTTATGGCCTCTCTGGCGGATGGTTACTGTATGGGCACGAAAGATGTGCTTTTCGTCGATGTTAGTATCAAATATAGGGCCGCTCGTGATCAGGATCTGACAGGGGAAAGCATTATTCTCTGTGGCTGTACACTTTTGTTGGTTAGCCACGAGATATTGGTTAGCCACAGGAGAGAAGCTGATGTCTAGAGGTGTCTACGGATTTGAGATTTCGTACCCATAAGCACGATTTTTCCTTTGTACAGTCGACCATATTTGCTGTACGATTGTCTATTGTTACTTCTCATTGGTGGCAATATCTGTTCACATCGAAATGCGATAGGAGACAAAATTTACGTGAGGGAAAATATTCACAACCTGAAATGAGAACTATGTCTCTGAATCTGAAAATTATTGGCCGAAAACGTGACACACCACTAGAAAGCTACGGGGGATAACCACATACCATATCAATTACTACGTTGCGTTCGAAGGCTCATTTGCGAATTATGAATGTGGCTCATCACAGTTTTTCGGTAGAATCGTAAGATAAAAGTCATGTGATTAATTTACGGCTATTACGTAGCTCTTCAAACAAAGATTAAAGGCGTTCTATCACTTCTTGATTACTGATACAATTTTTGATATGAAACGTATTCTACACCTTTCGGCCAGGTACGTTCCTTTTCCCTTGTTATGAAATGACCTCATCCATTGAGTTACTCCGTTCTCACCCTTTATCTCAAGGACGTTAACCCCAGTCTTCTTTCTTCCTCACTTTCTCCGTTCCTTTCACACGCTGCACTCTTCTAGAAATGTATACATAGACAACCCATCTGCAGCATTTTTGTATTAGCATACGTTACATGTTTCAGGCCTTCAGTCATATGTGTATAATGAATTTTCTGACAATGGTATTTCACACAGAGCTCTGCTATTTTGTACATCACAAGTCTACCCCATGGCAGACAGCACAGTCTAGAAACGACTGTATGCAATACTCCTTAGTTAAATCGTTCACTCTTCTTAACATGATATTTACGACTCAAAATCAGTCGTTCTTGACGCTCCCCAATTCAGTGTCGGTTGTTTTCTCCAAAACCTGAAATAAAATTCCACACATTGCAACGCACTATAGATCGTCTTGTTCCTTTAGTGCACACTTTTACATTTTTCACGGTGAATGCCTCCAGTAATCATATTTTGGCTCATTGTTTCCACAATATCAAAATATGCATCTGATCACAATAAAGGAAACCGAGGAACGTTTCCAGTCAAACAAACTGCAAAACATTTGGGAATGGCTGAATGTCTCTATTAAGCACGTATTTTGCTCTTTTGAATGAATTTCAAATTACATTCAATATTTTCGGTGATGAAGATATAAATTGTTAACGTTTTTCCCCCCCATGAACCATGGACCTTGCCGTTGGTGGGGAGGCTTGCGTGCCTCAGCAATACAGATGGCCGTACCACATCCACAACGGAGGGGTATCTGTTGAGAGGCCAGACAAACGTGTGGTTCCTGAAGAGGGGCAGCAGCCTTTTCAGTAGTTGCAGGGGCAACAGTCTGGATGATTGACTGATCTGGCCTTGCAACACTAACCAAAACGGGCTTGCTGTGCAGGTACTGCGAACGGCCGAAAGCAAGGGAAAACTGCAGCCGTAATTTTTCCCGAGGGCATGCAGCTTTACTGTATGGTTAAATGATGATGGCGTCCTCTTGGCTAAAATATTCCGGAGGTAAAATAGTCCCCCATTCGGATCTCCGGGCGGGGACTACTCAAGAGGACGTCGTTATCAAGAGAAAGAAAACTGGCGTTCTACGGATCGGAGGGTGGAATGTCAGATCCCTTAATCGGGCAGGTAGGTTAGAAAATTTAAAAAGGGAAATGGACAGGTTAAAGTTAGATATAGTGGGAATTAGTGAAGTTCGGTGGCAGGAGGAACAAGACTTTTCGTCAGGTGATTACAGGGTTATAAATACAAAATCAAATAGGGGTAATGCAGGAGTAGGTTTCATAATGAATAAAAAATAGTAGTGTGGGTAAGCTACTACCAACAGCATAGTGAGCGCATTATTGTGGCCAAGATAGACATGAAGCCCATGCGTTCTACAGTAGTACAAGTTTATATGCCAACTAGCTCTGCAGATGATGAAGAAGTTAATGAAATGTATGATGAGATAAAAGAAATAATTCAGGTAGTGAAGGGAGACGAAAATTTAATAGTCATGGCTGACTGGAATTCGAGAGTAGGAAAAGGGAGAGAAGGAAATATAGTGGGTGAATATGGATTGGGGGACAGAAATGAAAAAGGAAGCCGTCAAGTAGAATTTTGCACAGAGCATAACGTAATCATAGCTAACACTTGGTTCAAGAATCATAAAAGAAGGGCGTATACATGGAAGAATCCTGGAGATACTAGAAGGTATCAGATAGATTATATAATGGTAAGACAGAGATTTAGGAACCAGATTTTAAATTGTAAGACATTTCCAGGGGCAGATGTGGACTCTGACCACAATCTATTGGTTATGAACTGTAGATTAAAACTGAAGAAACTGCAAAAAGGTGGGAATTTAAGGAAATGGGACCTGGTTAAACTGAAAGAACCAGAGGTTGTGCAGAGTTTCAGGAAGAGCGTAAGGGAACAATTGACAGGAATGGGGGAAAGAAATACAGTAGAAGAAGAATGGGTAGCTCTGAGGGATGAAATAGTGAAGGGGATCAAGAAGGTAAAAAGACGAGGGCTAGTAGAAATCCTTGGGTAACAGAAGAAATATTGAATTTAATTGATGAAAGGAGAAAATATAAAAATGCAGTAAATGAAGCAGGCAAAAAGGAATACAAACGTCTCAAAAATGAGATCGACAGGAGGTGCAAAATGGCTAAGCGGGGATGGCTGGAGGGCGAATGTAAGGATGTAGAGGCTTATCTCACTAGGGGTAAGATAGATACTGCCTACAGGAAAATTAAAGAGACTTTTGGAGAAAAGAGAACCACTTGTATGAATATCAAGAGCTCAGATGGAAACCCAGTTCTAAGCAAAGAAGGGAAAACAGAAAGTTGGAAGGAGTATATAGAGGGTCTATACAAGGGCGATGTACTTGAGGACAATATTATGGAAATGGAAGAGGATGTAGATGAAGATTGGAACACGTGAGGCAATACTGACCCTACGACTGATCTTAGAAAATAGATTAAGGAAAGGCAAACCTACATTTCTAGCATTTGTAGCCTTGGTGAAAGTTTTTGACAATGTTGACTGGAATACTCTCTTTCAAATTCTAAAGGTGGCAGGGGTAAAATACAGTTAGAGAAAGGCTATTTACAATGTGTACAGAAACCAGATGGCAGTTATAAGAATCGAGGGGCATGAAAGGGAAGCAGTGGTTGGGAAGGGAGTGAGACAGGGCTGTAGCTTATCCCCGATGTTATTCAATCTGTATATTGAGCAAGCAGTGAAGGAAACAAAAAAAAATTCAGAGTAGGTATTAAAGTCCATGAAGAAGAAATAAAAACGTTGAGGTTCGCCGACGACATTGTAATTCTGTCAGAGACAGCAAAGGGCTTGGAAGAGCAGTTGAACGGAATGGGCAGTGTCTTGAGAGGAGGATATAAGCTGAACATCAACAAAAGCAAAACGAGGATAATGGAATGTAGTCGGGTGATGCTAAGCAATTAGATTGGGAAATGAGACACTTAAAGTACTAAAGGAGTTTTGCTATTTGGGGAGCAAAATAACTGACGATGGTCGAAGTAGAGAGGGTATAAAATGTACACTGGCAATGGCAAGGAAAGCGTTTCTGAAGAAGAGAAATTTGTTAACATCGAGTATAGATTTAAGTGTGAGGAAGTCGTTTCTGAAAGTATTTGTATGGAGTGTAGCCATGTATGAAAGTGAACATGGACGATAAATAGTTCGGACAAGAAATGAATAGAAGCTATCGAAATGTGGTGCTGCAGAACAATGCTGAAGAGTAGGTGGTTAGATCACATAACTAATGAGGAGGTATTCAATAGAATTGGAGAGGAGAGGAGTTTGTGGCACAACTTGACAAGAAGAAGGGACCGTTTGGTAGGACGTGATCTGAGACATCAAGGAATCACAAATTTAGCATTGGAGGGCAGCGTGGAGGGTAAAAATCGTAGAGGGAGACCAAGAGATGAATACACTAAGCAGATTCAGAAGGATGTAGGTTACAGTAAGTACTGGGAGATGAAGCAGCGTGCACAGGATAGAGTAGCATGGAGAGCTGCATCAAACCAGTCTCAGGTCTGAAGACAACAACAACAACTACTACTACGTTATTTTGTTTTCGTACGAGAATTGTTGTAATGTATAACCACGACTATTATAAAGAAAGTTCGCGAATGGTCAGAAAAAGAGTATTTTTCTGTCACAAGCTACGGTAACTCTTTAGTATTGTTCCCAGCCGAGGCTCATAACAATGAAACATCGCTGGACGTGGTGCGTGCGTTGCCTAGCATTTGTCTGCCTGGTGAACTGACGTTGTTCGAGTGTGTATCGGAGTTTGTAGGAAGCTAATTTGGCGAAAACCGAGGATTTGCTGCATATCTTCTGTAGGAGGAGCTTAATTCAACGCCGAAACAAGTTTAACTGTAGAAGACAGGCAGATATCAGCGTTAGAAAGCGATGAAGCCAGTGGAGGTAAGTGACCAATAATCATTTTTACTCAGCCATCACCAATGTCCACGCAGAAACCCCCTACTATCTAATTCAACTATGAAAACTGCTACTATTGGTTGCTGTGATCTCATACGTCGTAATCACAATAACACAGAGTTTGAACGCGAAGTCAATCAAAGAAATATCGGAGGTTGTTAATAGATATATCCTGAGTGCCTCCCATGTGAGATCGCAGTCTCCAGTGTGAATCGCGTATCGCTGTACATAGAAATCTTTGCTCCGCAAACCACCTTACGGCGTGTGGCGGAGAGTGCTTCTGTCTTCCCACCTTTATTGTTGTATTAGCGAGAGGTGCTTGAGAAGATCGCGTAATAAGACCGTACCGTAAGGGATCTGATTAGTCTCAGTTTCACGTCACTGTCAGTTCGCGAGAGCTGCAGGGGAGGAAACAGTATGCTGCCCGATCCTCTCCGGAACTTAGTCTCCCGGATTTTTGACGATAGCTTCTCCATCGTCCACAACAACGCCTGTAGGGGCTGCCACTGGAGATGAGAATTTCCATATCGCTTTCGCGCCCACTAAACAGTCCCGTGACACCCATCCATCTCGTTTGGATCTCCTCCAACTCCTGTATTATTCCAAGCTGGTAAAGGGCCCAGACTAATCTGTAACACTGAACAATTCGTCGAACAAGACTTTTGAAAGCATCTTTTTCGTGGATGAATTACACTTTCTCAGGGCCCTTCTAGTGAGTCTCACCTAACCGTCTGCTTTTCCTACAATTAGTTTTAAGTCATCATTCGACTTCACGTCGCTTCGGATTGTTAATCACAGGTATTTTTTCGTTGTTTCAGTTTCCGTTGATTTATCGCCAGTGACGCGATTGAACAATTCCTGTGGAACTAATCGGTTCTCCGCAGAAATTTCTCTATTTCGCTTACAGTCTTTTGTCACTGCAATCTCCCTGTAGACAACAAAGTTGCCTTCGTGTATCTTCATGGAAAATACCCGGCGTTAACCACTAAGCTCAATAAGATACTGTGTTTTCAGAAGAATTTTTTTTAATTTTCTTTCTGCAAAAGCTTCGTTATGTGTGAACATAAAACATGTTTCACTATTCTTCAACAGATCGTCGTGGCAATGCAGGCATATACTTAAGTGCATCTATCCAGCTACCATTCTCCTGCGCTTTTCCAATCCAATGGTACTCTCAATTGCTCCCGCGATCAACGATAAAGTTGTACTTGGAGGGTCATACGTTCTTCGGATAATCTGTATAGAATGTCTCAGTATCTTATCTGGTCCCAATGTGTTTTTCCGCCGTGAGCGATTTTACTTGATTTTCTTTTTCGTACTAACTTATCTTGAAACTACCACTTAGGCGTTTGTGCAGCAACCGAAAGGAGAAACCGTATTACGATCGTTTTTCGTGAAAAACTTTCGAAAAATCGAATTCATTATTTTCGTTTTCTCTTTACTGTCTACCATTTCGATACCAGTATGGTCAACCGAACGACCGAATACAAGATTTCGATTATTTAAGAGGATTTGCGATGACCTCACAAGTCCCAAAGGACTTAAGGCAGGCTCAGCATGGGCCTTTTGCTTTCCACCGAACTGCCGATGTGAGCAACGTATGCTATTTGCGTTAATTCACGTGAATCTAATTTCATCATTTGGTCTAAATGGCTCTGAGCACTATGGGACTTAACATCTGAGGTAATCAGTCCCCTAGAACGTAGAACTACTTAAACCTAACTAACCTAAGAACATTACACACATCCATGCCCAAGGAAGGATTAGAACCTGCGACCGTAGCAGTCGCGCGGTTCCGGACTGATGTGCCTAGAACCGCTCGGCCTCCACGGCCGGCTAATTTCATCAGTCAACAGCGTGGATGCAGAACCTGGAATACAAATTGCTAAATTTTAACTCCTATGGCTCCGTGTCTGGTGTGTTCATGTTACTCCCAACAATACGAATCTTTGTCCGAAGGAAATAAATCTTTTAAATGTTTCATACGCAATTCTCCGAGATATCACCCTCACGGGTAAGTTCTCTGTCGTATGTTCTATTCAAATATACTGCCTTATAACCAGGGTCAGCCAATTTAAAGTTTTGGGGAACCCAAACTGACTGAATGTTATCCAAAGATTGTGGAATCACATGTAATATGAATGTAGTACTACTATAGTCAAACGAGCATCCCAGTTAAGCTTTTTTCACTAAGCACGAACCTGTGCGTCTGATTACCACAAATAATTTGTTTTAAATCCACAAGAAGTTGCGAGTGAGTGGATAGTAAAAGGCATCCCACCTTTAAAACATTATCACTCTTCCCTCCCAATTTCAGAATTTTGTTTCTGCACTGCTTAGAACCAATAATAGTTGAAGACAGAACTGAAATGTTGCGCAATAACTACGTTCATACTGAATTCCATCGTCAGCTTAGCAATAACATTGTCATTTACCTGAAGTGTTTCGAAATATTTTACAGTGGTTAACATGCTCAGTAAAGTAAGTGAAATATGCTTATTAGCCGTTGGAAAATCAGTTTCCAGTACAATGCACGTCTGCACTACGTCACGTCTGCAGTACGTAAACTCACTGTTCCCTTCATAGCATTTTATAGCTAAGTACTATGAATAAGAAGACAATTTAGATTTCTAAAATTTTATTTGCTTATTCCTGAAACCTCGATATTCGGCGGTTTATTCGGACAGAACGATCTATCAGTCACCAATAAGGTCTATATAGAACAAGAATAGTTAAATGTCACTAAGCCTGTTGTGCATATATATTAAAAGATCTACGGACATAATGGACGCCACCGTGTTTCATCATTTTGCCACAGCTGCATTTTGTACTCCAGAGTACATTGACAACGCAACGACTCATAGTAAAAGCAACTAGCGGCTAGTTTTCGAAGCGTTGAAATATTTACGGAAATTTGTGACTAATGGAGTGAAAGAAAGTGTTTAGCACTGTTTAGAGCAGGATACGGTCGCTACATAGGAAGACATCATCAACACAAAAAAGACGGGTGGAAATGGATGTTTAATGTGATCCATTTATTTTACGGGGCGTTAGTAATCTTCTTCGGCCTAAATTTCCATTTAAAATAGTGACCGACTTTGGTGGGTCCCAGGTACAATATAGGAAGACGCAAACTTTCTTAACAGGACGCAAACTATCGATTAAGGATCCTAAAATTTGTCACGAGACTAAAAGGATATCTAGAGCTGTGTTGGAACTCCAGCCTATGCGGTTAATCACAAGACAGCAAAAACGAAACCAATGCTTTCACATTGTTGACGTCCCGGACCACACAAAGCTGTGTCACCAAAGCATATCATGTCCTTCTCAGGTGTACTATTTTGGCATCCGCCTGAAGTGGCAGTAAGTAATACCGAACGATATGGAGCAGCGGTTTAGCACATTGGACTCGTATTCGGGAGAACGACGGTTCAAACCCGCGTCTGGCCATTCTGAATTATGTTCTCCGTGATATCCCTAAATCGCTTCAGGAAAATTCCGGAATCGTTCCTTTGAAAGGGCACGGCCGATTTCTTTCCCTAGCCTTCCATAATCCGGTGACACCTATGATGTCGCAGTTTCGTCCCATCCCCTGAATCGACCAATCAACGAACCCAAATCAACCAACCAAATCATGGAAATGAAATAAATTTCAGCTGAGATAGCTGAAGAGTTCGAATCGTAGGAAACCCCAGCGCGCGAACCTCGCTGCTAAAATGTCCTGCAGTACCTTCTCGTCCACATTCAATATATACGTCGTAGCTGACCAAGAAGGCTGATGTGGGCACCCGGAAATAGATGCATTTGTGAAACCTGTTTCCATTTCTCCTTGGCGTCGTTTATCTCAGCAAATTGCTGGTAGTTCTCTCATACGAATGCTACTCTTTTATCAAGGTCTGCTATGTCATGAATTCCAACCCACAGTGAATATCCCATGAAACCTTGCCCGTCTGTCTGGGTCAGTGTCCAGGCTATGCACAGTGACCGCATCATGTCACTCTTATCAATTTTCAGAGAGCAAGTAAAAATGCCTACAAAATATGGTCTCACGCAAAATACAAGTGTCTGCCGAGACATTTCGCCTGATTACGTGCAGCTCACGTAACTTAAACACTCAGGCACTTCCTTCTTCGTGACACGTCTGGCTACACAATGAAGAGGCATTGAAGATGCTACCACAGCGTTTCCAATGGAAAGTCTTTGACCACCCACCTTTCGGCCCGGAATGTCTCCCTCTGCGTTTCATCTCCACTCACGTGAACCGGTCTCCATGAAGGCAACGTTTCGGTACAGACTACGAATGCAGACCAGCGTACAGAATTTTTGGGGAACGCAGGAAGCTGTCTTCTCTGAAGGAGGGATTGGAAATGTAGTACAACGCTACGACAAGTGTCTAAGGCTGAGAGGCAAATATGTAGAGAAGTAGCAGAAAGGTGCAGTCACCTCTTGCAAATAAATCATTTTGAGTACCTCCGTGGTTCCCATTTCGCGACCGATGGAACATTAATAAAAGAACAGCCCTCGAAGTAAGGTGAAATCACTTGGGGTGCAGAGCAGGCAATGTGTGGAATTATCTGAAAAAGGCGTAAATAGAACAGGCAACACCCACTACGGCTTTGCTTTGTAGGAGTTTTATTACTAATACTTTTTGCTTGGGTTTATTGAGCCATGTTGTAAAAAGCTTGATACAAATACAGAATTATGTCTGCCGAGAAAGCAGAATATAAGTTGTAGTCACAATGATATCAATTTATTGTGCAGTTTCCACTTAGGACCAATGTTGGTACCTAAAGAATCCTAACATATCAACTACTGATAGTATATAACCAAACAGAGCTCAGGAGAAAATGAAAAGCATGCACTTGGGTTGTATCATGATTATGTTAAGACATATAACACGCCAAATTTCGTACAAAGACATTAATACCTCGTGTAAATCATTAAAAGTTGTGAATCCTCCTCAGCCCTGAGCTTACATTTTGTGGGTGAAAATTGTTTGTAGGTGGTAAACGACTGGTTCTTGGGGCTAAATAAGACAGAAACACTAAATTACAAAACTTTCTCTGTTAGCACATGAAGCATATTCACTGCAGCAGGATTCACACACGTTTTTCACCCTAATAATGACGTATTTCCGCGGATTACTTTGCTACAATTTATTTGTCAACTGACAATCGAATTACTTAGATATCATTGTGTAAGTACCACAAATTGTTAGCTTATTACACTATGTGATCAAAAGTATCTGGACACCTGGCTGAACATTACAAGTTCGTGGCGCCCTCCATCGGTAATGGTGGAATTCAATATGGTGTTGGCCCAGCCTCAGCCTTGATACAGCTTCCACACTCGCAGGTATACGTTCAGTCAGGTGCTGGAAGGTTTCTTGCGGAACGACAGCCCATTATTCACTGAGTGCTGCACTCAGGAAAGGTTTCAATGTCGGTCGGTGCGGCCTGTTACGAAGTCGGTGTTCCGAAACATCCAAAACGTGTATATAGGATCCAGGTCAGGATTCTGTGCAGGCCAATCCTTTACAGGGATGTTATTGTCGTGTAACTACTCGCCAGCGGCCGTTCATTATAAGCAGGTACACGATCGTATTGAAAGATGCTGTCGCCATAACCGAATTGCTCTTCAATAGTGTGAAGCAAGAAGGTGCTTCAAATATCAATCTAGGCCTGTGCTGTGATAGTGCCACGCAAAACAAGAAGAGGTGCAAGGCCTCTCCATGAAAACACGACCCCACCATAACGGCGTGATGTGTGGCTTAAGAGCACCCACTCGACCATGAAACACAACTTATCTCACGTCTCGGCTAACTTTCATAGTACTTGAGTGGATCCTGATACAGTTTGGAATTCCGGCGGGATGGTCTGGATAGATGTCTGCCTATTGCACATTACGACCCTCGTCAACATTTATAGATTCCCTTCTGAAATCGCTGCGTAGATGGGGCATTACTCTATTTATTATGCAAATGCAAAGAGAAGCTCCTGTTTTCTGAGATACTGCACTACATAACCTGAAACCCTTACATCCAGGCGACGCACGTCTGAATCGACTATTCCGTGATTTATTCACTACTTCATGTGGACAAAAAATGATTCAAAAGGCTCTGGGGACTTAACATCTGAACTCATCAGCCGCCTAGAACTTAGAACTACTTAAACCTAACTAAGGACATCACACACATCCATAACCCAGGTAGGATTCGAACCAGCGACCGTAGCGACGCGCGGTTCCAGACTGTAGCGCCTAGAACAACTCGGTCACACCGGCCGGCTCAGGTGGACAAGATACATTGCATGGAACATCTTTGTTGTTAGTATTGGCTGAGGGTTTGGTGTTCGGGGGTATTTCCTCATTCGAAATGCGTCAGTCTTGTCATCACATTCTGCCTCTTCTCTACACTTTCTTCTACGTCTTTTATCCTGTATTGTGACTGTGAATCTATATGTCGTTGTTGATTGTGTAGCGACTGCTACGAGGGCGTACTGAACCGTAATGCTTCCGACATTTTTATCTGAAACTGTTATAGATTTTTAATAAAACACACGCTTTTAATGTTCGATATGTGTATTTTTCATGCCTACATATTTCCATCTCGTCGTAGTCCCTCCAGTGACGAACGTATTACTCCCAACGAGAGATCAGTTTGTTCATAACGTCACTGTACAATGTTTCGCTTTGTTTGACGGAGCTATAACCTCACCTTTGCTTGCACCGTTTCTACACTACCAATGTGGAGGCCTCGTAGGTGATGTTTAAGTTGTGAAAACAGATGCAAATGGGATGGGACCCAGTCTGGACTGTATGGAGGAAGGTCGATGACAGAAAACACAAAGCGACGGATTGTTGCAGATTCGCAGCGGTGGTTTCCTTTCCATGTGTGGACGAAATCTTAAAATTCTTGCTTTATTGTTTTCTGTGATTCTGTTTCTCACGCAACGACATAGCTACATGACACACAGCCACGTTACACGCTAAAATCCGGAGCACTCTAGCGCCAGAGTTTTGCAACTTGCGTCAGTGAAGTGGAAAAGTCGACTGAGTAATACACATGACATGTAGTACCTCAACCGACATTGAGAACAGAATAAAAAATTTGTAGGCGTTAATATACATCACGATCTCGTACATCGAAAAAATATATCGTTTAACTGTTGTGAGCCAGTAAACATTCTCTTATTCTACAGCGGAGGATGTATACACACATACAACCTGGAATTACCTTCATTTTTCCAAAGCATGCTATCATTTCGATAAATAGCTGTCTTCAGTTAGATACTGAAACTAACTGGGAGATTACAGAAAAGGAAACAAATGACGAACAGAAAACGCATGGTGTAAAGTATAACCTACAGTCAGACACAGCAAGTTCTGTTAATTACCTGACTCTGAAAAAAATAAATAAAACGTCGATGCCGAGTATATGATTCGTTAGAACGGAGAAGGATATTTGAGGATCTCATGATACAATAAAACAGGAGCACTTGACGGGGCTTCAAGATTTTGCAGTAATTGTTTGGCTGTGTTTCGATGTCACTGCAGGAAAACACTTAGCTGCTTATATCTCCTGCTTCTATCTTGTGACAGTCATTGGAAGGGTTATACTTGACGCCTATCCGACGTACGTTGGAAGTAGTTGAACGATGATTTGTACGATTATCAGCTTCTTGCACTCTGAAGTTTCCGAAACCAGGTGGAGCTTCTAATTAGTGCTTGTATCGCAATGTTGTGTTGACTTCTATAGTAGGCTACACTAAAAGGCCCCAACATTCTGCCCATTTTGCTTGGCCAGTTTCCACCTCCATAAGGTGGAGTAAGACTCCACAGAACTTTCTGAAGCACCGCAGGACGACCAGATGAGAGAATCTCCCGAATCACTGTCGCCTCTGCTGTAAAAATGGAAAATATGGGGCAGACGAATCTGCTTTGAGTATTTCAGCTTCGAGACAATAAATACACTTAGTATTCCTGAACTCACTTGAAATCACAAACCACCAATATAAGCACGAACATTGTGAGTCCAGTAAGGATTAACGTAAGCACAGACACTTGAACGCATTGTGCCAAAGCAATTTTTCATCAAACTGTAATACAGAATTTCTAGTTTTATGAGCTGATATAGGAATGGGATTCCAAATGCATCTATGTAGCATCTCTTTGAATCCAAAGATAGATGACACACACCGAGTCTCCTGCTTAAACCAATAGACAGCAAACACGACATATTTTCGATGTAGATCCTATGTGCGGAAGAATTTCTTTCATTTCCCCTAGGAGAGAGATTAATCTACAGTCGGACTGACACTTCCTGACAGATCAAAAATGTGTGCCGGACCGAGACTCGAACTTTCGGGCTTTGCCTTTCGCGGGCAAGTGCTCCACCAACTGAGCTACATAATCACGACTCGCGACCCGTCCTCACCGCTTCAAATCTGCTAGTACCTCGTCTCCTACCTTCCACACTTCACAGAAGCTCTTCTGCGAACCTCGCAGAACCAGTACTCCTTGAAGAAAGGATATTGCGGAGACATTACCTAGCAACAGCCTGGGGGATGTTTCCAGAAAGAGATTTTCACTCTGCAGCGTAGTCTGTGCTGATATGAAACTTCGTGACAGATTAAAACTGTGTGCCGGACGAGATTCGAACTCGGGGCCTTTGCCTTTCTCGGGCAAGTGCTCTACCAACTGAGCCACCCAAGCACGACACACGACCCGTCCTCACAGCTTCAATTCTGCCAGTACCTCGTCTCATACCTTTACAGAATTCTGCCAGTACCTTGTCTCCTACGTTCACAGAATTCAGAGTTACTACGGACTGGCCATTAGGCGAACTACACCTCTGAATGATGTTACAGCAATGAGAAAAACTGAAGGGGTCCCTTCTTTCATAAGTTGTCCACAGATGAACACCCTGTTCAAAGACTTTGGCCTAAAGGAACAGATTCTTGGCGTGGTTACTAAAAAGGAAAAGAAAGTGGTCAAATATGCCATCAAAAGCATTCTCTTCCTGAGCTTGTTATGAACGAAAAAAAAAAAGCAAATTTTTAGAGACCTGAGTAACCCTATTTGCTTAGTAAATGTCTTCATAGCGGGGGGCGCTCAGAATACAAATGAAAGTATCAACCATTGCATATGGTAAACATTATCCAAAGCTGTTTTTCTAGGAGTAAATCCATTAAACGTTGGTGTACTAGATGCGGTGATATGTTTCAATGATGGACTGATAGAAAGGTTGCAAGACCCAAGAAATTTATGCATTAAATGTGGCTCAAATTTGGAAGATCAGACAACGGATGAACGTAGTTAAAGATTCGCTCTTCAAGTTACCAAAGAAGCAAAAAGTGCTAAAAGGAATGCCAAGAGGAAGCTTGTAGATGAAGAATTGCTGCAGGACGAAGACTATGGTTCAGGAATGTTCTGAGGCACAGTTTAATTTTACTCATATCTTCATTCGCAATTTCCTGCAAGTTGTATTTTTGAGAATACAGGTACAAATATTTCCTACAGTTTATAAAGCATAGCTCTAATTTTTCCTATAACCTGCAATACTCCATCTTATGTAGTAACCTAAGCTTTATTGCAGAATCAGATAAATTATAGAAAAATAACATTTTTATCACGGAAAAAGCTATAGAAATGAAAAAGTAAGATGCGATTTTCTTTATCTTTGTTATATTTATATTAGGTAGAATTAAATAGGTCTAGTACCTCAGCCATCACGCCATGCGCATCTGGTAAAAATTTGGTCCCCTTCAAATGTATAAAATTGCATTAAATGGTACCGCAATTTGAGGAAGTAATTAGGAAATAAAACTGCACCAATTTCTTTGTAATTTTTATAATAATCCTAAGCAGTTTCAAAACTACTAAAATACTTCTAATTTGTTTAGTAAGTCTGCTGCATTACCTGATATCAACAAAAAATCTGTGAAACATTTACACTATAAACAGTGCCTGATAGAAAAAGGTGTTGATTTTTACATAACATTGAGCCGGAAAGGTACCCTGTATCCTTAAGCGCTAGTTGACGTTATGGAATAATTTGTGAGGATTCCGTTATTCAGTATGTAACAGAGTCGTAAAGCTGTAACGAAGTACCATGTTGATTTTGGGATAGAGAACAGTCTCACTTAATACACTGAAGGAAGTATACTAGGATATGTGCGCTGGATCCGTTTCTAGAACCACGGCTATGGTATTTTCCATTATGTTTTGAAAGGGTGCCACTTTCCTCTGTTGATGTTCGAAAGAATTTTACGTCTCTTGCTGTCGGTTCGTCCTCGGAAAATTAGGGAAATTATCTGATCTTAATTCGTCATGCATTATTAAGCAGAAATTCTGGCATCTGCTGACGAGCATAACGAAAAGGCCCCAACAGAGCAGCTTTTGTGGGGAAGAGACATCAGGATACGACAGGCTTCGTAGAATGAAGAATATGAGAAAAATAATACCGGCAGGAACGGACATAACTCGTTTGATATCATTTATTACAGCAATCCGACTTTAGTCACTGTACGACCATCTTCAATGCACATATTAAACTCTTGAAGACTCATTTAATAAGAGCACAAATTACAACTTGAACATGGCGTCAACATAGAAGAACATAACAGTTAACGAACAGATTTGTTCGTCAAGTGGTGTTTTCTTCTATTACGTACATCCAAAAGGAGCATCGTGTTACTGTTGCTATGATACAGTACAGTGTCAAAATATGAACTTAACACACTTCAAAATGTTCAAGGCTTTCTTTACAATTTGTTGAATAGCTGCCGGTTGGCTTCTTGCTCGGACTCTTCGGGCGACGTCCGTCTGATGATTTTTCTGACGTTTCGTCAGTACGAGTGGCTGACATTGTCATACTTTTAACCTTCATTGTCGGTGGTGGACTGGAGACGAGCTCGCAATCGCAGACAATACGTAACTGGTTCGCCAACGACCTTGTGCTCTTCTGCGGTCATTTCCGGTGCGGATCTCCTCTTGCTATCTGGAACGGTCATACGCTGGAACACGGAAATCCAGGATCTGTTTACCTTGAGGATTTGTTCTTTCTTGTTGAATCTAGTCTCGTTTTTGTGTATTACTGTGCCCTCTCTCAATAAGGAGGGGGAGGGGTTATAGCTAATTTGTACAGTCAGAACCTCACTGTCGGCGAATATTACTATGTTGTCGTCCTAACACAATGCTTTCTCTGCCATGAGCGATTCCTCCAGTTGTCTCAACCTGCAATGTCGGTTATGTTATATGATCCTGGCGTTGACTGAGTGTTGGAATGACTGGACGATCAGCCAACATCAGTATCAACTGGATCTTAATAAAACTTTCAAGTGTTCTTCTGGCTCAAGACGACGTTGGTCTAGGTCAAAAAGCTGGAAGCATTATTTGAATTGTTCAGTGAGGAAGTGAAGTCCCAGTTAGATATCTTTGAAAGGTTGTAGAAATGTTGTCAATGCACGATTTGGCGGGTTACACAGCGCAGAATAGTGATTATGATCCACTCCAAGAAAAGATCCATAGTGGACTTCTTTATGAGTTACCTTCTTGTACTCTACGCAGCGATCATCTTAATTGTATTCATCGTTTCACATTAATTTATCCAGTTCTATTTTTTCTACAGGCTGTTAGTTTCAGGAACTGTTTTACAGCAGGTCAGGATGTCTTCTCAAGATAAAGAGATGTTATACAGGGTGTTACAAAATGGTACGGCCAAACTTTCAGGAAACATTCCTCACACACAAATAAAGAAAAGATGTTATGCGGACATGTGTCAGAAAACGCTTAATTTCCACGTTAGAGCTCATTTTAGTTTCGTCAGTATGTACTGCACTTCCTCGATTCACCGCCAGTTGGCCCAATTGAAGGAAGGTAATGTTGACTTCGGTGCTTGTGTTGACATGCGACTCATTGCTCTACAGTACTAGCATCAAGCACATCAGTACGTAGCATCAACAGGTTAGTGTTCATCACGAACGTGGTTTTGCAGTCAGTGCAATGTTTACAAATGCGGAGTTGGCAGATGCCCATTTGATGTATGGATTAGCACGGGGCAATAGCCGTGGCGCGGTACGTTTGTATCGAGACAGATTTCCAAAACGAAGGTGTCCCGACAGGAAGACGTTCGAAGCAATGGATCGGCGTCTTAGGGAGCACGGAACATTCCAGCCTATGACTTGCGACTGGGGAAGACCTAGAACGACGAGGACACCTGCAATGGACGAGGCAACTCTTCGTTCAGTTGACGATAACCCTAAAGTCAGCGTCAGAGAAGTTGCTGCTGTACAAGGTAACGTTGACCACGTCACTGTATGGAGAGTGCTACGGGAGAACCAGTTGTTTCCGTACCATGTACAGCGTGCGCAGGCACTATCAGCAGCTGATTGGCCTCCACGGGTACACTTCTGCGAATGGTTCATCCAACAACGTGTCAATCCTCATTTCAGTGCAAATGTACTCTTTACGGATGAGGCTTCATTCCAACGTGATCAAATTGTAAATTTTCACAATCAATTTGTGTGGGCTGACGAGAATCCGCACGCAATTCTACAATCACGTCATCAACACAGATTTTCTGTGAACGTTTGGGCAGACATTGTTGGTGATGTCTTGATTGGGATCCGTGTTCTTCCACCTACGCTCAGTGGAGTACGTTATCATGATTTCATACAGGATACTCTACCTGTGCTGCTAGAACATGTGCCTCTACAAGTATGACACAACATGTGGTTCATGCACGATTGAGTTCCTGCACATTTCAGTCGAAGTGTTCGTACGCTTCTCAACAACAGATTCGGTGACCGATGGATTGGTAGAGGCGGACCAATTCCATAGCCTCCACGCTCTCCTGACCTCAACCCTCTTGACTTTCATTTATGGGGGCATTTGAAAGCTCTTGTCTACTTAACCCCGGTACCAAATGTAGAGGCTCTTCGTGCTCGTATTGTGGACGGCTGTGATACAATACGCCATTCTCCAGGGCTGCATCAGCGCATCAGGGATTCCATGCGACGGAGGGTGGATGCATGTATCCTCGCTAACGGAGGACATTTTGAACATTTCCTGTAACAAAGTGTTTGAAGTCACGCTGGTACGTTCTGTTGCTGTGTGTTTCCATTCCATGATTAATGTGATTTGAAGAGAAGTAATAAAATGATCTCTAACACGGAAAGTAAGCGTTTCCGGACACATGTCCACATAACACATTTTCTTTATTTGTGTGAGAGAAATGTTTCCTGGAAGTTTGCCCGTACCTTTTTGTAACACACTGTATAGCTTAAGGGCTATTCGACGCTGCGCAATCATGTGTGAGGATTCCGTATTCCACCATATCACAGAATTGTTAATCTGGAACGAAGAAGCGTAAAACGGTGCGAGCTGAAAACGTAGTCTATAAAGTAGCATAGAACGGATAAAGTTTCTTCATCATAAGAGTTCTGGGAAATCCACGTTGCAGTATTGAGGCACAGGGAAGTTATCTGCGCGCTAAAACCTGTGTGAGGTGTAACGTTGGATGCGCGATATTTGAGTTTCACATACGCATTCTATCAAAATTTTACTGACCCACTCAGTTCTCTTCATATGAGTGTTGCGCCCCTCCGTGTCCGCCAGAAGAAGGGAAACAGCTGAAAGATGCTCCTACTGGAGGACAAAACAATGCGAATATGCTCCTGTTTTAAAGACTCTGACTGAAAAGTGGGGTACCAGCTACGCCATACTACCTTTCTCGGCATTTTAAAAATTTCCCAAAACATTTGGGAATACGAATAGAGAAAGAGAGTGAAACAGTGGCAGTGGAACAGCAAAGAGAGCACGTAAGTGGAAGTGGGTGACAGCCAGTGATAAGGAGAGACAGTGTCTATAACAATGACAAAGAGGAAAAGAGAGATAGTGACAGTGAAAAGACAGCAGCAGTGGGAAGGGGTGAATGTGGTAGTAGGGATAAGAGGCAAGTGGGAGACAACTACAGTGAGGGGAAATAGTAGTCGTAGGGCAGAAGGAAGGAGACAGTGGCTGTGAGACAAGAGACAGTGACAGAGAGAGACAAAGATATAATGTCAATGAGTTGTGCTGTATCAGAGAGTGGTAATGAATAAGTGGGAGTGAATGAGTATCAGCTCTTACAGCATGGACTGGTGGGTGTGAGCGAGTTACAGTTACATTAGCTTTTTGCCAACATAGTGATGAGTTGGATGTTAAAAAGAGCGCATTTATGTTCCCATGCAAAACATTTGAGAAAAATTTGTGGGTGCTGAGGAAAGTATAATGAAGCAACTGGTACATCACACATTTTATTTGTGCTACCGATATCTATAGTTTTACAGTAGAGAAATGATCTGCGCTTCCGAAAAAGTATCGTCTTTCCACACCAGCACAGGGAACCCGTATTTCCACCCTGGTCTGCTGGACCTGATAACAAAGAACGCTCTACAGTTCATATATACACCTACGTCTACATCATACTCCGCAACCCACCAAATGGTGTGTGTCGGAGGGTACTTCCGGTACCACTATCTGATCCTTCCAACCCTGTTCTACTCGCGAATAGTGCGTGGAAAGAATGGTTGTCGGTAAGCCTCTGTATTGGCTACAATTTCTCTAATTGTCTCCAGTGGTCGATACGCGAGATGCATTTGGGAGGGAAATATTGCTTTGTCCGACTCCTCCTCAAAAGTAACGTCTGCCATAGCAGTTTGTTTAACATTTCCGTAACGCTATTTTGCTAACCGATCTCGTCATGAATCACGCGGCTCTTCGTTGGATCTTCTTTATCTCCTTTATACGTCCTACCTGACAGGGATCCCAGATAGATGAATAATATTCAAGAATCGGGCGAACAAGCCTCTTGTAAGCCAATTCTTTCATGGAAGAGTTACATTTCATTAAGCTTCTGACAGATCACCATATTGAACGATCCTGAAAACCGTGGTAAGTAATAATGCTTAAAATACCATTTCTTAACTCTCTCATGTATAGCTCTGCTTCGGTACCTCGGTTGTTGATATGATGCTTGAGATGTTTTTTGTGTCTTGATAACGTCTCTCATTCGTCGTGGAAGTCCTGAACACTGCTGCTGTGCCTGCCTCACGACATGACGAGGACACCCTGTTCACCTGCAATAGAGGAAGGAGGGGAATAGTCCGTGAGCTTCCATCAGTCTTCGTGTGATATTTTATAGTTTTAGGCTATTTTTATAACAAACTGAGGAAAGGGTCAAGTCCACAAAAAATTACCAAATTTCCGACTGCTCTCCATTACAAGTTTTATTTGGCGTCATTTTGCTGACTTCATGTATAAACTCTGAATCACACGTGTTGTAACGTTCTTTTGTGTTCGCAGGTGCTATACAGCATTTTATGCTGTCTGTGTCTTCCCTGCAGGAGGAAGACACGTGGTTTTGGAGACAAATCAAAGAAAGCGCGTTCGACAGAAGTCTATAATGACCGTAAAGTGGACATGGAGAAGGTGAGCATTGAGCAACTCCAAGGTCTATGAAAAGCCCCACAGTGACTCGAAAGACCAGTTACATTCAAAGTTAATATCGTCACTGCCGCAACACCACACTGAATCTCACTCTATCGGTTTCTGGACTCGGTAAGACTGTCGTAGCTTCTCTAGTCGCAGTGAAGTGATCGTCAAAGGACAGCTCGTTGTTTAGAACATACTCACTGCACCCTGTTGTCAATACATTTATAGCGACAGTGAAATAAACGTGGATCGAAGCACACATACACCTTCGTGTTCGTCAGCCCCATAAGACTGGCCGCCCTCTTTCCTGTGGTTTTCGGATCACCGTCATAGCTATACCGGCTTACATAAAGAACTGATAAACATTGATAATTAATAGTAACAACACTAATGTTTGGAAGTAAGCTAGTAAACTGAACTGATGAAAACAAAACACTAAAATTACGAAGTAGATTCACAACTTTCGAATACATTTAGCCTTCTTCTTTTTGCTTTATTAGTCTGACATGACAACCTGTACGCGAACGGAGCTCGACCTAGATTTACCGATTATCGCTAGTGATCGCCCTAATCATTTCGGCTATACATTCCCGCATCCCAGACCCACTAACGTTTCCTTATGTCACATGTTACCCATATTTTCTATTTCCGCACTTTGAGATTCATGAACAGGACAGAATAATTTTTGCAATCGTCATTTTAGCCCATCGACGCAAATAAAACAATCATTTACACAATCCGTGGTTATACGGAATCTGTATATTGCATTACATGTATGCATATGTTAACGGTCTGAGGGAAGTAAACTATGCACATAAGTTCGCTGTACTAGGACGCAGTTTCTATACGCAACGTCACGATCAGTTACAACGCTGGCGACAGCGGCATGCTGTCTTTGAGAAATAGTACTTTTCTTGCAACAATTAATCTATCAGAGCCTCTGATGTATATGTTATTAACAACCGTACAGGATGTACTCAATCTGATTCGGCAGAGGATTTAGGGTAGTATTATCACCATAAAGCTGCATTTTTGTTAGCAAGCTTTTATGTTTATGACTGCCTACATATCTGAAATTTCGTGGCAAATTAAAATTGTGTGAAGCATCTTGGCTCGAACTCGGGAACTTTCAATTTCGGAGGCACGTGCTCATCGACTAAACTAACAACACATGACCAACGACCCGTCCTAGCAGCTGTACGTCCGCCAATACCTCATCTCCTACCTTCCAAACTCACACAACGGCAAAGGTCGCGTATTCGATTCACAGTCTGGCATATTGTGGCCTTCATATTTCACTAGGTGTTTCGTGTACATATCTATGCAATTTTGCTTCACATGTGTTAAACTTTTTGAATACATACAAATTTTTCCTTTGAAGTGTCTGATTAAATATTACAGAATGCTGTAACAGTAGTGACATTAACGTTCCTATCATTCTGTTTATCGCTTACCATAAAAATCTTACTTCACCTTTTCATTTTGTAGCTGTCAGTTCTCTAACTTATTTGATGTCTTAATTTATAACCGCCGTACGTACCACTGCACTTCACATTTTAAACGTCACACCTATGGACAGCTTACTTTATAAAAATCTGATCCAACCTGGTAGGACAAGTGTCTAAAATATTCACATTTATTAGAAACCCGACATCCCGTGTGAGTCGTAATGGTAAAAATATACCACCCACACTTTCAGGTGTATGCTCGCTTGAGAAAGAAGAGGGTGGCGGAAGTACCGTCTGTCTTCGAGATCTTTCCCTGTCAATGGAACCCGGAATCCGCCAGTCGTATTAAGGATGGGGAGAAGAGTGTGGACTATCCGCTGAAGGACGGCTGTGCACAGGTAAGTCAACATCAGTACAACTACGTAAAGTAAACACGAAGAAAGTATAAGAGAGAACAAGGACGAAGAACAACAAAATTAAGTTCAAATTGTACCCTTTGCAGAATCTATTACTCTTCCGGATAACTCTTTCATTTGTAGAAGAAGGACTAAATAAGAAATGCATCTGATTACAATCCAATAAGAAGATCGTGCACTGTTTTACAAGAACCTAAGGTAAATGTAAGGTGAAACGCAATTGTAGTACTTGTTCAGTAAGCTTCCACTGTAACATTGCTGGAGGTTCCGAATGTATCACTCGTTTGACACGTAATACAGTTCTTCGGAGCTCGACCTTCACCAAGTGAAAAACGAAGGTTAACAGTTAATTCAGTCGTACGAGGTCTCGCAAGGGCTTTCGACGTGACACCCTACGTCCAGCACACAAGATACGTCCGAGTGTTAGTTTGAATACCTGTGCACAAAACTAAGCAGTTCCATACACTGGTATAAATGTATGCCATCGTTAAAAAAAAAAAGACGAAATCGAAATTTGTGTGCAGTAATCTGAGGAAGGAGGTACGATTACATTGCGTAAAAATGTTCACATGCTTGAGTGATGTAACGTAGATTATAGTTCCAATGTCTGTGACGCCCTCCAAGATCTCGTTCAGGAGAAGGTTTAGATATTAAAAAAATAGTTGATTTGAAGATAAGTAGCAGCGACATCCTATAGCGAGACGTTGGAAAGGGACATAGAGTGCGGAGACCCTTAAACAAAAGATAACAATGCTGTCGTAGTCTTCCAGAATCGGAATTCAGTTGATTGGGCACCATCAAAAACGTGAATTAACGTCATGATGTGAAGAATAAGCTAAGAGAAATTGCTGTGGAAACTGGGAGAATTATTAAAATAAATTTACATTTTCGTTAGTAAACTCTCTCACTGGCAATTCCCTGCGTATTTCAGAATGTACTTGCGCTTCAAATTTGTTTGATGTAGTGTCGTAAATAGTGAACAAGAAAAATGCATTACAAACGATACATACGAAACATACCGTACACGCTTCATCGCGTTTTTAGATCATAAGTTCCCTGACTGTTACCATTATTCGTCAGGGGTTAATCATGACACACTACGCCGGCAATAAGCTGCTTCTTCTATTCTAAGCATTGCATATTTTCACAGTTTCACCTTTCTAGTGCCTGGTTAACTGTTCCAGGATACCTTAGCAGGTGTCGTACCAAACTAGACTTAACCCCACTAAGTGTGCTCCATAAACATCTTTTCTCGCATTTTCGCTCTTGTACCTCTCACTTCTGTACCTTATTCGATAACGTAACTTTTAGCACAGATGAATAGCACCGCGTTCAAATTCTTTAAAAGCTACACTTCTGGTCTGCTTATTTAATGTATAATCTGTTTAATTATTACAGGTCAGATATCTAAACTTTTATATACGGTATGTCTATGGCGTCTTACCTGAATTAATGCTGGTAAATACGAAATTCCCACAGGTTGGTGTATTTGGGCGCTTCAAGGTGCAAAATGTGGCCGAAGAAATTCCACCGCCGGTTGCCCCCGACGGCCAGCTGCCTGCACAAACTCGCAACCGCAGGAAGAGACGACAGAAGAAACACGAGCAGCCCCTTGATGTAAGTCATTATCATTACTGCCATGAAAAACAAGCAGTTTGTATCTCACATGCACTGCGGATTCAGCTACTCTGCCAGATAATATTACTGCGAAACGCTCAACCTCCATAGACGCCATTCTATCTGAGTCAGTGATGATAATCTCAAACCTCCCACAGGTAGATTTTACTTGGGACTTCGGAGAGGACGAGGTGGCTGGAGATATTCCACGTTCTGAGGACCACACTTGCGAAATGTGTGCTGAACCAGAAATTTTCGCGGTGAAACCAAAGATAGACTTGAGGGATGCGCCGCAGGAGGGCCGTACTGAGGTAAGTCAGAGCCATTACTACCACGAATAGCTAGCAGGAAGAAACGGCCTGACATGGCGACAGCGGAGGAAAGGCAATTACACCTCCATTGCATGCATTTCAGAATCACTCACACTTAGCGATTTTTATCCCCTAATCTCTTTCGCTCCAGACATGGCTTCATGACTTTAAAATGAAATCGACAGTCATTTTTACATGAAGGACTTTACAAGGTATTCACTTTATTACAATCCAACAATACTAACGGCCATTGGTTACAGGACGTTAGAGTAAACTTAAGCTGGAACGCAATAATACTACGGAGATGCAGTGAGCTTCAGTTGTAGCACTGCCATGAGTTCTGAATATCACTAGCGTGACACATGTCAGTGTATAAGATCTTGAGATGCCCCGATTATAGACGACAGTCTTGGTGATTCACAACTGACCGAACTCTACTGCTGGTCTTCTGTCCGTCAGTGTAGTAAGCTAGAGGTAAACGTGTAAGGTCAGTGGCTGACGTTCGGACTGTGACGAGGCATTATACACGTAGTGGGATTTCGAATTGTGGGCCGAGGGAGACTGACATCGGTTGTCTCAGTATTAACGCGACTACGACGACAACTGTGTTAAGCGATTTACGAAAACGTGGAAAATTTAAATACCGGTGGCAAAAGCGAAATTAACAGCCATACTGATTGCAAGTCCTTTGACTTAACCAACTCACCAAGTTGCGGTTTCTTGCGGAAATACATCTTTCTTTAGCTTGTGTCTTTCAGAAACATATAATACTTCGGTCAGGCATACGACTGCAACAAATTTGGACTTCTGTTGCCTGCAAATAAGCTTAATTTGACTTTTTGCTACCAGTGGATTGCGTCCCTAGCCATTTTATGGAAAGAACAGATGACGTCGGCTACCCGCCTCCCTGTACAGTAAAAGTAGACTGCCGATGCACAGAATCGTCTCGCCAACACACACTAAACAGAGTTATTACTGCGAAGACCTTAAGCGAAAAACTGTGATGCACATCTGTAATTGTGTAAGCGTCGTTAAGCAAATCTGTTAGTTCAAATACTCCCTTGATTCGGATATGTCATGGGATGTGAGGCCAAGAGCGGGAAACAAATGAGTGTAAATACCATAAATTAACATGTTATGTAGGAGTAGGGGACAGCTAAAGTGCACAGAAAGAATTGTAACACAAAAAGGATTGTTGCCGACGAGAAGGTGAATGTGCCAGTTCATTAAGTTTCATAACGGGTACGATGGTTCGATTCCTCGTAAATGTTCGAAACGAACTTATGAAATATTCTGTGACATACACAAAGGGCACTCCACGGGAACTCTTCATCTACCTTCAAACTTACCTCCCACACAAAGTGCTTCAGTTACACTTTCGTGGGGTCTGTTTTGCCCTGTTGTGATACTGCCGACGATTGTTCTAATGTTGAGGCTCACGTGATCTTGCAATTAGGTTTTTAATGCACAATATCGGGATGAGTAGAATGTAAGAGTACAAAAAACTGTAAGAGCATAAGAGCAGTTGGCAAAGGCCAAGTGGAATCAATGGCACAAGCCATAATGACAGAATGAAGGGTGGCGTATTCATCTCGGTACAGCTTATGACAGACTTACTAGCAGAACTGAACCATATGCCATCCAGTCTGTAAGTCCAAAGCGGTATTGATCATTGTTAATACCCAAGTTAAAGATGGTTAGTATTGTATTACGACTCCTTTAGTAAATAGAAATTTATAAAAATGAATAAGGCATAAATTTTGTTTTCTGCTCAGAGTAATAGTCTGCCTTCGTGGCTAAACTGTTTAAAATGTGGATGTAACAACGTTGTGGTTTACCTCTTGTCACAGGCTGAGCATCGTCTCAGAGGCAAACTCTACAACGAACTTTATAATCACGTAATCCGAAGAAAACTATCTGCGATATAGGACATATATAACAGTCTTTGCTAGAAGATTGCGCTTCTTAGCCGCAGGAGAGTATTATGTGTGACCAGTGTCCACTTCAAGGACTTAGTCTAAATAAATAACTTAGCAGGAGACGGAAATTTGTGTGATCAGTATTATATAAGGGTTTCGCTTGTTCTGCCAAGCTACAGCAAGGATGCATCCAGTAGGAAAGCACACATGCTGTATCACCCGCCGTCCATTCCCATATCTAGACCGAGTTTAATAATGACCTCGTCAACGATGGGATGTTACGTCTCATTCAGGCACGCTTCTTTCACGGCGGCTGACATAGCTGGCACTTTCCACATACTTGTGCGCCCTGCCACAGTTGCGCTGCTAGAGAGACGTCGGATAATACCTTTTCAGATTAAATATTGTGTCGTTGATGATGATACATTGGTTATCTGATATCCCAGGGAAGTCAACACTTTACTGAATGAGGCGATCTGGAACAGATGGGGTATCGTAAAAAATGCTCCTCACACGTATCATCTGGATTGATTTGACTGAAGAGAGTGGCACCTATATATGTATGGGCACTGGATGAGTACTAAAGCGTGATATAAATGTAAACAGAAAAGATTCATTAAAAGATAACAGTTGACGAGAAATAAATTACTCCACAATGTGAATACCCATGATGCGTTTCGAAGTAATTCTATTTCGTGGAGACAAAGCAAGAGAGATCAGCTAAACACTCTTATTTATAAAAGTAATTAATTATCTGGACAACCGATAAATATACTATTACTAACACGCAACGATATAACTATTATTGTACATATTATGTAACTATCCTATGATTCAGAGTCTAATAGATAAGGAAATCAATGTATTCTTGAGCGAATTCCTTTGTTTACAGTTGACTGCGTGCTTTACTGTGTATTTGGTGTACTTCTGTATATGCTTTATTGTAAACAGTAAACGAACAACCATCACAAACATTGCATACCACACTGATCACAGACAATGTATGTTGTTAGATCATCACTCTCTTAGCTGGTTTCATTCTTCTGCATAGTACAATCATTTTGTATCGCTGTGTGCACCAAGCACTGCGTACGAAATTACCTGCTTCTTATATTCCAACTTCTGCGTATATTAACAATTTTTACTTACAAGTGCCCAGTTAACTATTCCTCGCTGCCTTACCAGATTTCACGTCAACCTACACATAATTCGTTCCCACACCTTTACATTTATGGACCTCTCACTTCTCTACCACATGTGAAACCTCTCTTTTTGACAGACATCTGTGGCACAGTTGTTGACTTTTATTACAACCTACACATAGGGATGCTTACTTAATATAAAATCTATTTAAGAAAGTTAGTGTCTAAGGTTTTTTACGGGTTAGATGTATGCCTTTGCAGCTGAGTCAGTGATGATAAGGACAAACCACCCACAGGTCGGTGTCATTGGGCGCTTCTACGTGACGGTTGTGCCGGAAGAAATTCCACCGATTCAGGACGACGATTGTAAAGTGACTGTGGAAACTGAGATTACCGCCAAGGAACCAGAGACGGAATTCATTGATCCACCACGCGAGGATCCAGTTGAGGTAAGTTAGTATTATTAGTGTAATGAAGAACTAGCAGGAATAAACGGCCACTAAGTTTGGAGCGAGGGAATGGCAGTTGTATCCCAGACTGTCTCTATTGCTAAACCCACGAGGGCTTTTGTTCAGTCGAAAGTTTAATGTGAGGGTGGGTCGGATGGCAGACGGAAGATTCATGGATATTTTTATGACCAATCCTTAGACTAAGTCTTTCTGATATAATCTCCCATGCACCTTCAGTTTATCTTCACTCAGATTAGGCCTCTGTGGCACAGTGATAATTACCGAATGTTTCTGAAAAAAATTGTTCACATGGCTCTCAGCACTATGGGACTTAACTTCTGAGGTCATCAGTCCCCTAGAACTTAGAACAACTTAAACCTAACTAACCTAAGGACATCACACACATCTATGCCCGAGGCAGAATTCGAACCTGCGACCCTAACGGTCGCTCGGTTCCAGACTGTAGCGCCTAGAACCGCTCGGCCACCCCGGCCGGCTTTCAGAAAAGGCGATGGGTAACGTAACAAGCCAAATGACGGTAAACGTGTTACCATGTGATATGACAGTAAGAACCGACAACGAATTTACAGAAGAGTGGGATAATGATAGTGTGTTGAATGTTAAAGTTTAATGAAACTACTGTTCATGGAGATGTAAGAACAGTTCCTATATTACTTACATCCAGTCGCCACTACTACCAGAACGTAGGGGACAGAATTTTTTTCGTGTAAGGCTGTGTCTATTTAGCCTCATCCACTGTTTTGTTATGAATTACTGGGAACTATTAGAGAATCAATCTGTGGCACAGCTCTTGCTCTTAAGGTCTCCTGCTTGAAGGATGTCGCCATGCAGCTCGTCACACTAGCCCCTTCTGTGAGAGCCCCTTCGTTTCTTCATAACTATGACAAGCGACGTTCAATTGAGTCCACTTATTGTGCTGAAGACTAAATCTACCTGCACAATTTTACATCCCCTCCACCCTTCATGCCCACACTCACACATCCCTTTATTACCTGTCTGATGCCCCCCGAAGCTTTATGACACATCGTATCAGCAGATCCCGCCTTTAATTCACTTTTTGTCATGAAGTTATTTCCCCACCAGGTAGATTGAGTTCTCCCATCTAAGTCACGCGTTCCGTCCATTTGATCTTCAGCACCCTCTTCGAATACCTCATTTCGAAACAATCTATTCTTTTCAGCCCTGAAATTTTTATCGTCAGCGATTACTCATCTAGAACGCTAGACTACGGACAAATACCTTCAGAAAAGACAATCTGACTTCAAAATTTATATTCTTTCTTAACAAATTTGTGCTATTGGTGTTCTCAATTGTACATCTTCTGTACTTCAACATTAGTCTGCTGTTCTGTCGCCCAACCAGCAAACCTCATTTGCTCCTTTCAATGTCATTTGGTAATCCGTTTCCCTTCGTAGCTTTGATTTGATTTACTGCAATTTAGTGCCCTAGTTTCAGTTTTTTTAATATTCACCTAATTTCTTTTCAAGACAGTACCCAACCCATTCAACAGATGTCCCAAGTAAGTGCAGTTTCAGATAGAATTACGCTGTCATTCAGTAAAAAAAAAGTTTTTTTTTTTTCTCCCAGAGCTAAAATCTCCGTTCCATGTTCCTGTTTCCTTTCAGTATTGCTTGCCGAATTTATACACTGAATAACATGTGGAATAGGCTGAAAACCTTTCCCATTCCGTCTCGTATTTTATCCCTGTTATCTTAAGAAAAGCAAATGCTAACTGTGTACTGTGTCCCTACTTATCCTAAGGCAATTCGTCTTTCCTTTCGATAATATTCACTCCAAGTTGGTACCCTTTGTTGTACCTATCTATACACTGTATCCCAGTTTCAGTCTTTCTTCCTTTGCTTCATGCCGGCCGAAGTGGCCGTGCGGTTCTAGGCGCTGCAATCTGGAACCGCGAGACCGCTACGGTCGCAGGTTCGAATCCTGCCTCGGGCATGGATGGGTGTGATGTCCTTAGGTTAGGTAGGTTTAACCAGTTCTAAGTTCTAGGGTACTAATGACCTCAGAAGTTGAGTCCCATAGTGCTCAGAGCCATCTGAACCTTTGCTTCATACTGTCTTTCAAACTGAGCTCTAGGTCTTCGCTGGCGTCATACAGTTTTCCTCAAAGTTTTCTTAAATTTTCCTATGCGTAGAATCTATCGTTTACAAGGTCAAGCTTTGAATTTCTTCTCCATTATTTTTAGCCTTGTGTGTTCACATCTGACGGCTTAATTTTCTATATTTTGATATTTTCTTCTGTCGTGAGTAAAATTCAGTATCAAAGGATTTGTTCTGGGCACTGTGTCTTTTTCTCCATTTGATACTACGCTTCTCTCAGTATTTCATCTCTCAAAACTAACCATTCGCCTTTTTTTGCTATATTTCCTCTTTACTCAGTCGGTGGATGCCTAAGGTTCCCTTTGAAACAATAGACACCGAAGAATTTTTAACTTTTTTAAAACCGATTTCCTTCATTTCTTACCTTTCTGATAATCCTTCCACTCCTATATGAAGTTAAAATCTGGTTCCTAAACATCTGTCTTATCACACATAACCCATCTGAAGCAGTCTGATATCTCCAGATTTCTAGAAGATATACATCCTCCTTTCACGTTTTTTAACCCACATTCAACTGATTTCTGTGCAAATTTTACCAGGTGACTTTCTCTTTAATAATTTTCCCATAGTTCCCGTTGCCCTACAATTTTTCCCTCTCATGCTTTTCCTACTGTCGAATTCTTGCCCCCTCCACAATTACATTTCTGCCTCTTTTGATGCAATGACTAATTTCTTCTAGCTCAACCTTTATTATTTACATCTCCTAATGACCTACAGAGCTGGAAGCCTATTGTACTAAAATAACGTAGGTGTGGGATTCGTGATTACCTGGATACGATATCACGTTCATTAAGTTATTCGGCTGCATTCCTATTTTGTTGTCCATAATTAGATCAACTCGTGAGAAATTTCCTCTTGCTTTCAGCTGGTGAAAGTATTCATACGACAAACCCCACCCACTGACCAAGTTAACTCTCTTGAAGAGGAATACATGTATCAATGGCCAGTGTCTAATCAGGACGCAAATGATGACTTTATCTTGCCTCGCTGGCGGGAATGAGGCTCATCTCAGCCAGGTAGTGGGCTTCATCAGCCATACCCAGCCAGTCCTCCTCCCAGTGACATGGGACTCTGCGGCTCCACAGCGCGGATCCCAGTAGAGAAGACTGCTTGGAAGGAGTTACTGTGAAAGTACAACTTAACTGATAACGAAACAGAAATTATTTCAGTGTTTCGCTAGTTACAGCTTTATAGACAATAGGTTCATCTTCAGCGGTACCACATTGTACTGTATGCGATAACAGAAGACTACTGTTTTTAACCATTTACTTCTCTTCCATTTTTTTAAAGATATCAGATGTGCTGCCTTCATTGAAGGCTGGGCTTCTTGTTGTTGTGTCTCAGTATCATTTTAGGGCTTGTCGGACATTATCATGACATTGGCCTCCAGTCCTATTGCGCTCCTCTGGTTCTGGCTATGCTTATTCTATAACTTGAAAGCTTCTATCACTGCCTGTGAAACTCTTGCCTGGTGCCATTTTTTCGGCTGGACTGTTCCCATATATTTTAAATGTCGTGAGGTTGATCTAAGATTTCCAACTTCTTCGAGCAGTTTTCTGCTACTTTGTTCAGTCAGCTCATGACTGTATTAAGCTGACTATGCAGGGTTCTTTCGGGATGAGTTTCAAGCATCTCCAAGAGTTTCTTTATATTTGTCCGGCATACTGTGTCGTAAATACTTCCGTATTTCATGGCCTTAACCATCAGTGCGTTACAATATCTTATTTTTGTATTGCCTTTCACGTTTCCGCTTCCTAGTGATCTATGTAGGACACGAATTAGTCCGCTCATCTTCTCTTTCTTTGCTTGTATGTGTGAGCTGAATGTGAATTCATTGCCTAGTAAGACACCGAAGTACCTGACCTGGTTGGTCCACTGTATCCGTGTATTACTGATTCGCAGTTGGACCATGAGGCTTGGTCTTCTTCTGGTGAACACGACTGACCCATTTTGATCCGCACTTGGAGGTATTATGTTACAATTTGTCCGCTGCTATGTGACAGTTAACTGTCTCTGAGGGCGGCCTGTCACTGCATTGACTCTATCTCAAAACCATTTACTAAATTCCTCAAATTTGAAGTTTATAGTTCGTAGCAATGTTGAGAGCCCATGTGTAATGGTTTCATTTCTTAGCTATTACCTATTGTGAATGTTGCTCAAACTTGCATTTCTTTGGTGCAGCACACACGAAATGATGAGGATGGTAGCCCCCATTAAGTCTTTGTTCATCGCGGTGTCTGGATATACTTTACTACTATTATTTTGTTACCTAAGTTATAGTTGATCAATGTGTTGTCGCCACTATAACAATTATGTCATGTTTGCCTAGGTGGACCCTGCTGACAAGCAAGAACCCCGAGGAGATTCGGAGGAAGGGGCAGCCAAGGACCCTAGCAGCCTGGCTTCAGGTGCTGCTCCCACCCGCTGAAGAATCAATTCATTTGTTCATTCAGTTTTCGTTTGTTCTTTTTTCTTTCGTTCCAATTATTATTTTTTGTTCAGTTTCTTCGTTTTCGTTTTGTTCAAACTATTATTTGTTCCATTTTCTTAGTTTGTGTTGCGTTCAAGTTATTGTTTGTTCAGTTTTGATGTTTCATTATCATTCTTTGGAGCAGTTAGAAACAAAAAAATAAATCTTTTGTTTTTCGCCAGCTGTTGCGTCGTTTTTTACGTGTGTAACTGTAAAATTATAGTTACTGAATAGACTTTCTACAAAGTTCCGTTTTCGAGTCCTTACTAACAAGCAACAATAAATGCTACACATTTAGAAAAGTTACCTAAGTTAGCAACAATAAATAAAATAGCCTCTGGCCTCAAGGATGGCTCTTCTACTCTCTTCCTTTCCGGAACTGATAGTCTCACCTGCAGGCACACCTTAAATACACAAATAATCAATGTTAGGCATTATTCCCTCGCAATAACACCTGGCTGTCAACCGCAAGGTAAACAAGCAAGCCCCATGTCCACAGGACCACACACAATGACACCTCACTGTTTGGCCATTTTTGAGGTGTTGTGTGCGTAGGTCGAGAACACTTCTCATTCTATTAACAGCTAGTTGGCAATCCAGAAAAATAGTATTCAGAGAAATTATATTCAACATCAATTCGTTGGATAGGTGAGGTACACGTGAAGATGGGACTAGCAATTCCAAAATCGATCATGTAATGGAAAAAAGTATGTATAACACTATCCTTGCACCCACAGGAAACAGTACTTATAACTGCTTATCATGCGCAGCTGCATTCCCACCATTCACTACGATGTGTATTCAAGATAACGGTCAATTCTAGTGTGCGATTCCACACGTCGGCTTTGAGCAATGACGTCATACCTAAGGCAGAGAAGCAACATAAACGCAATCTCTGAAAGCGACTGATCATATCCATAAACAAAAGAATCTAGCGTACGATAAAATTAATTAATTAGCCACAAATTGTAACGACAAGAATTAAAGGTACTAAAATAAATAGAATTAGAATGTCGGCATTGGTCGTAATTTTGATGATTTATGAACAGCAAATTCGATTTCCGATCACATAATGATCTTCAGTGACGGCAGTTAAACATTTCACATAGCGATCAGTGAATAAGAAACAAAAGACCACAAATACACCAGAGTAAAACCAACTGTTGGTAAGAATAACCCTTTAGCGTACAAATTAAAGCTCATAGGCACTGGCGTCTTGTTATTAGCAGTAACAGAAGCTTTTAAACGATCACAATAGCTGAAGCCGCTGTTTACATTCACCTATACAGCAGACCTCTGTGTGACAGGGGCTTGGAATGCCTTCTATGTGACATGAGTCACGTGAAGACTTAACATTATTTGGCAAGAGATTACCACAAAATACCAAATGTGCACTTGCAAATCATTAACTGAATATATGAAATTTAAAACTGTACATTCAAAACGCATTTGAAAAGGGAAGGGGGAAATGCACATCTTGCCAACAAACACTGGCGTGTTATTTCAAAAATTACTTAAAAAACATGCAAGAACGAAAATCGACAGGTAAATTATATGGTGTCAGATTACAGGACCAGTAAAAAAGAAAAATATAGAAATAACATAACATCAAATATAATAGAATTTGTTGTAGCACAGTAACTGCCACCAGGCGTGAGAAGTCAGAGGTGCAAAGTTCTTAATTTACGTAAAATATTACGTTGAAACCAAGAAGTCAAATACATAAATAGTGTTCATTTGTACAATATGCCACGATTTGACAGATCAAAATTTCATGATACAAACCTTCTTTATAAAAATTTTTATGGTGCGGACTAACAATTTTTTAGCGTATTTAACGATATGATGATTCACGCATGTCATTCGTCCCGTTTGGGCATGTTAACACATTATAAGTGTTTCTGAGGCTTAATTACGAAAAATTATGAAAAGCAGAATGATATAAAGCACATTGTGGAAGCATAGATCGTTGGCTAGAGACACAAGTGTACGAAATACTCTAGCCTAATAAAAACATCCCCTACCACACCTATTATTTATAGGTAAAATTTCCTGATATGATACAAACAGAACTTGGGTCTAAGGAAATAATGTTCTAATATTTTGAGGAATCAGCCTCAGTTGCACAAATTTTCTGGTCTTTACTAGGTTTCAGCTAAATTAATGTAGCCTTCTTCAGAAGCGTTAAATTACTATAACATGCCAGAGTAAGGCACAGTCAACATTAAAATTAAAGCCTATAGTACCGTGGTACCATGTCGAATAAAACTACGTAGCTGAAGTCCAGCCCCGGCATCTCTTCACCATGCGGTCGGTTGGCAGCGGCAACTAACATTGGCACCGACCGTTGAACGCGGAATTGCACTGAGCACATGGCAACTCGTGAGCGTATATCATTGGCTGTGTGGGAACTGATAACCGTAATTCGAAGGTTTCCAATCTTTGTTACGTTTGGTTTAATTTATCCCTGTTACATTAACCACCATGTTTCTCTCCTGGTTGCCGCATGCCATGTTCAGACATCAAGCCTTACGTTTCCCTTTACATTTAAGTTTGGCCCACTACTCTTTCACGAGAGTTGGGACGCCATTATAATTGAATTTAACAATGATGCAGAACAGTCAGTAAAACTTAGCCGCTTTAAATACCTCTCTTTTCTTTGATACGATAACGTTAGACGTGTATCGCGTTACTCACAATTTTACCTATAGAAAATATTTCCCGTCAAACGTACATCGTAGGCTATATTCTAGTGTACTTGACCTATGTCGCCCAATAGCATGATGACGGAGACGTTGTTCCCTCCGTCACACTTTAATTAATACGCTTTACTTCTCTCAGTCAATACTAGTTAAGTGTGATGACAGGGGCGTTGTACTCCCAGTTACACCCTAGTTAAATTATAGATAATGATTCAGGTTTTAAATAAGTGAGACGAGTAAGGCCCTCGCTATTGGGCATGTTCGGTGGGGATACTTCACACGTTGACCATATGTGCTTAAAGTCGTAAAGATTTTCCTTAAACTTTATATACCCAACCAAATAAATTTCCTAGCATTTAATACAATTTGCATTTAGTTAATACACATAGGGACTTCATCTACATAATGCCTAGTTGCTCACAATTACAGTTATCAGTTGCAAACACTTGATATACAGACAGCCAATGATACACAGCTTTCACTCTCCGTATGCGCACGCTCACGAGTTGCCATGTGCTCAGTGCAATTCCGAGTGCAACGGTCTGTGCCAATGTTAGTTGCCGCTGCCAACCGACCGCGTGGTGAAGAAACGCCGGGGCTCGACTTCAGCTACGTAGTTTTATTCGACATGGTACCACGGCACTATAGGTCTTAATTTTAATGTTGACTATGCCTTACTCTGGTATGTTATAGTAATTTTATGCTCCTAAAGGAGGCTAGATTAATTTAGCTGAAACCTGGCAAAGACCAGAAAATTTGTGCAACTGAGGCTGATTCCTCAAAATATTAGTCTATCACAGTTGCTGACGGGGCTGTAATATGCAAAAAATTGTTAAACAGTGTTCTCTTTAAGGTATAAAAGCTTTGTAACAAAAAAATACATCTCACTCTGGTTATACAGGTTTGAGAACCTTCAACATCGCAGCACGTCAGAAATCGTTGGTTAATATACTAGAAAACTAAAAACCCGCCTCGATTGCGAAAAAAGCACCTAGTGTTCAGTGTTAACGCAGGCTTCGGCGTAGATAACTACGCCTTCTTCAGAACAACAATAAAACCCACAAGTGCCTAAGAAGACCTTTGTCAATGGTTAAAAGAACACCATAGCTATACATTTATAAACGAAAAAGAAAAGGAAAACACAAACAGTACATATGTACAAAGTCAAAACCACTACTTAACTTAATGGTGTACGCTCCACCTCACACCGGCCTATGTTCGATGGGCCATGACCCGCCATAAACTGCAGCTGCAAACGGTCTCTCCCTTACAAGCCTGACTCGCTATCTATGCACATGCGTATGTCAAGGGAAGTTACGTGAATGCGCATGAGCATACGAATACGAGAAAGTTTATACATGTGTCGGGGCTAAATAGCCCATATATTCCCAAACGTGGATCAACGTATATCAAAAAATGAAATGGATAGAACAAGAGACGAGCTAAATAGGAGATGGAACCTAGAAAGAAACTTATATATGATGCTACCTATGACAACATGTCTTGGATAACTAAACGAATGACAAGCTCTTCTGACAGCTCATAATGTTTAACTAATCGCAATAACGATATAAATGAACAAATTTGAGACGAAAACTGTCTCTATCCCACACCAAATGTTAAAGTCCTACTTTAGACAATAAAAGAACTGCATGTGAGGCATATCACGTGACTATAAGATGACTTGTTCTTTCAGTGAACCTTGGTTCAGTAACCAACTAGTAAAAGGGAAAAAATATGTGCCAGCAACTTATCATGACCAATAGTTAGCGTAAGCAAAGCCTACTGTTATGGATCGTAATAAAGTAGAGATAGTCGTCGTATGTTCGCACAACCCTGGCCAAGAAACTGCCGGAGCTTACAAGGATATTCTGGTGGTGGTAGGCACGAAATTTTACAGAAACGTAACGCATCAAAAAATCGGAATATTGTGATAGTTGGGGGTGCATATGCTGTTTACAGGAGGAAACTGAGTCATCTCAAACTTTGAGAGTCAGTCTGACTAAAGTAAAGAAGCCAACAATTATTGTGACAGACCTTCTTCACAAGAATCATCTAATAGGTTCCTATTATACAAAAAAGAACATTTAAAATGCATGTCAGTATCTACAGAAATATCTGCTAGTCAACTGCAAATCTATTTTTTTCCTGTGTTTTTAAATCTCCTTTGTTTACGATAAGTGCCCATCGCTTCTTTTTGTTTCCTCGGTTCATGGTAATACTGTAACGAAGATCTCCTCTGCCATAAAACGCAGCACGTTTTCAGTGATTAACTAAATATATAATGATAATTGTATATAATTTGTATGCTATTATTTTTTTGTTAGCCTGTGTTTAAGTGTAAACGAAATATGATGTATTTTACGTGTTGTTATGTTTCAAGTAACTTCCACAGTACGCAATCTACATGTATAGAAAACGTTTTGGCCTGGTATGAAAAGCTTTATCTACGCAAAATTCATTTAAGGAGGAAGCAACAAATGAAAGGGGTCTGTCGATGATACTACTCGGTAATGTAATGACGAACAGACAAGAGGTGTTGTTTAATCAGTAAAAAGTGTGAAGAGCGATCAGTTCCCGGAAAGGGAATCATATCTTTACAGTGGAAGTCCGATTTTGTTTAGGGAAGAGACTTACAGTAATGAGCAGGAGAAAGCAATTTGATTATGCTACGAGAAAAGGTGCGCAGAAGTTTACAAAAAGCTACTATTGCCATACTGTTGCAGTAAAATGCTATGTTGTAAGAACAGATACAGGTCTTACATGATATCAACGAAGAAGTGGAGGTGCAAGAGAGGACGATTGCTAGCAAAAAGATAGCGAGAAAGAAGTGAGCAAGAAAGAATTTTCAAGACTGTAAAACTTGGTCTTGATTCTATGCACAGGGACAGAAGAATGAAGACATCGAAAGTATGAGAAAGGTCCAGCCATCTTCACAAAAACTAGTATACATTTAATTTTCTGAGGCTGAGTATACTTAACTGTTATCAGCTCTGCTTTGATTGAGAAGAGACAGTGAACATCAGCATTAATATGAACGGCGTTCAGGAAAGAGATTGTACACAGGCCTCTTGCACTTACATAATTCGGACTATCAGTAACCGTCCATTAGGAAATTATTTATAGGGGGGACCAAGGCATACATTATTTGAAGAGTGAAAGTATAGATAAAATTATAAATATTTACATAGATGTTTTGTTTGGATATTAACTGCTGTTATAGAAATTTAAATGACATTGAAGCTTGGAGACTGTTAACTGAAATGAAACATATATTTCTCTTGCAATTAAATGATGATGTCATGCTATTTTTCTTGTTGGGGTCTTCACTCCAAAGACTGGTTTCATGTAGCTGTCCATGCTACTTTGTCCTGTGCAAGCCTCTTCATCTCTGCGGAACTACTGCAATCCACATCCCTCGAATCTGCTTACTATATTCATCTCTTGGTCTTTCTCTACAATTTTTACCGTCTATGCTTCCTCCAGTACTAAACTGGTGATCCCTTGATGCCTCAAATTGTGTCCTACCTGCCGATCCCTCTTTTTAGTCAGATTATGCCACAAATTTCTCTTCTTGTCTGAACCGATCATCGTCCAGGCTACACTTCCATACATGGCTACACCCCATAAAAATACTTACAAAAAGGACTTCCTGACACTTAAATCTATACTCGATGTTACCAAATTTCTCTTCTTCAGAAACGCTTTTATTTTTGCCATTGCTAGTCTTCATTTTCTATCCGCCCTATTTCGACCATCATCAGTTATTTTGCTTCCCAAACAGCTAAACTCATTTACTGCTTTAAGTGTCTCATACGCTAATCTAATTCCCTCAACATCACCTGATTTAATTAGACTACATTCTATTATCCTCGTTTTGCTTTTGTTGATGTTCATCTTTTATCCTCCTTTCCAGATCATGTCCACTCGGTTCAACTGCACTTCCAATCCCATTGCTTGCTGCCACAGAATTAGAATGTCGTCGGCAAACTTCAGCGATTTTATATATTCTACCTCGACTTTAATTCCTGTTCCAAATTTTTCTCTTGTTTCCTTTACTGCTTGCTCAATTCGGGGACGGGCTACAACCCCATTTCACTCGTTTCTCAACCACTTCTTCCCTTTCGTGCTCCTCGACTCTTAGACCTACCATGTGGTATCTGTACAGATTATAAGTAGCATTTCGCTCCCTCTATTTTAACCCTGCTATCATTTGAATTTGGAAGAAAGTTTTCCACTCAACATAGCCAAATGCTTCCTATAAGTCTACAAATGCTATGAACGTAGATTTACCTTTCCTTAACCTATCTTTTATGAGAAGTCGGAGGCTCGGTACTGACTCTCGTGTTCCCGTATTTCTTTGGAATCCTAGCTTATCTTCCCCGATGTCAGCTTCTATCAGCTTTTCCGTTCTTCTGTATAGGATTCATGTTGGTAATTTGTATCTGTGACTCATTAACCTGATAGTCTGGTAATTTTTACAACTGTCAGCACCTGCTTTCTTTGGAAATGGGATTATTGTCTCCTTCTTGAAGTACCAGGTTATTTCGCCTGTCTCATACATCCTCATCAGATCCAAACGTTTTGTCATGGTTGGCTCTCCATATGCCATCAGTAGCTCTAACGAAATGTCGTCTACTCCAAGGCCTGGTTTCGACTTAAGTCTTCCAGTGCTCTAACAAATTCTGCACGCAGTATCGTATCTCCCTTCTCACCTTCCTCTACGTCCTCTTCCATTTCCATAACATTACCCTCAAGTACATCTCCCCTGTGTGGCCCCTCTGCATACTCCTTCCACCTTCCTGCTTTCACCTGTTTGCTTAGAACTGGTTTTCCATCTGAGGTCTTGATATTCGTACAGATGGTTCTCTTTTCTATAAAGGTCTCCTTAATTTTCCTGTAGGCAGCATCTATCACAAGCCTAGTGATATATGCTTCTACCTTATTACGTTTGCCCTCTAGATATTCTTGCTTTGACATTTTGCACTTCCTGTCGATCTCATTTTTTAAACGTTTGCATTCCTTTTTGCCAGCTTCAGTTATTGCATTTTTATGTTTTCTCCATCCATCGATTCAGTATCTCTTGTGTTACCCAAATATTTCTACTAGCCAAATATTTCTACTAACCCTCATCTTTTTTATCTAGATGATCCTCTGCTGCCTTCACTATTTCATCTCTCAAAGCTACCCATTCATCTTCTACTACATTCCTTCCTCCTATTCTTGTGAAACGTTCCTATTTCAGTTTATCCAGATCCCACATCGTTAAATTCCTGTCATGTTGCAGTTTCTTCAGTTTTAATATGCAGTTCATAAACAATAAATTGTGGTCAGAGTCCACATCTGCTCCTGAAAATGTCTTACAACCTAAAATCTGGGCACTAAACATCTGTCTAACTATTATATAATCAAGCTGAAACCGTCTGGTGTCTCAAGGTCTCTTCCACGTGTACAACCTTCTCTTATGATTCTTCAACCAAGTGTTAGCTACGATTAAATACATAAACTTGTACTACTATGTTGGGCGTCATCATTTAACACTACAGTAGAGCTGCATGCCCTAGGAAAAAGCACGTCTGTAGTTTCCCCTTGCTTTCAGCCATTCACAGTATTAGCATGGCGAGGTCATTTAGGTTGGTGTTACAGGGAAATGTCAGTCGATTATCGAGATGGTTGTCCCTGGAACTACTGAAAAGATTGCTGCCCCTCTTCAGGAACCACACGTTTGTCTTGCCTATCAACAGATACCCCTCTGTTCTGGTTGCAGCTACAGTACAGCTATCTGTATCGCTGAGCCACGGAAGCCTCATCCAAGAGTCACGGGGGGGGGGGGGGGGGGGGGGGGGGGTGTTCATGCAGTTAAACTATTAAAACATGTATGGTGTTTGTGTAGTGAGGATTTTCTTTTTCTTTAAGTTGTAACACATGCCGTTGATTATGTCCAACATAATGGCTGCCCAGAACTTAGTAAACCTCAGTGTGTCTAGTGGAATCTGACTACTTCTAGTTATGGTTCTCAGAACCCAATACTCAAACGGTTCAACACACATTTATTTAATACCTGAAATAATTTAATATCTCCATATTAAAATTTTCACTCTGCAATGGAGTGTGCACTCATATCAGACTTCCTGGCAGATTAAAAGTGTGTGCAGGACCGAGACTCGAACACAGGACCTTTGCCTTTCATAGTCTAGTGCTCTACCATCTTTTATTTTTGTCTATTTGCCAGACTGAGACCCGAACCAATATTTCCACTTATAGTGAGCGGCTGCTTTACTATTTTGTTAAATGGACCTTCCTGGCGCCCAAAGGAAGGGGGTGGGGGCAAAGTGGGCAGGGGTCGCAACAAGAGGTGTGGCCACCTTTTCCCCTTCCCAAACGTCAGTAACAAAGGAAAGTGCAGGGAACGTGGAGTAGAGGTACAATGAACGTCTTTATGTATTTATTTTTCTTATCTTTCTTTTTTAAAATTTCTTATCATTAATACCATTGAGAGTACCAGGAAACCGGCGTCGTTAGGAGGAGGTCGCAAGAAGACATCAGGCCCATTGTGACTATCAACATACAGTTTGCCCGAGCTGAACATTCCGATGACCAGAGAATATATCGGTTTTAAGTGTGAAAGAGGCGGGGATCAACTCTTCGTGATAGGAATACCCAACTCTGGAGTGGGTTAAAGACGACATTGCAAAGGAAATTGGAGAAAAAATGTATGTATTTTGGATTGCAAGCAACTGCACAGTGGTGCTCATCAAGGAAGTACAAAAATGAAGGATACTTATTTTGTCATCAGCAAATCGGTAGTGACCTTTGTGTCCACAAATTTACTTCACAGAGCTTTCTTCACCTCTGGGAAGTATTCCGGGCCCATAAAGAGGAACAGTTGAGTGGAATCTGATGAGGAGACGTACAGCAAATTAGGAACAACATCTGTTGCACCAAGAACCAGACACCTCTTGCCAATCTGCACACCAGGTGGTGCTTGTCTGTGGCACAACATCACACGAGTTACACAGCGGGGTGTCTGCGATGTAAATTCTGTGAAGCTATGACTGGCATACTTGCTTCATTTACCACACGCATTCCATGTGTGAAGATAAGGACTGCACACCGATTGTGAAACAGCTTCCCCTCAACCACATTCGGTGACCTGTACTACCGAAGGAAACCATAGATCGTCTTCCTGGATGTTGTAGTAGTAGTAATACTAGCAGCTTTATTCATCCATGGATCTCGTTTTACAGGGATATAGGACATGTCAAAGTGTTTACAAATATAGATCAATTTAAAATAAGCTAATTCATATACACATATCTTTACAGACTTATAGTTAGTAAATCATTAGATTTACTCCTGGTGTATAATACTTTTCATTTTACAAATAACTTATTAAATAAGTTAAAGGCACACTGTAACCTTATTTCTCACTATCAGTCACTGCACACACTATACACACATTGTTCCATAACACTTCACTCACTGCACGCACACACACACACACACACACACACACACACACACACACACACACTAGTGATCTATCGGCCATTTTCAGTACTGCAACTTCCCATTTGCTATGCTGAAAAACTGATTCAGCATCCCTCCATAATGAGTGAGATGTTGAGCTCAGAAAGAGCAAAGAGGTGTTAGTATTGTACTATGCATGGCTTGGCGCCAAGTATTTCCAGAAAGGAAAAAAGAAAGAAAAGAAACATAAAGGGAAGGGTTATGTGGAATACTGGATAATTTATTTTCATTATTATTATTATTTATTTTTATAACATTTTTTATCAAACTCCTACTCTGTTTGAGCTAAGTAATCCTTCAATATATGAAACATATTGCATAACAGGTACTTTTTAGCTGTCTTTTTAAGTAAGTGTAATATTACAATTTCTTTAATCTCTTTTGGCAATATATTGTACAGTTTTATTCCTTGGTAGAAGATGCTGTTTTGAGTTTCATGTTTATTTTTTCTTGGTAAATGAAGGTTGAGTCTATCTCTTGTTGCATGCTCATGGACAGAGCAGTTTGTGCAGTAATTAACAATGTTACTTTTGATGTCTACAACTGATTGGTAAATGTATTCACATGGAGGACTTAAAATCCCCAGTGTTTTGCAGTGTTTTGTACAGATCTTTACAGTGAGCTCGACTATTATTTTTGGTTATTATTCTTATGGTTGTTTTCTGGAGTTTGAAAGCTGTGTTTATATTTTGTGCATTTGTTCCCCAAAAAAGAATGCAATAGCTAAGAATTGAGTATAAATATGAATAAAATGTCACAAAAAGACACTGAATGTTACACACTGATGATAAGATTCTCAGAGTATAACATCCTAATTACATTTTGTTTGTTAGTACCTTTGTGTGTTCACACCATTTCAACTGAGAATCAACATTCATTCCTAGAAATTCTGCATTTGTTACACAGTCTACAGAGGTGCCATCTACATTTAATTTAACATTGTAATTTTTCCTCTTCAAACTGAAATTCATGGCACTAGTTTCCTTTATGTTCAATGTCACTTTATTGGTTATTGACCAATCATAAACTCTGTTGAGAGTTTCATTTGCTTTCTCAGCAAGGAATTCTCTTGTTTTTTCAGTGACTATAATTTGCTGCCATCAGCGAAGAGAAATGTTTCACCATGAGTAACACTACCGGGAAAATCATTGATGTGTATCAGGAACAGTATTGGTCCTAATATGCTACCTTGCAGAACAAATTGTTCAAATGGCTCTGAGTACTATGGGACCTAACATCTGAGGTCATCAGTCCCCTAGAACTCGGAACCACTCAAATCTAACCAACCTAAGGACGGTCACGCGGTTCCAGACTGAAGCACCTAGAACCGTTTGGCCACACTGGCCGGCCACCTTGCAGAGCCCCTATATTAATGTATTTTGGTTCTGATAAGTGTTTTACTAAATATTTAGATATATTTGATGTATGTGTTATCTCTATTCCTTGTACCCTATTTCTTAGGTATAATTGAAACCATTCATTAGCTACCCCTCTTATTCCTAATGCATCTAATTTATTTAATAGAATCTTGTGGTCGACTGTATTAAACTCTGTAGAAAGATCAAAAATATGCCTGTAACACACATCTTTATCAAGAGCAGCAAGAACAGCTTTTGTGAATTCTACTATGGATGACTCCATATTTTTGCCACCTTGGAAACTAAACAGAGATTCGCTTAAAAGTTTGTATTTATTCAGGTAATTCATTAATTTGTCTTTCATAAGAGCTTCTAATATTTTAGAGAATGGTGACAGCAGGGAAATAGGCCGGTAATTTTCTATGTCTTCAGCATTACCTCTGTTAAGCAAAGGTACAACTCTTGCCTGTTTTAACTGCTCTGGAAATGTCCCTGATAAGAAGAATTCATTTATTGTATTTGTTAAGGGACCTTGTATAATCCCTATGCATTGTTTCACTACACACATTAGTAATTTATCTAAGGCTACTAACTTTTAATTTTGTAGTTTTTGAACTGTTTTATTGACTTCATTGTCTGTGGTTGGAAGTAGCATCATTGTATTTAGTGGAACATTATTTACAGGTGTTGTATTTGTTTGGGGAACCTTTTGCTGTAACTTCTCTGCAATACTTGAAAGATGCTCGTTTACATAGTTTGCTATGTGTTGTGGATCATTTATTACCTTACTCTTCTCCCTTAGCAGTATGTTATTCTGCATTTGTTTGCCTCTCCCCATTTCTTTTTTTAATAATATCCCAGACTGCTTTGCTTTTATTCTCTGCATTATATATTATTTTTTCATTAAATGACTTTTTTGCGGCAATCAGCACCTTCCTATGATCTTTTTGTATCTATGATATATATTTAAGAATTCTGTATCATTGCGAATCTTTTTCATGGAACTGAGGTGTTTAAGTGTTTAGGGGGACTTCTTAATACCTGCTGCTATCGATCTGTTTTTCTGAGATGTTGATACAGATATGCATACTTTTGGAAATGCCTTTTCAAATTTCAGTTTAAACAACATGGAGAATTTAGAGAATTTCATATTCACATTGGTTTCCTTATACACTTGTTTTTCTAGTTCTTTGGAAAAATTTTCTACTTTGATTTCTGATAGATGTCGTTTGTAGACTTGTAGTTTAGGGAATGATTCGTTCCATGATTATACTGTTGTTATTTGACAGAGATGGTCTGATAGTCCGAGATCTTTTACAGCTACATCACATTTTTCCCGGTCCATATTTGTTGCCACATGGTCAATTACTGATGACGTTGTTGCACTATTGACCAATACGGACATTTCAAAACTTTGAAGGATATTTATGCAGGTGCTGCTGAATTCTCTTATGATATTAGTGTTGATGTTAATGTACCCACACAGAATTACGTTGACCTTCGTACTTGAGATTTTATCTAGAACATCTGTTAACTTATTGAAAAAAGTGTCCACGTAACCACTGAGAGATCTGTACACAAAAAAATGGCTCTGAGCACTATGGGACTTAACATCTGAGGTCATCAGTCCCCAAGAACTTAGAACTAATTAAATCTAACTAACCTAAGGACATCACACACATCCATGCCCGAGGCAGGATTCGAACCTGCGACCGTAGCGGTCGCACGGTTCCAGACTGAAGCGACTAGAAGCGCTCCGCCACTGCGGCCGGCTGATCTGTACACACACAACATGATTAATTTCTTGGTGATATGAAACCCTGTTAATTCAATAGCTGATATTTCAAGGTGTTTGTCTTAACTTACTGTACTGTGGTCATGTCTTAATTTGAACTGTGTTCTTTTCTGTGGCCGATCAGTACACACACAACATGATTAATTTCTTGGTGATATCAAACCCTGTTAATTCAATAGCTGATATTTCAAGGTGTTTGCCTTAACTTACTGTACTGTCGTCATGTCTTGATTTGAGCTGTGTTCCTTTTCTGATACAAATGCATGATACTCAACCCCTTGAAGTATGTCTGCAGTAAGAGTTTGCTTTTTCATACAATGATAATACTACATGTTGGATTTCTATGTCTCTACACCAGTGCTCCATAATACAAACTACTTTGCAGTTCAAAGATTGGAGCTCAACTTCTAATAGATGTGTTGTATTTTTTATTGATTGCATGTTTTCATGGAGGATTGTTAAGTCTGTGAAATGTTCCATGTTACTTTTTCCAATGGTTTGTTTTTCTTTCTGACATCTAGTACATGTGATATTTGAGGTGTTAAAATCTGTCTTGTGAGTGATTCTTTCAGTATTTTTAAGGTGCTGGAGATGCTCTTTAGGCAGGGGAAACTGTTTGTCTGGATTTATCCTAAAAGAACTACTTTTCCTACCTATGACAACAAGTATTTGACCATGTGTGTCCCGAGATCCACTCCCTATACTGTCATGAATCAGCTATACAAATCTCCACTTCCCAGTCCTGTTTAGGTGTAGGCCATGCCTAGTGAAACTTCATCTGTTGGTAGTCCCGATGGGCACCAAAGAAACATGAGCAAAGTGGACTGCCCTCAAAGCCATCCTAAGCCACATTCATTCGCCTCACAGCTCCAGCAAGGTGTGGTCGATCATGACGCCGGAACAGCTCAACACAGTGTACGTTGGTGCTATGAGTTAGGGAGGCTATCTTGACCAAGTCACCACCTATGTCATATGATTCACCCCTGTCCAAACTGTTTCCCAACCCACCCACTATCACTACATGGTTCTCTTTTGTAAAGTCCTTACATAAGAACCCTAGGTCCTCTATCACATGACTTAGCTCTGCATTTGGCTTGAAGATACTTGTGGCCTGGTGCACTGACCCTAACTTTCCTGTTACTAAGGGCCTACACCTCGCCCAAGGCTACTACCTAGCACCAGCATTTTCTTGTTCCTAAGACTCTGTACATTCCTAGACTTCATAGCCTCGGTTGAAGTGTGCTGTACATTTCCTGCTCTTCGTTCTACCTAAAGCTCTTCTCCACTTAACTCTGGCAGTGGTAGATACCTGTTTTTGGTGTTGATGATAAAACTGTCAGATCACGTTCTCTTTCTTCCTATCCTGTGTAAAGTGATCTGGCTGTATTTCAGTGTGGAAGTGGCTTAGGTGGAGGACAAAGTGAGGGAAGTAAAATAAGGGTGGTGGGACTTCCGAAAGCTGCGTAGGTGGTGAGAGAGTGTTTTGCATGGTGCCATTCTCTAACTCGACTGATGTCCGGGGAAGACAGCGAGGAGGAACCGTACACATCAGAACATACATGCTTACCGTCTAATAGGCCACACCACACGGCTACAGTTATAGAATTGGTTTAGCAATGCTGTACCAATCCGTATGTAACGTCTTTCTTCCTAGTTTCTGTCGCCATGGTTACTAAAGTAGCACTGAACTTGTTCCCCATTTTCTATATCATCCCAACATTTCAAAGCAATGGATATTTTGCAATTAAATATTACTCATTACATAAAAAAGTTCAATTATAGAACCAAACATCATAGCACTGCTGCTAAGGCAAATTCATAGGCCGATTTTTTATTCAGCTATTAGTAAAAAATGGAAAAAAGTTCCTGCTATCACAGGAAAAAAACAAATACGGAAAATATCGGTTTTTCAGAACTATGATATCGACATCAGTTTTAACCTGCCGGTTTTTCCCATCGCTAACATATTGTAGCGGTTCATATTTATGTACCACAACTACAAAATTCGTGTCTCACGTATTGCCGACGTTTAATGGGGCCATACGTTCAGGTATGAGTACTGTGTATTGAGGAACAGATTGCCTGAAGACAGCATCGACAGTGTGGCAGTTTTGATCTAACGTTTTGTGTACGTCGCGAAGATAGTTACTTCTATAAAGTAAGTCACAATGATATCTTTAGGGGCGAATATACATCTGATAACGTTAGCTTCAGGTAGTTATGAAACTGTTCTGGTAGCGTTTCGTCTGCAGTACACTGATGAAAAGAAAACTGTGACCTCGAATATAATTTACCATTATAAGTTTTTGATATTGTGTCGGTATTGGAATGCTGAAAACAGTATCAACCCTAAAATATCTGCGTGTATCTATCTGGTGCCACCTTAAGCGGAATGACCACATAAAGCAAATAGCAGGAGAGTTCCCGTCAGGTTTGGCAGGTAGGAGACGAGGTACTGGCGGAAGGAAACATGTGAGGACGTGTGGCAAGCCGTGCTTGGGTAACTCAGTCGGTAGAGCACTTGCGAAAGGTAATGGTCCCGAGCACGTCATGAGATTCGTTTAGAAATTTGCATTACGAAGAAATACGCGTTCTGTTTTGCTGTGCCTCACGAAGGTTTCAGTAACCAAAAATTAAATCTCGTCAAGGCACATGGACTCTAAGGAATACTTACAATGTCATGTCGTACCGTTTATTTTTTGGTTTCGTTCTTTAATGTTGTAAAGGGGAGAAGATTCCAGTCACCCTTTGTTGGAACATGACATTTACGTTTAAATTTATCTGAGTGAAGCTCGCCTTTGTAGGCACATTTGAAGAGCTCAAGGGAGGGCTAGGAAGGGCTAGGAAGTTTCATGTCAGCACACACTCCGCAGCAGAGTGAAAATTTCATTCTGGAAGTTACATACAGTCTGTTTATTTTTCTCAGGATTTCCATTCTCCCTTCTTTAAATAAAATGCCAAGAAGAGCATCGTCCAGTTGAGGATATCACTGTAAAAATAGTTTTATAGCTCCTTAGACTTTAACAAATAAAACCTCAAAAGAAGTACAGTTTAGGCATCTCTCCCTAGGTATCGCTATGAGTGTGTTACAACCAATCACTAATTACACTTATATGTTGCGCGTGACATCGGTACGTCTACAAATGTGGTTCACGTTATTCCTCCGAGGGTCCTACAGTGAAACTGGAATATGCCTACTTGGACTGGTTCACTCATGAAGAAAAGTTATGAGTAAAAATTTAAAATCAAAGTAATACGAGGGCGTGCTAGATAGCAATGCCTACGAATTTACAATGTGAAAACTCATAAAGCTTTTTTAAATAAAATAAACATTATTACCATTCTACATAGTTATTCTTAATGGCCAAATATTTGCAGCCGTCTGCCACTAGAGGCCTCCAAAACCTATGGTGAAACATGCCGGTGTGTAATAAATATGTCGGCGCGTGGAAAATCGTATATGGGATTTCAAGAGTTCGCCCACACATATAGCTTCTCCTTCAGGCTGACAATGCCAGTCTACACACGAGGGCTGACACATCTGAAACAATCCGGCGCCATAATTACACTGCCATCGACCATCCTCCATGCAGTCCCGAATTGGCTTTATCCTGTTTTCATCTGTTTCCTAAACTTAAAGAGCGCCTTCCAGGACTACACTTTGATAGTGATGAAGCGATGCAAGCAGAAGTGAGGTTGTAGCTCTGTCAACGCAGTCAAATATCCCACAGTGACGGTATCAATAATCTGATTTCTCATTGGGTTGGGAGGAATTTGTGAGTATGTTGAGAAATAAACATGTTGGCACGTAGAATAAAGAGGTAGAATGTTAATAATTTTTGTTTTATTAAAAATCTTTAAGTGTTTCACATATAAAATTCAGAGGCATTACTTTTTAGCACGCCGTCATATATTGTTTGAATCAACACAGATATTGTGCTGTCTGTTAACCCTCTAAAAGGCGATTACTGTTATTGAGCATTACTATGAGTCAGTCTGTGCAAAACACTCCACTGCACTGTCAATACTTGGTGTAATTTGAAAAAGAGTTTCTGGCTTCGATGCATCAATTGATTCCAAAAAGGCGTAATTTCCGACCAGCGATCTGCTATGTCTAATACGTGTCTTCACTCAGTGATATGTTCTGTGCGATGTATTTTGACGACACACCATCCGAAGCTGTTTGCACTGCAACCTTTCCAGCCGCAGAGGAGGTGGGAGGTTATAGATACGAGACGCGTACGCACTGTATATGAAGTGGAGCAGCGTATTTCGTACGAATATTGATGAATTTATGGCCTACTTCACTCGAATACTGTTCAAGAAAAAGTGATTACACGCCACATACGATTATGTAAGCATTATACTCACAGATGTCCTCGGACTCCGGTTCTTTAAGCTTTCCAGACAGATTTTCATTAGATCAACGTCGTCTTCTTTCAAGCATAGACCCCCTGCCCCGTTCACCCATCCCAACACTTCCGTTTCATTTCGTATGATGTTTACGGCTCAGTTACGGTTCGTTCGATATCTAGTGTGATTTCTACCACATAAGAGTGCAAAGGCTGAATCAACAGTCAACATCTGTTGAATCAAGCCTCTCGTACGTGTTCTCCTTCACCCATGCGCAGCGCTTTCGCAGAATCCTCCCAACGATTACGGCTTCACTTCTCCTTCCTTACTGCAAAGTTTTGATGTTCATCTCATTCAACTTCGTTTCTTATTACGGCTCACATTCAAACGATGCTAGGAGCTCCAAACTTTCGAGACTAATATCTTAATCGAATATTACCCAGTCTGCATTTCTACTATGTTCTGGAAATTACCAAGCGCTTGTCTACGTTTAATAGAACAGTGGTTCATTACTACAAGTCGGAAATTTGGCCAAGTCTTTCTGCATTTTATTACGATCGTTCAACAACGACTGTTTCCAGTGCACAAATCCATCGTCTTAAATAATCTGGCCCTCTGTAATAAATATTTCATGTATAATGGGATTGTGTTGTGTGTGTGTGAGTGTGTGTGTGTGTGTGTGTGTGTGTGTGTGTGTGTGTGTAAATGAACATCGTGTGAACCTCCTTTCGACTAATATAATGAAGCCTTACAGCAGCATTTACACGCAACATTCAGGATTATTTATTGGATATATTTCAGTGTTTTCCTTCATCTACATACAATATTTGCCCCTATTTCCTGCTGCATATAACGAAGGACCTATGTAGGCTGCAGTTATCGTATGACCGTAAAACTTCGTTGACACGCAATGCGTTCGTGCAGAACCGATTTACTCTGGAAAAAATTAGTTCACGTTTTGGCTACCAGGTGCAAATTTAGCGCTGTCAATACAAATTAAGACGTATAGATATGTTTCCATATATAATGGATAATGAGCAGGACCTGGTCATGAAAGGTCAAACAAGTGAGAACAGCGCAAGTTAATTGTACTGTTAATCACCTTACACGAAAACAGTGATTTCCATATAGCTGCGCACTTGAACCACATGCTGAACGTTCGGACGTCATGGTACACCTGAGAGCTCCTCGGGTGTATTCTTTACATAGAAGAACGGACCAAGAATACAGGTGCTTGTGAATCACCTCACCCAGCCACATGTGACGAGTGAAATGGCTCATCGTGCACAACACGCGATCTACCCTAAATTCGGCAGTTCTGTGTATTAACTGCGGCCTGTAGTGTAAAATGTGCCTCGTCACTCCATAGAGTATTTCCTCGCCACATGTCATCAACCTCGATCAGTGCCACAAACCAAAGAGCAAATTCAGAACGTTGCTGCGGATCGTAAGGTTTCAGTTGCTGCGCATTCTGGATTTTGTACGGGTACCAGTGTAATACATTCCGTACTGTTGATAAGGTGACACACAGTTTCCGTGACACTGCACGGACACTAGCACTACCCGGGACACGTGTCAGTTCCAGTTCCTGAGACCTTCCAGTCGGCGATACTCTCCCAGCGCAGAACTATAACTGCTGCCGCTCACATGAGACAATTTCACTAAAAGTGCGAGATCTCTCCTCTCGACATCCATTCTGTGCACTTAGCTTATAACTTGTCAAACGACAGTGTGGATGCCGCACAGTCATACAAACAGTGTACAGCACAATATTTGATCTGGTGGCCGAAACTGGAACCTTTTTTTTTTTTCAGCGTTGATCTGTTACACAATAACGCACTGGCGAATATACCAAGTTTCGCAACCACACGGCATGTACAGTAGACAGTGGACCTCCGTGAGCCGGTGCACATTAATTATAACCGCCTTGTACTGTGGAAGTCATCGAAATGAAATGTTGTGTGGCCGGAGCCTCCCGTTGGGTAGACCGTTCGCCTGGTGCAAGTCTTTTGAGTTGACGCCACTTCGGCGACATGCGTGTCGATGGGGATGAGATCACGATGATGAGGACAACACAACACCCAGTCCCTGAGCGAAGAAAATCTCCGACCCAGCCGGGTATCGAACCCAGGCCCCTTGGCATGACATTCCGTCGTGCTGACCGCTCAGCTACCGAGGCGGGCAAGGAAGTCATTGACTGATGCTTTAACACGCATCCTGTCGTCCCTGCCATTCTCCTCGTCAGTATTTTCCACATATTGCAATCCTGACGGATTCTGAGCTGAACCTCTCCGTTTTCATGTGATTTTCACAAACCATCTGTAGCAACGTACCTGCAAACGCGTCAGTTCTTTTCTTTTCAGTCTTTCCCACAAAGAACGCTTCACTTCCACGCTCTTCTGTGTCCCAGACGCACGTTATCAGAAATTTGTTCCGCTCATTAGGGTGTGTTGCACTCTACTAACCATTTGTAGTGAATAATGCTCTCTTTACCGTTACTAATCCGTTGTTTATTAAACATTGTTTAGTTACTCATGCGTTATTTTGTTACCAAGTTAGCTGAATTCATCCACTTGGGCCATTTAGTAGTCCCACAATACTGATGTCATATTTATCACTCGTATAATCTCTGATTCTTTTCAATACTTTGCAATGCAATGTCATCAGTGAAGTTTTGCACCGATACCCTATCACCCTAAATTTTAATCACAAGTCACAGCTTCTCTCTTGCGCCTGTATTCTTATCGTTCCCTTGAGATTCCTTGACACAGCGTATACACGGTGATACAACTGCTCTAATCGAAGTCGCTTTATGCAACCTACAATGACGTATCTGGCCTTCAAAAACCACTGTAAGATTTTCATATCGTTTCGCTCGCTTCTAGGTCTACATCAAAAAATTAATCGAACTTTTGCAGGAAATTTAAGTAGTTACATTTTGTTCTAGGATACGTATTCGTTGGACGCCCCAGTTTTTGACATATACGAGAAAAACGTACGAAAGTGACCTTCGAACACATCTCTACACGCATACTCATCCCTCACCAGTCAGGATTTCTAGTAGACTGTTTGTGGCATCACCTCTACCACTGTACATAAATTTACGACTACACGAACTATTCGCGATATTCGACCTATTTTGCTCTGTATTTTTTCTGCTACTACACCATCATTAATTTAAACGTGCCGAGGGTAATGAAAAAAAATAACATTTGTAGACTATAGATATGAAGATACTAACTGTTCTCGAAAGAACAGGTACCATTGATGACCATGCAGCTTCTCTAAAATAAATGATGATTAATTGAAACCCTCAGATGCCGACAGGTGTTGTTGATATACCTCGATGGGGACAGCTGAATATATGTGCCCCGACCGGGACTCGAACACTGCATCTCCTTCTTACATGGCAGACGCTCTATCCATCTGAGCCGCCGAGGATACAGACGAAAAGCGCAACTGCAGGGACTTATTCATATACATAGTTAAATGCCACTCTGCCATTGACCTTCGTCTGTGCGAATGCGCACAGGTTGCCAGAACTCTTACGGGAATCGTCACCTTACTGCGCGCGAGTAATGAGAGCATGGGCAGATATCTATTAGGTACAATACGTACGTAGATTGTGGACAGTTGGGAATGTGGGTCTCACGGGAAGCGGACAAAGGCGCAGATTCGCCGCGAGATGGGAAAATTCATAGGCTGCTACTGTCTGTTGAGGCCTAACCGCTCTAATGTGCGAGTGAGACAGACGAGAACCTACGTCATGGGGAATCCCAGTAGAAGGCTTTTGTGGTGAGAAGATGTAGCAGTGTTAAATATGGCGGACCTAAGGAAGACATTTATGGAAAGTATTTAATTCTGTAGTGCTTCAGGGAACGAAGCCACAGTAATTTTAATCTACCATCCACCAAAACTGTTCATGTTGATCCCAATAAAACTTGAATATTGATCATATCTATCATAGTCTAGGATTTACTGTTTACGTGAAATTAACAAATTTTGTAACAAAAACCTGAATGCTAAAATCTGAACGCTTTGGTCGATCCTAACGATCGACATTTCATGTAGAACAGCATCATTAAAATGACAAACTTTGTAAATATCAGCTCTATAACATTATTTTTTACAAGATATAGTAAATTTAAATTATCAGTATTTTCAGCTAAGCATTGTAACTTGCGATAGGATTGTGCATGATCGGACTGTGTCAAATGGATATACGCTGGAGTGTAATAGTAATTCTAAACACGACCACTTTCGCTATTAGTTTGCTTTCTGAATACACATTATATTAACCAAATCGCAACTGTGTGGCCTACATCATTTATGGGTCGTTAATTTAGTTCCCGATGTTATTATTACTGTTATTATATGTTACCTTAACTTTTTATTTCGCAAACTTGCCATCAGCCAGACAATCTAACCAAAGAGTCACAAGTGTCTAATTTAGGGCATGTAATGTGATACGTGCGGTTCAACCCCTAGACGAGTTTGAGCCAAGAGATTTCAACGAAGAACAACCGCAAGTGCGTCACAACATCTTTGGGATGTTAGCTCGCAACTATAATTGTTTATGTTATTCTGTCCAAATTTACAAAAAAGTTAGGTGAGAACTACAATAACGTCACTTCTACAATTTGTAAGTGTTTTACTAAGCCAAAGGCGTAATGGGGCCGTCAGTGAAGGTCAAAATGGTCGAATGTGGGAAATAATTCCTGCAGTCGCACATTTTTGTACGGTGGTAGGATGGAATGCCATGAACCACATACCTGACATCCTAATCGGCGGAGACTGAGTGCGGGAGTAGAGGTGCATTTGAAACTCATTCTCGTGAGTTTCTTGTCTTGAATAACTCGAAACTACTGTCTCTAGCGAAAACTTAAACCATTACAAAACATAACTACATTGAATTTCTTACAAAACACTACGTCACAAGCTGGTGAGATGGTGACCAGAAGAACGATAGGGCAGGAATTACGGAAAACTGTGTTCGTGGTGTACAAAAACATTAACAAACTTTTCATATAAATCTTACGTTGAAATGGAAAGAATAACGTTATACTGGTGTTGTAATTGTAGGCATTAATTGAAGTAGACATGGAAAATAACTAAGGGACACACTGAGTAACCATTTTACACAGGTACCAATCAAACAAAGTTCTACATTACTTACTGTTACAAAAAGCAACGATAATCACACGCGAACAAGATGTAAGGCATTGTAGACAAAGAACATGAGGAATTAGGAGGTTCATGGCGGTTCATGGGAGTCAGTGAAGTAAATGGAAGGAAGGATTTCAGCTCAGACGTACATCAACAGCAGCAGAAAATAGTGTAACGGGAGTAGGATTTATTATGAACAAAAAGGTAGGGCAGAAATTTAGTGCAGAGATATGGTTGTCCACATCAGCATCGACAACAAACCAACACCAACAAGAGTAGATCAGGTACACATGCCAGTCTTACAAGCAGAAGATGAAGTCATAGAGAAGGAACATGAGGATATTGAATGGAAAGTTCGGAAAGTAGAAGAAGATGCTTGTCCAATAAGCAGGGGGCACTGGACAGTACTAGTGCAGGAAGAAACCAAAGAAAGATTGACGGGAGAATATAGCCCTGCTAGTCGGAAAGAGAAACACTGACTTTGGTCTGCAACAAATTTCAGCTAGTAATAGCGAATACGCTGTTGAAAATCTCTATAGAAATTTCCTTTACGTAACAGCACATTCCAACAGCAGCCTTTCAACAGATCTTAGTCATCCGTTGACGTTGGCCGGTACTAACTTTCCGCTTTCTTTCCGTTTCATCTTACTTCTTTGTATCAGCCCATATGATTTATACGATGTGACGTGCTCTACTTGTCCGATACTATCGCGTTCTTTCTGAGCAGGCAATAAATGGCTATTTCCTCTTGCGATTTCACCCAGAGGTATTTTCTTACTTCTGGGAAATCTCACTGGGATATTTTCCAGGAAGGAAAGACTTGTTAACTCGAGGAAACGAATGGAGACTGATATCTGGAATCTGAATGCTGTGCTACAAATTTTCAAAACTGTACACAGCACCAATTATGGGAAGTTCCCAAATATCATGGTGGAAATAAAAATTGCTCGAAACATACAAACAGTTCATTTATATCAAAATAAATTATTTTCATTTTTTCTCGTTTAAATCTACTGGGAGAGGTATCAGTTTCATGGGATTTAAAAGAACTGATATTTTAATTATTCCACAGATACATTGGAAAATGCAGAAGTTTATTAATCTTCGAGCTAAATACTTCACTGCAATTGTGCAATCCAAATACAGTCCAATCTTTGTCCTGTAGGATGCTCGAAATAAACATTTAGTACTTTAACTAAGCAATACAGAAATCGGTCGCACAGCAGACAGTGACACATCCTTCGCATTCGTACCTCACCTAAACAAGTAAACAGAAATCAAGGAAAAATGTTACGTATGCTGTTATACGCTGTACGCGAGAAAACCGAAACAAAGAGGGTTGAAATGGCTCTGAGCACTATGGGACTAAACATCTGAGGTCATCAGTCCCCTAGACTCAGAACTACTTAAACCTAACTAACGTAAGTACATGACACACATGCATGCCTGAGGCAGGATTAGAACCTGCGACCGTAGCGTCAGCGCGGTTCCGGACTGAAGCGCCTAGAACCGCTCGGACACAAAGGTCGGCCGAACAAAGAAGGATCGAAACGATTGAGATATGGTGCTACAGAAGAATGTTGAAAATCAGGTGGACCGATGAGATAAGGAATGAAGAGGTTCTCCATTCAGTCGGTAAAGAAAGGGACGTATAAAAAACACTGAACAGAAGAAAAGACATGATGATAAGACATGTGTTAAAGCAAAAGGGAACACTTGAGAGACCCGTGTGGGTATAAATTGTAAGGAGAGACAGACTGGAAAGCACATAGCAAATAATTGAGGACGTAGGGTGCAACTGCTGTTCTGAGATGGAGGGCTTCACGCAGGAGAGGAATTCGTGGCGGTCTGCATCAAACCAGTCAGAACTCTTGTTGATAACGGAAGGAAAAAAGCTCTGGATTAAGTGACTCGTTCGTGTGCCAGTAAAGTTAGTATATCCGTTACACTCCGAAAATTTTATTAGTAGACAGAAACAGAAGTTAGTAATTGTCGCATCAGACTCTCAGAAACTTACAGAGTAAGAAAGTCAGCATACCGTAGCTTTAGGGTTGCATTATGTGCAGATTCACAAATTAAGACATAATAGTCATTGTCATCGTGAGCTACTTGACATCTGCTCTTTGACAGGTGCCTACTCCTTACATGCCCCTGCATTCAGATTTCTGAATGCTCATTCTTGTTGCTCCTAATCTTTTTCTGGTGTTTTCTTTGCTTTTCACTGAAGACATATCGTTACAAACACAAGAAAAAAACGTTGAAAATGAGCACTCTATGTGGCATTACTTTACGGAAGTCCTGCTCGGCATTTGTGGGACATTGGGGAGACAAAAATTTTGCCAAATGTTATAATATATTTTACAATGAAAAAGGTAGAGGGTACTGAATAGCCCACAATCCCGGACGTTTACGCCACTGTCCAAGGATACTTACACGTAACAGCCACTGGGTTCGTCATTTGTACTCTACTCTCAACTTAACCGGTGTCGTCGGGACCAGAGATATGTCGACAGCTGGGTATTTCCCTGAGGAAAAATTAACTAGAGCTGTGGAACCGGTGTCGACGTAGACCAGATTTGTTATAAGGACTGGCATATGCAGCAACTTTAACGCAAATTTTGGCAGATCAGAAAACAGTCAAAAGAAATGTTTTACTTAAAGAATCTTAATTACAGGACACAACATCCGAGGGGACAGACACTGCTCGTGCACATCAATCACAAAAATTTTGCAAACCCTACTATAAAAGCTGAAAACTTCCTCTGGCAGTCCCCCGTGCATTCGGAGCTGCTACCTCTCTGTCCCTCCACCCACCACCATCATGAGCCAGGGCTCATGCCGTTCGTTTGGAGACTTGCGTGCCTCAGCGATACAGATAGCCATACCGCAGGTGTAACCACAACGGAGGGCTATCTGTTTAGAGGCCAAACTAACGTGTGGTTCCTGAAGGGGGGCAGCAGCCTTTTCAGTAGTTGCGGGGGCAACAGTCTGGATGATTGATTGATCTGGCCTTGTAACACTAACCAAAACGGCCTTGTCGTGCTGGCACTGCAAACGGCTGAAAGCAAGGGGAAACTACAGCCGTAATTTTTCCCGAGGTCGTGGCGCTTTACTGTATGGTTAAATGATGATGGCGTCCTCTCCAGTAAAATAGTCCGGAGGTAAAATAGTCCCCCATTCGGATCTCCGGATAGGGACTACTCAGGAGAACATCGTTATCAGGAGAAGTAAACCTGGCGTTCTATGGATCGGAGCGTGGTATGTCAGATCCCTTAATCGTGCAGGTAGGTTAGGAAATTTAAAAAGGGAAATGGATAGGTTAAAGTTAGATATAGTGGGAGTTACTGAAGTTGCGTGGCAGGAGGTACAAATGGTTCAAATGGCTCTGAGTACTATAGGACTTAACATCTGAGGTCATCAGTCCCATAGAACTTAGAACTACTTAAAGTTAACTAATCTAAGGACATCACACACATCCATGCCCGAGGCAGGATTCGAACCTGCGACCGTAGCGGTCGAGCAGTTCCAGACTGTAGCGCCTAGAACCGCACGGTGGCAGAAGGAACAAGACTTCTGGTCACATTATAAATACAAATCAAATAGGTGTAATGCAGGAGTAGGTTTAATAATGAATAAAGTATAGGAGTGTGGGTGAGCTACAACAAACAGCACAGTGAACGCATTATTGTGGCCAAGTTAGAGGGGGGTTGAGTTGGGTTGTTTGTGGGAAGAGACCAAACTGCTAGATCATCAGTCTCATCGGATTGGGGAAGGACGGGGAAGGAAGTCGGCCGTGCCCTTTCAAAAGAACCATCCCGGCATTTGCCTGGAGCGATTTAGGGAAATCACAGAAAACGTAAATCAGGATGGCCAGACGCGGGATTGAACCGTCGTCCTCCCGAATGCGAGTCCAGGGTGCTAACCACTGCGCCACCTCGCTCGGTATGCCAAGGTAGACACGAAGCCCATGCGTACCATAGTAGTACAAGTTTATATGCCAACTAGCTCTGCAGATGATGAAGAAGTTAATGAAATGTATGGTGAGATAAAAGTAATAATTCAGGTAGTGAAGGGAGACGAAAATTTAATAGTCATGGGTGACTGGAATTCGATAGTAGGAAAAGGAAGAGAAGGAAACGTAGTAGGTGAATATGGATTGGGGGGAAGAAATGAAAGAGGAAGCCGTCAGGTAGAATTTTGCACAGAGCATAATTTAATTGTAGCTAACACTTGGTTCATGAATCATGAAAGAAGGTTATATACATGGAAAAGGACTGGAGATACTCGAACCTTTCAGGTACATTATGTAATGGTAAGGCAGAGATTTAAGAACCAGGTTTTAAATTGTAAGACGTTACCAGGGGTAGATGTGGACTCTGACCACAATCTATTGGTTATGGACTGCAGATTAAAACTGGAGAAACTGCAAAAGGGTAGAAATTTAAGGAGATGGGACCTGGATAAACTGACTAAACCAGAGGTTGTAGAGAGGTTGAGGGAGAACATTAAGGAACGATTGACAGGAATGGGGGAAGGATGAAATAGTGAAGGCAGTAGGTAAAAGACGAGGGCTAGTAGAAATCCTTGTGTAACAGAACATATATTGAATTTAGTTGATGAAAGGAGAAAATATGAAAATGCAGTTAATGAAGCAGGCAAAAAGGAATAAAAACGTCTCAAAATTGAGATCGACAGGAAGTGGAATATGGCTAAGCAGGGGTGGTTAGAGGACAAATGTAAGGATGCAGAGGCATATCTGACTAGGGGTAAGATAGATAGTGCCAACAGGTAAATTAAAGAGACTTTTGGAGAAAAGAGAACCACTTGTATGAATATCAAGAGCTCAGATGGAAACATAGTTGTAAGCAAAGAAGAGGATCAGAACGGTGGAAGGTGGAGGGAGTACATAGAGGTTCTGTGCAAGGGGGATGTACTTGAGGACAATATTATGAAAATGGAAGAGGATGTAGATGAAGATGAAATGAGAGATATGATACTGCGTGAAGAGTTTGACAGAGCACTGAAAGACCCAAGTCGAAACAAGGCCCTGGGAGTTGACAACATTCCATTAGAACTACTGATAGCATTGGGAGAGCCATCACTGACAAAACTCTACCATCTGGTGAGCAAGATGTTTGAGACAGGCGAAATACCCTCAGACTTCAAGAAGAATATAATAATTGCAAACCCAAAGAGAGCAAGTGTTGACAGATGTGAAAATTACCGAACTATCAGTTTAATAAGTCACAGCCTCGAAATACTAACACGAATTCTTTACAGACGAACGGAAAAATTGGTAGAAACCGACCTAGGGGAAGATCAGTTTCGATTCCGTAGAAATATTGGAACACGTGAGGCAGTACTGACCCTACGACTTATCTTAGAAAATAGATTAATGAAAGGCAAACCTACATTTGTAGCATTTGTAGACTTGGAGAAAGATTTGTCAATGTTCACTGGAATACTCTCTTTCAAATTATGAAGGTGGCAGGGGTCAAATACAGGGAGCGAAAGGCTATTTACAATTTGTACAGAAACCAGATTTTAGTTATAAGAGTCGAGTGGCATGAAAGGGAAGCAGCGGTTGGGAAGGGAGTGTGACAGGGTTGTAGCCTATCCCCGGTGCTATTGAACCTGTATATTGAAGAAGCAGTAACGGAAACAAAAGAAAAATTCGGAGCAGGAATTAAAATCCATGGAGAAGAAATAAAAACATTGCGGTGCGCAGATGACATTGTAATTCTGTCTGAGACAATAAAGGACCTGGAAGAGCAGCTGAACGGAGTCGACAGTGTCTTGAAAGGAGCGTATAAGATTAACATCAACAAAAGCAAAACGAGGATAATAGAATGTAGTCGAATTAATTCGGGTGATCCTGAGGGTATTACATTAGGAAATGAGACGCTTAAAGTAGTGAATGAGTTTTGCTGTTTGGGCAGAAAAATAACTGATGATTGTCGAAGTAGAGAGGATATAAAATGTAGACTGGCAATGGCAAGGAAAGCGTTTCTGAAGAAGAGAAATTTGTTAACATCGAGTATTGATTTAAGTGTTAGGAAATCGTTTCTGAAAGTATTTGTATGGAATGTCGCAACGTATGGAAGTAAACTGTGGACGATAACTAGTTTGGACAAGAAGGGCATAGAAGCTTTCGAAATGTGGTGCTACAGAAGAATGCTGAAAGTTAGATGGGTAGATCATATAACTAATGAGGAGGTATTGAATAGCATTGAGGAGAAGAGAAGTTTGTGGCAGAACTTGACTAGAAGAAGGGATCAGTTGGTAGGACATGTTCTGAGGCATCAAGGGATCACCAATTTAGTATTGGAGGGCAGCGTGGAGGGTAAAAGTCGTGGAGGGAGACCAAGGGATGAATACACTAAGCAGATTCAGAAGGATGTGGGCTGCAGTAGGTACTGGGAAATGAAGAAGCTTGCACAGGATAGAGTAGCATGGAGAGCTGCATAAAACCAGTCTCTGGACTGAAGACCACAACAACAACCTCTCTGTCATCCTCGACCACTGCGCTGCCCAGTCACTCACACGTCTTAGCGCTCAGCCGTCAGCCGCCAAGCGTATTACTCACACTGCTCGTTCCACAGCTATCAGAAGACTACACCCTGTCTCACCTTTTTCCACCCTCCAATTATTGGTTGCGCTGGCTCTAGCGTTCTTTCATGTTTCCCGCACTCTCTCGCTCACTGCAAGAGCATTGCTGGAACATTTCTCAACACCTGCTTGTGTGTAACTTCATATATAACAGTAGGGAGAGGTGGGCTACAGAATCTTCGGAAACCGAAGTCGTAGGAAAGCTGGATAGGAAACAGAAATGACTAGCGAACAAGTTAACACAGTAAACAGAAGATTTACTTGCATTTCTCAAAGTGTACGAAGACTCTTTACAAACAATGCAGCAAGAAACAGAGCGCAGCTCGTAGAGCAGCAACAAGAATGAAGCTCTCTGTACTAAAGCACAAACGATGAAGTCAGAGCCACATATAGGCAGCGTCATATAGGCAGCGTCCACTTAGCGTCATGTAATGAACTGGCCCTGAGTGCGATTGGCTCGTATTGCTTCCTCCGGCGGGTTTATCTCTTGTCGGCTGAAGGCGCCTGTAGCCCAGGGGCGTGGCTCAGCTGGCCTGCACCATTGGGGCCACCAAACCTCGCAAGACCGCTATCGCTGTTCGACAGAAACTTGCGGTTCCGTTGCCAGCTGTGAGACTCTAGTAGTATGGTATCCATATGTGATGCCACACACTATGCTGTGGTTATTACAGAAAACTGCAAACCATTACATTCTGTTGCTTGTAAAACATCCACATAGTCGGACTGTCGGAAATGCGTACATTTTCAGGAGTACAGCGCATACTGGTGAGAAACTGGTGGATTTTTTTCTTAACTTACAGCAGAATATATGCAGGCTGGTTCCCGGGTAGACTCTGAGCAACTCAAACCACCTCTCACTTTCGTTAACACCATCAAAATATGTCATGAGACTGTGCATATTACTCAAGAAAATGCACACGAACGATCACTGCTACAAATCAGGCTCCAGAAATAGTGGTTCCTGCAACTGATATAATAAATCGCATCCCATTTCTAGTCAAATACAAACACTGGCCTGTATTAGACAAAAAGCGTTCTGTGTATTCCTCATAGACATAAATTCACCTGTTCCCTATTGCCGGTTCTCTAAATTTCCTCAGAGACGTTTCGCGTAAAGATCGTCGCTTTTCCTACAGGGACTTTCATTGGATTACACGAATTTGGACTCGCTTTCGGGTGGACGACGGTTCAAGACCGCATCTGGCCATCCTGATTTAGGTTTTCCGTTATTTCCCTAAATCGCTTCAGCCAAATGCCGGAATTGTAATTGTTTAAGGGGAAACAATCAACAATAAATATCTGCCATCTGCACACACACACACACATACACACACACACAAATATATATATATATATATATATATATATATATATATATATATATATATATATATATATATCCGGCATTTAAAGGGTATATTTTGCTTGCTATTACACTGTGCCGCATTCGATGGACCACGAAGTTGGTAATTTATTTGCAGATTACGGTACTATTTACGAGATATCAGAACCAAGTTAGATTTCTTATTTGTGTGGGTAGTTATCCATGGCACACGGAGGTACACTTAGCATTCGCAGGGGCTGTGCTTCTGTGCCACCAAAGGTGTGGAAATTGGGAGGTAGCTGATAGGGTCTCAGAAAATCCTTCCTGGCTGTCCTCGAGGCTCATCTTCTCGCTGCTTCCGGAAGGTTGTCCTATGTGGTTCTTATGCCAAGATGCCTCTCCTTTTCATAATGTGTGGTCTCTTCTTCGTAGACTCTCTGCCATGTGGGTTTGAAGTTAATAAACTGATATTTTAGCTTCCATCGAGCTCAGCGGATGACACAGTTTCATTATTCTGTTAGAGGCTGTTGTTTTACCAAAGATGATGCTTTAGTTATCTCTAGCATCTAGTGTGATGGTACATTCTTAGACTATGCTATTCGGGAGCTGATTGCTCCACATTAACATCTATGGAGCGTTGTCGTACATTCAGTAAATAGCTAGCTATGGACCATGTCCCTACAGGTAGTGTATAGTTCATTTTCTCGGAAGGAAGTATAACACTCTCGTCCTTCATTTCAGGTTAGGAAGGGATTGGTAAGTTCTGCTCTCGGTTCCTGCCCTCTCCCAGATTTCTTGTCATTCTCTATCGATGCATGCCTTTACTTCCTTACTCGGTATTGCTCTTATGCTCAGTATCTTTACCTTACCACGTTCGCCCTTCTTGGGCCAATATTGTAGACATTTCTTTCTTACGGTAGGTCTAGAAGTAGTATCACAAGCAGCGCCTCAGACGGTGTTTATCTACATGCGCGTGTCAGGTGCAGTAGTACACATACCTGTACTAGTCGTAGAGTCTGTGTTGTCCTAAACGGTCTGGCTCCATGAGCCCAAACGCTTGACGTGTAATCCACAGTACCGATTAAAATTACATTTCGGTATGTTCTTACCGGTCTTGGTGAAAGCTGGAAACTTCTTGGGTCAAGTGTTGCTAGTTCGTTCAGGATTTTATTACGTCTCTGGCAGACGAATACTGTATGGGCACGAAAGATGTGCTTTTCGTCGATGTTGGTATGAAAATATAGTGCCGGTCATGATTAGGAGCTGACAGGGGAAGGCATTACCCTTTGTTGGTTAGCCACGACAGATTGGTTAGCCACAGGAGATAAGATGATGTCTAGAGGTGCTCAAGGATTTGAGATTTAGTACCCACAAGCACAATTTTTCTTGTGTACAGTCGATCATACTTGCTGCATGAATGTCTATTGTTGCTTCTCATTGGTGTCAATATCTGCTCACATCGAAATGCGATGGGAGACAAAATTTATCTGAAGGAAAATATTCACAACCTGAAATGACAACTATGTCTCTGAATCTGAAAAGTATTGGCCGAAAACGTGACACATCACTAGGAAACTACGGGGGATAACCACATACCATATCAATTACTACGTCGCGTTCGAAGCCTCATTTGCGAATTATGAATGTGGCTCATTACAGTTTTTGGATAGATTTGTAAGGTAAACATGATGTGATTAAGTTCCGGCTATTCCGTAGCTCTTCAAACAAAGAGTTAAAAGCTTTCTGTCACTTCTGGAATACTGGTACAATTTTTGATATGAAACGTATTCTGCACCTTTCGGCCTGGTACATTCCTTTTCCCTTAATATGAAACGGCCTCATCCATTCAGTTACTCTGTTCTCACCCATTATCTCAAGGACGTAAACCCCAGTCATCTTTCTTCCTTACTTTTTCTGTACCTTTCACACACTGCACACTTCTAGAAATGGATACATAGTCAACCCATCTGTAGCATTTTTGTATTAGCACACGTTTCGCGCTTAAGACATTCAGTCATATGGGTATAAAATTCCACACATTTGAACGCACTATAGAATGCCTCGTTGGTCTGGTGCATACATTTACAAATTCCCCGGTGAATGTCTCCAGTAATCATATTTTGGCTCATTGTTTCTACAATATCACAATATGCATCTGATCACAAGAAAATAAACCGACAAACGTTTCTAGTAAAAGAAACTGCAAAACATGTGGGAATTGCTGAAGGTATCTATTAAGCACTTATTTTGCTCTTTTGAATGAATTTCAAATTACATTCAATATTTTCGGTGATGAAGATATAAATTCTTAGTGTTATTTTCTTTTCGTACGAGAATTGTTGTAATGAATAACCACGACTATTAAAAGAAAGTTCGCGAATGGTCAGAAAAACAGTTTTTTTTCTGTCACAACCTACGGTAACTCTTTAATATTGTTCCCAGCCGAGGCTCATAACAATGAAACATCGCCGGACGTGGTGCGTGCGTTGCCTAGCATTTGTCTGCCTGGTGAACTGACGTTGTTCGAGTGTGTATCGGAGTTTGTAGGAAGCGAATTTGGTGAAAACCGAGGTGTGCTGCATATCTTCTGTAGGAGGAATTTCCAAGTCAACGCCGAAACAAGTTTAACTGTAGAAGACAGGCAGATATCAGAGTTAGAAAGCGATGAAGCCAGTGGAGGTAAGTGACCAATAATCATTTTACTCAGCCATCACCAACGTCCACGCAGAAACCCCCTACTATCTAATTCAACTATGAAAACTGCTACTATTGGTTGCTGTGATCTCATACGTCATAATCACAATAACACAGAGTTTGAATGCGAAGTCAATCAAAGAAATATCGGAGGTTGTTAACAGATACATCCTGAGTGCCTACCATGTGAGATCGCAGTCTCCAGTGTGAATCGCGTACCGCTGTACACAGAAATCTGTGCTCCGCAAACCACCTTACGGCGTGTGGCGGAGCGTGCTTCTGCCTTCCCACCATTATTGTTGTATTAGCGAGAGGTGCTTGAGAAGATCGCGTAATAAGACGCTACCGTAAGGGCTCTAATTAGTCTCAGTTTCACGTCACTGTCAGTTCGCGAGAGCTGTAGGGGAGGAAATAGAATGCTGCCCGATCCTCTCCGGAACTTAGTCTCTCGGATTTTTGACGACAGCTTCTCCATCGTCCACAACAACGCCTGTAGGGGCTGCCACTGGAGTTGAGAATTTCCATATCGCTTTCGCGCCCACTAAACAGTCCCGTGACACCTCTCGATCTCCTTTGGATCTCCTCCAACTCCTGTATTATTCCAAGATGGTTAAGGGCGCAGACTAATCTGTAACACTGAAGAATTCGTCGAACAAGACTTTTGAAAACACCTTTTTCGTGGATGAATTACACTTTCTCAGGGCCCTTTTAATGAGTCTCACCTAAGCGTCTGCTTTTCCTACAATTAGTTTTAAGTCATCATTCGACTTCATGTCGCTTAGGATTGTTAATCACAGGTATTTTATCGTTGTTTCAGTTTCCGTTGATTTATCGCCAGTGACGCGATTGAACAATTCCTGTGGAACTAATCGGTTCTCCGCAGAAATTTCTCCATTTCGCTTACAGTCTTTTGGCATTGCAACCTTCCTGTAGACAATAGAGTCTCCTTCGTGTAGCCTCAAGAAACTTCCGACTTTAACCACTAAGCTCATTAAGATCTGTGTTTTCAGAAGAATTTTTTTCAATTTTCTTTCTGCAAAAGCTTCGTTAGTGTGAACATAAACTATGTTTCACTATACTTCAACAGATTGCTGTGGTAATACAGGCATATACTTAGGTGCATCTATCCAACAACCCTTCTCCTGCGCTTTTCCAATCCAATGGTACTCTCAATTGCTCCCGCGACCAACGATAAAGTTCTACTTGGAGGGTCATAAGTTCTACGGATAATCTGTATATAGAATGTCTCAGTATCTCATCTGGTCCCAATGTATTTCCCGCCGTGAGCGATTTTACTTGATTTTCTTTTTCGTAGTAACTTATCTACGATCATTTTTGGTGAAACATTATTTTGGTTTTCTCTTTACGATCTACCATTTCGATACCAGTATGTTCAACCGAACCACCGAATACAAGATTTCGATTATTTAAGAGTATTTGCGATTACCTCACAAGTCCCCAAAGGATTAACAGTTAAGGCTGGCTCAGCATGGGCCTTTTAGATTCTACCGAACTGCCGATGTGAGCAACGTATGCTATTTGCGTTAATTCACGTGAATCTAATTTCATCAAATGGTCTAAATGGCTCTGATGCGCTATGGGACTTAACATCTGAGGTCATCAGTCCCCTAGAACTTAGAACTACTTAAACCTAACTAACCTAAGGACATCACACACATCCATGCCTGAGGCAGGATTCGAACCTGCAACCGTAGCAGTTGCGCGGTTCCGGACTGAAGCGCCTAGAACCTCTCGGTCATCACGGTCGGATAATTTCATCAGTCCACAGCGTGGGTGCATTAGCCTAGAATACAAATTCCTAAATTTTAACTCCTATAGCTACGTTCGGGTGTGTTCATGTTACTCCCAACAATACGAATCTTTGTCCGAAGGAAATAAATCTTTAAAATGATTCATCCGCAATTCTCCGAGATAACACCCTCACGGGTAAGTTCTCTGTCGTATGTGCCATGCAAGTATATTGCCTTATAACCGGGGTCACCCAATTTAAAGTTTTGAGAACCCAAACTGACTGAATGTTATCCAAAGATTGTGGAATCACACGTAATATGAATGTAGTACTACTATAGTCAAACGAGCATCCCAGTTAAGCTTTTTTCACTAAGCACGAACCTGTGCGTCTGATTACCACAAATAATTTGTTTTAAATCCACAAGAAGTTGCGAGTGAGTGGATAGTAAAAGGCATCCCACCTTTATATCATTATCGCTCTTCCCTCTCAATTTCAGAATTTCGTTTTTCCACTGCTTAGAACCATATATAATGGAAGACAGAATTGAAACGTTGCGCAGTAACTACGTTCCTACTGAATTCCATCATCAGCAATAACATTGTCATTTACCTGAAGTGTTTCGAAACATTTTACACTGGTTAACATGTTCAGTAGATTAAGTGAAATATGCTTATTAGCCGTTGGAAAATCAGTTTGCAGTACAATACACGTCCGTACTACGTCACGTTTGCAGTACGCAAACTCACCGTTCCTTTCATAGCATTTTATAGCTAAGTACTATGAATAAGAAGACAATTTAGATTTCTAAAACTTTATTTGCTTATTCTTGAATCTTCGGCCTTTGATTCGGACACAACGATACACCAGTCACCAATGAGGTCTATATAGAACAAGAATACTTACATGTCACTAAGTCTGTTGTGCATATATATTAAAAGATCTACGGACATAATAGACGCCACCGTGTTTCATCATCTTGCCACAGCTGCATTTTGTGCTCCAGAGTACATTGACAACGCAACGACTCATAGTAAAAGCAAGTAGCAGCTATTTTTCTAATCGTTGAAATATTTACAGAAGTTTGTGACTGATGTAATGAAAGAAAGTATTTAGCACTGTTTAGACGAGGATACGGTCGCTACCTAGGAAGACATCATCAACACAAAAATGAAGGGTGGAAATGGTTGTTTACTGTGATCCATTTATTTTACGGGGCGTTAGTAATCTTCTTCGGCCTAAATTTCCATTAAAATAGTGACTGATTTTGGTGGGTTCCACGTACAATATAGGAAGACGGAAACTTTCTTACCAGGACGCAAACCGTCGATTAAGGATCCTAAAATCTGCCACGAGACTAAAAAGATATCTAGAGCTGTGTTGGAACACCAGCCTATGCGGTGAATCACAAGGCAGCAGAAACGAAAAAGTGACAAAGTAATACCCAATGATATGGACCAGCGGTTAGCACACTGGATTCGTATTCGGGAGGACGACGTTTTAAACCAGCGTCTGGCTATTCTGAATCATGTTCTCCGTGATTTCCCTAAATCGATTCAGGCAAATGCCGGGATAGTTCCATTGAAAGCGCACGGACGACTTCATTCCCCATCTTTCTCTAATCCGCTGCGACTGATGACCTCGCTATTTGGTCCCCTCCTCCAAATCAAACCGAGCGAGGTGGCGCAGTGGTAAGCACACTGGACTCACATTCTGGAGGACGACGTTTCACACCGGCATCCGGCCATCCTGATTAGGTTTTCAGTGATTTCCCTAAATCGCTTCAGGCAAATTCCGGAATCGTTCCTTTAAAAGGGCACGGCCGATTTCTTTCCCTATCCTTCCATAATCTTCTGGCACCGATGATCTCGCAGTTTGGTCCCCTCCCCTGAATCGACCAATCAACGTACCCAAATCAACCAACCAAATTATGGCAATGAAATAAATTTCATCTGAGATAGCTGAACAGCTCGAATCGTAGGAAACTCCAACGCGTTAACCTCTCCGCCAAAATGTCCTGCACTACTTACTCGTCCACATTCAAAATATACGTCGCAGCTGACCAAGAAGGTTGGTGTGGGCACCTGGAAATAGATGCATTTGCGAAGCCTGTTTTCATTTCTCTTTGGCGTCGTTTATCTCAGCAAATTGCTGGTAGTTCCCTCATACGAATGCTACTCCTTTACCAAGGTCTGCTATGCCATGAAGTCCAACCCACAGTGGATATCCCATGAAACCTTGCCCGTCTGTCTGAGTCAGTGCCGCGGCTATGCACGGTGATCGCATCACGTCACTCTTATCAATTTTCAGAGAGCAAGTAAAATTCCTACAAAATATGGTCTCACGTGAACAACAAGTGTCGGCCGAGACATTACGCCTGATTACATGCAGTTCACGTAACTTAAACAGTCAGGCATTTCCTTCCTCATGACACTACTGGCCGCAGAATGCAGGGCCATTGAAGATGCCACTGCAGCGTTTCCAATGGAAAGTCTTTGACCACCCGCCTTTCGGCCCGGAATGCCCCCCGCAGCATTTCATCTGCACCCACGTGAACCGTTCTCCATGAAGGCAACATTTCGGTACAGACAACGAATGCTGACCAGCGTACAGAATTTTTGGGGAGCGCAGGAAGCTGCCTTCTATGAAGGAGGGATTGTTAATGTAGTACAACGCTACGAAAAGTGTCTAAGGCTGAGAGGCAAATATTTAGAGAAGTAGCAGAAAGGTGCAGTCAACACATGCAAATAAATCATTTTGGGTGTCTTCGTGGTTTCCATTTCGCGACCGATCAGACCTTAATAAAAGAACAGCCCTCGAAGTAAGGTGAGGTAATGTGTGGAGTTATCTGAAAAAGGCATAAATATAACAGGCAACACCCACTACGGCTTTGCTTTGTAAGAATTTTAGTACTAATACTTTTTGACTTGGGTTTATTGAGCCTTGTTGCAAAAAGCTTGATACAAATACAGAATTATATCTACTGAGAAAGCAGAATTTAAGTTGTAGCTACAATGATATCAAATTCCGCAGTTTCCAAATAAGGACCAATGTTGGTATCTAAAGAAACCAAACTAGTACGTATGTCACGACAGATAACACGCCAAGTTTCGTATAAAGACATTATTACCTCGTGTAAATCATTAAAAGTTGTGTATCCTTCTCAGCCTTGACCTTAGATTTTGTGGGTGAAAATTGTTTGTAGGTGGTCAACTATTGGTGCTGGGCCTAAATAAGACAGAAACACTATATTACAATAATTTCTTGTGATTCACCTAACTATTAGCACACGAAGCATATTCACTACAGCAGGACTCACACACGATTTTCACCCTAGTAATGACGTATTTCCGTGGATTACTTTGCAGCAATTTATTTGTAAACTGACACCCGAAATGCTTAGGTATATTTGTGTAAGTAACACAAAATGTTAGCTTATTACACTATGTGATCAAAAGATCAAAAATGGTTCAAATGGCTCTAAGCACTATGGGACTTAACATCTGAGGTCATCAGTCCCCTAGACTTAGAACTACGTAAACCTAACTGACCTAAGGACACCACACACATCCATGCCCGAGGCAGTATTCGAACCTGCGACCGTAGCAGCCGCCTGGTTCCGGACTGATGCGCCTAGAACCGCTTGGCCACTCCGGCCGGCTGATCAAAAGTATGTGGACACCTGGCTGAAACTGACTTACACGTTCCTGGCGCTCTCCTTCAGTAATGCTGGAATTCAATATGGTGTTGACCCACCCTCAGCCTTGATTCATCGTCCCTCTCGCAGGTATACGTTAAATCGGGTGCTGGAAGGTTTCTTGAGGAATGGCAGCCCGTTATTCACTGAGTTCTGCACTCAGGAGAGGTTTCGATGTCGGTCGGTGCGGCCTGTTACGAAGTCGGTGTTCCAAAACATCCAATAGGTGTCTGTAGGATCCAGGTCAGGATTCTGTGCAGGCCAATCCTTTACAGGGATGTTATTGTCGTGTAACATCTCGCCACCGGCCTCTCGCCATCACCGTGTTGCTCTTCAACAGTGGGAAGCAAGAAGGTGCTCAAAATATCAATCTACGCCTGTGTTGTGATATTGCCACGCAAAACAATTAGAGGTGCAAGCCCCCTCCATGAAAAACACGACCACACCATAACACAACCGCCTCCGAATTTTACTGTTGGCACTACACACGCTGGCATATGACGTTCACCAGGCATTCGCCATAACCATACCGTGCCATCGGATTGCCATATCGTGTACCATAATTCGTCACTCCACGCAAAGTTTTTCCACTGTTTAATCGTCCAATGTTTACGCTTCTTACAGAAGCGAGGCGTCGTTTGGCAGTTAACGGCATGATGTGTGACTTAAGAGCAGCCACTCGACCATGAAATACAAGTTATCTCACGTCTCGGCTAACTTTTATAGTACTTGAGTGGATCCTGATGCAGTTTGAAATTCCTGCGTGATGGTCTGGATAGATGTCTGCCTATTGCACATTACGACCCTCTTCAACCATCGGCAGTCTCTTGTCAGTCAACAGACGAGGTCGGCCTGTACGCTTTTGTGCTGTACGTGTCCCTTCACGCTTCCACTTCACTATGACATCGAAAACAGAGGACCTAATGGTGTTTAGGAGTGTGGAAATCTCGCGTTCAGACGTTTGACTCAAGTAACACCCTATCACCTGAACACGTTTGAAGGCCGTGAGTACTGCGGAGAACTCCATTATGTTCTCACATGATGCCTAATGACTACTGAGGTCGCTGATATGGAGTACCTGGTTGTAGGTGACAGCACAATGCACCCAATAAAAAAGCGTATGTTTTTGGGGGTGTCAAGATACTTTTGATCACATAACGTACTACACGTGAAAATAGAATGAGAAACTATTTCGTGCGAGGTGCCCTCAAATCAAGTTAGATATTTTCATGATAGGCCAGACTGACGCAGATACATGAAACAATTTTGGAATATAGTCATCAGCCTGTATAAACATCTCTTGGAGCCTTCTGAAAGACGTTCAGTTACCCGACGATAGAAACCCAATTGTTGGTCACAGAGGCATTCCAGAACCGCCACACGAATATCTTCATCGCCGAAAAAGTGTGACTGCTTTGAAATAGTTCTACAATTGCATGGACATTCGTGTCTGTGGTCGATGTCGGTATCAATGGCCTTCCTTTCTGATCAGCGTCACCCACGTCTGTGCAGCGCTGGTCGTTTCAGTACGGCACGACGCGATATCGCATTTTGCCCACATGCCGCCAGAACTGACTGTCAAACTGTACGCAGTTTGGACGTTTTGCTCACACGAATCCTACTCTACCGCGCACCTCAACTTTCGAGTACCTTTCCAGTCGCCGCGCCATTTCATTCTCCCACTGTGACACAGTGAGGAGACGACATGTGTAACTTACCTTCTGAAGCAGCTGCGTGTATGGGACATTCCGCTATTTTATATGCAAATGCAAAGAAAAGCTCCTTTTTTCCGTGAAATAAATGTATTTAGTGCACTGCATAACCTGAAACACTTACATTCAGGCAACGCACATCTGAATCGACTACTCCGGGTTTTATTCACTACCTCAGGTGGACAAAAAATGGTTCAAATGGCTCTGGGGACTTAAAATCTGACGTCATCAGTCCCTTATGACTTAGAACTACTTACACCAAACTCACCTAAGGACACGACACACATGCCTGCCAGAGGCAGAATTCGAACCAGCGACCGTAGCGGACGCGCGGTTCCAGACTGAAGCGCCTAGAACAACTCGGTCACAATGCCGGCTCTGGTGGACAAGATACATTGCATGGAACATCTTTGTTGTTAGTATTGGCTGAGGGTTTGGTGTTCGGGGGCATTTCCTCATTCGAAATGCGTCAGCTTTGTCATCACATTCTGCCTCTTCTTCTACACTTTCTTCTACGTCTTTTATCCTGTATTGTGACTGTGAATCTATATGTAGTTGTTGATTGTGTAGCGAGTGCTACGAGGGCGAACTGAACCGTAATGCTTCCGACATTTTTATCTGAAACTGTTATAGATTTTTAAAAAAACATACGCTTTTAATGTTCGATATGTGTATTTTTCATGCCTACATATTTCTTTCTCATCGTAGTCCCTCCAGTGACGAACGTATTACTCCCAACGAGAGATCAGTTTGTTCATAACGTCACTGTACAATGTTTCGCTTTGTTTGACGGAGCTATAACCTCACCTTTGCTTGCACCGTTTCTACACTACCAAAGTGGAGGCCTCGAAGGTAATGTTTAAGTTTTGAAAACAGATGGAAATGGGATGGGACCCAGTCTGGACTGTATGCAGGAAGGTCGATGACAGAAAACACAAAGCGACGGATTGTTGCTGATGTCGCAGCGCTCGTTTGCTTTCCATGTGTGGACGAAATCTTAAAATTCTTGCTTTATTGTTTTCTGTGATTCTGTTTCTCACGCAACGACATAGCTACATGACACACACCCCCGTTACACGCTAAAACTCGGAGCACTCTAGCGCCAGAGTTTTGCAACTTGCGTCAGTGAAGTGGAAAAGTCGACTGAGTAATACACATGACATGTAATACCTCAACCGACATTGAGAACAGAATTAAAAATTCGGAGTCGTTAATACACATTACGATGTCATACATCTAAAAAATATATCGTTTAATTGTTGTGAGCCAGTAAACATTCTGTTATTCTACAGCGGAGGATGTATACACACATACAGCCTGAAATTTCCAACATTTCTCCAAACTATGCTATCATTTTGATAAATTTCTGTCTTCAACTAGATACTGAAACTAACTGGAAGATTACAGAAAAGGAAACAAATGATGAACAGAAAACGCATGGTGTAAAGTATAACCCACAATCAGACACAGGAAGGTCTGTTAATTACCTGACTCAGAAAAAAGTAAATAAAACATCGATGCCGAGTATATGGTTCTTTAGAACGGAGAACGATATTTGAAGATCTCATGATACAATAAAACAGGAGCACTTGATGGGACTTCTTCAAGATTTTGCAGTAAATGTTTGGCTGTGTTTCGATGTCACTGTAGGAAAACACTTAGCTGCTAATATCTCCAGCTTCTATCTTGTGACAGTCACTGGAAGGATTATACTTGACGCCTATCCGACTTACGTTGGAAGTAGTTGAACGATGATTTGTACGATTATCAGCTTCTTGCACTCTGAAGTTTCCGAAACCAGGTGGAGCTTCTAATTAGTGCCTGTATCGCAATGTTGTATTGACTTCTATAGTAGGCTACACTAAAAGGCCCCAACATTCTGCCCATTCCTGCTCGGCGAGTTTCCACCCCCATAATGTGAAATATGAGGATGGTAAATTGTCATTTATTACATGGCCAGAAATACTGACCTTCTTCGGAATCTATTCGGCCTTCTCAATGTAAACTAATCCTAAATGACTTCGGCTCCTCAGCAAGGTGATTGTCGTACCTCTTCGCTTATTTTGCAACATAATTTTCAGGACCTGAATATTCATTTTACTTATCCGCAGTCAATGTTGAATACATTGGTATACGCTTTTGGAGTAAGACTCCACAGAACGTTCTGGAGCACCGGAGCACGACCAGATGCGAGAGTCTCTCGAATTACTGTCGCCTCTGCTGTAAAAATGGAAAATATGGGGGCAGACGAAACTGTTTTGAGTATTTCAGCTTCGTATTGGCGAAATCACTTAGAACAGTGTGAGTCCAGTAAGGATTAACGTAAGCACAGACACTTGAACTCATTGTCACAAAGCAATTTTTCATAATACTGTAATAGCGAATTTCGAGTTTTACAAACTGATATAGGAAAGGGATTCGAAATGCGTCTATGTAGGTATCAGTTTGAATCCAAAGGTAGATCACATACACCGAGTCTAATACTTAAACCAATAGAGAGCAGACATGACATATTTTCGATGTAGATCCTATGTGCGGAAGAATTTCTTTCATTTCCCCTAGGAGAGAGATTCATCTACAGTTGGACTGAAACTTTCTGACAGATTAAAACAGTGTGCCGAACCGACACTCGAACTCTGGGGCTTTGCCTTTCGCGGGCGAGTGCTCTGCCAACTGAGCTACACAAGCATGACACACGACCCGTCCTCACAGCTTCAATTCTGGCAGTACCTCGTCTCCTAACTTCACAGAATTCTGCCAGTGCCTTGTCTCCTATCTTCACAGAATTCAGAGTTATTACGGACTGGCCATTAGACGATCTGCACCTCTGAATGATGTTAGAGCGACGAGAAAAACTGAAGGGGTACCTTCTTTCATAGGTTGTCCACAGATAACCACCCTGTTGAAAGACTTTGGCCTAAACGAACAGATTCTTGGCGTGGTTACTAAAAGCAAAAGAAAGGGTCAAATATACCATCAAAAGCATTCTCTTCCTCTGCTTGTTATGAACTAAATAAAACTAATTTTTGAGACCTGAGTGACCCTATTTTGCTTAGTAAATGTCTTCATACGGGCACTCAGAATGCAAATGAAAGTTTCAACCATTTTATATGTGAAACATTACCCAAGGCCTTTTTTGTAGGGGTAAATACATTAAAAGTTGGTGTACTAGAAGCAGTGACATGTTTCAGTGATAGAGTGATAGAAAGATTGGAAGTCCTGAGAAATTTAGGCATAAAATCTGTCTCTAATTTGGAAGATGAGTTGCTTACGTGTGGCAGACAACGGATTAATGAAGCTGAAAGATTCGCTCTTCAAGTTACCAAAGAAGCAAAAAGTGCTAAAAGGAATGCCAAGAGGAAGCTTGAAGATGAAGAATTACTGCAGGACGAAGACTATTCTTCAGGAATGTTCTGAGGCACAGTTTAATTTTACTCACATCTTCATTCGCACTTTCCTGCAAGTTGTATTTTTGAGAATACAGGTACAAATATTTCCTACAGTTTATAGGGCATAGCTCTAATTTTTTCCTGTAACTTGCAATAGTCCATACTTATGTAGTAACCTAAGCTTTATTGCAGAATCAGATAAATTATAGAAAAATAACATTTTTATCACGGAAAAAACTATAGAAATTAAAAAGTAAGATGCGATTTTTTTATCCTTGTTATATTTATAATAGGTGGAATTAAATAGGTCTAGTACCTCAGCCATCACGTCATGCGCATCTGGTAAAAATTTTGTCTTCTTCAAATGTACAACATTGCATTAAATGGTACCTCAGTTTGAGGAAGTAATTAGGAAAAAAACTGCACCTATTTCTCTCTAATTTTTATAATAATCCTAAGCGGGTTCAAAAATACTAAAATACTTCTAATTGGTTTAGAAAGTCTGCTGCATTACCTGTTATTAACAAAAAATCTGCAAAGCATACACACTATAAACAGTGCCTAATAGAATAAGGTGTTGCTTTTCACATAACATTGAACCGGAAAGGTACCCTGTATCCTTAAGCGCTAGTTGACGTCATGGAATAATTTGTGAGGATTCCGTTATTCAGTATGTAACAAAGTCGTTAACCTGTAACGAAGTGCCATTTTGATTTTGGGATAGAGAAAGCAGTCACATTTAATACACTGAAGAAAGTACACTCGGACATGTGCGCTGGATCCGTTTCTAGCACCACGGCTGTTGTATTTTCCATTATGTTTGGAAAGGGTGCCACTTTCCTCTGTTGATGTTCAAAAACTGATAGGAAAGAATTTTACGTCTATTGCTGTTGGTCCGTCCTCGGAACATTAGGGAAATTATCTGATCTTAATTCGTCATGCAGTATTAAGCAGAAATCCTGGCATCTGCTGACGAGCATAACGAAAAGGCCCCAACAGAGCAGCTTTTGTGGGGAAGAGACATCAGGACATCAGGATATGACAGGCATATTTGGAATTAAGAATATGAGAACAATAATATCGACAGCAATGCTCGTAAGACGTCTATAATTTATTACAGCAAACTCACTTTAGTCACTGTGGGACCATCTTCAGTGCACATACTAAACCCCTGAAGACTCATTTAATAAGAGCACTAATTCCAACTTCAAAATGACATCAACATAGAAGAACATAACAGTTAAGTGTTCTTCTATTACGTATAACCAAAAGAAGCATCGTGTTAGTGTTACTACGATACAGTACAGTGTCAAAATATGAACTTAACACACTTCAAAATTTTTAAGGCTTTCATCGCCACTTGTTGACAAGTTGCCTGTTGGCTTCTTGCTCGGACTCTCCGGCCGACGTTTGTCTGATGATTTTTCTGACGTTTCGCCAGTAGGAGTGGCTGACATTGTGATAGCTTCAACCTCCATTGCCGGTGGTGGACTGGAGCCGAGCTCGCCACAGCAGACAATATGTAACTGGCTCTCCAGCGACCTAGTGCTTCTCTGCGGTCATTTCCGGCGCGCTTCTCGTCTTGCTTCTGGAACGCTCATACGCTGCAACACGGAAATCCAGGATCCGTTTACCTTGAGGGTTTGTTCTTTCTTGTTGAATCTAGTCTCGTGTTTGCGTATTACTATAACTTCTCTGAATAACCGGGTGTGCTAGCTATTTTCTACAGCCAGAACCTCACTGTCGGCGAATTTTACTATGTGGTCGGTCTGACACAGCGCGTGCTCTACCATGAGCGATTTCTCCAGTTGTCTCAACCTGCAATGTCGGTTATGTTATGTGATCCTGGCGTTGATTGAGTGCTGGATTGACTAGACGATCAGTCAACAGCAGGTTCAAAAGGGTCTTAAAAAAACTTTCAAGTGTTCTTCTGGCTCAAGACGACGTTGTAATTCCGGCGTTGCTCTTGGTCAAAGAGCTGGAAGCATTATTTGAATTGTTCACTGGGGAAGAAAAGTCCAAGCCAGATATCTTTGAAAGGTTGTAGAAATGTTGTCAACGCACGATTTGGCGGGTTACACAGCGCAGGACAGTGACTACGATCCACTCCAAGGAATGAGTCCGTCGTGGCCTTTTTCATTTACTTTAGATCTTTCAGCTGAAACGGTGATCACAGGATATGGTCAGATACTATGACTAGTGATGGAATAGGGGCACTGCAGTCGTAAGAAAAATCTAGTTGTCAAGCACAACAACTAACATATAGTCCAGGTTCCACTTAATATTTATGAGTTACCTTCTTGTACTCCACGCAGCGGACAACTTTATAGTATTTATCGTTTTACAATAATTTATCTTGTTCAATTTTTTACAGCCTGTTAGTTTTAGCATCTGTATTACAACAGTGCAGGATGTCTACTCAAGAGAAAGATATCTTATATTGCATAAGCGCTATTCGACGCTGCGCAATCACGTGTGACTATTCCATATTCCACCATATCACAGATTTGTTAACCTGGAACGAAGAAGCGTAAAACTGTGCGAGTCGAAAACGTAGTTTATAAAGTAGCATAGAACGGATAGAGTTTCTTCATCATCAGAGTTCTGGGAAATCCACGTTGTAGTATTGAGGCACAGGGAAGTTATCTGCACGCTAAATCCTGTGTGAGGTGTAAAGTCAGATGTGCGATATTTGAGTTTCACATACGCATTCTATCAAAATTTTACTGACCCACGAAGTTCTCTTCATATGAGTGATGTGCCCCTCTGTGTCTGGCAGAACAAGGGAAATAGCGGAAAGATACTCCTCCTGGAGGACAAAACAATGCGAATATGCTCCTGTTTTAAAGTGGGGTACCAGCTACGTCATTCTAACTTTCTCAGCGCCATTAAAAATTCCCCAAACATTTGGAAACACGAATAGAGAAAGAGAGTGAAACAGTGGCAGTGGAACAGCAAAGAGAACGCGTAAGTGGAAGTGGGTGACAGCCAGTGATAAGGAGAGACAGTGTCTATGACAATGACAAAGAGGAAAAGAGAGATAGTGACAGTGAAAAGACAGCAGCAGAGGGAAGGGGTGAATGTGGTAGTAGGGATAAGAGGCCAGTGGGAGACAACTACAGTGAGGGGAAACAGTAGTCGTAGGGCAGAAGGAAGGAGACAGTGGCTGTGAGACAAGAGACAGTGACAGAGAGACACAAAGACATAATGTCAATGAGTTGTGCTGAATCAGAGAGTGATCATGAGCAAGTGGGAGTGAATGAGTATCAGCGCTTACAGCGATGGGGTAGTGGGTGTGAGCGAGTTACAGTTAGATTAGCTTTTTGCCAACATAGTGATGAGTTGGATGATAAAATAAGCGCATTTATGTTCCCATGCAAAACATCTGAGAAAAATATATAGGTGCTGAGGAAAGCATAATGAAGCAACTGGTACATCACACGTCAGTCAGAGTCAGTTAAAACAGGAGCGTATTCGTCTTATTGTGCTCAAATAGGAGCTATCTCTGGTAAACATTTCACCAACTTGCGATGAGACCGTTGAGAATTCCAGAGAACACCTGAGGTTGGTTCAAGTATTCCAGTTCGCTTCGTTTGTATTGCATTACGGGATTCAATGTGCCGATAGCAGGCTGAATGATACAAGATACAATTTTATTTCTACTACCGATATCCACAGTCTTACAGTAGGGGAAAGATCTGCGCTTCCGAAAAAGTATCGTCTTTCCACAGCAGGACAGTGAACCCGTATTTCCACCCTGGTCTGCTGGACCGGGTAACAAAGAACGCTCGACAGTTCATATTTACACCCACGTCTACATCATACTCCGCAAGCCACCAAATAGTGTGCGTCGGAGGGTACTTTCGGTACCACTGTCTGATCCTTCCAACCCTGTTCCACTCGCGAATAGTGCGTGGATAAAATGGTTGTCAGTAAGCCTCTGTATTGGCTGCAATTTCTCTAATTGTCTCCAGTGGTCAATACGCGAGATGCATTTGAGAGGGAAGTAATATTTTGTTCGACTCCTCCTCAAAATTGCTGTCCCGAAACTAGAATAGTAAATCTCTCCGTGATGCACAACGCTTCTCTTGTAACGTGTGCCAGAGGAGTTTGTTTAGCATTTCCGTAACGCTATGTTCCCAGCTAAACGATCTCGTCGTGAAACACTCGGCTCTTCGTTGGATCTTCTCTATCTCCTTTATAAGTCCTACTTGACAGGGATCCCAGATAGATGAATAATATTTAAGGATCGGGCGAAAAGCGTCTTATAAGCCACTTCTTTCATGGAAGAGTTACATTTCATTAAGATTCTTCCGATACGCCAATCTATCGCGAACAACGTTTCAAAAACGCAAGCTGTTGATGTATTTGGATACTAAATCTCTTGGCAGACTCTCTTTATGGTCTATGGATGACAGATCACTGTATTGAACGATCCTGAAAACCGTGATAAGTAATAATGGTTAAAATACCATTTCTTAACTCTCTCGTGTATAGCTCTGCTTCGATGGGGGACAGTAGCTCGGTTGTTAATATGATGCTTGAGATGTTTTTTGTGTCTTGATAACGTCTCTCATTCGTCGTGGAAGTCCTGAACACTGCTGGTGTGCCTGCCTCACGACATGACAAGGACACCCTGTTCACCTGCAATAGAGGATGGAGGGGAATAGTCCGTGAGCTTCCATCAGTCTTCGTGTGATATTTTATATTTTTAGGCTAAAAGGAGGGGAATAGTCCGTGAGCTTCCATCAGTCTTCGTGTGATATTTTATAGTTTTCGGCTATTTTTATAACAAACTGAGGAAAGGTTCAAGTCCACAAAAACTTACCAAATTTCCGACTGCTCTCCATTACAAGTTTTATTTGGCGTCATTTTGCTGACTTAATGTATAAACTCTGATCACACGTGTTGTAACGTTCTTTTGTGTTCGCAGGTGCTATACAGCATTTTATGCTGTCTGTGTCTTCCCTGCAGGAGGAAGACACGTGGTTTTGGAGACAAATCAAAGAAAGCGCGTTCGACAGAAGTCTATAATGACCGTAAAGTGGACATGGAGAAGGTGAGCATTGAGCAACTCCAAGGTCTATGAAAAGCCCCACAGTGAATGGAAAGACCAGTTACATTCAAAGTTAATATCGTCACTGCCGCAACACCACACTGAATCTCACTGTATCGGTTTCTGGACTCGGCAAGACTGTCGTAGCTTCTCTAGTCGCAGTGAAGTGATCGCCAAAGGACAGCTCCTTGTTTAGAACACACTCACTGCACCCTGTTGTCAATACATTTATAGCGACAGTGAAATAATTGTGGATCGAAGCACACATACAACTTCGTGTTCGTCAGCCCCATAAGACTGGCCGCCCTCTTTCCTGTGGTTTTCGGATCACCGTCATAGCTATACCTGCTTACATAAAGAACTGATAAACATTGATAATTAATAGTAACAACACTAATGTTTGGAAGTAAGCTAGTAAACTGAACTGATGAAAACAAAACACTAAAATTACGAAGTAGATTCGCAAATTTCGAATACATTTAGCCTTCTTCTTTTTGCTTTATTAGTCTGACATGACAACCTGTACGCGAACGGGGCTCGACCTAGATTTACCGATTATCGCTAGTGATCGCCCTAATCATTTCGGCTATACATTCCCGCATCCCAGACCCAGTAACGTTTCCTTATGTCACATGTTACCCATATTTTCTATTTCCGCACTTTGAGATTCATGAACAGGACAGAATAATTTTTTCAATTGTCATTTTAGCCCATCGGCGCAAATAAAACAATCATTTACACAATCCGTGTTTATACGGAGTCTGTATATTGCATTACATGTATGCATATGATAACGGTCTGAGGGAAGTAAACTATGCACTTAAGTTCACTGTACTAGGACGCAGTTTCTATACGCAACGTCACGATCAGTTACAACGCTGGGGACAGCGGCATGCTGTCTTTGAGAAATAGTACTTTTCTTGCAACAATTAATCTATCAGAGCCTCTGATGTATATGTTATTAACAACCGTACAGGATGTACTCAATCTGATTCGGCAGAGGATTTAAGGTAGTATTATCACCATAAAGCTGCATTTTTGTTAGCAAGCTTTTATGTTTATGACTGCCTACATATCTGAAATTTCGTGGCAAATTAAAATTGTGTGAAGCATCTTGACTCGAACTCGGGAACTTTGAATTTCGGAGGCACGTGCTCATCGAGAAAACTAACAACACATGACCAACGACCCGTCCTAGCAGCTGTACGTCCGCCAATACCTCATCTCCTACCTTCCAAACTCACAGAACGGCAAAGGTCTCATGTTCGATTCTCAGTCTGGCATATTCCGGCCTTCATATTTCACTAGGTGTTTCGTGTATATATCTATGCAAATTTGCTTCACATGTCTGAAACTTTTTGAATACATACAATTTTTTCCTTTGAAGTTTCTGATTAAATATTACAATATGCTGTAGCAGTAGTGACATTAACGTTCCTATCATTCTGTTTATCGCTTTCCATAAAAATCTTACTTCACCTTTTCATTTTGTAGCTGTCAGTTCTCTAACTTATTTGATGTCTTAATTTATAACCGCCGTACGTACCACTGCACTTCACATTTTAAACGTCACACCTATGGACAGCTTACTTTATAAAAATCTGATCCAACCTGGTAGGACAAGTGTCTAAAATATTCGCATTTATTAGAAATACGACATCCCATGTGAGTCGTAATAGTAAAAATAAACCACCCTCACTTTCAGGTGTATGCTCGCCTGAGAAAGAAGAGGGTGGCAGAAGTACCGTCTGTCTTCGAGATCTTTCCCTGTCAATGGAACCCGGAATCCGCCAGTCGTATTAAGGATGGGGAGAAGAGTGTGAACTATCCGCTGAAGGACGGCTGTGCACAGGTAAGTCAACATCAGTACAACTACGTAAAGTAAACACGAAGAAAGTATAACAGAGAACAAGAACGAAGAACAACAAAATTAAGTTCAAATTGTACCCTTTGCAGAATCTATTACTCTTCCGGATAACTCTTCCGTTTGTAGAAGAAGGACTAAATAAGAAATGCATCTGATTACAATCCAATAAGACTATGGTGCACTGTTTTACAAGAACCTAAGGTAAATGTAAGGTGAAACGCAATTGTAGTACTTGTTCAGTAAGCTTCCACTGTAACATTGCTGGAGTTTCCGAATGTATCATTCGTTTGACACGTAATACAGTTCCTCGGAGCTCGACCTTCACCAAATAAAAAACGAAGGTTAACAGTTAATTCAGTCCTACGAGGTCTCGCAAGGGCTTTCGACGTGACACCTTGCGTCCAGCACACAAGATACGTCCGAGTGTTAGTTTGAGTACCTGTGCACAAAACTAAGCAGTTCCATACACATGAATGCATGCCATCGTTAAAAAAAAAAAGATGAAATCGAAATTTGTGTGCAGTAATTTGAGGAAGTAGTACGAATCCATTGCGTAAAAATGTTGGCATGCCTGAGTGATGTAACGTAGATTATAGTTCCAATGTCTGTGACGCCCTCCAAGATCTCATTCAGGAGAAGGTTTAGATATTGAAAAAATAGTTGATTTGAAGATAAGTAGCAGCGACACCCATAGGGAGACGTTGGAAAGGGTCATAGAGTGCGGGGACCCTTAAACAAAAGATAACAATGCTGTCGTAGAATTCCCGTGTAGTCTTCCAGAATCGGAATTCAGTTGATTGGGCACCATCAAAAACGTGAATTAACGTCATGATGTGAAGAATAAGCTAAGAGAAATTGCTGTGGAAACTGGGAGAATTATTAAAATAAATTTACATTTTCGTTAGTAAACTCTCTCACTGGCAATTCCCTGCGTATTTCAGAATGTACTTGCGCTTCAAATTTGTTTGATGTAGTGTCGTAAATAGTGAACAAGAAAAATGCATTACAAACGATACATACGAAACATACCGTACACGCTTTATCGCGTTTTTAGATCATAAGTTCCCTGACTGTTACCATTATTCGTCAGGGGTTAATCATGACACACTACGCCGGCAATAAGCTGCTTCTTCTATTCTAAGCATTGCATATTTTCACAGTTTCACCTTTCCAGTGCCTGGTTAACTGTTCCAGGATACCTTAGCAGGAGTCGTACCAAACTAGACTTAACCCCACTAAGTGTGCTCCATAAACATCTTTTCTCGCATTTTCGCTCTTGTACCTCTCACTTCTGTACCTTATTCGATAACTTAACTTTTAGCACAGATGAATAGCACCGCGTTCAAATTCTTTAAAAGCTACACTTTTGGGCTGCTTATTTAATGTATAATCTGTTTAATTATTACAGGTCAGATATCTAAACTTTTATATACGCTATGTCTATGGCGTCTTACCTGATTTAATGCTGGTAAATACGAAACTCCCACAGGTTGGTGTATTTGGGCGCTTCAAGGTGCAAAATGTGGCAGAAGAAATTCCACCGCTTGTTGCCCACGACGGCCAACTGCCTGCACAAACTCGCAACCGCAGGAAGAGACGACAGAAGAAACACGAGCAGCCCCTTGATGTAAGTCATTATCATTACTGCCATGAAAAATAAGCAGTTTGTATCTCAGATGCACTGCGGATTCAGCTACTCTGCCAGATAATATTACTGAGAAACGCTCAACCTCCATAGACGCTTTCAGCACACGAGAGACTACAAGTGACACTCAAATTTACATGAAGAACAATGTGAGGGATTCACTCTATTACAGACCATTAATACTACCCTCAACTTTTTACAAAACCCAAAGTTAAAATTAACGTCGCATATAAGCATATAACAGTGGGACGGAAAGATTAGCCATAAAATTGAACAAGGAAGACGAAGAAAACATACATAATGAGACGTGACTGTCATGTACAATAACTGGCATAAACTGGTCAACGCACTGTATAGGCAATCCTCTGCTGCCTCCGTTCTAACCTGCCCTTATCTTTACAGATTTAATATACATTTAAAGCACTGTATTTCACGTTCATTGCATCCTATAGTTAAGGCCTCCTTATTTAATACGTAATCCATTTAAGAATTCTTTCAGGTGTCTAAAGATAACTGTGCTTAAGGCATATGCCATTCTAGCTGAGTCAGTGATGATAATCTCAAACCTCCCACAGGTAGATTTTACTTGGGACTTCGGAGAGGACGAGGCGGCTGGAGATATTCCACGTTCTGAGGACCACACTTGCGAAATGTGTGCTGAACCGGAAATTTTTGCGGTGAAACCAAAGATAGACTTGCTGGATGCGCCGCAGGAGGACCGTACTGAGGTAAGTCAGTGCCATTACTACCACGAAGAAACGGCCTGACAGGGTGACAGCGGAGGAAAGCCAATTACACCTCGATTGCATGCATTTCAGAAACACCCACACTTAGCGATTTTTATCCCCTAATCTCTTTCGCTCCAGACATGGCTTCATGACTTTAAAATGAAATCGACATTCATTTTTACATGATGGACTTTACAAGATATTCACTTTATTACAATCCAACAATACTAACGGCCATTGGTTACAAGACGATAGAGTAAACGTAACCTCGAACACAATAATACTACAGAAATACAGTAAGCTTGATTTGTAAAATTGCCAGGAGTTCGGAATATCAATATCAGTCTAACAGGACTCGATATGCACCGATTATAGACGACAGTCTTGGTGTGTAACAACTGACCGAACTCTACTGCTGGTCTTCTGTCCGCCAGTGTAGTAAGCTCGAGATAAACGTGTAAGATTAGTAGGTGACGTTCAGTCTGTGATGGAGGCATTACACACGTAGTGCGATTTCGAATTGTGGGCCGACGGAGACTGACATCGGTTGTCTCAGTATTAACGCGACTACGACGACAACTGTGTTAAGCGATTTGCGAAAACGTGGAAAACTTAAATACCGGTGGCAAAAGTGAAATTAACAGCCATACTGATTGCATGTCCTTTGACTTAACCAACTCAGCTAGTTGCAGTTTCTTGCGGAAATACATCTTTGTTTAGCTTGCGTCTTTCAGAAAGATGTAATACTTTGCTCAAGCCTACGGCTGCACAAAATTTGGACTTCTGCTGCTTGCGAATAAGCTTAATTTGACCTGTTGCTACCGGTGGATTGCGTCCTTAGCCACATTATGGAAAGAACAGATATTTCCTTGAGCAAATTCCCTTGTTTCCAGTTAACTGCGTGCTTTACTGTGTATTTGGTGTACTTCTGTATATGCTTTATTGTAATCAGTAAACGAACAACCATCACAAACATTGCATACCACACTGATCACAGACAATGCATGTTGTTAGATCATCACTCTCTTAGCTGGTTTCATTCTTCTGCATAGTACAATCATTTTGTATCGCTGTGTGCACCAAGCACTGCGTACGAAATTACCTGCTTCTTATATTCCAACTTCTGCGTACATTAACAATTTTTACTTACAAGTGCCCAATTAACTATTCCTCGCTGCCTTGCCAGATTTCACGTCTACCTACACATAATTCGTTCCCACACCTTTACATTTGTGGACCTCTCAGTTCTCTACCATATGTGATACCCCTCTTTTTGACAGACATCTGTGCCACCGTTTATTCACTTTTATTACAACCTACACATAGGGATGCTTACTTAATATAAAATCTATTTAAGAAAGTTAGTGTCTAAGGTTTTTTACGTGTTAGATATATGCCTTTGTAGCTGAGTCAGTGATGATAAGGTCAAACCACCCACAGGTCCGTGTTATTGGGCGCTTCAACGTGACGTTTGTGCCGGAAGAAATTCCACCGATTCAGGACGACGATTGTAAAGTGACTGCAGAAACTGAGATTACTGCCAAGGAAGCAGAGATGGAATTCATTGATCCACCACGCGAGGATCCAGTTGAGGTAAGTTAGTATTATTAGTGTAATGAAGAACTAGCAGGAATAAACGGCCACTAAGTTTGGAGCGAGGGAATGGCAGTTGTGTCTCAGACTGTCTCTATTGCTAAACCAACGAGGGCTTTTGTTCAGTCGAAAGTTTAATGTGAGGGTGGGTCGGATGGGAGACGGAAGATTCATGGATATTTTTATGACCAGTCCTTAGACTAAGTCTTTCGGATATAATCTCCCATGCACCTTCAGTTTATCCTCACTCAGATTAGGCCTCTGTGGCACAGTGATAATTACCGAATGTTTCTCAAAAAAATGGTTCACATGGCTCTCAGCACTATGGGACTTAACTTCTGAGGTCATCAGTCCCCTAGAACTTAGAACTACTTAAACCTAACTAACCTAAGGACATCACACACATCTATGCCCGAGGCAGCATTCGAACCTGCGACCGTAACGGTTGCGCGGTTCCAGACTAGAACCGCTCGGCCACCACGGCCGGCTTTCAGAAAAGGCGATGGGTAACGTAACAAGCCAAATGACGGTAAACGTGTTACCATGTGATATGACAGTAAGAACCGACAACGAATTTACAGAAGAGTGGGGTAATGATAGTGTGTTGAATGTAAAAGTTTAATGAAACTACTGTTCGTGGAGATGTAAGAACAGTTCCCATATTACTAACATTCAGTCACCACTACTACCAGAATGTAGGGGACAGAATTTTTTTCGTGTAAGGCTGGTCTATTTAGCCTCATCCACTGTTTTGTTATGAATTACTGGGAACTATTAGAGAATCAATCGGTGGCACAGCTTTTGCCCTTAAGGTCTCCTGCCTGAAGGATGTCGCCATGCAGCTCGCCACACTAGTCTCTCCTGCGAGAGCCCCTTCGTTTCTTCATAACTATTGCAAGCGACATTCATCTGAGTCCACTTATTGTGCTGAAGACTAAATCTACCTGCACAATTTTACATCCCCTCCACCCTTCGTGTCCACACTCACACATCCCTTTATTACCTATCTGATGACCCCCGAAGCTTTATGACACATCGTATCAACAGATCCCGCCTTTTATTCACTTTTTGTCATAAAGTTATTTCCCCACCAGTTCGATTGAGTTCCCCCATCTAAGCCACGCGTTCCGTCCATGTGATCTTCAGCACCCTCTTCGAATACCTCATTTCGAAACAATCTATTCTTTTCCGTCCTGAAATTTTTATCGTCAGCGATTACTCATCTAGAACGCTAGACTACTGACAAATACCTTCAGAAAAGACAATCTGACTTCAAAATTTATATTCTTTGTTAACAAATTTTTGCTATTGGTGTTCTCAATTGTACATCTTCTGTACTTCAGCATTAGTCTGCTGTTTTGTCGCCCAAACAGCAAACCTAATTTGCTCCTTTCAATGTCATTTTGTAATCCGTTTCCCTTCGTAGCTCTGATTTGATTTACTGCATTTTAGTGCCCTACTTTCAGTTTTTTTAATATTCACCTAATTTCTTTTCAAGACAGTACCCATTTCATTCATTCCATTCAACCGATGTCCCAAGTAAGTGCAGTTTCAGATAGAATTACGCTGTCATTGAGTAAAAAAAAGTTTTTTTTTTCTCCCATAACTAAAATCTCCGTTCCATGTTCCTGTTTCCTTTCAGTATTGCTTGCCGAATTTATACACTGAATAACATGTGGAATAGGCTGAAAACCTTTCTCATTCCGTCTCGTATTTTATACCTGTTATCTTAAGAAAAGCAAATGCAAACTGTGTACTAAGTCCCTACTTATCCTAAGGCAATTCGTGTTTCCTTTCGATAATATTCACTCCAAGTTGGTACCCTTTGCTGTACCTAATTATACACTGTATCCCAGTTTCAGTCTTTCTTCCTTTGCTTCATGCCGGCCGAAGTGGCCGTGCGGTTCTAGGCGCTGCAATCTGGAACCGCGAGAACGCTACGGTCGCAGGTTCGAATCCTGCCTCGGGCATGGATGTGTGTGATGTCCTTAGGTTAGGCAGGTTTAACCAGTTCTAAGTTCTAGGGTACTAATGACCTCAGAAGTTGAGTCCCATAGTGCTCAGAGCCATTTGAACCTTTGCTTCATACTGTCTTGCAAATTGAACTCTAGGTATACGCTGGCGTCATACAGTTTTCCACAAAGTTTTCTTAAATTTTCCTATGTGTATAATCTATCGTTTACAAGGTCAAGCTTTGAATTTCTTCTCCATTTTTTTAGCCTTGTGTGTTCACATCTGACGGCTTAATTTTCTATATTTTGATATTTTCCTCTGTCGTGAGTAAAATTCAGTATCAAAGGAGTTGTTCTGGGCACTGTGTCTTTTTCTCCATTTGATACTACGCTTATATCAGTATTTCATCTCTCAAAACTAACCATTCGCCTTTTTTTGCTATATTTCTTCCTTACTCAGTCGGTGGATGCCTAAGGTTCCCTTTGAAACAATAGACACCGAAGAATTTTTAACTTTTTTAAAACCGATTTCGCCGGCCGCGGTGGTCTAGCGGTTCTAGGCGCGCAGTCCGGAACCGCGCGACTGCTGCGGTCGCAGGTTCGAATCCTGCCTCGGGCATGGGTGGGTGTGATGTCCTTAGGTTAGTTAGGTTTAAGTAGTTCTAAGTTCTAGGGGACTGATGTCCACAGATGTTAATTCCCATAGTGCTCAGAGCCATTTGAACCATTTTGAAAATCGATTTCCTTGATTTCTTACCTTTCTGATAATCTTTCCACTTCTATATGAAGTTAAAATGTGGTTCCTAAACATCTGTCTTATCACACATAACCCATCTCAAGCAGTCTGATATTTAAAGATTTCTAGAAGATATACATCCTCCTTTCACGTTTTTTAACCCACATTCAACTGATTTCTGTGCAAATTTTACCAGGTGACTTTCTCTTTAATAATTTTCCCATAGTTCCTGTTGCCCTACAATTTTTCCCTCTAATGCTTTTCCTACTGTCGAATTCTTGCCCCCTCCACAATTACATTTCTGCCTCTTTTGATGCAATGACTAATTTCTTCTAGCTCAACCTTTATTATTTACATCTCCTAATGATCTACAGAGCTGGAAGCCTATTGCACTAACATAACGTAGGTGTGGAATTCGTGATTATCTGGATACGATATCACGTTCATTAAGTTATTCGGCTGCATTCCTATTTTGTTGTCCATAATTAGATCAACTCGTGAGAAATTTCCTCTTGCTTTCAGCTATTGAAAGTATTCATACGACAAACCCCACCCACTGACCAAGTTAACTCTCTTGAAGAGGAATACATGTATCAATGGCCAGTGTCTAATCAGGACGCAAATGAAGACTTTATCTTGCCTCGCTGGCGGGAATGAGGCTCATCTCAGCCAGGTAGCGGGCTTCATCAGCCATACCCAGCCAGTCCTCCTCCCAGTGACATGGGACTTTGCGGCTCCACAGTGAGGCAGCTGCGTTAGTGGCACTCTACAACGAGTAGACGCAGTCAATGAGTGGTCTTTCTTGGTTGCTACATCCATAATTTAAGTACATCAGACTCCCTCCTGCACTGATACCCAGCATAAATCACATATTACCGTATTTGCTTTAAATTATGTTGGGTGTCCTGAATGCAATGAAGTCACTTCGTGCAAAATGCACTCAATAAGTAGCTGTGCACAGAGGGAATGGGGAATGGGGGAATTTTGGAGCACACATAAGAGCTGAAATCACATAATGCTTATAACTGACGCGTAGTTCTTCATCGAGTAGCAGTACACCAACGAGCTGCGCGGATCCCAGTAGAGAAGACTGCTTGGAAGGACTTACTGTGAAAGGACGACTTAACTGGTAACGAAACCGAAATTATTTCAGTGTTTCGCTAGTTACAGCTTCATAGACAATAGGTTGATCTTCAGCGGTACCACAGTGTACTGTATGCGATAACAGAAGACTACTGTTTTTAACCATTTACTTCTCTTCCATTTTTTTAAAGATATCAGACGTGCTACCTTCATTGAAGGCTGGGCTTCTTGTTGTTGTGTCTCAGTATCATTTTAGAGCTTGTCGGACATTATCATGACATTGGCCTCCAGTCCTATTGCGCTCCTCTGGTTCTGGCTATGCTTATTCTATAACTTGAAAGCTTCTATCACTGCCTGTGAAACTCTTGCCTGGTGCCATTTTTTCGGCTGGACTGTTCCCATATATTTTAAATGTCGTGAGGTTGATCTAAGATTTTCAACTTCTTCGAGCAGTTTTCTGCTACTTTGTTCAGTCAGCTCATGACTGTATTAAGCTCACTATGCAGGTCCCTGGTTCTAGTCGAAAAGTGTTCTCTCGGAATGAGTCTCAAGCATCTCCAAGAGTTTCTTTATATTTGTCTGGCATACTGTGCCGTAAATACTTCCGTATTCCATGGCCTTAACCATCAGTGCGTTACAATATGTTATTTTTGTATTGCCTCTCACGTTTCCGCTTCCTAGTGATCTATGTAGGGCACGAATTAGTCCGCTCATCTTCTCTTTCTTTGCTTGTATGTGTGACCTGAATGTGAATTCATTGCCTAGTAAGACACCTAAGTACCTGACCTGGTTGGTCCACTGTATCCGTGTATTACTGATTCGCAGTTGGACCATGAGGCTTGGTCTTCTTCTGGTGAACACGACTGACCCAATTTGATCCGCACTTGGAGGTATTATGTTACAATTTGTCCGCTGCTATGTGACAGTTAGCTGCCTCTGAGGGCGGCCTGTCACTGCATTCACTCTATCTCAAAACCATTTACTAAATTCCTCAAATTTGAAGTTTATACTTCGTAGCAATGTTGAGAGCCCATGTGTAATGGCTTTATTTCTTAGCTATTACCTATTGTGAATGTTGCTCAAACTTGCATTTCTTTGGTGCAGCACACACGAAATGATGTGGATAGTAGCCCCCATTAAGTCTTTGTTCATCACGTGTCTGGATATACTGTACAACTATTATTTTGTTACCTAAGCTGTAGTTGATCAATGTGTTGTCGCCACTATAACAATGATGTCATGTTTGCCTAGGTGGACCCTGCTGACAAGCAAGAACCCCGAGGAGATTCGGAGGAGGGGGCAGCCAAGGACCCTAGCAGCCTGGCATCAGGTGCTGCTCCCAGCCGCTGAAGAAACAATTCATTTGTTCTATCAGTTTTCGTTTGTTCTTTTTTCTTTCGTTCCAATTATTATTTTTTGTTCAGTTTCTTCGTTTTCGTTTTGTTCAAACTATTATTTGTTCCATTTTCTTAGTTTGTGTTGCGCTCAAGTTATTGTTTGTTCAGTTTTGATGTTTCATTATCAGTCTTTGGAGCAGTTAGAAACAAAAAAATAAATTTTTTGTTTTTCGTCAGCTGTTGCCTCGTTTTTTACGTGTGTAACTGTAAAATTATAGTTACTGAATAGACTTTCTACAAAGTTCCGTTTTCCAGTCCTTACTAACAAGCAACAATAAATGCTACACATTTAGAAAAGTTACCTAAGTTAGCAATAATAAATAAAATAGCCTCTGGCCTCAAGGATGGCTCTTCTACTCTCATCCTTTTCGGAACTGATAGTCTCACCTGCAGGCACACCTTAAATACACAAATAATCAATGTTAGGCATTATTCCCTCGCAATAACACCTGGATGTCAACCGCAAGGTAAACATGCAAGCCCCATGTCCACAGGACCACACACAATGACACCTCACTGTTGGGCCATTTTTTAGGTGTTGTGTGCGTAGGTCGAGAACACTTCTCATTCTATTAACAGCCAGTTGCAATCCAGAAAAATAGTATTCAGAGAAATAATATTCAACATCAATTCGTTGGATAGGTGAGGTACACGTGAAGATGGGACTAGCAATTCCAAAATCGATCGTGTAATGGAAAAAAATATGTATAACACTATCCTTGCACCCACAGGAAACAGTATTTATAACTGCTTATCATGCGCAGCTGCATTCCCACCATTCACTACGATGTGTATTCAAGATAACGGTGAATTCTAGTTTGCGATTCCACACGTCGGCTTTGAGCAATGACGTCATACCTAAGGCAGAGAAGCAATATAAACGCAATCTCTGAAAGCGACTGATCATATCCATAAACAAACGAATCTAGCGTACGATAAAATTAATTAATTAGCCACAAATTGTAACGACAAGAATTAAAGGTAACTAAAATAAATAGAATTAGAATGTCGGCATTGGTCGTAATTTTGATGATTTATGAACAGCAAAATCGATTTCCGATCACATAATGATCTTCAGTGATAGCAGTTAAACATTTCACACAGCGATCAGTGAATAAGAAACAAAAGACCACAAATACACCAGAGTAAAACCAACTGTTGGTAAGAATAACCCTTTAGCGTACAAATTAAAGCTCGTAGGCACAGGTGTCTTGTTATTAGCAGTAACAGAAGCTTTTAAACGATCACAATAGCTGAAGCTGCTGTTTAGATTCACCTATACAGCAGACCTCTGTGTGACAGGGGCTTGGAATGCCTTCTATGTGACATGAGTCACGTGAAGACTTAACATTATTTGGCAAGAGATTACCACAAAATACCAAATGTGCACTTGCAAATCATTAACTGAATATATGAAATTTAAAACTGTACATTAAAAACGCATTTGAAAACGGAAGGGGGAAATGCACATCTTGCCAACAAACACTGGCGTGTTATTTCAAAAACAACTTAAAAAACATGCAAGAATAAAAATCGACAGGTAAATTATATGGTGTCAGATAACAGGACCAGTAAAAAAGAAAAATATAGAAATAACATAACATCAAATATAACAGAATTTGTTATAGCACAGTAACCGCCACCTGGCGTGGGAAGTCAGAGGTGCAAAGTTCTTAATTTACGTAAAATATTACGTTGGAACGAAGAAGTCAAATACATAAACATTGGTCATTTGTACAATATGCCACGGTTTAACAGATCAAAATGTCATGATACAAAACATTCTTTATAAAAAATTTTATGGTGCGGACTAACAATTTTTTAGCGTATTTAATGACATGATGATACACGCATGTCATTCGTCCCGTTTGGGCATGTTAACACATTATAAGTGTTTCTGAGGCTTAATTACGAAAAATTATGAAAAGCAGAATGATATAAAGCACATTGTGGAAGCATAGATCGTTGGCTAGAGACACAAGTGTACGAAATACTCTAGCCTAATAAAAACATCCACCTATTATTTATAGGTAAAATTTCCTGATATGATACAAACAGAACTTGGGTCTAAGGAAATAATGTTCTAATATTTTGAGGAATCAGCCTCAGTTGCACAAATTTTCTGGTCTTTACCAGGTTTCAGCTAAATTAATCTAGCCTTTTTCAGAAGCGTTAAATTACTATAACCTTGGTTCAGTAACCAACTAGTAAAAGGGAAAAAATATGTGCCAGCAACTTATCATGACCAATAGTTAGCAGTAAGCAAAGCCTACTGTTATGGATCGTAATAAACTAGAGATAATCATCGTATGTTCGGATAACCCTGGCCAAGAAACTGCCGGAACTTTACAGACAAACATACAAGGATATTCTGGTGGTGATTTTGGTCTGGTATGAAAAGCTTCATCTACGCAAAATTCATTTAAGGAGGAAGCAACAAATAAAATAAGTCTGTCGATGATACTACTCGGTAATGTAATGACGAACAGACAAGAGGTGTTGTTTAATCAGTAAAAAGTGTGAAGAGCGATCAGTTCCCGGAAAGGGAGGCATATCTTTACAGTAAAAGTCCAATTTTGTTTAGGGAAGAGACTTACAGTAATGAGCAGGAGAAAGCAATATGATTATGCTACGACAAAAGGTGCGCTGAAGTTTACAAAAAGCTACTTTGTCACACTGTTGCAGTAAAATGCTTTGTTGCAAGAACAGATACAGGTCTTAAGGATATCGACGAAGAAGTGGAGGTGCAAGAGAGGACGATTGCTAGCAAAGAGGTAGCGAGAAAGAAGTGAACAAGAAAGAATTTTCAAGACTGTAAAATTTGGTCTTGATTCAATGCACAGGGGCAGAAGAATGACGACATCGAAAGTATGAGAAAGGTCCAGCCATCTTCACAAAAACTAGTATACATTTAATTTTCTGAGGCTGAGTATACGTAACTGTCATCAGCTCTGCTTTGATTGAGAAGAGACAGCGAACATCAGCATTAATATGAACGGCGTTCGGGAAAGAGATTGTACACAGGCCTCTTGTATTTACATAATTCGGACTATCAGTTGACCGTCCATTAAGAAATTATTTATAGGGGTGACCAAGGCATACATTATTTGAAGAGTGAAAGTATAGATAAAATTATAAATATTTACATAGATGTTTTGTTTGGATATTAACTGCTGTTATAGAAATTTAAATGACATTGAAGGTTGGAGACTGTTAACTGCAATGAAACATATATATTTCTCTTGCAATTAAATGATGATGTCAAGCTATTTTTCTTGTTGCGGTCTTCACTCCAAAGTCTGGTTTGATGTAGCTGTCCATGCTACTTTGTCCTGTGCAAGCCTCTTCATATCTGTGGAACTACTGCAATCCACATCCCTCGAATCTGCTTACTGTATTCATCTCTTGGTCTTTCTCTACAATATTTACCGCCTATGCTTCCTCCGGTACTAAACTAGTGATCCCTTGATGCCTCAAATTGCGTCCTACCTACCGATCCCTCTTTTTAGTCAGATTATGCCACAAATTTCTCTTCTTGTCTGAACCGCTTATCGTCCATGTTTCACTTCCATACATGGCTACACCCCATAAAAATATGTACAGAAAGGACTTCCTGACACGTCAATCTATGCTCGATGTTATCAAATTTCTCTTCTTCAGAAACGCTTTTTTTGCCATTGCTAGTCTTCATTTTCTATCATCAGTTATTTTGCTTCCCAAACAGCTAAACTCATTTACTGCTTTAAGTGTCTCATACGCTAATCTAATTCCCTCAACATCACCTGATTTAATTAGACTACATTCTATTATCCTCGTTTTGCTTTTGTTGATGTTCATCTTTACTCTCCTTTCCAGATAATGTCCACTCGGTTCAACTGCACTTCCAATTCCATTGTTGTCTCCCACAGAATTACAATGTCGTCGGCAAACTTCAGCGATTTTATATATTCTACCTCGAATTTAATTCCTATTCCAAATTTCTCTCTTGTTTCCTTTACTGCTCGCACAATTTGGGGACAGGCTACAACCCAACTTCACTCCTTTCTCAACCACTTCTTCCCTTTCGTGCTCCTCGACTCTTAGACCTACCATGTGGTATCTGTAGAGATTATAAATAGCATTTCGCTCCCTCTATTTTAGCTCTGCTATCATTTGAATTTGAAAGAAAGTTTTCCACTCAACATTGCCAAATGCTTCCTGTAAGTCTAAAAATGCTGTGAACGTAGATTTACCTTTCCTTAACCTATCTTTTATGAGAAGTCGTAGGGTTGGTACTGACCCTCGTGTTCCCGTATTTCTTTGGAATCCTAGCTTATCTTCCCCGATGTCAGCTTCTATCAGCTTTTCCGTTCTTCTGTATAGGATTCATGTTAGTAATTTGTATCTGTGACTCATTAACCTGATAGTCTGGTAATTTTTACAACTGTCAGCACCTGCTTTCTTTAGAAATGGGATTATTGTATCCTTCTTGAAGTACCAGGTATTTCGCCTGTCTCATACATCCTCATCAGATCTAAACGTTTTGTCACGGTTGGCTCTCCATATGCTATCAGTAGCTCCAACGAAATGTCGTCTACTTCGAGGGCCTGGTTTCGACTTAAGTCTTCCAGTGCTCTAACAAATTCTTCACGCAGTATCGTATCTCCCTTCTCACCTTACTCTACGTCCTCTTCCAGTTCCATAACATTGCCCTCAAGTACATCTCCCCTGTGTGGCCCCTCTGCATACTCCTTCCACATTCCTGCTTTCACTTGTTTGCTTAGAACTGGTTTTCCATCTGAGGTCTTGATATTCGTACAGATGGTTGTATTTTCTGCAAAGGTCTCTTCAATTTTCCTGTAGGCAGCATCTATCACACCCATAGTGATATATGCTTCCACCTTATTGCGTTTGCCCTCTAGATATTCTTGCTTTGACATTTTGCACTTCCTGTCGATCTCATTTTTTAAACGTTTGTATTCCTTTTTGCCAGCTTCAGTTATTGCATTTTTATGTTTTCTCCATCCATCGATTCAGTATCTCTTGTGTTACCCAAATATTTCTACTAGCCAAATATTTCTACTAACCCTCATCTTTTTATCTAGATGATCCTCTGCTGCCTTCACTATTTCATCTCTCAAAGCTACCCATTCTTTCCTCTTATTCTTGTGAACCGTTCCTATTTCAGTTTATCCAGGTCCCGTATCGTCAAATTCCTGTCATATTGCAGTTTCTTCAGTTTTAATACGCAGTTCATAAACAATAAATTGTGGTCAGAGTCCACGTCTGTTCCTGAAAATGTCTTACAGCCTAAAATCTGGGCACTAAACATCTGTCTAACTATTACATAATCAATCTGAAACCGTCTGGTGTCTCAAGGTCTCTTGCAGGTGTATAACCTTCTCTTATGATTCTTCAAACAAGTGTTAGCTATGATTAAATTCTGCTCTGTGCAAAATTCTACCAGGCAGCTTCCTCTTTCATTCCTTTCCCCCAGTCCATATTCACCTACCACTTTTCCTCCTCTTCCTTTCCCTACTATCGCATTCCTGTCCCCCCATGACTATTAAATTTTCGTCTCTCTTAATTATCTGAATAATTTCTTTTATCCCATCATACAATTTCTCCATCTACTCCTCATCTGCGTAGTTAGTTTACACATAAACTTGTACTACTATGTTGGGCATCATCATTTAACACTACAGTAGAGCTGCATGCCCTAGGAAAAAGCACGTCTGTAGTTTCCCCTTGCTTTCAGCCATTCACAGTATTAGCACAGCAAGGTCATTTAGATTGATGTTACAAGGTAATGTCAGTCGATCTTCGAGATGGTTGTCCCTGCAACTACTGAAAAGGTTGCTGCCCCTCTTCAGGAACCACACGTTTGTCTGGCCTATCAACAGATACCCCTCTGTTCTGGTTGCAGCTACAGTACAGCTATCTGTATCGCTGAGCCACAGAAGCTTCATCCAAGCGTCATAGTGCGGGTGGGGGGGGGGGGGGGGGGGTGGCTGGTCATGCAGTTAAACTATTAAAACATGTATGGTGTTTGTGTAGTGAGGATTTTCTTTTTCTTTAAATTGTACCACATGCTGTTGATTATGTCCAACATAATGGCTGCCCAGAACCAACTGAACCTCAGTGTGTCTAATGGAATCTGACTACTTCTGGTTATGGTTAATATTTCCATATTAAAATTTTCATTTTGCAATGGAGTGTGGACTCATATGAAACTTCCTGGCAGATTAAAAGTGTGTGTAGGACAGAGACTCGAACGCAGGACGTTTGCCTTTCATAGTCTAGTGCTCTACCATCTTTTATTTTTGTCTTCTTACCAGACTGAGACACGAACCAATATTTCCACTTATAGTGAGCGGCTGCTTTACTATTTTGTTAAAGGGACCTTCCTGGCGCCCAAAGGAAGGGGGTGGGGGCAAAGTGGGCGGGGGTTGCAACAAGCGACCTGGCCACCTCATCCAGTTCCCATACTCCAGTAAAAAGGAAAGCGCAGGGAACGTGGAGTAGAGATACAATGAACGCCTTTATTTATTTATTTTTCTTATTTTCCTTTTTTAATTTTTTTTAACGTTAATACCACCGAGAGTACCAGGAAACCGGCGTCATTAGGAGGAGGTCGCAACAAGACATCAGGCCCATTGAAACGTGCCCTTTGAACAATTATACATGACTGTGCTTAAACTGACACACAATATTTTGTTAGCGCAACACAATCTGACTTTCAAAATTCCCTACAAAAGAATGGCCCTGACTAACATTAAACTATACCTTTCACAAATCACTTACCTCACAAAAATCTTCGCTGCTCAAGCTACTGCAATACAGCGAGCGCCACTACTGCCAGCTAAATAAAAGATTCAAACTATGGAAGGCACTAACTACTGATAGGGATAGTTAGCAAATGAAAGATATTAATAGAGAACAAACAATGTATTTACCTTGATATCATCATATATAAATATAGCAGTTCATGACAAATTTCAAAACTTCGCCATCTCTCTCCCCACATCCACCACTGCTGGCGGCTCACCTCCAACTGCGCAACGCTACGCGCTGTTCACAGCCAGCTGCCTAACACTACAATGGCGAGTATTACAACAATGCAAAGCAGCCACAGACTGCACACAGCACAGCCAGTGATTTTCATACAGAGGTGGCGTTACCAATAAAAAACCTAAACAGCCAATAAAAAACCTAAACAGCCTACTTACATAGCCCCCATGCTCCCCACAAAAAATTTTACAAATTGGTTTGGGCAGTGGCCAATACAGATTTGAAAATTTTTTTATAATTACAATAACAAAGAAATCAAGTGCACACACTTATTGATACAATGTTGGTCAAAATCTAAAAATTTCTCACAGTCCATAAAGACAGTTAAGATTGTTCATCACAGTAAAAATGCAGAGTTTTTCTCAAAGTCTGAGCAGTAAAAGAAAATGCACATAGAAGTAGTGGATTTCCATTCAGTCTTGAAGAAGTAGTGTTGTCCTTCCAACGGAAAGACAGTGCTGACTCTTGACATGCATACAGGTAATGGGCCACAACAGAGCAAACCCACAGCAGAGTCAGTCGAAATTTTGAAGAGTATTGGTAGGTAGGTCATCACAGAGCAGACCCACTGTAGTCCTGGTAGAGATTACGGTATTGGTGGGCCACCAGAGGAGCAGACCCACTGCAGTCCTTGTAGAAATAATGGTATTGATGGATCATCAAAGATGTAGACCTACTGTAGTCCTTGTAGAGATAATGGTATTGATGGATCATCAAAGATGTAGACCCACTGTAGTCCTTGTAGAGATAGCCAGCAGCCATCTGTTGTGACTGTGCAGGTGCACAATCACCATTGAAGAGTCTTGCGAATAATGTAGCAAGTCCATAAACCACCACTTGTGCACTCACAAAGTTTTTGGAATTGTCCTTAGAACCAGCAATGCTGTTATCCAGTCCCTTGCTGAATCATTAACACACGTGCAAACACTATCAGTCCCTACTTCTCACATATTGTCCATATACTATGACCAACGGAAATGTGTGCAGTGAAATGAATGCTTACATGTTACTTAGTTTGATAAACTGGTGTCAATTACAATTTTATAACATGAGAATACAATAACAAAGGTACAGAATACATCATTAAAAACATAACAATACAGATAACATTTGTAGTACAGGCTTTACAAAAGAATCGAACTAACATATACATCAGTGGAATTATGACATGAGTACATACATAAAAGATCACAATAACTTTTGGAACATCAACTTCACACATGAGCATTAAACAGAACAGAATTAATAATGTCTAACATCTTTACAAAGTAAATAACATATTATTAATGCCAATTATATTCGAGGATAACAGTATTCCTCATCATAGTGAATGTAGCTTAATATTAAAAGAAGAAAAAATTCTATGAAACTACACAGAGACAGGAAGAAAGCAAATACACAAGGGTACACAAACACATAGTGGGATAACACCAATAGGAAAGGACAGGGTTCGTTTTCAGTGTAACATGTGGTACTGCAGTCCAACCCAAAACTTCATATATCTTTCCTCTTATTTCATCCTTTGTTTCCACAAAAAAAAAAATTCTATCTAAGCATGCTTTCTGTATTTTGTTCATATTTCTTTCAAAATAATTATTTCTGATTGTACAATACTCATTTGGGCCCAAATCTTTTTCATTTAACTTCGCAATGCATTCTTTACCTATTCTCCATAGTCAGTTTCTTATATAGTCTACCCCCTCTTAAGCTAACTTAAATCTACTGAGCTCAGATGCTAAACTAAGGGACGAGGCAATGCAGCAGCACATAAAACAATTAATATAAACAGCAATGAAAAAAAAATGGAAAATTGCAAAGCAAACTACAGTACATCTAAATTACCAAGCAATTCAACATTACAACTAATATGAGGCAATGCGCAGCAAACAAAAAAATAAATCTGGCTTAGCAGAGTAACACAAATTAAAGTTCAGTAGCACTATGCCTGGCAAACAGCAGCTTATATCTAAACATGACATAGCTCAAGCAGAAAAAATAGTACACTAAAGATAACAATGCAGATAAGGGAAATGTATAATCACATCTTAATGTCTAAGTAATTAAAGTGGTGCACCACAACAACTTATTGTAAAAGAAATATTACCATGTAGTTGAAAAGAATATTATGTATGCAGTTACTGTTACTAGTCCCCTCTTATTGTTCTTTCCTTTCCAAGTGCTCCTTTTTTGAAGAATGTGGATCACAAAATTATTATTTAATAGATCTGTTGACAGAAAGTGTTCACATTAGCAAATGCATTTAATTTTATTTTATGAAACCAATGCTGCAACACAGCTGGAAAACAGATGTCAAATGAAATAAGCAATTACGCAAACCAAAGCATAAAAACATCATTCAATAGCTATGTGGCATTTCGTAAGTCAGTAGCTCTCAACTCTCGTAGAAAGACACTTGTCATTATCAGGTTTGGAGATGTAAGAATATTTCCCATCAATTCACAAGCATTTCAGTAAATATCATAAATTAAGAGTTCCACAGTGTAATCATATGTTTTCAAGTTCGACCGTGTCGTTTTTGCGATTCTTTCTACAAAGGAACGTCAATAGCAAGGATAATGGCCTCCCCTTTTTTTTTTCTACCTGTGCCGCTGAAAGGCTAATGGCTTTTTTTCGGGCGGCTGTCGCCCAGGTGGGTGCCCGCGACGCATTACGTGCAGGTGGTCACTTAACTTTCTTACGGAAATATTTACGACAGCAGTTTCCGCTACAGTGACAGTCTCATATAAAAATTTCACAGGTCGAGAATTAGCGTTGCAAATCTGTAGAAAGAAAATCCTATAAATATAAGTGTCCAAATAAAATATTCGTCAGCATTGTGATACAGTCACGCATTTACGCACATTTCATAACTCTTAAAGTACGATTCTTGGTTTCCAACATACTTCTTATTCCTCATATACGGTAGCACCATCTTATTGATCATAAACATATCTCAACAGCATAGTACACATCGTCGTCGTAATAATATCATAACACCTCAGTCAAATCTCAAAAACGTCGTAGCTTTCTGCAATAATTTCAAAACCTAAAAAAAATTCTCTGCTCATTTCAATAGTGTCATCTACCTCAAACGTACTTTAAAATCATGCTCCCTTACCAAATACATCATTCAAAGCTCTCATAGTATCACAATGATTCCGAAAAAATATGAACAGTTTACAAAGTACAGACAAAATACAGTTTCATAAGTATGAAGTTACCCATCTGTGTATTGCGTAAACATGTGTCACTGATGTAGTAAAAAAATGTTTATCTCTCAGTTAAATGATCAGATAGCTGTGTAATTTGTGTGTTAGAGAAATATGGTACTGATGTGTAAAGTTGTATAAGCAAATACCATATTAGCTAGGGTTCCTTGTGTACACATGGTACACAAAGTAAGCGTGTACCCCCTTGAGGATTAATGTAATTATACCCTCAGGTGTTACAGATTACAGCAATGGAATGAAATGTATCACAGAAAACTTTCTTTGTAATTCAAAAATCTTTAAAAATAAATGTTTTAAGTACAAAATTAATCACTCAAATACGTGTACTATAGCGCTAAATGTGCGTCTTGTTGCAACATAATCTGTGTGGAAGTGTCGTAGTTATCGTCCTCCGAAAGCTAAGTTCTGCAGAAGTCAATGTACTTACCTCATAATACACAAAAGTGAAATGCTTTGCGTATAAATGTCTTAGTTATTACGCTTATTGCCGTGATGAGGAAAGTACTGTGCTGTAACGTATTGTTGTGCTACGGAAAAGGCAGTCTCATTGTAGCTATACCACAAAAGTTACTACTAAAACCTGTTTTACTTTCCAGAATAAAACAGAAAACTGTGCAGATATAAAACAGAAACACTGCAAAAGCAACATTGTAAATTGTCACTCATTAGTAGCGTCGTGATAAAATCGTGTAGCTGTCACATAAACTAACCACTGTGCCATCTGGTATCTCACTGAAAGTACTTTAAATCCAGAATATACTTTCAAGTAAACCAAAATGTTGCATTAAAATCTCATTAGCAGTACTGGTAAATGTTCTAAGTATGTAAGCCTTATAGTCGTTCCATAATCGTGCAACTAACAAGCAAGAATGTACACACACAATAACACTGTGACGTCTGATCACTATAACAATGCATTCGTCATTTCTGTTTCAATAAGTTCTCTTGGTTCTTGACTGGATATTTAACTTCAAACATTGTTGCATGTTAACAGATTCTAAGTCTGACAAGCATACTAGTAATGTAAAGTGAAAAGTTTTATGGCAGTGACAAAGTTAAAAAGCAGATTATCTTTCAATAAACGGTTTTACATGTGAAATGTGGTGAAAACCTTTACTCTTCCTAGTACGCAGAGATTCAACTTCAACGCAATTATCATGTGGTATACGCCGGATTCTGTAAGGTCCATTGTAAACTAGAAAGAATTTGTGACTCAAGTGTTTCTTCTTATGTGACAATGAATGAGCTTTAATGAGAACTTTCTGACCAATATATAATTTCTTTGCATTTGCTTTACCGTGTAGTTCTCTCCTTTTGTCTGCTGCAGATTTTATATTTTTAAGAGCCAAATCAATTATGTCTTTGTGTCGAAGTTTACGTGTATTCGGGAAAGGTACAAGCTCTCTGATTCTGTTCGGTGGTTCTTCATTCTTCAGTACAAGAGTAGGTGGTAAAGCAGTGGAATCATGAGGCATTTCATTCAGCACATTTTGAAATAAGTGTAAATATCTGTCCCAATGCTGATGCTTTCTGTGACAATAAAGTCTGCAAAGCTTATTGATTTCTTTCATAATCCGTTCAGACGGGTTGCAATGTGGTGAGTACAATGAAATAAAAACAGGTTTGATTTTATGATTCCGAAGCGTGCGTGACCAAACAGCAGATCTAAATTGCGGTCCGTTATCTGAAATGACTTTAGCAACGTGGCCAACTTCACGTAAGAAATTTTTAACAAAGGCGTTGGATACAGACCGTCCAGTGGCTTTACGTAACGGTGTGAAAGAAACAAATTTTGAAGTAAGTTCAACAGCGACTAGAACGTACAAAAATCCATTAGATGTTCTGACAAGCGGTCCCAAGAGATCAACAGCAGCAAATTCTTTTAATTTAGAAGGAATGATAGGAAACAGCGGAGCACGATGAGAGATAGTAGATGGTTTCGCCTTTTGACAAAGTTTACAAATAGACAAGACTCTTCGAATTCTCTTTTCCATATTGTTAAAATAACAAGTCGTTCGAAGAATATGATAACATTTTCGTGGGCCAAAATGTGCATAGCTGAAATGAATGTACCAAATGAGCTTATTAACAAAATCGTCAGGAATGCAAAGTACCCATAGCTTGTCATCAACAGTGCAGCGTTTGAACAGTATGTTGTTTCTAACCAGATAATAATGCCGAATCTGTGTGTGTGTCTTTTCATGCCATTTGCTCTTGATGTCTTTCCAAATCGGATCTTTATCTTGTTCATGAGCAATGTCCTTTAAAGATGTGGTGATGAAGTTTTCAAAGGCGACTTTCTGAATGTAAAGAATACTGAAATTTTTCTCGAGGTTGCCTTATGTGGTACTTTTCTCAAGCCCAGCCGGTGCGCGTGACAGTGCGTCCGCAACAATGTTCTCCTTGCCGGGAATGTAGACTATTGTGAAGCGGAATTCTTGCAGAAACAATGCCCAACGTTTTAACCTGTCATGATTTAATTTTGAAGACATAAGAAATTGTAATGCACGATGATCACTGTATACTTTTACGTGCTTACCAGAAAGAAAGAAACGGAATTTGTTAAATGCCCAAACGATAGCTAAAGCTTCTAATTCAGTAACGGAATAATTTTTTTCAGATTTTGTTAGCACTCGGCTAGCAAAAGCAATGGTTTTCTGAATGGTAGTGTCATTTTCTATGGCTTCTTGAAATAAGTGGGCACCAAGACCGACTTTAGAAGAATCCGTGCTGAGGCAGAAATCTTGTGACAGATCTGGATGAGCTAAGATTGGCGCGTGAAGTAACGCTTCTTTCAAAGAATTGAATTCCAATTGTGCTTGTTCGTCCCAGTTCCAAATAGTATTTTTTCCAGTGAGAGAACAAAGTTTTGGTGTAACAAGAATTTGCATATTCAGAAAACGACGGTAAAAATTTACGAGACCTAGAAAACTGCGGACTTGTCTTTTTGTGGATGGAACTGGAATGGCTCTGATTGCTTCTAACTTTTCAGGATCCGGCTGAATGCCTTCAGAAGAAATAATATGTCCCAAAAACTTCACCTTTGTCCTACCGAATTCAGACTTTTCCAAGTTAACTGTATTTCCAGATTCTGCAAAAATACGTAACTAACTGTTGAGGATGCGATTATGTAGTTCCCATGAAGCTTCTGCTATTAGAATATCGTCCACATATAAGGTGATGTGACGTTTTAAGAACTCAGGTAATTTGGAATTTAGCCCGCGAATGAATGCTGCTGAAGAAATGTTCAAACCAAAGGGAAGTTTCCGAAACTGATAACAAACGCCGAAACAAAGGAAAGCTGTGTATTTTCTACATTCTGGATGAAGTTCGATCTGATAAAAGCTGGATCTGAGATCAATAGAAGACAACACTTTTACACCATTAAAATTTTGAAGAAGTTCTTCCAACGTTTGCGTCTGTTTCAGGAATAATGATCGTATTGATTTGTCTCGAATCTAAGACAAGCCTGATCGATCCATTTTTCTTCTCAACAACATGTAATGGATTGTTGTATGAGCTTACTGCAGGCTCAATAATGCCCTCATCAAGCATAGATTGTATTTCTGTTCTAACACGGTCCCTATAATGTGCTGGAATTACATTTGGTCTAACACAAAATTTAGTATGCTCACGAACACGAAATTGGTATTGAAATCTCTTGATTGTTCCTGTTTTATGAATAAAAATTGTGGAATGTGCTTGTAAAATCTCAAAAAGGTCCTGCCTATCAGTGTCATTACAATTCTCAATTGTTTGAATTTTATTCTGAATTAACTCATTAATTTCAAATATGCCGTCGATATCATCCCTGTCAGTACTTGCAGAGTGATTGTTAGTGTCTAGTTCCGTAGAAAATTCCGAACTGTTGTCCAACAGAAGGTAAAGCCGATTAATTTCTTCGTCATGGTTTGAGAGCCAATCTTCAAATTTCAAAGCTATTGACTTACCTTCCTTCTCTAAACTTATTTCAGCATTGTGAAAGTTTAAGATTGCTTTGAATTCATTCAAAAAGTCTACTCCCAATATAATTTCCGTCGACAATAATGGAACAATAAGAAAGTTCGTAGAGAAGCTGTGGCTTTGACAAAAGAATTCTAAGTTGGTTTGTTGGTGTACATCTACACTTTTTCCAAAGATTGCACCTTGTAATTTAATCTTACGTAACGGAAGTGTGGGGCAATCGTTCGATTTGTTGCATTTGCTAAAGGCTGTTTCACTAATTACTGAGATGGGACTGCCAGAGTCAAGTACTGCCGTAAATTTTACGTCATTTACAGTAATGTGAATCACAGGATATGCAATGTTGTTAAGTTTTACGTCGTGTTCCTGGAGTAAGATGTCCCTAATGTCTTCCATTTTTACGTAATTACTAGCTACGGCAGCTGCGTCATCAGTTTCATAAGCACGTTTTGTTGCTGCCAGCTATTGTCTCTTTGTTGGCGCGCGTCGTTATTGGGATTTGGAGACCTAACTTCTACAAATTCACCGTGACGAGAGGGCCCTGCTCTGTTTGAATCCCGCCAGTTCTGATGCAATTCAGGTCTGTCGTTACGATCATATCGTCTGTCGTCATGTCGGTAGATTCCATAGTTTCTTTCTTGTCGGTCACATGGTGGAGAATTTCTCCCTGAATCGTAACTGCGCGCTGGTCCGTTGCGTCTAAAGTTATTCTGTCTCCCTCGATAGTATTTATTTTGGTTCCCATATTGTCTGTTTCTCTTATTGTCTCTGTGATAGTCATTACCACGGAGAGGTGATCTTTCCCTGTAGTTATTACTACTCTGCCAACGGTTGTCATACGGGTGGTGTCTGTTTTGGTCACGATTTGTGTTGTGAGTATAGCCTTGTCGTGTCAAGTTATTACTTCTTTCATCGCGGAATTGCGACGGATGTGACCTGTAATTGTTGTGTTCCTGGTTTCGCGTTCCGCGATTGTCAGTGTCAATTTCAAATTCTTGTAAGAGTCCCTGAAATGCTTCAATGTCGTCTTTGCAACGTCCTGCCAAAATAATATGTCGTAAATGTTCAGGCAGTTTGATTAAGCAAATGCGGATGAGTTCTGAGGGGCTGTATGGGTTTGAAAGATACTGATTCTTATGCAACATGTCTTCAAAATATTTCATAAGACTGGAAAATTCAGATTGTTCGAAACGTTTCATCATTATGATGCTATGTTTTACTCGGTCTTGTGTGGCTTGAGACCAATATGCTGAGAGGAAGGCATGGTAAAACTCTCCTTCACTGTGGCAATCGTGAATTACCGATCGCATTCTTACAGCTGGTTCATTCTCCAAGTAGTCACACATAAATTCTAATCTGTGTTCTAACGACCAGTTGGGAGGAAAACAATGCGAGAATTGATGGAGCCATGCTTGTGGATGAATGTCGTTGCCAGAATTCTTGAATGTTTTGAATTTACGTGTAGTAATGAACAGCTTATAGTCAAAAACATCATGTCGGCGAGTCGCATATCGGTCATTGTTAGGTCGTGTCGGCCGTTCCATCTCAAAATTCGGTGCACATTGCCAATTTCTTTCATAACTTCCGAAATGCCCTGTGTTATTATTTTGTGGCTGTTCCGTATTTCTGTGTCCCTCTTCCCGTATTGGGGCGCGAGTATCCTCTGAAATACGTAATTCTTGCATTACCTGTGTCAGCTGATCTTGTACTTCCCGGATTTCTCTTTTGTACTGTGTATTGATTTGATTTTGATTCTGTTTGAATTTTTTAATTTGTTCATACTCTTCTGTGTCAGTGAAGGCTACAGGTCTTGTGTCATTCAGATCATCATCTACCTTTGTAGATAAGTTAGTGACCTGATCCGAAAGTTCGGCTACTTTCTCCGATAGTGAACACATTTCCTCAGTGTGTTTTTCTGAACCAAGTTTCAGAGTGTCCATTTGTGTTGAAATCGAATCTACTGTGTCCTTTAAGTTTTCTTGAGTTTTTGCAAGTTGCTTAACCGAATCGGTAGATGCAACTGATTCAATTTTAGCCCACAAGGTCTCATCATTTTCATGAACAATGGTTTGCAGTTCTTTTATGGCTGCTTCGTGATTCTGTAATGCATTTTCATGCCGCGAAAAAATAGGTTGAAAATGCTCACAAATTTGTGTTTTTACGTCATTACAGACTTTTTGACATTTCGATTCAATGTTATGTAACTCACTAGTTAAATCTTCACGTGTTTGTTCAAGTGTGGTGTCTAACTTTTGAAGATTTTGTCCCATTGCGTCTAATTGTTGCTGTGTTTGTCTCTGGTGTTGTTCCATTGTGTCTAACTTTTGAAGATTTTGTTCCACTGTGTCTAACTTTTGCTGTGTTTGTCTCTGATTTTGTTCCATTTGTTGCATTAATTGCAATAATAATGTATTAGTGTCTGGAATCTGTTTCTTACGCTTTTCGGCAGTGCATTTGCACCGGCAACATTCACATTTTGACAAGCAGAAAATGTGTCTTGACTTATTTGAGAAAACGGTGATGACCCAAAACCTGAATCTACAGTATTTGCGAAATTGTGTCCTGTCATTTCGGATTCCTGAGGCGAGCTGTTGCCGACCAATCGATCGATAATGCTTCCCTGTTCACTACCTGTTTCACTGTCTACACCGTTGTTTGCAGCCCGCTCCATTTCCCTATGCACAATTACCAAATTTCTACTTTGAACATCAGTTAATTCATTACTCGGTGGCGCTAACACACTGCTTTCATTTTCACTGTCATTTCTCAGTTTACTTTGGAGCCTAGTATTACGTTTTTCACACGCCATTATTGTCACAGTATTTCACACGACAACACAGAAAAGCACAATTTGAAGATCAAAAATAAGAGAACACATTAACATAGCACTGAAAATAATATCTAGTTAATTGCAGCTGCGAAATACTTGCTGCAAAGCTACATGCATGCCACAACTGTTTTACTGTACAACAATGAAAGACTGCAACTACAAAGGAGATTTTCTCTACAATTACGCGCTAGCAATAAACAATAGCTACACTAATTACACAAACTACAAGAAAAAATCAGAAGATTCCAGTGAGGTATCCTCGGCTAAGGGTCGACATACGAAACGTGCACTTTGAACAATTATACATGACTGTGCTTAAACTGACACACAATATTTTGTTAGCGCAACGCAATCTGACTTTCAAAATTCCCTGCAAAAGAATGGCCCTGACTAACATTAAACTATACCTTTCACAAATCACTTGCCTCACAAAAATCTTCGCTGCTCAAGCTACTGCAATACAGCAAGCGCCACTAATGCCAGCTAAATAAAAGATTCAAACTATGGAAGGCACTAACTACTGATAGGGATAGTTAGCAAATGAAAGATATTAATAGAGAACAAACAATGTATTTACCTTGATATCATCATATATAAATATAGCAGTTCATGACAAATTTCAAAACTCCGCCATCTCTCTCCCCACATCCACCACTGCTGGCGGCTCACCTCCAACTTCGCAACGCTACGCGCTGTTCACAGCCAGCTGCCGCTGCCCAACACTACAATAGCGAGTATTACAACAATGCAAAGCAGCCACAGACTGCACACAGCACAGCCAGTGATTTTCATACAGAGGTGGCGTTACCAATAAAAAACCTAAACAGCCAATAAAAAACCTAAACAGCCTACTTACACCATTGTGACTATCAACATACAGTTTGCCGGAGCAGAACATTCCGATGACCAGAGAATATATCGGTTTTAAGTGTGACAGAGGCGGGGATCAGCTCTTCACGATAGGAATACCCAACTCTGGAGTGGGTTAAGGACGACATTGCAAGGGAAATTGGACAAAAAATGTATGTATTTTGGATTGCAGGCAACTGCACAGTGGTGTTCATTAAGGAAGTGCCCAAAATGAAGGATACTTATTTTGTCATCAGCAAACCGGTAGTGAGCTTTTTGTCCACAAATTTACTTCACAGAGCTTTTCTTCACCTCTGGGAAGTATCCCGGGTCCATAAAGAGGAACTGTTGAGTGGAACCTGATGAGGAGACATACAGCAAATTTGGAACAACATCTGTTGCACCAAGAACCAGACACCTCTTGCCAATCTGCACACCAGGTGGTGCTTGTCTGTGTCACAACATCACACGAGTTACACAGCGGGGTGTCTGCGATGTAAATTCTGTGAAGTTGTGACTGGCATACTTGCTTCATTTATCACACGCATTCGATGTGTGAAGATAAGGACTGCACACCAATTGTGAAACAGCTTCCCCTCAACCACATTCGGTGACTTGTACTACCGAAGGAAACCATAGATCGTCTTCTTGCATGCAGTAGTAGTAGTAGTACTAGCAGCTTTATTCATCGATGGATCTCGTTTTACAGGGATATAGGACATGTCAAAGTGTTTACAAGTTTAGATCAATTTAAAATAAGCTAATTCATACACACATTTCTTTACAGACTTCTAGTTAGACAATCATTAGATTTACTCCTGGTATATAATACTTTTTTTTACAAATAATTTATTAAATAAGTTAAAGGCACACTGTTCACTTATTTCTCACTATCAGTCACTGCACACACTATACACACATTGTTTCATAACACTTCACTCACTACACACACACACACACACACACACACACACACACACATACACACACGCGCGCGCGCGCGCGCGCTAGTGATCTATCGGCCATTTTCTGTACCGCAACTTCCCATTTGCTCTGCTGAAAAACTGAGTCAGCATTCCTCCATAATGAGTGAGATGTTGAGCTCAGAAAGAGGAAGAGGCGTTAGTATTGTGCTATGCATAGCTTGGCGCTAAATATTTCCAGAAACGAAAAAAGAAGGAAAAGAAACATAAGTGGAAGGGTTATGTGGAATGCTGGATAATTTATTATCATTATTATTATTATTATTTACTTGTAAAACATTTTTTATCAAACTCCTACTCTGTTTGAGCTAAGTAATCCTGTTTTGAGTTTCATGTTTATTTTTTCTTGGTAAATGTAAGTTGAGTCCATCTCTTGTTGCATGCTCATGGACAGAGCTGTTTGTGCAGTAATTAACAATGTTACATTTGATGTGTACAACTGACTGGTAAATGTCTTCACATGGAGGAATTAAATTCCTTAGTGTTTTGCAGTGTTTTGTACAGATCTTTACAGTGAGCTCGACTGTTATTTTTGGTTATTAATCTTATGGTTGTTTTCTGGAGTTTGAAAGCTGTGTTTATATTTTGTGCATTTGTTCCCCAAAAAAGAATGCAATAGCTAAGAATTGAGTATAAATATGAATAATATGTAACAAAAAGACACTGCATGTTACACACTTATGATAAGATTCTAAGAGTATAACATGGTAATGACATTCTGTTTGTTAGTACCTTTGTGTGTTCACACCACTTCAATTGAGAATCAATATTCATTCCTAGAAATTCTGCATTTGTTACACAGCCTATAGAGGTGCCATCTACATTTAATTTAACATTGTCATTTTTCCTCTTCAAACTGAAATTCATGGCACTAGTTTGCTTTATGTTCAATGTCACTTTATTGCTTATTGAGCAATCATAAACTTTGTTGAGAGTTTCATTTGCTTTCTCGGCAAGGAATTCTCTTGTTTTTTCAGTGACTATAACTTGCTGTCATCAGCGAAGAGAAATTTTTCACCGTGAGTAACACTATTGGGAAAATCATTGTGTGTATCAGGAACAGTATTGGTCCTAATATGCTACCTTGCAGAACAAATTGTTCAAATGGCTCTGAGCACTATGGGACCTAACATCTGAGGTCATCAGTCCCCTAGAACTCTGAACCACTCAAATCTAACCAACCTAAGGACGGTCACGCGGTTCCAGAATAAAGCACCTAGAACCGTTTGGCCACACTGACCGCCCCCTTGCAGAACCCCTATATTAATGTATTTTGGTTCTGATAACTGTTTTACTAAATATTTAGATATATTTGATGTATGTGTTATCTCTATTCCTTGTACCCTATCTCTTAGGTATAATTGAAACCATGCATTAGCTACCCCTCTTATTCCTAATGCATCTAATTTATTTAATAGAATCTTGTGGTCGACGGTATTAAACTCTGTAGAAAGATCCAAAACTATGCCTGTAACACACTCATCTTTATCAAGAGCAGCAAGAACACTTTTGTGAATTCTACTATGGATGACTCCATATTTTTACCACCTTGGAAACTAAACAGCGATTTGCTTAAAAGTTTGTAATTATTCAGGTAATTCATTAATTTGTCTTTCATAAGAGCTTCTAATATTTTTGAGAATGGTGACAGCAGGGAAATAGGCCGGTAATTTTCAGCATTACCTCTCTTAAGCAAAGGTACAACTCTTGCCTGTTTTAACTGCTCTGGAAATGTCCCTGATAAGAAGGATTCATTTGTTGTATTTGTTAAGGGACCTTGTATAATCCCTATGCATTGTTTCACTACACACATTAGTAATTTATCTAAGGCTACTGACTTTTAATTTTTTAGTTTTTGAACTGTTTTATTGACTTCATTGTCTGTGGTTGGAAGTAGCATCATTGTATTTAGTGGAACATTATTTACAGGTGTTGTATTTGTTTGGGGAACCTTTTGCTGTAACTTCTCTGCAATACTTGAAAGATGCTCGTTTACATAGTTTGCTATGTGTTGTGGATCATTTATTACCTTACTCTTCTCCCTTAGCAAGTATGTTATTCTGCATTTGTTTGCCTCTCCCCATTTCTTTTTTTAATAATATCCCAGACTGCTTTGCTTTTATTCTCTGCATTATATATTATTTTTTCATTAAATGACTTTTTTGCGGCAATCAGCACTTTCCTATAGATCTTTTTGTATCTATGATATAAATTTAAGAATTCGGTATCATTGCGAATCTTTTTCATGGAACTGAGGTGTTTAAGTGTTTAGGGGGGCTTCTTAATACCTGCTGCTATCGGTCTGTTTTATGAGATGTTGGTACAGGTATGCATACCTTTGGAAATGCCTTTTCAAATTTCAGTTTAAACAACAAGGAGAATTTGGAGAATTTCATATTCACATTGGTTTCCTTATACACTTGTTTTTCTAGTTCTTTGGAAAAATCTTTTATTTTGATTTCTGATAGATGTCGTTTGTAGACTTGTAGTTTAGGGAATGATTCGATCCATCATTATACTGTTGTTATTTGACAGAGATGGTCTGATAGCCCGAGATCTTTTACAGCTACATCACATTTTTCCCTGTCCATACTTGTGGCGACATGGTCAATTACTGATGAAGTTGTTACACTATTGACCAATACGGACATGTCAAAACTTTGATGAATATTTATGCAGGTGCTGCTGGATTCTCTTACGATATTAGTGTTGATGTTAATGTACCCACACAGAATTACGTTTTCCTTTGTACTTGAGATTTTATCTAGAACTTCTGTTAACTTATTGAAAAAAGTGTCCACGCTACCATTGGGAGATCTGTACACAAACAAATGGCTCTGAGCACTATGGGACTTAACATCTGAGGTCATCAGTCCTCTGGGGTACACGAAAGGAGCCTCCCCGAAGATCATGACAACGATCGGGCGTACCCTGGGCAACGTTAGGCCTGTGCCTAACGGCCAATCCTTTCAACACCAAGACACCACAAAAAGGCTTTTATCAAAGCCAGCGCTAAATATAATGTCCATAAACATTGAAGGGCTCTCTCATGAGAAGGATGTGCTACTTGCTGTAGCATGTAAAACTCACAACTGTGATCTCTTACTAATCCAAGAGGCCCACATTGGCCCCAGAAATAGAAGACCAAAGATCCACGGAATGAAATTAGTAATTGAAAGACCACACGAGCAATATGGCAGCGGAATCTTCGCCAAAATGGGCTTAGGTATTATATCTGCAGAACTGACATCTCAAGAAGACATCGAAATCTTGACTATAGAGTTACAGTCCTGCACTGTGACGTCTATTTATAAGCCACCGAGCAGGGAGTTCAGATTCAGTGAGCCAACCAACTTCAGCTCACAACCAACGAAAATAGTAATGGGCGACTTCAACTGTCATGGATTAGCCTGGGGGTACAGGCACACAGACAAAATTGGGGACGACCTAGAAACCTGGGCAGACTCAACTGGCCTTAAATTAATACACGACCCTAAACTTCCATATTCCTTCAACAGCAGCAGGTGGAACCGTGGATACAATCCAGATAACATCTTTGTCAGCGAAAACGTAGCACATCACAATAGGAAGGATTGGGGAGAACGCCTCCCACACACACAGCACCGAGCTATATTATGTCTGGTTGAAGCAGTTGTTAAACCAGCAACCACCCATTTCCAAAGACATTTTAATTTTAAACGTGCCCTATGGGACAAATTCTCTGAAGAACTTGACAAAGAGGTGTAGAACCTTGATGCTAGCCCGGAAAAATATGACACTTTCATTGAATTAGTTAAAACTGTCTCCCGAAGAAATATCCTCCGAGGCTGCAGAACTAGTTATATCCCTGGACTTGACGGAAACTCAAAGGTTCTTCTGGAACATTACCAACAGCTCTTCGAGGAAAACCCTTTTTCAGAGAAAACAACTATGGCGGGAGAAGAACTCCTCCAGGCTATATCAGCCTCAAGAACAATGAAATGGTGTAATCTAATCACAAACCTAGACATGAAACAGAATAGCCGAAAGGCCTGGCAACTTCTTAAAAACACCAATAATGACCCCTCATCTAATACACAAAATTTGTATAAGGTCACACCAAATCAAATAGCAAATCAACTTCTACTTAATGGTAAAACCAACAGGAAGCACCCAAGAAAGAAACTGCAGAGAGGCACTCAAGAAAAAGACCACCTAGGCACCCCCTTTGCTCTGAAAGAATTAGAAGATTCCATCTCCATAATGAAAATTAATAAAGCCGCTGGCCTAGATGATCTACGTCCAGAACAAATAAAAATGTTCGGACCTGTTACCAGACGGTGGTTACTAGATATGATGAACAAATGTGTTCTTGAAATGAAAATCCCCAAGACTTGGCGGAAGGCAAATATAGTAGCTATACCAAAACCTGAAAAAAAAAACCACAGACCCTAAAAATTTTCGGCCTATCTCCCTGCTTTGTCAGCTCTATAAAGTCTTAGAAAGAATGATCCTTAACCGCATCTCAGAACATGTAGACAAGAATATAATTAAAGAGCAAGCAGGATTCCGCCCAGGAAGGCCATGCTGCGGACAAATCCTCAACCTTACATAGTACATAGAAGATGGATACGAGCGGAAACAAATTACAGGTGCAGCCTTTATCGACCTTACAGCAGCTTACGACACCATAAACCACAGTAAGTTAATATCAAAAATATATAACACCACAAAAGACTACCGACTGCCGCAATTCATCCAGTGCCTGTTGCAGAATAGACTGTATTTTGTCACGCTGCAGTCGAAGAAGAGCCGATGGCGGATCCAGAAAAACGGCCTACCTCAAGGTAGCGTCCTCGCCCCATTGCTGTATAACATTTATACCAATGACCAACCGATCAACATGGACGCTCGCTCCTTCATCTATGCAGACGATACAGTCGTTGCCACCCAGTGAAAAACCTTTGAAGAGGTAGAAAGTAAATTAACTTTAGCGATTGAAAAGCTGGGTGACTATTATAATAATAACCACCTCAAGCCAAACCCAGCAAAAACCCAGGTCTGTGCTTTTCACCTACGTAATAAGGAAGCAAGGAGGAAACTCAACATAAGCTGGAAGGGACAACATCTATCTCACTGCGACACACCAAGATATCTTGGGATTAAACTTGACCGTGCTCTCACCTACAAGGAACACTGTTTGGCCACAAAGATGAAAGTGAGTGCCAGGAAGAACATCATCCGCAAGCTAACACATAGCAGATGGGGAGCGCAACCTACAGTTCTCCGCACGTCAGCTTTAGCTTTATGTTTCTCCACTGCGGAGTACTCGGCACCCGTTTGGCAAAATTCCACCCACGCTGAACAAGTAAATATAGCATTGAATGAGACTGGACGCATCGTGACAGGATGCCTCCGCCCAACTCCCACAGAGCAGCTGTACCACCTCATGGGCATAGCCCCGCCAGACATCAGAAGAAGGACTGCCGCAGAAATCGAGAAACATAAACAGGAGACAGATCCCAGGCATCCAATGTTCGGTTACAATCTTCAACCTCGCCGACTTAAATCAAGGAAGAGTTCCCTACGGACAACTGAAGCAACTCTTTTATCGCCTAGAGCACGACGAGAAGAGCTGTGGTACAACGTGGACCCAGGAAGACCAGGGAATAGCCCCAGGGAAGAACCCACAGCTGGCTCTGAACTCCCATATACGACCTGGAAAGCCCTGAATAGACTACGAACAGGCGTATCAAGATGCAGAGCAAACTTGGAAAAATGGGGCTACATCAGTGCAGACGAGCCCTGCGAGTGTGGAGAACAGCAAGACCCACAACACCTACTGGTCTGCACGAAACTAAACAACCCGTGTTCGACTCGAGACCTATTTGAAGCAAATGACAAGGCTATTCAAGCTGCAGTGTATTGGGCTTCACGTGGGATATGAAAATCGCTCTGTTTCGCATCCTTAGCGCTTATCATTATATGTTACATACTTTTCTATATTACCTTATAACCATGTACTATTGTATTATAACTGCTTCTCTTGCATTGTAATATAATTTTTTTTGTAAAATGGTGATGTCTTGGATACGATAAATAAATAAATAAATCAGTCCTCTAGAACTTAGAACTACTTAAACCTAACTAACCTAAGGACATCAGACACATGCATGCCCGAGGCAGGATTCGAACCTGCGACCGCAGCGGTCCCGTGGTTACACACTGAAGCGCCTAGAACCGCTCGGCCACTCCGGCCGGTCGATCTGTACACACACAACATGATTAACTTCTTGGTGATATCAAACCCTGTTAATTCAATAGCTGATATTTCAAGGTGTTTGTCTTCACTTACTGTACTGTGGTCATGTCTTGATTTGAACTGTGTTCCTTTTCTGATAGAAATGCATGATACTCAACCCCTTGAAGAACTTCTGCAGTAAGAGTTTGCTTTTTCATACAATGATAATACTACATGTTGGATTTCTATGTCTCTACACCAGTGCTCCATAATACAAACTACTTTGCAGTTCAAAGATTGGAGCTCAACTTCTAATAGTTGTGTTGTATTTTTTATTGATTGCATGTTTTCATGGAGGATTGTTAAGTCTGTGAATGTTCCACGTTACTTTTTCCAGTGGTTTGTTTTTCTTTGTGACATCTGGTATATGTGATATTTGAGGTGTTAAAATCTGTCTTGTGAGTGATTGTTTCGGTATTTTTAAGGTGCTGGAGATACTCTTTAGGCAGGGGAACCTGCTGTCTGGATTTATCCTAAAAAAACTACTTTTCCTACCTATGACAACAAGTATTTGACCATGTGAGTCCCGAGATCCACTCCCTATACTGTCATGAATCAGTTGTACCAATCTCCCCTTCCCAGTCCTGTAGGACATGCCTAGTGAAACCCCATCTGTTGGTAGTCCCGATGGGCACCAGAGAAACATGAACAAAGTGGGCTGTCCTCAAAGCCATCCTAAGCCACATTCATTCGCCTCACAGCTCCAGCAAGGTGTGGTCGCTCATGACGCCGGAACAGCTCAACACAGTGTACGTTGGTGCTATGAGTTAGGGAGGCTATCTTGTCCAAGTCACCACCTATGTCATATGATTCACCCCTGTCCAAACTGTTTCCCAACCCACTCACTATCACTACATGGTCCTCTTTTGTAAAGTCCTTACATAAAAACCCTAGGTCCTCTATGACATGACTTAGTCCTTCATTTGGCTTGAAGATACTGGTGGCCTGGTGCGCTGACCCTAACTTTCCTGTAACTGAAGGCCTACACCCCGCCCAAGGCTACTACCTAGCAGCAGCACTTTCTTGTTCCTAAGACTTTGTATATTCCTAGGTTTCTTAGCCTCGGTTAAGTGCGCTGCACATTTCCTGCTCCTCGTTCTACCTAAAGTTCTTCTCCACGTAACTCTGGCAGTGATAGATACCCGTTTTCGGTGTTGATGATAAAACTGTCAGATGACGTTCTCTTTCTTCCTATCCTGTGTAAAGTGATCTGCCTGTATTTCAGTATGGAAGTAGCTCAGGTGGAGGACAAAGTGGGGGAAGTAAAATAAGGGTGGTGGAACTTCCGAAAGCTGCGTAGGTGATGAGAGGGTGTTTTGCATGGTGCCATTCTCTAACTCGACTGATGTCCGGGGAAGACAGTGAGGAGGTACTGTACACATCAGAACATACATGCTTACCGTCTAATAGGCCACACCACACGGCTAGAGCTATAGAATTGGTTCAGCAATGCTGTACCAATCCGTATGTAACGTCTTTCTTCCTAGTTTCTGTCGCCATGGTTACTAAAGTAGCACTGAACGTGTTCCCCATTTTCTATATCATCCCAACATTTCAAAGCAATGGATATTTTGCAATTAAATATTACCCATTACAAAAAAAGTTTAATTATAGAACCAAACATCATAGCACTGCTGCTAAGGCTCTTTCATAGGACGATTTTTTATTCAGCTATTAGTAAAAAATGGAAAAAAGTTCGTGCTATCACAGGAAAAAAACAAATACGGAAAAATATCGGTTTTTCAGAACTATGATATCGACATCAGTTTTAACCTGCCGGTTTTTCCCATCGCTAACATATTGCACCGGTTCATATTTTTGTACCACAACTATAAAATTCGTGTCTCATGTATTGCCGACTTTTAGTGGGGCCATACGTTCAGGTATGAGTACTGTGCATTGAGGAACAGATTATCTGAAGACAGCGTCGACAGTGTGGCAGTTTTCATCTAACGTTTTGTGTACGTCGCGAAGATAGTTACTTCTATAAAGTAAGTGACAATGATATCCTCTACTTAGGGGCGAATATACATCCGATAACGTTAGTTTCAGGTAGTTATGAAACTGTTCTGGTAGCGTTTCGTCAGCAGTACACTGAGGAAAAGAAAACTGTGACCCCGAATATAATTTACCACTATAAGTTTTTGATATTGTGTCGGTATTGGAATGCTGAAAACAGTATCAACCCTAAAATATCTGTGTGTATGTATCTGGTGCCACCTTAAGCGGAATGACCACATAAAGCAAATAGCAGGAGAGTTCCAGTCAGGTTTGGGAGGTAGGAGACGAGGTACTGGCGGAAGAAAACATGTGAGGACGTGTGGCAAGCCGTGCTTGGGTAACTCAGTCGATAGAGCACTTGCGAAAGGTAATGGTCCCGAGCACGTCATGAGATTCCTTTAGAAATTTGCATTACGAAGAAATACACGTTCTGTTTTGCTGTGCCTCACGAAGGTTTCAGTAACCAAAAATTAAATCTCGTCAAGGCACATGGACTCTAAGGAATACTTACAATGTCATGTCGTACCGTTTATTTTTTGGTTTCGTTCTTTAATGTTGTAAAGGGGAGAAGATTACAGTCACCCTTTGTCGGAACATGACATTTACGTTTAAATTTATCTAACTGAGTGAAGCTCGCCTTTGTAGGCACGTTTGAAGAGCCCAAGGGAGGGCTAGGAAGGGCTAGGAAGTTTCATATCAGCACACACTCCGCTGCAGAGTGAAAATTTCATTCTGAAAGTTACATACAGTCTGTTTATTTTTCTCAGGATTTCCATTCTCCCTTCTTTAAATAAAATGCCAAGAAGAGCATCGTCCAGTTGAGGATATCACTGGAAAAATAGTCTTATAACTCCTTAGACTTTAACAAATAAAACCTCAAAAGAAGTACAGTTTAGGCACCTCTCCCTAGGTATCGCTATGAGTGTGTTACAACCAATCACTAATTACACTTATATGTTGCGCGTGACATCGGTACGTCGACAAATGTGGTCCACGTTATTCCTCCGAGGGTCCTAGAGTGAAACTGGAATATGCCTACTTGGACTGGTTCACTCATGAAGAAAAGTTATGAGTAAAAATTTAAAATCAAAGTAATACGAGGGCATGCTAGATAGCAATGCCTACGAATTTACAATGTGAAAACTCATAAAGCTTTTTTAAATAAAATAAACGTTATTACCATTCTACATAGTTATTCTTAATGGCCAAATATTTGCAGCCCTCTGCCGCTAGAGGCCTGCGAAACCTATGGTGAAACATGCCGGTGTGTAATAAATATGTCGGCGCGTGGAAAATCGTATATGGGATTTCAAGAGTTCGCCCACACATACAGCTTCTCCTTCAGGCTGACAATGCCAGTCTACACACGAGGGCTGACACATCTGAAACAATCCGGCGCCATAATTACACTGCCATCGACCATCCTCCATGCAGTCCCGAATTGGCTTTATCCTGTTTTCATCTGTTTCCTAACCTTAAAGAGCGCCTTCCAGGACTACACTTTGATAGTGATGATGCGGTGCAAGCAGAGGTGAGGTTGTAGCTCTGACAACGAAGTCAAATATTCCACAGTGACGGTATCAATAATCATATTTCTCATTGGGTTGGGAGGAATTTGTATGTTGAGAAATAAACATGTTGGCATGAAGAATAAAGAGGTAGAATGTTAATAGCTTTTGTTTTCTTAAAAATCTTTAAATGTTTCACATATAAAATTCAGAAGTATTACTTTTTAGCACGCCGTCATATATTGTTTGAATAAACACAGAAATTGTGCTGTCTGTAAACCCTCTAAATGGCGGTTACGGTTATTGAACATTACTATGAGTCAGTCTGTGCATAACAATCCACTGCATTGTCAATACTTGGTGTAATTTGAAAAAAAGTTTCTGGCTTCGATGCATCAATTGATTCCAAAAAGGCGTAATTTCCGACCAGCGATCTACTATGTCTAATACGTGTCTTCACTCAGTGATATGTTCTGTGCGATGTATTTTGACGACACACCATCCGAAGCTGTTTGCACTGCAACCTCTCCAGCCACAGAGGAGGTGGGAGGTTATACATACGAGACGCGTACGCACTGTATAAGAAGTGGAGCAGCGTATTTCGTACGAATATTGACGAATTTATGGCCTACCTCACTCGAATACTGTTCAAGAAAAAGTGATTACACGCCACATACGATTATGTAAGCATTATACCCACAGATGTCCTCGGACTTCGGTTCTTTAAGCTTTCCAAACAGATTTTCATTAGATCAACGTCGTCTTCTTTCAAGCATAGACCCCCTCCCCGGTTCACCCATCCCAACACTTCCGTTTCATTTCGTATGATGTTTACGGCCCAGTTACGGTTCGTTCGATATCTAGTGTGATTTCTACCACATAAGAGTGCAAAGGCTGAATCAACAGTCAACATGTGTTGAATCAAGCCTCTCGTACGTGTTCTCCTTCACCCATGCGCAGCGCTTTCGCAGAATCCTCCCAACAAATACGGCTTCACTTCGCCTTCCTTACTACAAAGTTTTCATGTTCATCTCATTCAACTTCGTTTCTTAATATGGCTCACATTCAAACGATGGAAAGGGCTCCAAACTTTCGAGACTAATATCTTAATCGTATATTACCCAGTCTGCATTTCTACTTTATTCTGGAAATTACCAAGCGCTCGTCTACGTTTAATAGAACAGTGGCTCATTACTATAAGTCGGAAATTTGGTCAAGTCTTTCTGCATTTTATAACGATCGTTCAAAAACGACTGTTTCCAGTACACAAATCCATCGTCTTGAATAATCTGGCCCTCTGTAATAAATATTTCATGTATAGTGGGATTGTGTTGTGTGGGTATGTGTTGTTTTGTGTGTGTAAATGAACATCGTGTGAACCTCCTTTCGACTAATATGATGAAGCCTTACAGCAGCATTTACACGCAACATTCAGGTTTATTTATTGGATTATTTCGGTGTTTTCCTTCAACTGAATACAATATTTGCCCCCTAGTTCCTGGTGCATATAACTAAAGTGCAGTTACTCACGAAAAACCTATGTGGACTGCAGTTATGGCATTACAGTGGAACTTGGTTGATACGCAATGCGTTCGTCCACAACCGATTTACTCTGGAAAAAATTAGTTCACGTTTTGGCTACCAGGTGCAAATTTAGCGTTGTCAATGCAATTAAGACGTATAGATATGTTTCCATATATAATGGATAATGAGCAGGACCTGGGCATGAAAGATCAAACAAGTGAGAAAATTGTAAGTTAATTGTACTGTTAATCACCTTACACGAAAACAGTGATTTTCATACAGCTGCGCACTTGAACCACATGCTGAACGTTCGGACGTCATGGTACACCTGAGAGCTCCTCGGGTGTATTCTTTACAAAGAAGAACGGACCAAGAATACAGGTGCTTGTGAATTACACCACCCAGCCACATGCGACGAGTGAAATGGCTCATCGTGCACAACACGCGATTTACCCCAAATTCGGCTGTTCTGTGTATTAACTGCGTCCTGTAGTGTAAAATGTGCCTCGTCACTCCATAGAGTATTTCCTGGCCACATGTCATCAACTTCGATCAGTGCCACAAACCAAAGAGCAAATTCAGAACGTTGCTGCGGATCGTAAGGTTTCAGTTGCTGCACATTCTGGATTTTGTACGGGTACCAGTGTAATACATTCCGTACTGTTGATAAGGTGACACACAGTTTCCGTGACACTGCACGGACACTAGCACTACCCGGAACACGTGTCAGTTCCAGCAACAACCACTTCGTCAGTAACTTCCGACGGGGCAGGAAGCCTTCCTCTTCCAGGAACAACACCAAACTCATCCGTGAATTTTATTATCATCTTCTTCTAACCATTAACGACACTGGCGCCTCTCCTGAGACCTTCCAGTTGGCGATACTCTCCCAGCACAGAACTGTAACTGCTGCCGTTCACATGAAACAATTTCACTAAAAGTGCAAGGTCTCTCCTCTCGACATCCATTCTGTGCACTTGGCTTATAACTTGTCAAATGACAGTGTGGATGCCATACAGTCATACAAACAGCGTATAGCGCAAGATTTGATCTGGTGGCCGAAATTGGAACACTTTTTTTCAGCGTAGATCTGTTCCACATTAACGCATAAGCGAATCTACCAAGTTTCGCTACCACACGACATTTATAGTAGACAGTGGTCCTCCGTGAGTCGCTGCACATTAATTATAACTACCCGGTACTATGGCAGCCATTGCCTGATGCTTTAACACGCAGTCGTCCCTGCCATTCTCCTCGTCAATATTTTCCACATATTGCAATCCTGACCGATGTTATTCTGTTCAAATTAACAAAAATGTTAGGTGAGAACTTCGAAAACGTCACTTCTACAATTTGTAAGTGGTCTGCTAAGCCAAAGGCGTAATGGCGCCAGTCAGTGAAGGTCAAAATGGTCGAATGTAGGAAATAATTCCTGCAGTCGCACATTTTTGTACAGTGGTAGGAGGGAGTGCCTTGGACAACATGCTTGACACCCTGACCGGTGGAGACTGAGTGCAGGAGTGGTGGTGCGTTTGAAACTCAGTCTCATAAGTTTCTTGTCTTGAATAACTCGAAACTGCGGCCTCTAGCGAAGACTTAGCCCATTACAAAACATAACTTCATTAATTTTCCTACAAAACGGTAAGTTACAAGCTGGTGAGATGGTGACTAGAAGAACGATAGGGCAGGAATTACGGAAAGCTGTGCTCGTGTGGACATTAAAAAATGTACATTACCAAATTTTTCATATAAATCTCACGTTGAAATAGAAAGAATAACGTTATATGGGTGTTGCAATTGTGGGTATTAATTGAAGTAGACATGGCAGATAACTAAGAGAAACACTGAATAACAATGATACACAGGTACCAATCAAACAAAGTTCTTCATTACTTACTGTTACAAAAAGCAACGATAATCACACGCGAACAAGATGTAATGCATTGTAGACAAAGAACATGAGGAATTAGGAGGTTCATGGCGGTTCATGGGAGTCAGTAAAGTAAAATGGAATGAAGGATTTCAGCTCAGACGTACATCAACAGCAGCGGAAAATAGTGTAACGGGAGTAGGATTTATTAAGAACAAAAAGGTAGGGCAGAAATTTAATGCGAAAAGTTCAGAGATAGGATTGTCCTTATCAGCATCGACATCAAACCAACACCAACAAGACTAGATCAGTTATACATACCAGTCTCACAGGAAGAAGTTGAAGACATAGAGAAACAACATGAGGACATTGAATGGGCAGTTCAGTATGTATAAGAAGATACTTGCGTAATTGGAACGTGAAGTACAGGAAGAAGCCAAAGAAAGATTGACGGGAGAATATAGACCTGGTAGTCGGAAAGAGAAACACTAACTTAGGTATGCAACAAATTTCAGCTAGTAATAGCGAATACGTTGTTAAAAATCTCTATAGAAATCTCCTTTACGTAACAGCACACTCCTACAGCAGCCTTCCAACAGATCTCAGTCATCCGTTGGCGTTGGCCGGTTCTAACTGTCCACTTTCTTTCCGTTTCGTCTTACTTCATTGTATCAGCCCATATCACTTATACGATGTGAGGTGATCTACTTTTCCGATACTATCGCGTTCTTACTGAGCAGACAATAAATAGCGATTTCCTCTTGCGATTACACCCAGAGGTATTTTCTTACTTCTGGTAAATCTCATTAGGCTATTTTCCAGGAAAGAAAGACGTGCTAAATTCGAGGAAACGAATAGAGACGGCTATCTAGAATCTCAATGCTGTGCTACAAATTTTCAAAACTGTACGCAATATCAAAATAAATTATTTTCATTTTTTCTCGTTTAAATCTTCTGGGATAGGTATCAGTCTAATGGGATTCAAAAGAAATGATATTTTAATTATTCCACAGATACACAGGAAAATGCAGAAATTTATTAATCTTCGAGCTGAATACTTCACTGCATTTGTGCAATCCAAATACAGAAATCAGCCAGTCCAATCTTTGTCCGGCAGGATGCTCGAAATAAACATTTAGTACTTTAATTGAGCAATACAGAAATGGCTCTGAGAACTATGGGAGTTAACATCTATGGTCATCAGTCCCCTAGAACTTAGAACTACTTAAATCTAACTAACCTAAGGACATCACACAACACGCAGTCATCACGAGGCAGGAAAACCCCTGTCCCGCCGGGAATCGAACCCGGGAACCGGGGCGTGGTAAGCAATACAGAAATCGGTCGCATAGCAGACAGTGTCGCATCCTTCGCATTCGTACCTGACTTAAACAAGCAAACAGAAATCAAGGAAAAATGTTACGTATGCCGTTATACACGTTAGTGGGAAAATCGGAACAAAGAAGGTTCAAATGCCTCTGAGCACTATGGGACTAAACATCTGAGGTCATCAATCCCCTAGACTCAGAACTACTTAAACCTAACTAACCTAAGGACATCACACACATCCATGCCCGAGGCAGGATTCGAACTTGCGACCGTAACAACAACTCGGTTCCGGACTGAAGCGCCTAGAACCGCTCGGACACAACGGTCGGCCTAACAAAGAAGGATCGAAGCGATTGAGATATGGTGCTACGGAAGAATGTTGAAAATCAGGTGGACAGATGAGATAAGGAATGAAGAGGTTCTCCGTTCAGTCGGTAAAGAAAGGAACGTATAAAAAGCACTGAACAGAAGAAAAGACATGATGATAAGACATGCGTTAAAGCAAAAGGGAACACTTGAGAGACCTGTGTGGGTATAAATTGTAAGGAGAGACAGACTGGAAAGCACATAGCAAATAATTGAGGACGTGGGGTGGAAGTGCTGTTCTGAGATGGAGGGCTTGGCGCAGGAGAGGAATTCTTGGCGGTCTGCATCAAACCAGGCAGAACTCTTGTTGATAATGGAAGAAAAAAATCTCTGGATTAAGTGAACTGTTCGTGTGTCGGTAAAGTTAGTAAATCCGTTACACTCCGAAAATTTTATGAGTAGACTGAAACAGAAGTTTGTAATTGTAGCAGCAGACTCTCAGAAACTTACAGAGTAAGAAAGTCAGCACACCGTAGCTTTAGGGTTGCATTAAGTGCAAACTCACAAATTAAGACATAATAATCATTGTCATCATGAGCTACTTGACATCTGATCTTTGACAGGAGCCGACTCCATACATGTCCTTGCATTCAGATTTCTGAATGCTCATCTTTGTTGCTCGTAATCATATTCTGATGTTTTCTTTGCTTTTCACTGAAGACATATCGTTACAAACATAAGAAGAAAACATTGAAAATAAGCACTCTATGTGACCAATGACATTAGTTTTCGGATGTCCTGCACGGCATTTGTGGGACATTGCGGAGACAAAAATTTTGCCAAATGTTATAATATCCCTACTACAACAAGAAATTATATATATTACAATGAAAAAGGTAGAGGATGCTGTAGGGCCCACATCCGCAGAAGTTCAGGCCACTCTCCAAGGATACCTACACGTAACAGCCAGTGGGTTCGTTGTTTGTATTCTACTCTCAGTGTCGTTGGGACCAGAGATATGTCGACAGCTGGGTATTGCCCTAGGGAGAAATAAACTAGAGCAGTGGAACCGCTATCAACGTAGATCAGATTTGTTGTAAGGAATGGCATATGCACCAACTTTAATGCTAACTTTGGCAGATCAGAAGACAGTCAACAGGATTGTTTTAATTAAGGAATCTTAAACACAACACAACACGCAAGGGACAGACACTGCTCGTGCACATCAATCACAAAAATTCTGCAGGCGATAGGAAAAAGGCTGACCATTTCCTCCGGCACCCTCCCGTGCATTCGGAGCTGCTACCTCTCTGTCCCCCCCCCCTCCACCTCCCGCCCCCCCCCCCCAAATGAACCGTGAACCTTGCCGTTGGTGGGGAGGCTTGCGTGCTCTCAGCGATACAGGTAGTCGGTAGCCGTACCATTGGTGCAACCACAACAGAGGGATATTTGTTGAGAGGCCAAACAAACGTGTGGTTCCTGAAGAGGGGCAGCAACCTTTTCAGTAGTTGCAGGGGCAACAGTCTGGATGATTAACTGATCTGGCCTTGTAACACTAACCAAAACGGCTTTTCTGTGCTGGTACTGCGAATGGCTGAAAGCAAGGGGAAACTACAGCCGTAATTTTTCCCGAGGGCATGCAGCTTTACTGTATGGTTAAATAATGATGGCATCCTCTCGAGTAAAATATTCCGGAGGTAAAATGGTCCACCATTCGGATCTCCAGGTGTGGACTACTCAGGAGGATATCGTTATCAGGAGAAAGAAAACTGGCGTTCTATGGATCAGAGAGTGGTATGTCAGATCCTTTAATCGGGCAGGTAGGTCAGGAAATTTAGAAATGGAAATGGATACGTTAAAGTTAGATATAGTGGGAATTACTGCAGTTCAGTGGCAGGAGGTACAAATGGTTCAAAAGGCTCTGAGCACTATAGGACTTAACATCTGAGGTCATCAGTCCCAAAGAACTTAGAACTACTTAAACTTAACTAACCTAAGGACATCACACACATTCATGCCCGAGGCAGGATTCGAACCTGCGACCGTAGCGGTCGCGCAGTTCCAGACTGTAGCGCCTAGAACCGCTCAGTGGTAGAAGGAACAAGACTTCTGGTCAGGTTATAAATACAAATCAAATAGGGGTAATGCAGGAGTAGGTTTAATAATGAATAAAAAAATACGAGTGTGGGTGAGCTACTACAAACAGCACAGTGAACGCATTATAGTGGCCAAGGTAGAGGGGAATAGGGTTGGGTTGTTTGTGGGAAGAGACCAAACTGCGAGGTCATCAGTCTCATCGGATTGGGGAAGGACGGGGAAGGAAGTCAGCCGTGCCCTTTCAAAGGAACCATCCAGGCATTTGCCTGGAGCGATTTAGGGAAATCACAGAAAACCTAAATAAGGATGACCGGAAGCGGGATTGAACCGTCGTCCTCCAGAATGCGAGTCCAGTGTGTTAACCACTGCGCCACCTCGCTCGGTATGCCAAGGTAGACACGAAGCCCATGCGTACTACAGTAGTACAAGTTTATATGCCAACTAGCTCTGCAGATGATGAAGAAGTTAATGAAATGTATGATGAGATAAAAGAAATAATTCAGGTAGTGAAGGGAGACGAAAATTTAATAGTCATGTTTGACTGGAATTCGATAGTAGGAAAAGGAAAAGAAGGAAACGTAGTAAGTGAATATGGATTGGGGGGAAGAAATGAAAGAGGAAGCCGCCTGGTAGAATTTTTGCACAGAGCATAATTTAATCATAGCGAACACTTGGTTCAAGAATCATGAAAAAAGGTTGTATACATGGAAAAGGACTGGAGATACTCGAAGGTTTCAGAAAATTATATAATAGTAAGGCAGAGATTTAAGAACCAGGTTTTAAACTGTATGACGTTTCCAGGGGCAGATGTGGACTCTGACCACAATCTATTGGTTATGGACTGCAGATTAAAACTGGAGAAACTGCAAAAGGGTGGAAATTTAAGGAGATGGGATCTGGATAAACTGACTAAGCCAGAGGTTGTAGAGAGGTTGAGGGAGAACGTTAAGGAACGATTGACAGGAATGGGGGAAAGAAATACAGTAGAAGAAGAATGGGTAGCTTTGAGGGATGAAATAGTGAAGGCAGTAGGTAAAAGACGAGGGCTAGTAGAAATCCTCGGGTAACAGAACATATATTGAATTTAACTGATGAAAGGAGAAAATATAAAAATGCAGTTAATGAAGCAGGCAAAAAGGAATACAAACGTCTCAAAAATGAGATCGGCAGGAAGTGGAATATGGCTAAGCAGAGATGGCTAGAGGACAAATGTAAGGATGCAGAGGCATATCTGACTAGGGGTAAGATAGATACTGCCTACAGGAAAATTAAAGAGACTTTTGGAGAAAGGAGAACCACTTGTATGAATATCAAGAGCGCAGATGGAAACATAGTTCTAAGCAAAGAAGAGGATCAGAACGGTGGAAGGTAGAGGGAGTATATAGAGGGTCTGTGCAAGGGTGATGCACTTGAGGACAATATTGTGAAAATGGAAGAGGATGTAGATGAAGATGAAATGAGAGATATGATGCTGCGTGAAGAGTTTGACAGAGTACTGAAAGACCCAAGTCGAAACAAGGCACTGGGAGTTCCATTAGAACTACTGATAGCATTGGGAGAGCCATCCCTGACAAAACTCTACCATCTGGTCAGCAAGATGTATGAGACAGGCGAAATACCCTCAGAGTACAAGAAGAATATAATAACTGCAATTCCAAAGAGAACAAGTGTTGACAGATGTGAAAATTACTAACTATCAGTTTAATAAGTCACAGCTTCAAAATACTAAATGGCTCTGAGCACTATGGGACTTAACTTCTATGGTCATCAGTCCCCTAGAACTTAGAACTACTTAAACCTAACTAACCTAAGGACATCACACAACACCCAGCCATCACGAGGCAGAGAAAATCCCTGACCCCGCCGGGAATCGAACCCGGGAACCCGGGTGTGGGAAGCGAGAACGCTACCGCACGACCACGAGATGCGGGCTCAAAATACTAATGCGAATTCTTTACAGACGAATGGAAAAACTGGTAGAAGCCGACCTAGGGGAAGATCAGTTTGGATTCCGTAGAAATATTGGAACACGTGAGGCAATACTGACCCTACGACTTATCTTAGAAAATAGATTAAGGAAAGGCAAACCTACATTTCTAGCATTTGAAGACTTAGAGAAAGCTTTTGAGAATGTTGACTGGAATACTCTCTTTCAAATTCTAAAGGTGGCAGGGGTAAAATACAGATAGAGAAAGGCTATTTACAATTTGTACAGAAACCAGATGGCAGTTATAAGAGTCGAGTGGCATGAAAGGGAAGCAGTGGTTGGGAAGGGAGTGAGACAAGGTTGTAGCCTGTCCCCGATGTTATTCAATCTGTATATTGAGCAAGCAGTAAAGGAAACAAAAGAAAAATTCGGAGTAGGTATTAAAGTCCACGGAGAAGAAATAAAAACGTTGAGGTTCGCCGACGACATTGTATTTCTGTCAGAGACGGCAAAGGACTTGGAAGAGCAGTTGAACGGAATGGGCAGTGTCTTGAGAGGAGGATATAAGCTGAACATCAACAAAAGCAAAACGAGGATAATGGAATGTAGTCGGATGATGCTAAGCAATTAGATTAGGAAATGAGACACTTAAAGTAGTAAAGGAGTTTTGCTATTTGGGGAGCAAAATAACTGACGATGATCGAAGTAGAGAGGATATAAAATGTAGACTGGCAATGGCAAGGAAAGCGTTTCTGAAGAAGAGAAATTTGTTAACATCGAGTATAGATTTAAGTGTCAGGAAGTCGTTTCTGAAAGTATTTGTATGGAGTGCAGCCATGTATGAAAGTGAACATGGACGATAAATAGTTTGGACAAGAAGAGAATAGAAGCTTTCAAAATGTGGTGCTGCAGAACAATGCTGAAGATTAGATGGGTAGATCACATAACTAATGCGGAGGTATTGAATAGAATTGGAGAGGAGAGGAGTTTGTGGCACAACTTGACAAGAAGAAGGGACCGGTTGGTAGGACATGTTCTGAGGCATCAAGGAATCACAAATTTAGCATTGGAGGGCAGCGTGGAGGGTAAAAATCGTAGCGGGAGACCAAGAGATGAATACACTAAGCAGATTCAGAAGGATGTAGGTTGCAGTAAGTACTGGGAGATGAAGAAGCTTGCACAGGATAGAGTAGCATGGAGGGCTGCATCAAACCAGTCTCAGGTCTGAAGACAACAACAACAACTACTACTACTACTACTTTATTTTGTTTTCGTACTTGAATTGTTGTAATGTATAACCGCGACTATTATAAAGAAAGTTCGTGAATGGTCAGAAAAACAGTATTTTTCTGTCACAAGCTACGGTAACTCTTTAGTATTGTTCCCAGCCGAGGCTCATAACAATGAAACATCGCTGGACGTGGTGCGTGCGTTGCCTAGCATTTGTTTGCCTGGTGAACTGACGTTGTTCGAGTGTGTATCGGAGTTTGTAGGAAGCTAATTTGGTGAAAACCGAGGTGTGCTGCATATCTTCTGTAGGAGGAGCTTAAGTCAACGCCGAGACAAGTTTAACTGTAGAAGACAGGCAGATATCAGAGTTAGAAAGCGATGAAGCCAGTGGAGGTAAGTGACCAATAATCATTTTTACTCAGCCATCACCAACGTCCACGCAGAAACCCCCTACTATCTAATTCAACTATGAAAACTGCTACTATTGGTTGCTGTGATCTGATACGTCATAATCACAATAACACAGAGTTTGAATGCGAAGTCAATCAAAGCAATATCGGAGGTTGTTAACAGATATATCCTGAGTGCCTACCATGTGAGATCGCAGGCTCCGGTGCGAATCGCGTATCGCTGTACATAGAAATCTTTGCTCCGCAAACCACCTTACGGCGTGTGGCGGAGAGTGCTTCTGCCTTCCCACCTTTATTGTTGTATTAGCGAGAGGTGCTTGAGAAGATCGCGTAATAAGACGCTACCGTAAGGGCTCTAATTAGTCTCAGTTTCACGTCACTGTCAGCTCGCGAGAGCTGTAGGGGAGGAAATAGAATGCTGCCCGATCCTCTCCGGAACTTAGTCTCTCGGATTTTTGACGACAGCTTCTCCATCGTCCACAACAACGCCTGTAGGGGCTGCCACTGGAGTTGAGAATTTCCATATCGCTTTCGCGCCCACTAAACAGTCCCGTGACACCTCTCGATCACCTTTGGATCTCCTCCAACTCCTGTATTATTCCAAGCTGGTAAAGGGCCCAGACTAATCTGTTACACTGAACAATTCGTCGAACAAGACTTTTGAAAGCATCTTTTTCGTGGATGAATTACACTTTCTCAGGGCCCTTCTAGTGAGTCTCACCTAACCGTCTGCTTTTCCTACAATTAGTTTTAAGTCATCATTCGACTTCACGTCGCTTCGGATTGTTAATCACAGGTATTTTATCGTTGTTTCAATTTCCGTTGATTTATCGCCAGTGTCGTGATTGAACAATTCCTGTGGTACTAATCGATTCGCCGCAGAAATTTCTCCATTTCGCTTACAGTCTTTTGTCACTGCAATATCCCTGTAGACAACAAAGTTGCCTTCGTGTATCTTCATGGAAAATACCCGGCGTTAACCACTAAGCTCAATAAGATCTGTGTTTTCAGAAGAATTTTTTTCAATTTTCTTTCTGCAAAAGCTTCGTTATGTGTGAACATAAAACATGTTTCACTATTCTTCAACAGATCGTCGTGGCAATGCAGGCATATACTTAGGTGAATCTATCCAGCTACCATTCTCCTGCGCTTTTAAAATCCAATGGTACTCTCAATTGCTCCCGCGAGCAACGATAAAGTTGTACTTGGAGGGTCATAAGTTCTTCGAATAATCTGTATAGAACGTCTCAGTATCTCATCTGGTCCCAATGTATTTCCCGCCGTGAGCGATTTTACTTGATTTTCTTTTTCGTAGTAACTTATCTTGGAACTACCACTGAGGCGTTTGTGCAGCAACCGAAAGTAGAAACCGTATTACGATCGTTTTTGGTGAAAAATTTTCGAAAAATCGAATTCATTATTTTCGTTTTCTCTTTACTGTCTACCATTTCGATACCAGTATGGTCAACCGAACGACCGAATACAAGATTTCGATTATTTAAGAGGATTTGCGATGACCTCGCAAGTCCCCAAAGGACTTAAGGCTGGCTCAGCATGGGCCTTTTTTTTCTACCGAACTGCCGATGTGAGCAACGTATGCTATTTGCGTTAATTCACGTGAATCTAATTTCATCATTTGGTCTAAATGGCTCTGAGCACTATGGGACTTAACATCTGAGGTAATCAGTCCCCTAGAACGTAGAACTACTTAAACCTAACTAACCTAAGGACATCACACACATCCATGCCCGAGGCAGGATTCGAACCTGCGACCGTAGCGACGCGCGGTTCCAGACTGTAGCGCCTAGAACAACTCGGTCACACCGGCCGGCTCAGGTGGACAAGATACATTGCATGGAACATCTTTGTTGTTAGTATTGGCTGAGGGTTTGGTGTTCGGGGGTATTTCGTCATTCGAAATGCGTCAGCTTTCTCATCACATTCTGCCTCTCCTTCTACACTTTCTTCTACGTCTTTTATCCTGTATTGTGACTGTGAATCTATGTGTCGTTGTTGATTGTATAGCTACTGCTACGAGGGCGTACTGAAACGTAATGCTTCCGACATTTTTATCTGAAACTGTTATAGATTTTTAAATAAAACATACGCTTTTAATGTTCGATATGTGTATTTTTCATGCCTACATATTTATTTCTCATCGTAGTCCCTCCAGTGACGAACGTATTACTCCCAACGAGAGATCAGTTTGTTCATAACGTCACTGTACAATGTTTCGCTTTGTTTGACGGAGCTATAACCTCACCTTTGCTTGCACCGTTTCTACACTACCAAAGTGGAGGCCTCGTAGGTAATGTTTAAGTTGTGAAAACAGATGCAAATGGGATGGGACCCAGTCTGGACTGTATGCAGGAAGGTCGATGACAGAAAACACAAAGCGACGGATTGTTGCAGGTGTCGCAGCGCTCGTTTGCTTCCCATGTGTGGACGAAATCTTAAAATTCTTGCCTTATTGTTTTCTGTGATTCTGTTTCTCACGCAACGACATAGCTACATGACACACAGCGACGTTACACGCTAAAATCCGGAGCACTCTAGCGCCAGAGTTTTGCAACTTGCGTCAGTGAAGTGGAAACGTCGACTGAGTAATAAACATGACATGTAATACCTCAACCGACATTGAGAACAGAATAAAAAATTTGGAGGCGTTAATATACATCACGATCTCGTACATCGAAAAAATATATCGTTTAACTGTTGTGAGCCAGTAAACATTCTCTTTTTCTATAGCGGAGGATATAAACACATACAACCTGGAATTACCTTCATTTTTCCAAACCATGCTATCATTTCGATAAATAGCTATCTTCAGTTAGATACTGAAACTAACTGGGAGATTACAGAAAAGGAAACAAATGACGAACAGAAAACGCATGGTGTAAAGTATAACCCACAATCAGACACAGCAAGTTATGTTAATTACCTGACTCTGAAAAAAATAAATAAAACTTCGATGCCGAGTATATGATTCGTTAGAACGAAGAAGGATATTTGAGGATCTCATGATACAATAAAACAGAAGCACTTGACGGGACTTCTTAAGGATTTTGCAGTAAATGTTTGGCTGTGTTTCGATGTCACTATAGGAAAACACTTAGCTGCTAATATCTCCAGCTTCTATCTTGTGACAACCACTGGAAGGGTTATACTTCACGCCTGTCCGACGTACGTTGGAAGTAGTTGAACGATGATTTGTACGATTATCAGCTTCTTGCACTCTGAAGTTTCCGAAACCAGGTGGAGCATCTAATTAGTGCTTGTATCGCAATGTTGTGTTGACTTCTATAGTAGGCTACACTAAAAGGCCGCAACATTCTGCCCACTTTGCTTGGCCAGTTTCCACCTCCATAAGGTGGAGTAAGACTCCACAGAACGTTCTGAAGCACCGCAGGACGACCAGATGAGAGAATCTCCCGAATCACTGTCGCCTCTGCTGTAAAAATGGAAAATATGGGGCAGACGAAACTGCTTTGAGTATTTCAGCTTCGAGACAATAAATACACTTAGTATTGCTCAACTCACTTGAAATCACAAACCACCAATACAAGCACGAACATTGTGAGTCCAGTAAGGATTAACGTAAGCACAGACACTTGAACGCATTGTGCCAAAGCAATTTTTCATCAAACTGTAATACAGAATTTCTAGTTTTATGAGCTGATATAGGAATGGGATTCCAAATGCATCTATGTAGCATCACTTTGAATCCAAAGATAGATGACACACACCGAGTCTCCTGCTTAAACCAATAGACAGCAAACACGACATATTTTCGATGTAGTTCCTATGTGCGGAAGAATTTCTTTCATTTCCCCTAAGAGAGAGATTAATCTACAGTCGGACTGACACTTCCTGACAGATCAAAACTGTGTGCCGGACCGAGACTCGAACTCTGGGTCTTTGTCTTTCGCGGGCAAGTGCTCTACCAACTGAGCTACCCAAGCATGACACACGCCCCGTCCTCACCGCTTCAAATCTGCTAGTACCTCGTCTCCTGCCTTCCACACTTCACAGAAGCTCTTCTGCGAACCTCGCAGAACCAGTACTCCTTGAAGAAAGGATATTGCGGAGACTTTACCTAGCAACAGCCTGGGGGATGTTTCCAGAATGAGATTTTCACTCTGCAGCGTAGTCTGTGCTGATATGAAACTTCGTGACAGATTAAAACTGTGTGCCGGACGAGATTCGAACTCGGGGCCTTTGCCTTTCTCGGGCAAGTGCTCTACCAACTGAGCTACCCAAGCACGACACACGACCCGTCGTCACAGCTTCAATTCTGCCAGTACCTCGTCTCATACCTTCACAGAATTCTGCCAGTACCTTGTCTCCTACATTCACAGAATTCAGAGTTACTACAGACTGGCCATTAGGCGAACTACACCTCTGAATGATGTTACAGCAATGAGAAAAACTGAAGGGGTCCCTTCTTTCATAAGTTGTCCACAGATGAACACCCAGTTCAAAGACTTTGGCCTAAAGGAACAGATTCTTGGCGTGGTTACTAAAAAGCAAAAGAAAGTGGTCAAATATACCATCAAAAGCATTCTCTTCCTGAGCTTGTTATGAACGAAAAAAAAACTAATTTTTAGAGACCTGAGTAACCCTATTTGCTTAGTAAATGTCTTCATAGGGGCACTCAGAATACAAATGAAAGTATCAACCATTGTATATGGTAAACATTATCCAAAGCTGTTTTTCTAGGAGTAAATCCATTAAACGTTGGTGTACTAGATGCAGTGATATGTTTCAATGATGGAGTGATAGAAAGGTTGCAAGACCCAAGAAATTTATGCATTAAATGTGGCTCAAATTTGGAAGATCAGACAACGGATTAATGAAGCTGAAAGATTCGCTCTTCAAGTTACCAAAGAAGCAAAAAGTGCTAAAAGGAATGCCAAGAGGAAGCTTGTAGATGAAGAATTGCTGCAGGACGAAGACTATGGTTCAGGAATGTTCTGAGGCACAGTTTAATTTTACTCACATCTTCATTCGCAATTTCCTGCAAGTTGTATTTTTGAGAATACAGGTACAAATATTTCCTACAGTTTATAAAGCATAGCTCTAATTTTTTTCCTACAGTTTATAAAGGATACCTCTAATTTTTCCTATAATCTGCAATAGTCCATACTTATGTAGTAACCTAAGCTTTATTGCAGAATCAGATAAATTATAGAAAAATAACATTTTTATCACGGAAAAAGCTATAGAAATTAAAAAGTAAGATGCGATTTTTTTTATCCTTGTTATATTTATAATAGGTGGAATTAAATAGGTCTAGTACCTCAGCCATCACGTCATGCGCATCTGGTAAAAATTTGGTCTTCTTCAAATGTATAACATTGCATTAAATGGTACCTCAATTTGAGGAAGTAATTAGGAAATAAAATTGCACCAATTTCTTTGTAATTTTTATAATAATCCTAAGCAGTTTCAAAAATACTAAAATACTTCTAATTTGTTTAGTAAGTCTGCTGCATTACCTGATATCAACAAAAAATCTGTAAAACATTCACACTATAAACAGTGCCTGATAGAAAAAGGTGTTGATTTTTACATAACATTGAGCCGGAAAGGTACCCTGTATCCTTAAGCGCTAGTTGACGTCATGGAACAATTTGTGAGGATTCCGTTATTCAGTATGTAAAAGAGTCGTTAACCTGTAACGAAGTACCATGTTGATTTTGGGATAGAGAGATCAGTCACATTTAATACACTGAAGGAAGTATACTAGGATATGTGCGCTGGATCCGTTTCTAGAACCACGGCTATTGTATTTTCCATTATGTTTTGAAAGGGTGCCACTTTCCTCTGTTGATGTTCGAAAGAATTTTACGTCTCTTGCTGTCGGTTCGTCCTCGGAAAATTAGGGGAATTATCTGATCTTAATTCGTCATGCAGTATTAAGCAGAAATCCTGGCATCTGCTGACGAGCATAACGAAAAGGCCCCAACAGCGCAGCTTTTGTGGGGAAGAGACATCAGGACATCAGGATACGACATTCGTCGTTGGAATTAAGAATATGAGAAAAATAATACCGGCAGGAACGGACATAACTCGTTTGATATCATTTTTACAGCAATCCGACTTTAGTCACTGTACGACCATCTTCAATGCACATATTAAGCTCTTGAAGACTCATTTAATAAGAGCACAAATTACAACTTGAATTTGGCGTCAACATAGAAGAACATACCAGTTAACGAACAGAATTGTTCGTCAAGTGGTGTTTTCTTCTATTACGTATATCCAAAAGGAGTATCGTGTTACTGTTGCTATGATACAGTACAGTGTCAAAATATGAACTTAACACACTTCAAAATGTTCAAGGCTTTCTTTACAATTTGTTGAATAGCTGCCGGTTGGCTTCTTGCTCGGACTCTTCGGGCGACGTCCGTCTGATGATTTTTCTGACGTTTCGTCAGTACGAGTGGCTGACATTGTCATACTTTTAAGCTTCATTGTCGGTGGTGGACTGGAGACGAGCTAGCAATCGCAGACAATACGTAACTGGTTCGCCAACGACCTAGTGCTCTTCTGCGGTCATTTCCGGTGCGGATCTCCTCTTGCTATCTGGAACGGTCATGCGCTGGAACACGGAAATCCAGGATCTGTTTACCTTTAGGATTTGTTCTTTCTTGTTGAATCTAGTCTCGTCTTTGTGTATTACTATGGCCTCTCTCAATAAGGGGGGGGGGGGGAGGGGTTATAGCTATTCTGACCAGTCAGAACCTCACTGTCGGCGAATATTACTATGTTGTCGTCCTAACACAACGCTTTCTCTGCCATGAGCGATTCCTCCAACTGCCCATCCTGCAATGTCGGTTATGTTATGTGATCCTGGCGTTGACTGAGTGTTGGAATGACTGGACGATCAGCCAACATCAGTATCAACTGGATCTTAATAAAACTTTCAAGTGTTCTTCTGGCTCAAGACGACGTTGGTCTAGGTCAAAAAGCTGGAAGTATTATTTGAATTGTTCAGTGCGGAAGTAAAGTCCCAGTTCGTTATCTTTGAAAGGTTGTAGAAATGTTGTCAATGCACGATTTGGCGGGTTACACAGCGCAGGATAGTGATTATGATCCACTCCAAGAAAAGATCCATAGCGGACTTCTTTATGAGTTACCTTCTTGTACTCCACGCAGCGGACAACTTAATTGTATTCATCGTTTCACAATAATTTATCCAGTTCTATTTTTTCTACAGCCTGTTAGTTTCAGGAACTGTTTTACAGCAGGTCAGGATATCTTCTCAAGATAAAGAGATGTTATATAGCTTAAGGGCTATTGGACGCTGCGCAATCATGTGTGAGGATTCCGTATTCCACCATATCACAGAATTGTTAATCTGGAACGAAGAAGCGTAAAACGGTGCGAGCTGAAAACCTAGTCTATAAAGTAGCATAGAACGGATAAAGTTTCTGCGTCATAAGAGTTCTGGGAAATCCACGTTGCAGTATTGACCTGTGTGAGGTGTAAAGTCAGATGCGCGATATTCGAGTTTCATATATGTATTCTATCAAAATTTTACTGACCCACTCAAGTCTCTTCATATGAGTGATGCGCCCCTCCGTGTCCGCCAGAAGAAGGGAAATAGCTGAAAGCTGCTCCTACTGGAGGACAAAACAATGCGAATATGCTCCTGTTTTACAGACTCTGACTGAAAAGTGGGGTACCAGCTACGTCATTCTACCTTTCTCGGCGTCTTTAAAAATTTCCCAAAACATTTGGGAATACGAATAGAGAAAGAGAGTGAAACAGTGGCAGTGGAACAGCAAAGAGAACACGCAAGTGGAAGTGGGTGACAGCCAGTGATAAGGAGTGACAGTGCCTATAACAATGACAAAGAGGAAAAGAGAGATAGTGACAGTGAAAAGACAGCAGCAGAGGGAAGGGGTGAATGTGGTAGTAGGGATAAGAGGCAAGTGGGAGACAACTACAGTGAGGGGAAACAGTAGTCGTAGGGCAGAAGGAAGGAGACAGTGGCTGTGAGACAAGAGACAGTGACAGAGAGACACATAGATATAATGTCAATGAGTTGTGCTGTATCAGAGAGTGGTAATGAATAAGTGGGAGTGAATGAGTATCAGCTCTTACAGCGATGGGGTAGTGGGTGTGAGCGCGTTACAGTTACATTAGCTTTTTGTCAATGAGTGATGAGTTGGATGTTAAAAAGAGCGCATTATTTTCCCATGCAAAACATTTGAGAAAGATTTGTAGGTGCTGAGGAAAGTATAATGAAGCAACTGGCGCATCACACATTTTATTTGTGCTACCGATATCTATAGTTTTACAGTAGAGAAATGATCTGTGCTTCCGAAAAAGTATCTTCTTTCCACACCAGGACAGGGAGCCCGTCTTTCCACCCTGGTCTGCTAGACCTGATAACAAAGAACGCTCTACAGTTTATATATACACCTACGTCTACATCGTACTCCGCAACCCACCAAATGGTGTGTGTCGGAGGGTACTTCCGGTACCACTATCTGATCCTTCCAACCCTGTTCCACTCGCGAATAGTGCGTGGAAAGAATGGTTGTCGGTAAGCCTCTGTATTGGCTACAATTTCTCTAATTGTCTCCAGTGGTCAATACGCGAGATGCATTTGGGAGGGAAGTAATGCTTTGTCCGACTCCTCCTCAAAAGTAACGTCTGCCATGGGAGTTTGTTTAGCATTTCCGTAACGCTATTTTGCCAGCTGAACGATCTCGTCATAAATCACGCGGCTCTTCGTTGGATCTTCTCTATCTCCTTTATAAGTCCTACCTGACAGGGATCCCAGAAAGATGAATAATATTCAAGAATCGGGCGAACAAGCGTCTTATAAGTCACTTCTTTCATGGAAGAGTTACATTTCATTAAGATTCTGACAGATCACTGTATTGAACGATCCTGAAAACCGTGGTAAGTAATAATCCTTAATATACCATTTGTTAACTCTCTCGTGTATAGCTCTGCTACGGTGGGGGACAGTAGTTCGGTTGTTAATATGATGCTTGAGATGTATTTTGTGTCTTGATAACGTCTCTCATTCGTCGTGGGAGTCCTGAACACTGCTGGTGTGCCTGCCTCACGACATGACAAGGACACCCTGTTCACCTGCAATAGAGGAAGGAGGGGAATAGTCCGTGAGCTTCCAACAGTCTTCGTGTGATATTTTATAGTTTTAGGCTATTTTTATAACAAACTGAGGAAAGGGTCAACTCCACAAAAAATTACCAATTTTCTGACTGCTCTCCGTTAAAAGTTTTATGTGGCGTCATATTTCTGACTTAATGTATAAACCCTGAATCACACGTGTTGTAACATTCTTTTGTGTTCGCAGGTGCTATACAGCATTTTATGCTGTCTGTGTCTTCCCTGCAGGAGGAAGACACGTGGTTTTGGGGACAAATCAAAGAAAGCGCGTTCGACAGAAGTCTATAATGACCGTAAAGTGGACATGGAGAAGGTGAGCATTGAGCAACTCCAAGGTCTATGAAAAGCCCCACAGAGACTCGAAAGACCGGTTACATTCAAAGTTAATATCGTCACTACCGCAACACCACACTGAATCTCACTGTATCGGTTTCTGGACACGGCAAGACTGTCGTAGCTTCTCTAGTCGCAATGAAGTGATCGTCAAAGGACAGCTCCTTGTTTAGAACACACTCACTGCACCCTGTTGTCAATACATTTATAGCGACAGTGAAATAAATGTGGATCGAAGCACACATACAACTTCGTGTTCGTCAGCCCCATAAGACTGCCCGCCCTCTTTGCTGTGGTATTCGGATCACCGTCATAGCTATACCTGCTTACATAAAGAACTGATAAACATTAATACTTAATAGTAACAACACTAATGTTTGGAAGTAAGCTAGTAAACTGAACTGATGAAAAGAAAACACTAAAATTACGAACTAGATTCACAAATTTCGAATACATTTAGCCTTCTTCCTTTTGCTTTATTAGTCTGACATGACAACCTGTTCGCGAACGGGGCTCGAACGAGATTTACCGCTTATCGCTAGTGATCGCCCTAATCATTCCGGCTATACATTCCCGCATCCCAGACCCACTAACGTTTCCTTATGTCACATGTTACCCATATTTTATATTTTCGCCCTTTGAGATTCATGAACAGGAGAAACAAATTTTTGCAATCGTCATTTTAGCCCATCGACGCAAATATAACAATCATTGACACAATCTCTGTTTTTACGGAGTCTGTATATTGTATTACGTGTATGCAGATGTTAACGGTCTGGGGGAAGAAAACTATGCACTTAAGTTCGCTGTACTAGGACGCAGTTTCTATACGCAACGTCACGATCAGTTACAATGCTGGCGACAGCGGCATGCTGTCTTTGAGAAATAGTACTTTTCTTGCAACAATTCATCTATCAGAGCCTCTGATGTATATGTTATTAACAACCGTACAGGATGTACTGTTAACTCAATCTGATTCGGCAGAGGATTTAGGGTAGTATTATCACCATAAAGATACATTTTTGTTAACAAGCTTTTATGATTATGACTGCCTACATATCTGAAATTTCGTGGCAAATTAAAATTGTGTGCAGCATCGTGACTCGAACTCGGGAACTTTGAATTTCGCGGTCACGTGCTCATCGACAAAACTAACAAAACATGACCAACGACCCGTCCTAGCAGCTGTACGTCCGCCAATACCTCATCTCCTGCCTTCCAAACTCACAGTCTGGCATATTCTGGCCTTCATATTTCACTAGGTGTTTCGTGTACATATCTATGCAGTTTTGCTTCACATGTTTTAAACTTTTTGAATACATACAATTTTTTCCTTTGAAGTTTCTGATTAAATATTACAAAATCCTGTAGCAGTAGTGACATTAACGTTCCTATCATTCTGTTTATCGCTTTCCATAAAAATCTTACCTCACCTTTTCATTTTGTAGCTGTCAGTTCTCTAACTTATTTGATGTCTTAATTTATAACTGCCGTACGTACCACCACACTTCACATTGCAAACGTCACAACTATCGACAGCTTACTTTATACAAATCTGACCCAACCTGGTAAGACAAGTGTCTAAAATATTCACATTTATTAGAAACACAACATCCCATGTGAGTCGTAATAGTAAAAATAAACCACCCACACTTTCAGGTGTATGCTCGCTTGAGAAAGAAGAGGGTGGCAGAAGTACCGTCTGTCTTCGAGATCTTTCCCTGTCAATGGAACCCGGAATCCGCCAGTCGTATTAAGGATGGGGAGAAGAGTGTGGACTATCCGCTGAAGGACGGCTGTGCACAGGTAAGTCAACATCAGTACCACTACGTAAAGTAAACACGAAGAAAGTATAAGAGAGAACAAGAACGAAGAATAACAAAATTAAGTTCAAATTGTACCCTTTGCAGAATCTATTACTCTTCCGGATAACTCTTCCATTTGTAGAAGAAGGACTAAATAAGAAATGCATCTGATTACAATCCAATAAGACTATGGTGCACTGTTTTACAAGAACCTAAGGTAAATGTAAGGTGAAACGCAATTGTAGTACTTGTTCAGTAAGCTTCCACTGTAACATTGCAGGAGGTTCCGAATGTATCACTCGATTGACACGTAATACAGTTCTTCGGAGCTCGACCTTCACCAAATGAAAAACGAAGGTTAACAGTTAATTCAGTCCTACGAGGTCTCGCAAGGGCTTTCGACGTGACACCTTACGTCCGCACTAAAGATGCGTCCGAAGGAAGAGTTAGTTTCAGTACCTGTGCATAAAACTAAGCAGTTCCATACACTAATATAATTTATGCCATCGTTAAAAAAAAAAGACGAAATAGAAATTTGTGTGCAGTAATCTGGGGAAGTAGTACGAATCCACTGCGTAAAAATGTTGGCATGCCTGAGTGATGTAACGTAGATTACAGTTCCAATGTCTGTGACGCCTTCCAAGATCTCGTTCAGGAGAAGGTTTAGATATTGAAAAAATAGTTGATTTGAAGATAAGTAGCAGCGACGCCCTATAGCGAGACGTTGGAAAGGGTCATAGAGTGCGGAGACCCTTAAACAAAAGATAACAATGCTGTCGTAGAATTCCCGTGTAGTCTTCCAGAATCGGAATTCAGTTGATTGGGCACCATCAAAAACGTGAATTAACGTCATGATGTGAAGAATAAGCTAAGAGAAATTGCTGTGGAAACTGGGAGAATTAATAAAATAAATTTACATTTTCGTTAGTAAACTCTCTCACTGGCAATTCCCTGCGTATTTCAGAATGTACTTGCGCTTCAAATTTGTTTGATGTAGTGTCGTAAATAGTGAACAAGAAAAATGCATTACAAACGATACATACGAAACATACCATACACGCTTCATCGCGTTTTTAGATCATAAGTTCCCTGACTGTTACCATTATTCGTCAGGGGTTAATCATGACACACTACGCCGGCAATAAGCTGCTTCTTCTATTCTAAGCATTGCATATTTTCACAGTTTCACCTTTCCAGTGCCTGGTTAACTGTTCCAGGATACCTTAGCAGGAGTCGTACCAAACTAGACTCAACTCCACTAAGTGTGCTCCATAAACATCTTTTCTCGGATTTTCGCTCTTGTACCTCTCACTTCTGTACCTTATTCGATAACTTAACTTTTAGCACAGATGAATAGCACCGCGTTCAAATTCTTTAAAAGCTACCCTTCTGGTCTGCTTATTTAATGTATAATCTGTTTAATTATTACAGGTCAGATATCTAAACTTTTATATACGCTATGTCTATGGCGTCTTACCTGAATTAATGCTGGTAAATACGAAACTCCCACAGGTTGGTGTATTTGGGCGCTTCAAGGTGCAAAATGTGGCAGAAGAAATTCCACCGCTTGTTGCCCCCGACGGCCAGCTGCCTGCACAAACTCGCAACCGCAGGAAGAGACGACAGAAGAAACACGAGCAGCCCCTTGATGTAAGTCATTATCATTACTGCCATGAAAAACAAGCAGTTTGTATCTCAGACGCACTGCGGATTCAGCTACTCTGCCAGATAATTTTACTGAGAAACGCTCAACCTCCATAGACGCCATTCTAGCTGAGTCAGTGATGATAATCTCAAACCTCCCACAGGTGGATTTTACTTGGGACTTCGGCGAGGAAGAGGTGGCTGGTGATATTCCGCGTTCTGAGGACCATACTTGCGAAATGTGTGCTGAACCGGAAATTTTCGCGACGAAACCAAAGATAGAATTGCAGGATGCGCCGCAGGAGAGCCGTACTGAGGTAAGTCAGAGCCATTACTACCACGAATAGCTGGCAGGAAGAAACGGCCTGACATGGCGACAGCGGAGGAAAGCCAATTACACCTCCGTTGCATGCATTGCAGAATCACCCACTCTTCCTGATTCCTTTTTTTTTTTTTTTTTTCGAATCTCTTTCGCTCCAGACATAGCTTCATGACTTTAAGATGAACTCATTCGTCATATTTATATGAAGGACTATACAAGGGATTCACCGTATTACAATCCAGTAATACTAATGGCCATTGGTTACAGGACGTTAGAATAAACTTAAGCTGGAACGCAATAAAACTACGGAGATGCAGTTAGCTTCAGTTGTAACACTGCCATGAGTTCGGAATATCACTAGCGTGACACATGTCAGTGTATAAGATCTTGAGATGCCCCGATTATAGACGACAGTCTTGGTGATTCAGAACTGACCGAACTCTACTGCTGGTCTTTTGTCCGTCAGTGTAGTAAGCTAGAGGTAAACGTGTAAGGTCAGTGGCTGACGTTCGGACTGTGACGAGGCATTATACACGTAGTGCGATTTCGAATTGTGGGCCGAGGGAGACTGACATTGGTTGTCTCAGTATTAACGCGACTACGACGACAACTGTGTTAAGCTATTTACGAAAACGTGGAAAACTTAAATACCGGTGGCAAAAGCGAAATTAACAGCCATACTGATTGCAAGTCCTTTGACTTAACCAACTCACCAAGTTGCGGTTTCTTGCGGAAATACATCTTTCTTTAGCTTGTGTCTTTCAGAGACATATATTACTGTACTTCGCTCAGGCATACGACTGCAACAAATTTGGACTTCTGTTGCCTGCAAATAAGCTTAATTTGACTTTTTGCTACCAGTGGATTGCTTCCTTAGCCATTTTATGGAAAGAAGAGATGACGTCGGCTACCCGCCTCCCTGTACAGTAAAAGTAGACTGCCGATGCACAGAATCGTCTCGCCAAAACACTCTAAACAGAGATATTACTGCGAAGACCTAGAAGTATTTAAGCGAAAAACTGTGATGCACATCTGTAATTGTGTAAGCGTCGTTAGGCAAATCTGTTAGTTCAAATACTCCCTTGATTCGGATATGTCATGGGATGTGAGGCCAAGAGCGGGAAACAAATGAGTGTAAATACCATAAATTAACATGTTATGAAGGAGTAGGGGACAGCTAAAGTGCACAGAAAGAATTATAACACCAAAAGGATTGTTGCCGACGAGAAGGTGAATGTGCCAGTTCATTAAGCTTCATAACGGGTACGATGGTTCGATTCCTCGTAAATGTTCGAAACGAACTTGTGAAATATTCTGTGACATACACAAAGGGCACTCCACGGGAACTCTTCATCTACCTTCGAACTTACCTCCCACTCAAAGTGCTTCAGTTACACTTTCGTGGGGTCTGTTTTGCCCTGTTGTGATACTGCCGACGGTTGTTCTAATGTTGAGGCTCACGTGATCTTGCAATTAAGTTCTTAATGCACAATATCGGGATGAGTAGAATGTAAGAGTACAAAAAACCGTAAGAGCATAAGAGCAGTTGGCAAAGGCCAAGTGGAATCAATGGCACAAGCCATAATGAGAGAATGAAGGGTGGCGTAGTCATCTCGGTACAGCTTATGACAGACTTACTAGCAGAACTGAACCATATGCCATCCAGTCTGTAAGTCCAAAGCGGTATTGATCATTGTTAATACCCAAGTTAAAGATGATTAGTATTGTATTACGACTTCTTTAGTAGATAGAAATTTATAAAAATGAATAAGGCATAAATTTGGTTTTCTGCTCAGAGTAATAGTCTGCCTTCGCGGCTAAACTGTTTAAAATGTGGATGTAACAACGTTGTGGATTACCTCTTGTCACAGGCTGAGCAACGTCTCAGAGGCAAACTCTACAACGAACTTTATAGTCACGTAATCCGAAGAAAACTATCTGCGATATAGGACATGTATAAAAGTCTTTGCTAGAAGATTGCGCTTCTTAGCCGCAGGAGAGTATTATGTGTGACCAGTGTCCACTTCAAGGACTTAGTGTAAATGAATAACTTAGCAGGAGACGGAAAGTTGTGTGATCAATATTATGTAAGGGTTTCGCTTGTTCTGCCAAGCTACAGCAAGGATGCATCCAGTAGGAAAGCACACATGCTGTATCACCCGTCGTCCATTCCCATATCTAGACCGACTTTAATAATGACCTCGTCAACGATGGGATGTTACGTCTCATTCAGGCACGCTCCCTTCATGGCGGCTGACATAGCAGGCACTTTCCACATACTTGTGCGCCCTGCCACAGTTGCGCTGCTAGAGAGACGTCGGATAATACCTTTTCAGACTAAATATTGTGTCGTTGATGATGATACATTGGTTATCTGATATCCTAGGGAAGTCAACACTTTACTGAATGAGGCGATCTGGAACAGATGGAGTATCGTAAAAAATGCTCCTCACACATATCATCTGGATTGATTTGACTGAAGAGAGTGGCACCTATAAATGTATGAGCACTGGATGAGTACTAAAGCGTGATATAAATGTAAACAGAAAAGATTTATTAAAAGATAACTGCTGATGAGAAATAAATTACTCCACAATGTGAATACCCATAATGCATTTCGAAGTAATTCTACTTCGTGGAGACAAAGCATAAGAGATCAGCTAAACACTTTTATTTATAAGAGTAATTAATTATCTGGACAACTGATAAATATACTATTACTAACACCCAACGATATAACTATTATTGTACATATTATGTAACTAACCTATGATTCAGAGTGTAATAGATAAGGAAATCAATGTTTTCTTGAGCGAATTCCTTTGTTTACAGTTGACTGCGTGCTTTACTGTGTATTTGGTGTACTTCTGTATATGCTTTATTGTAAACAGTAAACGAACAACCACCACAAACATCGCATACCTAACTGATCACAGACAACGCATGTTGTTAGATCATCACTCTCTTAGCTGGTTTCATTCTTCTGCATAGTATAATCATTTTGTATCGCTGTGTGCACCAAGCACTGCGTACGAAATTACCTGCTACTTATATTCCAACTTCTGCGTATATTAACAATTTTTACTTACAAGTGCCCAGTTAACTATTCCACGCTGCCTTACCAGACTTCACGTCAACCTACACATAATTCGTTCCCACGCCTTTACATTTGTGGACCTCTCAATTCTCTACCATATGTGATACCCCTCTTTTTGACAGACATCTGTGGCACCGTTGTTCACTTTTATTACAACCTACACATAGGGATGCTTACTTAATATAAAATCTATTTAAGAAAGTTAGTGTCTAAGGTTTTTTACGTGTTAGATATATGCCTTTGTAGCTGAGTCAGTGATGATAAGGTCAAACCACCCACAGGTCCGTGTTATTGGGCGCTTCAACGTGACGTTTGTGCCGGAAGAAATTCCACCGATTCAGGACGACGATTGTAAAGTGACTGTAGAAACTGAGATTACTGCCAAGGAACCACAGATGGAATTCATTGATCCACCACGCGAGGATCCAGTTGAGGTAAGTTAGTATTATTAGTGTAATGAAGAACTAGCAGGAATAAACGGCCACTAAGTTTGGAGCGAGGGAATGGCAGTTGTATCTCAGACTGTCTCTATTGCTAAACCAACGAGGGCTTTTGTTCAGTGAGAGGGTGGGTCGGATGGCAGACGGAAGATTCATGGATATTTTTATGACCAATCCTTAGACTAAGTCTTTCGGATATAATCTCCCATGCACCTTCAGTTTATCTTCACTCAGATGAGGCCTCTGTGGCACAATGATAATTACCGAATGTTTCTGAAAAAAATTGGTTCAAATGGCTCTCAGCGCTATGGGACTTAACTTCTGAGGTCATCAGTCCCCTAGAACTAAGAACTACTTAAACTTAACTAACCTAAGGACATCACACACATCTATGACCGAGGCAGGATTCGAACCTGCGACCATAACGGTCGCTCGGTTCCAGACTGTAGGGCCTAGAACCGCTCGGCCACCCCGGCCGGCTTTCAGAAAAGGCGATGGGTAACGTAACAAGCCAAATGACGGTAAACGTGTTACCATGTGATATGACAGTAAGAACCGACAACGAATTTACATAAGAGACGGATAATGATAGTGTGTTGAATGTTAAAGTTTAATGAAACTACTGTTCGTGGAGATGTAAGAACAGCTCCCATATTACTTACATTCAGTCGCCACTACTACCAGAATGTAGGGGACAGAATTTTTTCGTGTAAGGCTGTGTCTACTTAGCCTCATCCACTGTTTTGTTATGAATTACTGGGAACTATTAGAGAATCAATCTGTGGCACAGCTTTTGCCCTTAAGGTCTCCTGCCTGAAGGATGTCGCCATGCAGCCCCGCCACACTAGCCTCTCCTGTGAAAGCCCCTTCGTTTCTTCATAACTATTGCAAGCGACATTCGTCTGAGTCCACTTATTGTGCTGAAGACTAAATCTACCTGCACAATTTTACATCCTCTCCGCCCTTCATGTCCACACTCACACATCCCTTTATTACCTGTCTGATGACCCCCGAAGCTTTATGACACATCGTATCAACAGATCCCGCCTTTTATTCACTTTTTGTCATAAAGTTATTTCCTCACCAGTTCGATTGAGTTCCCCCATCTAAGCCACGCGTTCCGTCCATTTGATCTTCAGCACCCTCTTCGAATACCTCATTTCGAAACAATCTATTCTTTTCCGCCCTGAAATTTTTTTCGTCAGCGATTACTCATCTAGAACGCTAGACTACGGACAAATAGTTTCAGAAAAGACAATCTGACTTCAAAATTTATATTCTTTGTTAACAAATTTTTGCTATTGGTGTTCTCAATTGTACGTCTTCTGTACTTCAGCATTAGTCTGCTGTTCTGTCACCCAAACAGCAAACCTCATTTGCACCTTTCAATGTCGTTTTGTAATCCGTTTCCCTTCGTAGCTCTGATTTGATTTACTGCATTTTAGTGCCCCGGTTTCAGTTTTTTTAATATTCACCTAATTTCTTTTCAATACAGTACCCATTCCATTCAACAGATGTCCCAAGTAAGTGCAGTTTCAGATTGAATTACGCTGTCATTGAGTAAAAAAAAAATTTTTTTTTTCTACCATGTTCTCCCATGTTCTCTCTCCGTTCCCTGTTCCTGTTTCCTTTCAGTATTGCTTGCCGAATTTATACACTCAATAACATGTGGAATAGGCTGAAAACCTTTCTCATTCCGTCTCGTATTTTATCCCTGTTATCTTAAGAAAAGCAAATGCTAACTGTGTACTGTGTCCCTACTTATCCTAAGGCAATTCGTCTTTCCTTTCGATAATATTCACTCCAAGTTGGTACCCTTTGTTGTACCTATCTATACACTGTATCCCAGTTTCAGTCTTTGTTCCTTTGCTTCATGCTGGCCGAAGTGGCCGTGCGGTTCTAGGCGCTGGAATCTGGAACCGCGAGACCGCTACGGTCGCAGGTTCCAGTCCTGCTTCGGGCATTGATGTGTGTGATGTCCTTAGGTTAGGTAGGTTCAACTAGTTCTAAGTTCTAGGGTACTAATGATCTCAGAAGTTGAGTCCCATAGTGCTCAGAGCCATTTGAACCTTTGCTTCATACTGTCTTGCAAACTGAGCTCTAGGTATTCGCTGGCGTCATACAGTTTTCCTCAAAGTTTTCTTAAATTTTCCTATGTGTAGAATCTATCGTTTACAAGGTCAAGCATTGAATTTCTTCTCCATTATTTTTAGACGTGTGTGTTCACATCTGACGGCTTAATTTTCTATATTTTGATATTTTCCTCTGTCGTGAGTAAAATTCAGTATCAAAGGATTTGTTCTGGGCACTGTGTCTTTTTCTCCATTTGATACTACGCTTCTCTCAGTATTTCATCTCTCAAAACTAACCATTCGCCTTTTTTTGCTATACTTCCTCCTTACTCAGTCGGTGGATGCCTAAGGTTCCCTTTGAAACAATAGACACCAAAGAATTTTTAACTTTTTTAGAACCGATTTCCTTCATTTCTTACCTTTCTGATAATCCTTCACCTCCTATATGAAGTTCAATTTTGGTTCCTAAACATCTGTCTTATCACACATAACCCATCTGAAGCAGTCTGATATCTCCAGATTTCTAGAAGATATACATCCTCCTTTCACGTTTTTTAACCCACATTCAACTGATTTCTGTGTAAATTTTACCAGATGATTTCCCTTTAATAATTTTCCCATAGTTCCTGTTGCCCTACAATTTTTCCCTCTCATGCTTTTCCTACTGTCGAATTCTTCCCCCTCCACAATTACATTACTGCCTCTTTTGATGCAACGACTAATTTCTTCTAGCTCAACCTTTATTATTTACATCTCCTAATGATCTACAGAGCTGGAGGCCTATTGTACTAACATGACGTAGGTGTGGGATTCGTGATTATCTGGATACGATATCACGTTCACTAAGTTATTCGGCTGCATTCCTATTTCGTTGTCCATAATTAGATCAACTCGTGAGAAATTTCCTCTTGCTTTCAGCTGTTGAAAGTATTCATACGACAAACCCCACCCACTGACCAAGTTAACTCTCTTGAAGAGGAATACATGTATCAATGGCCAGTGTGTAATCAGGACGCAAATGACGACTTTATGTTGCCTCGCTGGCGGGAATGAGTCTCGTCTCAGCCAGGTAGTGGGCTTCATCAGCCATACCCAGCCAGTCCTCCTCCCAGTGACATGGGACTCTGCGGCTCCACAGTGAGGCAGCTGCGTTAGTGGCACTCTACAACGTGTAGACGCAGGCAGCGAGTGGTCTTTCTTGGTTGCTACATCCATAATTTAACTACATCAGACTCCCTCCTGCACTGATACCCAGCATAAAATCACATATTACCGTATTTGCTTTAAATTATGTTGGGTGTCCTGAATGCAATGAAGTCACTTCGTGCAATATGCACTCAATAAGTAGCTGTGCACAGAGGGAATGGGGAATGGGGGAATTTTGGAGCACACATAAGAGCTGAAATCACATAATGCTTACAACTGACGCGTAGTTCTTCACCGAGTAGCAATACACCAACGAGCTGCGCGGATCCCAGTAGAGAAGACTGCTTGGAAGGCGTTACTGTGAAACGACAACATAACTGATAACGAAACAGAAATTATTTCAGTGTTTGGCTAGTTACAGCTTCATAGACAGTAGGTTGATCTTCAGCGGTACCACAGTGTACTGTATGCGATAACAGAAGACTACTGTTTTTAACCATTTACTTCTCTTCCATTTTTTTAAAGATATCAGACGTCGTGCCTTCATTGAAGGCTGGGCTTCTTGTTGTTGTGTCTCAGTATCTTTTAGAGCTTGTCGGACATTATCATGACATCGGCCTCCAGTCCTATTGCGCTCCTCTGGTTCTGGCTATGCTTATTCTATAACTTGAAAGCTTCTATCACTGCCTGTGAAACTCTTGCCTGGTGCCATTTTTTCGGCTGGACTGTTCCCATATATTTTAAATGTCGTGAGGTTGATCTAAGATTTTCAACTTCTTCGAGCAGTTTTCTGCTACTTTGTTCAGTCAGCTCATGACTGTATTAAGCTCACTATGCAGGTCCCTGGTTCTAGACGAAAAGTGTTCTCTCGGAATGAGTCTCAAGCATCTCCAAGAGTTTCTTTATATTTGTCTGGCATACTGTGCCGTAAATACTTCCGTATTCCATGGCCTTAACCATCAGTGCGTTACAATATCTTATTTTTGTATTGCCTCTCACGTTTCCGCTTCCTAGTGATCTATGCAGGGCACGAATTAGTCCGCTCATCTTCTCTTTCTTTGCTTCTATGTGTGACCTGAATGTGAATTCATTGCCTAGTAAGACACCTAAGTACCTGACCTGGCTGGTCCACTGTATCCGTGTATTACTGATTCGCAGTTGGACCATGAGGCTTGGTCTTCTTCTGGTGAATACGACTGACCCATTTTGATCCGCACTTGGAGGTATTATGTTACAATTTGTCCGCTGCTATGTGACAGTTAGCTGCCTCTAAGGGCGGCCTGTCACTGCATTCACTCTATCTCAGAACCATTTACCAAATTCCTCAAATTTGAAGTTTATAGTTCGTAGCAATGTTGAGAGCCCATGTGTAATGGTTTTATTTCTTAGCTATTACCTATTGTGAATGTTGCTCAAACTTGCATTTCTTTGGTGCAGCACACACGAAATGATGAGGATGGTAGCCCCCATTAAGTCTTTGTTCATCGCGGTGTCTGGATATACTTTACTACTATTATTTTGTTACCTAAGTTATAGTTGATCAATGTGTTGTCGCCACTATAACAATTATGTCATGTTTGCCTAGGTGGACCCTGCTGACAAGCAAGAACCCCGAGGAGATTCGGAGGAAGGGGCAGCCAAGGACCCTAGCAGCCTGGCTTCAGGTGCTGCTCCCACCCGCTGAAGAATCAATTCATTTGTTCATTCAGTTTTCGTTTGTTCTTTTTTCTTTCGTTCCAATTATTATTTTTTGTTCAGTTTCTTCGTTTTCGTTTTGTTCAAACTATTATTTGTTCCATTTTCTTAGTTTGTGTTGCGTTCAAGATATTGTTTGTTCAGTTTTGATGTTTCATTATCAATCTTTGGAGCAGTTAGACACAAAAAAATAAATCTTTTGTTTTTCGTCAGCCGTTGCCTCGTTTTTTACGTGTGTAACTGTAAAATGATAGTTACTGAATAGACTGTCTACAAAGTTCCGTTTTCCAGTCCTTACTAACAAGCAACAATAAATGCTACACATTTAGAAAGGTTACCTAAGTTAGCAATAATCAATAAAATAGCCTCTGGCCTCAAGGATGGCTCTTCTACTCCCATCCTTTTCGAAATTGATAGTCTCACCTTCAGGCACACCTTAAATACACAAATAATCAATGTTAGGCATTATTCCCTCGCAATAACACCTGGCTGTCAACCGCAAGGTAAACATGCAAGCCCCATGTCCACAGGACCACACACAATGACACCTCACTGTTGTGCCATTTTTGAGGTGTTGTGTGCGTAGGTCGAGAACACTTCTCATTCTATTAACAGCTAGTTGGCAATCCAGAAAAATAGTATTCAGAGAAATTATATTCAACATCAATTCGTTGGATAGGTGAGGTACACGTGAAGATGGGACTAGCAATTCCAAAATTGATCATGTAATGGAGAAAAATATGTATAACACTATCCTTGCACCCACAGGAAACAGTACTTATAACTGCTTATCATGCGCAGCTGCATTCCCACCATTCACTACGAATTGTATTCAAGATAACGGCCAATTGTAGTGTGCGATTCCACACGTCGGCTTTGAGCAATGACGTCATACCTAAGGCAGAGAAGCAACATAAACGCAATCTCTGAAAGCGACTGATCATAGTCATAAACAAACGAATCTAGTGTACGATAAAATTAATTAATTAGCCACAAATTGTAACGACAAGAATTAAAGGTAACTAAAATAAATAAAATTATAATGTCGGCATTGGTCGTAATTTTGATGATTTATGAACAGCAAAATCGATTTCCGATCACATAATGATCTTCAGTGACGGCAGTTAAACATTTCACATAGCGATCAGTGATAAAGAAACCACAAATACACCAGAGTAAAACCAACTGTTGGTTGAATAACCCTTTAGCGTACAACTTAAAGCTCGTAGGCACTGGTGTCTTGTTATTAGCAGTAACAGAAGCTTTTAAACGATCACAATAGCTGAAGCCACTGTTTACATTCACCTACACAGCAGACCTCTGTGTGACAGGGGCTTGGAATGCCTTCTATGTGACATGAGTCACGTGAAGACTTAACATTATTTGGCAAGAGATTGCCACAAAATACCAAATGTGCACTTGCAAATCATTAACTGAATATATGATTTTTAAAACTGTGCATTAAAAATGCATTTGAAAACGGAAGGGGGAAATGCACATCTTGCCAACAAACACTGGCGTGTTATTTCAAAAACAACTTAAAAAACATGCAAGAACAAAAATCGACAAGTAAATTATATGGTGTCAGATTACAGGACCAGTAAAAAAGAAAAATATAGAAATATCATAACATCAAATATAACAGAATTTGTTATAGCACAGTAACCGCCACCTGGCGTGGGAAGTCATAGGTGCAAAGTTCTTAATTTACGTAAAATATTACGTAGAAACCAAGAAGTCAAATACAAAAATAGTGGTGATTTGTACAATATGCCACGGTTTAACAGATCAAAATGTCATTATACAAAACATTCTTTATAAAAAATTTTATGGTGCGGACTAACAATTTTTTAGCGTATTTAACGACATGATGATACACGCATGTCATTCTACCCGTTTGGGCATGTTAACACATTATAAGTGTTTCTGAGGCTTAATTACGAAAAATTATGAAAAGCAGAATGATATAAAAGCACATTGTGGAAGCATAGATCGTTTAGCTCACTCATCAGTAAGACCTACTGTTACAAATTGCAAAGAATTAGTGATACGTTGGCTAGAGACACAAGTGTACGAAATGCTCTAGCCTAATAAAAACATCCACTACCACACCTATTATTTATAGGTAAAATTTCCTGATATGATACAAACAGAACTTGGGTCTAAGGAAATAATGTTCTAATATTTTGAGGAATCAGCCTCAGTTGCACAAATTTTCTGGTCTTTACCAGGTTTCAGCTAAATTAATCTAGCCTTCTTCAGAAGCGTTAAATTACTATAACATGCCAGAGTAAGGCACAGTCAACATTAAAAGTAAAGCCTATAGTACCGTGGTACCAGGTCGAATAAAACTACGTAGCTGATGTCCAGCCCCGGCATCTCTTCACCACGCGGTCGGTTGGCAGCGGCAACTAACATTGGCGCTGACCGTTGCACGCGGAATTGCACTGAAATAACGGCACACGGTTGCTTTTGCTAGTAAAGAAACTTATATATGAAGCTACCTATGACAACATGTCTTGGATAACTTAACGAATGACAAGCTCTTCTGACAGCTCATAATGTTTAACTAATCGCAATAACGATATAAAAGAACAAATATGAGACGAAAACTGTCTCTATCCCACACCAAATGTTAAAGTCGTACTTTAGACAAAAAAAGAACTGCATGTGAGGCATATCACGTGACTATAAGATGATTTGTTCTTTCAGTGAACCTTGGTTCAGTAACCAACTAGTAAAAGTGAAAAAATATGTGCCAGCAACTTATCATGACCAATAGTTAGCAGTAAGCAAAGCCTACTGTTATGGATCGTAATAAACTAGAGATAATCATCGTATGTTCGCACAACCCTGGCCAAGAAACTACCGGAACTTTACAGACAAACATACAAGGATATTCTGGTGGTGATTTTGGCCTGGTATGAAAAGCTTTATCTACGCAAAATTCATTTAAGGAGGAAGCAACAAATAAAATAAGTCTGTCGATGATACTACTCGGTAATGTAATGACGAACAGACAAGTGGTGTTGTTTAATCAGTAAAAAGTGTGAAGAGCGATCAGTTCCCGGAAAGGGAGGCATATCTTTACAGTGAAAGTCCAATTTTGTTTAGGGAAGAGACTTAAAGTAACGAACAGGAGAAAGCAATTTCATTATGCTACGACAAAAGGCGCGCTGAAGTTTACAAAAAGCTACTTTGTCACACTGTTCCAGTAAAATGCTATGTTGTAAGAACAGATACAGCTCTTAATGATATCAACGAAGAAGTGGAGGTGCAAGAGAGGACGATTGCTAGCAAAAAGATAGCGAGAAAGAAGTGAGCAAGAAAGAATTTTCAAGTCTGTAAAATTTGGTCTTGATTCAATGCACAGGACAGAAGAATGACGACATCGAAAGTATGAGAAAGGTCCAGCCATCTTCACAAAAACTAGTACACATTTAATTTTCTGAGGCTGAGTATACTTAACTGTTATCAGCTCTGCATTGATTGAGAAGAGACAGTGAACATCAGCATTAATATGAACGGCGTTCGGGAAAGAGATTGTACACAGGCCTCTTGTATTTACATAATTCGGACAATCAGTTGACCGTCCATTAAGAAATTATTTATAGGGGGGACCAAGGCATACATTATTTGAAGAGTGAAAGTATAGATAAAATTATAAATATTTACATAGATGTTTTGTTTGGATATTAACTGCTGTTATAGAAATTAAAATGACATTGAAGGTTGGAGACTGTTAACTGAAATGAAACATATATTTCTCTTGCAATTAAATGATGATGTCACGCTATTTTTCTTGTTGCGGTCTTCACTCCAAAGACTGGTTTGATGTAGCTGTCCATGCTACTTTGTCCTGTGCAAGCCTCTTCATCTCTGTGGAACTACTGCAATCCACATCCCTCGAATCTGCTTACTGTATTCATCTCTTGGTCTTTCTCTACAATTTTTACCGCCTATGCTTCCTCCGGTACTAAACTGGTGATCCATTGATGCCTGAAATTGTGTCCTAGCTACCGATCCCTCTTTTTAGTCAGATTATGCCACAAATTTCTCTTCTTGTCTGAACCGTTTATCGTTCATGTTTCACTTCCATACATGGCTACACCCCATAAAAATACTTACAGAAAGGACTTCCTGACACTTAAATCTATACTCGATGTTACCAAATTTCTCTTCTTCAGAAACGCTTTTATTTTTGCCATTGCTAGGCCTCATTTTCTATCCGCCCTATTTCGACCATCATCAGTTATTTTGCTTCGCAAACAGCTAAACTCATTTACTGCTTTAAGTGTCTCATACGCTAATCCAATCCCCTCAACATCACCTGATTTAATTAGACTACATTCTAGTATCCTCGTTTTGCTTTTGTTGATGTTCATCTTTTATCATCCTTTCCAGATAATGTCCACTCGGTTCAACTGCACTGCCAATTACATTGCTGTCTCCCACAGAATTACAATGTCGTCGGCAAACTTCAGCGATTTTATATATTCTACCTGGACTTTAATTCCCATTCCAAATTTCTCTCTTGTTTCCTTTACTGCTCGCTCAATTCGGGGACAGGCTACAACCCCATTTCACTCCTTTCTCCACCACTTCTTGCCTTTCGTGCTCCTCGACTCTTAGATCTACCATGTGGTATCTGTACAGATTGTACGTAGTATTTCGCTCCCTCTATTTTAGCCCTGCTATCATTTGAATTTGAAAGAAAGTTTTCGAGTCAACATTGCCAAATGCTTCCTATAAGTCTACAAATGCTATGAACGTAGATTTACCTTTCCTTAACCTATCTTTTATGAGAAGTCGTAGGGTTGGTACTGACCCTCGTGTTCCCGTATTTCTTTGGAATCCTAGCTTATCTTCCCCGATGTCAGCTTTTATCAGCTTTTCCGTTCTTCTGTGTCGGATTCATGTTAGTAATGTGTATCTGTGACTCATTAACCCGATAGTCTGGTAATTTTTACAACTGTCAGCACCTGCTTTCTTTGGAAATGGGATTATTGTATCCTGCTTGGAGTACCAGGTATTTCGCCTGTCTCATATATCCTCATCAGATCTAAACGTTTTGTCACGGTTGGCTCTCCATATACTACCAGTAGCTCTAACGAAATGTCGTCTACTCCGAGGGCCTGGTTTCGACTTAAGTCTTCCAGTATCGTATCGTATCATCCTTCTCACCTTACTCTACGTCCTCTTCCATTTCCATAACATTGCCCTCAAGTACATCTCCCCTGTGTGGCCCCTCTCCATACTCCTTCCACATTCCTGCCTTCACTTGTTTGCTTAGAACTGGTTTTCCATCTGAGGTCTTGATATTCGTACAGATGGTTGTCTTTTCTGCAAAGGTCTCTTTAATTTTCCTGTAGGCAGCATCTATCACACCCCTAGTGATATATGCTTCTACCTTATTACGTTTGCCCTCTAGATATTCTTGCTTTGACATTTTGCACTTCCTGTCGATCTCATTTTTTAAACGTTTGTAGTCTTTTTTGCCAGCTTCAGTTATTGCATTTTTATTTTTTCTCCATCCATCGATTCAGTATCTCTTGTGTTACCCAAATATTTCTTCTAGCCAAATATTTCTACTAACCCTCATCTTTTTATCTAGAAGATCCTCTGCTGCCTTCACTATTTCATCTCTCAAAGTTACCCATTCATCTTCTACTACATTCTTTCCTGTTATTCTTGTGAACCGTTCCTATTTCAGTTTATCCAGGTCCCATATCGTGCAAATTCCTGCCATATTGCAGTTTCTTCAGTTTTAATATGCAGTTCATAAACAATAAATTGTGGTCAGAGTCCACATCTGCTCTTACAACCTAAAATCTGGGCACTAAACATCTGTCTAACTATTAAATAATCAATCTGAAACCGTCTGGTGTCTCAAGGTCTCTTCCACGTGTACAACCTTCTCTTATAATACTTCAACCAAGTGTTAGCTATGATTAAATTCTGCTCTGTGCAAAATTCTACCAGGCGGCTTCCTCTTTCATTCCTTTCCCCCAGTCCATATTCACCTACTACTTTTCCTCCTCTTCCTTTCCCTACCATCGTATTCCTGTCCCCCCATGACTATTAAATTTTCGTCTCTCTTAATTATCTGAATAATTTATTTTATCCCATCATACATTTCCTCCATCTCCTCCTCATCTGCGTAGTTTTTTTTACACATAAACTTGTACTACTGTGTTGGGCATCATCATTTAACACTACAGTAGAGCTGCATGCCCTAGGAAAAAGCACGTCTGTAGTTTCCCCTTGCTTTCAGCCATTAACAGTATTAGCACGGCAAGGTCATTTAGGTTGGTGTTACAGGATAATGTCAGTCGATTATCGAGATTGTTGTCCCTGCAACTACTGAAAAGATTGTTGCCCCTCTTCAGGAACCACACGTTTGTCTTGCCTATCAACAGATACCCCTCTGTTCTGGTTGCAGCTACGGTACAGCTACCTGTATCGCTGAGCCACGGAAGCTTCATCCAAGCGTCATAGTGGGGGGGGGGGGGGGGGGGCTGGTCATGCAGTTAAACTATTAAAACATGTATGGTGATTGTGTAGTGAGGATTTTCTTTTTCTTTAAATTGTAACACATGCTGTTGATTATGTCCAACATAATGGCTGCCCAGAACTAACTGAACCTCAGTGTGTCTAATGGAATCTGACTACTTCTAGTTATGGTTAATATTTCCATATTAAAATTTTCACTTTGCAATAGAGTGTGGACTCATATGAAACTTCCTGGCAGATTAAAAGTGTGTGTAGGACCGAGACGCGAACGCAGGACCTTTGCCTTTCATAGTCTAGTGCTCTACCATCTTTTATTTTTGTCTTCTTACCAGACTGAGACACGAACCAATATTTCCACTTATAGTGAGCAGCTGCTTTACTATTTTGTTAAAGGGACCTTCCTGGCGCCCAAAGGAAGGGGGTGGGGGCAAAGTGGGCAGGGGTCGCAACAAGAGGTGTGGCCACCTTGTCCCCTTCCCAAACTCCATAACGAAGGAAAGTGCAGGGAATGTTGAGTAGAGGTACAATGAACGTCTTTATGTATTTATTTTTCTCATCTTTCTTTTTTCAAATTTTTATAACATTAATACCACCGAGAGTACTAGGAAACCGGCGTCGTTAGGAGGAGGTCGCAACAAGACATCAGGCCAATTGTGACTATCAACATACAGTTTGCCGGAGCAGAACATTCCGATGACCAGAGAATATATCGGTTTTAAGTGTGACAGAGGCGGGGATCAGCTCTTCATGATAGGAATACCCAACTCTGGAGTGGGTTAAGGACGACATTGCAAAGGAAATTGGACAAAAAATGTATGTATTTTGGATTGCAGGCAACTGCACAGTGGTGTTCATTAAGGAAGTGCCCAAAATGAAGGATACTTATTTTGTCATCAGCAAACCGGTAGTGACCTTTTTGTCCACAAATTTACTTCACAGAGCTTTTCTTCACCTCTGGGAAGTATCCCGGGTCCATAAAGAGGAACTCTTGAGTGGAACCTGATGAGGAGACATACAGCAAATTAGGAACAACATCTGTTGCACCAAGAACCAGACACCTCTTGCCAATCTGCACACCAGGTGGTGCTTGTCTGTGTCACAACATCACACGAGTTACACAGCGGGGTGTCTGCGATGTAAATTCTGTGAAGTTGTGACTGGCATACTTGCTTCATTTACCACACGCATTCGATGTGTGAAGATAAGGACTGCACACCAATTGTGAAACAGCTTCCTCGCAACTACATTTAGTGACCTTTGCTACCGAAGGAAACCATAGATCGTCTTCCTGGATGTTGTAGTAGTAGTAGTAGCAGCTTTATTCATCCATGGATCTCGTTTTACATGGATATAGGACATGTCAAAGTGTTTACAAATTTAGATCAATTTAAAATAAGCTAATTCATATACACATATATTTACAGACTTCTAGTTACACAATCATTAGATTTACTCCTGGTATATAATACTTTTTTTACAAATAACTTATTTCTCACTATCAGTCACTTCACACACTATACACACATTGTTTCATAACACTTCACTCACTACACACACGCACACACACACACACACACACACACACACACACACACATACACTAGTGATATATCGGCCATTTTCTGTACTGCAACTTCCCATTTGCTATGCTGAAAAACTGAGTGAGCATCCCTCTATAATTAGTGAGATGTTGAGCTCAGAAAGAGGAAGGGGTGTTACTATTGTGCTATGCATAGCTTGGCGCTAAATATTTCCAGAAAGGAAAAAAGAAGGAAAAGAAACATAAAGGGAATGGTTATGTGGAATATTGGATAATTTATTATCATTATTATTATTATTTATTTGTATAACATTTTTTATCAAACTTCTACTCTGTTTAAGCTAAGTAATCCTGTTTTGAGTTTCATGTTTATTTTTTCTTGGTAAATGTAAGTTGAGTCTATCTCTTGTTGCATGCTCATGGACAGAGCTGTTTGTGCAGTAATTAACAATGTTACTTTTGATGTGTACAACTGACTGGTAAATGTATTCACATGGAGGACTTAAAATCCTTAGTGTTTTGCAGTGTTTTGTACAGATCTTTACAGTGAGCTCGACTGTTATTTTCGGTTATTAATCTTATGGTTGTTTTCTGGAGTTTGAAAGCTGTGTTTATATTTTGTGCATTTGTTCCCCAAAAAAGAATGCAATAGCTAAGAATTGAGTATAAATATGACTAATATGTAACAAAAAGACACTGCATGTTACACACTGATGATAAGATTCTGAGAGTATAACATGGTAATGACATTCTGTTTGTTAGTACCTTTGTGTGTTCACGCCACTTCAATTGAGAATCAATATTCATTCCTAAAAATTTTGCATTTGTTACACAGTCCGTAGAGGTGCCATCTACATTTAATTTAAAATTGTCATTTTTCCTGAAATTCATGGCACTAGTTTCTTTTATGTTCAATGTCACTTTATTGCTTATTGACCAATCATAAACTTTGTTGAGAGTTTCATGTGCTTTCTCAGCAAGGAATTCTCTTGTTTTTTTCAGTGACTATAATTTGCTGTCATCAGCGAAGAGAAATTTTTCACCTTGAGTAACACTACTGGGAAAATCATTGTGTGTATCAGGAACAGTATTGGTCCTAATATGCTAACTTGCAGAACAAATTGTTCAAATGGCTCTGAGCACTATGGGACCTAACATCTGAGGTCATTAGTCCCCTATAACTCAGAACCACTCAAATCTAACCAACCTAAAGACGGTCGCGCGGTTCCAGACTGAAGCACCTAGAACCGTTTGGCCACACTGGCCGGCCCCCTTGCAGAACCCCTATATTAATGTATTTTGGTTCTGATAAGTGTTTTACTAAATATTTAGATATATTTGATGTATGCGTTACCTCTATTCCTTGTACCCTATCTCTTAGGTATGATCGAAACCATTCACTAGCTACCCCTCTTATTCCTAATGCATCTAATTTATTTAATAGAATCTTGCGGTCGACTGTATTAAACTCCTTAGAAAGATCCAAAAATATGCCTGTAACACACTCATCTTTATCAAGAGCATCAAGAACAACTTTTGTGAATTCTACTATGGCTGACTCCATATTTTTGCCACTTTAAAAGCAAACAGCGATTCACTTAAAAGTTTGTATTTATTCAGGTAATTCATTAATTTGTCTTTCATAAGAGCTTCTATTATTTTTGAGAAAGGTGACAGCAGGAAAATAGGCCGGTAATTTTCTATGTCTTCAGCATTACCTCTGTTAAGCAAAGGTACAACTCTTGCCTGTTTTAACTGCTCTGGAAATGTCCCTGATAAGAAGGATTCATTTATTGTATTTGTCAAGGGACCTTGTATAATCCCTATGCATTGTTTCACTACACACATTAGTAATTTATCTAAGGCTACTGACTTTTAATTTTTTAGTTTTTGAACAGTTTTATTGACTTCATTGTCTGTGGTTGGAAGTAGCATCATTGTATTTAGTGGAACATTATTTACAGGTGTTGTATTTGTTTGGGGAACCTTTTGCTGCAACTTCTCTGCAATACTTGAAAGATGCTCGTTTACATAGTTTGCTATGTGTTGTGGATCATTTATTACCTTATTCTTCTCCCTTAGTAGTATGTTATTCTGCATTTGTTTGCCTCTCCCCATTTCTTTTTTTAATAATATCCCAGAATGCTTTGCTTTTATTCTCTGCATTATATATTTTTTCATTAAATGACTTTTTTGCGGTAATCAGCACCTTCCTATAGATCTTTTTGTATCTGTGATATAAATTCAAGAATTCGGCATCATCGTGAATCTTTTTCATGGAACTGAGGTGTTTAAGTGTTTAGGGGGACTTCTTAATACCTGTTGCTATCGATCTGTTTTTATGAGATGTTGATACAGATATGCATACTTTTGGAAATGCCTTTTCAAATTTCAGTTTAAACAACATGGAGAATTTAGAGAATTTCATATTCACATTGGTTTCCTTATACACTTGTTTTTCTAGTTCTTTGGAAAAATCTTTTATTTTGATTTCTGATAGATGTCGTTTGTAGACTTGTAGTTTAGGGAATGATTCGATCCATCATTATACTGTTGTTATTTGACAGAGATGGTCTGATAGTTCGAGATCTATTACAGCTACATCACATTTTTCCCTGTCCATACTTGTGGCCACATGGTCAATTACTGATGAAGTTGTTGCACTATTGACCAATAGGGACATGTAAAAACTTTGAAGAATATTTATGCAGGTGCTGCTGGATTCTCTTACGATATTAGTGTTGATGTTAATGTACCCACACAGAATTACGTTGACCTTTGTACTTGAGATTTTATCTAGAACTTCTGTTAACTTATTGAAAAAAGTGTCCACGCTACCATTGGGAGATCTGTACACAAAAAAATGGCTCTGAGCACTATGGGACTTAACATCTGAGGTCATCGGTCCTCTAGAACTTAGAACTACTTAAACTTAACTAACCGAAGGACATCAGACACATGCATGCCCGAGGCAGGATTAGAACCTGCGACCGCAGCGGTCGCGTGGTTCCACACTGAAGCGCCTAGAACCGCTCGGCCACTCCGGCCGGCCGATCTGTACACACACAACATGATTAACTTCTTGGTGATATCAAACCCTGTTAATTCAATAGCTGATATTTCAAGGTGTTTGTCTTCACTTACTGTACTGTGGTCATGTCTTGATTTGAACTGTGTTCCTTTTCTGATTTAAATGCATGATACTCAACCCCTTGAAGTACTTCTGCAGTACGAGTTTGCTTTTTCATACAATGATAATACTACATGTTGGATTTCTATGTCTCTACACCAGTGCTCCATAATACAAACTACTTTGCAGTTCAAAGATTGGAGCTCAACTTCTAATAGTTGTGTTGTATTTTTCATTGATTGCATGTTTTCATGGAGGATTGTTAAGTCTGTGAAATGTTCCATGTTACTTTTTCCAGTGGTTTGTTTGTCTGTGTGACATCTGGTATATGTGGTATTTGAGGTGTTAAAATCTGTCTTGTGAGTGATTGTTTCAGTATTTTTAAGGTGCTGGAGATACTCTTTAGGCAGGGTAACCTGTTGTCTGGATTTATCCTAAAAAAACTACTTTTCCTACCTATGACAACAAGTATTTCACTATGTGTGTCCCGAGATCCACTCCCTATACTGTCATGAATCAGCTCTACCAATCTCCCCTTCCCAGTCCTGTTTAGGTGTAGGCCATGCTTAGTGAAACCCCATCTGTTGTTAGTCCCGATGGGCATCAGAGAAACATGAGCAAAGTTGGCTGTCCTCAGAGCCATCCCTCAGCCACATTCATTCGCCTCACAGCTCCAGCAAGGTGTGGTCGATCATGACACTGGAACAGCTCAACAAAGTGTACGTTGGTGCTATGAGTTAGGGAGGCTATCTTGTCCAAGTCACCACCTATGTCATATGATTCACCCCTGTCCAAACTGTTTCCCACCCTACCCACTATCATTACCTCTTTTGTAAAGTCCTTACATTAAAACCCTAGATCCTCTATCACATGACTTACCTCTGCATTACATCATGGTCAGACAGAGATTCCGAAATCAGATACTGGATTGTAAGGCGTACCCAGGAGCAGATATAGACTCAGATCACAATATAGTAGTGATGAAGAGTAGGCTGAAGTTCAAGACATTAGTCAGCAAGAATCAATACGCAAAGAAGTGGGATACGGAAGTACTAAGGAATGACGAGACACGTTTGAAGTTCTCTAACGCTATAGATACAGCAATAAGGAATAGCACAGTAGGCAGTACAGTTGAAGAGGAATGGACATCTCTAAAAAGGGCCATTACAGAAGTTGCGAAGGAAAACATAGGTACAAAGAAGGTAGCTGCGAAGAAACCATGGGTAACAAAAGAAATACTTCAGTTGATTGATGAAAGGAGGAAGTACAAACATGTTCCGGGAAAATCAGGAATACAGAAATACAAGTCGCTGAGGAATGAAATAAATAGGAAGTGCAGGGAAGCTAAGACGAAATGGCTGCAGGAAAAATGTGAAGACATCGAAAAAGATATGATTGTCCGAACGACAGACTCAACATACAGGAAAGTCAAAACAACCTTTGGTGACATTAAAAGCAACGGTGGTAACATTAAGAGTGCAACGGGAATTCCACTGTTAAATACAGAGGAGAGAGCAGATAGGTGGAAAGAATACATTGAAAGCCTCTATGAGGGTGAAGATTTGTCTGATGTGATAGAAGAAGCAACAGGAGTCGATTTAGAAGAGATAGGGGATCCAGTATTAGAATCGGAATTTAAAAGAGCTTTGGAGGACTTACGGTCAAATAAGGCAGAAGGGATAGATAACATTCCATCAGAATTTCTAAAATCATTGGGGGAAGTGGCAACAAAACGACTATTCACGTTGGTGTGTAGAATATAAGAGTCTGGCGATATACCATCTGACTTTCGGAAAAGCATCATCCACACAGTTCCGAAGACGTCAAGATCTGACAAGTGCGAGAATTATCGCACAGTCAGCTTAACAGCTCATGCATCGAAGCTGCTTACAAGAATAATACACAGAAGAATGGAAAAGAAAATTGAGAATGCGCTAGGTGACGATCAGTTTGGCTTTAGGAAAAGTAAAGGGACGAGAGAGGCAATTCTGACGTTACGGCTAATAATGGAAGCAAGGCTAAAGAAAAATCAGGACACTTTCATAGGATTTGTCGACCTGGAAAAAACGTTCGACAATATAAAATGGTGCAAGCTGTTCGAGATTCTGAAAAAAGTAGAGGTAAGCTATAGGGAGAGACGGGTCATATACAATATGCACAACAACCAAGAGGGAATAATAAGAGTGGACGATCAAGAACGAAGTGCTCGTATTAAGAAGGGTGTAAGACAAGGCTGTAGCCTTTCGCCCCTACTCTTCAATCTGTACATCGAGGAAGCAATGATGGAAACAAAAGAAAGGTTCAGGAGTGGAGTTAAAATATAAAGTGAAAGGATATCAATGATACGATTCGCTGATGACATTGCTATCCTGAGTGAAAGTGAAGAAGAATTAAATGATCTGCTGAACGGAATGAACAGTCTAATGAGTACACAGTATGGTTTGAGAGTAAATCGGAGAAAGACGAAGGTAATGAGAAGTAGTAGAAATGAGAACAGCGAGAAACTTAACATCAGGATTGATGGCCACGAAGTCAATGAAGTTAAGGAATTCTGTTACCTAGGCAGTAAAATAACCAATGACGGACAGAGCAAGGAGGACATCAAAAGCAGACTCGCTATGGCAAAAAAGGCATTTCTGGCCAAGAGAAGTCTACTAATATCAAATACCGGCCTTAATTTGAGGAAGAAATTTCTGAGGATGTACGTCTGCAGTACAGCATTGTATGGTAGTGAAACATGGACTGTGGGAAAACCCGAACAGAAGAGAATCGAAGCATTTGAGATGTGGTGCTATAGACGAATGTTGAAAATTAGGTGGACTGATAAGGTAAGGAATGAGGAGGTTCTACGCAGAATCGGAGAGGAAAGGAATATGTGGAAAACACTGATAAGGAGAAGGGACAGGATGAAAGGACATCTGCTAAGACATGAGGAAATGACTTCTATGGTACTAGAGAGAGCTGTAGAGGGCATAAACTGTAGAGGAAGACAGAGATTGGAATACGTCAAGCAGATAATTGAGGACGTAGGTTGCAAGTGCTACTCTGAGATGAAGAGGTTAGCACAGGAAAGGAATTCGTGGCGGGCCGCATCAAACCAGTCAGTAGACTGATGACCAAAAAAAAAAGAGAAGAGGTTGATCCGAACGAAAGACATACTAGCACTCCGGACGACACACAGACACGAACTATCTCACAAATTCGGACGAGAGACAGACTAGCAAGCTGGGGACGAGAGACTGACCAGACTGAGTCCGACTAACCCCAGACTTACACGCACTGACCGACTGGCGAGCTCATAGCGCCCCTTAAATGCACGTGAACAGGCAACCTTTCCCCCTTTCCCACCAGAGGGAGACACCAACGCTGTGACTGCCACAGCGACGCCACCGCCAGAAACGGAGGGCGACTGCTTCACACTACGCGCTGCGGCGCGCTCTTCAAAACAGCAATTTTTACCACGGCTCACAAAGTTCTTTTCCCGTAAATATACAGTATTTTCCGATCTTGATTCTGTTATTTCAGTCGCCATACACGGCACTGTTGATGATTATTGGTCGTCATGTATGTACTGTTCCTAACTTATCTATACCGCACAATTCCACGTTAGTTACGCTGCACCCCGAATGCGCAGACAAAGCAGATGACAGTAAGTTTGGTTTCGATGTATCAATTGATTCCAAAGAGGAGTAATTTCCGACCAGCGATCTATTGTGTCTGATACGTGTCTTCACTCAATGATATGTTTTGTGCGAAGTATTTTGACGATACACCATCCGAAGCTGCTTGCACTGCAACCTCTTGAGCCGTAGAGGAGGTGGGAGGTTACAGATAAGAGACGCGTACTCACTGTATAAGAAGTGGAGCAGCGTATTTCGTACGAATATTGACGAATTTATGGCCTACTTCACTCGAATACTGATCAAGATTACACACCTCATACGATGATGTAAGCATTATACTCACAGATGTCCTCGGACTTCGGTTCTTTAAGCTTTATAGACAGATTTTCATTAGATCAACGTAGTCTTCTTTCAAGCATTGAGCTCCCCCCCCCCCCTCCCCCATCCCAACACTTCTGTTTCATTTCGTATGATGTTTACGGCTCAGTTACGGTTCGTTCGATATCTAGCGTGATTTCTACCTCATAAGACTGCAAAGGGTGAATCAGCAGTCGACATCTGTTGAATCAGGCCTCTCGTACGTGTTCTCCTTCACTCATGCGCAGCGATTTCGCAGAATCCTCCCAACAAATATGTCTTCACTTGCCTTCTTTACTGCAAAGGTTTCATGTTCATCTCATTCAACTTCGTTTCTCAATATGGCTCACATTCAAACGAAGCAAGGAGCTCCAAACTTTCGAGACTAATATCTTAATCGAATACTACCCAGTCTGCCTGTCTACTTTGTTGTCGAAATTACAAAGCGCTCGTCTACGTTTAATAAAACTGTGGTTCATTACTACAAGTAGGAAATTTGGTCAAGTCTTTCTGCATTTTATTACGATCGTTCCACGACGACTGTTTCCAGTACACAAATCCACCGTCTTGAATAATCTGGCCCTGTGTAATTAATATTTTATGTATAATGGGATAGTGTTGTGTGGGTATGTGATTGTTTTGTGTGTGTGTGTGTGTGTGTGTGTGTGTGTGTGTGTGTGTGTGTTTGCGTGTGCGTGTGTAAATGAACATCGTTTGAACATCCTTTCGACTAATAAGAAGAAGCCTTACAGCAGCGCCAGCCGGGGTGGCCAAGCGGTTCTAGGCGCTACAGTCTGGATCCACGTGACTGCTAAGGTCGCAGGTTCGAATCCTGCCTCGAGCATGGATGTTTGTGTTGTCCTTAGGTTAGTTAGGTTTGAGTAGTTATAAGTTCTAGGGGACTGATGACCTCAGAAGTTAAGTCCCATAGTGCTCAGAGCCATTTGAACCTTGCAGCAGCATTTACGCGCAACGTTCAGGATTATTTATTCGATGTATTTCAGTGTTTTCCTTGTTCTAAATACAATATTTTCCCCTTAGTTCCTGGTGCATATAACTCACCAAGGACCTATGTGGGCTGCAGTTATTGTATGACAGTGGAACTTGATTGATACGCAATGCGTTCGTGCAGAACCGATTTACTCTAGAAAAAAATTAGTTCACGTTTTGGCTACCAGGTGCAAATTTAGCGCTGTGAATGCAATTAAGACGTATAGATATGTTTCCATATATATAATGGATAATGCATAGTACCTGGGCATGAAAGATCAAACAAGTGAGAAAAGCGTAAGTTAATTTTACTGTTAATCAACTTGCACGAAAACAGTAATTCCCATACAGTTGCGCAATTCCGAAGCAGAAACCACATGCTGAACCTTCGGACGTCATGGTACACCTGAGAGCTCTTCAGACCAAGAATACAGGTGCTTGTGAATCACACCACCCAGTGACATGCGGCGGGTGAAATGGCTCATCGTGCACAACACGCTATTTACCCCAACCTCGGCAGTTCTGTGTATTAACTGCGTCCTGTAGAGTAAAATGTGCCTCGTCACTCCATAGAGTATTTCCTGGGCACATGTCATCAACTTCGATCAGTGCAAGAAACTAAAGAGCAAATTCAGAACACTGCTCCTGATCGAAAGGTTTCAGTTGCTGCACATTCTGGATTTTGTACGGGTACCAGTGTAATACATTCCGTACTGTTGATAAGGTGGCACACAGTTTCCGTGACACTGCACGGACACTAGCACTACGCGGGACCCGTGTCAGTTCCAGCAACAACCACTTCGTCAGTAACTTCCGACGGGGCAGGAAGCCTTCCTCTTCCAGCAACAACACCAAACTCATCCCTGAACTTTATTATCATCTTCTTCTAACCATTAACGACACTGGCGCCTCTCCTGAGACCTTTCAGTCGGCGATACTCTCCCAGCGCAGAACTGTAACTGCTGCCGTTCACATGAAACAATTTCACTAAAGTGCGAGATCTCTCTTCTCGACATCCATTCTGTGCACTTAGCTTATAACTTGTCAAATGACAGTGTGGATGTCATACAGTCATACAAACAGTGTACGGCACAATATTTGATCTGGTGACCGAAATTGGAACCTTTTTCTTTTTCCAGCGTTGATCTGTTCCACAATAACGCACTGTCGAATATACCAAGTTTCGCAACCACACGACATGTGTAGTAGACAGTGGACCTCCGTGAGCCGGTGCACATTAATTATAACCGCCTTGTACTGTGGAAGTCATCGAAATGAAATGTTGTGTGGCCGGAGCCTCCCGTTGGGCAGACCGTTCGCCTGGTGCAAGTCTTTTGAGTTGACGCCACTTCGGCGACATGCGTGTTGATGGGGATGAGGTCACGATGATGAGGACAACACAACACCCAGTCCCTGAGCGAAGAAAATCTCCGACCCAGCCGGGTATCCAACCCAGGCCCCTTGGCATGACATTCCGTCGTGCTGACCGCTCAGCTACCGGGGGGGGGGGGGGGGGGGGGGGGCGGCATGGAAGTCATTGCCTGATGCTTGAACACACATTCAGTCGTCCCTGCCATTCTCCTCGTCAGTGCTTTCCACATACTGCAATCCTGACCGATTCTGAGCAGAACCTCTTCGTTTTCACGTGATGTTCATAATCCATCTGTAGCAAAGTACCTGCAAACGCGTCAGTTCTTTTCTTTTTAGTCTTTCCCTCAAAGAACGCTTCACATTCACGCACTTATGTGTCCCAAACGGACGTTATCAGAAATTTGTTCCCCTTATTATGGTCTGTGTTGTACTCTACTAACCATTTGTAGTGAGAAATGCTCTCTTTTCCTTTACTAATCCGCTTTTTATAAAACATTGTTTAGTTAGTCATGGGTTTATTTGGTTACCCAGTTAGCTGAATGTCTCCTCTTGCGCTATTAAGTAGTCCCACCATATCAATGTCAATCACTTGTCTACCCGCCAGGATAGCCGAGAGCGGTAACGCCCTGCTTGTTGGAGTCGGGTAAGGCGCGCCGGCCCCGGATCGAATCCGCCCGGCGGATTAACCACGAGGGCCGATGAGCCGGCCAGCCTGGATGTGATTTTTAGGCGGTTTTCCACAACCCGCTAGGTGAATACCGGGCCGGTCCCCATGTCCCGCCTCAGTTACACGACTCGCAGACATCTGAACACATTCGCACTATTCCATGGATTACACTCGATGCAGACAGGTGGGGGTGGAGGCAGGAAGGGTATCCAGCCACTCCAGCCAAATCCAATTAACGATGGCTGACCCTGTGTAACTGCGGGACAAGGCTCCAGCGATAGAATAGAAAAAAACAGAATCTATCACTTGTCTCTTCTCTAATACTTTTCAATACTTTCAGCTTTCTTTGGTTTACTGTAAATCAGCATTTTGTAATCAGTAGACTGTTCACTAGATTCAGCATGTTCTGTAATTTTCTTCGTTTTCGCTGACAAATGCAATTTCATCAGTGAAGTTTTGCGCTGATACCCTTTCACCCTGAATTTTAATCACAGTTCGAAGCTTCTCTCTTGCTCCTGTATTCTTATCGTTCCCTTGAGATTCCGTGACACAGCGAATACAAGGTGATTCAACTGCTCTAACCGAAGTCGTTTTATGCAACCTACAATGACATATCTGGCCTTCAAAAACCACCATAAGATTTTCCTATCCTTTCGCTCGCTACCCGCAGACTACTAGTACTACACCAAAAAATGAACAGAATCTTTCGTAGGAAATTTAAGTACACTCATGATCATAGCCGGCCGCGGTGGTCTAGCGGTTCTAGGCGCGCAGTCCGCAACCGCGCGACTGCTACGGTCGCAGGTTCGAATCCTGCCTCGGGCATGGATGTGTGTGATGTCCTTAGGTTAGTTAGGTTTAAGTAGTTCTAAGTTCTAGGGGACTGATGACCACAGTAGTTAAGTCCCATAGTGCTCAGAGCCATTTGAACCATGATCATAAATTAAGGATAATGCTGATACGTGGTGAAACAATGCTCTGGTGGGCGGTTTGCGGGTTTAAATCACCTCGAGGTATGACCATGCGGTGCATTTGACCTGTGGTCGCAGCTAATTTACGGACCGTGTCGATCGCGTTACGTGAGACACTGCGCAGGCTGCGGATGAACCGTCTGCGCCTGCCTGGAGAGTTTCTTGCAGCGCAGACTACTGCTGCGAACTGGGAATCCAGACCTTTGCTCACAACTGAGGGAGAGGACGCGTCAGCTGGAAAGTTCCGCGTCCGCTGACGATGCCGAGAATCCCAGCGTTTCCGACGTGCTGACCACACGCGAGCAGCCGGCTGCAAAAAAGTCTCCGGTCGGATCGGAGGTGACAACCGGCGGTTCTGGAACGCTCCGAGGAGTAGAGCGTTGGCGCTGCCAAAAGCCGCTGAAAGGCTGCGTGTCTCTCCGGAATGTTCTCGAAAGTCATCGTATTGATCAGAAAGTCGCGAGGTGCTGCTCTGTAAAACTATTTGTACACTACTGGCCATTAAAATTGCTACACCAATAAGAAATGCAGATGACAAACGGGTTCTCATTGGACAAATATATTATACTAGAACTGACGTGTGATTACATTTTCACGCGATTTGGGTGCATAGATCCTGAGAAATCAGTACCCAGAACAACCACCTCTGGCCGTAATAACGGCCTTGATACGCCTGGGCATTGAGTCAAACAGAGCTTGGATGGCGTGTACAGGTACAGCTGCCCATGCAGCTTCAACACGATACCACAGTTCATCAAGAGTAGTGACTGGCGTATTGTGACGAGCCAGTTCCTCGGCCACCATTGAGCAGACGTTTTCAGTTGGTGAGAGATCTGGAGAATGTGCTGGCCATAACAGCAGTCGAACATTTTCTGTATTCAGAAAGGCCCGTACAGGACCTGCAACATGCGGTCGTGCATTATCCTGCTGAAATGTAAGGTTTCGCAGGGACCGAATGAAGGGTAGAGCCACGGCTCGTAACACATCTGAAATGTAACGTCCACTGTTCAAAGTGCCGTCAATGCGAACAAGAGGTGACTGAGACGTGTAACCAATGGCACCCCATACCATCATGCCGGGTGATAACGCCAGTATGGCGATGACGAATACACGCTTCCAATGTGCGTTCACCGCGATGTCGCCAAACACGGATGCGACTATCATGATGCTGTAAACAGAATCTGGATTCATCCGAAAAAAATGACGTTTTGCCATTCGTGCACCCAGGTTCGTCGTTCAGTACACCATCGCAGGCGCTCCTGTCTGTGATGCAGCATCAAGGGTAACCGCAGTCATGGTCTCCGAGCTGATAGTCCATGCTGCTGCTAACGTCGTCGAACTGTTGGTGCAGATGGTTGTTGTCTTGCAAACGTCCCCATCTGTTGACGCAGGGATCGAGACGTGGCTGCGCGATCCGTTACAGCCATGCGAATAAGATGCCTGTCATCTCGACTGCTAGTGATATGAAAAATGTCAGCCTTCCTATTATGGAAACCACGAGCAGCGGCTAGAAGAGGAAAGGGGGAAGAGGGGGCGCCATTGTGTGAGAGAAGAATTCGTTACAACTTACAACTTCTATACTTTTTCTACCTTTGTATGTTTCCTGTACTTTTGCTCTCCCCTCCTATGCAAGTATCACCTCTATTGCTATCCCCACAAAACCTCGTCACATGTTACAAATCCTATAACACTCTCTCCCCTCTTATTCTACATCTGACCACTGCCTGCAGGCAGGTTCCCTGGGAGCCTAGAGGAAGAGCGTCCACTGTCGACAGTATTAAAAATCTGTTCAGTTTCTTTCGATTACCCCGTTAGATCGCATTCTGACATCTTCCACTCGACAGTGGGAGCTCGGTGTAAGTTACTGGTGACCTGAAAAATGCTGTCCAAACTATTCGCCTTCAGCTGTCTACCATTTAGCGTGATTTGCTGAATGTTAAGTATGGCTGTATTTTAACGTAACTAGTCGTATTACAATCATACTGTTACTGGGTCGCATCTATCAAGCACATAATACCTTTGATGTTGAATATTTTAAATTTTTAATAGGCTAGAAGTCAACATTCACCTAATTTTTGATAGGTATTAGAAAACTGATAGTGTCTTGAAAGGAGGATATACACTCCTGGAAATGGAAAAAAGAACACATTGACACCGGTGTGTCAGACCCACCATACTTGCTCCGGACACTGCGAGAGGGCTGTACAAGCAATGATCACACGCACGGCACAGCGGACACACCAGGAACCGCAGTGTTGGCCGTCGAATGGCGCTAGCTGCGCAGCATTTGTGCACCGCCGCCGTCAGTGTCAGCCAGTTTGCCGTGGCATACGGAGCTCCATCGCAGTCTTTAACACTGGTAGCATGCCGCGACAGCGTGGACGTGAACCGTATGTGCAGTTGACGGACTTTGAGCGAGGGCGTATAGTGGGCATGCGGGAGGCCGGGTGGACGTACCGCCGAATTGCTCAACACGTGGGGCGTGAGGTCTCCACAGTACATCGATGTTGTCGCCAGTGGTCGGCGGAAGGTGCACGTTCCCGTCGACCTGGGACCGGACCGCAGCGACGCACGGATGCACGCCAAGACCGTAGGATCCTACGCAGTGCCGTAGGGGACCGCACCGCCACTTCCCAGCAAATTAGGGACACTGTTGCTCCTGGGGTATCGGCGAGGACCATTCGCAACCGTCTCCATGAAGCTGGGCTACGGTCCCGCACACCGTTAGGCCGTCTTCCGCTCACGCCCCAACATCGTGCAGCCCGCCCCCAGTGGTGTCGCGACAGGCGTGAATGGAGGGACGAATGGAGACGTGTCGTCTTCAGTGATGAGAGTCGCTTCTGCCTTGGTGCCAATGATGGTCGTATGCGTGTTTGGCGCCGTGCAGGTGAGCGCCACAATCAGGACTGCATACGACTGAGGCACACAGGGCCAATACCCGGCATCATGGTGTGGGGAGCGATCTCCTACACTGGCCGTACACCACTGGTGATCGTCGAGGGGACACTGAATAGTGCACGGTACATCCAAACCGTCATCGAACCCATCGTTCTACCATTCCTAGACCGGCAAGGGAACTTGCTGTTCCAACAGGACAATGCACGTCCGCATGTATCCCGTGCCACCCAACGTGCTCTAGAAGGTGTAAGTCAACTACCCTGGCCAGCAATATCTCCGGATCTGTCCCCCATTGAGCATGTTTGGGACTGGATGAAGCGTCGTCTCACGCGGTCTGCACGTCCAGCACGAACGCTGGTCCAACTGAGGCGCCAGGTGGAAATGGCATGGCAAGCCGTTCCACAGGACTACATCCAGCATCTCTACGATCGTCTCCATGGGAGAATAGCAGCCTGCATTGCTGCGAAAGGTGGATATACACTGTACTAGTGCCGACATTGTGCATGCTCTGTTGCCTGTGTCTATGTGTCTGTGGTTCTGTCAGTGTGATCATGTGATGTATCTGACCCCAGGAATGTGTCAATAAAGTTTCCCCTTCCTGGGACAATGAATTCACGGTGTTCTTATTTCAATTTCCAGGAGTGTAAGATGAACATCAACGAAAGCAAAACGAGGGTAATGGAATGTAGTCGAATTAAGTCGGGTGATGCTGAGGGAATTAGATTAGGAGATGAGGCACTTAAAGTAGTAAAGGAACTTTGCTATTTGGGGAGAAAAATAACTGATGATGGTCGAAGTAGAAAGGATATAAAATGTAGACTGGCAATGGCAAGGAAAGCGTTTCTGAAGAAGAGATTTAAGTGTCAGGAAGTCGTTTCTGAAAGTATTTGTATGGAGTGTTGCCGTGTATGGAAGTGAAACATGGACAATAAATAGTTTGGACAAGAAGAGAATAGAAGCTTTCGAAATGTGGTGCTACAGAAGAATGTTGAAGATTGGGTGGGTAGATCACGTAACTAATGAGGAGGTATGGAATACGATTGGGGAGAAGAGAAGTTTGTGGCACAACTTGACTAGAAAAAGGGACCGGTTGGTAGGACCTGTCCTGAGGCATCAAGGGATCACAGATTTAGCATTGGAGGGCAGCGTGGAGGGTAAAAATCGTAGAGGGAGACCAAGAGATGAATACATTAAGCAGATTCAGAAGGATGTAGGATGCAGTAAGTACTGGGAGATGAAGAAGCTTGCACTGGATAGGGTAGCATGGAGAGCTGCATCAAACCAGTCTCATGACTGAAGACCACAACAACAACATTAGAAAACTACTCTGTTTTTGTCACAATGTCTTTCTCCTTTTCCTTCAAATTTAGGTAGTTCTAAACAAATCTATACAGTTCGTGCGTTATCGGTGTGTTAGCCAGCCTCAGAGTTCTGTCCAGCAACATACTAACCCCAGACAGCTCCATGCCGTCAGGGTGGAATTCGCACTCCTGCAACGCCTTCGTTCCTTTGAAATTTTCCATCGAAGCAATTCACTGCGGCAACACTGACTGTTTAACTCGCCTCGCCGCCCGCACAGGGCTTACCTCGCTTGATACTTAAAACAAGTTGTATAATGTGTTAATTCTTGTTTCAGTTCTTTGTATCGCCGATTATTCTATACTTAGCTCTAAAAAATATTTTAAAAAGTCACATACACCAACATACATACGGTACCTTGCAAAATACAGAATTTTACAGCATTTTATCGAGAACATTCACCAGGAATTTTGATTTTCCCCTCATTAAATTCTACTTTTATCCTTAGTAGGTCCTTAAAGCAAAGACTGAATTTTGACTTTTTGCAAAGTGTGGGGTTCTGCAACTTAATATTTACAGCAGCAGTGGGGTAAGTGACTTGAAGTGCCTCTAATTTAAATCTCGTGTAAAACAACCGCTTTTTGACAGGACGTCGTTTTTCTGTGACATGACGTCCAGTTTGAATGAACTTCTAGGTTCGTCTGAGTCTATATTTGCTCCTGGGCACGCCATACAATTCAGTATATGGTTTTGGAATCTCTGTGTGACCATGATGTAATCTAGCTGTAATCTTCCCGCATGCCCGGCCTTTTCCAAGTATACCTGCTCCTCTTGTGATTCTTGAACATATTATTACAGAAGTCAATTAGTCTTTCTCCTCTCTCATTCCCTGTCCCAAGCCCATATTCTCCTGTAACCTTTTCTTCTGCTCCTTCCCCTACAACTGCATTGCAGTCTCCCATGACTATTAGATTTTCATATCCCTTTACATACTGTATTACCCTTTCAATATCTTCATATACTTTCTTTATCTCTTCAGCTTGTGACGTCGGCATGTGTACCTGAACTATCGTCGTCAGTGTTGGTCTGCTGTCGATTCTGATAAGAACAACCCGATCGCTGAACTGTTCACAGTAACCCATTCTCTGCCCTACTTTCCTATTCATAACGAGTTCTACTCCCGTTCTACCATTTTCTGCTGCTGTTGATGCTACACTATGCTCAGCTAACCAGAAATTCTTGCCTTCTTCCCATTTCACTTCCCTCACCCCTAATATATCTAGATTGAGCCTTTGATTTTCCCTATTAGGATTTTCTATCTTCCGTACCACGTTCAAACTTCTGACAAGCCACGCCCCGACTCGTAAACGTTTTCCTTTCGTTGGTTATTCAGTCTTTTTCTTATGGTCACGTCCCACTTGGCAGTCCCCTCCAAGAGATCCGAATGGAGAGATACTTTTTCGATTTAGGCCACATGTCCTGTGGATATACGTTATGTGTCTTTAAGGTAGTGGTTTCTATTGCCTTCTACATCCTCATGCCGTTGATCAGTGCTGTTTCTTCCGCCTTTACTTCTAGAGAGTACCCTAAACCTCTGTCCGCCCCTCCGCCCTCGTTGATAAGGCCGTTGGCAGAATGAGGCTGACTTCTTATACCGGAAGTCTTCAGCCGCCAATGCTGGTTATTAATCAAATTTTAAGCGGTGGCCTGTTTCGAACACGGGACCGAGGACGTTTTGATTACTAATCAAAGACGCTACCAGCCTTTGTAACGCTTGAAAATGGCCTAAGGCTGAAATCTAGACAGTGTAATAAAGCATATCATACAGTCAAATGGCGGCTATATCTTTCCGTAAGTTTTATATGACTGTGGCTCCACATGAAAGAAAAAGCATCAGCTGTCGTTTGTATCTAGACGATTCTCGTAATACCCGCAAAACGACTGAAAGGTTTGCTTTAGCGATAGACAGTTGTGGGAATTCTACTGTGAGACCTTACATGGCCAGTGGTATTCCCCATCTGTCTTCCAGGTACTACGAAGGCCCTCCCTCCGTCTCGTACGTGCTTCCCAGTTGTAAAACCTGTACACCATCGGTGAAGACAAGGCCTCATAAAAAGTTGGAAAAAAACCTCTTAGTAATTTATGTGACGGGTTTAATTATTTGGCGCGCAGGCACTATTAGGGAGAGCAGTAAAGCTGGGAAGCGAAAGAAAAGCAACAGCCTTTCCGCCACAATGGGAAGGTGCAACGTCCGCGGACGCGATCTGCGCGTTTCTTGGTTCGCTGTGACTCGCGGCGGGGAATCCCTGGAACACAGGCAGCTTCAGGTTACCACGTAATGAGCGCCGGCATTCTTGCGGTCGGCTGCAGCCGCCGGACGTCGCCGACCGGGCCGCCAATCACAAAGAGAATCTGACAGCTTCGTGAGTCTTTTGTCTGCGCTCTCGCTACAAACAGTACCGTACAAACCAGTTTGCTCCGTGTCCCGTAACGATGGTGTATGAAAGGAGATGTCTGAATGGATACTTTAAAATACAGTGCATTAAAAAAAAAATCTTCCGATTTCGCGGGGCTATATCTTCTACATGTATACCACAAACACGTCACCCTTCATACGATTCCTTGTAATTAAATGTCAATTAATGACGCACTGACCGTAAAAGCCTTTAGGAGATGATAAGATGAACAATAATGTCGTTGAAAACGCGTTCTCCCCTTGGCTGCGTGATTAGAGACATCGATATACGAAAACGGAAGAACCTATGTTTGCTTTCTGCTCTATGCTAATATTTCTCGCCTTTTTACTCTTCACCTTTTGTAACAGATTCTAAGATTAACAATCACTTTTGTATTTGTTCTTGTGCGAAGTTAACATGCCATATTTGGCGGTTTCCGTATTTACACTTGCGTATTACGAAAATACGCAGTTTCGGTGGACACCGAATTAAAGAACTCTCCAATATTCGTCATATTTAGTACGGTTTATTCTGCTAAAGTGTCGCGAAACGTATGTAAACGTGGAATGTGCACTTAGCACTGAATTGCAGTTCCAGTTGCCGTTGAACATACGTGGGTTCACACTTTTTGCTAGTTTCTCGTTATAACTGAGGAGCAAATTTTAAAAGCAGAAGACGGATTTCTGACGACCAACGTAAGCTAAACTTCTTAACACACTGGTTATTAGTAACCTGCGAAACAGGCCTTATTATTTTATGTTTTGCCAACAACGCGTTTCGCCTTGTTTAAGGCATGTTCAGATTGGCTGACGTAACAGGTTTTAAACACTTATGCCGCTGTCTATGCAAATGTCTTACCAGGCAGACACTGTTGTCTATATATGAAGAACTTTGTATGATATCCTGATACAAAATAGTGTTGAGTACACGGGAAGTCACGTTTAAAATCCACAAAAACCTCACTATTTTAAACATGACCTCCCATACAATCAAACTTTTTTATATCAGGGGACCACGCAACGTTCTTAAAATACTGACAGCGGTTTCTGCTTACTAAGACATCTGCGTAGAAGGCAGCATATGTGTTATGCCACCCAATCTGAATATCCCTTCAACAAGGCGAAATGCGTTATTGGCAAAATATAAAATAATAAAGTCTGTTTTGCAGCCAAAAATACTTACCTCTTCAAAACATTTATCACTGGTTGTTGTACCATACTGTCATTAATTGAAAAAAAATTACGTTAGTGATTGTTTTGCATTTCCGTAGCTGCTGTATCAAGATACTTTCCGATATCTGCAGTGACATATCCGAAGCACCTCAAAGATATTACTACAGTTCATATAAAAAGCTAATGTCAACAAAACATGATTAATGAGATGTAAAATATACGTACTATCTGTCACATAGATTGCTTAACAAAATCTACTACATAGGTTGTTAGAAGGCAGATAGCGTCATCCTGGAAAAACCACTTTCAACTATGATCATAAGTCTTGAACATAACAGTGATACATCAACCATGTAATTACTTATAGCCGGCCGAAGTGGCCGTGCGGTTAAAGGCGCTGCAGTCTGAAACCGCAAGACCGCTACGGTCGCAGGTTCGAATCCTGCCTCGGGCATGGATGTTTGTGATGTCCTTAGGTTAGTTAGGTTTAACTAGTTCTAAGTTCTAGGGGACTAATGACCTCAGCAGTTGAGTCCCATAGTGCTCAGAGCCATTTGAAGCCAATTACTTATAGCATGGACGTACACAGCGAAAATTACCAAGTCTTCCGTACATTTTTAATTTTAATCGGCGTAATAGACATACATTGAAGTGCCAAAGAAACTACTACACCTGCCTAATATCGTGTATGGCCCCCGCGAGCACGGAGAAGTGCCGCAACACGACGTGGCATGGACTCGACTAATTTCTGAAGTAGTGCTGGAGGGAACTGACACGAAGAATCCTGCACGGCTGTCCATAAAGATCTCTTCTGAAAAGCACGTTGCAAGGCATCCCATATATGCTCAATAATGTTAATTTCTGGGGAGTTTGGTGGCCAGCGGTAGTGTTTAAACTCAGAAGAATGTTCTTGGTGCCACTCTGTAGCAGTTCTGAACATGTGGGGTGTCGCATTGTCCTGCTGGAATTGCCCAAGACCGTCGGAATGCGCAGCGGACGCCGGCCGGAGTGGCCGTGCGGTTCTAGGCGCTACAGTCCGGAGCCGAGCGACCGCTACGGTCGCAGGTTCGAATCCTGCCTCGGGCATGGATGTGTGTGATGTCTTTAGGTTAGTTAGGTTTAATTAGTTCTAGGTGACTGATGACCTCAGAAGTTAAGTCGCATAGTGCTCAGAGCCATTTGAACCATTTTTTTTTTTTTTTTTTTTTTTTGCACAGCGGACATGAATCAGGATGCTTACATACATGTCACCTGTCAGTGTCATATCTAGACATATCAGGGGTCCCACATCACTCCAACTGCACACGCGCCATACCATTACAGAGTCTCCACCAGCTTGAACAGCCCCTGCTGGCATGCAGGACCATGGATTCATGAGCTTGTCTCCATACCCGCACACGTCTATCCGCTCGATTAAAAATTTGAAACGAGCAGGCAACATGTTTTCGGTCACCAGCAGTCCAGTGTCGGTGTTGACGGGCTCAGGCGAGGCGTAAAGCTTTGTGTCGTGCAGTCATCAACGTTACACAAGTGGGCCTTCGGTTCCGAAGGCCCATATCGATGATGTTTCATTGAATGGTTCTCGCTATAGTCTGAAAGAATATTCCGTGACGTGGTAACAGCCTGGTCCCTATCTATCAAAGACCTAAAGTCCGCCGGCCGAAGTGGCCCTGCGGTTAAAGGCGCTGCAGTCTGGAACCGCAAGACCGCTACGGTCGCAGGTTCGAATCCTGTCTCGGGCATGGATGTTTGTGATGTCCTTAGGTTAGTTAGGTTTAACTAGTTCTAAGTTCTAGGGGACTAATGACCTCAGCAGTTGAGTCCCATAGTGCTCAGAGCCATTTGAACCATTTTGAACCTAAAGTCCATACGTCTGAAACGAAAACGATGGCTACAACATTTCGTTGTCAAGGCCTCTTACTGTGACAGTTTTTCTCGTGGAAGTCTTTCTTTAGCAGCGACATGAACTGTAAGGCGCGCGAACTGCATTAGAGGAAAGACGATGATGTGAGAAGAAACAAAATTCTTTTTCGGAAATAGTTAGTACTGTATTGTTGGAGAATGTGCCTCATGGTACATTATCGATTTCGAGCAAACTTTGCTCACGTATCACTTACTGTCTGGAAAGAACCACTATGAAGTTAAGAACCACCTACCTCTCAAAGGGGTGGGGTTAGGAATGAAAAAGAGGTCTAGCTCGCGACAATCAAACAGCCAAACCATGTTCATCCAGTATTTGAGAATGAGACGTTTAGTGACTTGCAACAGACTTTACACGTAATTTCAAATCCTGATGAGACTTTTTCTCGCTCAAACACACTGCAAAATCACAAAAGGAAAAAAGTTTATCCGATACTACATTTGCGCTGTGCACACAGTAAAGCTGCCGTATCAGGCATGACCTTGCTTCATTAATAACAACTCTATTCGCAACGCATTTCGCAGACAATGTCCACATATATACCACTGGATGTACCTGCAAGATTATATCGTTGTACGACAAATAATTCAGGAGACGTGACGTCATAAACAATGAGCTGGGTAAAAACATAAATGCGTGCAAAATTCACTAGAGGTACAGAAATATGTAAAATGTGTCATATGTGGCATGCGTAGATGCCTCAAAGCTGCGGGTAAAAAGCTCTTCCTAAACACCTGGACCGATCTCAACCAAGCTTGGTACACATACCACTTACCATCTGGGAAGACAGACATACTGTGTAGTTAAGAACGAACAACTTCCTATTGGGGTCGGAGTGATGATGTGAAGAGAGAAAGGGGATGGTCCAACAGAGAGGGGGGAGGAGAACACTAATACGGGGGAGGAAAAAGACAAGCTTTCGCTCGTCCCGCTGTCTAGTGACATCTGACGGTACTATCTGTAAGTTCGGTATTGCCGCTGCAATTTATTCTCGCAATAGGAATTACAGTCAGTTTACCACGATGTATTTCGTTTGCTAAGCTTTTAATTTTTCATTAATTTTCTTCCTTATTTCATCTGAATGTCGAAATTTGAAGAAAATCGGCCAAAAACTTTAAAGAAAATCGGTCACATATTTTGCGAGTTGTTTGGTAACTACGTTTCTCATATATTGTGTATATTAAAAATATATACATAGCCTCTTTCCGCTCAAATTTCCGTTAGTGGATCGTGCAAAAATTTGAAGTAAATCGGTAAAGAATGTTTCGATATTTTTGGTAACACCCATTCCCATTATGTATTATATGTCACTATGCAGGGAGAGTCACTAACTATTGTCACCTAGAATAACTCCGAAAATATGATAGTAGCTGAAAAGTTTGTGGGACAAATGTTGCATGGAACATCGGGGGCCATAATATGACGTTAATCTTTTTGTTGATACATGGGGTCGCGTCAGAGATATGAAAGTCAACTTTTTTTTTAATGGGATGCTATAGTTTGGTACTTATTTTCTGATAGCGGCTATCGAGACGAATCCAATGATGTGTAATAGTAACGTCTTTGAAGGTCAACGAAAGTCAAAAAGGTGGCATGAACGGTGTCTCTCGACTTGATAGACCACAAGTGTCCCGTATCAAACTATTCGTCTCAACTTGCTCTACGTTACTGTGGTACATTGTAAACTTCAAATTGGCCTACAAAAACTACGTAAGCTACAGTGCATGCGCGTCGAGCGAGTTTTTCAACGTTCTCGCGCTCTCTTTGCACAAACCATTAGTTCTACAAAAAAAGAATAGGATCTTTTTTGTAGTAAATTTATAATTGTTTTCGCTAGAGGGTACGGCTTTCGAGTTATTCAAGAAAAACGTACAAAAGTGATATTAAATGTGTTATATCTCGGAAACCATTCGGAATAGGGCATACGTCCATATGGAGTTTCTTGTTCAGAATGACTAATACTATCAGCCCTGAAAGCATGTACCTTTCCTCCTGATGTACCCTATATAAGCAATTTGTTAGGTCTGTAAGCTGTTAAAAGAAATTGTAGCTGGCTATAACAATTTCCGCATTATATGAAGGGCTTATTTCAATAGTGGTACAAGTCCATTTTTGTTCATTCTGAGATACTTGAATATTTCTGGCATCTCAACTGCAGATTTTTCAGCGCTCATTTAACTTTAGGACTCTGTATCTCAGAATGAACAAAAACAGACTTGTACCACTATTGAAATAAGCCGTTCATATATGCTTGACATTATCAAGCTCGGGGGTGGGGGGGTATCAGATTAATGCATACAGAAACTGAAGTACAACCTCAAACAGCCGATATCGCTATTGTACAGCATTTATTGTGCTGACCTATTTCAGAAAACTACTTGCTATCATCAGATCTTCTGCAGTACATTTCATTGAATTTTGATCAAATGCATATTATGTCGTACCATATCAAAGAACAATATTTCATGATATGATACGATGTCATATGCATTCGGTCAAGTTTCAGTGAAATGTACAGCAGATGATCTGAAGATGGTGACGTAGTTTGCTGAAACAGGTCATCACAATAAATGCTGTACAATAGCGATCTTGGCTGTTTGAAATTATGCTTCTGTTTCTAATTTCCGCTTTGAAGACATTCAATAATATACATACATATATATATATATATATATATATATATATATATATATATATATATATATATATATATCATGATTCCACAACATTTCTTGAAGAACCAGTTTCATTATCGGTTAACTGTTTTCCACTCAAAAATGATTCCTATAATGGCGCAAAGCAGATTCCTAAATAAAAGTGTGACAGACGACTTTCCACGCCTGGCAAAAACTAAAGCATTGACGAATACTCACAGTGGCCCACAGCTGATGACTTTAGTTGTACAGCCGGCCGGCGTGGCCGAGCGGTTAAAGGCGCTACAGTCTGGAACCGCACGACCGCTACGGTCGCAGGTTCGAATCCTGCCTCGGGCATGGATGTGTGTTATGTCCTTAGGTTAGTTGGGTTTAAGTAGTTCTAAGTTCTAGGGGACTTATGACCACAGCAGTTGAGTCCCATAGTGCTCAGAGCCATTTTTAGTTGTACAAGATTGCCTGAAAAAAAAAGTTTTTGAAAAGAACGGCGTGATGCATCAAATATAAAGTGTAGCTGTGCCTTTTAAGGAGTCTAAGTGCCTTGTAACAAATAACACACAGAAATGAAAACTTACTTGTATGTAAATGTTTATTTGCATTTTGTCCAACATCGCATAAAAATTTCTTTTCTTCTGAAAATGAAGCAATAGTAACAACTTGAAAATATAGATGCATCATATTACATGCTTTGTCAGAGATCCAAAAGTCTAATAAAGCGGACTACAATTAAAGTAAGGTATGGGCACAAAGTTTTCCCAATAATTACAGTTTCGTTTCACAGCCATCCGCATCCCCAGCGTGTAGGCTATGAACCTTTTCTTAAAAAGTTTTGTACCACCTCTGTTTCCCGTGGAATATGATTTCACCAACGTTCGAAATGGTGGTTAATGATCATGTCCAGAGCTTATGGTTACATAAGGACCGTTGTCCTTCATCAGTCCCCGGCTAGAGTACTCCATGTTTGGAAAACCCACACTCAACCAAAAATGTCTCAGTTACCTGAGATTGTTATATCTTTAAGATTTGTGTGACAGTTGGATGTTGTTTTTATCAGATCATAGACCCATATTGCTTAGGAAGAATGACGAATTTGAAGAAATCAGAACGGCTTGCAAGGACTGGGTATGCAGATAGACACACCACCAGGTATCCACCAACAGCCCATTTTTCTGCCACTTGTCTTCAAATTCTGGAAGGACATTTGTATGAAACATCAAGTCAGAGTTAGTTTGATCATGGAAGTAAGTGGTTGGTGAGATGCTAAGAAGCGTAAAGGAAGTCATGGCAAAAAGGTTCGAGTCTATGTAGGTTCAAGTTGTTATGATGAGTTGAAAATAGTTGTACGAGATAGACTAGCATGGATAGCTGCAACACCCCAGCCTTCAGACTGTAGAATACAACAACATCATCCCTTATGGTCTGTCTACGGTTATTATTGCCTATATACTGCCAGGCTGTAGAATACATTTTTTAACTCAAAAATGTTATGTCATTTATTTTTCCTTCTCATATGCACATTTTTTAGTTTCGGTCATATTCGATCATCTTCAGACCTACAAAAATCAAAATCAAAAATAAGTATCAACTTTCTATAGTTTTACAAACTGTAAAAAGGTATTGCAGTATACAACCATTAAGTTTACCTATATAGCTGCATAACCAACCTGTCGTGTATATACAGAAACTACACATCAGAATATTGTGGAATGTGATGCTATCCTTGACGCATCCACTCTATACGAAGTTAGTACTGTTACAGCACGCAGGGTGAGCCGGCAAATGCAGATCATCCGAAATATGAGGTCTGTTCAGAAAACTCCGGAACATTCCTAATTTCACGCCAATGGTGTGCTGGAGCGAAGTGCAGTTGGCATCCCTGCCCACGCCTGTGTTTAATGTGTAACTGCCGGACATTTCATTGTTGTGTGTCTGTTAGTTATTATTCAGTGTTGAATTGAGTAGAATGTTGTGTCGCACAATTTGCGGATTTCGAGATGGCAGAGTTGGAGGAGAAACGCGTCTGCATTAAACTTTGCGTGAAACTCAAGAAAACCTTTACAGAGACACACCAAACGATGGAGGAAGCCTACGGTGACGAGCGCTTAAGTCGCACTCGGTGTTTCGAATGATTCACACGGTTTAAAAATGGCCGTACGGAAGTTAAAGGTGACCCTCGTTCACGACGCCGTTCGACGTCTACCGATGATGATTTTAGATTATATTAGATTAGATTAGATCAGTTTTTCGTTCCATAGATCCATGCTGATGAGATCCTCGTGGATGTGGAACATGCCAATTTTTTTTTAGCTGAAATAACAATACTAATAGTATGAATATATACAATACATCATTTGTTTCAATTAAAAAATTCGTCTATGGAGTAGAAGGAGTTGGCCACTAGTAAGTCTTTCAGGCTCCTTTTAAACTGATCTTTATTTGTAACTAAATTTTTTATGTTTGCTGGCAAATTATTGAAGATGAGTGTTCCTGAGTAGTGGACCCCTTTTTGAACTAAAGTAAGTGCTTTTAAGTCTTTGTGCAGATCATTTTTGTTCCTGGTATTGTATGTATGAACTGAGCTGTTTGTTGGAAAAAGAGATATATTATTTAGGACAAATTTCATTAAGGAGTAAATATAGTGAGAGGCAGTGGTTAGTATACCCAGTTCTTTGAAGAGGTTTCTACATGACGTCCATGAATTTACTCCACAAATAATACGTATTACACGCTTTTGGACTCTGAAAACTTTTGTTTGACTTGAAAAGTTACCCCAAAATATTATACCATATGACATTATGAAATGAAAGTAGGCAAAGTATGCAAGCTTTTTCATTTTTATGTCGCCTATGTCTGCTAACACTGGAATTGCAAATACAGATTTGTTAAGACGTTTCTGCAGTTCTGTGATGTGCTCCTCCCAACTGAATTTATTATCAAGTTGTAATCCCAGGAATTTAAGACTGTCAACCTCTTCTATCTGCTCTTCTTGGTACTTTATGCATATGCTGGGTGGAAACCTCTTACAGGTTCTGAATTGCATATAGTGAGTCTTTTCGAAGTTTAATGTCAGTGAGTTGGCTTTAAACCATTTATTAATATCCATGAAAATATCATTAGCAGATCTTTCTAGAACTACACTCGACATACTATTTATTGCAATACTTGTGTCATCTGCAAACAAAACGAACTCTGCTTCTGGCAGTGTAACTGATGAGAGATCATTAATGTACACAAGAAAAAGCAATGGCCCTAAGATGGATCCTTGTGGGACACCACATGTAATTTCTTCCCATTCTGATGATGACTTAATTCACTAGTCCCTTGCACTGACGCCCTTTGTTTCCTGTTAGCGAGGTATGACTTGAACCATTTTGCAGCACTGCCCGTGACACCATAGAATTCTAATTTATTTAAAAGGATGTTGTGGTTTACACAATCGAATGCCTTTGACAAATCACAGAAAATACCTGCTGCTTGAAACTTGTTATTTAATGAATTAAGTACATTTTCACTGTAGGTATAAATAGCCTTTTCGATATCAGAACCCTTCAGAAATCCAAACTGTGTTCTTGATAATATGTTATTTGTGGTCAGATGGTTGAGAAGCTGCCTGTACATTACTTTTTCTAACATTTTTGAGAATGCTGGCAAAAGTGAAATCGGGTTGTAGTTTGATGGCATCTCTTTATCCCCTTTCTTGAATAGGGGCGTAACATCTGCATATTTCAGCCAGTCAGGAAATGTCCCAGTTATAATTGACTGGTTACACAAGTAACTTAGAATTGTACTAAACTCACAAGAACATGCCTTAATTAACTTTGTTAATATTTCATCGTAACCACTAGAATGTGAACAGTACATAGGCGAAGGATATGAGCAGAAACCCTGCATTGCTCGGGTATTTATATATATTACAGTCCTCTCTCTGTCCATCTGCTCCTTCCCCCTCTCTTTGTCCATCTCATCTTGCCACCTCTCTATGTCCACATCCACTTGCCCCCTTCCTCTCTCCATCTCCTTCCCCCTCTCTATATCCATCGTCTCCCGCCCCTCTCTCTCTATCTCTCTCGATCCCCACCCCGACTTCTGTCTATATCTTCCTCCACCCAACTCTCTGACAAGTTGCTCCTCTCCCCCTTTGTCCATCCACTCCTTCCCTCTCTGTCCATTTCCTCTTTCACCTCTACTTCTATCTTGTCCTCCTCCTCTCTTAGTCAACCTCCTCCTCCCCCTTTCTCTGTCCATCTCCTCCTCGCCCTCTCCCTGTTCTTCTCCTTCCCTTTCCTTTCTGTGTCCATCTCTTTTTCCCTTTCTCTGTCCATTTTCTCCTCCTCCTCCTCCTCCTCCTCCTCTGTCTGTTCATCTCCTCCCACATACCTTTGCCTATCTCTTCCTCCCTCTGTCTCTGCCCATCTCCTCCTCTTTCCTTTCTCTGTCTATCTTCACCTCCCCTCCCCCCCCCCCCCCCCATCTCTCTCTCTCCCCCTGCTCTGTCCATCTCCTCCTCCTGTCTGTGCCTATTCCTCCTTCCCTCTCACTTTCCATCAATCTCCTCGTCCTCCCTTCTCTCTCCACATTATCACACTTACCCCAATAGGAGGCTGATGGTTCTTAGCTCTACAGTATTTCTTTCCAGATTGTAATTAGTAAGTGTACCAAATTTGATTGAAATCCTTCCAAGGTTTCAGATGAGATTTTTACCCACGGTTTTGCTCGCATACGCATACGTCAAATATATATCACACATGTTTAACATATTTCATGTGTATTTGTACACATATTTCACTAGTGTGTCTAGCGAATTTCGCCCTGCAGTTTCATTTTCGAGCCGCCTAATCGTTATGACATCGTATCTCCTAAACTAATTGTTGTATATTGATATATTTTTGTAGGTACATTCAGCGGAAATTGTGGATAATTACTGCAAAAAGTGTTGCGAACAGATTTAGTAGCAACGAAGTAATAAACTTAAACGTCTTCCATGATGCGATAGTTTTCACATATTCAGGGTTTATGACGTCGTACGTCCTGAACTAAATGTCGTGCAATGATATAGTTTTTCTAGTACATTCAGTGGTATATTGAATACTCTCTGCAAAACTTATCACAAATGAAATTATATGCAAAGTTTGTTGCAAGTCTCTAAGTGTCCTCATTCTCAGATACAGGATAACTCAACCATGGATAGCCTCGTGTCACAGGCTACACTGCTTTCTCACCGCCACTCCCACCCCTTTGATAGTTGGGTGGTTCTTAACCTCACAGTGATTCTTTCCCTTCGACCATAAATATAATAGACTGGCCCTGACGTCATTTTCGTGGCTCCAACATCTCTGGGCTAAAGTCACGTGAATGTTGGCAAAACATCGTTGTTTCGTGTTGCGCTTATGGCTGTACTCAGCGTTTTGTCGGGGGAAATGGCATTACATTTCACGTGCAAGTGTTTCTATGATAGTGCAGATGCGTTTATTGAAATCTGCTGAAGTGACTTTTATATGCTTTTACACTTGAAATAGAGTATCACGTAAATTAAAGTGTTGAAAGTGATGCCTGTAAAGTCAGACTCATATTACATTTTGGAAAGTATCTATGATAATTCGGTTACAGAAGTAAGTATAACTATTTCTCGTTCCTACTCAGAGGTTCCCTGAGGGTGAAAACCGAAGGCAGCTTTCCCTGAAACGGAAAAATTTTAAGCCATCTGCACATAAGCGCCTTTTTTTGTATACAGGTGAGATTATAATAAGGTAAGAGAACCTATAGTCGACACATGAAGAGAATTTTTTTCTACCTTCTAATACTATTAAATAAATGTAGGCTCCAAAATTATTTTCTGAAACTTCAGAGTCTCACCTTTCATCTAAAATATCATTTTTTTTTTAAACTGATACTTTAAACTTTTGTAAAAATAGTAGGAACTGAACCTTTGAAGTGCACCTAAAATTCATACTCTAGAATGGACCTGCTCCTAAAGTCGACAATTTTGGCACCTATAGTTGACATAATTCCCATATCCCATTTTCTTTTATAAGTGACTAGAGCTCAAAACGCGGCGAATCCAATGTTTAAAGTTTTGGCACGAGCCCACTCTTACTGTTTAAGAGAATTTTAACGACATTTTACTGTAATTGATAGTATATAGTAATTTCGTCCCGCTGCCCACCAGAGGGGCGTTCAATGTATTTGTTAGATTTTATAAATGGTACTGTGAACAAATCCAGGTCAAATGTAGTTCTGACATAATTTTTCGCAAATAAAAAAGTAATTTGTGTTGGAAGCGTTTGGCAGTCAATTGAGAAATGTGGGTAAAATACGATACAAACATAGGATGGCAGACCGCTGATTTGAAATCCCGCCACGTTTTGCCAACAGTCACGTGGTTTATGTTGGAGATACACCAGCCCTATAGCTTCTGCACAGCAAGGCCAGTCTACTAGAATCTATGGCCGAAGTTCTTTCCAGACAGTAAATGACATGTGCACCAAATTTGGTTGAAATCGGTCCAGTGGTTTAGAAGGAGATGCGTAACATTACATACACATGTACATCCACTTTTGTTATTTCAGTTCGTCCACACATGAAAAGTAATGAAACATGGATTAATATAACCAGTTTAAGTCTGGTACGACACCACTTAGAAGCAGACATAGTATATGAATGATGTCGCTTCTGATAAGAACGTTTGTATATAAATATGAGCATATTCCAGGCAACAAATACGAGGTGCATTCAACTTCTAAGGCCTCCGATTTTTTTTCTAATTAACTACTCACCCGAAATCGATGAAACTGGCGTTACTTCTCGACGTAATCGCCCTGCAGACGTACACATTTTTCACAACGCTGACGCCATGATTCCATGGCAGGAGCGAAGGCTTCTTTAGGAGTCTGTTTTGACCACTGGAAAATCGCTGAGGCAATAGCAGCACGGCTGGTGAATGTGCGGCCATGGAGAGTGTCTTTCATTGTTGGAAAAAGCCAAAAGTCACTAGGAGCCAGGTCAGGTGAGTAGGGAGCATGAGGAATCACTTCAAAGTTGTTATCACGAAGAAACTGTTGCGTAACGTTAGCTCGATGTGAGTGTGCATTGTCTTGGTGAAACAGCACACGCGCAGCCCTTCCGGGACGTTTTTGTTGCAGTGCAGGAAGGAATTTGTTCTTCAAAACATTTTCATAGGATGCACCTATTACTGTAGTGCCCTTTGGAACGCAATGGGTAAGGATTACGCCCTCGCTGTCCCAGAACATGGACACCATCATTTTTTCAACACTGGCGGTTACCCGAAATTTTTTTGGTGGCGGTGAATCTGTGTGCTTCCATTGAGCTGACTGGCGCTTTGTTTCTGGATTGAAAAATGGCATCCACGTCTCATCCATTCTCACAACCAACGAAAAGAAAGTCCCATTCATGCTGTCGTTGTGCGTCAACATTGCTTGGCAACATGCCACACAAGCAGCCATGTGGTCGTCCGTCATCATTTGTGGCACCCACCTGGATGACACTTTTTGCATTTTCAGGTCGTCATGCAGGATTGTGTGCACAGAACCCACAGAAATGCCAACTCTGGAGGCGATCTGTTCAACAGTCATTCGGCGATCCCCAAAACAATTATCTCCACTTTCTCGATCGTGTCGTCAGACCGGCTTGTGCAAGCCCGAGGTTGTTTCGGTTTGTTGTCACACGATGTTCTGCCTTCATTAAACTGTCACACCCACGAACGCACTTTTGACACATCCATAACTCCATCACCACATGTCTCCAACTGTCGATGAATTTCAATTGGTTTCACATCATGCAAATTCAGAAAACGAATGATTGTACGCTGTTCAAGTAAGGAAAACGTCGCCATTTTAAGTATTTAAAACAGTTCTCATTCTCGCCGCTGGCGGTAAAATTCCATCTGCCGTACGGTGCTGTCATCTCTGGGACATATTGACAATGAACGCGGCCTCATTTTAAAACAATGTGCATGTTTCTATCTCTTTCCAGTCAGGAGAAAAAAAATCGGGGGCCTTAGAACTTGAATGCACCTTGTACAGAAGGTAAGTTATAAATGATTTAGAATGATCACTCTGATGGAATACGACTGTGAATAAGACAAATATATCTTAAGTACCGACAATTGCGTACGAACTTGAAACCTGTATAGAAACATGAAGAGAAGATAGACTTTTGCTGCATATTTTATGTTTATTTGACTTCACTTCACTTGCAGAATGTAGGCTATGTAAATCCTTTTGCTTGAGCCGTTACAACTGAAGTCTGGCCTCTAAGTGAATTTAGATTCCTTCTCTTGAAGGCCGTTGAATTAAGTCGTTGGATTAAATTGCAGAATGGTCAGGTAGTGGTCTTGTTTTAGGAGTATATTACAATGCAAGTGATGTGAAAGGGAGCGTGAATTGCGATTCCTTCCTGCAACAATACGAAACGGGATTTCAATATTTTAACTCACTTAGTGACTTGTCTTATTTGGTGAGTATTAACGAGTTATACAGTGTGTTTCAAAAGCAAGAATATAATAGAGGTTGACGTCTATAGAAAAAACTCTTTATTTATTATTGAAATACACAGTTTAGGAATTTACTTCTCAAAAATAATGTCATTTAAATGCAATCCAGCAAGCCTAAATCATTCTTTTAAACGATGAACAAAATCTTGCATGACTGCCACTTCGCTACGGCTATTTTCTTTTAGCTGCTCCAGAGAAGTAGGATTATCGACATACGATTTAGATTTGGCTTACGCACATAAGAAAAAATCAATAGGGCTCGAATCTGGATTGTGTGGGGGCCAGTTTATGTCACCCCTCCTGGAGATTAAACGGATTGGACATGTTTGCTGTGGCTCCGTCTTGCTGAAACCACGTTCTTTCATTCTTTTGCACTTCAAGCACCAAAAAGTCATTTAACTTAATGTTCCGCAATGTAACTGCACGTTCGCTCTCGTTCTCGAAAACGTACGCGTCAGTTATTCCTCGAGCCGACATCGCAGCCCATACACTAACTTTTGGCGAATGAAGGGATTTCTCATACTTCTGCTTAGGAGTCGTTACACTCAAGTGGCCTGTGTTTTGATCCATTTCCAAAAAGGGGGACACTTGGAGCATCATTTACATTGTGCAGTCCACGATCACTGCAAAATTTCCTTCGTGCTACAGATACCGAATCACCGTTATTGTAAAATTCTCGCCCGCAGAACGTGCGGTCCGCTCCCGAGAAGCACTCTATATCGACTGAATTCCTTAAGGCCAAGCAAGCGATAACGTACCACTCACTCTCCTCAGATTTGATGCGCATGTGCAGAGAGCTCTTCAAATACAAACTTTCTTTTGAGACACCCTGTACATTAACGGCTACGTTAAATATGGGCAGAGCAGAATCGTCTACTACTTATTGTGGTGTCACCGCCAGACACCACACTTGCTAGGTGGTAGCCTTTAAATCGGCCGCGGTCCGTTAGTAAACGTCGGACCCGCCTGTCGCCACTATCAGTGATTGTAGACCGAGCGCCGCAACACGGCAGGTCTAGAGAGACTTCCTAGCACTCGCCCCAGTTGTACAGCCGACTTTGCTAGCGATGGTTCACTGACAAAATACGCTCTCATTTGCCGAGACGATAGTTTAGCATAGCCTTCAGCTACGTCATTTGCTACGACCTAGCAAGGCGCCATTATCATTTGCTATTGATCTTGTCAATCATGTACCGTCAGACCCACAACATTTGGCGACGAGGATGGGATCTGCCGCTCGCCGTCTGCTTTCAGCGACGGCGCCGTCCGGTCAGCGCCCTGGGGACCCATCTACTGGCTCGCCTCAGCCCCAGTGACGCTGCCTTCCATTTTGCCCCATGGCGACGCGACGCCGCCACCGCCGCCGCCGCCTGTTCTCCCGCCGGCGACGCCTGCAGTGGACGCGTCGCTGCAACCGCCGGGCGCCTCCCTGGGTCACACGCTGTCGATCGCTTCCCGTGACCAGTTGTCCTCCGACATGGAACTCTTGCCCGCTCCGGACCATGTGTCGTCTTCGCCCGTCGGGTGCCCCGGCCCGATGGAGGTCGACCCTTCGGCCCCTCCTGTCTCTCTGCGGGGCATACACCACATGTTGGCGTGCACCCTGGAGCAGTTTTTCAGGCGTTTCCTAGCTTCCCGCGGTCCGAATGGCAGGGTGCGGGTGGCACAGCCTCGCCTTTTGTTAGGCTCCCCACCTCGTCGCATACGTCAACATGGGGTCCTCCCCACAGCGGGCGGAAGCCTTATAGCACAACCGTACGCCGATTTGCGGGAGAGGAATGTGGTGTCACCGCCAGACACCACACTTGCTAGGTGGTGCTCGGCCGCGGTCCGTTAGTAAACGTCGGACCCGCGTGTCGCCACTATCAGTGATTGCAGACCGAGCGCCGCCACACGGCAGGTCTAGAGAGACTTCCTAGCACTCGCCCCAGTTGTACAGCCGACTGTGCTAGCGATGGTTCACTGACAAAATACGCTCTCATTTGCCGAGACGATAGTTAGCATGTCCTTCAGCTACGTCATTTGCTACGACCTAGCAAGGCGCCATTATCATTTGCTATTGATCTTGTTAATCATGTACCGTCAGACCGACGTTCATATTTAACGGATTAAAGTTAAGTATTCCACCAGCTACGTCCGTTTTTCTAAATTCTAATTTGCTTGTCCTGTTCCAGACCTCACGCCAGCCTGCGTGAGCTAAAACGCGTGCCTTTCTGCTTCCTCTATTATTAAGGTGTTGGCTCTCCTGCCAACCCACAACACTTATTTCATCACAAGGACGTATTATAATTTCCAGAGACGAAGTCTGATATCACAGAGAAAAGAACTGGAAATAAAAGGAGACTATTACTTGACGATGACTGTGGGCGTTGACAAGAAGTTTTGGTGGTAAAGTATATTATAAATTGTCGACAGGCCTGCTCCATCTTGGAAATGTAGGTCTATAATTTACAAAAGGAAATACAATAAGTATTACGAACACCTAGAGAACTTCCTAGCTGCCGTCAATTAGTGTTCTTCAGACGTGGAAACCAAAATAAAAGTTACTTCCCTCTTTCCATGCTATTATTCCCGAGTGAAACTACAGTGTGCGACAGTCAAACGACGATATGTTTGTACGATCCTTCTGCGTGAATGATTTCTTAAACGTGAAATTTAAAACTTCGGCTTTCCTTTTGCTGTCTTCTATTGCTACCCCAGCCCACAGAAGAGTGAATGGATACAAGCGTTCTACCCGCTTAGTGATTTTGCATGTGACCAGTATTTCCTCGGGTTCTAGCAAGACCTTCCGCAAAGGTTACGACAGTGGAAGTTGTATGCTTCACGTATTAATCTTCTCATGTTCGCACGAATTTCTACGGACTGTCGACATTTGTGCATTCTTTTTTGAGCCGAGAGTGCAACAATCTCTCTTTCTTCAGCATTTTCCGAGTTTGGTTATTAAACCATGGAGGGCTCTTCCCATCCTTAATCCTCTTACTGGGCACATTCGTCTCCAGAGAACGATTTACAATCAGTTTAAACTTTGAATAAAACGTTCTCGGTTTTCAAGCCGCACCAATTCGAATAAAATCCCCAAGCTTTCGATGACCACCTCCGCCATGGTCGTCAGGAGTTCACTGACTGCGGGGCTGCTACGGTTTCTCGCTTATATAGGCATGATGACATCATCAGCAGCCAATTACATAGACCCAATGTGGCGCGCGCGCTAAAGTCGACCCAGGCAGCTAGCGGAGCTGCGGATACAGATCCTGTACACCTCCCGTAAACTCGATCCTCCTCACCCGCTCATCTCCCCAATCCTCTCTCACCCCCGCCCGCTGCCGCGCCTGTATTCCCACGTCCCACCCGGTCTCCATCTCTCCACCCTTCTTACCCTCTCCCAAGGTGGCTTCCGCCAGCTCCCCCTCCCTGATGATGTCCTCCTCCCCTCCATCTACCCCTCCTATCAACTTTGACCCTGCCCCACCCCCCACTTCCGGTGTCCTTTCCTTTAGGCACCCTCCCTCCCTTCTCTTCCCTTCCCTTCTCTTTCCTTTTCCCCCGTCCCCTCCCTCCCCCCTCTTCCCCCGGGCTTCCCTCCCCCTTCCTCCCTCCCCCCCCATCTCCCCTGCCCGTGGCATCTCTGCTCTCCCCTCTCGCTCTCCCACTCCCCTTCCTCCTCCTCCTCTCTTGGCAGGTCCCTGGACTCGCACACGCACAGTGAACATTCGCGCGCCGGAGGTCATCGCCATCAGTGTCTCGTGTGTGTGCCTTCGTTTGTGTTTAGTGTTTGTTCGCCGAAACGCCGCCACTGTTCACGTGTACCATCACCATCATCCCTGTTCTGTGCGCTGTGTCGACTAGTGTCAGTGTTGTTTTCTCGTCAGGCGTGAACGGCTCCGTGTTTTTTGTTTTTTGGTGTCTACATTGTTTTGCCCGCCATTTTTGATTGTATTCTCTGTATCCCCTCTATTTATTACTTATTGTAAATCTCAAGGCTGAAGAGCGGCGTACTCAGCTGCCGACAGCCCACTTGCATAAGGTGATAAAATTACAATAAAGAAAAAAAAAAAAACTAATGGAGCTATTGCCCCTGGCATCAGGTGGCGCCAGGGGCAGGCGCCCCGTTTAAAACTGCCGCTCCCGCGTCGCGCATCTGTCTTTGCTTTCTTTCGATGTCCAACGCCCGCCCCCATGCCCTGCTGAGTGTGTACCCCTGGTCTCTGTTGAAATTGTTATTGTTTAAACGAATCTCGGCCGCTTCCTCCATAACGGAGTCCAAATATGTACATGCATGAGTCAACATTTTTGTATTTTCGAACTGTATTTTACGTCCTTATTCTAGACAATGCTCCGCTATTGCCGACTTGTCAAGCTCCCACGCTCCGCAACCGTGCGAATTGTTTGTCCGATATATATGCTGCCATATTCACAGGGTACGCCATACACGCCGGACACACGAAGAGCAATGTCGTCTTTAACAGCGTGCAACATATTTCGTATCTAGGGGGCGGTCCGGAAAACTGGTCTTAGCCTATGTTTCTACAGCAGATGTTCTAACTTGCTGCTAGTTGCTCCACAGTACGGCGGGAATGCAGTCCGTTTGGCCTCTTCTACTGATTCATAGGTGTCTTTCGTCGGCGGCCCTTGAAAGCGTTTGCGATGTCTCTTTTGCTGTATCCATTTTCCCTGAAAACACGTTTTAAGTTCTGCAATTCACACTGTATCTGAGATAATCTTAGCTCAATGAACCAACGTGTTCAGGGCCGCTTTCTTGCATACAGGTTGTGGAAAATATTGGCGTTCAAGTACCGATCAGTGTGTGTTGGGTTCCGGTACACTGAATGACCAAACTGGCCTCCTGCCTTCCGCTCAACCAAAACATCCAAGAATGGTAGCTTGCCGTGCTTCTCCATCTCAACAGTAAATTTAGTGTTGGGATAGACACCATTCATGTGATCGGCGAACTGCTGTAGTGTATCGTCACCAAAAGGCCATATGATGATGGTGTCATCAACGTATCGTAGAAAGCAAGACGGCCATAATTTCGCAGTTTGAAGAGCCTGCTCCTCAAAGTGCTCCAAATTAAACTTTGCCCATAATCACTCTAAGTACGTGATATTGGAGCGAAATGATGTGCATTCAGTGTCTAAGTGGGACGTTAATAACTGCTTATCTGGTTTTTCTAGCATAAATACTCTCCTAGCCTTCTTGATGGATTTTTATTAACGTTACGATCCCCCCATGAACCATGGACCTTGCCGTTAGTGGGGAGGCTTGCGTGCCTCAACGACACAGATAGCCGTACCGTAGGTGCAACCACAACGGAGGGGTATCTGTTGAGAGGCCAGACAAACGTGTGGCTCCTGAAGAGGGGCAGCAGACTTTTCAGTAGTTGCAGGGACAACAGTCTGGATGATTGACTGATCTGGCCTTGTAACACTAAGCAAAGCGGCCTTGCTGTGCTGGTACTGCGAACGGCTGAAAGCAAAGGGAAACTACAGCCGTTATTTTTCCCGAGGGCATACTGCTTTTCTGTATGATTAAATGATGATGGCGTCCTCTTGGGTAAAATATTCCGTAGCTAAAATAGTCGCCCATTCGGATCTCCGGGCGGGGACTACTCAGGACGACGTCGTTATCAGGAGAAAGAAAACTGGCGTTCTACGGATCGGAGCGTGGAATGTCAGATCCCTTAATCGAGCAGATAGGTTAGAAAATTTAAAAAGGGAAATGGATAGGTTAAAGTTAGATATAGTGGGAATTAGTGACGTTTGGTGGCAGGAGGAACAAGACTTTTGGTCAGGTGAATACAGGCTTATAAATACAAAATCAAATAGGGGTAATGCAGGAGTAGGTTTCATAATGAATAAAAAAATAGGAGTGCGGGTAAGTTACTACAAACAGCATAGTGAACGCATTATTGTGGCCAAGATAGATACGAAGCCCACACCTGCTACAGTAGTACAAGTTCATATGCCAACTAGCTCTGCAGATGACGAAGAAATTGATGAAACGTATGGTGAGATAAAAGAAATTATTCAGGTGGTGAAGGGAGACTAAAATTTAATAGTCATGGGTGACTGGAATTCGACAGTAGGAAAAGGAAGAGAAGGAAACGTAGTAGGTGAATATGGATTGGGGCTAAGAAATGAAAGAGGAAGCCGCCTGGTAGAATTTTGCACAGAGCATAACTTAATCATAGCTAACACTTGGTCCAAGAATCATGAAAGAAGGTTGTATACATGGAAGAACCCTGGAGATACTAAAAGGTCTCAGATAGATTATACAATGGTAAGACAGAGATTTAGGAACCAGGTTTTAAATTGTAAGACATTTCCAGGGGCAGATGTGGACCCTGACCACAATCTGTTGGTTATGAACTGTAGATTAAAATTGAAGAAACTGCAAAAAGGTGGGAATTTAAGGAGATGGGACCTGGATAAATTGAATGAACCAGAGGTTGTACAGAGTTTCAAGGAGACCATAAGGAAACAATTGACAGGAATGGGAGAAAGAAATACAGTAGAAGAAGAATGGGTCGCTTTGAGGAATGAAATAGTGTAGGTAGCAGAGGATCAAGTAGGTAAAAAGACGAGGACCAGTAGAAATCCTTGGGTAACAGACGAGATACTGAATTTAATTGATGAAAGGAGAAAATATAAAAATGCAGTAAGTGAAGCAGGCAAAAAGGAATACAATCGTCTCAAAAATAAGATCGACAGGAAGTGCAAAATGGCTAAGCAGGGATGGCTAGAGGACAAATGTAAGGATGTAGAGGCTTATCTCACGAGGGGTAAGATAGATACTGCCTACAGGAAAATTAAAGAGACCTTTGGAGAAAAGAGAACTACTTGCATGAATATCAAGAGCTCAGATGGAAACCCAGTTCTAAGCAAAGAAGGGAAAGCAGAAAGGTGGAAGGAATATATAGAAGGTCTATACAAGGGCGATGTTCTTGAGGACAGTATTATGGAAATGGAAGAGGATGTAGATGAAGATGAAATGGGAGATACGATATTGTTTGAAGAGTTTGACAGGGCACTGAAAGACCTAAGTCGAATCAAGACCCCGGGAGTAGACAACATTCCATTAGAACTTCTGACAGCCTTGGGAGAGCCAGTCCTGACAAAACTATAGCATCTGGTGAGCAAGATGTATGAGACAGGCGAAATTCCCTCAGACTTCAAGAAGAATATAATAATTCCAATCCCAAAGAAAGCAGGTGATGACAGATGTGAAAATTACGGAACTATCAGTTTAATAAGCCACAGCTGCAAAATACTAACGCGAATTCTTTACAGACGAATGGAAAAACTGGTAGAAGCGGACCTCGGGGAAGATCAGTTTGGATTCCGTAGAAATGTTGGAACACGTGAGGCAATACTGACTCTACGACTTATCTTAGAAGAGAGATTAAGGAAAGGCAAACCTACGTTTCTAGCATTTGTAGACTTAGAGAAAGCTTTTCACAATGTTGACTGGAATGCTCTTTCAAATTCTAAAGGTGGCAGGGGTAAAATACAGAGAGCGAAAGGCTATTTACAATTTGCACAGAAACCAGATGGCAGTTATAAGAGTCGAGGGACATGAAAGGGAAGCAGTGGTTGGGAAGGGAGTGAGACAGGGTTGTAGCCTCTCCCCGATGCTATTCAATCTGTATATTGTGCAAGCAGTAAAGGAAACAAAAGAAATATTCGGAGTGGGTATTAAAATCCATGGAGAAGAAATAAAAACTTTGAGGTTCGCCTATGGCATTGTAATTCTGTCAGAAACAGCAAAGGACTTGGAAGAGCAGTTGAACGGAATGGACAGTGTCTTGAAAGGAGGGTATAAGATGAACATCAACAAAAGCAAAACAAGGATAATGGAATGTAGTAAATGAGTTTTGCTATTTGGGGAGCAAAATAACCGATGATGGTCGAAGTAGAGAGGATATAAAATGTAGACTGGCAATGGCAAGGAAAGCGTTTCTGAAGAAGAGCAATTTGTTAACATCGAGTATTGATTTAGGTGTTAGGAAGTCGTTTCTGAAAGTATTTGTATGGAGTGTAGCCATGTATGGAAGTGAAACGTGGACGATAAATAGTTTAGACAAGAAGAGAATAGAAGCCTTCGAAATGTGGTGCTACAGAAGAATGCTGAAGATTAGATGGGTAGATCACATAACTAATGAGGAGGTATTGAATAGCATTGGGGAGAAGAGGAGTTTGTGGCACAACTTGACAAGAAGAAGAGATCGGTTGGTAGGACATGTTCTGAGGCATCAAGGGATCACCAATTTAGTACTGGAGGGCAGCATGGAGGGTAATAATCGTAGAGGGACACCAAGAGATGAATACACTAAGCCGGTCGCAGGTTCGAATCCTGCCTCGGGCATGGATGTTTGTGATGTCCTTAGGTTAGTTAGGTTTAACTAGTTCTAAGTTCTAGGGGACTAATGACCTCAGCAGTTGAGTCCCATAGTGCTCAGAGCCATTTGAACCATTTGAGCCAATACACTAAGCAGATTCAGAAGGATGTAGGCTGCAGTAGGTACTGGGAGATGAAGAAGCTTGCACAAGGTAGAGTAGCATGGAGAGCTGCATCAAACCAGTTTCAGGACTGAAGAACACAACACAACGATCAAAAATGGTTCAAATGGCTCTGAGACTATGGGACTTAACATCTGTGGTCATCAGTCCCCTAGAACTTAGAACCACTTAAACCTAACTAACCTAAGGACATCACACGCATCCATGTCCAAGGCGGGATTCGAACCTGCGACCGTAGCGGTCACGCGGTTCCAGACTGAAGTGCCTAGAATCGCACGTCCACACCGGCCGGCAACGTTACGATCCATCGCCGCTATGATGACATAACGATCACTAAAGTGCCGAAGTGTTTGCGGATTCACGAGGCATCGTTTCGAAGATGTACACCGCATACAAGGAAAGCAAAAAAGTTTATCCGCCAAGTCACGACGTGGACGGAAGTGTGTGTTGAGTGACTGCGACAGACGGTGATTTAAGAGGATTGTGACGAAAAACAACAGCACAACAACTGCAAAAGTCAGTCCAGCACCGAACGCCGATCCCGTGAATCGTGTCAGCACCTAAAGAACACAGTATAAGCATGGAATTGCAGCGCGAACTGGAATGCCAAAGTCACACGTCAGTAAAGCAAATGCACGTACCAGCAAAGCGTGGTGCCGAGGCCATAATACCTGGACTAAGGACCAACGGAAGAGTCATTTGGCTGGATGAGTTTTGTTCCGCACTGTTTCCAGCATCTGTCCAAGTTAACGTCCCAAGAGGTAAACAAGGCCCTGATTCGGTGGTAATTTGGGCAGTCAATTCGTGGTACTCTGCAAGATCGCATTACCGCCAAGAATAACGTGATCATTTTGGCTGGTCATGTCAATTCTACACTACGAAGATGACGTGCTACAGACGCGAAATTTAACCGACAGGAAGAAGATGCTGTGATATGCAAATGATTAGCTTTTCAGAGCATTCACACAACGTTGGTGCCGGTGGCGACACCTCTAACGTACTCACATGGGGAAAGTTTCCAACAGATTTTTCATACACAAACAGCAGTTGATCGGCGTTGCCTGGTGAAACGTTGTGCTGATGCCTCGTGTAAGGAGGAGAAATGCGTACCATAACGTTTCCGACTTTGATAAAGGTCGGATTGTAGCCTATCGCGATTGCGGTTTATCGCGACATTGCTGCTCGCGTTGGTCGAGATCCAATGACTATTAGCAGAATATGGAATCGGTGGGTTCAGGAGGGTAATACGGAACGGCCTCGTATCACTAGCAGTCGAGATCACAGGCATCTTATCCGCATGGCTGTAACGGATCGTGCAGCCACGTCTCGATCCCTGAGTCGACAGATGGGGACGTTTGCAAGACAACAACCATCTGCACGAACTGTTCGACGACGTTTGTAGCAGCACGGACTATCAGCTCGGAGACCATGGCTCCGGTTGCCCTTGACGCTGCATCACAGACAGGAGCGCCTGCGATGGTGTACTCAACGACGAACCTGGGTGCACGAATGGCAAAACGTCATTTTTTCGGATAAATCCAGGTTCTGTGTACAGCATCATGATGGTCGCATCCGTGTTTGGCGACATCGTGGTGAACGCACATTGGAAGCGTGCATTCGTCATCGCCACACTGGCGTATCATCTGGCGTCATGGTATGGGGTGCCATTGGTTACACGTCTCGGTCACCTCTTGTTCGCATTGACGGCACTTTGAACAGTGGACATTACATTTCAGATGTGTTACGAACAGTGGCTCTACCCTTCATTCTATCCCTGCGAAACCCTACATTTCAGCACGATAATGCACGACCGCATGTTGCAGGTCCTGTACGGGCCTTTCTGGATACAGAAAATGTTCGACTGCTGCCCTGGCCAGCACATTCTCCAGATCTCTCACCAATTGAAAACGTCTGGTCAGTGGTGGCCGAGCAACTGGCTCGTCACAATACGCCAGTCAATACTCTTGATGAACTGTGGTATCGTATTGAAGCTGCATGGGCAGCTGTACCTGTACACGCCATCCAAGCTCTGTTTGACTCAATGCCCAGGCGTATCGAGGCCGTTATTACGGCCAGAGGTGGTTGTTCTGGGTACCGATTTCTCAGGATCTATGCACCCAAATTGCGTGAAAACGTAACCACATGTCAATTCTAGTATAATATATTTGTCCAATGAATAGCCGTTTATCATGTGCATTTGTTCTTGGTGTAGCAATTTTAATAGCCAGTAGTCCATGATGATGATGTTTGGCTTGTGGGGCGCTCAACTGCGAGGTTACCAGCGCCCGTACAAATTCCCAACCTTTGCTCACTCCAATCTCGACACTTTCATGAATGATGATGAAATGGTGAGGACAACACAAACACCCAGTCATCTCGGGCAGGTGAAAATACCTAACCACGCCGGGAATCGAATCCGGGACCCCATGCTCGGGAAGTGAGAACGCGACCACAAGAACCATTCTATGGTACGATATTTGTACCACGATAGTGATGCTGTGTTCCAAGACGTCAGGGCCCCTTTTCCCACAGCTCGCATCGTCTAGGACTGGTTTTTTGAATACGATGGTGAACTGTCGCACCTCTCCCGGCCACCACAATCACCAAATCTCTCATCGTTATTGAGCCTTCTTGGTCTACTTTGCAGAGAAGAGTGCATGATCCCTACACACCTCCATCATCGTTCACCTGAACTTGCCACTATTCTATACGAAGAATGGTACAAGATTCACTTGAAAACCATTTAAGACTTGTATTTATCCATTCCGAGACGACTGGAAGCTGTTTTGAATCCCAACGCCTTTCCTACAGTGTATTAGACATGTAATTCGTGTTCTTGGTGTTTCCATATTTTTGTCTACCCCCTGTAGGTGTGGTGCAGGTATTATCACTTTTCAATGATGGTGTGGTTAGCAGGATGAAAATCCTTGAATATCACGGGTTGTCAGCAAATAGCCGAAGCCGTTCAAAGTAAGAAAGATACTGTATCCAAGGTTCTCAGGTGTCAGGCGGATCCGATCGTCGAAGTTCCACGATATTTCGGCGAATAACCGGTTATTCGCCGAAATATCGTGGAACTTCGACGATCGGATCCGGATGGACAAATGGTTCAAATGGCTCTGAGCACTATGGGACTTAACTTCTGAGGTCATCAGTCCCCTAGAACTTAGAACTACTTAAACCTAACGAACCTAAGCACATCACACACATCCATGCCCGAGGCAGGATTCGAACCTGCGACCGTAGCGGTCGCGTGGTTCCAGACTGTAGCGCCTAGAACCGCTCGACCACCATGGCCGGCCCGGATGGACACCCGAGAACCTTGGATACAGCACATTCGCCGGGAAAGCCTCAGATCACATAAGAAAGAAACTCTTGAAAATGAATGCAGAGGACAGAGAATTGACTAATCAATAAAAATATGCAGCTGGAATGTACTAAAAGGGCATTATTGCGCGTAAAAATTACAGTGACTTAACATTTTTCGGAAATTACATTTTCAGAACATCTACTGTCCATATATCAGTCTCTGCACAATGGATTCAGATATATTCACCAAAATTATTCCAGATGAAAATTATTATTGCACATTTGTACTACGCCTGGCACTTTCTACAAACGTTCTGGTGTAGATACATAACTTATCATTCGTGGCACTGTAGTAATTATTAAACCCAAAAAAATACGATGAAACAAATATTTGTTATTTCCTCAGATATACTTCAAACTAAAAACCCTAAGATGTGAGGTACACCATATGTACTGGGTGTTTATAAATGAATATCGGGGTTTTAACGCTTTGTAACATTTATTATATTAAACGTACAGTTATAAATGATATGTCAAATGAAAGAGCAACTCAAACAGTTTTACCAAGAACCTTATAAATGTTCAATGTGAGCATCATTTGTCACACGGCACACCTCAAGTCTATAGCCGAGTTCTTCCCAAACGTTGATAAGCGTGTCTTCACTGACTGTAGCAACAGCTGCTTCAATCCGGCTTCTTAATTCAGGGAGGTCTGCTGGTAGCGGAGGCATGTACACACGATCCTTGATGAAGCCCCAAAGCAAAAATCGCGTGGCGTTAGGTCGGGTGAACGTGGAGGCCATGAAGAGCAAGCCCTGTCCTTGGGCCCCTTGCGGCCTATCCAGCGCTTGGGTACAGTGAAGTTCAAGACTTGATGTGTGCCGTGTGACAAATGGTGCTCACATTGAACATTTATAAGGTTCGTGGCAAAACTGTTTGAGTTGCTCATTCATTTGACATATCATTTATAACCAAGTTTAATGTAATAAATACCATAAAGCGTTAAAACCCCGATATTCATTCATAAACACCCTGTATTTCTAAGGATGTTGAGAGAAACCTGCTACAGTTTGAGTGATATTAGATGCCTTAACACCCAGATAATGGTACCGAAAATTAAACTAGCTTCGCAAATTCATCTTTTAGACGATTTGTAGATAAATACAATTTTTTCTGGTTTTGCTTTACTTAATAGCGTTCACTGTTGACTACTTCAGTGTTATACAGTAAATCAAGAGAATTTACTCTCCCTGTATGATATGAAAATAGTTCCTTTTCACGTTCAGTTTCCCTTAAGGGAGTTGACTGCATGAAAACCTCTTTCTAGATATCTGGGATCAAATTGAATTTTAGCAAACTTGTTTTGGGAGGTTTTCCTTAAAAACTGTAGTATATCTAGTCCTCGTAGGGAAGTGTTCAGACGTAAATTGTCTGTTACGAGCAGAATAAAAGTTATTAAAAGAGTATGCATTTTTGATGCTGTCTTTGATCACTTCATTATATATCTTTTCACTGTATCATTTTTACTGTGATCGATACAGCTTTTATTTAGTACCAGGAGTACATATACGTCTACGTGATTACTCTGCTATTCACAATAAAGTGCCTGGCAGAGGATTCAACTACCCACCTTCAAGCTGTCTCTCTACCGTTCCACTCTCGAACGGCACGCGGGAAAAACGAGCACTTGAAATTTTTCTGTGCGAGCACTAATTTCTCTTATTTTATCGTGAAGATCATTTCTCCCTATGTAGGTGGGTGCCAATAGAATGTTTTCAAAATCGCAGGAGAAAACTAGTGATTGAAATTTCATGAGAAGATTCCGTCGCAACGAAAAACGCCTTTGTTTTAATGATTGCCACTCCAATTCACGTATCATGTCTGTGATACTATCTCCCCTATTTCGCGATAATACAAAACGAGCTGCCCTTCTTTGTACTTTTTCGATGTCATCCGTCAGTCCCACATGATGCGGATCCCACACCGCACAGCAGTACTCCAGAATAGGGCGGACAAGTGTGGTGCAAGCAGTCTCTTTAGTAGACCTGTTGCACCTTCTAAGTGTTCTGCCAATGAATCGCAGTCTTTGGTTTGCTCTACCCACAGTATTATCTATGTGATCGTTCCAATTTCGGTTATTTCTAATTGTAGTCCCCAAGTATTTAGTTGAATTCACAGCCTTCAGATTTGTGTGACTTATCACATAATCGAAATTTGGCGGATTTTTTTTTTAGTGCTCATGTGATTAACTTCACAGTTTTCTTTATTCAGGGTCAATAGCCACTTTTCGCACCATACAGATATCTTATCTAAATCATTTTGCAAGTCGTTTTGATCATCTGATGCCTTTACAAGACGGTAAACGACAGCATCATCTGCAAACAGTCAAAGACGGCTACTCAGATTGTCTCCAATGTCGTTAACATAGATCACGAACAACAGAGGGCCTACAACACTTCCTTGGGGAACGCCGGATATTAATTCTGTATTACTACGAACTGTGACCTTTCTGACAGGAAATCACGAATCCAGTCGCACAACTGAGGCGATACTCCGTTGGCACGCAGTTTGGTTAGAAGACGCTTGTGAGGAACGGTGTCGAAAGCCTTCTGGAAATCTAAAAATATGGAATCAACTTGACATCCCCTGTCGACAGCACTTATTACTTCATGAGAGCGATATTTTCTGAAACCGTGCTGACTGTGTGTCAATTCTTCGAGGTACTTCATAATGTTCGAATACAGTAAATGTTCCAAATCCCTACTGCAAATCGACGTTCGTGATATAGGCCTATAATTCAGCGGATTACTCCTACTTCCCTTTTTGGGTATTGGTGTGACTTGAGCAATTTTCCAATCTTTTAGTACGGATCTTTCTGAGTCAGTGGTTGTATATAATTGCTAAATATGGAGCTATTCTATCAGCATACTCTAATTTTATTTTTTCTTGAAATAGTCATCTTACTGTGTCTGAGAGATCCGGTTGACATTTTTCCTATGCTTACAGAAGGGGGAGTTCAAAGATCCATTATTTTTTTCTTTGAACGTACATATATTTTGATGCTCTTTTAACTGCATTTAGAATTTCACACTACAGTTCGTAATTTGACTAAATTCTCTCATCGTAAGTGTTCCTTGATGGTAAGTAAGACCATCTCTTGGTTTTACATGCTGTTGCGATTCCATTTGTAACATAGGATTACATGAATTTAATTTGATTTCATCGGATAACATCTAAGGAAAACAGTTCTCAGCGTGACGGGCATTTTTTATTTCGTTGCTGGAGGAGTTTATTTTTTTCTTCAAATAATGATCTTATTGTGATTGGAAGCTCCTGTTGACTTTTTTCCAGTGTTTGTAGAAGGCGGAGTATAAAAATGTACACAGTACATTACCGTATAATTTTCCAGTGGCGGATTAAACACGCCGGAGGTCCGGGACGGCGTATCTAAATGAGGTCCCAATCTGCTTAGAAATCGATGTATTTATGGTGTACATTTTTCAAAAAATGAATAATGCAGGCGTAATGCCAGACAAAAAAATCAAGTATTTATAACGGGTGTGTGTCCTGTAATGGTAAAATACATACTTAAAGATATAGGTGAGAAACTTAGAATACGTAGCATTTAGTACAGCAGCCACTAAGTTCAGTGCAACGAAATGGTAAAGAATACAACGAAAAATTTCATTTTATTTACTTGTATGGAAACAAAGCTCGTACAGTTATAATATCGGTTAGTTTCTAAGCCTTATTATGAGACAGTAGTTATTATTAATATTACTATAGTACATGTTTTCGTGCCTTTACTTTACTGAATTTCTGAATCATGTCGTTGAAATCTAATCAGTCTAAAACTTTTCTTTCAGACGGATTGGCTAGCCAAGTCGATCTTGATTAATCATAGAACGAAGATAATTTTTTATCTTCTCTCTCGAATGATGCGACTGAGGCATAAATGGTAAAAAAGTATTGGGTTATAAGTGATGTGCAGCAGGGTAATGATTCACTGAGATCCCATTTCATTATGAATAGAAGCATTTCTTGGGTTGTCCATCTAGCAGCAAATGGTCACACTCTTATTGCTGGCATATCTGTTTTTAAAAGATGCCTACGACACCATTATATTTCTTACAGCATTCGCTCCTTATCAAATTCATCCCAAATTACTATCAGATTCTCCAGTGCTACAGGCAGAGCTTCATCACTAGCTTCAAGCATACATTTTGTTTCAACTATTTGAAAGATTTTGGTGATTTCCTTCAAGCCCGTGTATCGTTATGACAGTTTCTGTACAAAGAAGTCGACACCCTCAAACATTGATCGACGAACTACTTCTTGAATCGATAGGCCAGCAACATGAGCTAGTTCAGCTGCAATTGTTTCATTCACTGTCTTCCTGGTAGGTCAATGTTAATCTCCATATCATCGCATATTTTAGTGCCACAAGTAACGGTGTTGTCTATCATAGCAGTTCGTTCCATTACCAAAAATTTATTTGGGGTTTTCAGTTTTGCGAGTCCTTTATCCAAAGTAATTCTGGAGACTGTATACTTTGTTGGACTAAATTTACTTCCTCCAGTTCTGTGTACCGAAGGTTGATGTAGCTCATAAAGGTAAAATCACAAACGAGTATTATACTGGAAAGAGCAAGCTTACTGCAGATCTCGTATCCAAGGAAGAAGAGGAGTCAAAGATAGATTGATGCATCTGAAATACATTCTCAGAAGTCTTCTCATCACTACTATTTTTATCACCTTTTTTCCGTGTCACTTACTTGAAAGTCGCCGTTAATATCACACACATCAGGGTTTTCTCCTCTGTCTGTAGTCGCAACATCAATAGTTTTCTGTCCACCGAAGCCAAAGTAGCCTGATTCCTTAATTTTTGTAATCTTTATTTTCTCCGCGCGCGGGACGATATTTGGATGAAAGGTCCAGTGAGTGAAATAGCCTCTACAATCTTTGCTTTCTTTTCTGAGAGCGAGACGGCGAATTCTTTACACTAAAAAATAAATAAAATAAAAATTAGCTTGATTATTCCGGCTACAGACCATGAAGATCATGGCCTACACGTCCATTTCCCCCTCTGTTCAGTCTACTTGCTCACAGTAGAGAACAGACAGGTAACACTGCGATCATAAATGGATGGTCGTTTTCAAATGAATGTTATATATGGCGTTTCTCTAGGGGCTGAAATTATAGCCAATTTTTCAGTGAATAAAGAAATAATTTTTATTTTACTTTTTGACAAACCATTATCTGTTTGATAAATATCATTATCTACAATTTGTAATATATTTCGTTATCACAGCGAAGTGTTATTTGCCCTAAAACAGCCTAAAGAAAGAATTTAATGTCCGTGCAGCGTTTTACACAAATTTTAAAAATTCTTAGCAAATTCATTAACATTTGTCATGGCCTGATAATATGTAAGTAGGTACTTATGTTTATACTTTGCGTATGTATGGGGCCTCGAGCTCCAAATTTCCTCTTACTTATTCAATATTTAAATATATTTTGGCCTCGTTTGGGATTTTATTAAAAATTACCTGGTCCTGGAGGCCTCCACACCCTGAAGCCCTCGAAGTTTGGAGGCCTCTCAGGACCAGGGGGTCTGGTTGGACCGCGCACACGTCTCCCCCCCTCTCCTCCACCACCACATAGCCAGTCCACCATTGTAATTTTCATTAACTCCAAGTGTATTCTGTAGGCATTTTTCCAGTCTGTGTTTCGCAAATTCTTCTTGAATTTTGCTTTTTCATTTATTAGCTTTGTAGTTTTCTAATTATTCTCCAACATATTCAATCATTTGTTTATAATTATGAAGCAATATAGGTTGCAATATATTTCAAAGTCATTTTAACAAAAGAATCCCATCGGCAAATAGCTCACTATCTACCAGTAAATATCATTTAACTTAAAATGGGCGTCTTATTATTTATTAATGCACATTTTTTACCCTGAACTCCAAAACAGTTACCAAAAACTACTTTTAGCAACACCAATTTTTTAGCAATTTGTCGGTGGAGGATTCCAACTCTCCTTTTGTTAAGCGATATTTCATCCCCCCCCCCCCCTTTGACCAACTTCTAGAATCGCCCCCTGCAACCTGATAATAAATGTTAACTGATCATCGTACTCTGACAGAGAGAGAAAATTGAGTATGCGTATTACACATAGAGTAAATATAAATATTTACTCTATGGTATTACACGATGACTTTGTAATCCCGATGCATCTATCAGAATATAGATAAGAAACGCTGGTTCTGTACTTTTTTTCCTACATGTATAGTTATCGCACATTCATCCTGCAATTGTAAAATATGCCCACAGCTATCTTTCAATATTACGAAGTCACAACCATTTGTAGTTATTACATGTAAAAATGTATGTTCCCGAAGAGAGAAGTAAATTGCATAAAGTTGCTTCGTTTATCAAGGTGGGGGTATAGCTCAGTGGTAGAGCATTCGACTGCAGATCGAGAGGTCCCCGGTTCAAACCCGGGTGCCCCCTTCAATTTTTACCTTCGGTTATCCGTAAACTCGAGAAGTAAATCAACTGCGATTACTGCAAGTAATCGATAACTGTAGCATTTACACGACCGTAAAGACTTGTCACTACGTTCCGAGAGCATTCTGGGATGAAGAATGTGTTACGTTCTAAATCAACAGCCAGAAGCTACTTCTGTAAAGTATATTAACAAACAAATTATGACTTGCACTGCACTACTCTTACTAATAATTATGATAATTATTTCTAGATTATTCTGTATATGTACGCCAGCAGAGAGAGAGAGTTACATTAAAAAGACCCACTGCTCATCCTCCTATATTACTCGGCTACAATTTTCACCCAATATTTCACATCATTTTTACTTTACACAGACCACCATTTGGTGTCCAAATAATGGCAAAATCAGAATCTATTGGACACAAATATTAGAGAACTTGGCAGGATTCACATTGCTAAGTCCATGTTGAAACGTTACAATGAATAATTTTGGTGTCAGATGGAATATTATAATCCCTACAGAAAAGAGTGGATTGTGTTAAGCTTGATCTTGTTTTGTGACATTCTGCTTTCTTAACTTTATTATTTAATAATAATAATCCAAGTGAAGAAATCAGTATACAAAACTGTTATTGTCCTAGGGTACCTTTTACTGTACAGAAGGCGAAGGAGTTTAGCGGTTCTTCGAGGCTGTAACAGGGTGCAGTGAAAACGGATTAATTCCTGGCTGGTTCGAACTGTGTCAAAATGGCGGCTTGTAAAAAAAAAAAAAGAAAAAAATTAAGTGAATTATTCTCACCCTTTTCAAGAGGGTCTTTCAAGTTTTTAACTTTCCGATTTCACAGTCAAAACATAAAAGTAAAACTTTATTTTTCTTCCCAGATCGTAAAACTAACCACAAAAATGAGGTATGGCAGTAGGAAATAACCAGTTCGTTCACCTCTCGCTAATGTAAATCTGTGTGCTGCGACTAACGATTTCACCGAGAATAATCCTCAAATTGTGGGCACATCTGATTCTCAAAATTATTAAATTATGTTTCTCTCACTAACCAGTCAACAATTTTTCTATGCTCACCAGTGAAGGCAAATCGCACAGAAGAGGATTTTACTCTGGCGACCGTTCACACAGCGTAAATCTATACACATTTACCAGACTTGTTATATACGTAAGTAAAAAGCAGCAATACTATAGTTACATAAATGTTTGTTTCATACACTGTGGAACTGCGCGCGAGACGCTGAGCAAACTAACAATAAGGAAATATTCTCCAAAATACTGAGACCGTGAAACTAGAACAGAAAAATCTGGTAAAAAGCAGATATTGAAATATTTTCCCCGACGGCAATAAAACGGCTCATCAAGTAAAAAAGTCTGTACTCATTCGTAGCGCTTGTTAATGTTAAATGTGGGAGTAGAACTGATTTTTTACAAGACCCATTGTGTGCTAGACATAGAATTTGTTTCTTTTCTGGTAGTTTCAAAATTTATTATTTTCATATTAATTTTTCATTTCGTAAATGTTTCACAATATGGCGGAAACATTCTTGCAGTAGCGTGCAATTGTTTTGCGAAGAAATGTTTTTCAGTAGCAGAGGGAAGTTACAGCTGAACTTCATATGTGAACAGTTTTCATAGTGAACGTGAGACGACTAAGAAAGAGAAGGTTACTTAATTTCGGAAATACAGACACACGTTTAAAACCAAGTTTGAAACAACTACTACGGAAAGTTCACAGGAAGAGAACACTTTATGTACCTACGACATCCGAGACTAATATTGAAAATTTTGCGGGGTAACGGTATAGCGGTGTTGTCGTGCAACCAAATGATATAACGTCACAGCAGGTGAGCAATGCTAGTCCCGAAGTTGCAAAGGCTACACCTACCCCACTGTATATCAAAGGGCAAAAGCTTTACACAATCAAAAACTTTGACGAAAACAATCAAAAACTTGATAAAAGACTTGAGGAAAACAATCAACGACTTGACAACACTTCAGAAAGATCAGAGGTTTTGACTAACGATGTTGGTAATTTTACTCAAATGTAGTAAGCTCTGAAAACAAACGTTGCGAATCAAGTCACTGTAGTGATGAGCGGCGACTTGGAAGAAATAACTAATGTCATTTCAACACTAAAAACTACATATGAGATATGTCACAACAGATTAAAAAACTGACATGATTTTTAACTACAGTAAAAGACATGCCAGAACAGAACAGATTAAAGAACTGAAAAATGATTATGATACAATGCGGTTAGAACACACAACAGTACAGTCCACAGTTCAACAGGTAGTCATACAAGTAGACGATTCTTTAATAGAGAAAGACTTAACAGATAACTGGTTAGAGACAGCGTTACAGAAGGCTGTT